>NC_143015.1:148417801-149696134 GCF_055824585.1 Amblyomma mixtum
AGCTCGGTTACTCAACAACACGGTTTGGTGAGAAAAGGGTAGTTTATTATCAACATCCTTCAAACACACATATAAAAAAACTACGCTGAACTTCATCTGTCCTTCGGTCTGATAATGTGTTCATAACAAACAGTGTATCGCGATGATATACTTTCTCCTAGTTATTATTACTGGAATAATAAATTTCGTGTTCTTTATTGTATGTGCTGTGAACAGTCACGCATGGCACTGCCATTTATAACCCGTATGAAAGTGTTCCGTTCTCATTGTAAACGTGAGTCAGTGCCGAGTGCCCCAGCTGCCTGTTCGGCGTATTTATTTTGACCTCGATAGAAGTGTCTGAACCGAACGCTATCGGAGCAGTAGTATTTTAGGTCCGGGGAGGTTTATACCACATATAAAAGATATGTAACGGTAAAAACACTCATCACAAAAGTTCAGTGGGTCGCTAAGCGAGGCGAGATGCATGAAACAGGACATAGATGTAAACAAAAGGCGTGAAAAGTTTTTAGAATAGAGGCTTTAAGAGATCACACCTCAGTACAGTGCGGAATACAAACATTTTTGCTGCTCCCTGTCCATAGAACCTCCATTGCTGCTACACATTAACTTTCCTCTGTAGCAGGCCTCGCACAATGCGCCTCCATAACTATGTCCTTGAGATTTGGTCTAAATTATAAAAAATCTGCTAAAACGTGATGTCAGTGAAAAGATTCCATAATTTACCCTGTCAAATCCGCCCTTATTTCTAAACGTTGTTGATTTAGGAGTTTGAGTCCACATCATCAGAGTTGTTTTGTGCCAACCTGTTCATCACGTAGCTAGACCATCGGGACCCTACGCTTTCTGGATCGACAACCTCGTTTTAATTCTCTGCAAGTTCTTTGAAGTTCGACGTGGGTCGATTTCTAACTCATCATACTGAAATAGGGTTGGTGTTGACGCTCCGTTCTCTTAACGAGCATCACAATTTAGTAACAAACTTCGTTTGGGTGAAGTAGAAGTCCAATTAGCAAGAACTTTGACGCAGAGGGCATATATTTAATAAAATGGTGGGCGCTCTTATTAAGAGACCCCGTATATAGCACCACTCTCCAGGCCTTAAGTAATGAGACTGAAGCGCACCTAGCGGCACAGGATGATTGTACCTCAAAGCCACAAGACGATCGCTTTCGTTTTGACCGAACAAGATCAACAATTTTTTTCTGGTGTGGTGATCACTTATCTCGGAATAGAAATATACACGCAGGATAGAGAAACCAAGCGGAAAGCTAACCTCAAGCATTTTATTCAGCCTTCTTGCAAAATAAACTGCGTTAAGGCTCTTTAACAAGACAAGGCTAAGCCTAAAGTGGATGAGAGGGCTGACTGCACCCATTAAAGAACGCTGTGTTCGCGGTGGAACATGAATGGTTACGAGGGCGCCGAAGGTCAAACGCCCCTGTGAGAGCAGGGCCGGGCTAAAGGCAGCGCTGCAACTGCCTGTCCTACCAGCTGTCAAGCAAGGGCGTAAAAGTAAGACAAGATGAACAGGGCAGTTGTAAAAAGCGCCAGGCAACGTGACATAGGGTGGAGTGCGAAAAAACAGGAAACATTTGTGTGACAAATTTGAAGGCAGTGCGATAATTTTTGAGCAGGAACACTTCATTTTCCGTTAGCTGTCTTCGCCAGAAAGTGTTCATTTTGCTTTTCATTGTGCTTAGCCGGTCCCCAGTAAATATTTGTTTTAGAGTCGGTGCGGAGCTCTTTTAGGTAATAAAAAGTTGATTTAAGAAACCCGTGCCTTATGTTTTTTTATATGAGGTTTGATGACTCCGTCGCAGCGGTCGAATTTCGATGGAGGCGACATTCTAGAGGCCCGTGTACTGTGCGATGTCAGTGCACGTTAGAGAACCCCAGGTGGCCGAAATTTCTAGAGCCCTTCACTGCGGCGTCCTTCATAGCCTGAGTTGCTTTGGGACGTTAAACCATCATAAACCAAACCAAACCGATGACATGAAGCAGGCTTATACTTTTGTTGTATCGTAGTAATGATAATTAGCAGTAAAACAGTACACGTAGCATACGGTCGAGCCGATCTGTATTCTACTACTTCGTCGTCTTCTCTCCTCCCGTGCGCGCGAGTGCGTGCAGCGCATCTGCCACACTTCATCTTTATCACATTTCCGCCGCACTTAAAAAAAACAAAATGTCTAGCGGATGTCATAGTCTTTTAACCATGCGGGACGCTTCTTTTTGCGAGTACTTCGGCGAGGCGGCGCAGGAAGTGAAGCCGCAGTTGCCGCTGTGGATGCACTACACGAGGGTTGAGGAGCGGGCGGAACCAGGTGCGATGAAGGGCCCGGGCTAACTTGAGCGGCTGGCATCATATGGATTGAAGGTGCGTCCGAAGAACCACCCTGGACCATGGTTCCGGACTGTGGCGGCGGCATTCTGTTGCCGTCGATAGGCGGCGAAATATCAGCGAAAAGGGCCGCTGGAGCTGGGGAGGACAGTTGCCGCTGAACTACTTCTGGGCGAACCGCAGAAAACTTGGACGAGTGCCACACTCGCCCATCATCCAGCAGATAAGATGCAGGTCCACGCTGCTCCACAATCTTCCGAGGCTCCGAAAACCGAGCTGACAGTTTGCCTCGCACATTTGGTTTGCGGACACGCACGTACTGGCCAATCTGAAAGTCACGACACTTGGCGCCACTCCGCTGGTCCGCATAAAGCTTGTACTGCGCTTGCTTCTCCTCAAGCCTCTGCCGCAAAAGCTTAAGCGCTTTTGTCAGATCCATTGAGAAGCACTGATCCGGCAGTCCTATGACGTTGAGCCTTGTGCGGGGCAACCGGCCATGAAGTAGGACAGCTGGTGCAATTCCTGTCGTGGCATGGGGCGTACAGCGGTAGACACCGAGGTAATCCACAATAGCTGTACGTAGGTCGCGTCGCTCGCACATAGCCAACTGAATATAGGACTTAAGCACTCGATTGAATCGTTCCACGAGTCCATTAGCTTGGGGATGGTACACTGAAGAGTAGCATTGGCGTATCCCCCGTTCGCGGAGGAAAGTTTGCATGGCCATCGATGAAAATTGAGCTCCGTGGTCAGAGACAATCTCTTGAGGGTAACCCTCACGAGCAAAGAGGCCAAGCAGGAATTCTTGAACGGTTTGAGTTGTGATGGCATCAGCGAAGAAAACCTCTGGCCACTTACTATAATAGTCCATTAGAGTAATCGCGAAGCGGCAGCCACTGGGAGCTTGATCGAAAGGCCCCACGATATCAATGGCAACCATATCCCAAGGTTTTTCTGGGAAGGCGACAGGTTGCAAAGGCGTATCAGGTGTCATGGAAAGAAATTCCAACGATGCACCTTTGATCTTCATTTGTAGGGCTGCAATGGAATCCAGACCCAGCAGCGTTGTGCCTCCCGAGACAACGTACAACAGGATGCAGGCGGTACGGTCGTGAAACTTGGCTGAGGCAACAAAACAGCCTTGGACTATAATCCGAGACTTAGAATAGTCCAATAGTTGAACTGCAGTTGGTTTAAGCGGGAAAATTGCAGCGAAGAATCGGTGGTATAGGTCTTCAGAAATAATTGACACAGATGAGCCGGTGTCAATCAGGAAGCGGATGGACTTGCCTTCAATCAGGACCGAGGCGAAAATTCCGTTTTTTTTTACTTTCAACATTGAGAATAGATGCACTGCTGAAGCCATCCGGCATCGACGATGTGTCAGCAGTATCTGCAACTTGCTGAACTTGAACAGGACGGTCGGACGACTTGCAGAGAGAGTCGAAATGGCCCAACAGCATCCTCGTCGCCAAAATATGTTGTATCGTAGTAATGATAATTAGCAGTAAAACAGTACACGTAGCATACGGTCGAGCCGATCTGTATTCTACTACTTCGTCGTCTTCTCTCCTCCCGTGCGCGCGAGTGCGTGCAGCGCACCTGCCACACTTCATCTTTATCACAACTTTCATATAATATTCTTTAAGATTTAGGGTGGTACTAAGATCAGTGGCTCGTTGTTGACAAAAACTTTTATATATCTTTGCGCATACCTGCACAGCCTTACACAGATAACTTGAAGATAGTGAATTCTGGTGAATGCAACGCTATCTGTGTTGACCCTTTTTAGGATAACGACTGTCGCGGCATCTATTGATGTTTGTACAATACCAGAGCTTCTAGAATAGGGTTAATTTTGGTGAATGACTGCTTTGTTCTTTACCGTACGCGAGACTACGTCGCAGGCACTTTGGAAGAGAAGTGAGGCAGTCATTAATTAGTGATTGAAATGAAAGCTTAGTACATAACTACATTTATTCATCCACTCACCCAGCTCGCGCGCACGTGCGCACGCACGCACGCACGCACGCACGCACGCATGCACTCACACACAAAAAATAATGATGATAATAATATAATGATGCGAATAAGAAGCTTCATGCTCGTATACGCTAATTCTGAGCAGCACAAAGTTATTGTGTCGCGTTTAATTTTGGTGACGTTTTGAGAAATTCGCGGCATTTTTAGATTTCTCTTCAAATTTCACAAGACTATCATTCTCGGTGCGACTAATTTTAGAGAGATGGCAACTTACTGAAGAATTTTGTTCCTTATCAAATAAGTTTATTTGGGCGACCTGCATTAATGTAATCACAAAACCACCGTTCATTGGGAAAAAGAAGGCTGCGGAATGAATTCCATCCTTACTCCGGCTACATCTGACACAGCCTGCACGGCTGATTCCATTGCGATCAGTTTAAGTGCATTGTTTTTCAAATCGTGATCATTAATTTGCTCTGCACTTTGTATCAAGTCTGCAAGTATGAATGCTGTTTCACAAGGTTAATAAAACTCTATTAGACTTTCCACGTGTTCTCGAAATGAACTGTCCCATTTGCCGCAGGAGAAGTACGAGGTCTGTTAGAAAAGTATCCGACCTTTTGCCGTTAAAAAAAAAACTTGCATAACTGGAGCGTTGCAAACCTAGTCATCTTTAAAGTAGTCTACTTGGGACTCCACACACTTCTCCCAGCGGTGCTGCCATTGTGGGAAGTATTCCGAAAAGGCCCTTTTCGGAATGGAGTTCAGCTCAGCTGTCGTTGCAGCCATAATGTTCTTCCTTGTCTGAAATCGCGCTCCTTTCAATGGCCTTTTGATTTTGGGAACCAGCCAGAAATCGCAGGGGCCATATCAGGACAGTAAGGAGTCTGTTGAACTACAGGAGTCTGGTTTTTCACCAAAAAATCTGATTCGAGTGCGAGGAATGTGCAGGAGCATTGCCGCGACGGGTGCGCCAATTTCCTGTTGACCTCAGCTCCGGGTTCTTGCGCCGCACAGCATCACGTAGGCAACGGAGGACATCCCTGTAGTACTCTTTGGTCATTGTTTGACCCTGTAGAGTGCGTACGCGTGGTCTGCCACACAGAGGGTGTCAAAGAAAGCAGTCAGCATCACTTTCACATTGCTGCGCAATTGGCGGGCCTTCTTAAGTCTTGGTGACGTGGAATGCTTCCACTCTGACGACTGGGATCTGGTTTCCGGGTCGTACCTGTACACCCAAGACTCGTCACTAGTGATTATGATGTTGATGAAGTCGGGGTCACTGTTTGCGGAATCCAGCATGTCCTGTGAGACTTCAACACGAAGCTGCTTTTGCTCCACCGTGAGCAGCTTCGGCACGAATTTCGCCGCAACTCTCTCCATGGCCAAATCTTCGGTGATAATGGAATGTGCGGAGAAATTGCTCATGTCCACCTCTTCCTCAATTTCTCGGATAGTCACGCGACAGTCCCGCATCACCATGGCGTTCAGTTCGGCAATGACCTGGTCATTTTGGCATGTTGATGCCCGATTGGAGCGTGGCTAGTTCTCCACCGATGTGCGGCCATCTTTAAAACAATTGTAACACTGCTTAAACTGTGTGCTGCTCATAGCATCTTCACCGAAAGCCGTCTGAATATTTCGAATGGTTTCCACTTGGCTGTCGCCAAGTTTATGGCAAAATTTGTTGCAGTAGCGCTGCTCCTTTCACTCCGCCATTTTTCTTGCAATAAAAAACCGACGAGAGCACTGCACACTGCCTCACTCAAACGCTGCTTCCCAGCGACTGACGCTATCGGCAGGCGGGAAAAAATTCATGCATGCGCATGAAGGTTCAAGGTCGCCTGATGCAAGCGCGCTTGTCTCATATCCATCAGGTGTTCGCAAAAAAAAATGAAGTCGGATACTTTTCTAACAGACCTCGTAGTGGCCCGAGTACCACACTCATGTAGCAATCGAGTTTACTGCACATCTTGAATGTTAAGAGGGTGCCAGTTCGAAATATGCGTGCCGAATGCCTAAAGAATGAGCCTTTGTGAGCTTGCCAACCCACTTGTTTATTCACAAAATCAACACTTTGTTTTCAGTGACCAAAACTCTTGGAGCAGTTGCTGCTAACGAAAAGACTGGATTTAAAGACAGATGAGAAAGGTGTAGGCAGTGAAGATCGGTACTGGCTTCTGCATGGTCGTCTCTCCCTTTCTATGCAGAAGTCCCGCTTGTTTAACTTAAATTAAGGAGCTTCACGAAGAAAATTCCTACAGCCCAGATTTTTCAAGTCTGTAGATGCTCATGTGGCTACAATCCCCCCTCCCTTTTTTTTTTTTTTTTTTCAAGCAAGAGCAATCCCGAAGTTGCACGAGACAACTCTCTGCAAGTCTGCTCTGGCCTTCTAACAAGGACGCTTTTCTTGGAGGCTTTAGCTCGTCCCACATGTCTTCTCCCCTCCTTTTCCTCTCATTAAACTTCCTTTCTCTCTCTCTCCTCTAGACATCTCTGAACTGCTATGCAGTTGTCTATGGCATGTGCTCTTAAGGAAAGGCAAAGTTCACAGGACGTATTTGCGCAGCCCCCCGTATCGCCGATTATGACGAAGCAATAAAACTACTCGCTCTTCCGTTACACCTCGCTGCCTTCGTTTCTTTTTTTCATCCTTGGCCACTCTAATGACTTCGAAATGATTCACCTATCGGGCATCGATGGCAGGAATTCCGTTCATAATGTTGCCATTCTCGAAATTGCTTCGGGCCACCCGACTGTCAAGTATTCACGAAAGACACCAATGTTTATAGATGCCGGAGTTTCGCTGGTGAACCAGTAGATCAGTGGTGCTGTAGCTCATGTCGCCTCTAGCCTCTGTGTGCTCTTATCTTTTTTTCTTGTATTTTCTTTCTATTTTGCTTTCTTTTAATCTTTTTCTTTCCTACTTCCATCCCTCATTTCTTCCTTCCTCATTCTTTCTGTCTTTCCTTTTTTCTGTTCTTGATATGCAGCTTCTTTCTTTCGTTCATTGTTTCTTTGGTGCTTTGATTCTCTCCTTTTTCTTCTCTTTGTTCTCTTTCTTTACTATTTTTCTCGATCCTTTCTTCCTTGCTTTCTCTCTTAATTTATTTCGTTCTTTGTTTTTTTTTTTGCTTTTTTCTTCCCCTTGTCCTTTTTTCCCTGCTTCTCTCCGTCCTTTATTATTTATTTCCCTCTTTCTTCCCTGCTTCTTTTCTTCCTTTATTTCTTAGTTTCTTTGCTTCTTTCTATTTTATTTTTCTCTCGCGCTGTCTCTGTCTTTCTGTCCGTCCTTCTTCCTAAACATAGGGCGTTTCCTCCGATTGGTCATCATTCGCTTTCAGGGCAAGCTGCCCGTTTCCACGTAGGACAGGCTTTTTTCGAAGGTAGAAACACATGCTCAGGAATACTGCCGTCGACACTATGACGGCTGCGAAGCACACATACAAGAAAACATTGGGAATGCTATCCAAGAACTGGCCCACAAGAAGCGGAGGCGATAGAGATCCGAGTCCTCCTGTAACCACGACAATGGACATCATCTTGTTGCTGATGTTGATGTGCTTCGCAACCCAGGCTGTTGCTGCTGCGTTCAGAGGACCCTGAGCAATACCAGCTAGAGCACTGCTAGCCCACAAAGCTGTGGCGTTGTTGGAACCCCAAGCCAATAGCACACTAGTTGTTGTGACCAAAATGATATGCGATGCTACCAAGACGGAGAAGGCGGACAGCTTGACAGTAACAAGGGCAGTGGTTAGGCGACTCGCAGCGAAGCACAGGAAATACACGGCAACGAGGCGAGAGGCTAAAGGCTTGGAGAAGTGGAGATCGCATTTGACAGCAAACGCCGTGAGCATCTGAGACGTTGTGCACTCTATAGCGACGTAGATGAATTCGTAGGCGCATAGCAATGCTAGCGTTATCCGGGAAAAGCGCGTGTACTCCGCTGAATCTTGCACGCTAGACCCTGTACCGGTTAAAGCATTCGTTCTATGAGCCTTGAAGCTGGTGCTGTCGATGAAGTAGAGCACGGCCATGGAAGCTACTAATAGTAATTGGAAGGCACTAGCTATTCCGAATGCGTAATAAATCATGCTTTCGCTTGGACCATCCCCTGGGATTGTTGCGTTTGGAGGTTCTAGTGGCTCGATGAGTAGGTCCCGTGTAAAGTTCCCTGTGAAATTTGGAGTCGTCGCTGTAGGGTTTGTGTCCCCGTTTCCTTGCGTAGAAAGGAATGGCTTCGCAATGAATGGGGCCACTAGACAGCCTATGCCGAAGGCCAAGTGAAAAACTTGTAGCGCCGGGCTCGAGTTCTGGGGCCACATCTTCATGATCCAGACATTTGCACCTGCAAGAAAAAAAGGAAAACTACTCTCACTTCACTCTTTCGTAAAAGAAACTTGAAATAGACATGCAAAATAAGTCTTCTTCATGTTCTACAGAGAAAAAAGTGAAGCTTATGTACCCGTTTTTGGAACGGCAGTCTAGTTCATACGGACAAAACAGCTGCACATCTAATGGCTTCCATGAGACGTGGAGTGAAATTCACAGCAGAAATTAGAAAAAGCCGCAGATGGTCACTGAAATATTAACACGAAGAAAACATCCTAAGTAAGCAGATTAAGTTAGGCTAAAGGTTTGGTTTGGTTTTTTTGGGGTTTAACGTCCCAAAGCGACTAAGGCTATGAGAGACGCCGTAGTGGAGGGCTCCGGAAATTTCGACCACCTGGGGTTCTTTAACGTGCACTGACATCGCACAGTACACGGGTCTCTAGAATTTCTCCTCCAAAGAAATTCTAGCCGCCGCGGCCGGGATCGAACCCGCGTCTTTTGGGTCAGCAGCCGAGCACCATAGCCACAGAGCCACCGCGGCGGCTTAGGCTAAAGGTTTAGTGAAGAAGTCCTTGGTATATCTGCCCAATACTATGACGACATCCCTGCTCTTCCTTGAAACCAAAATTATCAAGTAATTTTCTTCTTGTCCCTGCACACCGTACCTTCTGCCCTTTTCACGATATAAACAGCTCTTCCGCCACAGAGCTCCACCGTCTGGTAAGAGGCATTCCTTAACATCGGAACACTTTAACCATCTTTTAAGGTGATTACCTTTTTTGAGGATAATGTTAATCACGGGTGAGATGGCTTGGACCTGAGGGCGTGCGGTAGTTATCTTATCCGAAGACAATACGTCGTCCATAGTGTAAAAAGGTTAAGTGAAGAAGAAATTGTGAGCAAGGGCATGAAATAACATGAGATCAGAAATAAAGGAAACGATTCGAAATGAAGAGCAAAAGGATGGTCATCGACTAGCGTAGGTACATCAGTATGGCTTATCACGTCATAGGCATTGAACGACCCCGGACGTTTCGCTTTTCCATAAAAGGGCACCGTGAAGTTGGCACCTAATAATTGCACGTAGGTGTCTCCCTCACCTGTGCCGAAAGCACCTAAGCTGAGTCCCTCGAAGAACACCATAATGTGTGCCACCGCCAGGTATCCACTGAGAGGGATCATCAGCACTGTGAAGCACGTCAGTGTCATGGCCAGGATGGATATGATCTGGGTGTTGTACGTGTCGTATAGCTTGCCACCTGGGGAAGAATCACGCACATGGGTTGGGCGCAAAAAACGTGGGCATGCGGGACGTAAAAGGCTAGAAGGGTCTGAACAACTTTTTTCAGAAACAGGCAGACCACAATTTGCTTGCGTGATCGGAATAGTTACTGGTTTATGTCAAGCCAAGCTGTGTGCCGTGCGTGGGTTAGACTTAAAAGGCTAGCGGGACTGTGCATCCTTTTTTAGAAGCAGGGAGACCACAATTTGAATGGTTACTAGCGTATGTCAAGCCAAGCTGTGGGCTGGGCCGTGAACGTGACTTAAGAAATGCCACCGTAGAGGCTACGTACCGATAAGAGAGCCTACCAGGTTCCCGACGCACCGAGTCGTGATCAGCTGCGAGGCGGCTGCTAAGCTGGAGCTGTAGATTTCTCCCAGGTCCAGCAAGGAAACACCGGTCATTGCCACGATGAGACCCTGTGTCATAAAAACGTAACGCTAGCTTGTATAGACCTTGTTTAATTATGGCAGACAGCAAAACTCGTGAATCTCTGAGAGAAACACACTTGGCAATCGGTTGTTTCCACTCATTTCCGTGCTGGCTGTAACAGGACTGATTGTCAGAGCTTTCGAAAGTCTTGGGTGCTGCGATTCAGTCATGCAGTGACTCTGTGGCTGTGAGATGACTATGAGGCCGCTCCTTGAGTGTAATGTGCGAAAGACATGCAATGAATGTGACAACGAAAATGCAGGCGGACTCTTCGCTATGCCTGTAACAAGAGGCATCGGGATTGTTGTCTCGTCTACCACGTCAAAGAGGCTGGAAAAAAGGGATATTCGATTCCAGCCACAACAGGCAAGTGATTGCAAAACTGGCGCGGGGTGACTAATCTGTCGGTATCGAGCACCATAGTGACGCTTACCATGCCAAGGTTCCCGAGGCTGACGTTGCATGTACGGCCTACGTTGAGCCAGAGTTCAGTGGAAGGTGAACGTGTCCTCATGGAAACGAAATAGTCACTGCAGAAAAAAGATAATGAGAAACTTCACCTTCGAGGACAAGTTTTCAGATGTCGTATAGTATGAGTCATGCTCTATATTCTCACTGATATGTGTCCTTCTGTTTTATTATGCCTTCTACTTTTGATCAAATTAGTAACCTAAAAAAACAATGAAGGCATGCTGTCACTATTTTAGTGCAACTTCCTCAGTTTTCAGAAAAAATAACACCTCATCATTTGCTTAAATATCGCGCCATGAAATAGTTTATGATGTAATCTCTATTACTGAAACATGGCTCAAGGAAAAAAAAATCACCTGCGACACCGGCTACAAACTGTCGTCTTTACCACGGGTTCCACGTGAACTAGGAGGTAGTGTTGCATTTCATGTTTAAGATAGCAGAGTATTTGATGTATTTCCTAATGATGATATTAGTGACCGTGTAATTGAGGAATATTTTCACAAAAATTGACTGCGGGGTAACTGTCGGTGTCGGTTACCGTCCTCCTAGTTCCCTTGTTTCACTTTTTCTGGACAAATGAATCAGTTATACCAGTTTTGGGTAATAAAAAAAACCTATGACAATTGCCAGTCATTTAAATATAGACAACTCTAGCGAAGCTAACAATCACACGTTAGATTTAGACATCTATAACCTTATTCATGTCACTACAGACGCCACTCGACTAATTTGAAATTTCAGTAGGCTAATTGATCATGCCGTTAACAACGTCACATGTGTTATATAGGCCGGAACATTTTACAACCTGACAGCAGGCCATGTGCCTGTATTTATTTCAAAATCGAAAAGAAAATAGCTACTCGAAATAACTACTGGCAGCCGTATAAAAGATAGATTATCTATCTCTCATTTGAATCTAGCCGAAAATAATCTTTTCTGATTTCAAGAATACCGACATAACAAGAATATCACAGTTTTATTAAAATGAGAGCGCTAAACGGCCCGCTGGGTGGAAAACCCTGTGTCGGCGTGGCTGGATATTCCTGACTGGTCGAGGGGTTAATGACTAAGAAAAGCAGTTTCGCTGAAAAGCAAAAAGGCGGTCAAGCGGAGTCAAAGCGGTATCTTAAGGGTCGGGAGCCGGACCCTCAACCTCTGCACCAGTCAAGAACGTTCAGTGGAGATAAATGTAGACCTTCTACGAGCACCTCACACAAACACTGGGTGAATTGAATTAGAGGAAAGCTTAGTTAATTTGGGTCACTAATTAGCGTCTCCAGTTGTTATCAACGATGATGTGTAATGAAGCAGTACGTGATAGCAACAAGAGTATTGATGTCTTCGAAACTGTGCGCCAGGGAACTGCCAAGCGGCCATAGGAACCCTTTACTGCTATCACGTCCTACACTTACGGTGAACTGCAGCGTCCTCCAAGTATTTATAGCTTATCATAATGCACTATCGCAAAGTTCTTTAGAGACTAGCCCGAAGAGATACACGTATGCACCTGTTTGAACATGGATGAGCTCAAAAACCTTAAGGATACTGAAAGAAAAAATTGAATTTCATTGCAAATAAAAGTAAACAAAGGCAAATAATTTTTTTTAGGCAGTTTGCGAGTTTCTAAATTTCTTCAGTATATTTAGCGCGGGAAATGAAATGAAAACGTTATCCATATCTCACCTCAAATGCGAAGGAAACATGTAAGAAATTACCATCGTTCTGACATTTGCAATGAGGCTTCGTTTTGGGAACTTGTTACCTTATCTAATTGATCAAGAAACAGCAGATCAATTTATTGAATACGTTACAGGTGGTCGAAATTTCTGGAGCCCTTCACTACGGCGTCCCTCATAGCCTGAGTCGCTTTGGGACGTTAAACCTCCATAAACCATAAACCATTACTAATACTGGACCACAGCTTGCAGCCCAATTATCTCCAGTCGCCTACCGTATGCAGTCACTCAGACCGGTTAAAAATAATTTTTTTTTTGTAATATGATGGAGGAAGCAACAGCAGTCAAATAATAAAGAAGCAAGTAAAGGAACTGGATAAAAATCTTATTAAAGTAATGAAGGATAACAGTGATATATCAGGAGCACACGTCCTAAATAGAGTACTAATTCTCTGGATAGTGAAATGAATCTTGCTGAACTGAAAATACCCAAAGTAGCACCCATATATAAAGACGAGAATAGTCCCAAATCGACATATTATCGGCCGATACCGATTATTAGTGTTACTAATACAGTTTTTAAGAAAACAGTTGGCATCACGTAACTAAATTAATATCAAAGCACAATATCTCAACCTCTCATTAGTCTGGTTTCAAGCCACATAAATCAACTTCTTGCGCAGTTCTCAAGTTAACTCAACTGTTAAAAACAGCCCTCCCTAAGAATATAGAGCCGTTGCTGTTCTTTATATACATACAAAAAGGTCCACGACATAGTTAACTTCAAGTGTTACTTGATAAGTATAAAGGAACCATGAAACGGCGTTTACTGAGGTTAAGAAAAGCACCCGAGCGATCAATATTCCATCAGTCGTCACAGCAGCGTAAGAAAACTCTAAGCAAGCTTCAATAACACTGTTGGCATCGGCGATTAAAAATAATCTTCTCTCTCTCAACTCATACACGTCAATGTGAATGACAACTCGATAGGCGTGTTAATAAAGCAGGAGGAAGAGCACGAACTGCAAAAGAAGTGGTGGGATTTTAACGTATTTAAGCCGAGTGGACGTGCGATATCATGTGGCAATATCTATTTCATTTCTGCACTCTCAAGGTCAGGGACACTACAAGATTCTTGGTTGGGTTTGAATCCGCGTGGTATTGATTCCGTACTGTTATACTGCTCACCTGTGGCCGGCGGCAGCCGGCTGAGGCTCGTAGCGCACATTGCTGAAGTCCCTGCGGGATGCATCTCCACTCATCTTAAGCTCTTTCACTGTTGAGGGAAGGATACGAAGCGCGCAGCTCGTTTTTTGTTAAAAGACCAGCGCGTTCTCGGCGATGCGAGAAGTCGCAGCAGTCGTAGCGGCGGTAGTGCAGTGGAACCGTGGCTAGGTACGCACTCGACGCCCTTAGCGTCGAAAACAGGTGCGCGGGAAAAGTAAAAAAGAAAGAGCGCTGATTTTGTCATTCTCCCATGGAATGCTGCTGCAGGCCTCGCGATGATTGCGTGATACAAAGGGCGCCATATAAAAACAGCCCTGAAAGGAAAAGTACGAATAGGTAGAACTGAAATCACAGCTTACTCTATGCGGATGGGTCACCTCATTAGATTCAGTAAATAACACACAAAGAAGAAATAAACTGGAAAAAAAGTGAACGTCGCATGATGATATTTGACTGCGGTTCCAACGTCCTTGCTGGTTACATTAGGAAGTTTTTAAACACCCGTCAAAAGTACTAATTATGGGCGGACGCAAAAGTCCACTTTGACAGTTTGTTGAGAACGAGTGGAATGGAAAATAGGACTTTTGGTAGCAAAGTGGAGACACTCGAACAGCGCAGTAATTATATGCGGTGCGTTGGTATAGTCACCGACAAGTATGGCCTTGGCTTTCTTGGATCACAGGACCATAGATTCTTCTTGGGTGTGACGTCATTGAGTTTTAATTCCTGCGTGCATACCCTGAAAACTACGCCACACGCACTGAAAAAACATTTCTATTAGAAAAGGTTTCATAAATATTGCGTCAATGCACTCTTACTAGAAATTAACTTTATCCGCAAAAACAATCGCAAAGGTTTTTTTTTTATGGCGACATTTGGAATGGCTTTTGTTGTGAAATAAACACAGCAGCAAACGCATAACCCGTTAAAGAGTGAATAGGCTTCAGCAACATAGCACTCAAAGGTAAGAAAGCTTCCATTACGCTTGAATCAGTTCCTCTGCTTACAAGAAAACCGCCCATTTGCCTTAATCCATTAAAAGTGTGCGGCTTCACGGCAGTGTGTAACCGGAAATTTGAACGCGTAATAAATATCTGTGTTTGTTTTCGGGAGTTTTGTAGCGTACGTTGAGGAATCCAACAAATGAACTTTGAAGATGTTCTGGTTTATTTAAATCAGCGCTGTTTCGTTTAGGATCTGTGGACACGTACTAAACTAAAACAAATCAGAAAAGCAAAAGTTCGTGCGTGTGCGCACGCGTCTATGTTCGGTGTATTTTGAAGTTATTCGAGGAGTTTATTTCTAAGTCGGATATGTGGTGTCTAAGCGACAAGCATTGATATTAATTGCTTGCATTCTACCGCACACCTCGAAGTGCTTGCCCGCCGTGAAGTAGAATTTTGCTTTTTAAAACATAGACAAGGTTAGGAGGTATTTTTTCGAGATGGGCGCCTGTCGGGTTGAAAAGTTATTGCAGACAAATGTAATCGATGCCATGCAGATGTTAATAAATATGCTAGAAACGCAGACCAGCTTCACGACAGGTACGAAAAGAGTTAGGCAACTGTGACCGCTTTATTTTAAGGAATGAAGCGCGATAAACTTGAGCATCTCCGTGAGGGCGAAACTGCGCCATAAGATCACCGTAATGAATGAGTTATTGCGTGGTTCCCGTTTGCGTCTCTGTATTACTTTCGCCAAAGACGTCACCTTACGATGTCTAGTGAAGAAAAGCCTTGTATCACATAGCGTCTTTAACTGCGGTTCCCTTCGGCTGTGCAAGTAATTAAATGTGTGAAAAGGTGGGGTAGAATTGAGGCGCAGTCTGTGGGCGTT
Source organism: Amblyomma mixtum (assembly GCF_055824585.1). Taxonomy (NCBI): domain Eukaryota; kingdom Metazoa; phylum Arthropoda; class Arachnida; order Ixodida; family Ixodidae; genus Amblyomma; species Amblyomma mixtum. The sequence continues at coordinate 148,433,388 of NC_143015.1, forward strand.
TGGAAATAAAAAGCCTAACCAGGCCCTTACTCATAAAACGAGAGGTGCCTTAGCCAGTGGTCAGAATTTATCCTGATCCCTCCATGACGACTTCTGTCATAACAAATGTGCAGTCTTTGCCTCTTTGGGCATTGAAACCTAAATGTCATATTTTATGATACCAAAATTTTTGATTTCACAAAAACGCCTTAACGTACCTTAAGATACGTTAAGAAGTAATTTACTCTGGAACAATAATAATTTTCTTACCTTTAATACACGGCACAATACTATTATTCACTGTGATCTATGGCACAATTATATCGGCGGCCTCGGATTTGTTACCGTTGTCTTACATCTAGCGTGAGAGTAGTGCTGTCATCCACGAAGCTCGTAAAAGTGCGGTCGCGGTCTACTGGAATAGTATTCTGGGTTTTCTTTGTGCAGAGTTTCATGGGACGTTAAAAAGAACACAGCGTTACTTGCACGATAGAAATTGCAGAATGCATTGGAAGTGAATGCGTGTCGTTCCGTGGCAACCGTCCGCGCCCTATAGACAGGATTTAGAATTTCCGGTGTGTAGTTTTGAAAACTCGGATGACGTTTTTGGTGTTTAGTTTAGAAGGCAACTTTTTTTCTGCCAACTATATTTCCCGCAGAAGAATGGCTGTTTTTTTTTAAGTGGTATATGAGCACCCTTGTGAGTTCAAAGCTGGCGTACACTTAACCCTAGCTTGTTTGCTTTCTGGAGAAGTTGATGTAGCAGTAACTAACGCACAAAGATTTGTACTTAGAGTAATGATTGCAACAGGGAACGCTGTTGCTACAGGAAAACCGAATGGCGTAGAAGTTCTCGGGAAATAAAGCAGGAAAGTAAATAGAAGTTTGTTTATAACAACGACGTTGCGCAAAGATCGACTGAACAAGAAAACAGTGAAACCACAAGGAAGAGGGACGGAGAAATACTCTTTCTTTGCTTAGGCGACTGGCAGGGCGCCTTCACCCTTTAGTACCTCCGTCTTGTTGTGGGATAAATATCAGTGCACTTACTTTTTTTTTTGCAGGGACAGAAGCTAAAGGCTCGTGGTGCCTGACGAGGCCTCTGACCAGACACAGTTCACATCGGTACAGATACAATACGAATCTTAGAACAAAAGAATAAAGTGTGCCTCCCAGCTGTATTCACAAAAGATAAAAAGAAGCGCAACATTTGACACTTTTGCATAAACGTATTGCACATACTGTTGCACACACAAACAAGTCACACATAATAGGACTTTACACAAACTACATGAATAAATCAGCGCAAACAGCTGCTGTACAAAATCATAAAAAATATATAATGCACTCTCTAACTTGTCAGTGAAACTGCATATTATGGTTTGAAACGACACAAAAGGAGATAAAAGCAATTTATAGAGTCATTTTGAGTTATACAGAGTTTTGTGTTTCTTTTGTGAGACGACAGGAAAACATGAAAAGCAAAGTTCACACAGGGCTCACCCTTTCACTCAAGAAACTAACCGTAAAGGCAGCAAGCGCTTCAGCAGAAAAAGCTTAGGATTGAAAGTAAAAAAAGAAAACATTTACAGCAGCAGAAATCCAACGGAGCCAGAAGGCCTCAGAGCACGTAGCTCATATGATGACTCCAGCAATAAATAGGATAGGATAGGATAGGATAGGATAACTTTATTTGGCTCTAGCACAGGTGTTTTTTTTTTTTATGTGGTCAGATGAGTCCATCCGCAACGGTCGGTTGCCCCTATTCCAGGGCTCCGCTGGATGCTGCCGTCAGCTGAGCACTCCATATCAAACCGATCTTGTCATCGGGGCAGTCGCTGGAGAGCAGACCCTCCCATTGCTCCACACTTGGGTTTGGTATAACTGGGACGACGTCGACTTTTTGACATGCCCATGTGATGTGATACAGTGTAGGTTTTTCATGGCACCACGGACAATTGTGTGCGTAAAGTGTGGGGTGAATTTTACTTAGTGTGTTTAGATTTGGATATGACCCCGTTTGAAGTTGTCTCCATGTGACAGCCTCTTCTTTGTTTAAAGATTTGTGCGGTGGTGGGCACCGCATCCTGCTGCCTTTGTAGTTGTTGAGTATGACCGAGTATTCCTGAGGTACTGGGAGGGGTTCCTCACGGCCGTTGACGTTGGATGCTCGGTAGTTAGTATATCCTCGAGCTATCCTGTCTGCCTCTTGGTTTCCTGCCACCCCCGTGTGCCCCGGTACCCAGATGACCTTATGTTTGATCGGCTTGTGTGGTTTTGCATGGAAGTCCCGCTGAACCGCCGCGGAAGCCAGGACCCGACACTTTTCGGAGACGCTTGTGCATGATTTTGAGTTGACGCTGGGAGGTGGCGATAAAAAACGCTGTCGATGGCTTTTGATGCAGCGAAAACATCTTCACCACGTAACGGCTCTAAGTTGGCGGCAGACTTTAAGCACAAGGCGCTTTACGATAATACTCGCAGCATGACGGTGGGATGGAGTCTGTGGGTCTCTAACCGGCATATGTCTAAACTTGCGGAACATTGCCTGTGAACGTTAACTGCACCATTTAATCCCCTAATCCTAAATGCTCTATCGCTCTAATCCTGAAACTTGTGTCGCGGCTTGCTTGTAAACAGGGGGCGCGTGGCTCCTTTTTGAGGTAGTAGTGGTAGCGATTGTGACACTTTTAGAAGGCTTGAAGACGGTAGGTTTTCGCCAACGGCATAGACTGCATCGTTGCCCATTTTCTTTTGTTTGCAAGCGTGTTTGAGCATTGCACTGTTCTTTATTCTATCTCTAATGAAAACTACCTTAACCGAAAAAATTCAAAATTTTTTGTAATTTCGAAAAATTCCATCAAAACTCGTAATGCTTGTCTTTTTCCTTGTGGCCCGATATTATTTCGGAAATTTTTCGAAGAAGAGAAAAATCCCCGATCAGAAAGCGCTTCGAAGAACTTCTATGGTGCCGATCAGAGGTGCGATTTACTTTGAAACTGAAACGAAAGACGCCAGAGGCTTGGTCGGTGACAACCATGAGCCAAATGATTTCCGAAGTTTAGTGAAACTAACTTTCTTCCTTGAGAGAAGCTACAGCTAAGAGGGTAGATTTGACAGCCACCGAAGGCAAGACGTGGATAAGCTGCCATTAAGATCAAGTGTGTTGCGAGCAGTGAGTCGATAGCTTTACTAACCGTTACTGTGTTTCAAACTGCTACTGTGTTGTTCAAAACACTTAGTTTTCACCCTGTTAATACACACCGCAACAACTTTTCTTGGCAGTGAAGGCAAAGCTACAGGCGGAGCGCCTGTAACTGTGTTACTATGTCAGTAACAGTAACAGTCAGTACTGTGTTTACTGTGTCAGTAAACATGCTCGTTGCACAGTTGCTTTGCTTTCTCGCTGGGATAGCTGGCGCCATCTATGGAAGCTTCTTGCAACGATGTTCTGTCGGGTACAAAAATGGCTCGTAACACTCGGAGAGGAACTGCTGGCTGCTTTTGTGGCGCCATACAGCGTCAGAAAATATTCGTTGCAATCGAGGAAATGGGTTTTAGTGCGTTAGCAGACAGACCCCAATCACCGATTTTCCCGCTGTCGGCCTGCTTTCACCGGTTTCCCACTGGTTACCCAGGTGGCAAGCTAGGTGACGTTACCTTTTCACGTCATCACAATCTGCCCAGCGGATTGGTAGTGGAATAAAAAATTCAGGGGACACTTTGTTGACCTCAAGTGCGGTGAGGCGAAAGCCTTTAGCGCGGTGTTGCTGCCTGTATCACTGATGTGTGATTAAGATGTTAAGTGCACAACTGTTTGTGAATCTTAAATGCTGGAGACACTGGAGGGCGTTTGGGAGGCGTCCGTCTGATTCGACGCCTTTCTGGAAACAGTCTCCAGCATCCAAGACAAGGAGTGCTACATATGCGATAGAAGGAAGTTGGTTGGTTGGTTTATGGGGTTTAACGTCCCAAAGCGACTAAGGCTATGAGAGACGCCGTAGTGGAGGGCTCCGGAAATTTCGACCACCTGGGGTTCTTTAACGTGCACTGAGGTGGTCGAAATTTCCGGAGCCCTCCACTACGGCGTCTCTCATAGCCTTAGTCGCTTTGGGACGTTAAACCCCATAAACCAACCAACCAACCAACCAACTTCCTTATATCGCATATGTAGCACTCCTTGTCTTGGATGCTGGAGAGTGTTTCCAGAAAGGCGTCGAATCAGACGGACGCCTCCCAAACGCCCTCCAGTGTCTAGCGTAGCCTTTAGTACGCTCTGCTCCGGAACGAAAGGATGATGGTGGTTCGAATCCCGTCGTGCGCAAAGATTTTTTCTGGTCTGACTAGAAAAAGCGTGACATCTCTGCTGACAAACTTCTGTTGACAGCCTTCCGTCAACAACAATGAGGCATTAAAGGCTTTCGCCTTAATAATTCATCGCGACAGGTTGCTCGAGAAGAGCAGCTTGGGTCTTACAAGCCCCACCAGGGGCAGCACCTGCTGTCGCGAATCGGGGTGACGCGTCCCCGACTCCTGAAGGGGAACGCTTTCGCTTGCAGGTTCGAAGAAAAGAACAAACGAATCAAACAAAACAAAACGAAGCCGTGTTTATATTTTAAAGGAAAAGAGCCAATAGAAGAAGCGAAAACACCAAGGAAAACACACAATAGGCACGCGTAAAACACAACAGATAAAAAGGAGAGAGTTCACCGGCTACAAAGCGTCCCAGGTGGTGCGGGAATGCCTTGCAGGTAGCACAGACGCGGGTTGGCGAGTTGCTATGCGTCGCTGGCGTTGCGTTCAGGGAGGCGGTGGTAGAGAGCCAGGGGATGAGGAACGGAGATGGATACGGGAGACGCTGACGAACTCCTGTCAGCCGCCCCCAAGAACTGAGCAGCTGCAGCAGGAGAACTGTAGCCAGGTCCTATCGACGGCGTTCCGCAAACACCGTAGGCTTTTGCAGCCTATCCAAGGAAGCCTTGGCTGCTGCCTCTTCCGACCTCGAAATGGATGCAGTAGGCTCGCGTCGTTGATTCAGGGAAGTCCACGGCAGCACAGACCCGAAGTCTGACGGCTGCCACCTCCACGCTTGAATGAGGCTTAATGGTCTTGCGTCGGTGATCCAAGGGAAGCCACTGGCAGCTGGAACCCAACGTCCGACAGCTGCCACTTCCACGCTTGAATGAATAGACTTGTGGTGCGGTGTCTTCCTTTATACCTCGGTTTCCTGACACGTAGCCCTACGCTCCTCGTGCCTGCCTCGCGCACACCACTCGCACGCACACACGTGCAACGCGGGGCTGGCACGCACGACGCTCCGATGTCCGACGCACCACTGCCGACACGCCGCGTTCCAAATCCCTCGTCAGTGTGGTGTGCACATCACAGCTGCCATGGTAGGGCAGTGGCGCAACGCTTAACCGCTTCACCAGTGTGCTGTGGTTGGTATGAAGTAATCCCAGCGATTTACGGATGCAAATTAGAGACTCACCAACTCCGCATATATGGGCATTAACCCATAACGCTAACGCGTCATACCCGTAAACTGGCCCGTAAATGTCCCCTCCACTTTAAGTGGGCTAGCACTTAAAGCCCCTGCTCGCCGATTTTGCTGATCTTTGGCTGAAGGCTGCTTGATCTTGAAAACCGAATTAGCAGATCACCTACTTCGCATCTAGCTCAACCAGGCTAAATCGTGCGACATTTTAAGTCGTGACTCTCCAGTAGCGTAGCCAGATATACCTTTCCGGGGGTGTTACACGCTGCCGGCAAAAAAAAAAATAAGAAAGAGGTCCTGCACCCATGCAATATCGTATTCATTTTTCTGTTTTAATAAAGCCGAAGGGCTAGTTGTTTCGTTCACTGTAACATATTCGTAAACAGCATTTTTTTTCCTCACACACGCACGCACGCACGCACGCACGCACGCACGCACACACACACACACACACACACACACACACACACACACACACACACACACACACACACACACACACACACACACACACACACACACACACACACACACACACACACACACACACACACACACACGCGCGCGCACACGCGCACACGCACACACGTATGAAATCGCTGCTATTCACAATAGGTTACAATACCAAAGCTTCTGCTCTGCTGGTTTTTAGAACAGAAATAAGTTTTGTAAACACACCGACACTCTTCTTATTTTCGTTTTAACAAATTAATATATCGATACGGTGTGTAAGTAGCATGGGCGAAAAAAGAGGTCGAAGGGAGGGGGAGGGGGAATGCATGCTCTGAAAATTTCGGGGGGGGGGGGGGGGGAGGGGGTGTTGTGACACCGAAACAGCCCCCCCACCTACGCCTTTATGGCTCCCTGATATATGTAATTGAAAGTTATTTTCGATATAGTCTAAGCAATGTGTATTCCCAGTATACCAGGTTTTAATAAGAGCCACTAACTGTAACCATAATTTTATTCCGCGCTGCAGGGCGAGAGGGCGTGTTTCGGCTGTATAGCGTTGGCTCCACTGCTAAGAAAGTTGTCGTGGGTAATAGTTGCAAATATTAAATACCGTGAGAATAGACGAGAAGCTTCTGTCAAATACTTACACCCCACCGCGTCGACGTTGCGCCACCTAACAGCGATGACAGGAATAACGGGACGTGCGGCCAGCATGAAGCTTCAAGAATTCAGTGCTGAACCGTTTCATAGTGGAGTGCATTGCATGATGGAGCGAAGCTCAAATCGCACACCTCTGTAGCAGACAATGAAGGCTAAAACGTTCTCAAACTCTCCTTCGAAGAGGCAAGGTTACTGCAAGGAAAGATCAAGCAGCTGATTAGCCGAAAAATTTACTGTCAAGACAAGGAACAAACACTTAATAAACGATTCAGAGAAGGGTCGTAAAAGGCGTGTCATGTGTGGGAAGGGTATAGATAGCAGAGGCATTAAATTTAAAAGCAGAAGAAGGGAACAAATATTTGACATGGAAAAGCCGTTGCAGCTGGCACCAATAAGAAAGTGACCGGCCAATAAATACGAAGATATAAACACTTAAGAAGCTGACACAGAGCTTAACGGGTAAAGCAAGCTTTGAGTGACCAGAAAGCTGCGTGGCTGAGCAGTCGAAAAAGGTAGCTTCTCTCCTTTGAATACAGAATAGGCCTAAGTAGTTTATGGTTTAATGGTCGTTTAACGTCCCATAGCTACTCAGGCTATGAGAGACGCCGTAGTGAAGGGCTCCGGAAATTTCGACCACCCGGGGTTATCAAGAAGCGTACGCTTCAGAAACACCTGCATCAATTGTTCCCCGAAAACAAGGGTCACCTATATATTTATGAGGGATAACTCGAAAAGCTGGAAACGCTAAAGACCCACCTGCCACATCTATACATCCAGCCAAAATATGCAGCCAGCACTACCACCGCAAAATCGGGAAGCTGAATTCACCTGAAGAAGAGGCTACAACATGTCAAGGGCTTAGTCAATAAAGCTTTTCCCTGTGCCAGGACTGATATGTGGACACTGGTGACACATCTACTGCAATGATGTGTTGCTACCGACACTATGATTGCTGTTACTTACTCCTTATAAGGAAGGAGACAGATGTTTTCAGGTTTAACAGCTATACGCCGCGCTTAGATTGCCTCAGAAGCTGCCATTTTCTAGAGCTCATCAGCATCATTGTTATGATGCATCTTGGAAGACGATAAACTTTGTCCTTTGTTCTTCCAGGCGATTTCGTGCTGAGAGCATGTCCATTCTTAGCCTCGACACTGCATAGCGTCCCGCCATCGACGTGATACAGCTTATATGAGACTCGCTGGCTGCTTCGGGCTCTCTTCTAGACAGTCCACAGAACTTGCGCTTAATTCATTATTGTCCTCATGGAAATTGAAGTCGGATTCTTTCCACGTGAAGGTGCCTATTCAAAATTACCTGCCCTAATGAATAAGCACCGGATTATTTTTAAGGCCGTTCATTTTATTGACCAAAGCAACTCTGCTTTTGCACAAAATACCTCTTAATATGGGACGGCACTTTAGAGAGAAAGCATTTCGTCACATCTCCCATTGTTAGTATTCTGTACAAGTTAGTTGTTTGCATAAGTTGTGGACCTCTTTCGGAGGTAAGAGTACATGCCGACGAAAACCGCTGTTAACACAATGACGGTTGCAAAGGACATGTACAAGAACACGTTAGGAGTGCTGTCCAAGAACTGGCCCACCAGAATTGGAGGCAATAAATTTCCAGGTGCCGCCACAACCGCGATGATCGACATCATCTTGCTGGTGATGTTTATGCGCTTCGCAACCCAGGCCGTTACTGCTGCGTTAAGAGGACCCTGAGATATACCTGCAAGAGCACTTGCGGCCCACAAAGCTGTATCTCTGCTTGAGCCCCACGCTATTAGGACAACAGCTGCTGTGACCAATACGACGTGCGAAGCTACCAGCACGGAGAAGGCGGACACCTTGAACGTGAGAAGAGCAGCGCCCAGGCGACCAGCCGCAAAGCACAGGAAGAACACGGCCACAAGGCTAGAGGCCGAAGGTTTCGAGAAGTGCAGGTCACATTTGACGGCAAATGCCGCCAACATCTGAGACGTTGTGCAATAAACGGCAGCGTAGCTGGACATGTAGGCGCAGAGTAATGCTAGCGTTACCCGAGTGAAGTTGATGTAATCCGCTGATTCTTGTACGTTTGAACATACGTTGTTGAAGCGGTTTGTCCTCTCATCCCTGAAGCTGGTTTTGTCGATGAAGTAGAACACGGTCATGGATGCTGCTGGAACTAGCTGGAAGGCACTCGCTATTCCGTACGCATAAAAAATTGTGCTCTCGCTTGAAGTGCCCTCTCCGAGCGTTGTGTTCACAGGTTCGAGAGCCTCGATGTTTAAGTTGCTTGTATCTTTCAAGGTCCTATTGTTCACTACTGTCGTTGAATTTCCGACGTAGCTGCCTTGCGTAGACATGAATGGCCTCGCAATCAAGGAAGCCATTAGGTAGCCAACACCAGAGGCCAAGTGGAAGACTTGTAGCGCCGGGCTCGAGTTTTCTTTCCACATTTTCATGATCCAAACATTCGCACCTGCAATCCGAAAGAAAGAGAAAGTCAGTCTGACTTCATTACTTCTTCAAACCCAATTCGAATATGCCAAGAGCTTAATTTCATCTACTACTTGGACCCAAAGAAAGCGAAGCTTAGGTATGTGTTTGTTTTTAAAATAGGAGTTCGGTACCTCTGTAAAGGAGTGATTTGCGGGTATATAGCCCATTAGACCTGGAGTTGCAATGCACAGCGCAGATTGGGAACGGCCGCTTATAGTCAGCAAACGAATTATGCATGGCTTATGCCTCTGAACAAAGTAAATTAAGTAATACAAAAGATGTGGCAAGGAAGTGATTTTGTTAGGGGATATAATGTATATTTTATTGCATGATTCTCGTCAGCCAGGTGTCGTTCATTGCAAAGCAAAGTCACCTTCCACTGATCTCTATTTAGCTCTGTCGTGCACAGGCTACGGCCATCCTATCCCGGCCCTGTTACCTTTCTTTTGCAGTAAACTCCGTTACGCTAATGGACTTTAGGCTATCTGTTCCCCGCAACCATTTTGGCTTGGGTTTCCACACCTGAGGACAGCGCCACCCATAGCCTCAGTTGCTTTGGGACGTTAAACTCCAAGGAACCAAGAAACCAAACACCTGAGGACATGCAGGCAATATTTTTTTCGCAATTTTATGTTCATTATTGTCGCAAGGGTCAGACGTGAACTTGACACAAAAGGGCCCTGTTATTGATATTTTCAAGTGGTGGTGACGAATCAGCGGACAATAGACGACCACACTAAGGTGGCACTGAAACGAACTTTTATTTTGATGACTTGCGCCCACGAACAAATGAACAATTGGGCGCCGGCGATTACAACACGCGTGCTCGGCGGTCGTCGAGGAATCACCGCCGCTTTCACCGCCCTCAGTTCAAACCTGACGAAAAATTTTCTACATACGCAGCTTAAGAAACCTACAGCTTTATTGAACAACGTAAACGTACGTTCCAGATAAGCCTGCTCTCATTAATAACTAAAGCCAAAGAGATAAAAAATGAGCAGTGAGCAATGAGCAATCAGCAATGCGTGAGTGGCAATGAGCATGAAAAAAAACTTGTTTTTGGCCAATATGGGCTCGAGTTTCTGTAGTGTTTGTATCACGATAAGCAAACGGCCAACTCACGGCCACGTGCCGGTATTTGGGCACCGCCCCCTTGCCTGTCTGTATCTCGATATAAGCACATGCGTGTTGGTTTTCGCGGGCAGTCGTCGACCAGCGGGACGCGCGGTCTGACGGCCGGCTGACAATAAACCCGAGTTCTTGTTGTACCTCGGCTACAGTGTCGTTTCCCTTAGGAAGACACGACAACTTTTTGGCGACGAGGGTGGGACTCTGAAGCAGAACGAGGACCGATCCCACGGGGACCGTGAAGACGGATATTCAGCCAAGCGTACAAGAAGGACCACGACGGAGCGACTCGGAAACAGCTAGGATGGTCACGATTGGGCAAGTGGAATCTTTCGATGAATCTCAGTCCGATTGGGAAACTTACGAAGAAAGGATTAATGCATTCCTTAGAGTGAATAAGATTCCAGACGAGAACAAAGTAGATGCCTTCCTGAGTATCGTGGGTCCGAAGACGTACAAGTTATTGAAGAGTTTGACTGCCCCGAACGCTCCTACTAGTCAGTCTTTGTCAGAACTGCAGAAAGCATTACGAGAGCATCTGTCACCCTAGCCATCGGTTATTGCGGAAAGAGTAAGGTTTCACCGAAGAACGCAACAACAAACGGAGAGCATCGCGCAGTTCGTGCCAGGCCTCAAGCAATCTGCCGAAACATGCAACTTTGGAGCTAACTTAGAAGAAACTCTGAGAGACAGATTTGTATGTGGTATTGCTAGCGCTGGCATCCAGAAGAGGCTTTTTGTTGAGGATGCATCTCTGACCTTCAAAAAGGCGGTTGAGATAGCCTTATCGGTGGAGGCGGCTTCCAGGAACGTCACAGAGTGCCGACCTAGCAGTGCAACCCAGGAAGACCTTCAGAAGTTTTCTGCAGAAGAGTCCCTTGCACGGAACGGTTCACCATGCACGCGATGTGGCTTGCGTCATCGCAACCGGGCTTGCCGGTTCCGAACAGCGACTTGCTTTAAATGCCATCAAGTAGGGCATATTAAAAAAGTCTGCCGCTCCCAGCTTGAATCTGATTCGCACCCTTCGAAAGCGAGTGGGCAAGACGCACGAAAAGGAAACTACCGGAGGCAAAGCTTCGGCGTGTTCGATACCGAGGAAGACATCGAGCCACTGTTGCAAACAATGCTCAAAAAACCACGTCAAGAGCCGATACGCTTTACGATGTGTATTCAAGGAATTCCGCTTGACATGGAGCTGGACACTGGAGCAGCAGTGTCAGTGATGCCGTACAGTTTATTTCGCTCACGCTTCCCACAGATGAAGTTACGCCCGGCATCGGTGTTGCTTCGTACGTACACAGGGGAGTGCGTGCGCCCAAAAGGAGTGGTAACAGTAAACGTGAAGCATCAGCACCAGTCTCTCCAGCTACCTCTGCACATTCTCTGCCAGGAGGGTCCTGCTCTCATAGAACGAGACTGGTTATATCAGCTCAGGCTCAATTGGAGTAGCGTTAATCACGTGGGTGCGCAAGACCACCGGGACTTGGAACAAGTAAGTCTTAAACCGACATCCGCAGTTGTTCAACGATGAACTCGGCGAAATTCAAGGTGAGCAAGCTCAACTTTCCCTGAAGCCAGAACAGCATCCAAAGTTTTGTAAAGCTAGAAGCATTCCGTTCGCACTGAAAGAAGCGGTGGAGAAAGAACTGGAAAAACTAGTTAGTCTGGGCGTGATCGAGCCCATTTCGAACAGTGCTTTCGCCTCACCAATTGTACCTGTGGTAAAAAAAGATGGCAGCGTACGCATCTGCGGAGATGATAAGGCCTCTTTGAACCCTTGCTTAAACATTGACAACTACCCCTTGCCCAAGATCGAAGAAATCTTGGCCACACTTTCGGGAGGTCAGGTGTTTTCGAAGATTGACCTGAGTAGAGCATATCAGCAAGTGGTAATGGACAAGGTTTCGCGCGAGTACCTCACCGTCAACACGCACAAAGGACTGTATGCAGTAAATCGCTTAGCCTTCGGGGTGGCGTGTGCGCCTGCGATTTTTCAAAAGATAATGGACAACATGTTAAAAGGATTGAAAGGTGTGATATGCTACCTAGATGATATTCTCGTCACGGGCCGGAACGAAAAGGAGCACCTAGTGAACCTGGATGCGTTACTGAACCGATTGCACGAAAGAGGAGTGCGGATTAAGGCAGAGAAGTGTGAATTTTTTAAACCAGAATTGCAGTTTCTGGGTCACGTGGTCAGTAAACAAGGAATTGCAGCATCACCAGAGAAGGTAAAGGCCGTATTAGAAGCCCCCGCCCCAGCCGATAAAAAACAGCTGAGAACGTTTACGGGCATGGTGACATACTACGGAAAATTTTTGCCAGAGTTATCAACAGTCATCTTCCCACTGAATCAGCTGCTGTGGAAGTATGCGCCGTGGGTCTGGAGTGAACAGTGAGACACAGCATTCGAAAAGATACAAAGGCTGCTAATAAAAGCGCCGGTGCTGGCACATTACGATCCGGAAGCTAAGCTTCAGGTAGTGTGCGATGCCTCATCTTATGGGCTGGGTGCAGTCTTATCGAAAGTGGAACAAGATGGTTCCAGGCGGCCGATCATGTTTGCATCACGAACATTATCGCCGAGTGAACGGAACTACAGCCAGTTAGAGCGAGAAGCGCTCGCCTTAGTCTTCGGAATTAAGAAGTTCCATTACTATATTAACGGTAGAGAGTTCAGCTTGGTAACTGATCACAAGCCTTTACAGACGATACTCGGTCCCAAAACAGGAATACCAAGCATTGCCGCGGCTCGTTTGCAGAGGTGGGAAATTACGCTTTCGGCCGACCGTTACGATATAGTATATCGTTCAGGGGAAAGCAACGTAGAGGCAGACTGTCTGTCGCGTCTACCGCTGCCCGGGAGTGGCGAGAAGGAAGAGGACGACGAAGTAACGGCCTGCTACGCACTTCGGTGGGAGACTTTCCCGATAACAAGCTCGGATATTGCGCGGGAAACATCACGTGACCATACCTTATGGCAGGTTCTTCACGCAGTAACGGGTCAATGGCCCGAGCGAGTGGCTGATGAGATGAAACCATTCGTTTCAAAAAGACTGGAGTTGTCGGTTAACCAAGGATGTTTATTTTGGGGAATGCGCATTATGGTTCCCCCTTATTTACAGAAGACAATCCTGGACGAGCTGCACGAGGGGTATCCTGGGATAGTGCGGATGAAGGAAGTTACCCGGAGCTACGTCTGGTGGCCAGGAACTGACGCCAACTTGGAGAACACCGTGAAAACGTGTGCGGCCTGCCAGCAGCAACGAGCGCTGCCTACCCAAGCTCCCCTTCATCCGTGGGCTTGGCCTACGAGGCCATGGGCCCGACTCCACTTAGATTTTGCTGGCCCGTTTCTTCAGCGCAACTTTTTGGTGGCGGTAGACGCTCATTCAAAGTGGCCGGAGGTTTTCCTGATGCCGTTGACCTCGGCAGAAGCTACCATCGGTAAGCTGCGTGACCTCTTCAGCCGTTTTGGATTGCCCGAGGTCATCGTGTCAGACAACGGGCCGCAGTTTTGCAGCGAAGAATTTCAGTTATTCCTCAAGATGAACAGAATAAAACATGTACGGTCCGCGCCATATCACCCGTCAAGTAACGGTTTGGCTGAAAGATTTGTACCAACAGTTAAAGAAGCCCTGCGAAAGGACAACAGAGCCCGGCCCATTGAAGAACGACTAGCCAGTTTTCTTCTAGCGCACCGGAATACACCTCACGCAACCACCCAGCAATCTCCGGCTTCGCTTTTGATCGGGCGACCTCTCAGAACTCGACTCGATTTACTTAAGCCTAGTACTCGTTCAGTGGTCGAGCAAAAGCAATTTCGACAAACTGGCAGTCGAAGAGAACTTCAGAGAAGTTTTTGCGTTGGGGACAAAGTGTTTGTGAGGAACTTTAGAGTAGGTCCAAGATGGTTAGAGGCAACGGTGACGTCACGCTCGGGGCCAGTGTCTTATGTGCTACAGGTGACAACACCACGTGGTGTCATGGAGTGGAAGAGGCATCAAGACCACATACGCACAAGGCAGGCAGACCCGGAGGCAACGTCTGCTGCAGACCACGGTTGTGGCGCCCATGGTGAGGACTCCTGGCAGCCGTGGCAACCATCTGGATCATCGATGGGCACTGATGAACAGAGTGCCATGCAGCCGCCGAAACAAGCAGCGGACACAGCTGAGGAAGATCCAGGGGCGGTTGCCGCAGGAGGCGGAGTATCGACGGAAGCCCTCGGTTCCGAAGACATCGATCACGACTCGGGGTCTTCTCCTGGCGACAGGGGCCACGAAGCCTCAACGCGACATCGGTATCCGACAAGGGAAAGACGTCCGCCGGATCGGTACACATCAGTGCTGTGATTGTGTCAACCAATTTTTGGAACTAGAGTTTGAACCGTTCACTTGTTTTTGTTATTTCTGTATAAAAACTAACCGTTTGTCATAAATGTCAACCATGTGTAATGAGAGCATGCATCGTCTAGGGAAGGGGGAATGTAGTGTTTGTATCACGATAAGCAAACGGCCAACTCACGGCCACGTGCCGGTATTTGGGCACCGCCCCCTTGCCTGTCTGTATCTCGATATAAGCACATGCGTGTTGGTTTTCGCGGGCAGTCGTCGACCAGCGGGACGCGCGGTCTGACGGCCGGCTGACAATAAACCCGAGTTCTTGTTGTACCTCGGCTACAGTGTCGTTTCCCTTAGGAAGGAGGTGCGTTCCTCTACCACTACGAGCGGACGTACGCCACATGCGCTCCGCAGTTTTTGGGCTTTCTGGCCCGGTCAACTCAGCGGAACTGCCAAAATTTTGGTGGGAGGCGACGCAGGAAGAGAAGCGGACCACGAGGACACCATTTTCAAACCGGTGGGCCCAATATTTTTGGATTTATCCGGTCTTGAAGATCAACCACGTGGACGCATGAGCTAAGCCAACGCTAGGCCTAGCGACTAGGCTTCACGGGCGGCGACTTCCGCGGACTCCTCGACCTCGGCAGGCGACGGAGGCAGCGGAAAGATGGCCCAGACGCAAGACATCCATGCCAGACATGAATTTTTGGCAAACCGAATTATGGAGACCCAAGAAAGAATGGAGGAAGACCAACGAGACGCCACCGCCGGGGGATCCCACGTACAGGGCCCGACGGTGAACACCCAAATCCCGGGAGGCAGCACCCTAACAAAAACAGCGCAGGCGAGTCGCAAATACGATTCGGACTCAGACTGGACAGTAGCCACGTCGCAACGGCGGCACAAGAAAATACGGAAGAGCCAGGAAGCGACGGCAGGCCACGTGACGGGGGATCCGAGCCCCTCAAGCGGAGGGAAAAGCACAGGCGACAAACAAAGCACAACCAAGCAAGGCGAGAGGGAAGGAGCGCCGAAGAGGAGACTCCCTCCCCTACCGAAAGAAGATTTAAAGGTGATCCTGAGGCCAAAGGGACTAGCAGTGCGAGAGCTGCAAACACACCAAGTGGCGCGAGCGGTGGTTGCCGCCACCGGGCATGGATGCAAGGCAGAAGACCTTATAATCCGGCTGCGCAACGGCTCAAACATCATAATCGTCAGCACGAATAAGGAAGAGACAGCCAAACAAGTCAGAAACATAGCGCAGCTCAACTTCGGTGGAAGAAGCTACCAAGTCACGGCACACGTGGCGGCGCCGGAGGGAACGCTACGGGGAGTCATCCACGGGGTAGACCCGGGAACCCCAGAAGAAGAATTAAAGGCCAACCTAAGGACAAGAACGCACGGAGTGAAGATTTTGGCGGCACGAATGCTAGGGAGATCCAGCACAGCAGTCATTACCTTCAGCGGCCCAATCCTTCCCAAGCAAGTCCTGCTCTACGGGGGAGAGATGTGGTGCCACCCATATAGACCAACGAGGCAGATATGCTACAACTGCTACCAGCAAGGGCATCGAGCAGATGTATGCCCAAACCCGGAAAGCAAGGCGTGCAGGCAATGCGGCCAAGCAAATCCGGAGACGCAACACCAATGCGTACCGAAGTGCCTCGTGTGCAAGGGCTCCCACGTCACAGGAGCAAGGGAATGCACACAGCGACTAAAATCATTCGGAGAGCTACGAGCCTGGGGTCAGCAGCAACGCGGCCGCAGCCAAGGCAGAAATGGAGGACGACGACCACGCTGGTTCCGGAACGAGGACCAGGAGAAACAACCTGACTACGGAAGCGAGTCCAGGGGACGCAGCAACAGCCGCAGCCGGGACCGAAGCCAGAGCCGGGGACGAGGCGAGGCGAGCCAGACCACGGCCAGCCAGCAGCAAACGCAGCAGAAGAAAAGCGGCGGAGTTAAGGTAAGCTGGGGAGGCGGCTCTCCCAAAATACTTTTTGCTCCGCACGAGGAAAACAACACAACAGACACCAAGGCAGAAAACGAAAGCCTAAGAGCAGAAATCAACAACATAAGAAAGGAGAATAGGCAGCTAAGAAAGCAGATGAGCGAATTAATCGCAGAACTACAGGAGATACGGAGAACAGGTTTCTCACCAGTGAGAACGGCAACACCACCACCACAAACTATAGAGAACCCACAAAACATGGGGGAGACCAACACGGCAGGGGAAGACCTAAAAACACTCATGCTGCAAATGCAACAACAAATGCAGCAACAAATGCAACAACTAAGCCAGAAGATAGCTTTGCAAGACCAGAGCTTCCGTAATTACGTTAAAAATCAAACAACACAGAGAACACTAAACGACGCCAGAGACCGCCTCTTTAATGAGCGGAGGTTCGGTACAGAAACCCAAGGGAACAATAGTAGCTGCAACACAGCAACATGGCAGGAGGACAACAACTAGAGAATTGGCAATGGAACTGCAGGGGCTACAGGCGCAAGCAGGGGCTCCTGCAGCAATTCATTAGCACTAGGGGAACCCCACCAGACCTAATCTTATTACAAGAAACAAACTGTACCCCAACCCTAAGAGGCTACTCATGCCAGGAAAAAGGGAAAACAGCAACACTCATTAGCGACAAAATAACAGCAATAAATCATGGGGAAATAGCAGACACACAGCTAGAACACGTGATAACTGAAATAATTCCCAAAAGGAAAAGGAAATCAAAAAGCACCTTTGTTATAAACATATATAGCCCACCTAAAAACAGGGGAGACTTCATCAAGCTTTTCGCGGAGGCAAAGGAACTTGCAGGGCAGAACACCCTAGTTATAGCAGGAGACTTCAACGCGAAAAGCCCGCAATGGGGCAGCAAAAAAGAGGACATAAAAGGGCGGAGCATATGTACAGTAGCAGAAAACACAGGCTGCGAGATACTTACGGATGAGAGCCAACCCACAAGGCAAGGCAACAGCGTAAGCGTAGACACGTGTCCCGACCTAACCTTTGTCAGAGGAGCTAAGCAAGCAGAGTGGGAAAACACACAGGAGAACCTAGGCAGCGACCACTTTATAATCAGAGTGGCCATTGAAGCCGAAAGCATCAGAAGGAAAATAGGCAAGGCAAGACTGACAGACTGGGACGCTTTCCGCACCCACTGCAAAAGCATCAAAGGCGACATCACGTCTTTAGAAGAATGGAGCCAACAACTTAAACAAATAAGAGATACATATACTAAAGAAGTTAACCGCACAGAAGAGGCACCAGAGGTAGACAAACGACTCCTCGGCCTATGGGAGGCAAGGAAAAGCCTAACCAAACGCTGGAAGAAACAGAAGCTTAACAGGAAACTAAAAAAGAAGATAGCAGAAATCACCCAGCGAGCGGAAGAATACGCAACACAACTGGCTAGACAGGGATGGCAACAATTCAGCACAACACTGAATGGCACCCTAGGCACGGCCAGAACGTGGCAAATACTAAGGAAGCTCATGGACCCATCGAAGACCAAAGCAGAAAGTAACAAATCGATACAAAGACTGATCCACCAATACGAAGGGACGGAGGAGCAGCTAATCCAAGCAGTAAAAGAGAAATGCTACGGAAAAGAACAGGTGAAAGCCTACCAAGGAGAATACCAAGGGAAAGAAAACCAGGACATGGACAAACCGATAACAAGAGAAGAAGTTATTCAAGCCATAAGGGCAACGACAAAGAACACGGCAGCGGGGGCGGACAAGATCCAGAACTCGTTGATAAGAAATCTCAGCGATGAAGCGGTAGAACAGCTCACAAAATACTTAAACAAACTCTGGGAAGAGGGAACGGTTCCGAAAGAGTGGAAACACGCGGAAGTCGTTATGATACCCAAACCAGGCAAAAAACTGCAGATAGAAAATCTCAGACCTATCTCGCTAACATCGTGTCTGGGCAAGCTTTTCGAAAGAATCATCACTAAAAGAATACAAAGACACCTAGAAGACGGAGGATGGTACCCCAACACCATGTTCGGCTTCAGGGAACATCTATCGACCCAAGACGTGCTGCTTCAGCTCAAAGAAGAAGTACTAGAAACAATGCCAAGCAAAGGGGAAAACGTAGTCATGGCCGTGGACATCAAAGGGGCCTTCGACAACGTATCCCACGCAGCAATCATGGAAGGCATCAACGCCACCAACTGCGGAAAGAAAACACACGACTACGTGAGAAGCTTCCTCACAAACAGAACTGCAACGGTGGGTTTGGGAGACCTACGAAGCGAGGTCTTTCAAACACCATGCAGGGGAACTCCACAGGGCTCAGTGATATCACCAGTGCTCTTCAACATATCAATGATCATCCTAGCCAAAGAGCTCAGCCAGATACAAGGAATCAGACACGCAATGTATGCGGATGACATCACCATATGGACCAGCGAAGGCTCGCTAGGAAGCAAAGAAGAAAGTCTACAAGCGGCAGCCACCTGCATTGAAGGATACATGAAGAAGAGGGGACTAAGGTGTTCCACCGAAAAGTCCGAACTTCTCAGAGTAGGAAGGCACCCTACAGAGGCTAACCTCGAGGTGAAACTAGAAGGGCAGAACATACCGGAACAAAGAATGATAAGAATACTCGGTATGTGGCTGCAAGGTAGCAGGAAATGCAGCCACACACTCAGCCTGCTACGCAAAGCGGCGGAGCAAGTAGGCCGAATGATAAATAGAGTAGCCAGCAAAAGGCATGGGATGAAGGAAGAAGACACAATCAGACTGGTGAACAGCCTGATAGTCAGTCGAATAACATACTCACTACCATACCACGTAACCATCAAAGCTGAAAGAGAGCAAGCAGAAGCTATCCTTCGCAAAGCGTACAAGATAGCCTTACATCTACCAAGGAACACGTCCAACGAGAAGCTAATGCAACTAGGGCTAAACAACACTTTTGAAGAGCTGAGTGAATGCCAAATAAAGGCACAACTTCAAAGACTCAGCGACACAAGAACCGGACGAGCACTTCTGACTAGGTTGGGTCGGGAGACGGAGAACCATCACAACAACAGGGCAAACATACCAGACGCACTAAGAAGAAACATAAGCGTACAACCCATCCCCCGCAACATGGACCCAAACCTCCATGCCAGCAGGAGGAGAGCCAGAGCAGAATACTATGAAAAAACAATAGGGCACAGGGACAGCACGGTATACACCGACGCTTCCCCGTACTATGGTGAACGAGGAAATAAAATGGTGGCGGTAGTCGTCAACCACCAGGGAGAACACATAACGAGCCTCACGGCCAGGGCATCAAATGTAGCAGAGGCGGAGGAGATAGCGATAGCCCTAGCAATGAGGGAGGGGGATAGAAAGGGGAGACCCTTGAATATTTTAACAGACTGACAAGAAGCGTGTCGAAACTACACAAAAGGAAGGGTAGGCAAAACGACACTCAGGATCCTCAGCGAGGGGACACCCTCGGGGAGGAGAGAGAAACATAACATAATTTGGATACCAGGCCACGCGGGGGTCTGGGGCAACGAAAGGGCGGACGAACTAGCTCGAGGGCTTACTATCCGAGCTGGGGGGTCACAAGCCCCGGAGGAGCTCTGGACTAGCCTAGGGGCTGGGTACTCTGAAACACTAAGTTTATACAGGGGGCTAAGATACAAATACCCCCCACCACACAAAGAGCTAAGCAAGGAAGAAGCCGCAAAATGGCGGAAGCTACAGACAGGCTCCTTCCCCAACTTATATATACTAAGCAAGATGTTCCCGACACAATACCGCGCCACATGCCCTTGGTGCGAAGCGAGGCCAACACTATACCACATAACATGGGAATGCGACAGAAACATATCGTTCCACAAACACGACACACCAAGTGCGGAGCAATGGGAGAGCCGGCTCACCAGCTGCGAGCTAGAGGCCCAAAGGGCACTCATAGCACACGCAAGCGAGGTGGCCAGACTCAGTGGAGCCCTGGACTAGGGCACCACCCAAGGCTAGGAGGCAACCTCAAGACTTGAAGAGAAGACTTGAAGAAGACCTCCACCGCAGGCTAAATCTTATAAATCAATAAAGTTTCTACTCACTTACTCACTCCCTTAGGAAGACACGACAGTTTCCACCCTTTCTCGCTTTTTGTTGTGATTGAAAATGACGGAGACAATGGCGAATGATAGAAAACAAGGACGTCATAGTATGTACTACAAGTTCTTTGGTGTTCCATTCATTAGCGATTTGCATAGGAGTGCTGGTCGTTGTGTAATACATGTATGTTTGCACTTTACTGGCGACAATAATTTAATTTTTTTCCCCCGACAGCAGTAATAGGTGTAGTAACTGATTCTTTACATGTTCTCAGGTGAGGATCTCAGGGCTTGGTGGCCAGCCAGTCGAGCAAGTGAAGCTAGTAAGGATGGTTAGATTTTTCACTTGACTAAGGAGAATTCAACCACAGTCCTTTTTTTTTGTAACAGAAAACGTCCTGGCGGGGTTTCTGGAAGTGGAAGCAGCAGAACCTGCGGAATTAGTAGATTTAGGAATAAAAAAAGCAGGAATAAAGGAATACGAAGATTCGTTGGTGGAAGCAGTAAAAGTCTGTAAAATTTTAAACAGGACTTGTTAAGTAAAACTCTAGTTTGGGCGAGTTGGTTCATGATGAAATAAAAACTGGTATGGCGCAAGAAACGGGGACACAGAAGGCACACAAAACAGAGGACTGACGCCAACTTGCAACTGGGGTTTATTGCACCAAGCCTGCCTTTTATACCACAACCAAGCCATATCAACGAAAGCGTAAAACGTTGTACATATAAAACGGCAATTCATGCGACCACTGGCAATAAAGTAACGCTGATCATTACAGAATATAATCTAAACAGAGCTTGAGAAGCCAACTTATTTTCTGGCCAGCAGAAACACATCAACCAAGGCAAAAAAGAAAAAAGAAGCAAGGCAGTGGGGCATGACAAGTCCACACTAACGAATTATGAAACGCGTGATGAAGGCGAAAAAGAGCAAAAAATCGAACGACTATGAGATAAAACCACGTGAAAAAAGATGACCAACAAAAACCCGGAAAAAACATGACCTACAATAACCCGGAAAAACATGACCAACAATAACAATAAGGAGGGATGAAGTCTGAAGATACAGCACCTAGCGTCAAGTGATAAAAACTGAAGATCATTCCTGAAGAACAGTCGTCTTAGCGTCTAAGAATCTAAAAATTGTAAAAACACCGAAAGAAAGGACGAAATAAGAGCACAAAACCAAGGAAAATCTGCGAACTGCAAAAAACCTTCTATAAAAGACGTCTCGGCGCTGCTATAATGGAAGGCCTGCTAACGCATTTGTTGCCAGCTTTTTCGACGAAATATGCCTCAACAATTTCTCTCTCAGTTTTATCTTTCCCACTCTTTAAAAATCTAGTTTTCTCGAATTCGGGACGGCAATTAGAACAGCTCTTGCAGTGGTCAACTAGGAAGCTTCTTTCGTTGTTGCGCAAGTTTCGGGAATGCTCACTTGCACGCTCATTAAAACAACGACCTGTTTGCCCGATGTAAACGAGGCCACAGCTAAGCGGTATCTCATAAACCACTTGTGTCCTGCATTGCGTGAACTTTTTTTGGTGTTTTATGGTGCAAGCCGGCCGCTTTTCTCTGTTGGTCATGGCACAAAGTCTTGAAAGCTTACAAGGCGCGGAGAATACAACTTGAACATTATGTCTGCTCGCTATTTTCTTAATGTTATGCGACACCTTGTGAATATACGGTATTACTGTTACTGCTGAATGCGATACCGGCTCCCTGATGCAAGTGAGTTGCTTGAGTTTCTGCAAAAGCATTTCGCACACAGCCGAAATTAGAGAAGGCGGATAACCTGCCTGTTTTAGCCTTTCAACTTGAGTGCGAAAGCTTGTGGAACACATGTGGGGGCAAGATTTGTTTAAGGCAGATTGCAGGGAGTTAGAAACAATCGCGCGTTTTACAAGCTTTGAATGAGCGCTGTCAAATGGTAGCAAGCCTTTCTTAGAACGCGGGTTGTACAGCCAGCAAAGACCTTTGTCCGGAAACATTAACTTGATATCTAAAAACTGGAGTTGGCTGTCCGTAGGGACCTCCTTGGTAAACGTGAGACCCTGGCCGTGGCTTGAAAAAACGGACACAGTCCTCGTGACGGCAGCGTCTAGATCCTGTTCCGGAATGTCCTTCAGAATGACCAAGAAATCGTCGACATACCTGTGTATGCAAACTACATGAGGGTCACTGATATTTCTGCTGATGTCCGCTCCTACCACTGAGTTTGTTTGTGTGCCTTGTGTGTTTTGTGTGCCTTCTGTGTCCCCGTTTCTTGCGCCATACCAGTTTTTATTTCATCAGGACTTGTTAGCATGCAACGCGAATGTGATGGACACATTGGAAGCAGAGAAATAGCGAAAGGAGGCCATGCTCCCCGATGCATGGACGGAAGAGACTTGCGGTCAGCGGACGACTATGACAGGTACGACCAAATCGGCTACTAGCCAACAGATAGCACGAAACAGTAATGTTACTAGCTAAAAGGTTTTACCCGTAGATTCAGGGTGTAGTGGGGTGGCGACTGTGGAGTGTTATCTGTGCAAGTTGCAGTGGCTTGCCTGTTAGAGTACAGTGCAAACAGACGGGGACGTTAACGAGCTAGCGTGCGCCTACATCTCGTTTTCTATCGCTTTCATCTGCTGGCGCTGCAATCTAAGCATGAAGACGACGACGTGATTTCTTCCACGTGCCAAATACAGTTGTCGCTGCGAAAGGGAGTCATCTACAACTTCGAGTGTCCCAGAATGGGCCGAAGTGTCATTAGTCAGATGTTTTAAGATTTAATCCGAATCAAAATGCGATCTGTGGAGGACGCGCTCCAATCGACGACCTCAGGGGGTATGACGAACAACGCAATAGCCACTCAGCGAGTACCGTAGATTTCAGCGCTCTACGGAAAAAAAATGTCTTTACTATTGCGCTTTCCAGTTACTGCGTTTGATTCGCGCAGTTGTTCGTGGTTTTTGGGATTGGTCAGTTAATGAGGAGACTCCACCGGTACCAGTCAGGATTGACTGCATGGCTCCTGGACGGCGTGACGTCACGTCAGGTGACGTAAAGCCACGGAGTATTACGCGGCCACCGGCACGGCTCACATGATCTGCTAATCCAACGGTCGACGACGACGCTGATGCTAGGTGCTAGCCAGTAACACCTTGGCTGTAAAACACGATGAATTATGCGTCACATTTGGACGGGTCTGCCAAGCTCACCTGTACCGAAGGCACCCCAGCTGAGTCCCTCGAAGAAGATCATAACGTGTGCCAGCGCCAGGTATCTACTGAGGGGGATCATGAACGCTGTGAAGCAAGACAGCGCGATGGCCAGGATGGATATGACTTGGGTGTTGTACGTGTCGTAGAGTTTGCCACCTACGAAAAAGTGGTGCAGAAAGAATGCGTTCACAGAACCTGACGCGTTCAGGCTTTCTCAGAAAAGAGCAGACCACGGTTTTCGCCTGTGATCACAACTGTTGCTGAAGTGAGAACCGTGATATAGATGAAGTTTGAAGGGACAATGAAGGAAACAATTTAACTTCGTTTGTGTCGACGGATTACAACATTTCGATGAAAAAAAGACGCTATTTTTGCTGAAAACGAAGCTTTCATAAACTAGAAAAGAACGAAGAAATTCAATGCAGGTGCTGCCACCTGAGGTAGTTTGCGCTAGCAAAATGTGAAACTGTGCTCGGCTCGTTGAGCTTAGACAATGCATTAAGTTCCACACGGTTATCAAGAAGCCCTTCCCCATTTGGATATCGCGAATTTTCTCGACAATGAGTGGGTATTTGCTCCCTGACAAACGTCAGCATTGCCAGAGAGAGTCAGCGAATTCATTGATAGGAAGAATAAAAGTGTGAAGGAATCATACTACAAGTCACGTACCGACGAGAGAGCCAGCCAGGCCTCCTACGCACCGTGTCGTGATCAACTGCGAGACGGCCGATAAGCTCGTGCTGTAGATCTCTCCAAGGTCCAGCAGGGAGACACCAGTCATCGCCATGATCAGACCCTGGGCCAAAACCGCGAAAGATCCAGAGCCTAAATGCAGTCAATTGAACAAAATGCTCGGGCATAAAATGAAATATGCAAACAGGCACACGTCACATACAATGGTCGTTGATTGCGCCTTATTTCATTAAGCGTTGATTCGGCACCGCCAGGATCTTTTTCTTTCACTCATTCCTTCCCGTAAAGTTGTCTACTTTTAAGAACGAGATTAGCCTTACGCTTAACCTTACGCTGTCATTACCTTTACGTTGCCCGCCCGCCCGCCCGCCCGCCCGCCCGCCCGCCCGCCCGCCTGCCTGCCTGCCTGCCTGCCCGCCCGCCCGCCCGCCTACCTGCCCACCTGCCCACCTGCCTGCCCGCCTGCCCGCCTGCCCGCCTGCCCGCCTGCCCGCCTGCCCGCCTGCCCGCCTGCCCGCCTGCCCGCCTGCCCGCCTGCCCGCCTGCCCGGCTGCCCGGCTGCCTACCTACTACCTATTTGTCGGTGGATACGGGTGGTTGGTGTGTCGCCTTAAGGGGATATGACAGGAGTGGCGGGTGGTACTTTAACACCATTTGCTCTGCCCTCAGCTAAAGCGCTGATAAGAATGGCTTCAAGGTACACTGTTAGTGACACCTAACAATTCGTGAACTTTACCAGTAATTGTAGGACTTGTAAAGCAGTTCTAGTGGTTTGACGCTTCTGGAGTAGAGGTGTGCGGGTGGTGATTGTAGGCTGCAGACTTTGGCGGCTGTGGGGAAGCTTCGTACAACGGATGCCCCGTGATCTTGAGAAACAATCCTAGTAGTGCTAACGCATTAAAACTTATTTTACTGTCACTGCCAAGTGGAAAACTGAAAGGTTGGTTGTTCAACAGGGACTAATCCCCGAACATCTTGACTAACTTGACGCAGCAAGCGTTCTTTGCTCTGGCAAAGCCTATGGAGATTGATTTTCTGTGCGTAGCATTTCATTTTATATATTTCCAGAGAGGCAGGAATAACATAGTGGTGAAGTGGCATTCTTTTGAACTTTCGCTACTAAGGGAGATCTCAGAACATTAAGCGCTAGAGTGGTTGAGAGTACCCATACTAGCGGCACTAGGAGCGTTTGAGGTGTGCCGACCCCACCGAGCGTATCGCTGAGTGAAAAGGCAGGCTTTTCTCATGATCGTACACTAAATATAATGTGCTACATAGCACAAAGCGGGCTCCGTGCTCTAATAGGACATGAGGATAGGGGTTTGAAGCTGCAAATTTTACATTCCGATGGTAAAAAAGCAGACAGTAACGGAAGCCTTAGTAGCAATGCAAAGGTGGAAAGCAGCTGGTGAACATTAGGTAAGAGTATACCTGTTAAACGACAATGTGAAGATTGAGCTAGAAAACCCTGCCTCATGACGTAGAACGCATCGGACTTTTGGGAGAACTCTATCATTATCTTAAATCTATAAGAAAAGGGACGTCAACGACTTTAAAAATTACAGATCACTGAGCCTACTGTCCGCTTTATAGAAGGCATTTACAAAGGTAGCCTCTAATAGAATCAGGACCACCTTAAACGAGAGAACCAGGCAGGCTTTCGTAAAGGGTACTCAACATTAGACTATATTCGCACTAACACATGTGGCAGAGCGCTTAATATAACCGACCCCTGTATATTGTCTTCATAGATTACGAGAAACAGTTTGATTCAGCCTCAACTCTCATGCAGCTATTGCGCAACGAGGGTGTAGAAAAGACATATGCAAAAATACTGGAATATATCTACAGCGGCTGCACCGACACCATAGTCCTCCATAGAGAAATGAAATCTCAATAAAGAAGGGTGCTAGGCAGGGGGACACTATCTGTCCAGTACCATTCACCGCTTGTTTACAGGAGGTATTCAGGGAAGCGGATTGGAAACAGTTCGAGGTAAGAGTCAGTGATAAACTCCTTAGTAATCTGCGATTCGCTAATGATACTGCTTTGCCGAGTAGCTCAGGGGTCAAACTTAAAGGCATGATCAATGACTTAGAGAGGCAGAAGAGAATGGTGAGTCTAAAATTAATAAGCACAAAAGCAAAGCAATGTTTAACAGTCTGGGAAGGAAACAGCCGTTTACAGTTGGTGCTGGATGTGGTGAGGGAATACGTCTACTTAAGACAGGTAGTGACCGCAGACCCAGATCACGAGAGTAACATAACTAGAACAATAAGAATGGGGTGGAGTGCGTTTTGGAGACGATCTTGGATCATAAATGACCGTTTATCTGTGTCCCTCAAGAGAAACGTATATAACATATGTGTCTTACTGGCACTCAGCATGGGACAGAAACGTGCAGGCTAACGAAAAGTGTTGAACTTAAATTGAGGACAGCGCAGCAAACTAAACTCGGCCATAGCTGTGGTGGTGCGAAACGCGGAAGCCAGTGGCAGTGTTACTAACGCTGGGCCTATGCAAAGGATGATCCTTGTGTTTATGGTGGTATCGTCTAGTGAGGGCCCATTGCTGGGCGTCGGAATAGCTTGTAGCAGTACCTAGTCGTAAGGTGTAGAGTGCAGGGGTTAGAGGGATGCAGGGGAGGCGTGCTGCATGGACTGTTCTTCTCCCATCTTTGTAAGGAAGGCGTTAGGCGTCACAGGGGCCGTGAGGGAAACGGGCGCAATGGAGAGCAACGGAAAGAAGGAAGTGAAAGACATGTTTCACCTTTCAGCTGGACTGAATGAACTTTTCAGTTCACTCAACAAACAAGCACTTCATAGACCATTCCAGTAAGAGTCATTGTACCCGATATTTTGAGGACACTGACATTCTGTTTAGGCACACCGACTGCAAGCTGTTCGAGAGGTCGCATAGGCGTAGCATACTTTGAGATAGGGGCAGGGATTTGTAAACCGGCCTTCGCTAGCATTACAAGGAAAAATGTCACACTAAGAAAATAATGAAAATAGATTGCGGCCTTTGTAGCTTCTTTGTGCGTTTTGGTATTTTTCTGGTTTCTTACTATTATTGTGTAATGCGCACAGAGCCTGTTATAAAGCTTGCATGAAGGACAACAGCCCACAGCTTGACCAGCGTGTCCTGTATACATGATTCTCTCTTTTACCTTTGGCTAGCGTACCATGCAGACCTTATAAATTCGTCTAGTACGCAGTGTTATAACAGTTTATTTCTACTGGCCCGCAGCGCCCTGGTAATCGCTGCGTTCTGGACTTGTGGAATAAGAAGGTCAACATGAAGAGCGAAACTCCCTTCCCTCTCTTAAAGCGCTAGAATAGTCACCGCTTTCGGCCCTGCATCGCAATTTCTGTGCCAAGCAAAGCCATAACTACATCAGTGTTGAATGACAAGTACAGGACTGATAACTGTCAGCACAATCGTGACGCTCACCGTGCCTAGATTCCCCAGGCTCACGTTGCATGTCCGACCTACGTTTAGCCACAGTTGGGAGGAAGGAGGCGGTGTCCTTTTTGAGACGACGCAGTCGCTGCACAAGAGAGGAAACGTGGCGTCAAGCTTACAGTAAGAACAACAGAGAAGTGATTTATTTATGAGGAGAAAAAAGAACAAAATTGGTTTGCTTTGGTTTATCGAGTTCAGCGTCCCAAAGCGACTCAGGCTATGAAGGGCACCAGAAAAGAGCACCGCCGTAGTGAAGGGCACCGGAAATTTCGACCACCTGGAGTTCTTTAACGTGCACTGACATCGTACAATACACGGGCCTCTAGAATTCGGCCTACATACAAACTCAACCGCCGCGGCCGGGATCGAACCCGCGTCATTCGGGTCAGCAGCCGAGCACCATAACCACTGAGCCACTGCGGCGGCCTAGAACAAAATTATAATCATAAAGAAAGCCGCAAACTGTGGGATCGAGTATGGTAGGGACAACGTTAACGTACAGGCAAGAAAGGAGCGCGGCATAGAGAACAAATAAACGTTATTGAAATACCAGCTCAGATCACGAAATGGGCTCAGGCACCGCGTGTAATGCGGAGCACAGGCAACAGATAGCCTGTTAAGGTGCCGCAATGGACCCCTGTTCTCACTGCACTTGGAGCCACTTTGCACAAGTGTTATAAGCAGTAGAGCCGTCATTGGTTTCCGTATTATGGGTCACGAACTTGAGGTCTTAGCTTATCGAGACGACCTCATGTTTTTCTGTGCTTTAAAGGGGAATTTTGATTCAGTGTCAGGAGCTGGAATTAGTCTAAGAGTTGCGGTCTCTGGTTTGCATTATGGGGATCGACACCTGCTTAATATGCTGGTATGCAGTGGACACTTAGGCTACCCATGTACCTTGGCGTCCCTCTGAATGCCTATAAGCTCACTGCACGTTACTGGAAATGCCGGGTGGCAACTATTCAGCGCTGTGATCAGACTTGTACCCCCCCCCCGTCTTATGGCCTCTGGACGCTAAAATACATTATGTACTCCGAATTATTCATTGCACTATACTTCATAACGAGCGTTTTTACAGAGTTCTTGCCTCTTTCGTGGGATTCGTCTTTTGAATCTTCGAGGCGTGGTAACCCCTGCCGTCCTGTAAGTGGTGGCGGCATTGGTTTAGTCCACCCGTATGTCCTGCTGAGAGTTCATTCAGTGTCTCGTTTATTTCCAGCCATTTGCCGCATCACGTGACTGACTTTAGAGGCTTCACCGCACACCGGAATTTTTTAGGTTAGTAGGCCAATAGTGGTTTCTGAGTAAAAAAATTAGCCAACCGCTTTTTTCAAGCCGTAAGGCAAACTTACTGGGTACTGCCACAGAGAACGAAGATGAAAAATGAATGATAAAATATTCATGGTGACGTTGAATGGCAGGTCCGAGCCTCGTCTCAAAGCCTTCTTTGGCAGCTGAACCGCAGCTCAATTACTTTACTAAAACCCTACTTATACATTGTCTAGCGGAATGTAAATGAGGAAGAGGGTAAGGAGGATATGAATCCGAAAAACACGTCCCAAGCAACACAGGTAATCATTTTCATTTTTTTTCATTTATTCATGTATTTATTGCTCTTTGTTGCTATACAAATATACGCAAACACTGCTCGGAACCATAGCCAACGGCTAGTAATGGGTCCAATAGAAAAAGGTATATAAGCATGCAGGCAACATTATACCAAAATAAAGACAGAGTAAGTTTGTATACAGAAAGCATAAATCCCTCTCAACACTTGTAAGAGCATCAACAAAAGAAACACATATGTTACAGATTATAAAAACTAAAAACTTACAGAACAAACAAAACGCATAGAACTTACACAAGAATTAAGGCATATCACAAAAAGCTAGGGTAAAATAGCTAGTAAGTGTTTTCAAAGCATCACAAGGGTACAACACACGAGAAGAGGATAAACGCAATTCGGTATACACTTTTCAATTACACAACTTTGTACAACAGACGCAAATGTATAAACCTATAAAGAAATCAAGGTATCAGTATTAAGCTACATGAAAATAATATCAGGCAGATATTTAAGGAGTGTAGTAACAAATGAAAGTATGAACTCGAAGTGTGTCATTCTTTTTAAGGTACTAATTTTTTACTCCAAAGGAAAAGTTGTAGGCAGTCTTTAGGTCAGGTGATAGGTTACTCCAAATTCCTCCTATTGGTCATTCCAAAATCGGCCCAATAATGGAAACGTATTGGCAAAGGCCGGTTCTACAAAAGCCCAGACTGAAACCATCCATTTGCAATACTGGGCGGATTACATGCGCTCCTTCGAACTGCTCACCCCTGGCTATCTGTAGCTGGCTGAGGCTGGTAGCGGACATCGGCGAAATCTCCACGGATGATGTCCTGGCTCATGTTAACCTCGTTCTCATTTCTAGCGAGTGAACGTTGATCGCTAAAATCCCGTTCTGGATGGCCGACGGGCTTCCATGGAAGACACCGGCCGTAGCGACAACAGAGATGGAAAAACTGAGCTAGGCATATGCTTTCGCGGAGCCGTCGGCTAAGTGAACAGCTGTTGTACGCTGCGAATGACGGGAGGCACTGAACTCGTCCTTTTGTCATTAAATGCTGTAGGCTACGGGTCGAATTGCGGCTAGAAAAACCGCTTAAAAAAAAAGGGAGCGTCAAGACAAAAGAATCGAAACAGCTGGAAATGAGACCGTAGTCCTGTCCTAATACGAATGGCGCGTGTGGTGTAGTTCAACAAGTAGCAAGAATATATTTACGGAGAGACTCGAAATGGGGACTGTGATTCTCGACCCTTTCGACCCTTTCTCGAAAGCTGCCTCGTTGCTTTCTGGAATCTTCATATATCTGTGAAAAAAGCCTAAATAGGCATGCGTGAAACGTATTTAGGAGGGCGTCTAATAGTTTGAGCGGAATAAGGAACTGCCTGCAGAACGGTGTCGGCGCTGCAATCGAATAGTCAGCAGTACCGATACGTTGACACATTCCAAAACCAACTCAGAATCACCCTAATGGGATCACATGATCCAGTGGCAGATTCCCATTGGTCAGTCTTCTCATGCAAAGGCCCTAAATCCCACTCAATGTTCTGGTTTGACGTCACAGAGTGTTCTGTTACGGACGAGTCTCCTCGT
Source organism: Amblyomma mixtum (assembly GCF_055824585.1). Taxonomy (NCBI): domain Eukaryota; kingdom Metazoa; phylum Arthropoda; class Arachnida; order Ixodida; family Ixodidae; genus Amblyomma; species Amblyomma mixtum. The sequence continues at coordinate 148,464,545 of NC_143015.1, forward strand.
GAAATCTTCATTCATTATTACAGCGCAAAGACGGCACAGAACAAGAAGGGAACAACACAGCGCTGTTGTGTTCCCTTCTTGTTCTGTGCCGTCTTTGCGCTGTAATAATGAATGTAGGTAACCAACTCGCCCAAAATGTTGTATTATCGTGAAATCTGCTGTACACTGGTATCCTTTAGGTTAGATTTTTCGGTATTAGGGGTTCAAAAGAATGCGAAAGTTGCATCTTACAGAACTAGAGCCCATACTTCACATGGCCGACAAATATGTACTGTGCGGAATGTAACGTTGCCTGCAGAAGCAGAACAGGACATTAGAAGAGACACTGCGAGCAACACCAGTCACGAGATGCGGATAAAATGCGTTATCAGCGTCTTTTGGAAGCACACATATTTACTCTAGCGTAATTCCAAAAGAAGTATAGGCGATTACATGTCTGACAATACCCATTGTTCTTTATCTGTGTGCTTTATAAAAGGAAGTCCCCTCAGATACAAGCGGAACCTCGAACTATGACCAATATGCTGAGTAATCTGCCTCAGATACGCATGCGCTCTAAGCATCATTTCTCTTTGTAATCAATGGATTATCTCATAGCCCTTACTGTTTTATCTCGCCGCAGAAGGTCATAATACTCGACGCCGCGACACGCAACGTCTGTGTAATCCTTGAGTGATGTTGCCGAACTTTAAGACAGCGCTAGCATTGACTGCGTTTAATGCGCTTTTGCAGGTTCCTTCTCATGTGAGTAAAACTGTATTTAGTTCACATGCTTGTCTCCGTTTGCGTTACATTGATAATCGCGGAGCCTTTTTTGCCGCCCGTCCAGTGCGCCCTATGGTGCACAGCATTGCTGGAAACAGTTTAAAGAGAGATGCATTCTCTTCCTAGTATCGGGCAGAGCGTGCAATCTAGAAGTTGTTGCTTTGAGTGTCATGCCGTTCATACTGAAATCAGGAGGCATGGAAACCGATGAATATGTAGGTCATTGTTTATAGTTTAGCCGGGTTTAACGTCTCAAAGCGACTCAGGCTATAAGGGACGCCGTAGTGAAGGGTTCCGGAAATTTCGACCACCTGGGGTTCTTTAACATGCACGGTCCTCTAGGATTTCGGCTCCATTGAAATTCGACCGCCGCGGCCGGAATCGAACCCGCGTCCTTCGGGTCAGTAGCCGAGCGCCATAACCACTAATCCGCCGTGGCGGCCTTGAAAATGTAGATAATCGTTAGTTTCTTTTAATAGTAATGATTGAGACAGTAATGGGTTGTTTGCCGCATTAACTGCTGGGTTCGGAGATTGTCCTTTGGCTTTTCAATGATTTTAGGGTGGTGATTAACGCCTTCTCTCTCACCGGCTGCTTATTGACCTAGGTGAGCGCGTCCGGACTGAGGCCTGTCTACATCATAGGCCACATGGTGAATTCCATAAGCGAGATAGATGCTGCGATGAAACAAGGAGCAAACTCCATCGAGTCCGACGTCGACTTTGATAAAAACGGCAACGCTACCTGGTTCTATCACGGAATACCCTGCGACTGCTTCAGGACCTGCATGAGTTCCGAAAAAGTGCCTGCTTTTCTACAGCACATCCGGCAGTCAACGCATCCTAGTAAGAAAATTTAGCACACGTAAGGTGATCATAAACACATCTGCAAGTGCGGTATAACATCGTTGACTCACTAAATGGTGTAAAAATTGGTTAAATTGGGGGAACTGGGTGGAAGAATTTTGCAGTAACCACAAATGTGCAACCACATATGCGAAGATTTCTAATATTTCGTGATCTAATAATTGGGCAGGCTCAAAAAAGGTGCTCAGAATTCTAGAGTGACACACCGCCCGAAAGTCTTCGTTGCAAAATCCACTTCCATGTCCAGCATTCTTGGACAAAAGTTTTGAAGATTTGAGTATTGTAAGCTGCTTGTAGGGGAATATTGAAGACAACGGTTTGTTCTTCCAGTGCGTGCAAAATTTTAATAGTTTCTCTATTACTCGCATTGGGCAGTTAAAACTGCCAGAGAAATGCAATAGGGAACGTTTTTTTTACAATAGCAAATACTTTAATAGCTCAGTTCAGTTCAGTTCAGTTTTATTCCTTAAAGGCCCACTTTTCAGGGGATGTTACATAAGGGGTGGCAATACACTTGAAAATGTGAAAAAACAGCAAAGATTATTAAACATTGAAGATGATCTGTTACACGCGCCCGAAGAACAGATGGCGAAGCGATGACGACGATGTCATGGGGAAGGCCGTTCCAGTCTGAAGCTGTTCGAGAAAAGAGCGGAGCAGAAAGAGTAGTAGTGTGCGATGGTGGGCGTGCAACTTGTAATGGGTGACTGATGCGGTGAGGTATGCGTGCTGCGTCTGTGATGCACGGTGCTTGATTCAGAGAAGAATAAAAAAACTTGTGAAAAAGAGCGAGGCTAGCGATGCGGCAACGAAATGAAAGTAGTGGCAATCCGGATTTAACTTTCAAAGTTGAAACACTCGTGTCGTACGAGTATGAGGAATGAATGAACCGGACGGCACGATTTTGAACAGATTTCAATGCAATGATTAGATATGCTTGATGTGGGTTCCAGATGGCAGATGCATACTCTAATTTCGGTCTTACCAATGATTTGTACGCGAGCAGCTTTGCCTCAGGTGGGGCAAGAGCCGCCGCGGTGGCTCAGCGGTTATGGTGCTCGGCTGCTGACCCGAAAGACGCGGGTGCGATCCCGGCCGCGGCGGCTAGAATTTCTTTGGAGGAGAAATTCTAGAGGCCCGTGTACTGTGCGATGTCAGTGCACGTTAAAGAACCCCAGAGGGTCGAAATTTCCGGAGCCCTCCACTACGGCGTCTCTCATAGCCTTAGTCGCTTTGGGACGTTAAACCCCATAAACCAAACCAAACCATCAGGTGGGGCAAGACGGAGGTGACGCTTAAAGAAACCTAGTGTTTTATTTGATGCTGAAATGATGTTACTAATGTGAGCGCGCCATGAGAGATTAGGAGAGACGGTGATTCCCAGATATTTGTACGATTCTGTCAGCTCAGTCGGTGTATTAGAAACAGAGTAATAAAAGCGATAAGGGTTACGACGATGAGAAAAAGACATGAGTTTGTATTCAGTAGGATTCAGCGAAAGAATGCAAGCCTACTCAAGAGAGGTCTGCGCATATATTGATTGTTATGGTGAAATCTTACAATATATGAACAAATTGTGTTGACAAAGTCCTTTCCGTTGAAAAATGCTTTTGTCCGGAATTGTTGGGTATGCTACAAGCGTCGTAGCTCTGGAGAGTTCATTAAAGAGGAGTCTGAAATCGAAATGGTCAGCTCCATGCTATCGCCGGCCGAAAATGCAGCCGCTTATATGTCGCATCATTCCAGGATAGTTTCCTAAATGAATTCTTAGGGTAGGCTTGTAATTAATTCAGTCACCATGTGCTGGTGCATCGTGTTTTTTCGCAGGGATTGGTTAAGAAGTACATCGGTTATGCAGGCACAGCAAAGGTAACAAGTTTCACACCAGCGACAGAGTTGAATGGCCAATTTCTTGTGCTTGACATTCCCGCGGGTCGGAAATCCATGTTTAAATAATCTATTTATAAGGCGCTCACTATCAAATACGTATAAAACGGGGTGTTTGGGTCGAAAGGACTTGCTATGTCAAGGAGATCAAGCAACTACTGAATGACGGCATAGTGGTCGGTCCTCGTTATTACAGAAATGCCTTCAAAATGTTATGAGACAAAAAGGTCGGTAAGAGAGGACGAGGATGGATGCCGATAACGACAAAAAAAAAACGCTTAAATCAGTGCAGAACGAAACGGAAGTCCAACAGTTGATGAAGTAGACCCGAGTCGAGGAGATCCAGTTGAATTTTTATCGAACACATTTAGATATCAATAGAGTTGATAGTGACCCATTACAACAAACAGGGCAATAAACGCAAAGACGAAATGGACATACGACAAGCGTTGACTCTCAGCTACCTTTAGACGCTATTGAAAACAGTTCTTATGCGCATGACCGGCGTAAATTTGATAATAAAGATATCGAACAGCGCAATAAACACAAAGCGACGAAATGGACACATGACGAGAGGTGACTCTGAACTAACTTTCCTGTGTGATTTCAGGCGGTTTTGCGCATAAGAACTGTAGAAACTACAGAACTGAAATCACACTCCGCTGTTATGGACAAAAGCATTTTTGAGCAGGAAACAATTTATGAATTCAATTTTTTCATATATTCGAATATGTAAATGTAACAATCAATATGTCCGCAGGTCACCCGACGGCAGTCTTGTATTTTTTTTCTATCGACGTTTTTACTATCGTCAAAAGCGTTCCCATTGGTTTTCTACGGCAGCCTTAACTGTTCGATGCAATGGATGGAAACATATTAAAGGAAAGATTTTGCTACATATGAGAAGAATAGACCATTACCTTCAATATTTCCTTAACAGCTTTTTACAATTTTACAATTTTCACAATTTTTTGTCCCTGAAACTTAGACATGTATTCAAGAAAGATAACAAACAGCGCAATCAACATAAAGACGAAAAGTAGGGCACACGATGAGTTCTCTTGGGGAAAAACACAGCGCACTCCTAAGACAAGGACGAAGAAAGGTAAGACGATACAACGCTGTATCGTCTTGTCTTTCTTCGTCCTTGTCTTAGGAGTGCGCTGTGTTTTTCCCCCAGATTAACTACCAACTAGCCCGCTCTTCCACCCTTACACGATGAGCACTGACTCTCAACTGACTTCCTTATATATTTTCAGCTGGTCGTTCAAATAAGAACGGTTTTCTATGACGAATGAAGTTAGTTGACAGTCAGCGCTCTTCGTCTATCCTTCTTTTCGTATTTCTGTTTATTGCGCTGTTCGTTGTAATTGATGCTGCTCATCCGTTCCGCAACCAAGCTAGCTTGATTCTCAGAGGCGACGTTTCTATTCTAAAGGAACAAGCCCAAAATTGGAACAAATTTCCAGCACCTTAACCCTCGTTTTAAAGCGCAGTTCCTGTCTTCCAGATGGAGGCAAACACAGGGGGAAGCTTTTACTGCTCTTCCTGGATCTCAAAGTTCAAAGTCTTGACAACAAGAAAAAGTACTGGGCAGGCACCGACGTTGCCATGAAACTTTTGCAGCACCTGTGGCAAGGAGGTAAGACAAGTGCGATGTTCATGCACTAAGTGACCACAAGGGCAAGATATCCTGCGAGTTGCATGAAACAGCACATAACCTTTATGCAGGCTTCTACACAGTTGCCTAGAGCTCTAGAACAACGCACCACGGAGTACACTATTGACATTTGACAGTTGTCTAGCGTTTAATACATCTGCCTACACATTAGACTTGGTCCACTGAAAATCCTCACGTATCTAAATGGTATACCGCAACCGCCAATCAGCGGCAATTGCCCTGATTGCCTACCCCAGCCCGCCATTCGAGCTCTCGAAGACAGACGTGTGGACTTGTGTACGACATGAATATTAAAGTACTCCAAATTAGTTTTCCATTGGCTGCACGTTATGTATAACTGCAGAGTGGGAAGCCTTTTCGAAGATAAGGGAGGTAGACATTAGTATTATGATAGGGTGTGGTAAAACAGATGTGCATTGTTTACCAGTTGCCTTGTTACAACAAGAGCTGGAAACTGGTTCATGTCGAGTGTCTACCGCATGCATTAAGAGCATACAGGAAGGGGCTGTCCGGAAAAAAAAATCACATGGCTATCATGATACCTGACGAGAGAAAGCCCTAATAGCAGTTGGATTTTCTGTCGATGATTGATTCAATATTTTTACTCTACTGAATGTTCCTGCTCTAAGCCAAGACGTTGCAGTCCCCGCAGTATTTTTCAGTAGTGTGAAGGTTAACGGAGTCGGATGGCGCTTTTGGAAAGTGTAGCTAGGCGGATGTGGTGGTGGGGAGGGGAAGGGTGAAGGTATGATATAGCATAGGTACGTCGAGAAATGTTTTCGGAACAACCAAATAAAAAAAACTGGATTTTCTAGCAGCTTAAAAGCAGAGCCAGTATTTACGGGTACATTGCGCAGATCGCGGAGGAAAGTGATAAACACACCCTCCAATTTCTGGCTCCATGATTGCACTAAATAATAAAGCTTTGCTTTAGTACGCTAGCCATCGGTGACTTAAAAGCTGGTGGATGAGCTTAAGTACAAACAGCTATTCAAAATTGTAATAGTGGAAAAGTTTAGCAGAATTTACACCTTAAAAACACCCTTCGGTTCAGACATTGGTCCAGAGAAAAACTTCGTATTACTCTTCTTGTTCTACACTCTCTCTATTCTTCCTGCTTTTGTACTCTTTGCCTTATATTCTTGGATTAATGGCTTTGCTTGCATTGGCTGTAGCTTTGGTATGCATTACTGGGCACCGATCCTTTCGGAAACCAAGACAAGGCAAGCCAAGCCAGCCACAAGCAAAACGGTCTTGAGTCACTCGACTCTGGCTAGGCCCACGTAAACGACTACTTTATAAAAAATACCGTCTGCTAGCCTACACCAACACATTGTTTCAAAGGGCGCTGCTAACGTTCTTGCGTCCTTGCTTCGTCCGTCCGTCCGTCCGTCGACCCAGAGCACAACACCTTGTAAATTTTGCTGCCAGTTGTAATCTGTGAGGAGATGTCATCGACCATGATCTGATCCATGCAGTTTTCGAAGTGATCGCTCTCAGGAGGAGGGGAAAAGATATAAGAGACAAAAGAGGAAAGTCGATCGCGAATCAGGCTTACTTCCGAATACTTTCGGGAATCCAGCTTCAAAAAGAAAGGAAGCACCAGAGGAACCTATGCCACGCATACTGTTTCCTTTCTAAACACGATGCTTTGACTTTTGGGAAGGAATAGATAAGCAGTCACCTATCGTTCATTGTGTCAGGAAGACGACGGGCATCCGTGTGAGTCGCATGGCCATCGCTTGGTGCACGATCCTGGCTGGACCAGCTGATTTCGGACTGCTGTTGGCCCTGCTCCTGTTACAAAGCTTTTCCAAATAAGCCCCACCTTAAATTTGGTGGAGGTGCGGGGTTTTATCCTCTCGCCCTTGAACTCCGCAGCCGATTGCTACCCCCTACCACGATTCCTTCGGATGCCAACCACCAAGCGCTACAAGTGTGCTCGGCGGCCGTCTTCCTTACAATTGTTATTGTTTGGCGCGATACAATGGCGCAACTGGCTACGCTAGCACTGACCGTGCGCGTTGCGCTCATTTATGTGTTTTCATTCAATAAATTTGTTTTTGTACTTTTGAATTTTGGACTGTAGTCCCTACAACAGAGGCTATGAACGTCCTGGTGTCAGTTCCAAGTTACCGAGACAAGGATGTGCTTCGGGGAGTGATTGATACCATCGAGCGTCAAGCGCCCGCCTTGCTTGCGAAAACAGGTAACATTTCGGATATGCAAATTTTCATATCTTTCACCACTCTAGCTAAACAAATGTTTGTATTTTGCGCCTTCAATTGCTTTCGATCCCACGCTGCACTTCGTGAGGCCAACAGTTGCCACAATGACCTGGGCACGCCAGTGAAAATGAGATCTCGCCATCGGCCACTTTTCTCGGGGTCAGAGGGGGAAAGTAGATTCCTCAGCTTATCCTTTTTTGAGAGGTCAAGTATAAAATACAGTTAAGAAACATTTGGCAAGATGAAAATAGTATGAATTGAATATCTTTCTCTGAGGCTGTCTATGCAGTATCCCGCCCGAACTTCTGTGCGAGGAAGGGAACAAGAAAAAATGAAGTGTCCAAGAAAAATCCTCATCGGCCCATAAACGACCAAGCCATGATAGGGAATATAAATTGTTGTGTAAGGTTTTGTCGCTTTTAAGACTCTCCAAAAGGAGGACAAGAATTTACGAACAAAACTACGAAGCCTTGGGTTTAACAAAAAGAGTTTTCTTTGCCCACGAGGAAAAGATTTCGGTGCCTTCTAATCTGGGGTACTTTGACGGTCGGCTTCTATGATGAGGGCTACGTTCACCGGGCCATTGCGGTTCAGAGAAGAATTTCCCCCTCCGTAATATTATTGCGTCGGGCCGTTTTTCGGCTTGTAGTGTCACGAGACTTTTCGACACCTGCTACGCAATGAGGCCTTACTTCTCGGTACACATCTGAAAGCTTCACATCTATACGAGAGATCTACGCAGCCTTCGTAACACAACACCTCGACTGAACGATACTAGTAATCGCACTATACGGAAGCGTTAGCGAGGGGCCATTCTACTACGGGCCTAGCGGCCGGGTTGTTTGATGATGAGACAATTAACGGTGCGTTTATAGACCGCATACATTCTGACAATTGACGGGTGGCGGACGGCTTCTCTGAGGGTCCCCTGAACTCCGCTAGACGTGCAACTTACCGAGGGTTCACTGTGCAAGTAAAAGTGAGGGATTCTCGTTGCGCCAACGGCACACCACAAACGAAGCAGGGAGAGAAAAGTATGCATCGGTATACTGATAAGCTTTGCATGCGGGTAAATTTTGATATCAAAACCTACTGTGGTTCCAAGAAAAAATAAACTAGATTGTGCTGGTCAGGTTTGTACCCTCCTGAACCTACAGACGTCGTCATTATCAGGTTTTTTGGACACCCGAATTACCCCTGACTTGTGGCAGCGACAACAGGCGGTCGCCATGTTGTTTCCAGCAACGTTTCTCCTGCGCAGGTGCGCCGCGCATTTGGCGTCACGTGACTAAGACTATACTAAGCTCTCGGCGGGCGGCCCAGTTGGGGTCTAGGTCAGCGATATGAGGTTGGCAGTGGAGAGCCACGGGAAAATTCGGCCCACGTTCACAGCAACCACTTCGGAGCGCAGCGCTTTTGTACATATGGTGCGCGTGAGCAGAGCATGTGCCGCGTCAAACGTTGTGAAATGCACGAGGCGGTAGGACAAGGTCGATAGTTGCAAATGGGAGCCATTGGAAATAAAGACAATTTTATTAACCTTGTTATAGCGACGTCCTCTAGCTATATCAGCACCAGGTCTGTCAAGTTATGGTGCCTACAGGCCCTCTATGCACCATCTTTAGGAAGCGCCCAGAGCCGCCAAGGTCATCGGCGGTCACTTGCCGGAAGAGTGTAGACGGTCTTGTTTCGACGGAAATGACGTTGCGATGGGTTGCACACGCTGGCGCATTGCGTACGAGTATAAACGCGGATTAGGTGCCACGTGACCGCAGCTTCTTGTTTTCAGAAATAATGTTAGTGATATGCTAGCAAACAGACAAGGTGGCCACGCGCTTGCGTTGTACAGCTTGGGGTTGCATTAATTCTTTGCAGATTTCCCGTCTGCGGGAGATTCACAAATATTTCCGTATCTTCGACAAAGCACACGGTGTGCTGTTCACAACCCTTACGGTCCTGCAGTTGTTATTTTCCTCCGCTATTATTGTCGCACAGTACCATCAGTCCTTTAGTGCTTCCACTCACAAGACAGGCAAAGCTAATGGGAAGAAACCTCGGGCTGTTTTCCAACGCCCGTTATTGTAGAGAGGAAGGACACTAATAGGTGTACTACGAAAGGATAGCGTCCAACAGGATGGAATATCTTCTGGGGGGTTTGGGCTTCCGCTTGGAGTGCGTATCTTTCGTGACTGCGTGCATTAGAGTTAGGTTGCTTTTTGTATTCTTGGAGTGTCGTAGTTAAGAGCTGCGCGCAGTTGTGTGGATTTCACATGTAGGCGAACCTGAATAGAGAATACAGCTTTGCCTGCACCTACTGCCTCTACCTACTTTTCTAGTCTTAACAAGAAATTAATGAACGGTTTCAAAGTCAATACAATAATTTTTGATTGTTACAGTAAAACTGAGCGTTGCCTGGAAAGCAATCACCGTGCGATTCTCTCCGCCTCAGGATTCGATATAAGCAACATCGAAGACCTGTCCAAGATCGCAAGCGTTTACGAGGAGCTCGGCATACTGGGAAACCGGTGGCAAGGGGATGGCGTCACTAACTGCGTCTCGTTCCTGCGATCACATAGCAGAATGCGCCGGGTCGTCGCCAACCGGGACTTGAACGGTGCCGACCACTACGTAGACAAGGCTTACCATTGGACAGTTGACATTCCAGACCAGCTCCGGAGATCGCTCAGGTCAGAACGACATGGCGGAGAACTTGAGAGGTATCTGCCAAACTGCATAAGATACTGCTTCACTGCCCCGTTTTAAGGCAATAGCCTCTAATGGCTCATACTGTCGTCCGTTAACAAAGCGTGTCACACGCATTTCACTCGGGAACAAAACACGATAGATGAAAAGCACTGATTGCTTCAGTTAGAGGAGGAAAAAATGAACCTAGAAGCCAAGTGTGATGACTGTTAATTAAATACTTAATTAATTATAGGGAAAATGTCGAAATTGCGTTCAAATAGCGCGGACGCCGACATAGCCACTGGCACGGCGTGACGTCACATCCACCGAAAGTCGTCACGTCATAGTAAAAACTGTCACAGAATGGTCAGAAAAACATCAAATTTGTGTCAAATTAGATGAAAAAAATATGTAATTAAGCATAATTAACACTTAAGACCCCCGGAAGATGCGTAATTTAGGTATCGATATAGCCACGGGAACGGTGTGACGTCACATCCACCCGAAGTCGTCACGGCATAGTGAAAATGTCACAGAATGGTCGGAAAGCGTCGGATTTGTGTCAAATTAGATGAAAAAATTTGTAAAATGTGTAATTAAGCGTAATTAATACTTAAGATCCCCGAAAGATGTATAATTTAGGTTTCGATATTGCCGCGGGAACGGTGTGACGTTACATCCACCGGAAGTGGTCACGGCATAGTGTCATTGGCTTTCGCCTCTCAACACTTTAGTTGCCAAAGTGTCCTCGCAATTTTTTTAGTCATCTATAAATGGCAAATCAAGTGTTTCTTAAGGATTCGTGCTACCCCTTGTGCATTCTCATTATTTTTGATATGCTATCGGTCCCACCAGTTCGCCGTTTTGCCTTATTTCTGCCGGTGCATTCAAGCCAGCCGGACGCAGAACCCGAACTACATAATTTCCTCTTCTCTGCTTTCCTGTACTCTTCTCGGCGAAACGTTTCATCACAAATCACTCTCTGGGGAGAGATATCCTCTCGTTCTGTTTTTGGTACTCATCACAACAAATATGAGAAGAAATTGTAGGGGACACTTAAGCCCTGCCTTAAGGCTATGCCGCGACAGCGTTAATGCACAGCGGTTTCCTTTAATATACTAAAGCAATCCTGTGAAGAGATATGTTAATGATTCGAATATGTTATGTGCTAAGGGATGTGTTCTTCGAATTATCCAGTAAAGCTTTCTTTTTTTAATTGTTTTCAATGTTTCATGCTCCTGCAGGATCGGAGTAGATGGCATCATTACAAACAAACCTGAACGCCTAGCCAACATTGTGACGGAACGTGAGTTTAGAAGCAAACTTCGACGTGCTACCATTGACGACAACCCTTGGACTCGTTTCCGCGCCTGACCTCCTGGTTCAGCGTCCAACTCGTCGCGCATGACACCTTCGCAGATAGCCTCTATGCTCTGCAACTCAAGGCTTAGCTGAAAAAAAAAATGGCTGAGGCTTAGCTAAGGTTAAGCCTAGTCAGATGCGAAGCATATTGATGGCTAGGCTTGGTAATACATGGCTTTCCTTGGTTGAATACTTGGTCATTTTAATACAACCACTAGAAGCCTTCGTCGTGGGGGAAGACAACGGCATGGCTACAGCGGAACGCCGGCTAACCCCGAGACGCGCGTTGGGTGAGCGCCTGGATTGCCACGGAAGCCGCGTCCGCATGCCCGGTGGAGCGAGCGTTTCACCTACACCGAGTGTGAACGCGCGTTCGAAATGCGCGGGAGTGTGACGGCACCATACCACGTGATTCACACGGCGTGCAACCGCAGCGACGGCACAAGTTGGAGCCCCGTCTCTCATCTGTCGTGACGTCATTGTGTCACGTGGTGTGACGTCACCATACCACGTGGCCTGCACGGCGTGCAACCGCAGCGACGGCACAAGTTGGAGCCCAGTCTCTCATCTGTCGTGACGTCATTGTGTCACGTGGTGTGACGTCACCATACCACGTGGTCTGCACGGCGTGCAACCGCAGTGACGGCACAAGTTGGAGCCCCGTCTCTCATCTGTCGTGACGTCATTGTGCCACGTGGTGTGACGTCACCATACCACGTGGTCTGCACGGCGTGCAACCGCAGCGACGGCACGAGTTGGAGCCCCGTCTCTCATCTGTCGTGACGTCATTGTGTCACGTGGTGTGCACGGCGTGTAACCGTCACGAAGGGCTTGGGCTACCTATTGTAATATGCTTCGCATAAAAGAACTAAAACCAATGTGAAGAGGTACGACTGCAAGGAGCGAAGTAGGAATCTAATAAATGTTTTGTAAGTTGTAACAACCCCATCGCGGTGGCTCAGTGGTTACGGCGCTCGGCTGCTGACTCGAAAGACGCGGGTTCGATCTCGTCCATGGCGACTTCATTTCTATGAAGGCGGAATTCCACAGGCCCGTGTAGTGTGCGATGTCAGTGCACGTTAAAGAACCCCAGATGGTCGAAATTTCCGGAGCTCTTCACTACGGCGTCCCTCATAGCCTGAGTCGCTTTGGGACGTTAAACCCCAATAAGCCTAAACCAACAAACGAAACCTGTAAATTACAACACTTCTCTCTCGTCCAGAGTTTGGTTACTGGCGATTAACAATAGAGGCTCTTTATTCGAGCACTCCAGCACCCTGAAACTTGTCTGCAGAGTGTGATGTCAGCTATGAAACAAATATATTTTGGAGCTCCGACGGCCAGGCTTATTCGACGTATACACAAGTTTGTCAGCTTGGATGCTTGTTTGACCGTCGGTTGTTTATCTGCACAACAGCGATAGATACTCGTGCGATTGAAAAAAAAGAACTTACACATCGAACAGTTTGTGTTCAATGCTGAGAGTCCAGCATGAAGTGCGCTCTCCAAAACACCACTAGAAGTCACAGACTGCAGGATGACACACGCCACACAAACACGTTCGTTGCGCTGAAGAGAAGATATATATATATATATATATATATATATATATATATATATATATATATATATATATATATATATATATGAGAGAAGCCAACAGCCACAGAAACCAAGGGACACGGGGGATATTTTTTTAATTAGTTTATTTATTTTGTGGTGTTGTTCGATTTAGAACATTACTGAATATGTTGTCGCTTAAATCTAATTAATTAGAAAAGCAGAAGAAAAACCAACCACATGGCGCCGGTGCGATCCGAACCCACGACCTACGAATTACGCGTCCGGTGCTCTACCGCTGATCTACGGCGACGGCTGTCAAATCTTCTGCTTTCGGGGGTATTTATGTTTACAAATAACCTAACCTTTGCAGTGTTCATCAGCGCCACCCACGTTCGTAAACGGCGGACGTAGCACGTCCGGAGTTACCGCTGATGTGGCGTAGAACGTCATCGAACGACGAGGGTGGAAGCTGTGTGAGAACCCTCTTATGCTTCCTATGGCGTCAAGGCTGCCAGAACCGAGACCCTCGCTAAGTAATTAAGAAAACAAGGGGAGGGGAATGAGGGGCTCGTTATAAATATCAGAGAAGCCAACAGCCACAGAAACCAGGGTACATAGGGGATTTTTAATTTTTTAATTTATTTATTTATCGTGTGGTGTTGATCAATTTAGAATGTTACTGAATATGTTATCGCTTAAAGCTAATTGATTAGAAAAGCAGAAGAATGTGGTTGTTTTTTCTACTTAGGTGAATAAATAATTGATTTCAGCCAAAACAAAAAATGGCGCCTGGAAGGGTTAAGCAAGGAGAGGGCGGAGTCGAGCTGGTTGGTTCATGCTGAATGGCACGACGAAACAGCCCAGACGGAGGGAACGGAAGAAGATACCGACACACGAGCTGAAGTAACAACCAAATGGTTTATTGCGACAGAGGGGGGGGGGGGGGGGGCAATATAAAGCAGCAGGGCAAACCAAAGCATAGAAGGGAAGAAATGCGGGACGAACATGACGTGACATACATACGGGAGCTATGAAATCATCTCCGAATAAGAAAGGTGAGCTCCTGTTGGAATAGAGCCACCAATGGTTGGCTTACACATGAGTTACCAAATTTGTTAATGTTAAAAGCCTCTGCTATCAGGCGCCAGGTTTTATCTCTATATTTGGCGATACTTGGCAAAGACAGCGAGGCGTTTCTGAACCTAACCACTATCATTGCACCCGGTGCACCCAGGATTTTTTTATCGCCACGACAACAAAAATAATTATTTTTGAAGCGAAAAGCTTCAGTAGGCTCGTCAACACCGCGCTTCGCGTGAGCCGGAGGCAAGATTTGCCACTTCTGCGCATGCGCGAAATCGAGTGACGTCACGCGCAGTGCAGGTGGCCGCTGACTCCGTAAAAAAATAAATAAAAATAAGCACAGAAACAAGAATAAAAAAGAAGTGAAACAAATAAGATATCAGGAATACAAAAATCAACAAAAGACAAACAGTGCGCCAGGAAACACTCATATCTCGGTGGACACCCAAACCGCGCCGTAAGGGCCTTAAGGAAAATGAAATGCAATGAAAATTGGTTTTGAGGAAAGGAAATGCCTGTCTCTCATATCTTGGTGTACACCCGAAAGGAATATGCACACCACAGTACTTACATGTCTCGAAAGCAACCTTCTAAGACAGCACCGTATTCACTACACGCGCGCCTCCTCCTGCGTACAGGCAGTGTGTGGATGTCCGAACGCCTCCACCGTTATCGTGGTGCTCCCAGCGCATTGTGCGCCAACTGCGACACACCATGACGCCAAACCAAGCGTAACTGAACCTTTTCGCTTGCATATCCAGGCTTAACCACAGCTAAGCCACTGCCAATTTTTTTATGCTCTTGTTTTCTTTGTGCAGAAACCTGTAACTACATCAATGATTATGACTATTGATGACTGACCTAGTTGGTGCATATCCTAGTAGCCGTTCATGCGCGCTTTTTTGTGCTGAAATACTTTATTTACCGCTACGTTCACAATGGCTGGACTGTTTCGCACAGCCACCGGCGCTCAATAAAACGATGTGCCCATGACTCCGTGCTTCTTTAATTACGCGTCATTAAACGGTTGATTATATCACAGATTTATGCCCTTATGAAGAGAAAAGGGAAAGGTTTTCCGGCCCACATTTATTCACGTTTGCGCATGAGGGAAATTAGCAATAAAGGGAAATAAAGGGAAATAAGCAATAAGGGAAATAAGCAATAAAGCGTTTTACTCTCCTCGCCTGCGTTGATTACCTTCTGTCTTTTTTTGCCTTTGTGTACACCGCTGAAGAGCTGAAATTAAGCAGCTGAAATTCACAGGCCTATTCAGTAGCTGAGGCAAGCTCTTTTGCGCCCCGTGAACACCTTCCTGGCTATTGAGCTCGTTCTGATGGAAGTTGTGTTGAAAATCACAGTTAAAGGCAATTAACTATCTTTTATAACTAAAACAGCCAGCTATAGCGTTATATAGAGAGGAGGTTTCTAGGAAGAAGCAATGCGGATGTTTCTACTGGAGTAACGTCACATTAAGAGACAACTTATTTTGAGCGCGTCCACACACTTGACGGTGCAACTGTATATCACGCAAAATAAAATCAGTGCAAGCTCTAACGAAATCACAGTTAAACCTAAATCGACGCGCCTAATCCACCTGCCCGCACATCGCGAACTGCTCAGCGCGGTTCAAATCCAGCGCGCAGGCTCCGAGGTCACGTGGGCAGCTGAAGCTCCGCCCCCAGAGGAGAGCAACAAACGAGACTGTGCGAAAGCGAGTGGCCGCTTGTCGCGGTGTGATAACTCGGCAGCCTTTTCCGTTGTGTCATCCGGCGCGCACTACACCACGTGAGGTTCTTGCGTTCCCGCCCTAGACTGGAGGGGGAAACAGCGCAGACACAAGCGCCTGCGTAGACCGCTGCCGCCCGCGGTTTAAGATGAATAATTCCGGGTATTCCCCTCTTTATCGCGCTCTTTCTCCGACAAGAGCACGGACCGAGGAATACTTGGCACGTTGCCAGAACTCTTGCCACAACCCAGACGGAAGAGAACGAGAAACGCAGATCTGCCTGGACGAGAAAAAAAAAAGAAGGTCGCAGTAGTTGAAAGGCATCATCACGCTAGTGGGTATGTGCCATTCTACTTGAGGCCAACCAACCAACCAACGCTAGCCACGTCAGCGCGGCGTCATCTGCCTGTGTCTAGCACTTGCTTTTAACCCCCAGAGGTGCCGACGGCAACGAATATCGACTGCAAGTCCAGTGCATCAGAGAGCTTTTTGTGCCAAGGAATGAGCTGTGAGTAACGTTCGATCCTATTTTGCCTCAAAGTTCCGAAAAGCTTTGAAAATTCAGGGTGGCACTTTGTTGACCTAAAGTGCGGTGAGGCGAAAGCCTCAAGGCCGGTGTTGCTGTTTGTGTCAGTGATGTGTTGATAAGACTTTAGGCTTCGCCTCTGAGAGTAAAACGCGACAGCGTCTTGAAACGCTTCCAGGAAGTCCATAGAACGCGATCGGTGGTGGTGGTGAAAATATTTTAATGAAATGGTTTAGGAGGTTGTAGCGGTGGTTGGAGCTCTCAGTCCGGAACCCCATTGGCGTAGGCTGCTGTCCGGGCTCTTTCGATGAGTTCCTTTTGACTCTTTTCGTCCGAGCTGGACAGAGCTGCCTCCCACCCCTCCTGCGTTGGCTGGTTATTAACAGTGATCGCCTGATTTCGTTGGCAGGCCCATACCATATGGTACAGCCTCCCTGATTTTTAACAATATAGCGCGAGCGTCGACCGAACTGCTGGTCAGCGCCTTATAACGGCGATAAGCGTGCAACAAGGCGAGAGTTCGCGCACGCGCACGAAGGCAGAGCGTCGTCTGCTACGCTGTTCCGAGCACGAGGACACACGCCCTGCCGCAATATCAGTTCGCAAGATCCCGCCAAGTCGTAGAGCGCATGCGCATGATTAATATGTGATACTTCCTTTCCTTTTATTTTTTCTTATCGTAACTTTGCATCGCCAGGCTGGCCTCCCGTAGTAGGCAAAAAAAAAAAGAGGGAAAGAAATCATGTCTCATGCAGTCTAACATATTAATCATGCGCATGCGCTCTACGGCTTGGCGGGATCTAGCGAACTGATATTGTGGCAGGGCGTGTGTCCTCGTGCTCGGAACAGCGTAGCAGACGACGCTCTGCCTTCGTGCGCGTGCGCGAACTCTCGCCTTGTTGCACGCTTATCGCCGTTATAAGGCGCTGACCAGCAGTTCGGTCGACGCTCGCGCTATATTGTTAAAAAACAGGGAGGCTGTACAGGTCCGCCTTCTCCCCGCAGAATTTGCACTGTGAGTCAAATGACTCCGGGTCTATGGCATGTAGTCTTCGTGGGTTGTTGTAAATGTTGTTCTGTAGCTTTCGGAGGTGTTGTTCCTCCCCTTTATCTAGTGTCTTAGCCGGCGGAGGGTAGACCCGACGGGATAAACTTAAGTGCTGAAGTATGTCATTGTAAGTTAGTAGTGGGGTAGGAGGTTCCACGGCATCCGCACTGGGTGCCCGGGGGAGAAATGCTCGGGCTGAGGCATGTGCGCTCTCGTTCCCTGGGATGCCCTGGTGACCTGGTACCCATATTAAGTGTTTGTGTGTGGGTTGGTAGCCACGGATGTAGCTATCTTGCAGGATTTTAGCTGCTAGCGGTGCGACCCTGCCCCTGAGGTAATTGCGATACGCTGTCTGTGAATCTGTGAGAATGTATATTGAGCTAGTGTGTGTTGCAGCTAGAGCAATCGCCACTTCTTCCGCAGCCAGTATGTCCTGGCTAGCCAGTACTAGTCCGTCGACTGTTGTATTTTGGTGCACTACCGCGACGGCCGTCATTCCCTGCTCGGGACCCGCAGCATCGACATAGAACACGCCCTCGCGCCCGCCGTAGTGTCTTTTCATGGCTTCGGCTCGTGCTTGTCGTCTTGATTGGTGAAAATCAGGGTGCATATTCCTGGTTAGTGGAGCTGCCTTGAGTTGTCCTCTCCATGAGGCTGGGATGTCGGTTTTGGTGTATAGCTGTCGGGGGCAATTGATGTTTAAACCACTCAGTACTTGTCGGCCAGTTCGAGTTGTGGAGAGCCGTACCACCTGCGCCGTATTAGGTGTGCCTCTATCAGCTCATCGATCGTGTTGTGCACACCCAGTCGCAAGAACCGGTCCGTCGATGTCGCAAGAGGGAGTCCCAGGGCCTTCTTGTAGGCAGTTCTGATTATGATGTCGAGGTTTTTGATGTCACGCTTCTTAAGGCGGAGGTAGGGCGCTACGTAGACGACGCGGCATACAACAAAGCCTGCACCAGTCGCAGAGTATCGTCTTCTCGCATCCCCGATTTGCGCGTCGTTATCCTGGCGATCATCCTGGCGACTTGCTCGCTCACGAGCCGTAGTTTCTGGAGGGCAAGAAGGTTGTTGCCGTTGTTATTTATGCACAGACCCAGTATCTTTAGGGTCTGAACTTCCTTGATGGGTGAGTTGTCTACGCGGATATTGATGGTGTCTTGATTCTTGCGTTGACGGAAGACTATGAGTTCGGATTTTTCGGGTGAGCACGTTAGTCCACACGCCCGGGCATAATTTTGAACTGTTGTCGCCGCGGTTTGTAGTTGTTCTTCAATCATTCCCATACTTCCCGTGGTTGTCCATAGAACGCGATCGCCCGTTCGGTTCTACGCCTTGCTCATCGGTAAATTGGTTTTTGAGGAAAGGAAACGTATCTGTCTCGCATATCTGGGTGGACCCCTAAACCTCGCCGTAACGGGAAGGAAGGAAGATGGGAGTGAACGAAGATACCGTATTCACTAGACGCGCCTTTGTTCATTCAAAACCATCGAGCTGGCATGGCGGAGTGGTTAGCATGCTCGTCTGGCACTCTGGAGACCGGGGTTCGATTCCCGAACTCGACCAATTTCCTACTCGGTTTTATTTATTTATCTGGTCTGACTAGAAGGGTTAATTAGGCTAATTGGGTAATTAAGCAATTCACTGAACTCAGTCCCACTTACTTGGAGCGTCACTATACGATCCCTTTAATTGGTTGCATAGTTAATAGCTAAAGTACAATTGGCCCCGTTTGAAATTCGCGCACTGTGACGTCACTTCCGTTTCGACCAATTTAAAAGCGTGACATTTCTGTCCACAACTCCTGCTTAAAACGATGAAGCATTAAAGGCTTCCGCCTTAATATTTAAGTCAGTTTTTAAAAATTTGGAAGCGCACTGTGCTCGGCGCTGTGGTCTAGTTCTGCCCACATCGCGCGAAATAGCTGCGCTTTCGAAAAGCTTGCTCGTAAAGAAAGCTTTTAAGGTGGAAGCCTTTAATGCCGCATTGTTTTAAGCAAGAGTTGTCGACAGAAATGTCACGCTTTTCAATTGGTCGAAACGGTCGCGACGTCACAGTGCGCGAATTTCAAACGGGGCCAATTGTACTTTGCCTAGTAACCATGTAACCGACTAAAGGGATCGTATAGTGATGCTCCAAGAAAGTGGGAATGAGTTCAGTTAACTGCTTAGTTACCCAGTTAGCCAAATTAACCTTTCTAGACACGCCAGATAAATAAAACCGAGTACGAAATTGACCGAGTTCGGGAATCGAACCCCGGTCTCCGGAGTGCGAGACGAGCATGCTAACCATTCCGCCATGCCAGCTCGATGGCTTGGAATGAACAAAGGCGCAAGGCGCGTCTAGTGAATATGGTGTCTTCGTTCACTCCCATCTTCCTTCCTGTTACGGCGAGGTTCAGGTGTCCACCGAGATATGAGAGACAGGTACATTTCCTTTCCTCAAAAACCAATTTACCGACGCGCAAGGCGTAAAACCAAACGGGCGATGGCGTTCTGTGGACTCCCTGGCAGCGTTCCAAGACGCTGTCGCGTTTCACTCTAGAGGCGAAGCTTAACATCTTAACACATCCATGACACAAGCAGCCACACCGCGCGTAAGGCTTTCGCCTCACCGCACTTTAGGTCAACAAAGTGCCCTCCTGAATTTTTTGTTGCGACCTTGCGACGCGACGGTATACGAAGGGCTCACCCTACCGCCCGTTAGTGTTTTTTATTGCGAAAGCAGTACTGTTCGCAGTTTGAGCCCTTCAGCGTCGTCCCGGCGGTGTAACCACGCTTGACCTTTAGCATGACCTCCGCTGTGACGTCACGCCAGACGGAGAGAGACAGAGCACCAACCAAAGTATTCTAGGAGGTTTTGCCCCAACTCATCTCGTCGCGGTCGTCCCGGCGCAACCACGGTGCGGCGAGCAGAAGCTGCGCGCCGCTGCCGCGAGGAGGCGCTCGCTGCGATGACGTCACGTCAGACGGAGATATATCGGTCTCCGGCCCGGCTCGGCATTCGGCCGCAGCCTTCGGGCTGTGGCCGTGTATCTGTGTTTTCAGCCAGCGTCCGTCCCTGCGGGCGTGGTTGTTGCGACGCGCGTCTTTACTCTCTCTTTCACTCGTTGCGACGCGCGTCTTTACTCTCTCTTTCACTCTGTCCTCTTATCTTTCAACTCTTCTATCTGCACGTGGCAGCGGTGGTGGCTCGGCTTGAGCCAGTTGGCAGGCCCGTGCACTTTCCTTTTCATCCTTCTCTCAGTCGCAACCAACCTCGTCGCAGTCGTCCCGGCGTAACCACGCTGTGCGTTTCAGCCGGGCCATGTCGTCCGACATGCACAAGGCAAGGCTGCAACGATTCGCTCAAGCTAGGAAAGGACGGCGGCGGGCTGAAGAAACGGATGAAGTTGCTTTCGCAATTTCCGGGCTTAACCAAGCTGAGCCTCTGCCAATTTATTTGTGCCATCCATGAGAATGCCTCCAACTTGTCGCTTTCCGCCAGATGACCTTCTGGCCGTGCCTCGCACAGAGGTCGCTTGGGGGGCGCTCTGGTCTTCCGAAGAAATTAGGTGCCTTGTCGGCTCGCCCGAAGCGGAGGAGGAGGAGGAGGAGGATAAACTTTATTTTCGTCGACAGATGTATCTGACGGTGTGGGGTTATAGCCCCATCAAGTGGCCATGAGCCCGTGGCGTTCGGCGACTTCTAGGGCTCTTGTCACAACCCGGATCTGTGTGTCCGAGTCGGAGCTGAGCAATGCGGCCTCCCACTGGTCTGGATTCGAGAGCTGCAAGCCTCTAGGGGGGTAGTCCCGAGGGCAAGCCCAGAGTATGTATTGTTATGGGTATTTTTGTTGATTTTAGCCAAGCCTTCGATTATATTAGTCACACTATACTTTTTGAAAAATTGCATCATTATGGCATACGGGGACATGTTTTGGCTCGGCTCAAAAGTTACCTATCAAATAGATTTCAATATGTCGACATAAATGGTCTCATTTCTCACAGCAAAAAAATAATTTCAGGAGTCCCACAGGGTAGCATTTTAGGCCCTGTCCTATTTAATTTGTACATTAATGATATTGTACACATCTGCTCAGATACCAAGTTCGTTATATATGCCGACGATACGAGTGCTTTGGTGCATCACGTTCTGAAGCTGAAGGAATTACTAAAGCAAATAATGTTCTGCGCAAATTGGACTCGTGGACTTCCAGCAATAATTTAAAACTTAACGCAAACAAAACAAAGGTGGTAAGTTTTCGACCAAAAAGTAAACAAATTTCGTTACAAGGAACCGTAATGTTTAGATCCGCAGCCATTGATGTGGTAGATACTGTCAAGGTGTTAGGGGTATATTTTAATTCAACTTTACAATGGAATAATCATGTAAATAGTATAATCAGCAAACCGAGCTGCACAACTGGAATTTTAAATCGCAACCGCTATACTCTTCCAAAAAAAGTTAAACTAATGGTCTATAACGCTCTCTTTGTCTCCCACCTAAACTACTCTCATTTAGTTTGGGGAACAACAACGAAAACTAATCTGTTGAAGCTTTAAAGACTACAGAAAAAAATAGTACGAATAATTGAAAACGTTGAATACACAGCACCTTCTTCACATATCTTTGCTTCGCTTACTTTATTAAAAGTAAGAAATATATACGAATACAAATTATGCAGGCAGTACCGTTTAAGCGTCCAACGAAAGAGTACAGTTTTTACTGAAATGGCAGAATTAAGGCCCAATTATCCCACCTACAGCACCAGAACTCCAGAACGATGGAAAATTCCAAAATGTCGCACTGCCTATGGACAACAAACACTCCGGTATAATCTTCCGCGATTATTGAATGCTGCAGAAAAAGAAGCTGCTGATGTATCCAATATGTCTCTTCCAAATATGTACAAATATTTTGCTACTCATACTTTTCTTTTTTTGTGTGAATGAACGCACAGATCTATCCTTATGTTCAATTGTTTATTGTTCGACTGTTTATTGTTCGACTGTTTATTGCCCCACTCTGCTGCTGTATACACTGTAAGGGGGCGGAGGATTTTTCAAGCCGCAAATGTACGGCTTTTCCCTCCGCCTCCTTCCACTTCTTTGTGGAGAATAAAACTTGTATGTATGTATGTATGTGGGATAGAGTGGCATGCTGGTCACACATTTGACAGGAAGGGGAGTAGACCCCAGGGTTATGCGGTCATATATCGCGGGGTTGGGGAAGGTGTTCGTTTGGAGTTGCCTCCACGCAACTTCTTGGGGTTTCGTGAGAGAACTATGTGCGGGGGGATATAGAAGTCTACCTAAGCGGTAGTGCATGGTTATGTCATGAAATGTGACCATACGATCTCTCGCCGTCCGCAGGACGGGCGACACCACAACCCGGTCGACGAATCCTCGGGCATAATTGTGGGCCGCCTCGTTGCCTGGATGCGACGAGTGCGCAGGGACCCAGATCGATTGGATCGGGCGGAGTTGAAGTTTGGTGGAGTGGAGGAGAGAGAGGGTGACAGGGGAGACCCGGCCTTTGGCGAAACTACGAATCGCTGATTTAGAGTCGCTGAAGATGGTTTCTGCAGAGGTGGAGACCATCGCCAAGGCTATGGCCGCCTCCTCGGCCTCTTCAGGCGATCTGACGGGGATGGAGCACGCAACTAGCGGCCGTCCACAGTAGTTTACAACCGCGAGCGAAAAAGCTTCGCGGTCGGGGTATTCAGCGGCGTCGACATAGACTGCTGTCTGATCTGTTAAATATTTTTTGTGCAGAGACTTGGCCCTGTGCTTGCGGCGAGCGACATGATACTCTGGGTGCATATTTTTAGGAAGAGGGGTAACGATAAGGTTACTGTGGATATGGTGTGGAAGCTGGACCCTGTCGGGTGCGGTTGTTTCGAAGCGTATTCCAAGCTTGTCGAGTATGTGACGTCCCGTGGAGGTGTGAGTGAGACGCTCGTACTGAGAAGTGAGATGAGCTTCCGAGAGCTCCGTCACAGTGTTGTAGACCCCTAATGCCAGTAGTTTATACGTGGGGGTCCGGTGGGGGAGATGAAGAGCCGCCTTGTAAGCCTGTCGAATAAGGCAGTCAACGCGGTTCTGTTCCTGGCAGCTAAGGTAGAGGTAAGGGAGGGTATATGTGAGGCGACTGATAACAAACGCCTGAACAAGACGTCCGAGGTCAGCCTCTCGCATGCCTCTATGTTTATTAGCAATGCGACGAGTTAGACGAATGGTCTGCGATACAGAGATTGTAAGTTTAGCTAGAGTGTCGGTGTTTTTCCGATTGCTCTGGATGAGGAGCCCCAATACCCTAATGGTGGATACTTCGCGTATGGGCTGACCACTAGCAGTAATGCAGATGGGAGGATGGCCGTGGAGGCCGGGTTGACCTCGGATGAGCAGCAGCTCGGATTTCTGAGGGGAGCACGAGAGGTCGGCTGCGGCTACATGGCGCTCAATGACATCGACCGCTTGTTGAAGTGCGGATTCGACCTCAGCATCGTTGCCTGTTGAAACCCAGAGGGTAATGTCGTCTGCGTATAAGGTATGGGATAGCCGGGGGATAGCGTCTAATTTAGAAGGTAGCGTGAGCAAGGCGACATTGAAAAGAAATGGGGAGAGAACGGATCCCTGGGGGGTGCCATTGCTACCGAGGTTTATAGGGTCTGAGAGGAGAGAGCCAAAGCTAAGTTCAGCTGTACGACGAGAGAGGAAAGTACGTATATACTCGTAGGTACGGTGACCAGGATTTAACAGGGAGAGGTTAGTGAGAATAGCTTGGTGCGAGACGCTGTCAAATGCTGTTAAATCAAGACGCTGTTAAATCAAGCCCTAGAATAGCCTTTGTGCCCGCTCTGGTAGAGGGGCACAGTATCTCTCGTGAGAGCTGGATCATAATGTCTTGCGTAGAGAGATTTGAGCGGAAGCCAAACATGGTGCGAGGTAGGAGATGGTTATCTTCAACGTAATTATTGAGACGGTTGAGAATGACGTGCTCCATCAGTTTCCCAGCACAGGAAGTGAGGGAGATGGGGCGGAGGTTTTCGAGAGCTAGTTGTTTGCCTGGCTTCGGTATGAAAGTCACGCGTGCATGTTTCCATGCTGCGGGGATTTTACCCTCTCTCCAGCAATCATTCATAAAGGCAGTGAGGGCCTCAATGGACGGGTAATCTAAATTACGGAGAGTTTTGTTGGAAATGCCGTCCGGTCCCGGGGCAGAGTTAGGACGGAGCTGAGTGAGAGCGAATCTTACCTCGGCTTCCGAAATCTCCTGATCGAGGGCAGGGTTGGCACCGCCCATGTAGGGGGGGGGGGGGGGAGAGGGTCCGGGGAAGTAGTATTGAGATAGCGTACACGAAGTTCATCGAGAAGATCCTGGTCTGAGCCGGGGTGTTGATGGACTATGCGGGAAATGGTGTCTCGTTTGGATGTTTTGCAACCGTCTGGGTCTAAAAGGTAACGGAGAAGGTGCCAGGTGCGAGTTAGCCCGAGCTGTCCACGCATGTTGTCACAAACTTGACCCCATTGCTGGGTAGTCAGTGCGATAGTGTGCGCCTCAATCTGTTTGTCTATCTGAGCTACTCTACGCCGAAGCGTTCTATTGTGGCGCTGTTTTTTCCAACGGTTTTGAAGGCTTTCGCGGGCCTGCCATAGGTGGAGGAGACGGCTGTCTGTATTGGATTGATCAGCCGTGATAGGTGATTCTTGAGTAGTAGCAGAGACATCTGCCTGCAGTTTGGAGATCCACTCGTCCAGGTTATTAATCCGGGTAGGGGCGTTCTGAGCACGTAGGGAACGAAACTTGTCCCAATCCGTGATTAGGGTCGGGCGACCTCTCCGGCGGAACGGGGACATGCTGAGGGTGGTCGCGAGGAGATAGTGGTCGCTGCCGAGGGTATTCCCAGTGTTCAGCCACTGATCGAACCGTACGTTTTTGCAGAATGTCAGATCAGGTGAAGTGTCAACAGACACGCTGTTTCCTACGCGGGTGGGAGTGTGAGGGTCAGTAACAAGGGTGAAGCCCAGTTCCTGTGCTCGCAACCACAGAGTGTTACCCTTTCGGTTGGCGGTGCGGTAACCCCAAGCGGGGTGGTGGGCATTGAAATCTCCTACAATGAGGAGACCAGAATGGTGCGCAAGCCTGTTGAGCCGGGAAAGAAGGGTGGTGAAGTTGCGTCTTCTGTCTCTTGGAGGGCTATAAAGGTTAAGAATGAAGAGGCTTTGGTCGCCCCTTTTACGAGGGAGGAGTTTGAGCAAGACGCAGTCTACCCCAACGTCGTCTAAGGAGTGTTGGACGGCCGTCAGGTTGCGTTGAACCAAAATAGCGGTGTCGGGAGTGGTGACATCTAGGGGGGAGTATGGTTTATAGCCAGGTAGTTTCACTGCGCCATGAGTTTCCTGAAGGGCGATGATATCAGGGGGGATGTCGGAACTTTGGACATACTGCTGCAGGTTGCCTCGCTTGCGGCGAAACCCCCTGCAGTTCAATTGCCACACATTAAGTAGGTGGCGGGGCGCCATGGTGAAGTGTGGGTAAAGCTAAAATGGGTAGGGTGGTGGGAGCGTGCGGCAAGCGACCGTATGGTTTAACGCGCGTCGTGTGGAGGGCGGCCGTTGCGTCTCCCCTAGCTTCAAGGCCTGTGACGCGTGTTTGGATCTGTTGCATGAGGGTGTTGTTAAGTTGTTGTTGGATTTGCTGCTGCATTTGTTGTTTGAACTGGAGCATTTGATATGATTCAAACAGCGCAAGGCCGAAGGCCAAAAAAAGAGAGCAGAGGAAAGGAGGAAAAGGACAACACAGCGCTCTCTCTCTTTTTTTGGCCTTCGGCCTTGTGCTGTTTCAATCATATCATGTACAACCAACTCGCCCATCAGCTCGTGCTTTGGAGCATTTGCTGTTGGATTTGTTGGGAGAACTGAGCAAATTTCGCTTCGAGCTTAGCATCAATTTTAGCCTCTAAGTTTTCCTCTAGGCGAGCCTCAAAATCCTCAAGGTCGGCAAAATTAACATAGCGTTCTGAGCGGGAGGTAGCTTTCCGCTTAGAGGGAGGACTAGAGGTAGTATCTTTGGGTTGCGGGGGAGTAGTTGGGGGCGCCTGAGGTGAGGTGGTAGGAACAGGTTGAAGTGGTAGAGTGGCATTTGTTTGAGGTGGTGGATCGGGTGCAAAGGGTGGACGCTTTAAGGAAGCGTTTTGTTGTTGGAGTCTATGATTGCTAGCTTTAAGGGCTGTTATCTCGTCGCGCAGGGCTTGCAGCTCTGAATCACGAGACTGAGATTGCTGAGAGTGAGAAACCGCAGCTGCCCAGCTCATCTGGTTTTTCGTGGAGGGCTCTCGGTGAGGAGACGACTTGGAGTCCAGGGGTGGGAAGGACTGGGAGCGATTCCGGCTGGAGCGCCGGTAAGAGGAGGAGGAGCGGTTAGAATCTATTTTGGCCGAGGTGTTTCCAGACCCTTGGCGACGGGTCCGGGATCGGGAACGATGGGAGGTGGAGGCATTGTCTGAGTCAGCTTGTAGCTGGCGTTTCAGTACGGCAGCAGGCACTTTGTAGCGGCGTTTACACTTGGAGGAACCAGTCTGGTGAGGACCAGAACAAACTATGCAAGTGGGGGTGCATTCATGGGTTTCGTCAGGGTCGCAAACTCCGCAGTGAGGACACTTGGAGAGCTTGGGAGACGGGCAAACGTCCTCTCGGTGTCCCGTTTTGCGACAGTTAAGGCAGGCTTCCACTTTGTTCTTGAAGATGTAGCAGCGCACAGCACTTCCTGCGTAGGAGACTTGGCGGGGGACCTTTGTCCCTGCGAAAGTGATGACAATAGATTGGGTCTTGCCTAAACGGCGGGCGTAGAGAATGCAGTGTTCTGGATTCTGGGGTATCAAGTACTCCATGATTTCCTCCTCGGTCTCATTCACGTACTGGTGGTGAATGATACCTCGGACGTATGCGCCTGGTGGGGCCAAATAGGTGGCAACTGGGTAGCTTGTCGGGCCCAGGATGATTTCCTGTAGCTTCGTGTAAGTGATGGCGCGGTCCCGGTTCGGGGTGCTAAAGGTGAGGGTGTTGTGAACGAAATTCACCCGAAGGCGGTCCTCTGCGGTATCGGAGTAAGTCAAACGAAGGCTTGAGGTGATTGCTCTGCGAAGAGCGTTCTCGCCCCAGGAACGCAGATTGAGGCCCCCGCGAGGGCGAATGATGACTTTAAAGTCTTCAAGAGGGAGACGTGGCAGTGACGGTGCACCTCGAGGTAGCTTACGTGACGTGGAGGGAGGTAGCTGCTGGGACGCGGTATGCTGGGCGGACGCGGAAGGCGTCTCCGTCAGTGGTGGCTTGGGAGTGCATTTCAATGAAGCGGCGGCGGAGCCGCGTTCGTAGCAGCGGGCTACGTAGGTCCAGTCCGTGGGTATATAATCTTGAGGGGCTAGATCCTCCCCCTCCACGGTGACGACGTCCATGCTTGGCGAAGCACTGGGCCCGGCTGCGAAGCAGAGCCTATCGCCAGCGGCGGTAGGCTTAGCGAGGCTGGCGCTGGACTCGGTGGAAACAAGTGTCCATGCAGGTCACAAAAACAGAGTGCCGGTCCCGAAATTGGGCTGGGCAGGTGCCGAGCACCTTCGTGAACTTCGGGAGACACAATAAGATTCGGCGGAAGGTCAAAAGTTGGTCAAAATAGCAGAAATGGCCGGAGCCCATACGCACACGCGTCTGCACACCAGGCCAGGAACGCCGACTCTCCTCGCCCGAAGCGGAAGTTTTTTGTATGAACGCGGGCGCCGATGCCCCCCGAAGGTGCCGCGGTTGGAAGATGCTTTGGACTGCGTGGGGAGAATCATTTGTACTCGGGACGCCGGACGACGAGCAGGTAGCTCCGCTGACTGCTCGAGCGTTCCGATAGATGTGCAGTTGTTGGCTAATGATCCTGTGTACTTGATTTTGCAGATAAATTCACTAAGTTAAGTTTTATCGACTGGATCAAGTCTGATCGTTTATGATTAGGCCATCGAATAGCGGCAGCGACGCACAGTTACAACACATTTCAGTGCACGTAACTCGTAAGTTTACTGGGCCACAGGGCAGTCAGTAACTGTCTTTGCGAAATTCCTAAAACGGTTATTTCCTAAAGTAAGCACCGCGCCTCTCATTAAGCAAAAAGGCTAAGAGTAGGACCAAGAGTAACAGCACTGGAAGGGTTACTTTTCCGGCAAGCCTTTTGAAAGCTCATGAATTTTTGCGCGGTGTTGGCAAAACTTTTAGGATGCTGGAAAAATTGTGCGAGATCTCTTGTAAATGGTTGAAAAGAAAAAATACGAGGAATTTTAGCGGTTAAAGTGATTAAAGGCGAAAGCCTGAGTGCTGCATTCTACTACGCGATTGTTCACTCCGCATTCTGTTGGTGTATTAATTACATGCCAAATAATGACGCTTAATCTTTGCCTTTAGGAGTAGAACGCGACAGCGTGTTGTAGCGCTGCCAGGGAGTCCACGGAACGCCACCACCCGTTCGGCGCGATGCGTTTGCCCTCTGAACGCAAAGCTTTTTGAGGAAAGGAAATGGAGCTGTAATTCTCTATCTCGGTGGACACCTGAACCGCGCCCTACAAGAAGGGAGGAAGTGGAGTGAAAGAAGAAAGAGAAAGAGGGGCCTTAACCAAGAAAATGAAAATTGTATTTGAGGAAAGGAAATTGTGCAATAACTGTCTCACATATTTCGGTGAACACCCGTCAAAATTCGCGCGCAGTGACGTCTCGACCATTTCGACCAATCTGAAACGAGGACATATTTGGAACACGTCTTGGTCACGATAGTATGGGCCATTAAAGGTTTTCGCCTTAATACCAGGGGATAGCTCTGCGTTGCGAGTGTTGATGGGGAGGTTGATCTTTTGAGGAAGATATGCCAGTAGGTTTGCGACATGGGAGAGGCCTTTGCCCTGCAGTGGGCGTAATCACGCTGATGATGATGATGAAGTGCGGAAAGGCCACCGCGATTCTCATTGATGCTGGCTTGCGCACTACGAAGATTTAAAAACAAATTATTCCGCGGTGGCTCAGCGGTTATGGTGCTCGGCTGCTGACCCAAAAGACGCGGGTTCGATCCCGGCCGCGGCGGCTAGAATTTCTTTGGAGGAGAAATTCTAGAGGCCCGTGTACTGTGCGATGTCAGTGCACGTTAAAGAACCCCAGGTGGTCGAAATTTCCGGAGCCCTCCACTACGGCGTCTCTCATAGCCTTAGTCGCTTTGGGACGTTAAACCCCATAAACCAAACCAACCAAAAACAAATTATTACTCGCGTCAGGCAGAAACGCATTGCCGCAATACCTACAATTTATTGTTGCTTGATAGGAATTCGATATCACCGGAGAATCCAAATGATGTTAATGTTCATGGTTTCCAAGACGACGACTTTTTCGGAAGTGGGAACAATAGGACATCGATTTCCAGTATCGCATAATGGCACCAATTGAGAAAATAGTTTAGAAGGAAGTTTTTGCTAGTAAATATAGTTAAATAGTTAAAACTAGAATAAGAATGCTTATTTGCGATTCAGAATTTTGCCACTGCTCTGACTGTACAGACGTATCTGAAGGGAATTAGGCTTACTTCAGTGTTAGCAAGCTTATTAAAAACCCAGTGAAAACTTTCGGTACCTTTATTTCAAGTCAGCCCCTTCAAGAAAACATCCAAGAAAGAGACCTGAAATGCAATTAGCAGTGCTTCGTGCTCTGGTTCAACAAAATGTACCAGGATTGTGACGAAAAAAACTTGTGCCACCTGCGTCCTCGGTGGGTACAAATGTTGCTGAAATCATGTAATGTTTGGTACTGAAATTTTGATCCAATAGTGAACACGGAAAACCGATGGCAACTTGGGGGTCAAATGAGATGGTTGAAATGTTGACTCCTCAATTGTTATGTAAATAAATGTGAAAGAAGATCACGAAAACATGTCAGGGGAGGGTGTGTCTGGAAACGTTTCATTTTGCTTGCATTGAATTTTGCCCTGATATCAACAGGGACGCTAAGAAGGAGATGGTGAAGGAAATCATCAATTTACAACTTGGCAAGTCTGGTCGCAGTTTGGCATTCAGTCCGGCCAAGTCATAGGAAGCATGGTTCGCCATTTGTTCACAGCACCGCAGCATAGTTTCTGTCCCACGGCGGGATTAGCGCTTACGAGCTTTGCGGAGTGTCAGAAAATTGCGAGGATACTTTGGCAACTGAAGTGTTGAGAGGCGAAAGCCGAGGACACTATGCCGTGACGACTTCCGGTGGATGTGACGGCACACCGTTCCCGTGGCTATATCGATACCCAAATTGTACATCTTTCAGGGATCTTAAGTGTTCATTACGCTTAATTACACATTTTTTCATCTAATTAGACCCAAATCCGACTTAATTACACATTTTCTCATATGATTTGACACAAACCCGACGTTTTTTCGACTATGCTGTGACAATTTTAACTATGCCGTAACGACTTTCGGTGGAAGTGACGTCACACCGTTCCCGTGGATATATCGACGTCGGCGCTATTTCGACGCTATTTCGATATTTTTGCTTCTAATTAATTAACTATTAATCTACAGTCATCAAATTTCGATTCTAGGTTCATCTTTTCCTCCTCTATCTGACGCAACCATTGTTTTTTTTTTAGTTCCCGAGTTAAATGCGCGTGACACGCTTTGTCAACGGACGACAGTTTGAGCCATTAAAGGCTTTCGCCTTCATATGTCGATGTGCTACGTCATATGTCGGTGTCGGCGCCTGTCAGCCTTTGCGGCATAGTATAGTGGCGGCAGCGTTCCTGCCGCGTGACACCACCTCCCACGGCCAATGTCACTAGGAGGGAGTGACCAATGTAAGACAAACAAGTGACACTCAAAAGAAGACAAGTGTTAGAAGATACGGCCAGTTTTGTAGTGTTCTTCCAAAATGTTTTATCTTATGTTGCTGGTACCTGCATGTGGAAGTGGTCTCAAAGATGGTGTTTCTAATTCCTGTTCTGATATGAATTTCAGCCCAGTGCTCACGGTGCGGACAGTACAAAACTTGCAAAACTTGCGATGGCCAGAGCCAATCACGGTTGTCTACCGAGGTAAGTTCACTATCTTTTACGCCCGCACGCGCACGCTCGCACACAATCACATGCGCACACACAGGCACACACACACGCGCCCTTCGAATTAAAAAAGTCGACTTTCAGAAAATCTGTGAGGTATTAGGTGAAACAACCTGTAGATAACTCCTTTCGACTGCGTGTAATAGATTTAACTGAGACCAAAATTTGGATGTGCTCTTGTTAAATGATTTTTGAACGTTTCTTTCGATCGTGTTGTAGGTTCAACTCGAAATTAAAAGCTCCTTCGGAACTTTCATTATATAACTACAATTCAGTGCTTAGTCTCTAATTGAAAGCGATTGTGGCGATCACTATACAGTAATGTCTTAGTGCAGAAATTTCGCAAAGATGATAGCATACAACATTAACTGAATTAACGTTAACTGCAGCACCACCGGAATGGCGGTCTAATTTCTGTCGTTTTGCTTTCAGTTTTCGCTCGAGAAATGTTTGGGAGACAGCAGCCTTGCTGACGTGGAGATTGAGGTCGACTTTCACGGACTTCCTGCCCCGCGCATATCGTTCAAGGCACATCGTATGATACTGGCGCTACAGAACGACGTGTTCAAGGCCATGTTCTACGGGAACTTCCCCGCAGAAGATCGAGTGGTCATCACTGATCTGCATCCGGATGGCGTGTTTGGACTGCTTCGGTAATATCGCTTTTTTACTATTTCAACACAGCTTAAAATGTTCGTGTGTTATTCTTGAACATGGTGCAAAATTATGGCATGAGTTTTAAGATGTCTTTCACGTGGGAGTGCATTCTAGTGGAGGACAAAAGCTGGGGAATTGTTCGAAGTGGCGATATTATGGTGTGCAGGAGCTTGACAGGTGTTCATATGTTAAGAAAGCTTTTCTGGGCCTCTAAGGCCAGTCCTTTTGCTTATAATGCACGGTGTAAAAATGATGAAAGGTTTAATAAGTTAAATTAAATGCGACCAACGTGAGCTAGAGCAATCACTTCTTGAATTTCACACAGCACCAGCTACATGTGCTCATAACGTGGTTTTCCTCTGTTGCTGCTATCTTAGCACGTGACTAAAACTATAGCGTGACGCTCATGTCTTTTCCTTTTAGCGTGACGTAGGTTTCCATCATTTCCCTCAGGAACAAAACAAGAACAAGAACAAGGTTTCCCTCAAGAACAAAACAGGATAAAATTTCTGTGGCTGTAATGTACCATTTATACGCAATGGGGCGGTTTTGAATTTTCTTTTGATATACTGTTTGCTCTACAGATTTAGGGGCCGGTTTTGCGATAATGAGTTGCAGAATCAACCTAAATTAGGCGAACGTAATTTCGCAGTAGTGGTCTCTCTTCGAACAAATCTTAGTTTTTCCATTCTTGAATTGCAGAAGTCATTAGTCATGGTGTCCTGGAAGTTCCGAAATTTTACCTCACGTTTGCAATGCCCATGGGCATTACGTATTTTGGCCGGCAGTGACTGAATGCAAGGGTCTCGTACCTTGCCTGAGGCTGCTACACTAACAGCATTGTTTGTTTAAAGCTGCGTCCTAATTCCGCTTCATGGATATTATTGTGGCCGGCCTTGACGTATTAGCTGGGGTACTTTTTCTTGTAATCATGATTAGAGCTTTAGGACGACAGGAGTATTGATCGAGAATTTAGTCAACATAATAGCAAAAGAAGACTCGCTGACGTTGTGAAATCGTTTCAGGCAGGTAAATCAAGGCAGTAGCTGCATCTCCTTCAAGTTATTTAATTAGTCTTTGATCTCTACCAGGCTGTGGCACTTTATAGACAGATTAAAACAATTGCAATATGTAACATTTTATTCAGTGCAAGGACAGTCTAAGGAGTTTATCTAAAAGTTCCTGGGCAGTTGCTGTTGAACCAAGGGTAATCGGTGTATAATCTATTTCCAAATAAACCCCACCTTACAATGTGAAAGACTGCCTACAGAAAACTTTGACAGCCTCTAATTAAACATGCGCAAGATTTTTTGATGGTTGGCCCCAAAATGAACCTATTTATGATGTGATGCTCTTCTTTTAGCCATCCTTTTAGTCAACCTAGTGCAAAGAGCTAATCATGTTCTCATCCTCGGAGAGTGCTAATTTATATCCCGTTCAAGATTGTGATCGCTGATGTCACAATGCCTTTGTCATCGTTTCTAACTGCCGCTGTGTTTGATGATGTCCGGTCTCCGGGTGACTCTGAGTAACTGTCATTTTTCTTTTCGGCACTTGCGACCACACGCACAGAACTCTGCATCCGGTCGTGTGGGTAGTCTTAGGTGCACTTTCGAAGATATAAATATGCTTGAATGTGAACTAGGAATATTTGACTACTTATTTGTGAAGAAAGTCACTGGGTAACAAGCGGCGTTGTCCGAGTCGTATACACACGGATGGGGAGTTTTGGGGTTCACATTATTCACTAACTTTCGCACACTGGTGTAAGCTAGCACAAAGGGACACTCAAGCGTGTGTGGCCTGATACTTGCTAAAGATAGCAAAGTTGGAAACACTACAGATTGGGAATAAAAAAGAATGCACAAAGCTTGGTCAAACTTCATTGTAATGATGCCTGCCCTCATTGGCTAAGCAGAGAAATCAGAATATTTTTATATGCTATTACTGTCGGATAAATGGCAGTTTTTTCCAACAGTTCATTATTTATGGCTCGAGAAAACGCAGAAAGCAATTATTCTGAGCCCTAACTTGACTTGCTTAGTCCTTTACCGGAGTGGTCATCAGGGCGGGATATTCTTGGATTTTTTTCTCCGCATGCTCCTGTTCGCACATAGTGAGAAACTCGACATATCACGCATGCCTGTCGTAAATTTTCTTGAAGGTACGTAATGCTCGGCCATTTATTTTTAAATTTCTGTTCTGAAAGACTCCAAGAGAAAAATTCAACCAGCACACTGAACAATTTCGGTAAACTCAAAGCAGATAATGCTTAAGATCGTTAGACAGCAATTTGCAGTAGCGTTTCTGATGGAAAGGTGGCTTTACAAAGTTTAAAATACTCGGTGAAGTAGCTCAAGAAAGAAAAAAGACTGCTAAACAGAAGTACAGTCCATTTGTAACAAACTGAATGCGTCACTTCTAAGCAGCAGCCCGTATTGTTTAGAATGGAGCACTTTGAGTCATGCTTCAAATTAAGCTATGTCAATAAGGAAAGAGTTAAAATCTCTTCTCCGTCCCAGCGGCTCGGACCACAACGTTCGGCTGACGGGCATAAGGTCATTTTCAGAAACGGCGCGGCGGCTGCATTTCTATGAAGGTTAAATGCAAAGCGCCAGATGCTGCGCGATGTCACCGCGTCTTTTGCTTGTGAACTATTTTTTTAAATACGTTCCGGTAGCGTAGTTTCTCGTCGAAGAACCCGAGAAGGCTGAGTGGCTGAAAGAATAAGCGCTCGATATGACGTGCTCGGCATACCGTTAGATGGAAGGCCGTTAAGTGAATGAGAGACCGAGAAAAAATCACATGCTCTATAAAGTCTTTCAGAGCTCTTGCGGTTTAGTCCTCATTTCAGGACTTCCGCGACCTTTGATGCCCAAGATGGTCACATGTGCGTAAGAAAAATTGGCTGTGGCTGAGCTAAGGTTAAGCCTGGATAAGCGAACAGCTCTCGCTGCTCTTCAGCCAACTCGCAAGCTACCACTTCTGGATTAAAACTTCCTGTTGGGCGAGTTGGTAGTTCATCTTGAAGTAGGAATGTTATAGCGCAAACAAAGACACGGACAAGAGAGACGAAACACACACACAAGCGCTTGTCCATGTCTTTGTTTGCGCTATAACATTTCTACTTCAAGATGTACCACTTCTGGATCGGTGTTTCTGCGCCGTCCGACTGTTGCTTCTTCTTCTCCTTCCATGGCGAGTGTATGTGCCTGTTCTATGGGCAAGCGCGCCTTATATACCCCTCCTTTCAAATGCGCACTGCGCACTGCTGCAGTGAAAGGTCAAACGGTGGCGAGGATGGCCGCCTCTTCAATGGCCGCCGCCGCCGCTCGCGCGTTCTCGCAACGCCTTGCGAAAGAACCTTCTCCTCTTGGGACGACGGCGGCGACCGCGCGGCTGCGGCGAAGGGTGAAACTGTGGCGAAGAGGAGAAGCGGCGACGCTCAGACGACGGAGTCAGCGCGCGGCGGCGACGACGGCTTCGGCAGCAGCGGCCACCTGCGCTCCGCGTGCCGTCGCTCGGTTTCGTGCATGCGCAGCTGTGGCTAAAATTGATCACGGCGCACGCCATACCCGGTTTTGACGAGCCTAGTGAAGCTTTTCGCTTCAAAAACTTTTGGAGCAGCTCCGGGGAACCAGGAGCCTGTATCCCCCACCCTACAAGATGTTAAACGGGGAGCAGTCAGTCTCAAGGCGGTAGATACGAACAAATTCGTATCCATTTCTCTTTGTATAGAGCAAGATAACCCGGCACTATACAGGGACACATGTCCCTGGTGCGGAGAGAGAACCACATTTTAGCACACTACATGGGCTCGTCAGAAATTACACGTAGTACCCGTAATGTAGAACACCACGCTGGAGCAGGTGGAGACTGAGCTGTCCAGCTGGGAAGCGGAAAACCAGCTTTGTCTTGTTGACTGCATGAACGTCCAGCAAACGCGATCACTGAGTTAAAGAAATGGTTAAACTGGATAAATGCTAAGATGCCATCACAGTTTGGGGAAACATCTATCTGAAGTCCATTTCAGTTCCCGGTATTCACTAAAAAAAAAGCCATTCCTGAGAAACTTTCTTCAGAAGTGGTGTCACAAAAAGTAGCCGCTTATATTTCATGTTAAGGAAGATGAAACACACTTTTTGGAGTGAATGAGTGGAATAATTAGTGGGCATTATTTATAATTCTGCTGCATGTATTTATTATAGTTTATCTTTATGCTCCTGAATTGCACTATTTGAGAGGAAGTGGGTTAAGATATCAATTGATCGTTGGAGATGTTGAAAAAAGGGAAGCAAACGTCATCACAAAGCAGAACCAGAGGAGAAGACGAAAATATTACAGCGGGCAAAATAGAAAAGCACAATCAGCAATAAATGACTGCAGAAAATTAATAAGATGCCATAAGTAAGGAATCTATTTTACGTACAGCAAAATCAAGCGAACATTCTTGGAAGTCATAGGCAGAAATGTGGAATGAGCCGAAGGGAGCTTTATTTAGTGAGGGTCTCTTTGCGAAACTGTGTGAACGCAGCACACTGTATTCACCGAAGAAACTATAATATTCTTAGCCTTTCTTGTCGAAATCAGGGCAGGTGTGTACAACTTGTTGCATCTCATTATAATCATCGTAGTCTCTTTGCCTTCTTTGTTATGTTTCAGTATAATTTGTGTTAATGAGAACATCGATAATGCGAATCATTTCAAAACCAACTTGTGCTGGCTCCAGTTCTTTGCGACGAAGTTTTCTAACGAATGCACGTTGTTCTGCTATGCAGGTACTTCTACAGCGGCCAAGTGGAAGTGAAAACCGCGCAACAGGCCGCCTACATCCGCACCGCGGCAGACAAGTACTTAGTCCCAGACCTCGCCGAAAAGTGCGTCGATTACGTGAGGCGTAACATGAAACCGGAGGACGTGTGTCCTTTTCTGGACTACGCTCTGACCATGGGCGAAGTGGACGTGGACGGCACTGCTAAGAACGTCATTCGCAATCACGGCCGGGAGGTTCTGTCTTCGGAGGCGTTCAAATTATCCCGTGCGGAGACGGTTAGCTACATTCTGGATTACGTCACAAACGTTCCCCAGGTATCGGTGCTGGCGACCGTCCATGCCTGGGCCCAGCAGCAGCACCTCCACTTAGATGCTTCCGAGAAATCACCCGACCTCCGAGCAGTGATGACGCCCTTGTTCCCTAAGCTTCACTTCCTTTCGCTGACGGCAACGGAGTTTGTAGAAGGGCCGGGTGCGTGGGGCATTCTCAACTCCGACGAAGCACTGGCGATAATGAGCAATATTGCGAAGGAAGGCTCAATGCCTATGCCGGATGGGTTCAGCAAGGTCCGAACGCGAGTAGTGGAAGCGAACCAAACTGCTACAGCCCTGAACCGTCTTCCGTCCTCCGCCCCAGAAACTGAACCCAGGGATGCCTTCCGTGATGCCGTCTACAAGTACACCGAAAAAATGATGTACAGGACAGGCGGACGTTATCCCTATTACTTTTGATTCCTTGCGAAACAGGGCACAAAAAAGACGAAACAAATACGTTAGACAAGGGGAAACGGGCTTGCACTAGCAACTCGTGCAAAATTTAGAGAAACACTTTCTCTGAGTGAGCATGGGCGCCTGCTTTGTACAGGTGTCAGCAAACAAAAACCAAAACTTACATAGTGAGGCTGTATTCTCTACACAAACGAAAAAAAAAGAGAAATAGAAATAAAAGATGGAAGAACGCCGAAAGGCGTCGATACGTGGATGGGTGAAAACATCCTGAAGTCGTATTTGATGAAGCCCACATACTCGTAATTCCTGAAAACCTGCGATATACTAAATTGGATTCAAGGAACACGAGTTACAAGGAATTATGTGGGCTTCGTAAGACGCGCCTTGATGGTGTTTTCTCCTACCCAGCTATTGGTGCCATTCGGCGCTTTCTTGTCAAATCTTCTTATTGTTCGTTTTATTTTTCGTTTAACTCGGAAATAAAGCTCATTTTATTTAGTTTTGGTTTTTCTTTGTGGACTGGCGGAGATTGGAAGCGCGCATGTTCACAGAGGTAAAGTGTTTTTCAGATTTCGCATGAGTTGCAAGTGGGCTTCGTCTGTTTTTTTTTTGGTTGTAGTTGTGAGGTTTGGTGTTTTGTCCCATTTTTGCGCGGTGTATGAACAAGAGACACGAAGTACAACCGACATTTTCTGTGGAATGGAAAAACTTTTCTGTTATGCTGTTTTCTGTTTTCAGTGTTCTTATCATTTTTCACAGGTTTTATCTGTTTTAAGGTGTGAAGTTGACAGAAATGCTATGCTTCCCGCTGTTGCTTTATCTGCCATTTCGCAGGTTTTCTGCGTTTTCAGCTAAGGGAAAATTTCCTTCGAGCTGTGTTCATTTTTTATTTGTTTTGCGGTTTAGCACGTTTTTATTTGCTCATTCTTAATAGAAACATTCTGTTAAACTATTTGCATTTTTTACTTTTATGACTCGCAGAATTTTCTTATCAAAATGCATTTTTTTGGTCACAAGCTTTATTTCTTCCAATACATTTGTTATTGACTGGTCTAAACACCATGCACAGAACATTAAGGAATGCTACCATGTTTCAGCACGATGAAATATCTCAGTGTGCCTTTATTCGATTACTACCAACGGCAAACCAGTGTTCATGAATGAAAGAGAGTGAATGGATTAAGTGTCATTATGACAAGTAATTTACTATTCATTACTGGCGTTAAGCCCCATATGACTATTAGATTCGTTTTCCGGCGAGTCAGAAAAAATCAAAGATGAAACTGCGCTGCTTGTACCGACTATGCCAAACGGGATTAGTAGAAACCTGTGCCTTTCTAAAGCCCATGCGATTCACGCAGAGTTGTATTTGTGATGGTGTTGTGAAGGTATAGGATGCGCAATCAAAGGACGAACCACGAAGAAAGACACAGAGACACACACAAGCGCACTAACAACTGTTTATTTCTTCCTTGGAACGCTTACTTATACACCTGGCCACGCATGCGCATCCTATACCTTCACAACATCATGTACCAACTAGGCCCAACCGAAGTTTTACTGTGATGGTGTGACTGGAATAAATAAAGTAATTAAAATAGCAAACGATTAGATTTACAACATTGTAGAAAGTAGTATTACAATGAACACAAACAACCATTAAACTGTAATGGCAAGTACACGCACAAGAAAAGTGTCTCTGACAAATTCTGCCTTGCTTGACGGCAGAGAGATACAAGCAATAGGACAAAAAACTGGTAAAACAGGTCAGAGGCTGTTTGCATTGCTAAAGTGTAACCATAAAACACTGATTTTAGAAGCGTAACATTTTTTATGTTTTTGAAAGATTAAAAGTTCACTTGTCCAACGGTGGGGTGAGGGTATGTGCAGCGCGTTTACGAATGACTTGAAGGCTTGTTATAGCCGCCGCGGTGGCTCAGTGGCTCTGGCGCTCGGCTGCTTCGATGGAGGCGATATGCTAGAGGGAAGCGTACTGTGCGATGTCAGGGCACGTTAACGAACCCCCGGTGGTCGAACTTTCCGGAGCCCTTCACTACGGCGTCCCCCACAGCCTGAGTCGCTTTGGAACCTCAGAAACCAAACCAAAGCGTGTTATCTATTTTTCATCATTAGCAGGACCGTAGCCTCCTTTATACTTTCAGGACTTACCCATACAGCCTTCAGTTTTTGCTGTTCCCTTCAGTGCCCACTCAGTTAGTAGCATATAAAGACACGAGAACAAGGTGGCAAAACTAACGATACTCTCGGTTCCTCAGCATTTGTGTCCTTTTTCATCGTCTTCGCTGCCAGGCCAGCGAAGAAGGGGAAGACGTCTAGGATGTTTGGTTTATTGGTTTGTTGGCGTTTAACGATCAAAAGCAACACAGGCTATGAGGGACGCCGTAGTGAAGGGCTCCGGAAATTGCGACCGCCTGGGGTGCTTTAAAGTGCACTGACATCGCACAGCACACCGGCCTCTAGAATTTCGCCTTTATCGAAATTAAGCCGCCGCGGCACTTCTGGGAGGTTGTGCCGGGATAGAGGCACTGGGACATTCAGAGGCAACAAGAACAACTATGTCCTGGTATCCGTCTTGGGTTAGAATACACGCTTTGAATGCCGCCTCTTAACTGTCATCTGAGATATCAGTCTTTGGGTGCCCGCTCGCGACACACCCTCAAGAACCTTTATTTTCCTTGCCTGCCTCCCTATGTGAAACTTGAAAGCGTCTACTAGTTAAACATCTGCATAGCGGAAGTGCCCCGATAGATACTTGTGGATTCTCCATATCGAAAGAAAAGTAGCTTGCACACGAGACAAAAACGTTAGCTGGCGATAACACTGTGGTATTGCCGATGATTGGCCCTAGCTATCACACCTCGAGCGGATGAATTTTTTGCACGTACTGGCGATTTAGCTCTGTTCTCTTGAATTCCTCTTCCTACTATCCTTTTCTGTCTATACAGGGTGTTTCACGTAACTTGAACCAAGGATTTAAAAATAAATAAAAACATTGTTCCCCATCATGTGGCGCTCCTCCGAATATTTTTTATTGTGCTTAATTTGTTAATTAACTAAGATGAATTATGCAAGTTCTCAAATATTCATTTTAGTGCCAAGACCATTAGGTTACGTTGTAGAGCAGGTTTATAAACAACCGATCCAGTTTATTGTAGCATCGTATCTCCTACGGGGTCCTTTTTTCCGGCATCTAAAGAAAGCCCGCGAAATATAAAAAATACCACGTGACTATGGTCATGCGCTACCAAATTGCAGCGCTCTCAGCGGCGTTTCGAGCAAACGGAGCGTGCCCGCTGACTGTGACAAAGAAAACGGCCGCCGCGCCGTTGCGCAAAGTGCTGACGCACTGTCAAGCCGCTGCTAAGAGCGGCGGCCGTTCACTTCGCCACGGTCAGCGGGCACGCTCCGTTTGCTCGAAACGCCGCTGAGAGCGCTGCAATTTGGTAGCGAACGATCGTAGTCACGTGGTATTTTTTCATATTTCGCGGGCTTTCTTTAGATGCCGGAAAAAAGGACCCCGTAGGAGATACGATGCTACAATAAACTGGATCGGTTGTTTATAAACCTGCTCTACAACCTAACTTAACGATCTTGGCACTAAAATGAATATTTGAGACTCGCCGTTTCGCGTGCTCCCTCCGTCGACCATACTGCGCATGCGCGAAGAGCAATTGGCGTCACTGCGCACAGCTGGCGCGCCTCGCCGCGCGCGCTCGCCGCTGCCGCTGCTGCCTCCGGCGCAGAGCAACGTGACGTCACTGCTCACGCTACGTATATCCTGGCCTAGCAGAGCTAAGCCCCAGCCAACTTTTTAAAATCTTTCTGCTGCAGTATGCTCCAGGAACTTGCATGATTGACTAGTGCTGAACTAGCGGCTGCTACGTAAATCATAATATATATGAAAGAAAATATGCATTTCGCGTTCTCTTTCTTCTTGCTAGTTTGCCGTAAAAAATGTCGCTAAGAGCTTGAGAAAGAATGTTTGAGAGCACAGTAAACACTGCGCAGTTCGGCCTGCAGTTGCTGAGATTTCGGAGGAATACTGACCTCCTGCAACAATAGCCGCTGTGTGAACGGATAAGAGCTGAAAGGATGGGCAAGATGAGTCCATGTCAGCTTGCGCGCGTCAGTCTTGAAACATGTTTCGCAGCCCAGCAATATGACCACCAGGGGCCGATCTCACTGCACATCAAAATTTTTTTAGCCTTGTCATATATTTGTTAAAGCGGCGCAGAAGTGTGGTTAGAAAAAACTACAAATTTCTCTCCTCGGTCTCGATAGGCCTTCTAAAAAGGATTACAAACCTTGTATTCCAGTTCACTTCAGAAAAGCATGATTTTAGAGAAAAAAATGCTTACGGCACGCAAATCCAACAACTTATTCCTTGGGCAACTTTCTTTTAATTTCACCGGGGACATGAACAAAGGGGAAGATTTTAAAGAGGTATATAGAACCATCTGCAGAGAAACAGTTGTTTCAGCAAGCACGGCTGTCATAATTCTTTGTGCACCGAAAGGCCGCCTTTGCCCCAATGCTTCATATGCACGGCACAATGATACTTACGTGGCAACCCTACGCTTATTTAAGCCGCATACCGAGCTTTTATTGAGGGAGTGGAACGAACACGAAAGGACGCCGTCCCATGATTTATAAATCGCCGATTTCTTTGATACTACTGTGTTCCCAGATTCTAATAACAAGGGATGTGAACCACGGATACGAATTGAGTGCTATAAGAAAAAATGACGGACGACTGATCCTGCACTTAGCACAGCCACCTAGGAGCATCTAAGCAGCACCTTTTTTCCAAGCTCGTATGTTCCGACAACCCTGAAAGGGATGTAAGTGCGATATACTATGCAGTATTGTCTAGAGGATAGGAAGCGACCAAGTGCATTTAGAAGTAACCCTCAATTTTTTAATGACTGCTTTCACCTCTCTGACATAGAAAGTATGAAAGACTTATATTATACCAGGCCTCAGCTATGCAGCCAAAGCATGCTAACAGAAAAGCTTGGAAATAATTAAGACCAGCTCTCAGCGTGCTGTGCAAAGACTATTTATTGTATAAGCTTGATGGAAAAAGAAGGACGTGTTCTTGCTAACTTGTCAAGTGAATTAGAAAGCAAGCCCTGTGGTCTTAATCAAAACCTTAAAAAAGAGGAGCTTACCAACCCACCCCAGCTAATGCCACGTTTTTCTGCGCTTTGCTTTCCACTCCTCACGAGAAAATGTTTGTTTTGCTTATAATGACTGCATTGCTTAATTCCATGCTCTCAACTTCCAAAGTAACCTTTTGTAGTAACCTTTACTGGTTTATATGCCTGCTACCGTGGTTGTTTCTCGTAAGAATACAGCATTCTAATGTGATTAAAGCGTTCCACACAACATATAGGCACCTGCCAACAAAACTGCCGCCATATTTCTAAGTCTCCCAGCACACTGTGCCACTGAATTTAAATAATACTGCGGCGAAAAGCTGTTTCTTTTCTTTTTTTTTATCACCGACGGTACATCTCCTTATCTCTATTTTCGAGAAAAGAAGGTTACAGAGCACTCAGCAAAAATCGTAATGCCGAGCTTCTATTTTCACTTCGTTGGAGGCGGTTTTGACTTTTCTGTGCCTCTTATCTGGAATTTCTCGTGGTATCTTAAACTGAGTGTGGCTGATAGAGGCGCTGATTCT
The DNA here is from genome assembly GCF_055824585.1 of Amblyomma mixtum. Taxonomy (NCBI): domain Eukaryota; kingdom Metazoa; phylum Arthropoda; class Arachnida; order Ixodida; family Ixodidae; genus Amblyomma; species Amblyomma mixtum. The sequence continues at coordinate 148,507,936 of NC_143015.1, forward strand.
GTTCGACGAGCGCCGAGAATGCTTGTTGCTGTCGCCGCCCCCGAACTGTTCAGTTTATCTGTGTAGAAACGAGCCTTGTAAAGATTTCGTTTCACTGCCACGTCATCTGCTCTTCTGTCGTTGACGGCGATGTCACCCCCACGTGACAATACAGCACATAGAAACGCATTCGAAATTACTTGAATTCAGTTCCATTCCATGTAAGATGATTCATGCCCAAAGTGGAACGCCACAATAAATTATGACCTTGAGATTTCTTGTGCGCGAAGATTTTCAGCAGCAACCGTTCTGGAACTTCTCAGTGCTTCAGCTCGGCCGAACAGCGCAAAGATTGACCGATGGAATTCCCACCAATAAAGGTGTTACGAGCAGTTGAAACTTTATATCTGCTACTGGTAAGTACAACATTCTGTTAATTTCAATTAGTGCTCCCATTACTTCACTAACCACCCTCCATACCTTAGTGGCCTCCAGGGGCTGTGCTTATCTTCGCGGGATCTGATGTCGATCGCGACGGGTCCTTTACGGCGAAGGCTAAATGCCCAAGTGCCCCTGTGCTGTGCGATGGCCAAGTACAGTAAATAACCGCAGTTGGTCAGAACTGTTCGGCGCCTTACTTTTCAACCTCTCTCAAAGCCCACATGCAGGGTTGGGGCGTTAAACCTTACGTTCAATATATAGCCGCAGTTTTCCAATGCTCTTCTCACCGCTCATTCAGTAATAAGGATTTTTGCTTCTATGGAGTTTAGTGCCCCAAAGCGACTCAGGTGATGAGGGACGGCGTACCGGAGGGCTCTAAATAGTTTCGACCACCTTGGGGTCTTGCAGGCCCACTGTCATCACATAGTACATACGCCCCCAACATTTCGCCCTCGTCGAAATGCGACCGCTGATTCCGGGATCGAAACCGTGTCTTTCGCGACAGCCGCCGGACACAATAACCACTGAGCAACTGCGTTAGCTTATAGTACCGAATATGCGCTATGTGGCAAGTAGAATTTAGAGTCCCAAAGCAACACAAGCAGGGTGCTGTAGTGGAGGGCTCAGGTTGAATTTCGACCGCTTTGACTTCTTTCGCGTTCCTTCGCCACATAACATGCGCAATTTTTGCACTTTTCTGATACGGCCGCCGCGGCTGGCTTCGATTCCTGAATGCTGAGATGAGTAGTCAAACGCCAAAGACACTCAGCTACCGCGGGGGCTGAACAGTAAGGAAGAGTACGTGCTCATCGGAGAGCTTTTGAGGCGAAAGCCTTTAATTGCTCATACTGTCGTCCGTTAACAAAGCGTGTCACACGCGTTTAACTCGGGAACTAAAAAAAGATAGAAGAAAAGCAATGGTTGGTTCAGATAGAGGAGGAAAAACTGGACCTAGAAGCTAGGTTTGATGACTGCACACTAATTAGTTAATTAATTATAGGCAAAAATGTCGAAATTGCGTCTAAATATCGCGGACGTCTATATAGCCACGGGAACAGTGTGACGTCCCATCTGCCAGAAGTCATCACGGCATAGTGAAAATTGTTACAGAATGGTCGGAAAAATGTCGGATTTATGTTACATTAAATGGAAAAATGTGTAATTAAGCGTAATGAACACTTAACATCCCCGAAAGATGTATAGCTTGGGAATCGATATAGACACGGGAACGGTGTGACGTCGCATCCACCGGAAGTCGTCACGGCATAGTGTCCACAGCTTTCGCCTCTCAACACTTTAGAAAGTGTCCTCGCAATTTTTAAACCTCTATGTGGCACTGTGTGGTGAGCGAAATGGCAGACCGGTGCCCCGAAGCTTACTGAATGAAAGGGTCTCATAAATGTGAGTTTGTGCAGAAAACAAACGTCGCCATTTTGGGCGTCACAGCTTGCAGTGACCAACCATTTCGCGAAGAATATTCAGGATAAAATAATATAGAAAGCTCGTTATCGTTTTTCGTTGCTGTCTATTATTTTTAAGCGTGTAGTTTTCGTCAGGAGGTTGTTTTTTTCAAGATGTTCTTCTCAAAACTTGTGCCGTTTTAGTAGACAGTTCATGTATTTTTCGTCTTCATTGGGGGTGGAAAGCGTTTTTCCGGTGTGTTGGATAACGTCTGTTCGCCGTGTTTTTTTGTTACCTCATGTTCGCTTGTCCAAAACCAAAAGGCGGGCAATCTAAACTTTTTGCCTGCTTCTGCTGGAGAGAGTGCATAGAAGTCAGAACCGCAGCGATGGCTTACAGTGGATTGAGAATGCGCGTCGCATGCAGGGAGTGCGGAGTTCGATCGCCAGTGTCGCTGGAATTTTCACCCGATTACAGTGCGTGCAAGCTTCCTCTTGCCCGAGTGCTATGCTTCTCTTGTCTGAAATGCTCGGAAAATTGGTCGTGGACCTCATTTTTGTGTTACGAAAAATACCTTGTGCCTTGGCGGTCTTTGTCGATCGGTGTCTCTGCGCCATTACAAATCCAAATACCAAACAGTGACCATCAGAATTTCGCAGCGCTCGTAGCACGGCTGTTTGAATTGAAGGAATGAAATTCGCAATTTCTATTACTTTTTAAACACAAGAGATGTGACATGCATCACGGTAAAAGCGTTTTATTATCTTTAACAGGCCGGCATGAGGCGGCGTTTAGTGCTTGTTGGCTTTGGTGTTTAGGACTAACCCTATCCTTTTAGAAAACAAATTTTTTAGTGGTTGCGATAAGATAGCACCTGTACGAGCTTGATAATTTGGATTTCTTTCGGTGCTGTGTTACAGATCGCCACAGAGCCCTTCTTGCGGCGCGTACAAGTAAATTCGGTGAGTGAACTACTACTCCGTCTTCCATCATGGTCTCCAAACAGTCATTCAGGGCTCTTAACATGAATGGTTAATATTAACAATCGCCGCTTCGCTTCGCGAAAATTCTGGAAGGCTTTTACCTTTTCCAGAGGCTTTCAGTAATATCTTAGTATGGACTATAACTGGGAGCGGACAATGTGAAAACGATGCGGCGCCGTGTTATCGCCTTCACCTGAAGAACTGCTCTGTATTCCCATAGGAGGCAGTCAGGGCTAGGCGCAGGGCTTGCTCAGTCACATTCATGCCCAGTTTTACGAACTAACTGATTGTACGATCGCGTTCAGTGACGTGTAGCGCTTGAGAAGGATCATGGGGTACGTCGCGGTTGTTGTGGCAAGCACCACGTGCACTATCAAAGCGACTGACTTGGGTAGGTGAACGATGCCCTTTAATGAGAAAAGTGGTGCTTTGGCTTATCTCACACGGTTAACTCGCGCAAGCATTATCTCGTGCACTAATGTTAAGCTTGCAAATATAAGTATGTTTTATCTTAGAGCAGTGTCTTAGAGCGGTGATATGTGATAAAATCTGCCCCGATGCGCGCCTCAAGAATCGTCGGTATGCAATAGGTGCAAATTACAAAAGGCTTGTGCGCAAGATTCCTAGAGACTCTGTCCTTCTCAAGTAGCACAGGTAATCACTAATAAGGGAGTAATTACTCACTGACATCCACCCGAAAGCAGCCAAACGGCTACAAAGGAAAGCTATAGAGCTTTCTCAGAAACTTCGTAGTTAAAGAAAAATTCGTCCTGGTCCGGGGCTCGAACCCGGGACTACCGCTTCACCGGAGCAGTCGCTGTACCAATTGAGCTAACCGGGACGGCAAGCTTATTGCAGGGCGAGAGGGTAGCCATTTGGCTGCTTTCGGGTGGATGCCAATGAGTAATTACTCCCTTATTACAATTCTACTTCACCCTTGGGGATGCCCCTAAACATTTGACCAACACAGTTTGCCGCCGCGGTGGCTCAGCGGTTATGGTGCTCGGCTGCTGACCCGAAAGACGCGGGTTCGATCCCGGCTGCGGCGGCTAGAATTTCTTTGGAGGAGAAATTCTAGAGGCCCGTGTACTGTGCGATGTCAGTGCACGTTAAAGAACCCCAGGTGGTCAGAATTTCCGGAGCCCTCCACTACGGCGTCTCTCATAGCCTTAGTCGTTAAATCCCATAAACTAAACCAAACCAAACCAGGTAGTCAGTCCATTATTGGAAGTGTATTGACAAAGGTCGGTCTTACAAAGGTTCGCAGTGAAACAATACAAACAGCCAATATTGGAAATGCATTGGCAAAGGCCAGTGCTACAAAGGACCGCAGTGAAACCATCCATTGCCAATATTGGCCGATTACTTGCGCTGCTTAGTTGTGTATATCCGAGTAAAGCTTGTGTTCACGGAGGACGGTCGTACTTTGAGTTCGCGAGACTCCTTCGCTGCGGAGCCGCTCGAAGGGAACCCCGCTTCCGTGTTCACGAATTTACTTTCAATAGCAGCATTCGCGATAGGGGCCGAGAACGCGTTCGGCCCCTTAAAATTGCTACACGCTGAAGAGAAAGCCAACATCAAGTGTATTTTGGACATGAGCGTTCTGCGAAAGATTACTTGAAGGCGTTGCAAGTTTCCGAGCAGTCAGTGCCAGAGCACAAAGTTGCGGATTCTACATCCGGCTAGCCTGAGCTTGATTGTGATGAGAGTCAGAACTTTTACTTTATAGCGGTGCTAACTTAAACAAACAAATCCTAATTTGGGACAGCGAAGATGAATGAAAAATATTACTTCATCTAAATTATTGCTTGCGAGCACCGATCACGGTGTTATATCTTCTTCTGACCTCCCAAAATTAAGAACGGACATGGCACGGCACTCGAGCGCATGCCTCGATACTTTCACTTGCTGCAGACGGAAAGCCTTTCGGGCGCGCGCCATCGTAGATTTACTAAGTATCAGACTATCAGTGGAGATTAAAGATACTGCTAACCACAAGACTCTTACAAGCATGACCAGCGGTCGGATCATCATGAAACGCTTGCAAAAGCTGACGGCGGCCTGGATAGGGAACAGCACGAACCCAAGAGTGTCCGAAGGGCTGTGGTTGTGCCGAAGAAGCATGTTATTCTTTATTTTAAAATGGTGAGTTGGCACCACATTTGAGCGGTTGCGGACTGCGTAGCACTGGTGAGGCGATAAGTAAATGTTCGGCAGTATGGGTCTCACTGCTGCTCGGAGAAGGACATGGTCGGGCAGACGAAAGCAAGGGTGCTGTTGTCAATCTACGAGGGGGTGTATCGTCAGGCCTCCCTGGTGTCGAAGGGGACGATGTTGAATGGGGTGACGGTAAAGTGAGCCGGCAACGAGGAAGAGCATCGGAGTCAATTTGTTGTTGACCAAATTTTTAGTTGACTGTAAAATCGCGTTCTTGGAGGCGATGAAGCCAGCGCCTGAGCCTCCCTGTCAGGTTCTTTAAGGACAACTAACACAGAGCACGGTAGTAGGTTATGATCGCGAAGTGTTGGCCGTGCAGATAGGGGCGAAACTTTTGAACGGCCGAGACCATGGCGAGGCACTCCTTCTCGGTGATGATATGGTCCTGCTCGGCTGGAGTCAGCGTGCGACTCGTGTAGGCAATTACATTTCGATGGATGAAGCTTGTGGCTCCTAAAGGATAGCGCCAAGACCATGCCCACTTTAGTCTGTGAGCAGAATTGTTGAAGTGGACTCGCCAAAATGGCATGGTATTGAATTGGACGGCAGGGTTTAGGCTCTGCAAATGCTGCCTCACAATTTTCAGACATGACTGAATGCTGTCTCGGCAGGGAGAAGCCCGTGTAGTGGCGACGCCGTGAACGCGAACTTGCGAATTAATCGGCGAAATTAGTGTGAGAGTACCAGGAAACTTCGGAGTTCTTTGGCACAGGGCGGACGGGGGAAACGCAAAGGAGCAGCAGTTTTTATCGGGTCAGGCCATGTCCCATCTTTACCGAAGAGGCGGCCGAATACTTTGCTAGATTTGGAGGCAAAGCGACATTCTTTCGCATTGAACGCAAGGCGAGTGCCTTCATTCAGACGTTTAAGGTGGTCAGAAGATCGATGACGGAAAGGTGACATTATGGTCCAGCTGGAAAAGGAGAGTTTTGCATTTGAGGCCTTGGAGAGCTGTATAAATCATGCACTCGAGCCGAGCGAGGGCGTTTCAAAACTCAAAAGACTGAACGATGAATTGATATGATCCATCCGGGGTTATGAAAGCTGTCTTTTCTTTGTAATTTTGAAGCAGAGGTATTTCCAGTAACCGGATTGCAGGTAAGGACTGTAGAAAAATTTGGTTCCTTGCAAGCAGTGGAGGGCGCCGTCAGTGCGTGACAGTGGGTAAACATCCTTGCCGGTTACATTAATTAGAGCACGATAATCGACCGAAAAACATATCTAACCATTCTTCTTTTGCACTAACACGACTGGTGACAACCAAGGACTGGCCGAAGGACGTATGATATGAAGATATAGAATTTCAGCGAAATTGGCGTGAATAACCTGGCGCTCGGAACCAGACGCTCGGTGCAGGTGCGACGAACGATCCCAGAACCGTCCGTGTCGATTAGATGTGTGGCTGCCCATGATATGCCGAAAACTGCAGAATGGATGTCATAGGAAGAGGTGTGCGTCTCCAAAGCGGTGACGAATACTTGGGCCTGGCCTGAGATGGTGTCGAGGTGACGGTAGCGGAAAGCTTCTCTCTAGCAAAGCAGATAAGGAAGCTGGTGGGGCGACTTTGTAAAGCGAGAGAAGTGTCATAGGTGGGGCTTTGGTGATTGAAGGAACAGTGAATCCTTTGCCAAGAAGAATAGGCTTAGGCGTAGTTTTACAGGAAGCCTGTAGAGACCAACCGCGTGAGAAACGAAGCGGCGTAACAATAAAAATTCTTCTGGACACAAAGCGCGGGCTCGGTGCAACTAATGCCTACCCGTCTGCAATGTCGTCGGAGGCAAATGGAATGATATCTTCGCATGCAGAATACAGGACACGTTCAGAGGCTGCAACCAAGCGGGGATGTGTCCGTTTAGAGAGGACTTAGATGTCGTTATTAGTAATCCCTATGGTTGGTGGGCCGTACTTCACAGCGGACTCTATTGAAAGGATATAACGCCGAGAATGAGTTGAGCACAGGAACAAAGCACAGAAAACTTGATCCGATGGTGGACGCCGTTCATAGTGTTCTGAGCTGTGCACTGTCCAGGGCGATGTATCGGCGCCTCATATGCTGTTCGTAAACGAAGACTGGACTGAGCAGTGCCGAGGTTTTACCAATGTAAACACTTGTCGGAACGAATGAGTGAAAGAACAACGGAGGTATCAATTAATGCTTCGTCAAGGGTTCCTTCAATCTCTACGAACAATACATTGGACGGGGCTAGATGAGAACATATAGGATGAAGTTGTGGTGCAGTTTTACCTTCTCAAAGCTGCTTAAGTCTCTTTTCCGAGCGGTTCTCCGAGAGGTGAGGAGGTGGGCGATAGGTAGATTAAGTGTGACAGAAAGGTTACGGGAAGCAGCCGCACGATCAACTTACGGTCGAAGCTCGGTAAGCAGAAGTCGGCGGGGAAGAGGAGTAACGAGGGACCGTAAAGTCGCAGATCGTGCTGTACAAAAACTGCGGGTACATGCCGTGCCGAAAGGTTGCTGTAATCGTCACGCTCGCCGCCATTAGCCTGTAGTAGACACGGACTACATGGCCAGGAAATGCCGCAATAAAAACAAACGGGACGGGGTAGACGCGGACGCCTAACTGAAGGTTAGGCAGGGGTGGAAGGTCTTGCAGAAAAGCGGCGCGGTTGTGCTGCAAGTGTTTTGAACGGCATGACAGGAAAGATGAAGGTGGTTTCGCAGCAACCTCAGCATACGCTGGAGCGCAGCGAGATATCAGCGGTTCTTGGCTGATGTGGCTCGTGAAGGAGGCCAGCTTATGATTGATTACGTTACGCAAACTGCAGGTAGGAGGAGACGGTAAGAAACGGGCGGCAAGCGATGATATGCCGCCATGAAGTTTCTTCTTCATTGATAATAGAGCGAATCATCGAGCAGAATTTTGCGTCACTAGTGGGGCGCGAACCCCGGATCTCTTGCAACCGGAGTGACTGCCGGACGTCAAGGTGTTGTCACGTTCTGCGAATGACCAGTATCGCGGATGGGTTACGGACAGCGAGAGCAGTGAAGGCGGTCGAACCTTTACCTTTCAGGACATGGCGGTCGCGGTCGGCTTCAGGCATTTTGTTATTCACGCAGCGGCAAAGAGCAAGTGCGTTGCTAATTTAAGATGGGTAAGACTCTCCTGGAATTGGAACGCGACCTGCCAAATTTTATTTTGTAGACCGCAGGGCCAGCTCCGACGGTCCCAAAGCCCTGCTGAATCTGCGACGCGAAGAGGGATCAGTCATAAATAGCGTATTCATGGTTGAGAAACCAAGTCTTGGCCACATCGGACAAATAAAATGAGAATTCGATTAGCTTCACTGAACGCGTCTCAGCGGTTGAAAGCGTTTATGTGGTCGTACGGCTGCATCCGGTCTTCAACGTCGCCACAACGGAGGACCGCGAAAACGGGAGGGTCACGCTGGCGAGTGCTCACAGTCTAAGCATGCTGGCCCAGTAGCGAAGGGTTATTGGTTCCAGTTGATCCCAGGTTGCCAGTGCAAGAGCCGGGCTGAGAAGAAGTATGCAGGTGGCTGAGCTGAGCTGGGCAGAGCGACTCGGGTTGACGTGGTCCATCAAGACAGGTGGACTGTCCAGACGACGACCGGAACGGAGCTCCAGAGGGTAGGAGAGGTGCAGAGCGACCAAGAACCACCTCCACCGCGTGTGCAGTTGAGGTTTCGCGGAGCAATATTTATTGCAGACCACAGGAATAGCGTTTGCGACGAAGACGTAGATTTTAGACGATTATGAATATCGAGAGATGATGATCAGTTTGACGAACAATGCTTACAATACCTTACTTTCCTAACCGGTAGAAGTGCTCCTCCAATAATTCTAGAGTCTCATTGCACCATTTATATTGACGAGAATGTTACTGATCACTTCAGCATTCTTCAGTTTGATTTTGTTGTGTTAATTGCATTACTTGCAGCAAAGATGTACTATGACAACAACAGCTTATTCTCATTTACTTTCAGCCGTTTTATAGGTGTTATTGCCGTGTTTACTCTGGCAACTATCTACTACTGCGAGATTGTCCACCGTTCTAATGACCGTAAAATGACGCTCGGAAGGTTTCTTTTTCCATGGGTGAAATGGCGCAGAAATTTCTCTTTAACCACTGCTTTTCATTGTTCTCGTGCGGCGTATAATCGTATGAATGAGTTTCTACATAAGCACAATAAGCAACCATGCCTAATATAAGCGCTATTTCTTTTTAAACACAGGTACGAGTGAAGAAGCCCGTTTACAGCATAGTCCACATGGTGAACTCGATAGACAAGCTTGACAGCGCCATGGATCGCGGGGCTAATGCTATCCAGATGGATGTGGAATTTCTGAGCAATGGCACTGCAAATAAAGTGCACTACGGAGAGTCCTCCTGCAACTGCTTATCGGAAGATTGTAAAATGACACAAAACTTCATCACAATGCTCCAGTACATCAGAGATTCCACCCGCACTCGTAAGTTAAGCACACGGAATGAGAATAAAACGTATAACTTAGAAAATTTTCACTAACGCGAAGTCCGGCAAACGGCCAGAAAGTATCGAATGAGCTGCCAACGGAGGTAATTGCAGACAAGAAACTTGGTGGTGAGGAAAAGAAGTATTTCGTGCGACTGCTTGCGTAAGGTGAGATACTAAAATTATCCAGTTTGAAACTGTTTAAATGACGGGCACGTGCTAATGGCGAGTGGTAGAGTGCAATGGAAGTAAAATCAGCCGGAAATATACGTGGTGAGCATACAGCAATAGTCACCTTACCAGCCGCAAACCCGAGTCGAATGGGACGTGCTCGATATGGTCTTTCACGCTTCAGCATCGCGACAGAGAGGTGCTTCCATTCTCCTGCAATCATGACTACTTAAAGATGGCTTGTCATTGAGTATTCATTGCAGACGCTTTTCTCTCTGCCTAGTGGTTGTGCTGACGGCTTAAAATGAGCATGCGAGACGGCCCCAGCACAAGCAGACATCATTATTTTCATTTTTAACACTACGACACCTTAGCACGTCGTGTATCTGGAAAAAAAAAAGATGGCCCCTGGGTAATGCTCTGAAAGGTTCAGGGCTTTGTGTCATTCGAACGGATATGTATCTGTCTCATCCTGGACGCATTCTTTGGTGGAACTCTGCCAATATCAGACCTAAAGATTTTTCTCTAATTTCTTTTTAGCGCTTACGATAAACGAATCTGAGATCGAAAGCTTCCCTTCAATATATATTATGACGCTTGAAACGTTCCGACACACGGGGCAAAATTCGAGCCCTCATGTGGCTTAAATAAGGGCTTACCATTGATGGTTGCACTCTTACCGGTGATATCGAGAGGCTAAAATTACTTTGAGCCTACTGAATTGCACGTAACTCAGCTTACGTTTTCTTGACTGCCACCGTAAAGTGGTGGGCTCACGTTGTCTGCCAAACTTTTGAATACTAAAGAGAATAGAGGCTGCATGACTTAATTTGTAGTTAACAACAGAGCAGCACAGGTTCCAAAATCAAGTGAAAAAATCATTTTACATGTATAAACCTCTTTCAATGGCTATCACATCTACGAATTGTCCATTGCAGAGTTTTAGGAGAATATTACTTGACAAGGTTCGCATCATAAGCCGTTATCTAAGTTCATTTCTTTAAATTCAGTGCATATAGCCACAGGTACCTCATGATTTCCTGCTGCAGGCAGTTAACACCTTACGGCAGCGATTTCTTTTGCGACCATGGTGAAACTGGTGAAAATCCTTCGTGAGACGACTACCCTTCTGTCAAAAGCAGACACCATGATCTTGGGACTCTACTGGGTTTCTGCACTTCATTCGAGAATTTCTGTTGGCAAGCCTTAAAGCTTAGGTAAAACCCGCAAACAATGCTGTTATCTTTTTTAACAAGGTATCAATCTTGCTAGCACTTACTCGCATCACACTGAACTGGTCCGACTGCGCTTATTTGTCAAAGCCTTGCACTACCATTGGTACAAGACTTTCGTGATTTGATGCACGTGTAAGATTTTCAGCGCTGCTGGTTACTCAATACGGAGTGCAGCTTCAGTTTAGCATTGCTTCACGACAGCTTTTTTATCTTTTCACAAAGTTCGACATCCTGAATCCATAGAAATATTTAGGGCTTGAATAAACGTGTCCGCGGAAGCCTACTGCATACACTCGACGCTTAATATTTTTCAAAACGAGTCTTAACATGCCAGAAAATTACAGCTTCAAAGTGCACCCTTTCAGGGACAACTGGCAACAGTGAGGTGCGTTTCGTTCTGGTCAAAAACGGGGTCTTTCCACGAACAGCGCAAAACTTGTTTTTTCTTTAATACTAGGCGCAGCTGAAGGGCTATTAAAAGGAGATAAGCTTTAACATGTTCTTAGAAAACGTAACATGAAAGACGGGGAGAGGAGGTACGCGGAGGAAGTTGGAGATGAGCTAACAGGGTAGTAAGTATATGTGAATTGTGACCTTATATGGCTCTCTCTCTCTCTTCACGTTTATTTCCTTCTTTTTTTCTTTCGAAAGTGAACTGCTGAGAAGTATACAAAAGGGGCTATACGCTCTTAACGAAAAAATATTTGGCTGTGCAACCATTTTTAAAATTTCAAAACGGGGTCAAGTTGTTTATCTCTGAAGACACGCCATAGTTGTCTATGAATGCTGGTCTTCGTTCATAACCAATCTTTTTAAGTGAAAACTGTGCTTTTCAGATGAAGCCAAATACGGCAGCAAGTTGTGCCTCATCGTGCTGGCCCTAAAAACCGAGCAATTTGGAAAGGACATTAAGTTTAGCGTGGGTCAAAATATTGCGTTCCAACTTATCAGCTTCCTTTGGGAAGGAGGTAAGAAGCGATACAAGAACGTGGTTATCTTCCTCGCGAAAAGTGCCAAGTAATCAACACAGACAAGCAATAGCGCTCACGGGTCTGTTATGTGCGGGGCGTGCCTGAACGCGTAGGAAAGAATACCTTGCGTTTAAAATTATCAGAAACAACACTTGCGTTTCCGAATCTGTCACGACCGTGAAGAAGGCACCGAGATGCGGCAACCAGACTTAGAAAGTGATTATCACCATTCAGCGATACCGATTAGATAGTGAGCTGAGGCAACTGTTGATCGGAAACCTGCATCTGCGAAAGTTGCTATACTCTAATCACTGAGGCAACAAAACAAACATAGGGTACACTCTGGTTCTACTTCATTATCTCTTTATTTTTCGTTTAAAAATTATTCACTATTTCTAGAGACTTATATATGCATTTGTCTACCTATACAGTGAAGTACCAATTAAACAAAACTCACATGAAGTCACTTTTTAGAAAAAATCACATTTTTAAACCCTCTGCCGAAAGCCGTATTGCATCTAATACTAATGCGTTAAACGAATTTCAGCGAGCGGCAATTTAAAGTGCTCTTACAATTTGCGAAAGGCCTAATGTCTGCGGCATACTCGGCCTGCGTTGAAATGCACATCTCCCCTCACAGAGTTTCAAATTAACGCGTCAGTTATACAGCCTCAGTGCTAAGGTCACAAGCGCTCACTATGCTCCCCAGTAGCCTCTTTTTGAAGAATGGTATGACAATAGCGGCACAAAAAGTAACTTACTTTCTAAGTCGGTGGCTTCATCATTATTAGCTTCGGGCTCCCAGCGAGCAAATACATATTAAGTTTCTGCGCTTCACCATAACAATATTTTTGTTTGGGTTAAAAATTATTTTTCCGAGTCTATGTTATACTAAATATGCGTCATAAGACGTTTTCGCTTTATTCTATTGGCACTGTAGACTGTAGCACAGAGCTTACGCAAAGGTCTTTGAGACAGAACTTATGCTCCTATGGCACTCATCGGTACTCACCTATTAGGCACAAACGCGGAGGCTAACGACAACAGTTCAGCTTAAGGACAATGCAGCGAGCTATGTAAAGAAAAATAGTAGGTCTAACATTAAGAGACCAGAAGGGAACGAACTTGGGTTAATTACATCCTAGAAGAAATCAAGACGAAGAAATGGGCTTGAGCAGGGCGTGTAATGCGAAGGCAAGATAACTGCTGGTCCTTAAAGGTAACGGAGTGTATTCTAAGAGAAGGCGAGCGTAGCAGGGGGCCGCAGAAATTTAGGTGGGCGGATGAGAATAAGAAGTTTGAGGGGATATGGTGGCCGCAGCTGACAAAGGATAGGGTTAAATGGAGAGACAGGGGAGAGGCCTTTGCCCTGCAGTGGGCGTATTCAGCCTGATGGTGATGATTTTGTCTACGTTCGACCACGGATGAGTACTGCCGAAGTTTGTTTTGACTAATAACCAAAAACCGAGTTTTCATCACGTCTGATGAGAAGATGCTACTCCTTCTTGCTCAAAATTTATCTTTTTTTTTTTAATGCGATGTCGATTGCCTCAGGGCATAAGACTTTTCGGCAGATGTGAATGATTTGCAGTCCACAAAATTACAGATACTGAAAAGCCGAAACTCTGGAGCTTCAGAAACATGCCACGGCTGTACTCTCGCTGGCGCGACCATAGGATGTAATATTTGCTTGAGATTTCAGTAGATGCATAGCTGGCTTGTAGCCTGAGCTGTTCCTGTACAAAGCGGCAAGATTACTTGCTTCATTCGTAGTAATAGCTTGAGATTGATTGTAATAATCTTTTGTAGAGCCGCTAAGTGGCCTTTGTTTTTGAAGTATCGGAATGTTTTCAGTTTTCATTCCAATACTAAGTTCCCAGAGTTCAGGGAAGAGTTCCTACTCATTATCAAAATTACAGTGCATAGAGTTCATCCTTAGAGTAGACACACTGTGAGCTCAACATCCCTTGAAACGATATCTTTTCTTAACATAACTCGAATCAGGAAAATAACGCCATAAAGCTCTGACAGATTCGTAGAATCAGTTCTTCCGCAGCAGATCACTCAGTTGAGTGACCTGTGATCGAGATTCAGGGCACTTGTCGCAAGATAAAGCTGTCGATAAACTTAACTTTCATAGCATCGAACCTGTTCTGATTAGACCTGCAATGTACAGGAAGTAGTTAAGAGAGAACACTCCTCTGATTTCCCAAGGTAGCGGCAAACTACACTGCAATGTCAAGTCGAATTCATAGCAGAACACGGATATGTGTTATCTTTCAAGATTTAAAGTTATACAATAATTTGGAAAGCAGGTTATCAGTTGGAGAGAAATATGCAATATACACTAATAAGTACGCTGCTCGTAGAAAGATGATTTACTGAACAAAATTGGTTAAAACTTGATCTGAGTTCATAGACTGTATTCGCGTTTGATTCTGCAGCGATAGTGCGATAAGGTTTGTCGGTGGTATGTGCCTGATTGTGCTTTGAGATTTTAGGTCGAAATCATGCTTATGGCCATTGAGGAAATGGAACAGTCTTCAAGTGTTCCCAAAGTTAGACACAGACCCTACGCACTGCTGAGCGCTTTAAAACGTGGCGATCGTCCACTGCTGAGCGCTTTAAAACGTGGCGATCGTCCAAAGAGAGTCCTGAGACTTGCATGATGACACAGCTTGGTTAAAGCATAAGCCACTTGGCGTAAACGGCAATGAATATGCGACTTTCAGCAGGTGGTCTTGCGTATGCGGTCTGTGTATTCCTCACTGCCCTCGCCATGTTTTTTTTTCTGCGAAGGAGTTCAACTTTACCTTCTGTTCGAAACAAGAAACTCCAGTGCCAATACTGTCTTTAAGTTGACCGTTTCAAAAAAGATCTTTTGTGTGTCGCTGTTGTAAAAGAAAAATCGAAGAGACTCACCCAATCGTTCGCTTACTACAGCTGACCCGAATTATGGTTTTATTTCTATCTCTTTCTGCAGTTGATAATTTCAATGCAATGAACGTTCTTCTGTCAGTGAAACTTGCTGGAGACATAGACATAATCCGTGGCGCGAAAAAAACGGTTACCGATCACTTGCCAGGGATGATCAACAAGCTCGGTAAGAATTTCAGCGATGGCTGGCATTTTTTCCTACACAATACCCAGCATATCAAAAAGTTTTTTCAACAGCTGCGTTTGTCTGTCTCCAGGTAATTGAATTTTTTCTTCATAATGTTCTTTATCTTTCATTGCTCATAATTATTCGACGAGTAGCATGCAGCGTAAAGCAGTGTTATTCAAAAAGAGATAAGGTTTAGTTTGGAACACAACTGAAAGCGACCCGTATGCAAATATAGTGTAAAGATAGACTTGCTTAAACGTTTGCCGCTTATAGTCCGTAAGCCGCACAATTTAAGGATCTGATTTAAATACGCTTTACGAGAAAACAATACTTATTAGAGATAGAAATTTCAGCTGCTTACTCACATTAGAGATAGAAATTTCAGCTGCTTACTCACATAATCTTTCGGGCTATCTTTCCATTGGGTGTCCGGTGTGCCCAACAAGGAATAAATAAAAGCGGAATGCAGCTGATTACCACTGTTTGTTTATAAGTACACTGTCTGTTTTGTAGTTCGTGATTGCTTGAGCAAGTTTTCAAAGTTGGAGCAAAAGTTTGCGTCTCCCCGTTTTATTGGCCAGCCTGTGCTCCCTGGCTCTTTTAGATCGTCGACGCCTCAGTGGCAAATGCAGCGAAGAATTTGAGGGGGGGAGGGGGTTCATTTTTGGCCAGCGAAATGTTGTTTCTTAACCCCGCGCATTAGGAGCATCACTTTCTTTACTTCGGCCACGGCGGCGTCGTGTCGTTGGAGAAACTAGACGGACGCTTAAGCTTCGAATTGAAGAGTAGAACGTGATAGAGCAACACGGTTACCCAGGTGCCTAATTCTTAATTAGCATACTCATAAGTACTCATGCACACGTCAGTGCATGTTCATAAGCCGCATGAGCAAGTTAAAGACCTTAAAGCTATCACTAGGGCCACCTTTATACATCTTCAGCTAATGAGCCGGTTTGACTTATGGTAGCGTGTCCGTCCCGCGATCCGAAGATAATTAGTTCGATTCTCACCTATTTTAGCCAAATTTACTCTTAACTGAAATTGTTTTGCTTATTTGAAAGAGTCTAAGAGGTTTGCGAGCATTCCCATGCTAGAACACTAATTTATGCGAATTTTAAATTTATCTGCTTCTTTGGGGATTTTCACGTTCGAAGTCTAGAAAACAACCACGACGGCGAAGTCAGCGCCGGCTTTTCTGGCATACTGGGCCCTAAACGGTATCACGTTAAAATGCCCGTCATCACACCTATGTAAGCTAACGACTTTTTTAGTTTGGATGCTGGTCCCGCGGCACGACTAGAAGCTCGGATGTTTCGTTCCGCACGAAGTTTCCGAGCGGCTGAAGGAGCCCTTTCTTTAACTGTACCCAGCTTACCAGAGAGATTGCGCGGTTTTCGAACCATCTACGGCCAGGCCGTGTAATGAGAAAGAGATATTCCTGAGATTTCCTATTTCAGTTTACCCACACAGTCGAACGCGTCCAGCCATTTTTCCGCGCCTTCACATGGTCACTAGTTATAATGGCGGCGGCCCACCTAGCAGGCGGAACAGAAGGGCCGTTGCTTTTGCACCTTGGGGGGGGGGGGGGGGGGGGGGGGGGTGCATAGCAGAATGTCACGTCAGCATCCTGATTAGTGGACACGTAGTGGTGACGATGCCGTAGATGCTGCACGAGCGGACAGAAGTGTTTCTTAAACGAACTCTTTATAGGCTGTCTTGCACCCGCAAATTACTGAACTCGGCGGCGACGATAGCGGCAGTTGCAGTCGGCGGTCGTCGAAGAAGAAATGTTCGCTGCTCTCGGCCGCTCTGAATTAAAGATTCGATAAAAGATGCAAACTAAGATATATAAGATATAAGATTTGATACAAGACGACCTCCTCGAACAATGTACAGTCGTCCACAGAACTATTTAGAGCACCCGAACTCCATGCCGTCGGCGCTCCGCAGGGCGCAGCGCGACGTCTAGCGGCGGCGACTGGATCGAGACAGCATTTGTCTGATGCTCTGACGACACTCAGAGGTGCACAATCTCGAACCAGGCGCTGCCGCTAGACGTCACAGTGTGCCCTGCGGAGCACAGACGGCACGAAGTTCGAGCGCTGTACAAGCCATGCGTGTGGCGGCGATCATTCAAGATGAACCTGGTCGCTTCCCAAGTCCCAGGCAAAGCGATAAAGTCGTGAGCTGGCGAGGTTGATTAAGAACCACAAGAACAACAACAAAAAATAAAAAACAACCCTCGCGGCAGTACAGGGAAAAGGCGCTACACATACTCACCATGCTCAGAGATACAGCGTTCAGATTTAAAGCGCACCTCTTAGGCACCCGTTCGTGCTTCCCGCGTCGTCGTCGGTTGCCGGAGTAACCGGTTCTACAAGTAGCGGGGCGAAACGACACCTGGAAGGTGGGTGCCACAGGAAGATGCCGGAGGGTGGCGGCACCGTAACACTCCATGCACATGCCAGTGATGGCAGGTGGTGTGTGAAAAGTTGCGCACAAACCTCGAACTGCTGGCTATAGTAATCGACTGTCAGTTGTTTAGCTTAACAGAGCGCAGACACTCAGGAGGCAAAGGATAAACCACAGAGAACATGCCCTGGCATAATGACTGATGTTTTATTCGCAGAAAGAACTTCGTGTGTTGTTTTCAAAGCAGATACAAAAGTCACGGGACGATTACACGTTTCTAACGACAATGATCGATCGATAGCTGGCTTGTGATCAGGTTTGGTTTGTTTTGTTAGGGTTTAGCGTCCCAAAGCGACTCAAGCTATGAGAGACGCCGTATTGAAGGGCTCCGGAAATTTCGACCACCTGGGGTTCTTTGATGTGCACTGACATCGCACAGTACACGGGCCTCTAGAATTTCGCCTCCACCAAATTTCAGCCGCCGCGGCCGGGATCGAACCCACGTCCTTGGGGTGAGCAGCCGAGTGCCTTAACCAGTGATCCACCGCGGCGGATACTAGCGATATACTAGAGCTGTTATTGTAGTGTGCGTGGTCTAAGCACTAGCAATCACAGTGGTGGAGCAGTGTTTGCACCATGCGCCCTCTCTTTCGAGTGGTACTGGAGGAGCCGAGTGAGTCGTGCTAGTCTAGAAGGTAGGCAAGTGCGTTGTATGCGAAGCATACTAAAATAGCCCAACCCAGCTCCTGAGCGCGGCGGTGTCGTTACCATTGATCTTTCGTGACCTCCATGTCATACCACGTGATGCGTGACGTCACAGCAGATGAAAAACGGGGGCCCAACTCGCGCCGTCGCGCGAGGCGTCGTGACCAAGGATGACCACGTGGTGCGTGACGTCACAGCAGATGAGAAACGGGGCCCCAGCTCGCGCCGTCGCGCGAGGCGTCGCGACCAATGTGTTTCCTGCTTCTGCCGCTAGGTGCGCTGTAGTGAACACGTGATGCTGGAGCGGCGGTATACAAGGGTGGTGGTGGTGGAAAACATTTATGTACAGGTATAATACAGGAGGTTATGCATGAGCTGACCCAGAGGGGGCCAGCCCTTACAAATACTAGGTGGAGGTCCCTAGTTCGGGACCCCAATGGCATCGGCCGCCGCCCAGGCTAGCCCGACCAAGGCCCGTTGGGCCTGCAGGTCAGAGCAGCCGAGCAGGGTCGCCTCCCAGTCCTCCCGGGTTGGGTTGGGGTGAGGGGGGATAGCAGGGTTGGAGGGGCAGGCCCACAGCATGTGGTAGATGTCCGAAGACTTCTCCGCACAGTGCGGACAGCTGCCCGAGAAAGAAGGGTCGAAGTGTTTCAGAGCTGCCGGGCACAGCAAAGTATTAGTATACAGGCGGAGCAGAAGCCGCTCCTCCGCCTTTGACAGACCTTTACACGGGCGGGGATAAAGACCATGGCCAGATTGATAGAGTAAAATGATGTCTTTGAAGGTGTAAGCTGGAATAAATTCGAGCTCCTGATCGTCAGGGTCGGAGGGGAATGTCCGGTGAGAGAGCGCGCGGGCGGCGGCGTCAGCTGCCTCATTTCCCTCAAGGCCCATGTGAGCGGGGTGCGCCTGCCTCTGCTAGGCGTACACGGGATAGACCTTTACACGGGCGGGGATAAAGACCATGGCCAGATTGGAGCGGCTTCTGCTCCGCCTGTATACTAATACCTTGCTGTGCCCGGCAGCTCTGAAACACTTCGACCCTTCTTTATCGGGCAGCTGTCCGCACTGTGCGGAGAAGTCTTCGGACATCTACCACATGGTGTGGGCCTGCCCCTCCAATCCTGCTATCCCCCCTCACCCCAACCCAACCCGGGAGGACTGGGAGGCGACCCTGCTCGGCTGCTCTGACCTGCAGGCCCAACGGGCCTTGGTCGCGCGAGCCTGGGCGGCGGCCGATGCCACTGGGGTCCTGAACTAGGGACCTCCACCTAGTATTTGTAAGGGCTGGCCCCCTCTGGGTCAGCTCATGCATAACCTCCTGTATTATACCTGTACATAAATGTTTTCTACCACCACCACCACGGGATAGAGATGCCTCCTGGAGACAGGGCTGCTCGTTGGAATGAGAAGCAAAAGTTGCGGCGTGCTACAGAGACTGATGAAGAGCGTGAAGAACGTCTAGCCAAGCGGCGTGCTCGATATGCAACTCGGCGACAATATGCTTCGCATCTGACTAGGCTTGACCTAAGCTAAGCCTCAGCCATTTTTTTACCTGTAGGTGCCACCAGATGGGTTTGCGGACACCGACGGCAATGGAGCAGAAAAGAGAAGATGCAGAAGAAGAAGAAGAAGACGAAGAAGAAGACGAAGAAGAAGAAGACGAAGAAGAAGAGAAAGACGAAGACGAAGACGAAGAAGAAGACGCAGAAGAAAAAAAAGACGAAGAAGAAGACTAAGAAGACGAAGACGAAAAAGAAGACGAAGAAGAAGAAGAAGACGAAAAGAAGACGAAGACGAAGAAGAAGACGAAGAAGAAGATGAAAAAGAAGACGTAGACGAAGAAGAAGAGGAAGAAGAGGAAGAGGAAGAAGAGGAGGAAGAAGAGGAAGAAGTGGAGGAAGACGAGGAGGAAGTAGAGGAAGAAGAGGAGGAAGAGGAGTAGGAAGAGGAGGAAGAAGAGGAAGAAGAGGAAGAGGAAGAAGAGGAGGAAGAAGAGGAAGAAGTGGAGGAAGACGAGGAGGAAGTAGAGGAAGAGGAAGAAGAGGAGGAAGACGAGGAGGAAGAGGAGTAGGAAGAGGAGGAAGAAGAGGAAGAGGAGGAGGAAGAAGAGGAAGAGGAGGAAGAGGAGGAGGAAGAGGAGGAAGAGGAGGAAGAAGAGGAAGAAGAGGAAGAGGAGGAAGATGAGGAAGAAGAGGAAGAGGAAGAAGTTTATTCACATCACATTACATGATGCAAGAAGCCTGCAGAAAAAGCTGCCAGAAGCCAGCTTGACAGGGCCGCAGGCCCCCTTTCATTGGTAGTTGGCGGAATGTCGTAAAGAAAAAGTTTATACACAGCATATTTTATCACATGTGAAGAAAAAAAGTGAAAATACAACATATTACAAGATACGCAAGACATATATTCTGTTACCACATTTCAGTGTAACACGTACTCACATTTTTAATACATTCATGGGGAAATATTATAGACACAAAATCACATTTACTTCGTTTTGAAAAGATCGCGCAGTGCTTTGAAAGTTGTATTGCCGAGTTGGATGTTTTTAGCTTGCAAACTGTTTAGTAATCGGGGTAACTTGTTTTGCAGCATTTGTAGACCGCATGTAGTTCTACTTGTGTTAACCTTCCATGGTTCAAAGTGACGCGTCTGGTATGAATCTACATTATT
Source organism: Amblyomma mixtum (assembly GCF_055824585.1). Classification (NCBI taxonomy): domain Eukaryota; kingdom Metazoa; phylum Arthropoda; class Arachnida; order Ixodida; family Ixodidae; genus Amblyomma; species Amblyomma mixtum. Next base: position 148,528,682 of record NC_143015.1, read on the forward strand.
TTCTAGCTGAGCTATGTTCTTAATAGTACAATTGTTACATTTAATTTCTTGTTTGAACAACTTGCAAAGCCGGTAGTCATAGGATTTTGTTACTGGAATTACATTGTATTTTTTGAATAATTCATGAGTGTGGTAGTGCATTGGTACGTTTTCGACAGCTGTTAAAAACTTTTTTTGGAGAATGAGCACTCTGTCTATATTAGATTTAGCAGTCGATGCCCATACCAAGTGGTAATAATTAAGTCTAGGGGAGAAAAGACCATTATAAATCAGCATCAGAATGTGGCGAGGGAATACATGGCGATTTCGCGAAACAATGCCTACTATTTGTGATAGTTTTTTTGTAATATAATCTATGTGGGCATCCCATGACATTGTGTTTTGAAAAATGACACCCAGGGTTTTAAAACTAGACACAATCTGTACAGAAGTTGACCGTAAGGGATCTAATAACAGCTGCGGCTGTAATAAAAGACATGACGCAGTGAACGAAAAGAGCAAAGCAGTCACTAAGTAACTGTGAAACACCAAACTTTGACGAAAGCCGTTATATTATGTTCGCTATATTTGGCTACTGCCGGAGGATGTTGCCTGGCTCTCCGCATTGTTCCCATCTGACTTCGCTCGATAAGTTCCGCATGCGTTTTCATTGAATGCTACCAATGGATGGCTTACTGAGATATCTTTGCCTGTTGTGAATACAAGAAGATGGCTGTGGGTATAGAAAGAATTTTTGGCGCTAAGCTGAGTAAGGATCTAATAATAGGTTTCCCTACAATAAGAGACGACACAAATTAAAAGAATAGAGTCAAGCACTCAGCAGATAAATGTAAAATGCGAGACGTAATGGAAGCCCATTCTTCGATATACAGGGTGTCCACGCTAACTTCAGCCAAGGGTTAAAAAATAAGATATTTGAGATATGCCAGGGAAACCACTTACATACAGCTACCAACCGGCTTGCACACCATAGGCAATTTTTCTTTTGCAATTAAGATAATTTTTCTAGATGCGTAAATATTGACTTTAGACAGCAGATGTGAATAGCAAAGTTGGAAAGCGCCTTCAGAAACCCCCATTCCATTAATTTTCAACAAAGAAATCCTCACGTGTATTTTTTTTCCGAGCTCCAAAGAAATTCCACGAAATAAAAAGAAAAATCACGCGACCAGTGCATTCGCGCGCTACGATTGTGCTGCTCTTAACCGTGGTTTGAGTGAACGAAATCAGCTTCTGGCAAGGCGCGACGACCGTATTGCTCCGGCAGGCCGATATGTCGACGGTGGTTGCGGCGCCCGCGCGAGCCAGTCTTCTCTACAGTGTTCTTGGTATTGGGCGCATATGATGTGCATAAGTGTTTCATGTCTGCAAAGAAACCAGAATTGAAGTACGTACGGGGTGGGCGCTGCGTTCGCAGTGCCTTTGTTTAAGATCTCTTATGACCGAGTGAGTTCTCCCTAGTGTCAAGCACCGGCACTGGTGTTCCTTCCTATAAGCGACGCCTGCTGTCTGCTTTTATTATGGTGTGAACGTAATCCATAAGGGCTCTGCCGTGGAATTCTCCAAATTAAAGAGTTTTCGGTAGGGATTTTCATCTAGGGGGTTCGACAGGAAATTGAGGTTCGGGACTGTTAAACGTTTGATCAAACCCACCAGCTTCGCGCCCGCGTTTCCCCCGTTCGTGCCAGTGCGACCGGTTGTGCATATAATTTATTTATTTATTTATTTACTTAACCATACTGCAGGCCAATGCTTTGGCCCTAGCAGGAGGGGCATTTTACAAACAGTGCAAAGTAAAAAGGCTATAGCACCAGAAATTCAACACTAGTAAGTCTGCAACAAGTGAATACATGTCCACAAAAAATATGGGAACAAAACTATACAAGAAAAAGGACATCAGTTCAAAATACAAAAAAGTACAACGTAAAGAGACATTACTACAGAAAGACTGAGAAAATGACACTGTACATTAGTAATGGCAGGTAAGAAAAGAAAAATCAAGAATACAGTGCAATCAAGGCGCCTTTAATTGAAAAAAAAAGACATTCCATTTCTGATAGAAAGTTACTCGATTCAAAAATGGTCGGTGGTAGTTTGTTTGATTCATTCACTGTTTTAGGGAAAAAACTGTTCTGGTAGGAATTTGTTTTTGCAAAAATCGGTTTCGATGTTTGTGCCCACGTATCGCACCCCCCTTCCCCCCCTCCTCCGACTACAGACACCTTTGTCGTGCGACAGAACCCAATACACGAGGCGGTGTTGCATGACACAACGTACGACAAGAACGCTTGTCACACGACACAGAGGTGTGTCGCGCGACAGAAATACGGCAGAAAATTCTCTCGTGCGTTTTAATCGGGTACGCGGCCGTTTCAATCTCTTCCTTACGTCGTTCGCCACCGCGCCCTCTGTCGTTGCTGCTGGCAACTCTTCGCTTCGCGTGAGCCCCCTTAGGATTCGATATTTATATGCAGCTCTCCGTTTAGCAATACCCCCTGTGGCGGTCGTAATTGTGTGGGCGGCTCTTCATATGACATGCAATTCCAAGCGTAGGGTTGGGACTCCGGTAATCTATAAAATTTTAAAGAGCCTTCCTCTGTCGCAGGATTCGATGCGCGCGATGAGAAAGAACTGTGGAGACTCCGGTGGATGTACAAGGATTTAGGTCTGCCGGGTAACTACTGGCAAGGCGAAGGCGTCTCTACCTGCACGTTGAAGCGAACGACCACGGGAGATTTGCAATGGACCCTGGACGCGCGGGACACTGAGGCGGAAAACCGCTACGCTCAGAAGGTCTACCACTGGGTGGTAGATATTCCTGTGGCCATGAAACGCTCGTTCCAGTAAGTTGTACGACACCACGGCCGTCGTATTTAGCTTGACTGCGATTCGCCGATGACTCCACAATGTTAAGTGGCTTTGTTTCCCCTAAATGCGAGCCTGCTGCACAAGTTGAAACAAGCTTTGCAGTCGTCACTGACTGGTTTTCATGAATCTTCCTGTTGTCGAATAAGCATAAAAAAAATTCGTGGGCTAAGCTACGGCTTGACGCAGCTCATTCAACGAGAACCAGTCATACCGATCTAAGCTTGGTGTCTGCTTTGACTACTGTTAGGGTTTCGCGTTGCATGAACAATGTGTCGGCTGACCCAGGTGCTGCCCTCTATCGCTTTCTCGTTATACAGGGACGCTGGTGGTCGGTTTCACCGTGAAGTCTAACCATTGGGTCTCACCGCTATTTGTTGTTGTTGCCGACTGTTCTTTACTTCGTCTTCTGGAGCTCCTCCTTGTCACAATGCAGTTGATTACCATGAAACATCTCGGTATAAATCTATTGACTATTAGGTTCATGCCTTAGTATTTATACGTAACGCTGGTTTGCATAATGTCTAACATCGCCGCAACCCCCTCACAACTGCGCAAAACCCGGCTTAAAAAGGCAACCGGGTGTGAAAACAAAGAAACCCAGGAGCTCAGGCTACAGTCATCTAATATCATGTTTCGATGCCTTTTTGGTGGTGACTTCATTTATTTCATGCGTGCGCTTATGTGATTTCTTCCAGGAGAGGAGTGGACGCCATCGTAACGAACAGGCCTGGTCGTCTCCATGGCGTGTTGAAATACGCGCTCAACGATACGCACCGTCTTGCCACCATGGTGGACGACCCGTGGAGATATTTCGATGGCTGGGCACCTTTTCTTAGGTTGCCGGCGACAGGCAATGACAAGCTAGGGGACGACAACCTCACAATCGTGCCCGGAGTCAATGATTAGCATGTAGCGGACCGTTTTGAGTCCCCTGTGTTTGCGTGCCGAATTCAATGAAAAAAGAAAGTGTGCAGTGTACGGCTTTCTGAGATGCAGAATAAATGTTCACTTAAGTAAGCTGCTATAGGGCACATTGCTAAAAGATGAACGTTTCAGACCTCTAGATGTAGTCGCTCCCAGACACCTTTAAGCCGGTAAGACCTCTCACAAACATCATTATTGTACTAGTTGGGACCAAACTGCCCAGGACGCATACCCGGGAACAAGAGCGATATCTTAGTTATTAGGCCATTGATTAAAGTCAAACTTGGCGAAGTGATACTAAGACTCGCGTTGTCTAATGGGGTCCAATGAAAGCAGATGTTGGTTGACTGGCTTGACACCTATGGACCTAGATCGTTTTTTTGCGTCCTTGAGGGTTTACTCCTCGCGATAGTACCTTCGATCAATGGCTATAATGCAGGCGTTTCACCTCCCGTACGTCACGGCTCAGGCTGATGGAAACAAGAGAAAGCAGAAGGCAGTGACGGCGAGATTCTGGTCTCCTGTGGGGATCGTATTCGCGGTTGTCGATATCCCTTCGGGTTACTTGATTCCATCCTAGCACTGCACTGCTCTTGTAGACACAGCACACGAGAAGCAATGATGCTCAAAGCGGATGAGCAATGCATGAACACGCGAGGACGCAGAAGGAGAGCAGTTTGAGCAATGCCGAGGCTGTGTTCTGCACCGAAGTGATAGTACGGGAAAACCGTGAAACCGTGATTGGTGCTTTGTGGCTCAACTTCAGAACTTTTTTCTCAACTAAAACAAAAAAGACTTTGACAAAAATGATGCAGGTTGTCGCAACTCTGCTGAACCTCAATGCAGAGCGAAAGCTGCTTTTCTGCAATCCTTTGGAAATTTCTTTCTGCAACTGTTTTAATTCATTTGTTGTTTTCATTTTTGTTGTTTTCCTTTGCTTTTGTCGTTTTAAATATTTATTTTTAATCTTTACTTTTCATGTTTTTCTTTTCATTTTGGTGTTTTATTTTCGTTTTCTGTTTTTATTTTACTACAATTTATTGTTTTTCTCATTTTCCTTTTATTATTTTCAATTCAACGCTCCTCTGCCTCCCAAGGTAGTTTTGCTTACCGATATGACCTTGAAGAATGGGAGCGGTAGAAGTTTCGTTCTGAAATTGCTCAGCGAAACTGCAATAAATTGGGATATCAGCTCAATTGTATTTTGCATTCTTGCTGCGGACACTTCAGTATTAAATATTCGTCCGAATTCGCAACACAACGCACTTTTTTTTTGAATATGGAATTTTTTTCTGTACGTTAATCTGTTCGACGTTAGTGTAACCGTTCTTTCCAAGTTGAACAGGTTAATGCGAGCCGTTGCAAACTCTCACATTGCTCACGAATTTCACTTGGTGGTCTTAAAGACAGTTTAAAGATAACGCAGCTTGAGCAAAGAAAAACTAAAAAAAAATTGGCAGCGGCTTAGCTCGGCTATGCCAGGATATACGTAGCGAAAGCGAGCGCGACGAAGAGGCAAGCGGTGTGACGTCATACCAAACGGCGGCGGCGAACGCGCGGCGTCCGCCAGCTGCGGCGGTTGCTAGGCAACGGCTCAAGGTCGGTCTCTGCTGTGCCTCCTCGGAATACCGCCACAGCGAAATCGCCAGTTCGTGACCAGTGTAGCGTTTGCTATAAAAACACGAAAAACTCTGTACTGGGAAGTTCTAGATGCTTGATTAAAAAGTACAACTGATATCAGTTGTTCATAAATATTTTTAGTGTAATAAAGAATAAGTTCTTCGAAATTTTTTATGGAGACGTAGTTTGCACTAGTCTGGAAAATTCGAAGAGCTGTTACATGACGGGAAAATTATTTTCCCTAGCGATATTAGAAGAAATTGCATTCAGATTGCAATAAAATACCACAATTTTTTTAAGGAAATTAGAAAGATCGAATGCAGACACAGTAGAGATGACAGAGAAGTTACCGATCTTTTCCCTGCTTTGTGTGACTGGCGCTACGTCCTGAAAGCAGGACCCAAATTCTACTGCACAGCCGTTTGTTCCTCCGTATATGGCATTACTGTGGTCAGGTGGAAAACAATACAAGCATAGGGATGGAGACCTCCTTTACTGTACCGCACCTGCCCATTCTGAGTGCTAGAGACAGCATGCGAAATGCTAAGGAGTGGCACTGCCATACACTTTAGGCTTGTATTTAGGGCTATGTGTTGCTTTTACGTTGCCTAGAAAAGTGTTTACAAATTTTAGGCATGCTTTGATGCCTCAGGTCAAGAAAAGCCATCGTTGGACAGTGTAGACAATAGCCGAAAAGCACAGGTAATCGTCACAATATTGCAAATGGATGCTTTCATACTGGTCCTTTGTAGGGCAATACTTTTTCTATATTGGGCCAATCAGCAGTGCTGCTTGGGCCAGCTAGCTAGCGTGGGAAAAAAAAAAACTACCTTGATATGTAAATAATTCTTTCAGTGCGAAATGACACCGCAATATTTTTTTCTTAAGTTTCACGGGGACGACACGAGATAGCGAAAAGCTCTTGTTGTAAAAAATAATGCTTCAAACAAGCTTTTCTACCAACATGCCGCAGATTAAAAGTATGCTTACCGCCACCGTTGATCGGGCCTGCATAAGTTTGTCTTTCGCGCATGATATGACGCAAACACAATTTTTTTGTTTTACACAAATGACACCAGATGGCAGCACGTTACTGACGTGAAAAAAAATGCTTCCCTTCAGCTTGAATACAATATGTAAAATAAGGGAAGAATACAACCCGCCGCCCGTGAAAGGGTTAAATCCTGAAAGGGCATGCTACTCGACTGCAGAAGTTGGTCTTTCAGGACCATCATATAGAGTGCATCAGAATAGTGGCCTGAGGGGTGAGCTGGTGCATGATGAAATGAACGGCGTTAAGTGTTTATAACAGTAATAAGCAGTTGGTAGTGTGCGCATGTGTGTCCTTTTCTTGTTAGTGTCATGTTGCGCTGCCGTTCGTTTCATCTAGAGTGCATGCATTTTGTAATCAAATAATTGTTCTCCATGTGTTTTGCGTATTTTTCTCTGTAAATGGTCGCTTCGTACTGAACGTCTGCGAACTGCTAAGCACATCTGCCTCGATTTTATGGCAACGTATATTTGGGGGCTCTGCCCGAGATGTATATCTTTGTTTTGCTAGGGCCCTGTTACGCTGGGAATATGATAATGCGCACGTAAGTACGCGGGAGAAACCAGGCGCCCTCGTACGTGGCGACTGTCAAAGGCGAAAAGGAGGAGTAGCCACACTAAGAATTTATGATGCGCCCTACGTGCCCGAGATAGAGTGAGGCTCCTAAGCCACTCCTGCAGCCGGAGCCGCGGGACGTGTACTTGTGAAAACGAGTGTACCTGCTGAAAATTATTCGCAACATCAGTGCTGCTCAAGCGCCAGAGTGGGCTGCCGTGTACAAGAACACTCTACTGTAGCCATCAAAAAAATTTCGTTGGATGCACTTAGATATCTCTTAAGCGCGGGAAGGCGAAAGCCATTTGCAACTCATTACACTGATTTGAATTTGCAGCGCTTAAATGCATTTCACGACACAGAAGAGCAGAGCGTGGCGACAAAAAGCGGTGACGTCACGCTGCGCATGCGCAGCCCGTCGACAGTTGTTGCTTGGCGGCGGATCACACTGCTTCGACGTCCTTTCGTCTGACGTGACATCATCCAGTTTTCCACATTTTTGAGCCATTGTTACCCATATTTTAGATCTTTCGGTGATGTTAAGTACTAATTACGCTTAATTACACATTTTTTCAATCTAATTTGACACAAATCCGGCGTTTTTCCACCCATTCTGTGATAATTTCACTATGTTATGACGACTTCCGGTGGATGTGACGTCACACCGTTCCCGTCGTTATATCGACGTCCGCGCTATATCGATGCATTTTGTTGTTTTTTTTTCTCTATAATGGGCCGGATCTAACCCTGGATCTAACGCCGGACGGACGGGAGAATAAGCCATTAAAGGCTTTCGCCTTAATATTGCAGGTCATGTGAAAGCGTGTAAAAACTGCGTTATGCGCGACCTAATGGCCCATGCCCTTTCAATGCAGCAAAACATGCTCATCTGCTTCCCGAGCTTTACCGGATACCTCACATGAGTCGTCTTGGGCGTACTTGGGCGTATTTTACTTTCAGGACTGGAGCGACAAAGATGGAAACGCCACTTGCCGGGAGGAGTTTGGATGCCCAGGACAGCCTCACCCCTATCCCGTTGACCTCAGCAGTGATGTTCACTTCCTGGAACCTTCCCTCCTTCAGGAAATATTGCCCCAAGATTCAGCCCAAAGAGGAAGGGAATTTAGGCGTGGAATAACGGAGTCTTAAGAACAAGCAGAAAACTTGGATAATAGTTGTGCTCAGGACATTTGCGAAGAAAGCTAAAGAATACGGCGAGAGGAAGGCTAAGACCTTGGTAAAAACGTAGAGAAGGATGAGAGAGCACGCAGAAATAGATGCCAGTACCGAAAGCTTTTCCTCACGGGTACCTTCGGGCCTCCTCGGAGTACCGGGGTTGCCATCACTCCTACTCTGCCATGGTACCAGAAAAGTATTTCTAGATAAAGGGAATACAGCCAACCACACGGGGCCCGACCAGGCCGTTACCTCGCGACAGCGTGTTCGCCCCAAAGAAGTGTCTGTGTTCAGTAAAGTATTGCCGCTAATGAAACTGCGGACGTTTAGGATCTGTGCCGAACATTAATAATACAAAAAGAAAGTTGTCCGACCCTGCGATTCTTGTAGTCCTCTCCTGTATATATTGCCTAATTATGCTACTCGTTCTGCAGGGCGACAGTTAAACCTTGCCTCCAGTGTTGCCGATATTAAAGGTGGATTCACACGACGGACCGCTTCACGGACCAATCGGTCACGTGATGTCTGACGCGCGGTCCCCCCGTCCGCGGCGAGCATTCACACGACGGGAGGAAGCAGCAGACGACAGCGCGGACGAGCCAGTCGGATTGTCGCATTGTCGGCGTAATCGTCTCTGTGCGTATCCCACAGAGCGGGAAAACTTTCCACAAGGGCAAGAAAAAAAAAGGTTGCGTCATCTGTGAACCTAGAACCGTACGAACAAGACGCGCTTTGGCTGTTAGAAAGTTCGCCAAGTGGTTCCATCTTCGCAGCTGTCAACAGGACTATGCAGTTTTTCGCGCTCTCATGTACTTTGGTTCGACCAGAGGCTTGTATTGGATTTTGTAAGCTTGCTCGTTGCCAGACTAAACAGTTTAACCGCTACTGCTTTGAGAGTCACGGCCAAGGATCTCAAGCGATCCGAAGTGTGAAAAGGTCTCTCGGCCATATCACGAATCGCTTGCTCGCGAGAGAAGCGGAGCAGCAGGAATCAGTGACGTAGGGTCACGTGATGCCCATCCGCGAGGGCCATAGAGTTTCTTACTACTACCTAGAGGGAAAGCTGGCGGCGCTGCACTTCAGCCAACATGGACGCTCAAAGCATCATGGGGCGGTGAGCTACTTGTTGCGGCACAGTCGTAGTTTTTCGGGAACACAGAGTGGCAGTACTAAGGCGTTTCATTCCGAAAACGTAGTTCGTGTGTGCGCAGACGACTTTCGCGCGAACGCAGTGTGCAAAAGCCATAGTAGTGAAGACGCGACGACACACGACGCCAATAAAAGGTTTTACTCTTCCGAAATGCCATTAAAAAACCTCTTAAAGTATCTAAACAACAACATTTTTTTAAAAACATATTTATTTTTAAAAGTGCGCCTGTTAATTACGAAATATTAGTTTTTTTAGTGTTCATCACTTGGCCAATAGGAGAGCGAGTCATCTCTTATTTTAGGCAAACTTTGCACTTAAATGCTTTTCTGCTCGTTTGTTGCAATCATTAGACAAGATATTGAATGTTAGGACGTTTGTAGCTATCAAACAGCTTTATTTTTTATTATTTTTTGGCCAAAAGTTACAGTTCCGCAACAAGTAGCTCACCGCCCCATGATGCTTTGAGCGCCTATGGTGGCTGAGGTGGTCACGTGGGGTCTCCATGCAAACTCCCATAGACGGCTTGCCAGCTTTCCCTCTAGGTAATAGTAAGAAACTCTATGGCGAGGGCACTTCGCGATTTGGTCCGTCGTGTGAATCCAGCTTAAGGCGCTGACTCATGAGTGATACGCATTAGGCTGTGCCTGTCAGCTCACTCGCCTGTTGGTTGTTCACATCTTCGTTAGGAAACTTACAGCATCTGGATGTTCACTTTTTATCGTTTTACATCCAGCAATTAGGGTCTCGACATCTACGACGGATCGAAAAATGAGTGAAGTGCGGTAGTCTTGAGGAGAGCTCGCAGAAGCCTGCGCTGTCAAAGCCACCCGCGAGATACGAGTTAATGCCAATAATTTACTTGCTGGAACCCTTTGTTCCAATCAAGAAGCGCTTTCTGACTAAGCAAAGTTTGAAACTAAATTGCTAACAACTTTTTCTTTGGACGTAAGTTTTGCAAGTAGTGGTGCCCAAATTTTGTTGAGGTCGCTTGGATTACATGTTGAGCGCGGGAAACAACACTAAACACGAGTAACGAGTAGTGCTTGGCAAATTCCTACAGTGCGGCCCTAATTAATCCTAACTGCGCGAAAGTAGCAGTCAAACCAATTGGCTTCCGGCAGAAGTCGAGTGCCCACCGCCACAGGAGTGTTGGCTTCTCAGCAATGCATAGATGGTTTGGAGTGATCCGATTGCGAATGGCACATGAAAAACAAAAGTTCAACTGTGGCTACTCTAGAGTGAGTGAGTGAGTGAAAAAACATTTATTGTCCAACAGAATGAGACTACCTCATCCAGACCTCCCCTGTCCTATACCCTCAGTTGAGGGAGGAGGATCAGGAGAGATCCGTCCGCATGGGGTAGTCGCGTCAGATGCTGGCCAGGATCTCTTGTATTCCGGCGGCCTCTTTAGCCAGTCGGACGGTGGTGAGCTGGAGCTCAGGGTCCGAGCTCCGGAGCAAGGTCTCCCAGGCGTCTCTACTATTAATGTTGTTTGCCCTGCCTGGGGATTGGCTACACTCCCATATTATGTGGTCGAGGGACCCTCTCGCTCCGCACTTCTTGCATTTATCGTCTTCTATTTCAGGAATTATATGCTTGCATAGAATTGGGTGTGGGTAGACATCTGTTTGTAGACGCCTCCACGCCACCGCCTGTTGATTGTTGAGTGTTAGGCTAGGCGGGGAAAGTACCTGCGATTTGTCGGTAATATTCTGTAACTTCATGACAGGAGATTAGTGCCCCTTCTCTCCCGTGATCTGCGAGCGGTGGACCGTCGTGTGCAGCTCGGTGGTAGAGATCTCGAGCCACCTCGTGGGCCGCCTCGTTGCCACGGACAGATTCGTGCGCGGGGGTCCAGATTATATTGATTGTTCTATTCAATGTCGCTTGTCTTAAAATTTTGGCAGCGAGGGGAGGGACCCTCCCTCTACTAAAATTTTGGACTGCAGCTTTGCTGTAGCTTATGACGTATTTAGCTTTGGAACCGACGCAAGCTAGTGCTATTGCGACCTCCTCCGTCGACGAATGCGGCGATTTTTTTTTATGCGATGTTGATTGCCACAGGGCATAAAACGGTATGTTATGATATATGACGAGGATGCCTAAATAAATGAGAAAAGGTTCGCTGATGTAATGAAATCCAGGAATGAACGATCCACTCGGTGTATTCGATCCATCAGTGTCTATTCGGTGTATGAAGCACTATTGTTCAGCAAAAGAGCCGCTGCCGCCAGGTGCCGAATTCTTTTCGGCTTCAGAGCAGAGCAACAGCATTGCAACTCCATTATAGTGACACCAATGAGGATACCTTATATGTGTTTAGTGAAGCGCCTTCATTACATCCATGCGTCGAAGGTACAGTGTGTGTGTGTGGGGGGGGGGGCAAAAGTCCACGGACCACGTCCATTGTAAACAAAGCCAATAGCACTAATATTAGCCTCCGGACGGTCACCACACTAATGGAGGTGTGGGAGCAAGATTTCAACTTTCACCTCTAGGAGGCGGGTCTTTACCCGGTGGTTAACAATAAAGATATCGGCTGCGTTTAAGAACCACGTGGTCCAGAGAGTTTTGTCTTCGATGTACGTTAATGATTTATTGTAAGAGAACTTACAGCATGAAAGGTATTCGGAAACAATTAAATATTGAAGTCTGCACCGTTCCTTTTTTAGTGACGTGCTCTGTGAAAGCTCAAACAGGTGCGAATTTATTATACACCTGTGAGAGCCACACCCTGCACTCTTTTTTTTTTCCATACGACACGACACACATAGATGATAAAAACCGGTCCACTGCATGGTAATCCTTGACACCAGGTATTATCGTTGACACCAGCACTTGCGCTGCTCGTACTGGTGGGGTCACCGGAAGGTTTCAGAATCACGGCTGCAGAAAACATTGACGCACAAGAAATTCCATGGGATTAACAGTGCGGTTGCTTGGAAAGAGAAAATTTTCAATGCGGGAGTGAAATATTTTTCTCTGACAATGAAAGTGGTCAGCGAATTTCAAATGCTTTAGGGTGTGCTGTATTTACGCATGATGGTGACAACGCCGTGAATTATACAAGAACAGAAGATATGGCAGTGAAACGACTCTTTATAGGGCTATCTTCCGGACACACAAAGTGAACAATTCGGAGAGGACGATAGCACCAAGCATGCACGTTGATAGTCGAAGATCAGAATCGCTACCGCTTTCTTCCACGCTCCCTTAAGCATGCATACCAGCAAATATCCGAGATAAGGGCCACGGAACAGTGTCAGTCTTCTCAAATGTCTTGAAAACAGCAGCTCGAGATTACGACTGTTACAGAGCGCTCCGGTCACTGCCTTCATAGGAAGCAGAGATCAGCAGGCGGCGATTAACAAAAGAGAAAACAGAACCTCAAAAAACGCTTCGCGGCATTATTATTATTGGTTGGTTCATTCGGGTTTAACGTCCCAATGCGACTCAGACTAAGAGGCACGCCGTAGTGAAGGGCTCCGGAAATTTGACCACCTGGGGTTCTTTAAAGTGCATTGATATCGCACAGCACACGGGTCTCTAGAATATCTGCTCCATCGAAATTCGACAATCTTATTATTAACATTCATGTACATAGCACGCCGCGATGCTTAGAAATATGATGCAAAAGTCGTTTAGCACGTGACAATTAGTTCTGTAGAACGGATTGGCGACATCCGACACCTGTAATGTTAGGAGTAACAATGAAGGTGCTACGCATCAAAATTATTGCCGGTATATGATATAGGTTTCAAAACTTAAGCAGGGAATGACGTTAAGCAACGCAGTCCGTAAAATTACAAAAAAAAGTATTTCTTGTGAAGAGTGCTAAGCAGAGCAAGGAAAATATTGTCACGTTGTAGTGACGGCAGTCCAGCGGTCAGGAAGACACCAACAAGACTTGCAAACGAAGCTCTTTATTTGGGCTGACTTGCGCCCGCAAAAGAACTGAACACTCGGTGGCGGCGTAAGCAACAAGCGTGCTCGTCAGTCGTCGAACTACGAATGCCCGCTGCTCGCGGTATCGTTCAATTTAAAGCCGGCAAGGAAACTTCGAGATAACAGGTCGAGATCATCTAGAGTAATCTGGAAACACGTGATGCAGCTGTTCATGGCTGTGAACAATGGAGATTAGACCGGTCGCTTCTCGCGTCACGAACAAAAATGATAACACCCCTTTTCTGCGGCCTTGCACGAACGAACGGACGCTACAATGATACGTGGCATTACCCCCCTTCCAAAGAAGCATCGTCTCGATGCTTTAAAATGAAAATAAACACGAAGAATGCAAACTTCGAGTCCTTTAGCGTTCATAATATGGCTTCAGGCGTACGACATGTACGACTTCTGGGCGTGTGCGGCGTCGCTGAGATGCTGTCGTACCGTCGGGGATGACTTCATAGTCGAGGTCACCGATGCGACGGAGAACCCTGTACGGGCCAAAGTAGCGTCGCAGCAACTTTTCACTCAATCCACGGCCTCGAACTGGCGTCCATATCCAAACACGATCACCTGGCTTGTAATGCATGTCTCGTCGGCGCAGATTGTAGCGTCGGGCGTCGGTGTGCTGCTGGTCTTGAATGCGAAGCCGCGCAAGTCTTCGGGCTTCCTCGGCGCGATGAAGGTAAGCGGCGACGTCGAGGTTGTCTTCGTCGGAACCGTGCGGGAGCATTGCGTCGATTGTTGTCGTGGGCTTCCTGCCGTATACCAGCTGGAATGGGGTAAACCTGGTTGCCTCCTGGACGGCAGTATTATAGGCGAAGATCACGTAGGGCAGAATGGAGTCCCACGTCTTGTGTTCGGCGTCGATGTACATGGACAGCATGTCTGCGATGGTCTTGTTCAGACGCTCTGTGAGTCCTTTGGTTTGTGGATGATAGGCAGTTGTCCTCCGATGGCTTGTCTGACTGTAATTGAGAATGGCTTGCGTCAGCTCCGCTGTAAACGCCGTTCCTCTGTCTGTGATGAGCACTTCGGGGGCGCCGTGTCGCAGGAGAATTTGCTCGACAAAAAAATGGAAGAAACTCAGGTGGGCAGATAAGGTTTTCTGACGTGGTTTTGTTAGGCATGCGGCCTATTTTTTTATTCGCTTCATAAGACGGCCAGAACACGTCCTTCATTTTTCCGCAAGCTTTTACAAAATATTTCCTTTCCACAGTAAACTGGGCTGTTCTCAATTATTGCCAGGTTTTTCTGTTATCATTCCTGTTTTGTGCTCATAGCGCGGAACTGGCGTTTGTACATCTTACATACTTATCTTCTGACAGATTTAAAAGCAGCAATTCATAAATTGGGGGTTACTGCTAAATGATTTTAGTTGGTTGCTATTCTCCTGACGACACTGCATAATACATAGCACTTACGTCCCTTTCAGGGTTGCCAGAACATACCGGTTTGACCAAGGCTGCTGCTTGTTTCCTACGCGGATCTGCTCAATGCCGGATCAGTAGTTCGTAAATTTTTCCATGTCGCTAAAACCCGACTGGTGGTTCACACCCGTGGTTCTTAAAATACGATAACCCCGTCGTATTGAGGAAATTGGGGATTTATCGTTCATGCGTTTGAATCTCTTCGTGCTCGTTCTGCTCCCTCAACAAAAGTCCGGCATGCGGCTTCAAAAAACGTGGATTTACCACTTCAAAGTTTTATTGTGCCGTAGATAAGCAGCCTTTGGGGAAAACAGAGCGTTCCGCCGCAAAAAAAAAAAAAAATTCTGACAGTTTCGGCTGTAGGAACGACTACTTCACTGCAGATGGTTCGTATATGCCTCTTTGAAATCTTCTTTGTCCATGTCTTTTTTTTTATTCGAGCTGTTTGCCATTAGGCATAATGAAAGAGGGAAAGAAAGTTATAAAAAGGAGTGCAAACAAGCCTCGCTTAAAAAGCGGCAAAACTTCGCGATAAAGCGATTATGACTTTGCAGAAGTAAAAGCAAGTTGCCCAAGGAAGAGTTACTTGATCTTTTGTGTCGTAAATTCTTGTTTTTTTTTTCTCGTTTGAATAGGGGCCAAATATCAAGGGGCCGAGAAGGGAAATTTTGGAGTGCTTTCGAATAACGTTGCTGCAGAACTTTAACACGCCACACAAGCCTATATACCTGGCTGCGGGGTGAAATCTCCCCCTGGCGATCATAACGCTGAGCTGCGAAACATCGTCCGAGCCACACATGCAAGGTGATTGGACTCATTTCTTCCAGCCCTACTCCAGTGGTACTGCAGCTTCGGCTTTCGGCTAAAGATGGGTGACGCCAAGTCCAAAAGCAATTCCATGCCGCTAGGTTAGGGCGAGCGTTCATTAACAGCGCGGGCTAGTATTCATCCGTGATGTCGGAAATTTTGTGCCGTATTGCCCAGTGAGGGCATTGTCTTCACTGCTTCATTGTGAAATAAGAAAGAAAAGAAAATACACGTCTTCTTACCTATATATCAAGGTGCCTTTGGGACCCGTTCTCTCAACAGATGGCAGTCATGCAAGTTCCAGAAGCACATTGCACCAGAAAGACCATTAATTTAGAGGCGATAGCATCCTTCTTACACTTGGAAGTCTGTTCCCATTCTGATTCTATTCTAATTTCTATTCTGCTACAATTCAGAGTCAGTTGTATTTCACTCCTCAACCTGTTATAATTCTAATTCTATTCCAATTCCGATTAGCAACTACGCAAAAGGTGTCAAACTGACAGATCGCAGGCAGTCCGCATACCACTCCTGGCGCAGCGGTTAATCGATGCGCCACTATACGAAAAGTGAACTTCCATCTTGAACACGCCCCCACCTTTCGTACGGAGCAGCGATGTACCGTTCGTTGTTGTTGCTGTTGTTGTTCTCCCCAGGAACACAATGACGCGTACCCACTGCGGGGTATTGACCAAGACTCAGGCGGCGACTGACAGCTTCTCAAGATGTTAAAGAAATCAAATAAAATTAAATAAATATTGTAAATGTAATAAAAACAAGAGTAATTATATTGCCACGTAGTAAGAATCTTTGCGGGCGGAATAAGAACGAAGTCCGAAAACTTCAGTACCGCAGCGGTCAGCAAGAACGGCAGAGCAGAGGGCATGAGCCGCACACTTCAGTTCTTCCTCCCTCCGCAATCTTCGTTGTCGTATTTTACGTTGGAGGCAATTTAATATCGTTCGTCGTCATATTTCACGCCTGCGTCCTTATGACTCTTCGGTATCCTCTCAGGAGAGTCATCCACCCACTACTCAAGGAGATCAGACGCTTGGAGAGCTGCAACCTGTGCGTGGCGCTTATTCGAATGTTTGCTTATCTCGTCCCCATTTACACTTTTTGTTAGCATGTTGCTCATCTCCGTCACATAGAAACCTAGAAATCTTTTTTCAATCATTGATTCATTTTATGTTCTGAATAACATCGCCACTTAAATATTCTGCGCCACTTAAGCCTCAGTGTGCTTGTTTGTGGCACAGGTAGGCGTTGATGCTTTCCGGGCAAAAGAATGTGACAGGACCACCTTACTGATATGCACAAGCAATGTACAAACAACCATAGGTCCGCTTCATGTTAAAATCAAGTAATTATCGATCCCATGGACCAAACAGGTGGGCACAACTAATAAATCAAACAGAACTGTAACTTATACCGCAATTATGTAAAGAAGCATTTGTAATTTGGTAATATCTATTGTGCCTTCATTTTTCAAAGAAAATAAAACATCAGATGATGCAATCAATTGGCGTCTGCAAAATAAAATGAATATTGATGCACTTTTCAGGCCAGTTATCAATAATCAATATCATGGGAATTGTAGCAAAGTGCAGTAAGTACAGAACCCAGTTTTTAAACATTCTACAAGCAAATATTCCTCAACATTTCGTCGACCATCACGGTATTGTGTTCGTCAGGAATTTTATTAAATATCATTGGAACCTACTAATTCTTGCATTTCTGCTCGCAGTGTGTGTAAATGCCAGATATGTTGTACTTCTCGGTTTCCCGTAACTTTTCCTTACCTTTCTGTTTTACTGTTTTAAACCTATTTTAGTAGCGTCTTGTCTGCAAAACGTAATCTTTTCCTTGCATGATATAGAATCTTCTAATTCCTTTCATGAACATTGTCGGTGTGTGGTCCTTACGCGATCTTTCTCGCGCATAAATAAAATAGACGATTTAATTGCATCATTACATGACGGAACAGAACCCAAATATTGTTATGCCATACCGTGACCAGAAATATCCTACATCAAGAACATGCGCCATCGGTCGCTTGATCCGGAAGGCTATGTATGTCAATGGGTGCAACTTGTTAAAATTATTTTCTCTGAAATACTGCACTGCACTCGGCCCCTTTTAACAAAAGATGATAGCGCATACCAAATCTCAGTTGCACATGATATATTATCCAAATCGCTGCGTCACTTTAGGAGCAAATGCCAATTTAAAATGTTATGCTATGCGGGAAAGCGCTCTTCTTAATCATTGAGGGGAAGCTAACTCACGAGGGCAAGTTGCTCACCAACTTGAAAACGTTAGATGCGTGTTACAAAACAATGCCCACCTGCGTGCGGACATTTTCCTAAAAGAGGATTTACTTGCAACCATGCTGCTTGAGTTATTTAATGTACGCTGACTTTCCTAGCAAGCGGAAGTTTTTCCGTATTGCCTTCAATATGATGTTGGCGCCAGGGCCAAGTTCCAAACCCACCCCCTTTCGAACATTGGTCTAGCCAAATCCACTTAACCTATGTGACTGGTCGTCTATGGAAAGAAAGGTCACTTGTCATGCAGTTAACCAACGAACTCGGTGGGTACACAGAGAAGAAAGCACATTATTGGAAATTACACGCGAACCTATACACCGGACATGACACGCAAAATACAATCTTATATTTTCCTCCCTTTTCTCTATGCAGCGATGAAAAAAAAAATCCGTCGTAGTGTTCCAACAGCGTACGAAAAGAAACGCTGTTGATGATAACTGTGCTCAGTCAGCTCGAAGACGTCTTTGCACTGCGGGCATCCTCTCGAAGCCGCTTTTGGATCGGACGGCGATTAAGCTCGATCCATCTAAGAAAGCAATGAGCGAGGTCTGAAAGCCGTTACCCCGCCAACGCGTTTGGTAAGGTGCCAGTATTCGGTGGACCACAGCAGCAGGTGGCAGAGTCATATGGAAGCGTGGTTTGCACGGAAAACTCTGACTCCAGCAGCGAACTGATACGTAACGCCATTAGTAACGCCACGGAGGACACCTACCCAAACAGTACAGATAATCTGCCCAATATTGAAAATGTATTGGCAAATCATGGTCCTAGAATGGACCAGTGTAAAACCACCCTTTTGCAATACTGGATCGATTACGTACGCTGCTTGAACAGCGTGTGAATGGCGGAACGGCCGCGTTGAAGCCATGCGGCGAAGGTACAGTCCTTGTCAAAAGTAACCAGGCTTCATGGTTTGCTTCTCATTCGTGCAACAGAACCTTCATGGCTTCCCTAAATATCGAAAAGTTCTTTGAAGGTGAGAACAGGGGTTCTTCTTAGCATGCAGAGATTTCGAGCTTGAGGGTTGGCATAATAGCTTTAATATACTACTGAGAAGAAAAACGTGCAGCCTGGTTACTTTTGACAAAGACTGTACGTTAGTGATGTTTGTGACAGGACTTAAGATCATGAAGGTATCTTGAAAGTAATAAATCAGGAGGTCTGCAACGTTCCCTTTTCACTCATGCACTCTACAGGAACTCAGGTGAAATTTTATTTTACATCTGAGAGCAGGTCAATGCACTCTTTTTCCGATTGGATGCGGCATACACAGCTGACGCAGAACAGTCCACTGCGTTTTAGTCGTTCACACCAGGTATTATTGTGAGGTTGTCGTCTCCTAGCTTGTCGTAGCCTGTAGGCCGCGTTCTAAGGAAAGGGTTCCAGCCGTCGAACCACGCCCAAGGGCTGTCCGCAATGGTGGCAAGACGGTGTGTGTCATTGAATATGTTTTTCAACACCCTACGGAGACTACCGGGCCTGTTCGTGATGATGGCGTCCACGCCCATCCTGCAAAAAATCAGATGCGTGCATACATCAAAAAATAAAGTGACCACATAAAATGCATCAAAGAATGGTATTAGGCGACTGCAGCTTAAACACCTGAACTATTTTCTTTTCATACTCGAATACGGTTGCCTTCTCACGCAATGTTTCGCACAGCGGCCCAGTGGGCACTGGTATTCTCTTCGACGTCCCACGGACCTCCTAACGTCCACATGACGTCCAAGGGAGTTTCAGCGCCCATTGGGGGTGAGGACGCAACGGCCCTGTTAGGCATTATGCAAATGACTGTTACGTACTACTATTAAAAGATGCACCTCAGGGTTAATATATTTGGAGCAAGAACACTTTTTACGCTCAACATGATAACCACCACTGCAATCAACCGCGGTGTGAGAGAATGAGGGAACAGATGATGAAGGAAAGAAGGTCTGCAAAAGCAAGAAACATCGGCAAGATGCAGTCTTTAGGCTGCGCGGAGAAATCTAGCATCGGTGTTCCTGAATAGGTTAGAAGGCTCTATAAGGAAGCATCTGGATGAGCCGGCACATTGCTCATCTAAAGGGAAATTCTAACTGTATTGAAAGCGGATTCCAAGCTTAGAACTCTATAACTATGACAGGTTCAGGGTAAATTAACTTTTTCATGAGGTAACTTAACCAGCCAAATTTTTTTGTAATTCTTCAGTGAGAGCTATGTTCATAGAAACCAGTCAACGACTGCAAAGTTCCTCTCAAAACACGTTGCACACTCGCACCTATGGGAAACAAAGCTTTCAACAGAGCGTGGAGTCTTTCGAAAATCACTTTCAAGTTAAATACAAGGGCCGTGCCTCAGTGCAACTTACTCAATCGATCGTCTCATTTCCACGGGAAGATCGACAGTCCAGTGGTAGACTTTTCTGGCGTAGCGATCGGGCGAGTCAATGTCCCTCTCGTCCAGAACATTTTCCAACTCTGTCGCATCAGTTTGCACAATCTTGCAGGTAGCGGTACCGTAACCTAGCCAGTAATTTTTGTTCAGGCCAATTGTCTTGTATAGCTGCCTGATCTCGTCGAGATTCTTCTCATCACGGACGTCGTATCCTGCAACAGAGAAAAGCTTCTTCAGACTTTATAGATATTTCATAATTGCGTCGCTTACATGTTATCGTTTTCCACTTTTCTTGTTTACCAGTTTAAAACAAACCGATAGCACGCTGCGCACACGTGAACCCAGGATCATGGTATCGCGAGTGGCAGTGAATAGTGGTTTCACTTCGCTATTCACAGCAGGTAATATAGTTGCATGTCTCAACTTTCTAAAATTGTCAGCCCTGGTAAACAAAGAGATTATTTGACCCGTAAAATGAAGAAGCTTCCTATCTCCATAAAAGGCAATGAGATCTAGATAGGTCCCGTATCTGTAACACTCACTGGTAAGGCATCCGCAACGTATCTACAAGTCGCCGCGGTGGCTCAGTGGTTATGGCGTTCGGCTGCTGCCCCGAAAGACGCGGGTTCGATCCAGGCCGCGGTGGTAGAATTTTGATGGAGGCGAAATTCTAGAGGCTCGTGTACTGTGCGATGTCAGTGCACGGTAGAGATCCCCAGGTGGTCAAAGTTCCGGAGCTCTTCACTGCAGCGTCCCTCATAGCCTGAGTCTCTTTCGGAAGTCAATTCCCCATAACCAGGAAACCATAAACCGAAATCACGTGAGAACATCAAATAGAACCCAGTAATGCTGAGTAGACCTGTATTTCAAGGTTATATGCTGTATACTTCGCTCTTTTCTTTTCACGTCGTCTATCATTGCAGCGTTGGCTCTTATTAGATCCTTTCTCAGTTTTGCGCAGTTGGCGTCGGTGTCCGCAAACCCATCTCGTGGCATCCGCCGGTTAAAAAATTTCAGGGGTGCATTTAATTCTGCCTACGGGGGATTAATGCGAAAAAGTTTCTCTTGCTGCTGCCGATTATGTTGCTGCGTATTCGTTTCTTTATTCCTATGCTGATTCGGAGTCGGGTTTTCGCTCTAGCTTCGGTTCTATTATATCCGAAGACGTGGGTCCTGTTGCTAGAGCGTCTAGTAAGCTCAACAAAGTGCTAATTAAGTGGATTATTTAATTATTTATTTACTAACTTCGTAATTAGGTGATTCATTAATTCGAAAAAAAAAACACTGAGGGATGTGTGAAGTAATTCACAAATTTGATTAACTCCGTCAGTTAATTACTTCTCAAAGTAATTCATAATTTTGGTGACGACTATTAATTCATGCTGATTGCATGATTATTTAATCAACTATTTTATTGATTACCCCAATAATGAGTGATTGATATTTTGTGTGGACACGCTCTGATGACACGCTCTGCCCACATGCTTTGCCGATAGGTCCTCTACACGCCACTCATGAGAGAAGAAATTCTTTCGCGTTAAAACGCACTTTCCCACCTCGTAGACCAGCACGTAACACCTGGCCCCCTACCGCACTTCGCGAATGCGAGGCGTGTGCTGCAACTACTAAGCCTTCGCTGCGGTGGCCAATTGCTGAGAGCATCCACTGAAAGATCGCTTCTAATACGTCTCCATATCTTCCCGATCACACGATCACAAGCTAGCTAAGGATGGAGAGGTGGCGTTAAAAAGTTGTAGGGTTTCAACATAGATAAACCGAGTAGACGTGCAAAAGCATGTGTTTAGCCTGTGTTTCTCGTGGTTTTGCTTTTCCGGGTCGGCGCCACCTCTGGCGACAATATTAGTTGGATAGTAGTATTTGCGTAAGACAAGAAGAGGAAGACGCCGCACGAAGAATGACTGAGCAAAAATGAAAATGACTAAGACAATAACTCGGACAACAGCACGCCTACGTGCAAGATGTGCAGTCTTACGAAGAACTGTCCGAGCAGAAATTAAGCTTGCAGGAGCTACTTCTAGTGGCATTGCTCGGACAGAGTAACCTCTCTCTCGGAAGCCTTACCGGTGGCCGTGTTTGAAACAGCCACCTCTCACTGGAGTGGTGCATTGCTTAACTGCTGCCCCAGTGCGCTGGTAGCGGCATGAGTTTGTTTAAAAACACTGTTGTCTGCTTGTCCATCATTCAAAAGGGCGTCACCAGCTGGTGAGAGTACCGTATTTATTGTAACCAGAGGCAGACCTCTTTATTTTCATCAGACGCGCCCTTCACAAACATAAGTAGTATAAGTAGTAAAAGAAACTAGCCTCAGCCATGGCCCTTAAGGAGATTAGGAAGCACGGCGGGGAGGACAAATCAAATTCGCTTCCCGCTGCTTCAGTATACGTGGCCAACGCCACCGTCATTTCTATTATTGGATGAAAATCAATGTCGCTGACCTCGAAATGCCTTACAAACGCGAGTAGAATACCGTTGCCTTCGTTGTTACGTGTGAAACTGGCAGCCTCTCGCACTGCACTTTAGAAAGCATTGTTATCATAGAGACAACTTTTAATTGTAAGGAATGCATTCCAAACGCGAAAGCAGTCAGAAATTTGCACCTGTCAGGCTAAGTTCCAAAGCGCCGCCGGTTTTGTGCGACCACTTACAAATGCAAGAGCAGACGGGCACTTGGATACGCGAGCGAAAGCTCGAACGCGCCACTGGTTCGGAGCCTGCACTTAAAGACACTTGGTCAAGCTGTGCTTTTAATTTTAAAAAAAAAATGGACAAAAAGCTCAACTGACTTCAGTGGATTGGGAAACATGTCAAGCAGAATTGGCGCCAGCGTGTTGAAGTGTAAGCTTTTCTCGCTGCGGCACTAGTTTTCGCAGCAGCGCTAAGACGGCGCCACCGATCCGTGGCTGACACTAGTTTTCATCACTGCTCCAGGAGGGAGCCACGAGACATTGCGCTCAACAAATCGGAGGCCACATGCTAACGCCTTCATTTTCATATAAATCACATTGATCGCCCGTGTATTTCGCTGTAAAGACAGCCGAAGTGTCGTTAGCTAGCTGGATACCTCGAGAGCCGCACGTTGGCCCTGCCAGCAGTGCGGAAGGGCGGCACTCTTCATCCGGTGACCTGCGTGCCAAACATATACTAAATGTAAGCGTCATGCAGCTGACTATCACTCATATATCCCTCAATGCTACATCCGGATAATGTTGTTAAGGTGAGTTTCAAATTAAAAGTTATCTCTTGTTGCAAGAACCTGCGTTCACTAAGCGCTTGTGGTCGAATGCTTTTGGGCACGCAAGCTTTATTGAGGAAGCAAATATGCACAAAAGAAATGTTCGTGAAAAAATTGTGTGATATATGCGGTGTTGTGTCGAAAAAAAAAATGACAGTCGTCACTGAAATGTCCTTTCCGACTTTGTGAACCAATTTACGCGGATGCTGTTGCATCTCGAACATCGCCCCGCGGAGTACCTAATGTCTGAAGTAAACCTCACTGACAGCAAGACGTTCACTGCAAGCCAGTCAGAAACTGCAGAAGGAGAGAGAAATGGAACCAGAACTCAGGGCGACTGTAGCAGGTCAATATTTGGGCGAGCCATTTCGAATTTTGCTCTGAGAACAGGGACATTCATAACATTACGGTGGAGAAAGTAAGGTTTAAAAAACTTTTTGCCAAGCCATCTAGTCACTGTGAGAAGATGTCCCACCAGCGTCTCATTGCCCTGAGCAGAGCGTATTGTCGGCATCTGAAGTTGGAAGTATGTGATGACTGCTTGATTTCAGTAAGAGCCACATACGTACTTGCCTTTGCGCCCTCTAAGGTGAAAGTGCGATAAGACATGCACCGTCGGGAACGCTTCACCTACTATCACTACGTAATCAGAAGCAAAAATTTGCTTTGTTTGATCAGTGATGTGGACCGACTAGGGTTAATTACCTCAATGTCCAACACTTCTTGACAAAAATTTTCAATATTGAAAAATCGTATGGTGGCGTTGTGAAATATTGACGGTAACGGTCTATTCTCCGGATGTGTAGCAAAATCTTCCTTGTAAAGTTTTTGCATCGTTCGTATGGAGCAGTTAAGACTTCCATAGAGAACCAATGGGATACGCATGTGAAGGTCGCAGAAACGTTAAAAGCAAAAAAGTGCAATTCTGTCAATAGCAGGTCTACAGATATACTGATTGTTATAGTGATATCTGACGATAAAGGAAAAAAATGCGTTCATGAACTCCTTACCGTTCAAAGATGCTTTTCTCCGTAATCGTTTTGCTATGTATGGATGGGATTGGCAGTAGTGTATATTTATTGACATATTACGTCTCAAACTGCAACCTCCGTTGCCAACTTTGCATAAGCTTATATCTTCTCCACGCAGGTATATGTTCTGCTATAAATCTGGCTAGGCTGCAGTGTCGTATGCCGCTACCAGGGAAAATCCGCGGTAGGTTCTCCGTGATTTTCTTTCATTATATTTACTGCAGGTCCAATCAGAGCAGGCAGCACACTAGAAAATTAAACATTTCGGCAGCTTCGTCTTGAGAAACATTCAATAAATCTCAATCAAAGATCATTCATGTGAATCAGCTGTTGAGAAAGTATGGAGTCTACGAAAATATCAGAGCTTTATAATTTCGTTGTGCCCATTCGACTTTCGTTCATGAGTGATATCGTTTCCGAGGACATTTATCTCGCCGTGTGCCTTACTGCGCGCTTAGCAAGTTTGATAAAATGTTGCAATTCTTTCCTGAAATTTTCGCACGTGGTATTGACATTGAAAACTTAAAACACTCCGCTATTTCAATCGCAAATTCCACAGAGCTGTTCTAGAGATCCTCATTGCTATCTCCAACTACCACTACGTTTGAGGCAAGAGCGCTTTGCACTGGGTACGGTGATTCTCAGCACACAAGTCAGCTAGAAATCCCAAGTAGGTGTGGCATCCCATAGTCTCGCAAGCGAGAGTACAGCTCTCGAATGTTTCGGAAGCTGAAAGGTTTCGGATTTTCACTTCTTCGAATTTGGGTGATTCAAATTTCTTCACATCCGTCGAAACGATGCATTCCGACGCGCGAACAAGATATTCTTTTGAGACTCGTTACCTATGCTCTGTGCTACGGTTCATTTCGCCCGCAGAATCATGCAAACATATGACGATTATTTGGTTTACTGCAGACGCGGCAAAATATATTTTAAATGAAAATAAAAATAATCCCATGTTGAAGAGCGGGAAACTTTGTTTTCGGCCGCTCGGAGTAGAGGGCCGATGTTTATTAACGACTGGGAAGTCTGCTTCCAGCAACCTTATTGGCGCACCTCTCAACTACTTTGGGGCACGGTGAACAATCTTGGACCTCGTATTGCGCTGAGGCTGCAGAACTGACTCGTTCTTTTTTGAACGTAGCAAAAATGAGAGGTGCTTTTTCACGTATGCGGAGTCTGCCAAGATATGCGGTCTTTCCCAGATGGTGGGAGCACTTGAAGTTGTTGTGTGCTGGAATTTGTCTAACTTGTTTGTTTTAGATGCCTAGAGGCTTCGGCAGGGGATTAATAAAAAGTGAGTTTTTCCGAAATGCGCATGCATGTGAACTTTATTTAAATGATATTTCAGTGCACAAGTTCATAAATTATGGGAGAAATACATACATATGAGCGAATAAATAAATTAATATTAAATAAATTTCATTCAGCAGAACTAAGTTGCACCCTTGTGTTTGTTTTCGTACCTAAGGACTAGTGTAAAGCAGGTTTCACAACTGCAGGTTTGCGATTAACAACTGCTTCAGGTGTTAACTTAACCAGCGATCACCACTTTACAAACTGGTTGCCAAATCTACGAATTGGAAAAAACAGCGCAATCAAAGACGAGACACAAGAGAAGGACGAAACACCGTGTCTCGTCTTTGATTGCGCTGTTTTTTCCAATTCGTAAAACATGTACCAACCAGCCCGTATATCCCCTCTTCTGGTTGCCAAATCTACGTGCATTTTTTAGAGTTATTTTAAGCGCACATTAGTCTTTTGTTCTCGTTCAGGCACACCAGATGCATTCGTTACCCTTTAGCAGAATAAAACATCTTTGTTCTATAATGGCGCCTTCCTGCAGGAAGTGAACGATGTTCATGTCGCGCTTCTTACCATCTTTCCAAAGGTGTTCGTGAAGTTTCCTCACAAGGTATCTGCCCGCCTTGTGCTTCTGATCCGGGAACAAAGAGTTGGTTTTGAGGTGCATGACGACTAGGCTCAACTTGTTGGTGTATCTGGCTCGAGCTGAGAAGCAGAGGTTTTACGTCGAAAGCTCGGTTCTTGGCGAAGACCAGCGTTTCTAGAGTACTGTGGCATGTTTTGATGGTTAAAAAGCTTGAGCCCGTTTTATCACTAAAAAATTAGCTGCGGTTTAACGTCTGGTTAACCTGGTTAGAGAGCGAAAACTAAGGGGGATCAAGCAACTATACGCGGCTTGGCGTCTGTCACGTTGAGTGCGTTCTGGACACTGGATAGGCAGCACGCCCACCCTGCCACCCTGGCAGGCAGGATTTAATGGTTGATCGCGAGAGTTTTCTCACTCAGTGAACACTGTGGCCTACTGCTGCAGTGCCGCTAGTCTGCCACAACGTCGTCAGCGCTAGAGCATGCAGCCCACGTCTTTGTCTTACCGCCCCCCGTACCTCGAAGCGCGATTCAGGCATCCGCTGACCCAGTGAGCCTGTTATGCGCACTTCCTTTTCTTTAAATCATCGTAGTCTAATACGTCAGCGCCAACGGCGATGAACGCAATGAATGCCGACAGCCTATGGCTTCAGTGCCGCGTTTCTGCCACAACGTTGTCAATGCCAACGCATGCAGCACACATCTGTTTCTTGCGCACATAGCTTAAAGATCACCTGAGGAGTCCATTGTCCCAGGAGGCCAATTATGCACTTTTCCTTTGCTTTCCTCGGGCCTTATTGTGAGTAGTACAGTTCATCGGCCCAATATTGGAAATGGATGGTTTCGCTCTGGTACCTTGTAAACCCGGCCTTTGGCAATACGTGTGTAATATTGGGGCAATCCCCTGTGCTGCTTGGCATACTCGCCACGTTTTTATATATTGGGCTGATTTTACTTCCACGTCACCCCACTATTTTGTCCACGTCACCCCACTATTGACGCGCCTCCGCCAATTAAACGGTTCATAGCGGGGAATTTTTGTATCGTACCTTACGCAAGCCGTCGCACTACCTGCACCTACATATATTTCTCGCCGCCAAATGTCGGGCCTGCAAGTGAATCTGTAGGCGGTCAATTCGTAGAGCCGTCCACAGACCTGTCTAGAGAGCTCAAACTCTGTGCGGTCTGCGTTCCACAGCGCGCAGAGCGACGCCTAGCGGCGACGCTTGGCTTGAGATTGCGTACGCCTGAGCATGAGACATGCGCAATAAGGCAGTAGTTACTCACTGACATCCATCCATGCGCAGCCATATGGCTACAAAGGAAAACTATGCAAATTTCTCAGAAACTTCGAAGTTAAAGAAAAATTCGTCCTGGTCCTGGTCAGGGGTTCGAACCCAGGACCATCGCCTCACTGGAGCAGTCGCTCTACCAACTGAGCTAATCATGACGGCAAGCTTATGTAGGGTGAGAGCGAATTGATCAATAACTTGAAGTGGGAACAGTCGGTCGACTGTTTAGGGGAATACCCCCGGTGGTCGAGTGGATTTTAATAAAGGGGCAATTATTCATTTACATCGGTGCTTGGGTGGATGTCAACGAGTAAATTACTGGCTTATTAAAAATCTTCTCCACCTTGGGGATTGCACTAACAATTGACCTACATGACACTTTCTGGCAGTCTGCTGAACCTCACGTCCACGCAGAATTGACTATCCTATAGATTTTTGTACTCATTCCGTACTCATAACTTACAGCGGCCCGTGAGATAATTGATGTTCTCAAGGAATAGTCTGATCTCTTCATTTCTGTGACATTCTACTGGATCGCAGTTGCAATTCTCGGATCCGTAGTACAATTGAATTGCGGATGCATTCCTCCAGAACTTCACATCACACTGAATAGCGTTAGCCCCTCGTCTCATGGCGGTGTCCATCTTGTCCATGTTGTTCACCATGTGCATAATGTTGTACACCGGCTTTTTCACTTTCACCTGCGCATAGAACGAAATGGCACCAATACTAGAAATGCTTTCTTATTGAGCTTGTGCAGAACTTTAATTATAAGCGGCACGAGAGAACCGAAAAGATGTGAAGTTTTGACAGCATATTTATATCGAAAATAAATCTTTCCTGGCCATTGCAATGGGGCACAATACCGCAGCAGCAGAGATTTTGTAAAATAAATGCTGCAGTGACATCTCTGCAAAGGCAGCACGCAGATGTGTGCAGGCTGGGTTCATCCTAGTCCCTCTTTTCTGCAACTGATGCAATTAACACACCTGAATCAGTGTGACAAAAGTTAATGTGATCAGTACAATTCTCGTGGAAAGAATTGGTGTGATTAGAAGCTGGACAAGTGTACTAGGAGCATTTATACCTGCTACAAAAGTATTTAAGACAAAATACGGTAATTAGGATGTAGTTAGCAAGATAACCGGCTTACTTTTGAGTGTATTTAGCTTACGCTTCCAGAGTAGGTTGAAAATTCTAACAAGACTTTATCCCCGGTCTATCACAAGCATTCTACATTTTTAAATTGTTCAGTTACTAATAAGCTGTGGTTCAACGTGGCTGAACCTAGTAAGGCGAGCGAAAGCTGTGTTAAGCATGGTTATCCAATCTGACGGCTCAGTGGTTATAGTGCTCGGCTGCTGACCCGAAAGACGCGGGTTCGATCCCGGCTGCGGCGGTCGCATTTCGATGGACGCAAAATTCTAGAGGCCCATGCACTGTGCGATGTCGGTGCACGTTAAAGAATCTCAGGTGTTCGAAATTTCCAGAGCCCTTCACTGCGGCGTCTCTCCTAGGCTTAGTCGCTTTGGCACCACAAACCGAACGAAACCAAACCACACCAGAATATCGCAAAGATCATCAGATTCCTCCTGACGGCGAATATACATCGTCGAAGCGCTAGTTCCGGCACGTTGCTCATCCATGGCTTTGTGTGCAGGTAAGCACACGCCACACGCTTTTACATAGCAAACAGTGCGCCACGTGATTTCCGGAAGATACGAAAGTGCCGTCGGCTCCGCATACGCAGCTGTGGCGAGGCGCAGCGAGTCACGTGACTCGATAGTTGCGAGATGAGCGAAAGTCGTCGGCTGTGGCGAGGCATGGCGACTCACGTGGCATGACGTCAGAGCCACACCTCCACTCCTCCTGGTTTGAAGGTCAAATTTCATAGCCACGTGACCTTCAGCTTTGTACGGGAGGAGCAGAGATTTCGCACTAAAACTCGATGAGCAGAGATGTATATTTAAGGTGACCGTAAATAAGGTACCAAGTTGGGCGGGTCGTAATGTCTTCTTTATGAATACGGTGCCGCCGCGGTTGGCTCAGTGGTTATGGTGCTCGGCTGTGACCCGAAAGACGCGGGTTCGATCCCGACCGTGGCGGTGGAATTTCGATGCAGGCGAAATTTTAGAGGCCCGCGTACAGTGCGATGTCAGTACACGTTAACGAACCCCTGGTGGTCGAAACTTCCGGAGCCCTCCACTGCGGCGTCCCTCATAGCCTGAGTCGCTTTGGGACGTTAAACCTCACAAACCAAACCAAACCATCTTTATGAATACATCTTTTCCAGCGAACTTCCGCACGCAGACGCCAATGAAAAATGAGAGGAGGCCCTCTGGACTAGAACTGAATTATTGCTGGGCGCGCACATGAAATATAAACATTTAATTGTGCCCTTGCACCAGAAGGAAGGAGAGGCAAACAAAGAATTTGTGATTCACAAGACGAGCCTTATGTATAGAAGCACACTGTAGCTCACTGGTAGTGAAATAGATTGATGTGCGCAAGCGCATGCCATAAAGAAGGGTCATCTTCAAAGGACATCTTCCGCGAAACTCGATGCCATGTGACATCGACCGTCTAAGTCTTAAAAGCTGAGATCGCAGTTGGACGAACACCACAATGGTGGTTCCAATGAAGCAACAATGGCGTCCTTTATTCCCCGTCCATCCATTGGCAGTTTACCGAGCGTTTAGCAGGCCCTAAAGAAGTGCTGTAATGAGCCTCTACGGGCCGCCGCCTCTTGATCTCTGCGCAGAGTTGTTGATGTGGAGACAGCAAAAAAGGCCATTAAATACTTGTGTTCGTCAAGAAATTAAAATGGCTGGTTAGGGCATCTTAGTTGCCGATAATTCGTTTGTCTCTGAGGTGGCTTCAACTTCATTCACTAAAAAAAAAATGATTGCGATAGAGCATTGCTGAGCACGAAATATTGTACGAAAGCATGTTTTTGAAGGTGAACACAACCGGCATCTATTGCTTTTTTTTGTGAATGTGTGCCTGCTGGTGTAAAGTATTATTTACAAATATAGGTACGCATTGGATACTCGAAAGAAGTCCAGTAATATCCGGTGGTGCGACCCAAAAATTCATTCTTTTACATTTGGGGGTCGGCCTGGGGGCGGTACGCATCGGAGCACGTGTTTCTGCCTGATATATAGCACGCAAAGAGGGGCAGGTCTAAAGCAAGTGTTTAGTGCCCGCCTCGCAGACAGGAGCGGAATAGAAGGGGCAGGAGTCACCGAAAGGGTCGTGATACTATGTCGGCCACGACCAGGTTACCATCGGGGTGAGGGCCACACGGAGGCGTAACCTTCGAAGCAAGACCTCTTCCCAGCGCGCAAGGCCGCCAGGGAGGTTGATGCCACAATTTGGGAGAAGTGCTCGCATGACTGCCCGGAGGCTGTCTTTTTCTTGAAGGAGTATTGTCCGCGAAAAGGCTAGGTCCGATCAAAAAGGATGTGGAGGAGCTGATTCGGGGCTTGCTCCATCCACCAAGGCTTGCTGGGGTGGGAATCACTGCGAATCCGTCATAACATACAGGGAGGGAGAATTTTTCAGTTAGGTCCTGAATTAGCTGTGCCGATAAGCCGGTGTTCGGAAGACACCACAGACTACAGATGGCGCCTGAGGAGTCTGTGACGAGTCAAGAAGGCTTCTAGATGCAAGAAAGAACAGAATATGCTTAATGCGTCTGGAATGGTGAACAGCTGTGCCTCTGGCTACGGCCAGGCGTGGTAGCAAGCGTATGAACATGTCGCAATTTGTGGTAATAATTCTGGGGAACCGATAGCCGTGGTCACATGATCTGCCCTCACACTGCTGCGAAGGCCCACGCGTGCTATCTCGGAGCAGAAGCAGTCGCCCTGGGCTTGTCATGTTCTTTTCGAAATCTCAGCTAAGTTACTCGCCACCTCTAAAGCAACTGAGTCTTTTTGACTGTCATTGCCGATTTAACCAAAGTAGGCTGTCGTGCTATTGCTGAAATGCCACGTTTTGCAACATTTTTGACAGTGCCAACGCGTTTCGCTACAGTTCCGCGTTTCTCCCAACGCATTCAAGGTACTTAATTCTTCCTGCTACCACCGCAACGTTCGCGTTTGACCAATCGAGACGCAAACGCTAAAATTTTGCCATAGAAATGGGAGACAACACACCGCAGAGTTTTATGCTTGTCTTAAATGGGGCATCAGGCCGACGACATAATTTTTTTTCTGCAGTGTGGTCACCAATTCGCCCTGAAAAAACGCTGGCAGAGAATGGTTCGTTTTTGCTCAGCATGTTTCCTATTTTCGGTCCATTTGAAACGCTAACGGAACTGCGTAACATCTTCCCTGGAGACTCATTAACCTTTTTTCCTTGCTGCTCTTTTGCTCAAATGATCATAATGACGCATGATGCCAGAAGTGATTAGTATCTCCTGTCAAAACTCTCTCTTCACATCTTACCCTGCTGAAACTGAACGTTGGACAACAACTGGAATATGATTCTACGCACACAGACAGATAGTATTTGAGTGCGATAGAAGAGGACTCCCCGCTCCACATAAGTAGTGCGGGTGCCGCTCAGAACATATATACAGAGTTTCACCTAAGATTGTACACAACCTCTAGAAATCGGCTTTCAAAGTTAAAAGAGCGCTTTTCTGGACACAGCATTCTCAGTGGTGTAATATGTCAGAACACACGTAAGTGGTACTAACTAGCAGGGGCGAACTAATATTGAATAGGTACCTTTTTAACAATTACCGTTAGGCAACTTAATCATAAATAGTCTTGCATCCCACTCAAGTGATATGCATATAAGTTCTTAGAATTTCGAAAACGCGGTTACCCTCGGCGCTGTGGCCCAAGAAATTCTGCCTATATCGGGCCAAAATACATGTACTTTCCAGAAGTTTGCTGGCAAAGCAACTTCTCCAGTACACGTAACTCGTAGGCACAGCCGAAATTAAGGCGGAGCATAAGCGTTCCCTCAAGATTATTTCTTTTTTGCAAATGAGTATGGTAAATAATTAGAACATTCGTGAAATAGGCGGTTTAGGAAATAGTGCGAGGTGTTTACATGCGGTCAATCGGGAGAGAAAAGTACTTCTTAGCAATACCGTAGCTTCTGGACTGAAGACCGTACGCAGTCTGCGCTTCGCAGGCGGCTATAAAACGCATTTAATTAGTTGCGATTTACAATTCAGACGAATGATATCATTCGAGTTTGTGTTGAATGTAAGCGCGAGCAAACAGCTGTAGAACAAGTGGGCTGCACGATGTCGACGGAAGCGCAGGGTGTATTTGACTATAACACAACGTAACACTGAGAATCATAAGCGGCGTTACATGTAATGGACAAACGTAAAAGCAAACATAGTTCTCATCCAACCCCGTCCCCGTTGCCCGCAATTTGCATAATTTCACATTTCAACACGTATTTCGGATCTATGTATCCCGGAAAACACTCTACTTCTATTCATGCTTAACAAGACTAATCATCCAAGCAACGCACATAACAGATTAGTTTAAATGTCTTGTAGTATCAGCTACGGTAACAGATGGTGAGCACTGAGATATTCCATATCGCTTTATTTAACGCATGAATACAAATATGCCAGGAATTGAAAAACGAATCCTTAGCCGGGCTAACATCTGTACTTTTTTAACGCTTTCTTTAAATTGTTGGATGCAGTTTTTCTCTACTTACCTTGCGTAATTCAACATACTGCAAGAAGGGCCCTGTGGTGATCTGTAACGCAGCATGGCACGAGAAATAAATTATAAAACGATGATGCTTGTGCCCGCTAATGATGACATGGAGCTCCAAATTAAGCAGGAGCGCTCCACTACGGCGCCCTTCCAGTACGTCGTGTAGATTTTTCACGCTAGACCCCATTTCCCACAAAACGCATAATCCTTACAATTGAACGTGCATTGAGGAGGGCATTCAAAGAATGGCGCTCTATCTTACATGTGAAATATAACATCCCACATCTGCACATGGCCTTCGAGAAAGGCCGTAATGTAGGGCTGCGTAAAAGTTTCACCCACCTCGGGTTCTTTGCCGTACGTGGGCATCGCACAGCACAGAGGCTGTTTTGCAATACCTGATTTAATTAGTTTTTTAATGACAGTGGAATGCTATCGATTTCCGTAATTTTGGTCACAGCAAGAAACAAGAAATGATCTCATTGTATGTTAGGAGGACAAAAATGGCTTGAAAGCACAAGCGTTTCGACGGGGCCGCGACCTCGTTCTATCGTTTTTCCTTGCCCCAGCCGATAGAGGTTCTCTCTACTTTCCTCTTTTTTTCACTTTTTGCCCCTCTCCCTCTCGTTCACAGGGGCCTGCTGCCATGGGGGCATGGATCACCCGGCCAGAAACAAATGAGATGTGTATGGGCTGCCTTTTAATCGAATAACACACAAAAGAACACACCGGATAAACCGGAGAAGAAACGAAGGATTCAACAGGCACTTCAGCATTTCGCCTGCACTACAATGCATCCGCCGCGGCCGGGATTTGCTAATACTTCGATTTTGTGCTGAGCAGATTAAAGTCATTTTTGCCATCGCTGCGAGTTATTGGATTTGTGTTAACACTAATTGGCAGTACCAGATTGACTGACTTACCAGCACCAGACATAAGAGTTCAGCTCTTTGTGACGTCCTTTTTGGTGGGAATTGCATCGGTCAGTCCTTGCGCTGTTTTACGAGCGGTAAAATTTCCAGAATCACGGTTGGAAAACACCTTCACGCAAGAGAAATACCCCTGACATAAATTTAATCAAACTTAAACTTAACGACTTAAACTTCCACTCCCCTGTACGGTGCCGTTTTTTCGCTGACGAGTGCGTTGTATATCTGCCTATTCAAAAGGCGGAGGATCACCATGTGCTGAATGACTACCTTTCAGAGGTCTCAAGGTGGTGCCTAGTCTGGCAAATGTCACTAAACACGTCTAAGTGCTCAAAAATGACATTTACGCGTAAAAAGTGCGCTCTTAATTACACATACACAATAAACGGTGCAGCTGTCTCCCCCGTAAACGAATACAAATACTTGGGGGTTGTATTCAATAGTAACTTGAGTTGGAGTTCGCACATCGGGCATATAGTTTCAAAGGCGTCCAACTGGCTTTGGCTGTTAAGAAATCGTCTAGGGCACTGCACATCTAAAACTAAATTAGCAGCTTACACTGCACTCGTACGGCCATTACTGGAATACGCAGATGTGGTTTGGGATCCGCACACCCAAGTAGATGTACAGCGCATTGAAGGCGTTCAAAGGAAGGCGCTTAGATTTATCTACAACGCATATGGAAGGCACGTTTCGGTTACTAATCTATTGAGGGAATCTGAACTGCAGACACTTCAAACTCGTCGCAAGTTGCACCGTCTAAAAATGTTGCATGGGATTGTTAATAACTTAACAAACATTCATTTTGAGACCTACATGGCATACAACACTTCACGACCAACGCGCAATAAACACAATTTGACAATCGTGGTGCCACGGTGCCGAACGAAAGCGTATCAGTTTTCTTTTTTTCCAAGAACGATATTGGAAGGGAACGGGCTTCCGTGGGACGTGGTCCGTTTGGCAGATCAGAAGTCTTTTTTATCTGCTGTCATATCGTCATTTTAAGCGCAGTGTATTCATTCATGCTCTTTTGTTTGCTTTCTTTTGTATTTTTAGGTAACCGAGTGCATTTAACCTTGCTCTTTGTCTTTCTATAAAACCCTATGTGTTAGCTTTTGCTTCTTTATTCGCATTTTTACTTGCTTATTCTTATTCCATTCTTATTCAATGTGGGGGAGTGCTCCGGGGTTGCTGAGGGAGCACTTAAAACCAAAAACAAAAGAGAGTCACTCAAGAAAAATTGGAAGTGCAGCTCATGCAAGCCAGGTGGGTCAAAAGAAAACTGTGCTGAGTCTCCTGCCTCGCTGGAAACAGACATACATGCAGTACTTCTAGACATAAATGGCAAACTGAACTCTCTCCTTTGTCTACCAGGCAAAGTCGATTCGATTGAGAATTCCATTGAGTTGCTCTCAGCGGAGTTCGACAACTTTGCTACACGTCTTGATGCTCAAGAAAAAGAAACGAAGCAGTTGAAAGATAGGGTAAGCACCTTGGAAAACAAATGTGATTCAAATGAAGTAGCAGAACTAAAAGCTGAACTGAATGACCTTGAATGGCGAAGCCGAAGGTTGAACCTGGAGTTTCATGGCATTTCTCAAACGGATAACGAAATTCTTCTCGACAAAGTAAATGAAATTGGTGCAACACTGAGTCTGGAACCCCTCGTCACGCACGACGTCACAGCAATCCACAGGCTGCCGTCGAAACGCGACAAAATACCTGGTGTCATCGTTCGTTTTGCCCGTCAGGAATTAAGGGATAAATGGTTTGCCAAGAAACGTGCCTTGAGTGACGAGAATAGTGACCAGTACATCCTGGAAAACCTGACAAAGCACGCTCGTAATCTTCTCTTTGTCACAAAGAACTGGGCGAAGGAGCATGGTTATGCGTTTGTTTGGCACGCAAACGGCAGGATCCTTATCAGAAAGAAGCAAGGTGATTCAGTCGTCGTTGTCCGATCTGAAGCGGACCTCGCTCAGCTGTCTTAAGCTTTTTACACATTATGCAGTACCACGAGCTTCTCCTACCGCACGAAGTTAAGAGCAGCTTAGCAATAGAAAACAGCTTTTCAGCTTTACACCTAAATATTCGCTCGATAAGAAACAAGGCCGACCACTTGCCCTATCTCTTAGCACACCTTCAACATAGTTTTGATGTGCTGTTGTTCACAGAAACGTGGGCGGTGCATGAAATTGATTTTATAAACCTTCCTGATTATTCTCTTTTCTATTTGAACCGAAGCACGCGTGGTGGCGGTGTAGCCATTTACGTCAAAAGCGGTCTTAAAGCAGACCTGCTACCAGAGTTTTCTGTTATGAAGGATGATTTTGAGATACTTACAGTCAAAATTGCTGACAGTATTGTCTCAGTGGTATATAGGCCCCCGTCAGGTTGCACTGATACCTTTATTGAGTTTTTTGATGCCTTTCTTGACTTTTGCTCTCGGGAAAAATCTACGCTTATTGGTGGCGACTTTAATCTTAACATTGAAGATAATAGTCGTAACAGCAGTGCCTTTTTAGAAGCTGTCTGGTCCAATGGATTTTTGAATTTAATAACCACACCTACCAGATTTACAGCTACTTCTTCGAGTACACTTGATCTTTTGATTGTTGACATCGCTTCGTATGTCAATTGTGCTGGAACTATAGTTTCGGATATTAGTGATCACTGCGCTGTATTTGCTTCTGTTGTTGCCCAAACACCTGCTGTCAATTGTGAACATAACGTCTTTACTTACCAGTGCATTAATGAAGAATCCCTTAACCGTTTTAGGCTGTCAATACTTTCTGAAGACTGGAGCTCGATTTTCAATTACTCTCAGCCGGACGATTGCTATAAGCACTTTCTTAATAAATTAAAAGTACACTACACATGCTGCTTTCCATGGAAGACAAAAACTAAAAAATCTAAGATCCGAAAACCATGGGTAACCCCCCTTCACATGAAAATGATGAACCGCAAAAGTAAGCTTTTCAAGCATTTTATGCTCACTAAGGATCCTGCTGATTTAGTTTCATTCAAAAAATATCGTAATAATCTAACAAGTGAGCTAAGGAGCGCTAAGCAAGCTTACCAGCAGCGCTTAGTCAGTAATAACAAGCACAATCCCCGACAGCTATGGAAAGTTTTGAATGAAGCTTTTGTCCACAAA
The DNA here is from genome assembly GCF_055824585.1 of Amblyomma mixtum. Classification (NCBI taxonomy): domain Eukaryota; kingdom Metazoa; phylum Arthropoda; class Arachnida; order Ixodida; family Ixodidae; genus Amblyomma; species Amblyomma mixtum. The sequence goes on from NC_143015.1 coordinate 148,566,168, forward strand.
AAACATAACAAAACACTAGGTGAACTATTTGTCGAAAATGAGCTTTTATCCGGGGCCTCCCTTGCAGAGGAATTTAACTGTTTTTTTACTGCCTTTAAGCCAACCGGAGATGTAAAACCTGCCACTAGTACAATTAGCAATATGCCTAATGAATCACTAGTCTTTTATCAAACGGATTCGGAAGAAGTGTTCTCAGTACTAATGAATCTGAAATCAACACGCTGTGTGGATTATGATGGGCTGCAAATAAAACCGCTGAAGTTTGTTGCAGACCTAATAGCCCCGTATCTAGCTTTCATTTTTAATCAGTCCCTTTCATGCTCTATTTTCCCTAATGAAATGAAAAATGCCAAAGTAACAGTTATCTTTAAAGGAGGTAATAAAGCCGTATTAACCAACTACCGCCCGATTTCCGTACTTCCGGTTTTTTCGAAGGTATATGAAAAGATTATTCTAAAAAGAATGGATAGCTTTTTTACTAAACACAGCTTGCTAACAGATTCACAGTTCGGGTTTCGAAAAGGACGCTCTACCGAATCTGCTCTCCTCTCACAAAAAGAATTTATCTTGCAAAATTTTGAACGTAAATGTCTAACTCTCGGTATCTTTGTTGATTTCAGTAAGGCTTTTGACTTTCTTAACCACACCATTTTGCTTGCTAAACTAGAAATGTATGGTGTTCGAGGAATGTGTCTCCATCTTCTACGGTCATACCTCACTGATCGAAAACAGGCTGTTTTCTGTGATGGACATGGATCCACTCTTCAGGCTATAAACTGTGGAGTGCCTCAGGGCAGCCTTTTAGGTCCTTTTCTCTTTAACGTATACATAAATGATCTCGTAAACATTGACAGTAACGTTAAATTCATTCTGTACGCAGATGACACCAGTATTTTCTTAACGGGCTCCTCAACAGATCAGTTATTAAATCGCGGTAATGCTGTTCTTAAAACTTTGCATGCGTGGTCCGTTCAAAATGGGTTGTCTATTAATACCAATAAATCTAAAGCTGTTTTCTTCAGGCCTAAAAACGTCAAAATTAACTTAAACGATGATCTTCAACTTGGGAATCATAAAATAGAAATCGTGGACACCTTCAAATCACTCGGTGTAATTTTTGACGCCTGTATGAGCTGGACCGCACACGCAACACATCTTCGCAAGAAATTAGCTCCTTCCGTTGGTTTTCTTGCTCGGTACCGCACTGAATTTCCTCCCTGTATAAAACGAATGATTTATCATGCCCTATTCCAATCGCACATTAACTATTGCCACATAGTTTGGGCTACCACATCCAAAACAAATCTACAGAAAATTCTAATTCTCCAAAAGAAAGCTATCAGGATTATCGCAGGTGCCAGTTTTACTGCCCATACGGCTGAATTGTTTACTAAGTATGAAGTAATTCGTGTCAATGTTTTTCTTGAGTACCGCCTATTATACTATCTCAAATTTTCTTCACCATCAATATGTAATTTTTTGCTTAATATCGCATTGTTAAAGCCCATAGAAAAGTATGTTCAAACCCGATCAACTGCAAAATGGACACTTCCACGAGCTAGAACTAACTATGGTAAACAAGCACTTAACTTCCTTATACCTAATGTTCTAAACAGCTACGAATCTAACCAGCTGAGCATGTATAACCTCCGACCACATGATTTAAAAGTGTACTTTGTAAATAATATTCCATAACTTCTTTTTCATACATTGTAGTTTGTGTATGTATCGGTGTCCTTTTCCCCTTTGTAATCAACCCAGCAGTGTATAACTTTCAAATGCATTTGTTCAGTTTTAATTGTTTTTTTCTAGTTTCAAACTACATCTCTGTGTACCCATCAGTTCAATCGTAACTATTATAAATTCTTTCTACAGTGTGCTCGTTTCCGATCTGCCACCGTTGTATGCATGTGTTTATTTTATTATTTTGTAATGGCTCTTAGATGAGCCACAGGCATTTTCAAGCTATTTTCTTTAGCTTTTGGCCTGTGGCTCATCCTAAAGACTGTATGCACATTTGTAAAATAAAATAAAGTTTGGTTTGGTTTGGTTTGGCTTTGTTTTGTCGCGATGTACGATGTATCCTTGTACCGCTCCTGCCTTGGCCACCAAATGGAGGCGGGCAGTATTGAATAAAATAAATAAAATAATGGCGAAGAAATAAGTTCAATTCCGCCGTCAACCTTTATCTAAGAAACAATGAAGCTCAAATCAAGGAATTCCGAATGTTTTCGCGTGTGCTGTATTTCCACATACTGGCGACAGCGCTACAAATTATACAAGGACGGACAAGGTGTCAGTGAAACGTCTCTTTATAGTGCAAATTTCGCCCCACAAAAATTGAACAACTCGAACAAGCAGGCCGTTGGTCGTTGAAGCAACGAATCACCGCCGGTTTCGGGCGGGCTCAATTTGAAGATACTAGCGAATACTGGAGATAAGGAACATGCAACAGAGGAAGTCATTGCATACAACATCGCAAACGACTGTTAAAAACACTCTGGTCCCTTTTTTCATAGCGAACAGAGAGCCACACATGTCACTACCGATAACGAAAAGAGAAAAGACGAATTGAAACAAAGGTTTGCGGCAACATTATTCCCATTCAGATAGCCAACCCACCGACATGCTTACAAATATAGTGGAGGTGTCGTTTGACAGGTCACTTTCATTTCTGCAGAACAAACTGACGATATCTGAAACCTGTATTGTTAGCTGTTACAGTTAAGATATCACGTATTACACAAAAGAACGTAGGTATATGATATCGCTTTTAATGTAAAGATCAGGGAAAGAGGTAAAGCAGCGCCTAGTACAATTGTAAGAAAATAGTTGTCTTGAAGAGTTGTGCGGACACCAAGTAAAGCCCTCACCCGAGGGCCCTTGAGGTATTTGTAATAAATAATACGTGACAGAAACTCCGATTCCTAGATCAAGTACTTTTGAGAAGACTGATAGGGCCTAATGATGGGATATTAAGAATATGTCCTTCATTTCTGTAATGCTTAGAAAATAAATTGCCTTTCCGCAATCTGGGCTGTCATCAATTAGCGTCAAACTTCTGTTAGCTTCCATGTTTTTGGAGCAGAGCTCAGGATTTTCATAGCTCAGTACTTACACCCTTTCGATCTGACAGAGTTAAAGCAAATATTTCATAAATTGAGGGTTGTTGCCAAATGCCTTTAGTTAGTTTCTATTCTCCTGAAAACACACCATTGAACATCGCACTTACGTTTCTTTCAGGGTTGTCGGAACATGCGGACTTGAACAAGGCTGCTGCTGAGCTCCTGCGCGGCTCTGTTCATTGCCGAATCAGTGGTTCGACAATTTTTCGTGTCTCGTTAAATCCCGCATCGATGGTTCACGTCCGGTGTTAATAAAATCTGGAAAGCCGGTCGTACTGAGGAAATCGGCGATTTATCATTAATGGGAAGTTATTGCTTCGTGCTCGTTCCGCTCGCTCAGTAAACGCCGGATATACGACTTCAAAAAGCGTGAAGCTGCCACAGAAGTTTGATCGTACCGCACATATGAGCTTTGAGAGAAAGAGAGCTTTTAGGAAGAAAACAAATATTAAAGTTTTCCCAGCAGGAACGACTGCTTCGCTGCAGATGGTTCTTAGATGCGTCTTTTAAATATTCCCTTTTGTCCATATGTTTGCCGACATAAAAGCAAGTTGCCCAATAACTAGGTTACTTCATCTTTAGTGTTGTAAACACTTTTTTTTTCTCTTTTAAAACGCCGTAGAAAATTACTCTATTCACTCTTTGGTGATGTGGAGTGCGATATTGTTCGTATGTATTTTTTAGTATGGCTACCAAAGGACAAGGAAGAGAAGTTTGGAGTTTTTTCGACCTACGTTATTGCAGAACTTCAACACGTATTACAAGGTAAAGACCTTGCTCTGAGTTGATAGCTCCTACTGGCGGTCATACAGCTGAGCTGGGAAACAGGTTAAGAGATACACGTGCAAGCTTATAGGGATTCATCTTGGCCATACTTCCGAACCTTCTTCGGTGTCAGTCATGCTATAACTTTCAGCTAAACGAGGACGACATCAAATGGAAATTCGATCCTATGCTCCTACTCTACAGCGAGCGTTAATAAACTGTAGTGTGTCAGTATTCACCTGAAATCTCGGCAGCGCTGTGCTCTATTGCTCAGTGTTGTCTTTGCCCTCAATAATTCAGTTTCAAATCATTACAGACTGTTCTTAAAGCAGGAGCAAGATGTAATAAAAAGGGATTTAATGTTTTCTTACTCCTACATTACTCTTCTCGTGTTAGCCGTTCACAAGTGCTCAGTCGTGCAAGTTCTTGAGCACATGCCACCAGAGAGACTAAAAAATTTGAGGGGACAATAAAGCCCCGCCGTAAGAGTATGACGCTATAACCTTAATTGGTTAATGCTTATACATGCGGAATTGGTCATTCTCGACATCACCCTCGTAGATACCTGAAAGTTCTCATACCGTTTCTGGCGTTGTGGATGCAGAAAAAACGCGAGAGAAGAAATATGCGCCCGTTAGGGGTTAAAAGGAAATATATTAGCAGTGGTTTAGCTCTTCTAAACTTAGCTAGACAGAGTGAAAGCTCCTTTACACCTGGCTATGCTTGGTTCGACGCTTGAAACGCCTCACAGGTCTTTCAGGCAAACTGTCAGCCATGCTCTTACCCATGGCAAACTGCATGAGAGCGCGGCGTCGCCTGCTTAAGCGAACGCCGAGTCACATGCATAATCACATGACCACATCAGGCGAAACGGCGGTCGGCGCACCACTTTCGGAGCAGCGGCGCGGTGGCCAGTCACGTGGTCTGACGTCACAGCCGCACCTCCGGCGCTCCTCCTGTTCAAGATCAAACTGCAACACCCGATGACCTTGGCGAAACATGGCTTAGTGGTAAATTATTAAATTGGCGAAACATGGCTTAGTGGTAAATTAGTAAATTGGTTTGTCAGGAAGAAAAAAATGGCTGTGGCTTAGCTAAGGTTAAGCCTGGATATACGTAGCGAAAAGTGCCATAGTCTCTCACACACATCACAAACATGGCCAAACGGGTTGTTCACAAAGTCCGACGTAAACACTGTGGACGCACTCGCGCTTTCACTCAGTCTTAACACGTGTTCAGTGTAGCGGTGATTCTTTGAATCTTCTTCCGTGTTTTCCTCCTTCTGCGGCTCCTCCTCCTCACTTTGTTGACTACCAGTGGCGACAGCGGAGACCATAGCGCGTCGTTCGGCTTCTTGGCGACGTCTTTTCGCGAGGCGTTCCTCGCGTTGTTTCGGGATTTCAGATGCACGTTTCGCCTTGGCTCGATCTTTCCTCCGTTGTTCGGCGGCCAGCTCCCAGGCCACTACCTCTGGATCGGTAGAACTCAATTTCTCCTCTCTTCTGCGTCGTTTACCAGTAGCCGCACTCTCTTTGTCTTTCATGTCGAACGCGCCCGCCAGTTCGCCGTCAAGCGCATTATATACACGCTGTGCATGCGCAGTAGCGCGCGGAGCATCTGTCGTAAACACGCAGACCTGCGAGGTCAAGCGGCGGTGGCGGCCGCGGCGAGGAGGCGACGCACCTTTCCTTCTTTCCTCCATGCACCTGCGCCTCTCGTGATGTCACTCGGTTTTCGGACATGCGCAGAACTGGCGGCTCCAGCGCACGCGAAACTCGGCTTTGACACGCGTATTGTAGCTTTTCGCTACGATAAATGGCGCGGTACCTGCCTCACATACTTTAATTCGATGGACACCTGAACCGCGACGTAAGGGAATGAATGAATAAACCTTTATTGATCCACCGAGAAGAAGCCTCCAAATCCCCGGTCCCAGCAAGCAGGCTTGGAACGCGGGTAGGGATGCTCCGCATACTAAGGACTATAGTGAAGTTACATGGTTGCTTCACGGCCTCAGCCGCCAGGCGGGTGATTTGCTGCTGGATGGCGGGGTCCCCGCTTCGCAGGAAAACATCGCAGGCTTCTCTACTGTTAATGTTTATGCCGACGCCCGGGGAATCGGGGCATTCCTAAATTATGTGATCAAGAGTGCCCCTTTTTCCGCAATTCTTACATTTCGCGTCGTTTTCATCCCCGGTCTGTGCCAAGTAGACCCAGACTGGACCTATGTAATTTCCAGCTTGTAAACTCCTCCAGATACGCGCCTCATTGTTGGAGAGAGACCGATCCGGGGGTGGAAATGTCCTTCTTCGTGATTTATAGTGTTCAGTAAACTGGTTATATGTGGATATGCTATCTTTTAATCCTCTGCATTCGGCTTGCTCTACGGCCGCTCGGTAGTAGAGATCTCGAGCGAGTTCGCGCGCAGCTTCATTGCGCAGGTTCGAATATTTTTGATATTCTTCTATTAATTTGGTTCGTTTTTAGGGTGCGTTTTGCTTCCTCTGAAATTCTACCTTTTACAAAACTTCGTACGGGTCTGTTTTGCTGTCGCTAATAATAATATGCGCTCGGGTACCGACGCAAGCGAGTGCTATTGCAACTTCTTCGGCCGTCGTTACTTCTCGGGTGCGCGACGAGACCGTTACTTTGGGTGTGCCTTCGCCATCTACCACTGCCGATACTGCCACTACATGCTTCACCCTTGTTGCGTCCACATAGGCTACATCCTCGGTTTTCTTGTTTTCATATTGTGAGCCGTAAGGAAAGGGAGGACGGTGGTAGTGAAAGAAGAAAGATAGAAAGAGGTGCCGTATAGTGGACGTATCGGGAATAATTTCTACCACGTGGGGATCTTTAACGTGCACTGACATCGCACAGCACTGGGGCGCCTTTTGCGTTCAGCTTCCATCGAAACGCTGCCCCCACGGTCGGGATCGAACCCGGGCGCTCCGGCTCGGTAGACGAGAGCCTCAACCACTGAGCCACCGCGGCGGGTGAGTAGTGGAGCTCTAGTTTCAAAATAAGGTCGTTCCTCCTCGCGACTTTTCTGCTGGTCTCCTAAATATGTCGAGCCATTATGCTAGTCTTTCCTTAGGGCGTCAATTTAACGCTTGAGCTCACAGAAGCCTGAGCTGTAAAAATCACGCAGTGGATAAGAACTGATTCCGGACATTTAACGTATTCACACGTATGTAACGCGAGGGCAGAGTTTGAGACTTTGCGAAAACGATAAAATAAATATCAAGTCAAATCCAATCCGTTTGTTCTAAACATCATCTACAATGCTGAGGTGTCCCTGGCAAAAAGTTGTGAGAACAGCTTGACGGCGGCCGGTGCGCTGCTTTCTGAGAAGAGAACAGAGCATAGACGCACATAGCACCAAGTGAATGACAAAATCATGCACATAAAGAACATAGGGAGGAATCTTTCAACGAAATGCGTATTACTACAGGAGTTGGCTTCAGAACAGCAATATGTCGCGTATTTTGGAAGGTACGGGAGTTATATATTCCAGCTGGAGGGTTCTTAGCTTATTTAATATCACAGAGACATTGTGCGCTAGTACTCTTTAGTTATAATTATAATGCCATGCTTATAAATCGATCTCGGTTTGCTGAAGATAACTACAGCCGTGGGCTCGGACAGAACACAAACGGCACGCAGCAGTGCGGAAACAAGTGAGAGAGCGATATTACAGGAGAGGCAACTCTTCAGAGATTTGTGCGAAATCGTCAAACATAGCCAAGACTTCCCCGCGTTAACTCACGCCGCATTCTTGCCACGTTCGTAGCCACCATTTCCCTCGCTTGTGCGCGCCGCGTGGCCCCTAATTGCCGTCTAAAAGCTTGCTTCTCCTGCTAGCTTTTGAGCCTTGTGATGACGCTTATTTTACCTATCTTGATTCATGCTGATAAAATAAAAATATTGCTCATATTTGTACCTTTGTTCCAACTAAAACGTAACGTGTGTTCTGGAGCTGATGAACCAAGGAAAACAACTGGCGATATACGGGTGTTTTTTTTAGAAGGTCCAAAATTTAAAAAAAAAGGTAAATTGCTTTAGATTTATTTTAGCACTGGGGCTATACTGGAGGCTACGGCGGGCGCCAGGCAAAAGGAAAACTGCTTTAATTAGTTCGCTGATTAACTAAATATGTTAATTAACTTTTCTGATTTTTGTTTTAGGGGATATGTTGTATTCGCAGAATTGGAGATCGTCTTCCAAACAGTCCAACCGAGAAAAAACAATTTTAATTAAAATTTTTCACGCACGTTACGAGGCGCGAAAAAGTCACCCTGGTAGGCATCTTCACAAAGTAACGCAGCGGCGGGAGCGCCTCTGACGTAGTTCCCTCCGCCCTGCGCTTTGGGTCACGCGTCCCGGACGGGCGGCCTGCGCTATCGCTGCTTATCTCGCTTCGCTCCGCGGCCTCACGGAATGCCGCGCTGGAACAAAAATGCGTTGACACAAAGTGCAGCGCGGAGCGAGCTACGTCACAGGCGCTCACAGACGCTGTGTTACAGTGTGAAGGTGCCTACCAGGGTGACTTTTTCTCGCTTCGTTACGCGCGCAAAATTTTTTTCATGAAAATCTTTTTTCTTGGCTGGGTTGTTTGGAAGACGATCTCCAATACTGCTAATACAACATATCCCCTAAAATAAAAATGATAAAAGTTAATTAACGTATTCAGTTAATCAGCGAACTAATTAAAGTAGTTTGCCTCTTACCTGGTGTCCGCCGTAGCCCTCAGTATAGCCCCAGGGTTAAAATAAATCTAAAGGAATTTACCTTTCTTTAAAAATTTTGGACCTTCTAAAAAAAACACCCGGTATTCTTGTAAACAGGGTACCTGTTTCCGTCCTTTGTTCTCATCAAGCGCAATCTGAACAACCAAAGTTTGAAACTTAATTGCCAGAAACTTTTTTTTCGGCAAATTTTTCTCCCAGGTTTCTTGAAAAAAAAAAGTGGAATATCTCTACAGTGTACGAGAGTTACTTGACAATGTCATGCTGTGTGGCCTCCATAAATCCCGCAATAAATTCCGGAGGCGCGAAAGCAGTAGGTATAGCAATGCGCATCCGACAGAAGTCCATCGAGTGGCCACAGGCGCCGAGGTGTTGTGTTCTCTGCAATTTAGTGATCCTTTGGAGTCATATGGAATCGTGGTTTGCACCGAAAACCAAAGTTGAACGCCGACTGCAGCAGCGAACTGAAACGTAACGACATTGGTAACGCCACTGAGGGCACCTACCCAAGCAGTGCAGGTAAGCGGCCCAATATTGGAAATGTATTGACAAAGGCCGGTCGTTGAAAGGACTAGTGCGTAACTATCCATTTGCAATCTCGGACCGACTACCTACGCTACTTCGGTAGCTTGTGAATGGTGGAACGGCTGCAGTAAAGCCATGCGTCGAAGGTATGTTAATAAGGTTTGTGTCAGGACTTTAGAACCTTAAGGTATCTGGAAGGCATTAAATCAGGAGGTCTGCGACGTTCCCTTTTCACTCATGTGCTCTACAGGAACTCAGGTGAAAATTTATTTATATCCGAGAGGCGGTCAATGCACTCTTTTTCCGATTGTATGCGGCACACACAATTGACGCGAAGCGGTCAGATACGTTTTAGTCGTTCACGCCAGGTATTATGGTGAGGTTGTCGTCCCCTAGCTGGTCATAGCCTGTGGGCAGCGTTCTAAGGAAAGGCGTCCAGCCGTCGAACCACGTGAAAGCGTTGTCCGCGATGGTGGCAAGACGGTGCGTCTTATTGAATGCGTTTTGCAACACCCTACGCAGAGTACCGGGTCTGTTCGTGATGATGGCGTCCACTCCCCTCCTGCAAAAAATTATATTCGTCCATGCGTGAAAAAATAAAGTGACCATATAAAAGTCATCAAGAATGGTAATAGATGACTATAGCTTAAACACCTCAACTATTTTCTTCTGACACCCGAACACGGTTGTCTTCTCACAAAACGTTTCACACAGCGGTGAGGACGCAGAGGACATGTTAGGCATTATGCAAATGAGTGTAACGCACAAATATTAAAGGGGCCCAGAAGCACAATCTTAGTTGACTGTTTTGCCTGTTGATCACATACAGTGAATTACAAGGGTGCTATTAGCGTCGGTAATACCACGTAAATTCTGTTTTTTAATATTTTAATGTCCTCCCAAAGAATGTCCTGCATGGCTCTGATGGTGTCCCCACACAGTGGCGGGTTTCAGCAGCGGATATGACATCACCTGGCGCGAGCTTGATGATTGGACAAACAGTAAATATACTGCAAATTGTGTGAATAAATAGAGACACATTTGTCACCTGTCTGCATTTTATACTAGATCAACAAAAACAACTTCTTTGTCTTAGATAAAAGCCCTGCAAAGCAAGTAAAATAAAAATACTCCACCAGATGATCTGGCATGGAAACGACGCTGCCAGTCTCAGCAAGAACGAGTTACAGAGAGTAGGCAACAATGGAGTGCAAACTTCCGCGACGTGCTCTGGCAGGCTGTTTTGATTGGTTGCGCCAGGTGCCGTCATTGGGAGAGTGAAATAGGAGTGGGAAGCCCCGCCAAAATCGAGTTGAGGGCAGCGTTTTGTTTGCTTGTATTTTGAAATTTGTTCATTGAATAACTCCCGTTCCTGTGCATCGATTCTGTTAAGTCAGCATCTGTGTGACATGAAGAATCCACCTGAAGTATAGCCAGCATCTCCACAAGCAGTGTTTCGCAGCCCCTTTAAGGGATGCACCTTAGGGTACACATTTGCAGCGAGAACACGTTTCACGCTCATCCTACATGATAGCACCAGTGTAATCAGCCACGCCGTGCAAGGAGGAAGAAAGAACAGAAAGTTAAGGAAAGAACAGTCCGCAAAAGCGGCAAGACGCAGCCTTTAGGCTTCGCGGTCAAACCAAGCATTGACGTCCCTGAATAGGTTATAAGGCACTACAAGGAAGTATCTGGATGAGCCGGCACATTGCTTATCTAAAGAAAAATCCTAACAGTATTGAAAGCAGATTCCAAGCTTACAACTCTATAACTATGACAGGTTCTGGTTAAATTAAATGTTTCATGCTTTAGCTTAACCGGCTAAATTTTTTGCGCTCTTTCAGTGTTAAATACAAAGCAACGTACTGAAGCGATCGTTTCATTTCCACAGGAATATCGACCGTCCAGTGGTAGACCTTTTTGGCGTAGCGGTCCGGCGAATCAATGTCCCTCTCGTCCAAAACGTTTTCCAACTCTGTGGCGTCAGTTTGCATAGGCTCGCAGGTAGCGGAGCCGTAACCTAGCCAGTAATTATAATGCAGGCCAATCCTCTTCATCATCCGCCTGACCTCCTCGAGATTCTTATCATCGCGGACATCATATCCTGCAACAGAGAACAGCTTCATCAGATTTTATAGATATTTCATAATTGCGTCGCTTACATGTCACCGTTTCCTACTTCTCTTGTGTACCAGTTTAAACAAACCGACAGGACGCTGTGCACACGTGAACCCAGGAGCTTGGTATCTCGAGTGGCAGTGAATCTTGGTCTCATTTCGCTCTTCACAGCAGGAAATTTGGTTGTATGTCTCATCCTTATAAAGTTATCATCACTGGTAAACACAGAGATAATATGATCCGTAAAATGAAGAAGCTCCCTGTACCCATTAAAGACAATGATATCTAGATAAGTCCCCCATCTGTAACACTCAGTGATAAGGCCTCCGAAACGTATGTGCAAGCTGCCGCGGTGCCTCAGTGGTTCTGACCCGAAAAACGCGGGTTTGATCCCGGCCGCGGCGGTCAAATTTCGACGGAGGCGAAATTCTAGAGGCTCGTGTACTGTGCGATGTCTGCGCACGTTAAAGATCCCAAGGTGGTCAAATTTCCGGAGCCTTTCACTACAGCGTCTCTTATAGCCTGACTCTCTTTGGCAAGTTAAACCCCCCATAAACCACAAACTATAAACCGATATCGCGTACGAATATCAAATAGGAATAGCAGCCACTAATGCTGAGTAGACCTGTATTTCAAGGTTATGTGCTGTGTGCTTCGCTCTTTCCTTTTATTTCGCATCGTCTTTAATTGCAGCGTTGGCTATTATTAGTTCCTTTCTCAGTTTGGGCCGCTGGTGTCGGTGTGCGCAGGCCCATCCCATGGCATCCGCCGGTAAAAAAAAAAATGAATCCAGGGGTGCATTTGAGTCTGCCTAGGTGCCGCGATGCGAAAGGAAGAAGAGGGCGAAGGCGCTGCTTGATCTGCTGTCTACCCTACTCCGTTATTTGACTAGGTCTTGTCTATTTCCGTTAGTTTTTTACATCCTTGGAAGGCGTCTGCATGTTTCCGGCGGTATTGCCTTTATGGGAAGGGTACGGCTGCTCCGGCACCGGCATCGCTAAAGGGACAGGCGCCAACCGAAGGAGTTCAGCGTGGCGGAGGCGGCCATGGCTTCGCAAGGCGTCCAGCTGGCCCACACAGAAGACGACCACCAGTCCAGTGTGTCGTCATTGCTTAGTGCGGACGACTTCGATGAAGAAATGGCCCATATGGCGGAAGTGGCCAACGACGGCTTCAAGGTGGTTCTTCTGCGGTTCTCAAGGTTCTTCTGAGGTGCTCTGTGATTGGTGGCGTAAGAGAAGGCCTGGTTGCCGAACTCCTACTTGACTAATGGATTCATTCTTAGGGACGTACCAGTGTGGTATTCAGAGAGCGCACTTCTTGACTACTTGAAACGGCGAGGTGTTCTGCACGTGAGACAGGTGATGCGTCGAGTGGAGACCCCAACGAAAGAATGGGCAGTGAAACCTAAAAACTCTGTCGTTATAGCAATTGCTATAATCCACTGTTCACTTACAACACCCAGCTCCTGGAGAAAAATTGAGCTAAAATGTACCAAACATGCAGTCAAGGAGTTCACTGAAACTACTCCCCGATGCTTAAAGTGCCAACGCTTTGGGCATATAGCCAAAGTTTACGTCCACGACCAACGTTTCAACAGGTGTGGTGGCGCCCATGATTTCAAAGCTTGAAAAGCAGATTTTGCTTGCCCCCATTGTGGAGGTGATTAATTGATCGAAAACTTTATTTAAACAATGGCAATTACTTGAGCCTTGGGTGGTTCGCCTATTCCGGCAGACCACTGACCTGCGCCGCAGCGTGGGCCCTGCGAACGAGTCCTCTTTGCTGGTCGGGGTCCTCGCTGTGCAGAATGGCCTCCCACTGCTCCAAATTGAGATTCAGAAGTCTGTCTGTAGCAGGATTGAATTGGCATGCCCACACCATGTGAAAAACTGTCGCTATTTCTCCGCAGTGTGGACACTCTGGTTTGTAGAGTGAGGGGGACCATTGGTTGGATTTTAAGTGGAGCTACTTGAGTGTCTCTTTGTAGTCGGCGAAGGGTGTGTTCTTCTCTCTTGCCTAAAGTTTTTTGAGGTGTGGGGTATGTCTCTCTGGCCTGTAGGTGTTCGGCAAAGCTGATTATGGGCTGTGTAACGTGTTCCTCTGCCTCGTCGGCTAAAGGGGAATCCCGGTATAAGAGAGCTCGGGCGTGCCTGTGGGCGGCATCATTCCCTCTCGTGTATTCCGTGCGCCCGGGAAACCATATGACTGAGGCGTGATTATGGCTAGGAATGTGACACCTGATTGATGGATTAGTGCTTTGTTTATACTTCTGCAGGAAGTTTGGGAATCTGTGAGAACATTAGCATTTGGGTTGGTAGCTAGCGCTAGCGCAATGGCTGCCTCCTCTGCGTGGGTGGGGTTGGACGTGCGCACTAGCGCGCAGTTGATCAGTTTGCCCTCGGGATTCGTTATGGCGACTGTCATCCGCCCTTGGATTGGACCGGCTGCATCCACGTAGAGCGTGTCCAGGCAGACATCCCATTTCTTGCGCAGGCTTTCGGCTCTGGCGTTTCTTCTCTGTGCGTTAAATGTGGGATGCTTATTCCTGGGTATTTCATGGACATGGATGTTCTTGCGGATCGATAGAGGAAGTTGCGTCCGTTAATCGACTGTGTAGGGTACTGTGAGGTGCATCTTGCTTAGAAGGGTCTGGCCTGTTTGAGTGGTGGCCAGGCGGTTAAGCTGTGACAATCTGTGTGCCTCCCAGATTTCTTGGAACTTGTTGTGGATGCCGTGAGACATGAGGCGCGATGTAGATGCTGTCCTTGGGAGACAGAGTGCGTAGACCCAGTGCCGTTTTGTAGACCTCCCGTATTAGTGATTTTGCAGTTTTTGACCGGGTGAGGTAGAGGTAGGCAGTTCCGTACATTATTCGTGAGACGACAACAGCTTGAACCAGGCGAATTGCGTCTCTGTCTTTTATGTCGTAATGCTTGTTGCAGCTGTGGCTGAGCATCCTGGTTATCTGCTGCGCAGTAATTGCGAGCTTTCTGACGGTCGTGGTGCCGGACTTGTGGTATATACTGGTCAAGGATTTTAATTTCGAGTGGGTTTGGTATTTAGTGTCAATCAACGCGGATTGAGATGTTTGGGGCTAGAAGTTGTCTTGGGTTCTTGAGTACGAGCAGTTCTGTCTTCCCTGGGGAACACTGTAGGTCTCGGGATTTTGCATACCGGTCGACCACGTCGGTTGCTGCCTGAAGACGTTGTTCCACCTCTGCGTCGTTTCCGGAGCGGCACCAGGTCGTGATGTCATCTGCGTAGATGGCATGTTGCACACCATCGATTTTCTCAAGCTGGCATGGTAGGTCCTTTATCGCCAGGTTTAATAGCAAGACAGAACTGCCCCCTGCGCGGTTTCTCGCGGGAAAAGGGTGATGGGAGCAGATCGGAATGATCCCTGGTTGAGGACGGCCTGTCTCGATATTAGGAAGTCCTTAATGTAGTTGTATGTCTTTGGACCGCAGTTGACATCGGCTAGGCCACTCAGGGTACTGGAGTGGAAGATGTTGTCAAATCCCCCTTTTAAATGAAGTGCTAAAATGGCCCTGGTTTGGATTTTTGGAAGTTTCTCGCGAAGGTCTTTATATATGTACAGCAGGACGTCTTGAGTTGAGGGACACCTCAGGAACATGCTAAGTCACGACACTACTTGAAATATTGTACGCCAATCGTGTGGCCCGCAAATTTTTTGCAAATGCTGGTCCCGGGGGGGGGGGGGGGGGTGATTTCGATGGCCGCTATACCGGAAAATATACAACGGATCGAAGGTAAATGTATCAACTAATCCGCTATGCGTCCACGGTTTCTATGCGATATAGTGTGGTGACGTGGTTACTGCTTTGGTCAATTTGACCTTCATTGCATAAAGTCGGTTCCTTGACAAACGTAGTAGCAAGAGCTAACTCTCTGAAAAGAAGCTTGCCGTAGTCACGGTCATTACGGAGATTCGAATGCGCGGTGGGGAAGGCAAATCAAATTCGCTTCCCGCTGCTTTATTACACGTGGCCAACGCAATAGTAATTTTTATTACTACTCGAAAATCAATGTCGCTGACTTCGCAATGCCTGTCATACGTCGGTAGAATCCCGCTGCCTTCACTGTTACGTGTGAAACTGGCACCCTCTCGCCCTGCACTATAAAAAGCACTGCCTTCACCAACTTTTATTCGTGAGGAATGCAGTCCATACGCGAAAGCAGTGAGGACAATGCGCCTGCCAGGCAAAGTTACAACGCGCTGCTGGCTTTGTGTGTCCTCTTACAAATGCAAGAACAGACGGGCACTTGGACACGAGAGCTAAAGTTCGAACGCGCGGCTGGTTTGAAGCCCGCAATTGATGGCCCTTGATCAAACTGGACTGTTAATTTGAAAAAATCGGACTAAAAGCCGAACTAAGGTGTTGTGAAGAAGAATCTGAACTCGTCTTTTTGCCGCCAGAACTCAATCTACACGTTCCGAGCATTCTTAGAAACTGCGATTTATTGGCGTGTGCGGCCGATTTCCCTAATTAAATCGAATTACCGTCCGGCTCCCGCCTTTTTTTTTTTTAATTCTCCCCGTACGGTGGACGGAGTCGACCAACACGTGAAGTGGCTTTCACCCAGTCCCGTGGCGGCTTGCTGCTCTGCCATCAGCGGAGTAATACGTAGTAATCCGTAGAAGCAAATAGTCCACGCGTATTTTTATTTCTGCGGGCTTATTTTGCGGCTGTATTATCTGCGAATGAAACTAATTATTCACGGAAACCTAAAAAACAAAATAAACGAAAGCAAAGCCTCCACGGAGCTGGCTGAAAGGCACTCCACGCGTTGGTCGACTCCGCCCACCGTACGGGGAGAATTTAAAAAATAAAGACGGGAGCCAGACGTTAATTCGATTTAATTATGGAAATCGGCCACACGGGGCAATAAGTCCAAGTTTCTACGAATGCTCGGAATGTGTAGATCGAGTTCCCGTGGCAAAAAGTCGAGTTCCGATTCCTCTTCAGTGCACCTTTAAATGGATTGGGAAACATGTCAAGCAGTATTTGTGCCAGCGCGTTCAAGTGCAAGCCTTTCTTGCTGCGGCACTAGTTTTCGGAGCAGCGCTAAGACGGCGCCACCGATCCCTGGTGGACACTGTAGTTTTCATCAGTGCTCAGAGATGGCGCCACGAGACAGTGCGCTCAGTAAATCGGAGTCACGTGATAACGTCTTCCTCTCCGTATAAATCACATTGATCGCCCGTGTACTCCGCTTTAAAGGTCTCCGATGTGTCGCTAGCTAGCTAGATACCTCGAGTGCCGCCCTGCCACCAGTGTGGCAGGGCGGCAATCTTTATGTGGAGACCTGCGTGCCACACAAATACTAAATGAAAGCGTCATATGCAGTTGTCTATCGCTGTAAGTTTTAGTAAATCTGCAAAACTTAAACAAATGTCCCTGAATGCTGCATGTGGATAATGTGCTTTCAGATGAGTCTGAAATTAAATGTTATTTCTGGTTGCATAACACCTGTGTTCACTACGCGCTAGTGCTCTAAACCTTTTGGGTACTGCAAGATTTATCAATGAAGCAATTATGCACAAAAGAAATATTCGCGGAAACACTGTGTGATAAGTGCGATATTGTAACTTGGGAAAAAACCCACCTGGGCGCAAATGATTTCACGACGCAAAAAGAGACGAGGAGACAACGGACAGGCTACATGTCATCTGCCGCAGTGAGTTTCCAGAGTGAGTTGCAGAGAAGAACTACGCTTTCTTCAAGCGGCAAGCTGCCCAGCTGACAGAGGACAAGTGGAGGAAAAAAAATGGCGCCTGTCCGTTGTCTCCTCGTCTCTTTGTGTGTCGTGAAATCATTTGCGCCTAGGTGGGTTTTTTCCCAAGTTTTAAAATGAATAACCAACTAGCCCGTCAACATGCCTTAGTGTGATATTGTGTCGAAAAAAAATGACAGCCGTCATTGAAATATCCTTACCGATTTTGTGAAGCAATTTACGCTGCTCGCTATCCATCTCGTAGATTGCGCCACGGATTACTTGAATGTCTGAGGTAAACCTGACTGACAGCAAGACGTTCATTGCATACCAGTCAGAAACTGCAGAAGGAGAGAAATAGAACCGATACTCAGAGCGACTGTAGCAGGTCAATATTTGGGCCAGCCGTTTGGAATCTGGCTCTGAGAACAGGAACATTCACAGCATTACTGTCGAAAAGGTAAAGTTTACAACACTTTTTCGTGAAGCCACCTAGTCACTGTGCGAAGCTTCGTCACCAGCGTTTGATTGCCTTGAGCAGAGCATAGTATCGGCATCTAAAGTTGGGAATATGCGAGGACTGCTTGATTTCAGTAAGAGCCACATACCTACATGCCTTCGCGGCCTCCAAGCTGAAAGCGCTATAAGGCATGCATCATCGGGAACGCTTCACCTACTATCGCTCCGTAATCCGACGCAAACATTTGCTTTGTTTGATCAGTGATAGGGACCGACTAGAGTTAATTATCTCAATGTCCAACATTTCTTGACAAAAATTTTGTATATTGAAAAACCGTAAGGTGCTGTTAAGGAAATATTGATGGTAACGGTCTATTCTCCCGATGTTAACCAAAACCTTTCTGTAAAGTTTTTACATTGTTCGCATGAAGCTGTTAAGACTTCCATAGAAAACTAATGGGATAAGCTTTCGAAGATCGCAGAAACGTTAATAGCAAAAAAATGCAATACTGTCAACGGGAGGTCAGCGGATATACTGAATGCTATAGTGATATCCCACTGTACACGAAAAAATAGCGTTCATAGACCCTTTACCGTTCAAAGATGCTTTTGTCCATAATCGTTTGGTATGTACGGATGGGATTAACACTAGTGTATATTTATTGACATATTACAACTCAAATTGTAACCTCCGTTACCAATGGTTGCATAAGCTTCTATCTTGCTAGATAGCGCACAGGCATATACATGTTCTGCTATAAATCGGGCTTGGCTGCAGTGTCGTATGCCGCTACCACGAAATATGAGCGGTGGGTTCTCTGCGATTATCTTGCATTGTATTTACTGCAGCTCTGGTGAGAACAGAGAGCATTCTGAAAAATTGAATATATCGGCAGCTTCGTCTTGAGAAAAATGCAAGAAATCTCAAAGATCATTCATGTGAGTGATCTGTTCAGAAATTATTGATTCTACGGAAATATCAGAGCAGCACGGCTTTGTTGTGCCGATTCGACTTTCTTTCATAAGTGATATCGTTTTCTAGGACATTTATCTCGCCGTGTGCCTTCTTTTAGCATGAACTGTGCGCTTAGCAATTTTGATAAAGTGTTACAATTGTTTAGAAGAACGTCAATTTGGGCTAGATGGTGAATTATTTGAGACAGGAATGGTAATAGCGCTGCAATAAGACGTACACAAGAAAGACTGACACAGGACATGCGCTAAATTCATCTGATTTTATTTACTGGAAAGCCAGAAAATATATAAAAAATTCAAAGCATGCGCAAAAAACACCGGTACAACAGGCATCAATAAAACCGTTCAAGATATGATATTTCAGTCTTGAAAAGGCGGACCGAGCTATCACTCACGCAATCTAATCCCCTCTTCCTAATCTGGAATGCTTCTAAAAGCTCCCGCGCCTTCGTATCTCCACTCCTGCCCAGAATCTTTATCTCCCGAAGCCGTGGCTAACACATCTTGCATTGCTGGCATCTTTTTTGCCCCGGCCCATGGTCTGCCGCACGATTACACACGAAGCACTCAGCGCAGTGCTGCGAGAGATGTGCACCTCCTAGATTTGTTAGCTATCGTGCGTGCTCAGCCGCGCGGTCATTAACGCACCGCCCGGGATTAGATTGCGTGAGTGATACCTCGGTCCGCCTTTTCAAGACTGAGATTTCATATCTCGAACGGTTGTGTTGATGCCTGTTGTACCGGTGTTGTTTGCGCATGCCTTGGATTTTCTATATATTTGCTGGCTTTGCAGTAAATAAAATCAGATGAAAATAGCGCATGTCCTGTTTCAGTCTTTCTTGTGTACGTCTTATTGCAGCGCTATTACCATTTCTGTCTCAAAGTGTTACAATTTATTTCCTGAAGTTTTCACACGTGGTATTGGCATTGAAAACTTAAAACACTCCGCTATTCCAATGGCAAATTCCACAGCGCTGTTCTAGAGATGCTCATTGCCATCTCCAGCTGCGGTTACGTTTGAGGCAAGTGCGCTTGACCCTGTGTACGATGATTCCCAGCACCCAAGTCAACGGTGCAGCCATAGAAATCCCAAGCACGTGTGGCATCCCATAGTTTCTCAAGCCAGAGTATGGCTCTGTAATGTTTCGGAAGCTGCAAGGTTTCGAATTTTCACTTTCTGGAATCTGTGGGACTGAAACTCCTTCCCATCTGTCGAAACGATGCATTCCTATGCAGAAACAACATATTCTCTTGAGAATCAAGGAAAATGTTGTTGTTTAGCTTTAGTGAAAATACACTTATGTGCCAGCTCGACCGCACGAATGTAGAGAAAACATTCGGCGTCACAGGTGTTTTTGTTCCTTTTGAGTTGCCTTTACCTATGCTCTGTTCTACGCTCCATTGCACCAACAGAATCATGCAAAAAGATGACGCATATTCAGTTTACCGCAGACGCGGAAATATATATATTAAAACACAAACTACAAATAATCTCACATTGGAGCGCGGGAAACTATGTTTTTAGCCGCTCAGAGTAGAGGGCCGGTATTTATTAAAGGGCGACTGCAGCACTTTTTTGAGAATTTCGCGATATTCATGGATTCAAATCTACATAGGCTGTAGGTAACACATGCAAAGTGTTTTTGCACTAGTATTTGAAATAGTGACGTAATCGACGATTGAATTTTGCGCTTCTCCTTAATGCACTGTAGGAGTGCGGCAAAACTCAGTGTGACGTCACGGAAGGTATGATTTCAAATTACCGCTGTCGTCAGCCACATCCGCCCCTGACGCGTTAGACGCTGCCAAACAACTCTCGGCAGGGTTGGCCTTCGGTTGCGTTGTTTTTTTTTTTCCTTCAAAGCAGGCGTTTGTGCGTTGGAAATGTACCGATACATTCGATGACGTCATCATGAGCCCCTTCCCCCCCCCCCTCCCCCCCCCCTTGGCGTTGTGCGCTGCGGAGAAGCTTGAAGGGCGTCCGGATTTTAATCGACGATTACTTGACTATTTCAAGTGCTAGCCCAAAAAGACTTCGCGTGCTTTACCTGCAAGTTTCACACGTTTGACCCTCTTAAGCTTGCTGATTTCTAAAACATATGCAGTTTCCCTTTAACGACTTAGAAGGCTGCTTCTACTACTTTGGGGCATGGTGAACAACCTCAGACCTCGTATTGCGCTGAGGCTGCAGAATTGACTCGTTCTTTTTTAAACGCAGCAAAAATTAGAGGTGCTTTTTAATGTATGCGGAGTATGCCAAGAATATCCGGTCTTTCCGAGATGGTGGGAGCACTTGAAGCTGTTGTGTGCTGGAATTTGTCTAACTTGTTTTAGATCCTGGGAGGCTTCGGCAGGGGATTTATAAAAAGTGAGTTTTTCTGATATGCTCATGCATGAGAACTTTTTAAAATGATATTTAACTGTAGAAGTATATAAATGGTAGGATAAATAAATAAAAAATAGGCGAATAAATAAAATAAGATAAAATAAATTTAATTCAGCAGAACCAAGTTGAGTCCCTATGTTTGTTTTCGTACCTAAGTGACTAGAGCAAAGCAGATTTCACAACTGCAGGTTTCCGATTAACAAACTGCCCTAGGTCATTACCTAACCGGCGATCATCATTTTAGAAACTCGTTGCCGAGTGGGCTTGCATTTTTGACATTTATTTTAAACGAACGGTAGTCTTTTGTTCTCGTTCAGGCGCATCTAGTGCATTGCTTAACGTTTAGAATAATAGAATATATTTGGTCAAATGTTTTGGGGAATCCTCCAAGGTGGAGTAGATTTGTAATACGGGAGTAATTACTCCTTGACATCCACCCGAGCGCAGCCATGCGGTTACAGAGGAAAGCTATACAGCTTTCTCAGACACCTCGTAGTTAAAGAAAAATTCGTCCTGGTCCGGGGTTTGAACCCGGGACCACCGCTTCACCGGAGCAGTTGCTCTACCAATTGAGCTAACCGGCTAGCTTATGATAGAGCGAGAGCGAATTGATCAATAACTCTAAGTGGGAACAATGTTGGTCAAATGTTTCGGGGAAACCCCCAAGGTGGAGTAGATTTGTAATAAGGGGGTATAGAATATCTTTGTTCTATAAATGGTGCCTTCCTGGAAGAAATGAACGATGTTCATGTCGCGCTTCTTACCATCTTTCCAAAGGTGGTCGTGAAGTCTCCTCACAAGGTATCGGCCCGCCTTGTACTTCTGATCGGGAAACAAGGAGTCGGTTTTGAGGTGCATGACGATTAGCGCCAACTTGTTGGCCTGTTTGGCTCTGGCTGCAGTGTAGAGGTTTCACGTCGAAAGCTCTGTTATTAGCGAAGACCGGCGTCTCTAGAGTACTTTGGCATGTTTTGAGGGTTAAAAAGCTTCAGCCTGTCTTATGATAAAAAAAATTAGCTGCGGTTTAACTACTGCTGAACCTGGCTCGAGAGCGAAAGCTATGACGATCGAGCAACTCTACGCGGCTTGGCGTCTGTAACGCTGACTGCGTTCCGGACACTGGATAGGCAGCGCGGCCACCCTGGCAGGTGACAGTTAATGCTTGATTGCGAGAGTTTGCTCACCCAATGAACACTGCGGCCTATTGCTGCAGCACCGCGTTTCTGCCAGAACGTTTCCAATGCCAACGCATGCAGCCCGCATCTCTCTCCCTCACCATCCTACGTACCTCAAAGCGCTTTTCAGGAGTGCACTGACCCAGGGAGCCAGTTATGCGCACTTCCTTCAATTAAAATAATCGGAGTCGGAAACGTCAACGCCGACAGAAATGAACACAATTAACGCCGACTACGCGGCTTCAGGGCCGCGTTTCGGCCACAACGTTGTCAGTGCGAACGCATGCAGCGCACATGTGTCAGTGACGCCACGTAGCTTAAAGCACGACTGATGTGTCCTCTGTCCTAAGGTGCCAGTTATGCTCCCGCTCTTCATCGGTTTCGTAGCTTAAAGCGCGGCTAAGGTGTCCACTTTCCCAAGGGCCCTGTTATGCGCATTTCCTTGCTTTCAAAGCTCCCGCTCTTCATCGGTTTCGTAGTTTAAAGCGCGACTAGACTATCCACTGTCGAAGGGGCTGACTGACTCCAAAACATTTTATTCGTCGCAAAAAACTTGGTGCTAAGAGGTCACGTTAATTTGTCGAGAATACATAACCCACGACTACTTTGTCAGCCCACGGCACAGGACGCCATGCTGCAACTCACGCAGGACATTTTGGACCCCCCCTCAATCCGGGTCACACAAAAGCTGTCCCAGCCTTGGATCTCTCCAAGGCCTTTGATGGCCGAGACCATCAAGCGATCAGAGCTGCCCTCTCCCCCTTGAACGTAGGTGAACGTATGCACACCTATATTCAAGCATTCTTTACTAATCGCACGGCCAAAATTCACTCCGGTCCCCGCATAACCCCCCATACACACTTAGTAGGATTGGGTCCCCCAGGGATCCGTCCTCTCCACTTTTCTCTTCATTGTCACTCTGATTCCCCTTGCCCGGAATCTACAAACCACCCCTCCCCTTCGGCGTACACTCTATGCCTATGATATCACCCTGTGGACCGCATAGGTGAACAGGCAGTGCGCATGATCCACCCTGTTTCCAACAGGCGGGGTGGTCTGAGGGGCAGGGACGCGCTACGGCTCGCCCATGCCTTCGTGACCAGCCGGATCCTCTACGCCGTGCCGTACCTACGCACCACCAAACAACAAGACGGGCGCATTGACGCCATCATCAGGAAGGCAACAAAGCGAGCATTGGACCTCCCGGTGGCGGCCTCCAACGCCAAACTGAAGGCGTTGGGAGTGGTAAACTCCTATCAGGAGTTGCGGGAGGCCCACCTCGTGAACCAATATACGCGGCTGTCGCAGACGGTTCCTGGGCGCCGCCTGCTAAACCGCTTACACATCCAACACACATGCGTACCAGAAGGGACGGAGAACGTCCCGGTGCTGTGGCGCCACATGCTCTTGGTCGCTCCGCTCCCTCGTAACATGGACATGGCTTCACATGAAGGCAGACGACAAGCGCGGGTTCGCACGCTTGAGAGGCAGTATGGATATAAAGAGGGCGTCTACTACGTGGATATCACAGGGCCGTCGCCCGCTGGATTCTTCACGGCTGCCGTAGTCCACCGGGGAATGAACGTCGATGGCCTATCTTTTCGGGCCCCAAATTCAACGCGAGCGGAGGAAGTCGCAATAGCTCTCGCTGCCGCCGATCCAAAATCGAGAACAGTTATCACGGACTCTCGCCGGGCCTGTGAACATTATCTTGCAGGCGAAATATCCCCTCTTGCCTCCCAAATTCTACGACGCGCTCCCGCCGATCCAACTCGCACAAAAGTGATATGGGCTCCTGGCCACCAGGGTCTACGAGGCAATGAGGCCGCTGATGTGGCCGCCCGAGCGCTCACACACCGGGCTCCTCATCCTAGCTCTCCTGGCTCAGAAGCTCATAAACTGCTTCTGCGGTTCCGTGAAATCCTAATTCATTATTGCGACAGCCACCGTCTCTACCCAGTACCTGCCAAGGGGCTGAGTAAGGCGGAGGAGCGAACTCTGCGGCGCCTGCAGACAGGAACTCTTCTCTGTCCTGCCATAGTAAAACACTTCGATCCGAACACAGATGGGCGCTGCCCGCACTGTGGAGAGATCTGCGATATCTTTCACATGGTGTGGGCATGTACTCGGAATCCTCACCTTCCCCCTTCCCCCACCCCCACCCGAGAGGCATGGGAGACTGCCCTCCTCAACTGCTCCACGCTGGAGTCTCAAAGGACTCTAGTAAAGCGGGCGCGAGACGGGGCCTCGTCGTGCGGTGTCCCGGACAAAGGATACCGACCATGTAGCAGGGTTTCTTGACCCTCAAACTCTCTTTGCAAATTAAAGTTTTTCACCACCACCACCACCCGTGGCAATGATGGAGACGTACAGAATACTCTACAGTCGGAAGCTACCCTCACCCAAACACATGCACGGAGTATCGGGCTCTCCTGCTCTGCGGAGAAGTCGGAGCTCCTCATAATTCGCCCCACAACTCGTAACTGCCCCAAAGCCTCCATCACCGTGAGACTGGAAAACCGGCACATCCCGGAGGTAACCACTCTCCGGGTACTGGGCCTCCACATTCAGAACAACGGGAAAAGCACACTCACCATGCGGAAACTCAAGCAGAGAGCGGTGTCTATATCCCACCTAATCCGCCGCGTTTCTGCACACCACCGGGGCATGAAGGAGCGTGACCTATGTCGTCTCATTCATGTCTTCATCCTCAGCTGCTTTCTCTTAACGCTCCCATATCTGAATCTCCAGGCCGGGGAAATCTCCACCCTGGATGCCATGATCCGAACAGCATTTAAGGCAGCACTACATTTACCCCTAAATACATCAACCGAAAATCTCCTCCCAGTAGGCCTGCGCAATACGATAGGGGAGCTTATCGAGGCCCACCGACCGACACAATACATACGTCTCGCGAGAACCCCCCCCCCCCCCGGCAGACACATCCTACACACACTCGGTATTCGCCTACCAGCCACAGATCCCACACAGCTCCAGGTCCCCCGCCACATTCACCGCGAACTACTTATTAAACCTCTCCCCAAAAAACATGCACACCACCTACCATGAACCCCGCTGTAGAGCTGCTCTCCACAAACACTCTGCCACGGAAGCGTATGCCGTTTGGGTGGCTGCCGCATGCACAGGCGAGGACACGGTTGTAGCCATCACGAACCCCTCCGTCCAACCGATTGTCACACTTCACATATCTCCCGCTGCCATTTCGGAGGGTCGAAGAGGCCCCCGTTCCCCTGGCTATCACACGCACGGAGGCCCGATATATATTATCTGACTCTAAAACTACAATAATGAATTTTTCTCGCAATAGAGTTCACGTCCCTGCATTTCGCATACTGAACTCCCTCACCGCACACCCGCCCCTCCCCATGGCGCTGATATGGATGCCTGCCAACTCCGTTAATCCCAGAAACGAGGCTGGCAACGCTTTTAGCCCGAGGTTCTACAACCGGACACTAGCGGCCTCCGTTCTGGGGTTCTCGCGGTAGCGCATGCACTCATTCAGTCAAATGACGCAGGCCTGCAAAGCCGAGTGTCGGCTCTACCCACCACCCCATCTCTCCCTCGACAATTATAATCAGACACTTTGGAGCCGGCTCCAAACACGCACTTTACACTCCCCCCTTATATACGCTCCCGCTATCACCAAGCCCACAGAAATCCCTCCTGTAACCTCTGCCACCACCCCAAAGCCAGTCTCGACTGTATCCTTTTCCTCTGTCCGGCGGATCCTCCCCCGCGGGGCCTGGAGCACCTTACCAATTGGGAGGCTTGGGAGACTACTGTACAGGCCGGACTGCCAGCGTCATGAGCCTCCGGGACATGAACGTTTGAGCGCAGTGGGGCCATGCGGGAGCCCAGGGACCTACGTGTCCCAAACACTCGTTCTATTAAGGTTTTCAGCAGTACCACCACCGTCAGAACTTGCGTTCTGGGGTCAGAGCCAGTCAGCACAGTCTCCCACGTCTCGCAAGAAGCAGCGGTAACTAGATCAGTCGGAGGTGGCTCTATTTTTCAGTCTCCTAGGATATGATCGTAGTTGGCTCGTTGGCCGCAGTGTTTACAGTTCTAGTTGTATAGACCCGGATAAATATGCGCGAGGAGTGTGTTAGGACAGTGTGGCGGTGGAGGGTCTAGTTCCGGGTGATGTCACAAGAGGGCGCTAGTGGATCGCCAAGTCATCATCATCATGAGCGGGAGCAGCGGCGGCGGCGGGGAGATGGGAGAAGGGCAATAAAGGTTGTTGGCGTGGCGCACGTGTGTTTGGGAGTTGAGCGGGTGTGTCACCTCTGAGGCGTGACAAGACGTGATAGGGTGCGTATCGATATCGTCTGTAGAAGACGCCACGTAACCTCTTGTTCTTTAGTCAGGCTTTTGTGCGGAGGGTGGAAAGTTCTCCTCTCTAGTTTAAAATGATTGGTGAGCTCATGGTATGTAATTTATGGCATCCTTCATGAAATTTAGGGAGCCAGACGAAACCACTGCACGGTCGACGAAACCTCGGACTTTATTGTTGGCTGCCTAGTCACCCGAATTCCGCGAATGGGCTGAGACCCATATCAGTTCGGAAGAATCTGGTAGCGTTAAGGATTCTAAGGGAGGTTTTGTAATCCGCCCGTTTGCGAAATAATTGCTAGGAATTTTGGAGCCGCTGAGAATAATGCTCTCTCGGGTATGCGCTAGGGCGAGGGCTATAGCTGCCTCTTCTGCCATTGCAGAGGAATTGGTTTTGATTGTTGCTTAGACCACGTGGTCACTATTCTCGTTCACAGCCACAATTGCAAAGGCATTCGTATGTTTGTATTCTACCGCATCTACATAAACTGTTCCAGCACACTGTCCGTATTTATTATATAATGTTTTGGCTCGTGCGTGTCTTCTACCGTTATGGTGTTATGGGGAGCATGCTTTCTTGAAGTAGGGCTGCCCTATAGTCGCGGGGCTAGTCTACTTTGGTAGTTTTATTCGCAGGACGAAAGTTAATTCCAAGCCTGGTAAGAATACTCCTGCCGGTTCTGGAATTAGCTAATCTCGCCGTTTTAGCTATTGAATGGGCTTCTTTCAGTTCATTGTAGGTGTTGTGTATTCCTGCGGCCGACAGGTAACAACCAGTCCCGCGATGTTCGCGCACAAAGAACAACATATTTGGCTATGCAACCATTTTTGAAGCCAAAGATTCACTGCGCTAGATATAGCTAAACAAAGGAAAGGAAAGGTTCATAACTGGCCCCCAGGGACAGTGGACACCTCAGTCGCGCTTTAAGCTCCGAAACCGATGAAGAGCTGCAGTTTCGAAAGCAAAGGCGCAAATCTGGCCCCCTGGGAGCGATTAATCCGCCCCATAGCTAATCGAAGACAAGGGGCGAGAGAAAGACGTTTATGCCGACTAGTGCAGACCTTTGAGCTAAGCAGGATACTCTATGCCGTCCATTAGCTCAAATTTCCGAAAGCAGAAAAAGGCAAATTGGATGGTATTATACGGCAGGACTACAAAGGAAACTAAGTGCCACATCCGAAAGGCCTATGAGGTTACAATCATCAAGGATATGCGTATATTTTAAAGATGAAGACACAAATTTTGTTGTATTTGCCCTATATGTACGATTTTTATGAATAAATCTCAGGTGAACAATTGAAACGCAACAAAATAAAATTCAATCAAATTTTGTAACAAAGGTTCATTCATCCTAAGCGTTAAAACGAAATCGGCCGATTGCTTATCGCCTGCAGCGTTCGTTTTTTTTTTGAGACGCGATGTACGCTGGTGTCCTGGTCTCATGCAAATCAGCTCATTCTGACACCACATCACGTGCTCATATTATGCCGTAGGCAAACAAAATAAAATCCGAAAATAAAAATACAACGGCTTGCTCGTAACGATATGCCTGCTCTACGAGATCATGAACGAACAACAATATAAACATTGCTCTCTGGCGCGGTACGGCAATGAGAAAGATGAAATTGAGCGCATCGCATTCTACTCACTTTGGTGGTTTCAGGTGATTATCGCTGCCATCCGAGCAGCACAGTTCATCGGACCAATATTGGAAATTGATGATTCCCCTCTCGTCCCTTGTAGACCCGCCCTTTGGCAATACGTATTCAATATTGCGGCGATTACCTGTGCTGTTTGGCATACTCGGCGCGCTTATATATATATTGGGCTGATATTTGTTCCACGTCACTCTACCATTCCAGTTAGGGACGTTCCTCCGCCGGTTCATTATGGAGAATTTCAGCACCGCACCTTACGCATGCCGTCGCACTACGTGCATCTATTCCTAGCTGCCAAATGTTGTGCCTGCAAGTGAATCCGTAGACGGCGAATTCGTACAGTCGTCTACAGACCTGTTTAGAGAGCTGGAACTCGGTGCCGTCTGCGCTTCGCAGCGCGTAGAGAGCGCTCTGGACAGGTCTGTGCATGGCTGTTCATGACACTTTTTAATAAGGGAGCAATTACTCATTGACATCCACCCGAGCGCAACCATACGCGTACAAAGAAAGCTAAACAGCATTCTCAGAAACTTCGAAGTTAAAGAAAAATTTGTCCTGGGTACGGGGTTCGAACCCGAAACCACCGCTTCACCGGAGCACTAGCTATGTCAAATAAGCTAATCCTGACGGCAAGCTTTTGTAGGGCGAGAGAGAATAGAACAATAACTACAAGTTGAAACAGTTCGTCAAATGTTCAGGGGTATCCCCTAAGCTGGAGAATATTTTTTAATAAGGACGTAATTGCTCATTTACATCTGCTCTTGGGTAGATGTCTTCGAGTAAATACTCCCTTACTAATATGCTCGATCTCACGTCATGCAGAATTGACTATCCTATAGATTTTTGTACTCATTCCGTGCTCTTAACTTACGTCCGCGCGTGAGATAATTGATGTTCTCAAGGTAAAGCCTGAACTCTTCATTGCTGTAACATAATGCTCTATCACAGTTGCAGAAGTCGGGTCCGTAGAACATTTGAATTGCGGATGCATTTCTCCAAAATTTCACATCACACTGAATGGCGTTAGCCCCGCGTCTGAAGGCGAGGTCCACCCTGTCCAAGTTGTTCACCATGTGCATAATGTTGTATATGGGCTTCTTCACTTTCAGCTGCGCATAGAAAGAAATGGCACCATTATTAGAAATGATTACTTACTGAGCTTATGTAGAAACTTAATTATACGCAGCGCGATAGAACCGAAAAGATGTGACGAAGTTTTGACAGAATATTTTGTCAATGAAAAGAAACCTCCGAGGCGACATTTCATGGCCATTACCACGTTTGAGAGTATTGCAGCAGCAGATATTTTCTAGAATAAATGCGGCAGTGACATCTATGCAAAGGCTGCACACAGATGGGTGCAGGCTGGGGTCATTCTAGTTCCTCTTTTCTTTAAGTGATGCAACTAACACAGCTGATTCAGTGCGAAAAAACTTAATGTGGTCAGTACCATTCTCGTCAAAAGTTATGGTGTAATTAAACCCTGGACAGGTGTTCTGGTAGCATCTCTACCTACTATAAAAATTATTAAAGGCAAAATATGGTAATTAGGACATAGTTCGCAGGATGTCTAGATTACATTTGAGTGTTTTAGGCTGAATCTTTCAGAGTAGGCTGAAAATTCTAAGAGATTATCCCCGGTCCAACACCGGTATTCTACATCGCTGAATTATTCAGTTGCTAATTAGCTGTGGTTCAAAGCGGGTGAACCTGGTAAGACGAGCGAAAGACATGTAACGCATGGTTATCCAATGTGACGCTTTTGCATATCTTAAACATCATCGAATTCCGCTTGACGGTTACGATACATCGCCGAAGCGCTAGTTCCGGCAGGTTGCTCATCCATGGCGTTGTGTGCAGGTAAGCACACGCCACACGCGTTTGCACAGCAAACAGCGCGTCACTGGATTTCCGGCAGATGCGAGAGTGCCGTCAGCTCCGCATACGTAGCTGTGGCGAGGTGCAGCGAGTCACGTGACTCGATAGTTGGGAGGGGAGCGAGCGCCGTCGGCTGTGGCGAGGCGTGGAGAATCAGGTGGCATGACGTCAGAGCCAAGCCTCCGCTCCTCCTGTTTTGAAGGTCAAATTTAATAGCCACATGACCTTCAGCTTTGTACGGGGGAGCAGACCTTTCGCTCTGAAACTCGACGCGCAGAGATGTACAGCCTTTGTCAAAAGTAACCAGGCTGCATGGTTTGCTTCTAGCTCGTACAGCGGAGCCCTTATAGCTTCCCTGAATCTTAAATGGTCGTTAAAGGTAAGGACTCGGGGTACTCCTACCTTCCAACACCTTTCGATCCTTAGGAAAGCAAGAAGGGCTCCACTATAAAAGCTAGAAGCAAGCCATGCAGCCTGGTTACTTTTGACAAAGACTGTACACCTAAGATGACCGTAAATAAGGCACCAAGTTGGGCGGGTCGTAATGTCTTCTTTATAAATACATCTTTATCTTTATAAATACATATAAGCATTTAATTGTGCCACAGCAGGTGCAGGGCCAGCAGAAGGAAGGAGAGGCAATGAAAGGATTTGAGGTTCAAAAGACGAGCGTTATGTGTAGAAGCACATTGTAGCTGACTGGCAGTGAAATAGATTGATGATCTGCGCATGCCATGAAAAAAGCGGGGAGGCAAATGTGAGAGTTGAGGTCAAAGACGAGGCACATATTACGAGTGCGCAATGAAATGTATAGCGAGTGACCGTGCTCAGATGGATAAAGATAAAAATGCGTTCTTTCGGTCTGATCGCAAGTTAATGTTAATTGTGAATATGAAATTTAATGGCTAGACTTTCTTCGCTCCGTCTACTTTGAGAGTTAGTCGACTTTAAATAATTTATTTTTGATTTAGGCTTTAAACGCTGAAGCGCGAATTGTAAATTTAGGCACTGGCATTAGACTAGACCGAACCAGGTCCTTCTGATGAGTTAGCCTTACGGTCGACCTTCTAATTCGGCGTAAATGAAAGCCCCCGAAATTTAAAATGTGCCACCCGACAGCGTGCTCCGTGCGACCTAAAGCTTGCTTCTTAACCAACTGAGTCTTTTTTCACTGTCATTGCCAATTTACCCAAAGAACACTGGCGTGCTATTGCTGAAATGCCACGTTTTTGCAACAATCTTGCTTTTAGATGGCAAGAGTGAACAGAGGATGCTTAATCCGTCCCGAATGGCCAACAGCTCTGCCTGTGTCTACGGCCATGCCGCGTACATCTTCCTGCTGTTACCGCCACGTTGTGTTTCACCAATGGAGACGCGAACGAGGCGTGGAAAGCAAAGCACTCCAATTAATGTTATGAAAATGATCACCCCGTCTCGCCTCTTTCTCTATCGCTATCGATCGGACCCTTCCTGTCCCAACTGCCCCTGTATCTATGCGGACCTGGCCCATTGCCTCTTCTATTGCCCGGCTGCTCAGCAGTCGGGTTCCTACCCCCCACCTTCTTTATCTATCACCACCTGGCTCGACTGGCTTGGCGCTGAAGGGGAGGAAGAACAGCGACTTCTGGTCGCCCAGGCGGTCGATATGCTCGGCCTGTAAATTATGGTCGATTAAAAGTCTTTACTACTACTACTACTGGGAGACGATACACAACTAAGTTTTATGGTTGTCGTAAGAGGGGCATCAGGCCGACGACATCAATTTTTTTTCTCCGCAGTGCGGTTGCCACCTGGCCCTGAAAAAAGGCTAGCAG
The DNA here is from genome assembly GCF_055824585.1 of Amblyomma mixtum. Classification (NCBI taxonomy): domain Eukaryota; kingdom Metazoa; phylum Arthropoda; class Arachnida; order Ixodida; family Ixodidae; genus Amblyomma; species Amblyomma mixtum. Next base: position 148,597,887 of record NC_143015.1, read on the forward strand.
AGAATGACTAGTTTTTCTCGCCATCTTTCCTTTTTTCGGGCCATTTGAAACGCTTCCGGAAGTACGTAACATGTTCCCTGGAGAATCACTAAGCTTTTTTCCTTGCTGCTCTTTTGCTCAAATTATCTTATGGAAACCTTCCCCGTTCTTCGTTCATTTTTATCGACCACAATGACGCATAATGCCAGAAATGATTAGTATATCCTGTCAAAACTTTCTCTTAAGATCTTAAACTGCTGATACTGAACGTTTCACAACAACTGGAATATGATTTCACGCACAAAGACAGATAGTAGTTGAGTCAATAGAAGAGGACTGTCGGCTCCACATAAGTACTGCGGGTACCGCTCAGAACATATATACAGAGAGTTTCAGCTAAGTCTTTACAGAAGCTTTAAAAAAGTGATTTCTGAGTTAGAAGAACGCTTTTTTGGCACAGCATTGTCAGTGGTCTAATACATCAGAACATAGCTAAGAACATAGCTAAATAGAAGGCTGGTTAACTAATATTCAATAGTGAACTTTTTAGCCATTGCCGTTAGGCTACTTAATCATTGAGAGGCTTGTAACCCACCATAAGTAATATCCATCTCAGGCTAAAGAATTTCGAAAGGGCTGTTGTTCTCGGCGGTATGGCCCAACAAATTCTGCCTATATCGTGCCAAAATACATGCGCTTTCGAGAAGCTTGCAGGCAAAGCAACCTATCCAGAGCAGGTAACTCGTCGAAATAGCCAAAATCAATACGGAGCCTAAGAGTAACCTCAAGATATTTTTTTTGAATAAGTATAGTAAACAACTGCCACATTTGTGAAATCAGCGGTTTAAGAAATAATACGACGTGTTTTCATGCTGTTAATTGGGAGAGCAAAATACTCAGCAGTACCGTCACTTCTGGACTAAAGACCGCACGCAGTCTGCCCTTCGCGGGCGGTTATCAAGCGCATCTAATTATTTTTAATTTACTAGCCACACGAACGATATTGTTGACGTTCAGGTGAATGTAAGTGCCAGTAAGCAGCTGTAAAACAAGTCGGCTGCAAGATGTGGACGGAAGCGCACGGTGTATATGACTTTAAAACTACGTAACACTGAGAATCATGAGCGGCGTTACATGTAATGAGGAAACGTTCCAAACATAGTTCTCAATCCTCAACTCCACGTTGCCCGAAATTTGCATAATTTGATATTTGAGCACGTATTATCCAATCGCTGTATCCCGGAAAATGCCCTACTTCTATTCAAGCTTAACAGGAGTGATCATTGAAGCAACGCACATAACAGAATAGCTTAAATGGCTTGAACTATCAGCTACGGTAACAGACGATAAAAACTGAAATATTCACAATCGCTTTATTTAACACATAAATAAAAATATGCGAGGAATTGAAAAGCAAGCCCTTAGCCGGGGTAATATCTATACTTTTTTTCCTTTAACGCTTTCTTTAAATTGTCGCAGCTTTTCTCTACTTACCCTACGTAATTGAACATTCTGCAAGAAGGGCCCTGTGGTGATCTGTAACGCAGCATGGCGCGAGAAACAAATTATAAAACTCGTAAAGCTGCTTTCTAATCACGTCCACTAAGAAGCAGTGGTCTACAAGATGTTGGGCGCAGTCTCACGCAGTTAGCGCAGTGTCTGCTCAGGGCGTGTAGCTCAGGCCCATTAAAGGTAATGAAGTTCTTTAAATCGTGATGCTCTCCGTATCTGTGCTGTCCGGCTATCGCCGCCGTCGCTAATGCGCAGGCGTGCCAAAAACGAATAAAAGGCGTGCGCCGCAACCTACGCGCGGGCTTATCTCGGCCAGCCACGCACCGACGAGCATGCGGTAATAAACGCCGCTTCGCCCCTGGAAACTTTTCTGCTCCTTCGCAGGAACGCGCGGTCATGAACGCGTGCGTCTGATGAACCATGCACCACAACAGTATCATTTCTTTTTGAAAAATAATATGTAATTTATAAATTTGATACGTAGAAAAGCTATACCCGGCCGGTCTGTCAGATGCACATTTCGAGCGGTGGAATATTTTGATTATCTGGTTTTAACTGCTTAAGAGGAGCATTGGGCAACAACGCTATGACACATTATTTTCGTCTACTCAAGGTGGGATCAGAGGCTCATTTTTCAAGCATGTTACCTCAGAGCAAGGAACAAGAAATAATCGCATTGTTCGTTAGGAGGAGAAAAATGGCACGAAAACACAAGCTGTTCGATGGGCCTCCGAGCTCGTTCTATCATTTTCCCTTGCCCTTGCACATTGAGGAGGTTTCTACCTTCTTCTACTTTTTGCCCTCTCCCTCGTGTTCCCAGAGGCCTGCTGCCATGGGGGACCCATCGCCCGGCCAGAAACAAGTGAGATGTGTATAGGCTGCGTTAATCAAATAACACGCAAAAAAAAACCACATCGGATAAACAGGAAAAGAACCAAAGGATTCAACAGGCACTTCTGCATTTCGCCTGCAATACATTGAGTCCACCACGGCCGGGATTTGCTAATACTTCGATTTTGGGCTGAGCAGATTAAAGCCATTGAATTTATTGAATTTATGTTAACACTAATTGGCAGTAACAGATTGACTGACTTACCAGTAGCAGACCGAATATTTCAGCGCCTTGTAACATCCTCTTTGGTGGGAATTGCATCGGTCAGTCCTTGCGCTGTTTTACCAGTGGTATTTATGGGAATTTGCAGAATCACAGTTGGAAAACGCCTTCATGCAAGAGGAATACCACGGTCGTAACTTGACTGGGGCATGGCGAAGAAATAAGTTCAATTCCGGCGTCAACCTTAATTTGAGGAGCAATGAAGCTGTGGTAAATGAATTTCGAATGTTTTCGCGTGTGCTGTATTTCCGCATACTCTCCACAACACTGCAAACTGTTTGGTTTGGTTATTGGGGTTTAACGTCCCAAAGCAACTGAGGCTATGAGAGACGCTGTAGTGAAGGGCTCGGGAAATTTCGACCACCTGGGGTTTAACAATACTGCAGATTGGGCGAGTTGGTTAACATACATCTTTTTCAACACCTGGGGTTCTTTAACGTGCACTGACATCGCACAGCACACGGGCCTCTAGTATTTCGCCTTCATCGAAATTCAGCCGCCGCGGCCGTGACCGAACCCGCGTCTTTCGGGTCAGCAGCCGAGCGCCGTAACCACTGCGCCACCGCGGCGGGGCAAGACTGCAAATTGTGATTGTGCAATTGCATAGCTGTGTAAAATGCAAATGTAAGGAAACGTTTGTCTTGCAGAGTTGTGGGGAGAGAGAGGAAAACGGTGCAGAAAATCAGGTGATTAGATAAAGTAATTCTGATAAGCCTGATGGGTCCTAATAATAGAATTTTAGGAACACCTCCTTCTCTTCTCTAAAGCTCGGTCAGTAAGTTGCCATTGCACTACTCTCTGGACTGTCCACAGTAAGTGTCAAGCTTTTCTGTTAGCTTCCATCTTTTGGGAGCAGAGCTCAGTATTTGCCTATCTCTACACACTTTCGATCTGAGTGAGGTAAACGGAGTATTTGTGAAATTGTGGGTTGTTGCCAAATGCCTTTAGTTAGTTCGTTTTTTCCCCGAGAACAGAGCATTAAACATCGCACTTACGTCGCTTTCAGGGTTGTCGGAACTTGCGGGCTTGAAAATTATACTTTTCTTTGCTCTTGCGTGCCTCTGTTGAGAGCAGGATCAGTGGTTCGTCAGTTTTTCCCGTCTCGCTAAATCCCAGATCGATGGTTCACGTCTGGTGTTGATAAAATCTCGGAAGCCGGTCGTATTGAAGAAATCGGCGATTTATAATTGATGGGATGTTACTGCTTCGTGCCCATTCCGCGCGCTGAATAAAAGCCGGATATGCGGCTTCAAAAAGCGTGAAGTTGCCACGTAAGTTTGATCGTACCACACATATGCAGCTTTGAGAGAAAGACGGCTTTTAGGAAGAAAAAAAATATGCAAGTTTCCATGCAGCAACGAATGCTTCGCTGCAGATGGTTCTTAGATGCGTCTTTTAAATATTCCCTTTTGTCCATATCTTTGCAGACATAAAATCAAGTTGCCCAATGACTAAGTTGTTTGATCTTTGCCGTTGTAAGCACTTATTTTTTCGCTTTTAAAACTCCGGAAAAATTTATCCTATTCACTCTTTGCTGATGTGGAGTGCGATGGTGTTCGTATTTCCTTTTTAGAAGGTCTATCAAGAGGCCGGGAAGAGAAGTTTGGAGTTCTTTAGATTTACATATCGCAGAACTTTAACACGTATTCCTAACAAAAAAATCTGCTGTGAGGTGAATTTTTCCCCTCGCGGTCATACAGCTGAGCTTCAAAACACTGCGAACTTTGAGATACACGTGCAAGCTGATAGGGATTCATCTTACCAATCCTTCCGAACCTTCTTCGGCACCATTCTAGTTGTGGCTTTCGGCTAAACGAGGACAACATTAAATGCAAATTCTACCCCATGCTTCGACATTAGACCAAACGTTAATAAACTGCAGAAGGTGTGTATTCATCGGAAACCTCGGCAAAGGTGTGGCTTATTGCCATGCATGGAATTCGCCCTCACAAATTCGTTCTGAAATCATTAACGACCATTTTTACAGAAGGTATAGCACGAAGAAACATAAAACGGAGTAGAAGTTTTGTTAGCTGCATGTTCACGTGCACGTGGGAGCCGTTAATTGAAATGTAGTAAGGCTTTCATGTTACCGGAGCATATAACGCTAGAAAAATTTAAAAAAATATTACAGGGAGCACACAAGCTCCGCCTTAAGCGCGTGACGCGGTAGCGTTAATCGTTCTCGGGTTTACATTCACAGTTACCTGGGAGTTCTCACACCGTTTCTGGCGCAGTGGCCGAGCGGTTAAGCGATGCGCCACTGCCTTGCAGTGGCGGGTTCTGGCTACCCTGCGATGGCAGGTTGCTCTTGTGGAGCAAACCCTCGCGACGAGGGAATCGATAATTTAACTGCCACCTGCCGCAGTGGTCAGTTTATTCCAAATCTGTCTGGCAGATTAGGATGACGTCACAAGGTCACGTAACCAAGGCAATCTAGAGAAGGTGAGGGCGAAAGCTGAGCGAGAACCGTCTAGCTCGAGATGTGCGAGGGTTCTCGCATTGCTTTCATCCTCACCTTTAGATCAGGACTCACGTGGCACTCGCGGTAACATACTACTTCCGCCGCTATGGATCGGGTGGCGCTGGTGAACACCCTCAAGGTTCAGTTACTACACATAACCCCGAAAGGAGAAGGGTCTACAGCCGTCGTCGTAGGTTAATTGGTAGAGCATCGCACAGAAAATTCGGAGATCGTGGGTTCGGATCCGAACGGTTGCATGTGGTTGTTTTCCTTCTTCATTCGAATCAATTAACCTTAGGCCATAAAATATTTACGCTATTACTGTCCCATTAATTAGCACCAGAAATTAAAAAAGTAACATCCCCTATGCTCTTCGGTTTCGTTCACTGCTTGTCTCGATGTATGTCGTAATGAGCCCACCTTTTTTTTTCACTTGACTGCTCGAATTCTTCAGAAATGGATATCTAAAAAGGTTGGAATCAAACAGCAAGATAAAAATGCATCGTATTTTTAAAACGGTGTAACGTTCATGACGGGCATGATACCTTCGAGAAAATTACAGAACATCAATTTGAAGTCTATTCAATATGCAGGAATTAAATCATGAATGGTAGGGATTATGTAAATTACGATCCCTGAGTTTTCTCAACCTAGCGAAAGCAGCCACGATCGGATTACTATCTCAAGGGCAGACCGTTTTTGCCGAAACAATCATGAAGAAAGGCGCCCACCCTAACAAACAAAATTTTTAGACAGTCACTTCGGTCTCTCAAGTCTATAGACTCTCTACAAGCAAATCCTAGAGAGTAGTCTATAGTCAATGCAAATGCTATAGACAGTTTAAAGACAGTCTATAGGTTTATGCCCGTACACTTTTAGTAGACTTTTATCTATAGACAGTCTATAGACTATGGATAAACAAAAAGAAATACCTATAATAAGGCAATAGCGTCTATAAGCAGCGCAGGGAGTGTGTCTGCAGAAGCGCATCTATAAGAAGTCTATAGACTGTCTATAGACCATTCTTATAAGGTTGACCATTGAACCCTGTCCAGAGGCTGTCCTGAGTGGTGGCGAGACGCGCCATCCCCCCATTTACGAGGTTCCAGTTAGGGATCATCTCCTGTTGGGGATCAAGGCATCAACCCCCCGTTCTGCTTGACATCATAGCGAGGAAACTGCAAATTAGACCCACGGAAATAAAAATATGCCTGAACGCTTTGCTTTCGTCGACCACTACGTATCCCTCCGCCGATGGCAGAGCGGCACGCCGCCACGGGACTGGGTGAAAGGTTGGTCGAGTCCTCCTACCGTTTGCGGGGAATTAAAAAAAAAGGGCGACAGCCCGAAAATTAGGGAAATCGGCCGCACAGGGCAATAATTCGAATCTTCTAAGCTTAGAACACTTGGAACGTGTAGATTGAGTTCTAGCGGTAAAAATACGAGTTCAGATTTCTCTTGAGTGCACCTTTAACTACGTAGGAAGTTTATTGCCGTTTTTATCCCCGTAGTTCATGTAGTCTCTCGCATAGGGACCCTGAAACAAATAGATCGGTAAGATGAGTTTCTTGTACGTGTCTCTCGAAGCATGTTCAGAGCCTTGCTGCATGGCAGGAAGTTATTGCGCTTCACAGCAAGGCTTTTAGCGCAGTCAGGTTTCTAAAACTTTCTGCTTAACGTTGGTCGAAAAAGCGCCAAGTTCCTTTTCTCGGCCTCTTGCTAGCCCTCTTACATAAAAAAAAATGATAATTAAGCTCTAGTTCACTACAGGAAAGCACAAAGAAATTATTTAGCGCCTTTTCAATTAATAAAACATTCGCAGATAGAAAAGAAACTAATTGCTTAGGCACAGACATGAACAAAGACGAAGATTTCAAAGAGGCGTATAAGGACCGTCTGCAGAGAAGCAGTCGTTCCTTCAAGAAAATGTCCTAATTCTTTTTGCCTAGAACAGCTATCTTTCCCCCAAAGCAGCGCATGTGCGGGACAATGAAACTTACGGGCAAATCCACGCTTTTTAAAAGCATACCGGCTTTTTATTGATGGAGCGACTGAGCACTGAGTGATGACTTACTAAGAATAATAAGTCTTCTATTCCCCCAATAGAGCTCAGTTCTGGAATTGTAATCGCACCAGATGTGAGCTACCCAGATAGGTTTCATTCCAACAAAAAATTTGGCAAACCACTGCTTCTGTAGCCCGCACAGCCACGTAACAGCTAAGCCGCAGCCCTCTTCCAAACCCGCATGCTCTAACAGCTGAGAAAACAACGGATGAAATTCGTAGATCACATTTTATTTCCCACGCACGAAAGATACGGAATGCATTACAAAAAAAAACTGTTTATTATATTAACAAGCCAGCATGAACTGGCGTCTAGATCATACTCATTTCGCTGCGTAGGATCTTGCCATGATCTTGTAAATCATTCATTTTGTGCAAGTGGGATTAGAAAACACATCTACGCGTTTAGTACTTTATTTTTCTTGTCATGCAGTGTTACAGGCCATCACAGGGCCCCTCTTGCAGAATATGGAAGTTAATTCGGTGAGTATAGGCCTACTGCGCGCCACAGTTCGAATAAAGCCTTTTCGTAAGTTATATATCGCAACATGATCTCAGGCTGCTCGACGGCGGTTTCGAGGATCTGACTTCGATATCGCCTTCAGTCATGAACTACAAGAAGTGATTCAGATCTAAGCATACTCCTGATTCATACTAAGAGTTGCCGCTTTGCATTCAGTGAAGTCAACCTTTATAAAAGCACTGGTGCTCTGGTCAACCTCATGCAATTCACGCGCTATGAATTATCTTATGCGATAGTAAAAACCTTTCAATTAGTAGTACGTTTATTTCACGAGGATTGACGTGTATCACAATCTGCCACGGCACCTACTACAAAATCCGTCGGTTTGCAAGACGTTAAGTTACAAAGCTTGTGCGCAGAGTTTCTGTAGCAGTTATCTGGAACGCCGAAATAACGAAACTCGCATGAGATCAGCTTCGCGAAACTACAGTGCACATCTCCTATTTCAGCGAACCTTGTCCCCCTGGCTTCGTTACTTGCTGTAGGCCGATGGTAGTACATTGCTATTAGGAACAGCCTTCAGGTTACATTTAAGACTTATGAAACATTAACCACTTTTGGGATGCGGTGCTTCCTGAACGTATGCTTGAGGGTCCAAGGGGATTAACCACTACATCATGAAATTCGGTAGATGCCACCGGCCGGACGGCATCTGGGAGGCATCTGCTGCATGGTTCTCTATTTGTTACCTCAACAGCGCTTGAATTTCCTGAGGATCTTCCCCGAATAGAACGCACTGTCTTTTCTAGAAGTTCCCTCTCGCTTCTCACGGTTCTATGCTCGCAGGCATGCGCTAGATTTTGTCCCTTTCTTTTCTGTTAGTCTGAAGCTTCATTTCGTCTTCTCCCTCTCCTTTCCGTGAAAACTTTAGAAGCGAACGACGAGCTCAAAAAGTCTTCTGAGCTTTTTTCCAGTGTTTGGGGGTATAGTATTTTATTCTGGCCACGTGAGCGAGGAGAGCTCACCAAGAAAATGCACCTTTAGTTCTGCGGTGGCTACGAATTCGAATATTGTGGTTTTGAAAAGTCCCCGAAATTTAGTATCTTTTTTTTTGTGCGTGTACTACAGTACAGTAAGCCACGTATTGGCCTGTCAGCGCTTGGAAGCTTGCAGACTACCGCATTCGGTTCGAGAAATTTCGTGCTCGGAAAAAAGAAGTTTTTTCCACAGCTAGGCGTTAAAACCTTCCAAACGTATTCGCTTTCAACACGCGTACACGGGCAAAGCAAAACTTGAACGAAAGCAATAAACAAACGCAAGATGCAGCAACGGCTGGAGCTTCCTAACCTCCCGCCGCACCTGCCTTCTGGGAGCTAGCTTCAGTCACCGATGCGTGGCGCCCCTGGCGGCCGTAATCAGGGTGTCGAACCGGAACTGAACCCGAACCCATATTTTTTTCGCCATCTTGGAACTGAACCCGAACCGGAACGATTCAAAGGAACCGTTCCGAACCGGTTCGGGACCCGGTTCAGCCGCACTTTTTTTGCATCCCGGCATACGTCTTGTTTTCCGACAAAATGAGATGATCTATCGCATAGATTTACACACCCGTAGCTGTCGGCGCTGGGAAGTGCGAAAATGGTACCCAGTATATGCGACAGCAAACTTACAGGAGGTCTGGTGCCTGGGAAGAAGCCTAATTAACGCTTCTGTAATGTTCTACCGCCAATTCTAAACAGTTGTACGTCAGGTTTATATGAAATCTTGAGTTATTACTCCTCCCTTTTACATATTTGCGTAAATCTTTAATCAAAATGTTAGGACTGCTCTAACTCAATAATGTACTATAGACACCAAACTTTTTCTTGCGTGCTTTCTTCTTTCAAACGATGCGTTAGACGTTGGTGTACATGGAGCACCGCGTGGTATTCACCAACACATAATAAATAATTTATATTTGAATTTCTTCTTGACCTTGTTTTGGTTTCACCAACATAACGATGGCTGTGACGTGTAGTGGAAATTAGGCCGCAGGAGGTGCTATAAAACGGCAATATAACTGCTGATACGTCGTTCGTTGTAATTATAGGTCTCGAAGTCTGCTGATTTAAGTGCTACAGTGAGCCAAAATAACGTATCAGCGTTTGTATTAGTTTTCCCGTGCCTCACGTGACCTAATGTTGAACTCACGTCACAGCCATCATTCGGTTGATGAAACCGAAACAGCATGGGAGAAAAAAAATTATTTTCTAAATTATTTAGTGGCCGTAGGCGAATATCACACAGTGATCCATGTATTCTAATAACTATGGCGTGATTTGAAAGGAGAAAACACGCAATAAAACTGGGTGTCTATAGTCATTTTAGTATCGATTGAGAATGCCTGCATTGTCTTTGCGTCATATCGCACAAATAGACAAAATATTAACGCGAGGACCCAACAATGTTGCGATGGTGGTTTTTGAGGAAAGGAAATGGCGCAGTCTGTCTCACTTCTTCATGGACACCTGGACCGCGCCGTAAGAGAGGGAGAAAGGTGGGAATGAAAGAAAAAAGAGAAACAGGCGCAGTAGGGGTGCGCTCCGGAATAATTTCTACTAGCTGAGGATCCTTAAAGGGCAACTGCATTGGTTTAAGAAATCGACGAGCTTAAAAGGCTCAAATGTATGAAACTTCCACGTACAGTATGCGAATTCCTTTTGGCCTAGCATTTGAAACGGTGACGTAATCACCAATTAAAAATGCGACGGCCTTCAAGCTTCTCCGCAGCGCACAACGCTAAGTGGGGGACGCATGATGACGTCATCGAAAGTATTCGTACATTTCCAACGCATAAACGCCTGCTTTGAAGGAAAAAACCAACGCCATCGAAGTCAAAGCCCGCCGAAACATTGTTTGGACGCGTCCAACGAAGCATGGCAGGGCGTGGCTAACGGCAGCAGTAATTTGAAATCATACCTTCTGTGACATCACACTGAACTTCCCCGCACTCCTTTGTTGCTTTGAGGAGAAGTGCAAAGTTTAATCGTCGATTAAGTCACTATTTTGAATGGTAGTGCAAAAAACTTAGCATGCTTTACCTACAGCCTATATAGATTTGAAACCTTCAGTATCGCGAGATTCTCAAAAAGTGGCGCAGTTGCCCTTTAACGTGCACTGACATCGCGCAGCACACGGTGGCTTTTACGTTTCGCCTCCATCGGAACGTGGCCACCGGGGCCGAATTCGAACCCGGGTACGCCGAATAAGTAACCGAGTGCCCTAACCACTGAGCTACCGAAGTGGGTAGTGCAACATTTACTTTGTAGGCGCTCATTGTCTTAGACAGCAAGTTCTAAATAAAACCCCTCACGATGGGCCTGTAGGGCAATAAAGAAAAAAAAATGGCTCAATGGCTGTGCAGCTCGGCTGCTGATTCCAAAAATGCAAAAACGAGCTTGCTCTGTCGCACGTCGAAAATCCCCAGCTGGTCTCCGTTAATATGGAGCCCTCCACTACACCGTCTGCCATATAGCCCCAATGTCTACTCGACATGCAAAACCCGAGATATTACTACTAGTATTACCAAAAGGAGGATGTGTAAATTGGTACAGCTTCTTTTTTTTTTTGGCATCCGCATATTCTTGTTTGCGTGACGGAAATAAGCAACGAAAGGCGGGTTCTTGGCAACGGTGGAGATGTACTAATAAGAAAAAAATTAAATACCGATTACACAAAAGGGCAGTGCGGAAATACATGCGCTTGCTGGCATGAGATAGTGATTACGATCAGAAAGATGCTACTGCGATAAAATGTAACTACGATGAAGTGATTTCGTTATGCCGATTCACTGAAATCACTCTGCTTCTTAGAAAATATTGCTGCCAATCGCCAGCGCGCGGCTCCATCCGCTGTTCTCGCACTGCTCGATCTTGAATTCTCTGTCTGGCGACTTATATCTACTTTTCGCAGTCATATTTCCCGTTCTTAGTGTCTGACACGACAGGCTTATGATTGTTAGCGTTTTTATCGTAGAACACTTGGGCGACTGAATACGTTGAGCCTTCATAACAATCTGCCTCGGCTATATCGGTTACAGGTGGGTGGAGGGGGTGGGGAGATAGGTGAAAGTTTTTGAAGGTGCATTTTTACCAATGAATGCCCTGATGTGCACCCACCGGAGTGGGCATCAAGGATGGAGGCTGCACGCACGCAGCGAGGTTATTTTTGGGAAAGCAGGCTATACTGCTAACGCAGTAAAAAGAACAACTAAAAGAGTTAATACCCCTGTCACACGGGCACTTTCGATGCTCATTGAACACAATCTGCATCGAGATTTTCGAGCACGCTCGAAACATCCGGTGCTACACGGGCATTTTCAATGCTCCTTGAGAAGTTTCCCTCATGTGGCGCCAAATGTTTCTCCAACAGCTATAACAAGGTGATGTCCGGCAACACTGTGCAGTCGGGGGCAGCGGCAGCCAAATCCGTAGCCAGAGGTGCGACGCACCTCTGTGCCTCTGCTGTTGTGCGATGGAACCCGAGGGTCCGCAACGCCTCCGCGATTTCTGCGTAGACTACGGCGTTTCTCTTCTGGTGCCGCAAATTAACTAGGCGGTCTAGCCAGCAGTCGATGAGAGCGGCTGTCTCGCGCTCGCTCCACAGTTTGCGCGTCGACGAGCAGGAGGACACCATCTTTGTTGTTTACACTCACGGCGAAGCTTGGAGCGTGGTGCCGAGATTATATATAAATATGTTTGCATATAAGCAGGCATAGTGCCTGAAAATGTTCTGTCTTGCATTTTAATCAATTACAACAACAACAGTTGTAGTTTTGTTTTATTAACTAGTGTTTATTTTTATAGCTTCGTGAGAGCGAGAGTGCTTTCGATTGTGCTTGGAACATCCTCCATGGCTTGGAACCTCAAGCACTCTTGAGGGGCCGGCATCGAGTCAAGCAGGATCGAGCTCGATTGCGCTTGAAAGTGGCCGTGTGACAACCGTCGATCTGCATTGAGTTCGATGAGCATTGACTCAATGAGGATCGAAACTGCCCGTGTGACAGGGGTATAACCTCGGACTCCGAGCGGGATTCGTATGGCGGCGCAACAGAAAACTCTGTTTACAGATGCTTTAGGCTATTCGGCTATCTTGTAGACTTCTTTTTATGGTTGTTACATGGAATATTTGGAACCTCTCTGACCCTCCTCATGCCTTACTTGACCGCGTCGAATTCAGTGATCTCTGCATAAGGCCTCAAGCCACCATAACTCCCTGCCTCCGCCCGCACATGAAAATTCCAGACGGTGCACACGTCATGAAAGGGGAACCATGCAGTCAGGAGGTTGAACTTTCGCAGCATATTCCTCCTGCGTTAAAGTGCACTGTTGTCTGAACAGTGACCTCGTGGACCACGGCGGTTCTGTCCTATGAACACGAAGTGTTCGCACGGAATTCCGGAGTTTTTCATCGCAGACATAAATGTTATAGTGAAATGTATGATGTCAACGGGTTTTTTAAGAGACTGCTTAAGTATGTCCTCAAAGTATACAGCATGACGACAAAAATATGATTTTATTGCTCAAATTGATTCTCGTTGCTCGCACAGGTAGAAATGCACTGACCACGGCACAAACGCCCCTTTGACGCGAAGGTACGTCCTAACATGTAAGGGCCATGTCTGAAGGGTGAAAATGGTTTTTGTGGCCACTTGAGACTACAGTCGGGTCCACTTATAACGAACCTGACGGTCACGCGGGTTCTATTCGTTATATCTGATGTTCGTAGCAAGTGGATTCTTCGTACAACAGCCAAAAATACTAAGGCCGCTAAAAGTGGCAATTATTTCTTATAAAGCTGCGTTATGCGTGCCTGCTTGTAAGCAGAGCCTGTCGAGGCTCTTTCCAGGCTATCTAGGGCGGTCAATTAATTCTCGTCGAGACCTTGCTGCCAACTATCAAATTCAGGGATGGGGTATAACTAATCATGGATGAACTGTGTGTGGCAACGGTTGGCAGGTCGGCCACATAAATGAGATTCCTGGCAGTAGGGAGAGCTCGCACTTGGTGTGCAACGTCTCCGTCAGAGCAGGCGCTTCTGCGGTTTTGTGGTCCGCAGGAACGTAGTTATCCGAGGAAACATCCGGTCGCCTATGGATCAACGAAGTGTTGCCAGAAGTCTGCAAGCATCTGGTCACGCGTGTTTTCGAGCTTCTTCTGTCGTTCCTGGGCTGATGCAGCGACGATGTAGCGCAGCGCGTGTGGCGCAGAATGAATCCGTTGCACTGTCCGCTATATGACAATGCCTGCATATGGTAGCGGCGCAAAAGATGGAGACGACTGGGCAGGTTATGCATACCACGTGACTGGCATGGCCAGCAAGGATTTCAGAATTATGTAATCGCTGCTGTTAGTTGATCCGCGACCATGGCCAGTAACTTCGCTTTTGACGATGCCTCTTTCTCACGCGCACCGCGCTTCTTCTACTCGGGATGCTTTGCCGAGCCGGCGAACGCGTAGGCAATGATTGCCCTCTTTGGCTATCGACGCGGGTTTGGCCGGCGGTTACTTACTATTTCAATACAGAATTATAGCATATCATTACCGTGTTCACTTTAGAGATTATAGTGTTACCGGATGCCGGACTTTCCGGTTAGCGCTGCTCACAGCAGTGCCGCCTTTTAATTCCATTTCTGGGTTGACATGTTCTGTCCGGACGGTGTCGTGAAGGTTGAGAGGCTTGGTTTGGTTTATGGGGTTTAACGTCCCAAAGCGACTGAGGCTGTGAGAGACGCCGCAGTGAAGGGCTCCGGAAATTTCGACCACCTTGGGGTTCTTTAATGTGCACTGACATCGCACAGTACACTGGCCTCTAGAGTTTCGCCCCCATAGAAATTCAACCGCCGCGGCCGGGATCGAACCCGTGCCTTTCGGGTCAGCAGTCGAGCACCGTAACCACTGAGCCACCGCGGCTGCTAAGGTTGAGAGGTGCTATTTCATCTGCGTGCTTAGCAGAAGAACGACCTCTACAACCTCGGGGTAGTTCACCACGCCATCTCGTTCGCTATAACCGAGTGGTGTAGCCCGAGTTGTTCGCTGTATCTGCGACAAATTTCCGTTGCCCTTATGCATATTCACAACCGCTCGTAATAAGCGAGCGTTCGTTATATCTGCAACCATTAAAGTGGGCTTCACTGTACATCCGCTCACTTCGCTTTAATACACTTTAATACACTAGTATCAAGAAAGTCTAGGTAAGGCTGTAGATGCACGGGTAGAGGAAGTAATGACTGATAACAACATTTGTCATCTGCCTTGTGGAGAGGCCGTACAGGCAAGTAAAAGCGAAGAGTGAGAAAACCGAATGAATCAGCACTCGCGAGCACGTCCTGAAAAGACAGGCGAGCACTTAGTCACCTATTAAGCACATCCGCCAGAAAGGGGTTGTTTGTAGCTTTAAAATAAATGGCTGAAACAAGTGTGTGGAAAAATGGTGCATGCCAGATTAACCATTCTTTTTCACGTTATGAACGGCGCAAAAAATTCTGCTGACGCAAAGGTTGCTTTTGACAGCGCCCCAGGAAAAGTCCCAAACATTCTAGTATCACAAACAAATTTCTTACTTTACTATAGTGAGAAGCCACGTACGATTAGCTGAGTTTTTGAAGATACTGAGCTATAGGGGCTTGGGATATATAACTTGAGTCACAAAGGCGATGTCGAATAGGTGATTTAAATAAAATATGTTTGGTAAGTTCTGGATGTTAGGGAGAGCCAGTGCTCCCACAAGGCTCTCGTTGGTTGGGGGATGGGCGGTGGAGGGATTCTCGAACATTTTCTTACCATGTAGTAAAGGAGGGGGGGGGGGGGGGACTGGCAAGTCGGTTTCGGGGTGACGGAAAGGTCTATATGTATACGTGCCGATACATGACAGTTTTGTTTCTCAGTAGTGAGCGGGAACGTAGAGGGCGCGTGCGGCGGCAATTTTGGGGCCCCGTAAGTACACTGCGTACGAGAAAGCCCCGACGGACTCAAGCTTCAGGGGAGACCTGCTCAAGCAGGAGGGTCTTGTAGATGCAAAATCCACCAGCTTTTCGCCTCACACCTCATAAATTGGATTATAGCGTATATACATAGCCGATTTTCATTAATTTGAAGTTCATTTCATTTTGCGGCTCTTGCCTAAATTCGTCTTTTTGCTGTGGACAATTAATGAAATGGGTAAAGTGAGAACATCTCACATTAAACAATTTTTTCATGCTCAAGTAGCGCAGTAAACAAGACAAAAGAAAGACGGGAGATGACACGAGCGCTGACTAACAACTGGTTATTTTATTCTGGGAAAAGTACATAAAGGCGCAGGACACAGGGAACAACAAAAAAAAAACAGAACAAAGGTTACAACTTAAAAACCATGCTGCGCACGCACTTCACAGTCGAGTCGTGACATCTTTTTCAACGAAATTCGAAGAGTATCTTCCATAGTAGACGGGACTCCCCAATCTCCTGGACCTCACACAATGCCAAGAAAGCCTGACTCCTTATCTACCAAATTGATAGATGGTGAAGCAACACACTCATCTGCTTCCTTCCTGATCCCATTGACCTCGACCAACTCCCTAAAAATGCAAACAGGGTTATTAAACAGGACACTTGTCTTATCTACTGTGGGAAGCAATCGTTGCACTCGCTGCAATGCAAAGCCGAGTTGTACGACACCGCTACTTTTTCACCCATCTTTGATGTTCGAACAAATGTCCATTGCTTTCCACTTAGAAAGACAAGTCTCCTGTTTAATCACCCTGATCGAATTTGCAGGGAGATGGTGGAGGCCTTTATGATCAGGAAGGAAGCAGATGAGCGTGTTGCTTCACCATCCTTCAATTTCGTAGATAAGGAGTTAGGCTTTCGTGGCAACTGTGAGAGGTCCAGGCTATAGGGGAGTGCCGTCTACTATGGAATATAGCCTTCGAATTTCGTTGAAAAAGATGTCATGACTCGACTACGATGTGCATGCGCAGTACGGTTTTTTAGTTTTAATCTTTGCTCTTCTGTTCTTTGGATTGTTCCCTGCGCCTTCATATACTTTTCCGACAATGTAATAACCAGTTGTTAGTCAGTGTCTATGTCGTCTCCATACATCCTTTCGTCCTCTTTACTGCGCTGCTTAAGCATGAACCCAAGCAGCGCAGTTACCCGGCCCAATATTGGAAATGTATCGGCAAAGAGCGGTCTCCTACAAATAAGGACCAGAGTGAAACCATCCATTTCCAATACTGGGCCGATTACCTGCGCTGCTTGGGAATCCTTACCAACTAGCCCAGTTTTATGTTCTCGTAAACAAATCTTTGCATTTTTTTTTATTTTGTATTGCGATGTGCAAGAACAAAGAAAACGCATAGCAAGGTTGACTGAAACCCATCTGCGTTCTAATTTATTTTGTCCTGAACCCGTTTGAACCCGTTTGAACCGGTTCGAGACGGTCCGAACCGGTTCGAACCGGAACGGAATGGCCTTCTGGAGCCGAACCCGGAACTGAACCCGAAAGGCGTGAACCCGAACCCGAACCGAACCCGAAAAAATGCCGGTTCGACACTCTGGCCGTAACTACAAACTGCGGCATCATGTGAACGCGCCTGAACTTCGGAGCCGGAAGTATCGTCTGCGGCGCTGTCTGTTACAGTGCGTGGTTCTATTTCGTGCGCTTTCCATGGCATTTCAGGACAGCTTTTTCCTCTAATGCTGTCTGGGCAGTCCAGTTTCCTGTAATGCCATCTAGGACGCCGTCGAACATTCAGTTCCGCTGTCGTTCTGACTGCCGTCACCACCACTACGCCGGCATATTAACCACGACACAACACCCTTACCTTTCGGTATTGTCCATTCTCTGTTCAGGACACACGCAGCATGCGCTTGCTTACGACGCTGCGGCACAATGAACGATGTCGCAGCGCAAATGAGTGAGTGTATGAGCGATGCTGGCGCGCTCGGCGACTGCAGTGTGTGGCTAAAACGGGAACCGCAAGCACCTGACAGACAATTTTTCTATGTATGTGTCCCCTTCGAAAACGCCCCTCAACCATTTCACGCGTTACTCATTCAGCTGACATCGCCCGCCAAGCGTCCGGTTCCAGACGCCGTCCGTTCGTCGAGCCAGTACGCCAGTATAAAGCCGGAGTTTGCGCAACACGGGCTTCAAGACTGACGAGGAGCTTCGTGAGGAGAATGCTCAGCTCAAGCCGAGATGCGGTAAGCCGATGTTTCTGCCGAACGCAGTATTTCATTCTTATGCAGTGCTCTAAAAGCATAAGCTGCTGTTTTCCTGCTGCTTCGAGATGAAGCACGTTTGCACCCATAAAACGCGGCATTGTTGACGGCTACCTCGTTGACAACCCACTGAACGGTCGTTGAACTCCATTTTTACTAAAAAAATTACGGTTCCTGCATTCAACTTCTCGGCAGTCGTTATGACCGGTATATGCTGTATTTCATTTCCTAAGCGCGCGGCTAGTCAGGTGAGGTTTACGCCTCAATGTAGTTGCTCTCGTCCTGACCATTGCTAAACCGCTTCCTGATTTTTCGGGTTTCAAAGTGTGGTCCGGGCAGGTACCGTGTTTATGCAGCGTGTATGCCGCCCTAAAAAGCATGGATTTCATTCCGTTTCGCTAGACTTGCGTGTGCTGTTCCCGACGGTCGTCATAAATAGGCCGAGTGAGAGCGCTTCGTCCAGACGGATCGCGCGCTCCGGCTCCGATTCGAATAGCGCACGCCTCCGCCTTCGAGGGCGCACTGGTGGCGTCGTACGCACAACTTTTCCGGTGGGGACTCACCACGTCGTGAACTTGCTGTATAAGTTATATCGAAATTTGCTGAAGATTTTGTTCTCGCACGCTGATTAAAAATTCGATACTTTTAGCACTTCGGTACTAGGTTCACTGAGGCTACGGTTAGCCGCCACACAGTAGTGTGTACCAAGATGGCACACATTATACGTAGTAATCAGGTCACCTGTGCGGAATTTTACATCCAGTCTTTACAAATGCAGTGTGCCAGGCAATGCAGCCAGCGCCTTCTTGTCTAAGTCCGAACACAATTCTCGAAGGTGAAGGAGTACATGTAGTATACTGCAACACATGTTAAAACGCCGTTTCGAAAAGTTAAACTGTACACACACTGTGCACTGCACTCTGCCTGTGAAAACTGCACACAAATGGGAAGCACCTCTTCATCAGAGCGAAAGGTCTGTATGAACGCAGGAATAGCGCTCTGAAGTCGTGCATTAAAGTACACTCTAAACAAAAATATACCGAAAAGGGAGCAAAAATGGTGGCGGCCACCCTTTTTACTCCATTTGTGAAAACATTTACTCCTTGAGTGTGGAGTAAAAAGGTGGACTGTCCTCCGTTTTACTCCCATGAGGGAATAATGGAGTTAAAGTGAGGATTTACCAGAATGCACTCCTGTTTAGAAAGGGAGTTAATTGTGCCAAGTACTTCACCAGTACCGATATGGAGTTAAAAAAAAATACCATTTTGTACAATCCACCCCGCCACCTAGCGTCTCGTCTGCTTCTGGTGAGTCGTCTGACAATGGCGGTGAGTGAAGACCGCTTGGTTACCATCGTCTCTGGATCTCTGTTCACTTCTGCCCCTTCACGGGCACCTGCCGCGGTAGAAGATATCGGCTTGTCGCCGTTTTTCGCTACAGTACAGTACATAACTGAATTGTTCCTGTGAAGCCTCCAGTGCACTAGCCTTACCTAACTTTCCTTTGTTTGTGTCGCCACCCCGTTACAACCCGCGCTTAGGCCTAATTCTTTACAGGCTTTTTTCAGTGTGGTCCTCGCAATGTATTGCAGCACATTATGTGTTTCATGAACATGGAACTGTGATAGAATATAGTGTCAGCCCTGAGCTCTTGATCGAGCTCATGAGGCTGCATTTTACCTCAGTCATATTGAAAAGCCAAGCCTTAATGAAGTGAATATGGAAGCAAAAACAGCCATTCCAAACTACCATCACGAGTGTTTTCAACTTTTCTGCTCTGGTTTTTAGTCAAATATAGCGTAGTGCATAACCGTGAAAACTACTCAGCGACTCTTTCTCAGTTTTGAACTATTGATTATAATGTTACATCCCTTTATCTAGAAACACTGCCAACCAAACGAGCTCGTACAGCAAAGGGAGACGACAAGCAGACGACTCCTGCCGCCTACACCGCCGCTGGGCTTGCAGACGGCGAGTAGAATGCGGGACGCGGAGTTCCATTAGGGCAGCGCAGTTTCCCAAGTTGGGTTGCCGGCGGCCCGCAGAGCTACTGCCCGTTTCCACCGCTGTCACTGTAAGAATGAGCCTGACTGAGGATAAATAAACTATAAACATCACGCCATTTTCGGGCTCCATTTCAATAAGGAATGAAAAAATTTACTCCCTTTTCACTTCTTAATAACTCCCTTATATAAGGGAGTAAATAAAAAGACCATACATATGGAGTAAAAAAACCTCCTTTTGGGTGTGCGTTAGAGGACAAGCCATTTACTCCCTTTTGGGTGTTTTTTTTTTGCTAACAGTGTACTTGAAGCCCCGGAAAACAAACTCATCTAGCTGTGTGGCTACTCTCACGTACAAAACAGCGATGAACATCGAAAACTACCACGGCTATACTGAATGTCTCGAAGTCGTCACTGATTCCCAGTGGCGGTAAGGAAGCAATTTAAAACTGCTTGTTCAGTGCGCGGAAAAAAGCAGGCACCAGCATCAAAACCGTCGTGCACCATCCCACCACAGAGCGTAGTTTTCTTTTTGTTAACAATCAGCATGTTCCTTTTCACTTCCGCAACGTTTGCTACTAGCGGGTGACAGATGGCGCTAGTTGGGGACACAAAAGACAATGATTCGTGAGGTTCCTCTATCCACAATTTAATCTTGCTAATGCAGGAGTTATGATATGTGCTTTACAGTGCAAATGCTCAGCACCTGTTCCTTGGGTTGAGAGTCGCTGACTGTCGATTTTTTGGGTTGGTGGTCGTAAAAGGCAAATTGAGCACAGGAAGGTGGTTGCCGTAGAAGGCGGATAAGTGTGGAGGAATACTTATAGCGAAAGCAGATGAATGTGGCACGCTCCATCTGTGAGGACTTTTAGGGAGCATGCCGCTCAAGGTGCGGCTCAGTGGCGGCGGCGGAGCGCATTTTTATCGGTCGACTGAAGAAGATTGCTTGTCAAAGAAGGTGTACTGGTGGAAAATAGTCATCTATATCTGTACATATATGAGTGTCCTTCTAAAACTCTCGAATTCATTATATCGTAAAATCAAAATACCTTAACCACTGCACTGAAATTTCGCATTACGAAGTGTCATAACTCTCCAGTGAGTTTATTCTTTCATGCCATTTGAAGGCAGTTCATTACACATCAGATATAATCATATTGAAATGAGTTCACAATGCATTGGATGATCTTGGAAATAAGGAACTATCGGTCGTAGTGAGGTATGGATGACTGCTGTCTGAGTGAATCGAAAACAAAAGCTTCGTAACGCACAAACACTGTAATCAAAAGGTTGTACACACTGATTGTGCAGCGCTGTGAACGTTGAATGCATTATGCTATAGAATGATTATCTCCAGGTCCCGAATTCTTTCCAAGACTCCAATCCATGATCCACGAATGGCGGGTCCATGGCGTCATTGCAGCTGAACTCAGGAGTCCCGTGAAGCGTGTTCGTATGCTGCAGTGGTATGAATGCAACGAAAGGAAAAATTTACTGTAGCTACAGCCGACTTATTAGTGAAAAGGGGCAGGCAGAGTGGGTTTATAAAGCAATTGCCTTTCTGAAGTAGCCGCAGTTTCTTGTACCGCTTGGCAGAGCCTAAGCTTATTAACAATTTTTACTTCCTACAAGGGGCACCTCAATTGATACAGTATGCATGCGCTAAAGCGGACTACTCCCGGAGTCTACCTGTGTAAAATCATACGTTTTCAAATTTCAGCATAAACTGGAGGTTATTAGCTCATGGAAGCAACCGCGTATGACAGTATTGTTCTCAAGCGTGTAAAAAAAAATAAACGGAGAGCGATGACTGAAACGCAGTCTAGCGTTTGAAAATCGCCAGCGTGAAGGTGCAGGGGTAGAAGACATGTGACAGCTTTGGAACTTAAAATGATTGACTTCAACGATGAAGCAAACTGCGCAGCGACTGAGCAAACTTGTTGCCTTGTTGACAGGTGGAGACCAGGCAAGGGAGGCCCAGTGAGTGTCAATTTTCCAAGCTGCTTCGCACTAAAACTAGGCATAAAAGTTTGGCAGCCATTGTCGCTTCGGTTTCAAGTGATAAAGCGGCGGCCTTTTGCGATTTCATGGTGACAGATTTATTAAATATGCTACTTTAAATGACTACACATACAAGTGAACAGCGAGACCAATGATGTCGCCTTTTGCCGCGCACTGCATGTCTTTATGGAGCAAGTAACAGCCCTCTGTGTCCTCAGTTTTTTCGCATGTAGTGAATGAAAGAGGCATTTAATGAATATGATGTCACTAAGTATATTTGCCATTCCGTTCCATTCGCTTCTTCTAATCCACCCCTCTGTTTGAATGATTCCAGTGACAGCGAGTGTATTTGGGCAATTGCAGTGCATTGGGCAGTTGTAGTGCTGGAATAACCAGAATGAGGTATCATTCAGCCAACCCCTCCTTCGATAAGAAAGGGCTATGTAATCACACACGCATGCCTATTAATGTGCCCGTTAGTGACGTGCGCTGGCCCTTCGCGAAATCATGTTTTTAGTAGTTAGGTAGGTTGCCTGTTAACAGCTGTGCTGTAATCGTCCTGCGAGCGTTTCACTTCAAGATGAAAATCCTCTGTGCAAATTAAGGTAATCACTAATGTACACCTCTCACATGCTCCTTGGGAAGCTGAATGAAGTCTCGGTCAAAAAAGCATTGCTCAAGCATCTTGGGCGGAAATAACTGCAGCCTCGCAGTATACATTTCATACAAAATTACATAGGCATTATTACGACTCAAGGGTCTGATGTTATTTTTGTCAACTAGCGAAAAATGTTACAAGCAAAACTTACCGTTTTTAACAAACGTCGCTTTCTGTTGCGGCAGAAATCTTGGTGTATAATGTGGAAGTAGCCAGTGCCACCATCCATGCAGGGATTCCCAGGACGAAGTACAGCCAGACGCTGAACCAAAAGCCAGACTAAGAGTAGCAAGAAAAAACAAGAGTTCGTAATATTTACTTGCAATAACGTAACTACAGTCATTATTCACGCGTAAGCTGTGGCAAGTTTGTGGAGGTAAACGGACAGATACTGCCTCCAAGGGCCTGTGACGCTTCCTATCTACAGATAAACGGAAATTTCTGGCTCACATTGGTAACCCTGGCCATTAAGCCCCGGGTGGTGTGGCCAGTATAGGACTAATTTGGCAGCGCTTGCGTAGTTTCTATTGTAGGGATGTCTAGCATTGGAGAGAAAATCCTGTTAGCTACTTTAAGTCAGCCTATTTAGTGAAATACAGAAAATAAAGAGCTCTGAGTCTTTCGCTTTCCCCACGGATTACATGTCGTTGCAACACATGTAGCTCATTCCAGCCGCCAGTGTGATAGCTGCATTCAATATCTCCATTCTCCAACACTAAGTGTTACTGCATTTGTAGGCCCTCGAAACACCTGCAGAAATGTACGCACATACATGCACTCTACCGATGCAGAGACTGTCCGTAGCAGGGGCGATCACCCCTAACAACCACTTCTTGTCTACCATCAGTTTATGTACAGGGTTTCAGGCTACTCTACGCGCATTCGAATCGCGGAATCTTCCTTCGCGTATCCCAGATACTTTGCTCAATGCCTGACCGCCCACCTTACGCTACGTTTTCCCGTGGAATGTATTCCTGGTTGCCAAGCAATACACGAGAACGGGCTTGCACATGCTCGGGCCCATGAAAAAATCTCACCGGGTCCTCCGACTGCCTGGCAAGCCCTCTATCAGAACCATCGCGGATACCTTCACAATTTGCGCCAAACCCTTTTCTACTCCTCCAATTTCTTGTGTCGTGCCGACGCCACTCTCATTTGACAGGCGCAGACAATCTCCCTTGACAATCTCCCTTGCCTTGAGCTGTATTCCTGTATTACCTGTATTACCTCCACAAACCTGGCAACCTCGCCTGTCTCGTGTGTTGTGAGCATCCCTCAAACATTCATACATACTGGTCATTCCCTCGCACCTCTAACTCCTACCCCATATCTTTCTCACATCTCATGTCTGCCCCCTATTACCCCACGTCGGCCCGATGGATCGCTCCGCCAATCGCTCTGCAGTCTATCCTCTGGCCGCTTCTCGTCGCCTACATCTGTCCCATTCGAGGGACACGCGGTCCAACTCCACCTCAGTCGCCACATAGCGGGCACCAAAAGGATTACTTACTAGACTCGAACTTGAGTTCTCTCTCTCCACATGAGTCACATGTTGATAGCGGACGGTTTAATTCTTCCATGGAGAGAATAAGCACCCTTAGGCACCTGTAGTTGCGGCTCACGCCTATCTGAACATCATCCTCAACAAGCTCTTCATGAAAATAACCACTATTACAACCTATTTATGTCTCAGGTCTTCCACAAACGTTCAGTGGCACTTACAAAGAGCCTAACACCTCCATTACAGGCCGTGTCCACGGTCGTCATATATATCACGTAGAGCGAGTGACAGTCCCCGAAGTGGTCGCGTACCTGCAAGAGTATGCATCAAGAGAAGAAAAAATCTCCCCTGTAGAATGGCACTGTCCCTAAGTGAAAGACATCAACATAAAGCGTTTACATCATCGCGCCTATTCATCCTTTGTTAGTAGCGCAATTTGAATCACTCTTTCAGTTATGCGGCCGACCTGAGTGGAAAAGCTCCTTGACGCACAGCATAAAGAACTGAGAAAACTTCCCGATGTAAGCCGGTAGACTGCAGTACGCTCAGCTCTCTAATCTACGAAGACGAGATTGACTCGAATACAAACGGGGCTTCTATCAAGCCAGCTCCAGCCCTTGAGATACTGCTGCAAACAAACCCTTTCCTTTTGCTCGAAAGGAAGCTGTTGGCTCAGATCCAGCCAAGCGGCTCTTCCTAGGAGTGCACATGGTGAGTTGTCCGCTCAAAGTCAGTAATACACTTCGAAGCTTTCGTTGTTAACAGAAGCTTACAAATAGAAGTCTCAAAGCAGAATCATGCGATCGGTGCATTTGTAATCCGCGGGACGTCCTCTCCCTTCCTTCTGTGCTGTGTAGACAGGAAGAAAGAGGGAAAGACAACTATATAATTGCTAAATAATCCTAGTTCAGCGGACTTTATACGCCCTCCAGTAATCAAGTCCCCCGACGTCAATTTCGTCTCCACATTCTACAAAGACGGCAAAGCGATGTACTCTGCCTACACATTTCTTGCTGTAGAAATAATAGCATAAAATCAAACGCCGGATTATTTACCCTTGCATGTACATAGCTAGGCCCGAGCCGCACCAGGATGCAGCGTGTATCTTACCTGGGTCTTCGTTTGCATGAAGTATTTCTGCAGGTCGTTTTTGAAACCCGTCATTATGCTCTTCATCCTGGACTCCAGTCTGGCTACCGACTTTTCAATGTCCGCCGACATAGAATTCCATTTTTTGAAGTTCTCGCTCATGTAAACCTGCGTTGCAAACATCGGTCGTTGCGCATCTCATGTACACGGTCCATGCTTGAGAGCTGTAAGTGCTGCAATTCGAGGCAGCATTGGTACAATGTTGGGAGTGCATCGAACCTCTCCATCTGTTTCATTCTAAGGATGATGCGGTAGTAGGGTATGTAATGCGAAGACAAGATAACAGGTGGTCCTTAAGGGTAACGGAGTGGATTCCAAGAGAAGACAAACGTAGCAGGAGGCGGCAGAAAGTTAGGTGGGCGGATGAGATTAAGAAGTTTGCGGGGATACGATGGCCGCAACTGGCAAAGGACAGGGTTAATTGGATTGACATGGGAAAGGCCTTTGCCCTGCAGTGGCAGAAGTCAGGCTTATAATGATGATGATGAGTACATCTCTAGAGAACACCGGCTATCGCAAGTCCGACTGGCCCCGGCTCAACACTAGCAGCCACACGGCTCCTTATCATAGGTCTAGTCTGCACCAGAACGGCAGATTGGGCGAGTTGGTGTTCCATGGTGACAAGTACATACAAACAGCGCTAAACAACAGGACCAGAAAGAGGAGTAGACAAACACAGAAGTAGCGCCGTGTTTGTCTACTCCTCTTTCCGGTCCTGTTGTTTAGCGCTGTTTATATGTACTTGTCTAGTCTGCTCCTGCAAATGCGGATGTGGGCCGATACAGATTGTGTGCAGGAATGTAGGCTTAAGTTGGCCTAATAGCGCCTCAGGATTTGCGCAGTATAAGCAGGGGCAAGCAATACTTAATCTCAGATAGCTGCAGCCGAGAGAGGTTCGGCATTGAAGTTAGAGCGTTTGTCTTTGCTTTCACTGCGCGCGTGTTACCCACAGGGTCGCCGCGTTTTGTGCTGAATGGGAAATTCCGCATTACCCTAGCCAGGGGCACTATATCTTTAGTGATATTTATTTATTTACTTACCCACAGCGCCACAGTGGCATTACAGGGGGGGGGGGGGGTATGTTGTACAAAGCAAAAAGAAAATTACAAGGGCAGTCACAAAGACAATGCAATTACTTCATTGTCAGTAATATTAACAAGAAATGAAGCTACAGCATTGCATTCTCGAACAGTGGGAGGAGAAAACGACATCTTAAACATATTCGTTTTTTATTTGAATTCGCGCACTATATGGTTATGATCAATACGCTCGGATCAATAGTGTGGATGAAAAATGTACTTCTCTCTAGAAATAGCAATCATATTCTGATATATATTACGAAAAAATTTAAGCCTTGGATTTCTCCTTTTTACTTCAAGGGGTTCCCATTCTAATTCCTGTTTTATACCACACACTTTACTAATTTTCTCAGAAACATAACGGGCCGCTAGGTTCTCGACTCTTTCTAATTTTTTTCTAATATCGATAGTGAGGGATGTGTCTTTACATGAGTATGGACGTAGAATCATTCTCAAACGTGACCACGGTATGAGTAAAGTGCAAAACTCACGGCAAGGTCCTTTCCATCCACCATCCAAGCAGCGCTCAACTCCATCGAGTCGTTAACGATGAGGCCCTGGGAGACAAACAGGAACTGCGTTGGCAGCAATGTCGCTACCTCTCATATAAGCGAAGCTTTTTGCTGACTCAAGGAGCGCACGTCGAAAACGCGGAACAAAAGGGGTTCAAACTTTTCTCTAGCAGAACCCAGAAATTGTGTCCACATGTGGCAGACGGGTGCTTCAGTGTTGAAAGAGCACAATAAAGAGCTTCACTTTTTCCGTTTGTTAACGAGAAGGAGTGCTCAGGGCTCATAGTTCAAGGCAAGAAGATTGGTTTTATGTCGTTTAACTAACCTGCCAAAATGACTCGGGCAATGATGGACGCCACAGTGGAGGACTCGACATAATTTATACCACCTAGGGTCCTTCCAACTTGCACTGAGCACTGACAGAACAGAGTGCACAGGACACTACCATTTCACCTCCATCGAAATGCTATCGCTGTCCACAGAATCGAACCCGCGTGTTTCGGGTCAGCAGCGGAGCACGATAACACTGATCCACCGCGACGGCTCAGAGTAAGAAGATACCAGCCGCATATCCGGTCTCTTCCCAGCAGGCCTTAATTTCCTGCATGCGCACCTGTGGTTTGCTTGTGGTGTTGACCACCTCAATTCGCCTCAGCGAGCAGCTCTTTAAAGATACAACAGACAAGTCTATGCTATTGCCTTCCTTCGCCAATGAGTGACAGTCGTTTCATTTTACCTTCGAACGCGCAGATATGCACAATCTTATCAGCACTCTTAATGCGGAGTGCGCGCTTAAGTAAATTGTCCTCTAAGCTACTCTCTATTTAATCGTATGAAGACAAGTTTCATTTACTGAAAATGGTATTAAAATGTTACCCCTCCGTTTATGAGTGAATGTTAAATAGGTTATACTGTATTTATACCGATTTGGGTTGACTCGTCGTACAGGTCGACTCCGAATTTCTGGGAACTAAAACATAAACGCAGTGCAGGCACTTCCTAGACAGCGACCAATGTAAGCGTCAAGATAGAAGCATCCGAATTATGATAGAGGTGAGGCGCATCACTAATCGGAGCAGCGAAGGCGCAGTGAACGAACACTTCATAGTAGACGGGACACGCGCATCCCAGTGTGAATACAACGCTTCGCCCCTCCGGATCTACCAAAGAACGCACGAGACCTCACAACCTTTGCTTTGTCCTTTTGAAGTTCGGCAGCCACCATAGACGTGCGTAGTGCCCCCGACATCGCATTTTAACGCAAGTAATCTGCTTTGTGTGCTCTGAAAGCTTATCACTGCCACAGCATGCCAAAAGTGATATCGCTGTTTCGGTCAGCATCCGATCTTTTCAGCGGCAATAAACCCGCTTGAAACGATCTATTTTTCAAAGGCGCCGAGATTAGTATAGGTGTTCCTCTAAATGCTGCCGAGAAAGGTCACCAACGTTCCGAGGGCAGAACTCGCCGCACGGTTCACCTACTCGGAGAAGCTTCGTTTTTAAGGCGACGCCTGTTAAGCATCCGGTCAAAGTGGGGACAGAGTTGCGCGATTTTTTATCAGTTTCTGCGAGATTTTTTCGGGGCGACTTTCAAAAAGAAGTTGCGCATGAGTCGTTCTTGCTATAGGAGCGGTAGCAACTGCCATACTATAGAAATGCACGAAGTTACCCTGGGCTACGTTGATATTAAGGCGGGAAACAGGAGACCGCTTTTTTAAAATTTTTGCGTCTAATATACGGCGGCCTGGTTTGCGGCGTTACAGTCCTGCACTTTTCTTTTTTCTTCTTTCTCGTTTCTTAAAACTTTTCAAGGCTTCAATGCCTTCAGTAAATTTAGGGATAAAAAAATTGTGGCTGTGGCTGAACTAAGTTGATCCAGGAATTAGAGTGAAAGCTCTGTTGAGGAGGGTTAGACATAGTTTAGCTTTGGTTCATCTTTATTATTTCAAAACTTCAGCGAGGGAAAATTTTTCCAGCGAGAGCATATCACGTGATGCATCACGTGCCGCAAGTACAAGAGCGAGCGTCCAGAGCGGCGGTCGGAGCAGCTGCGGACGTGACTGCCAAGAGCAAGAGCGAATCACGTGGCACATCACATGCATGAGGAGCAGCGGCGAGCAGCACCCAGCGAAGCGGCGGACGTCACTGCCAAGTGCGCAGCTGTGGCGTCGGAGAAGATGAAGTCGAGGCACCTGCCACGCGCGATTTTGTACAGGTAGAGCGCCTCCCGTTAGAGGTCAAATCTAAGAGCCAGATGACCTTCAGAGACAGCATGGGAGGAGTAGAACTTTCGCTCTCAAATAAGCAACTAGGCGACCGCGAGAAGTCTAAATCATTAAACAACTTTGTGGTTATAACGGCGGCTGGCACAGTGAAAGAACACTACTTTGAGCAGAGGCAAATGAAGCTGGAAAAGCTTTTCATGAAAGAAGTTTTCCCATTAGCCCTTGCTAGATGTAACTTTGTCTGCTACTTTCTCCAGGATACTCGTGATTTTGTATTTAGATAAGGAAGCATATGCCTACCATTCCTTCATAGGAAGCAATCCTCTCCTCTGACGTGATCGTGTCCAGCATGGCAGCAGCGGCGTTTATCTCATTCTTCACAGAACCCTTGAAGAGAACGATGATAGTTTTCTTAAAAACACGAAGACGGGAGAAAAGCTGAAGGGATCATTTCAACACTCAGGAAATAAATTGTTAAGCGAAGCATCACATCGAGGCACTCCGTTAATTGCCTGCTACAAAGCACGTCGAAAATCTTGAGCGTTAATTTCAACGGGTAACTTCAATAACGATATTAGGAGAGGCAGGCGATTTGCAACTATGAGATATTCATTCCATAGGCCTCTTTGCGTAAGTTGGATGATCTTACGATTGTTTGTAGCTCCCAGTTCTAAGCCTGCTATCGAATTATAGCATACAGTCCCTCCAACGAATGCCGAAATTGCTGAGTCCTGTCGACATTGTTTCACACTGTCGTTGCACTTGCGTGTAACGCACGACAAAGCTCATAGAACCCTTTGAAATTACTTTCACAAACCAACGTTTACAATCATTTACCGGTTATGTTATCATAGGGAACTAGAAATAGCGTTCTCGCCATTACTATGCTTGTAAGAATGGAGCAGAAAGAAAGAATGGCAACGCGATGATTGGAACCTGGCGAGCCTCACTGTAGGTGTTTCCAAAGACGTTTTCGATATTACTCTGACAGGTCTCTAAACATTTAGGCCAGACTTCGCTTCATGGCAGGAGGATGGCGTACAACGCAGTGTAAGGGACAGTTTTCTTGGGGAAAAAAGAGTGCAGTATTAGGCCCTCTTATACTGGAGATGCTAATTCGAATTTCCGTTGCACCATTCGGTCGATACTAAAACGCGCATGGTATAAAATATAGCAGCAACTCACAGCAGTATTGGTATGTTATTTTTCAATGTGCTATTTTTCAATTGTACTTACACTTGGTAGGCTTCTCAGAGCGTTCTGAAGTTTATTTTTAATGCTGTCAATCTCGCTCAAGCGGCTCCTGGTTTTGTTGGCCTGCGGGGAAAGGCTGTGTTCAGGTAATAGTGTAGAACAATAATCTAAAAAAGAATTCTGGCATTTGTTCCTTGTCCCAACTAAACATACTTCCTATGAGGAGTCATTCTGTTTGCTTTGTAGATAAACACCTCTTTGATAAGTGAAAGAAAATACGATAAGTTTTAGATAACCAATAGGCCCCGCCTAATGAAGCATTATTAATAATAATCAACCTTTTTTGTGCAGATCATGCTCTAACCGTTATAAGTATTCATTACTGTGTGCGCGGCTGTCTTCTCGGTCGAGGCCAGCTAGAAATGAATGGTTTGTTTTCTGGGGCTTAACATCCTGAAGCGAATTATGCCATCAGGGATGCCGTAGTGAAGGACTCGGAATAATTTCTACCACCTGAAGTTTTTTAACGTGTAAAGACATCGCACAGCACCCGACGCTTCAGCATTTCGCCTCCATCGAAATGCGCCAACCGCAATCGGGATCGAACCCGCCTCTTTAGGGTCAGTAGACGATCACCATAACACTAAGCCACCACGGCGGCTCCAGTTAGAAATGTATTGCGATGTCATAATTTGCTGCGTGTTAAAATTATTGATGTAGGGTACCGTTATTACTGCTATAAAATATCACCCTAAACATAAACCAAAAATTGAAAACAAGCGTTTCTTCGTATTTCTTGAAATAATGGGTTCCGGAGAACGATTATTTTAAAACGAAAATTTCACCTTGAGTAACAATGGCTGTAATGATATGCACATAGATCTAGGTGCACTGTTTTACCAGTTTTGTTTTAATATCCCGCTGCCTCTTATATCGAGAGTTAGCGCTTGTGATGTCACGGATGAGCCTTCGCAAGCCTGAGCCAATTGACTAAGCTACAGTGGACGAATGTGGCGAAAGTAGAAACTTACAGAACAGCTCAATAACTCCGAAGAAGTATTGCTCGAGCTTGCTTGTCGAGTTTTTTCTTGAAAGTTTAGCAGATAAAAACATTCATCCCGTGCTTTTAGCCAGTTAAAGCAGCCTGGACGGAACGAGTGTTTGACAAAATCTCGCTTATTACAGTTCGGTGGATACGTGCGGTACTGGCCGATCGTCGGCGGTTACACCGCGGGGGAACAGTAATTATCCATAACATGACCACGAACAAAAATGGGAGTAATGGCTAAGTACGCTGATTAGTCCTCCTAGAAGAGGAATCGTCGTCTTCATGGTCCAGGCAATGGCTAAGACGCTCAGTCTACAATACGTTCTTATGTCTGGGCTACACACCAAGCCTTTCCTCCTGCCTTGCATAATTGAATATAGGCATCGACAGATTAGGCCCACTGTGCCCCACTTACCGCTTCCGCCAGCTGTTTGAAGATAGCAGGAGCGATGCCTGCGGGATCAGCAACCTTACGGAGGCTGTTCATCACGTCCGGACTTATGGAGAGCTTTTTCTTGAGCTCAGTATGAAGTTGCCGTAGACGCCCTCGTCCGGACAGCTGCTCTAGCCCGTCCAAAGCGGGAAGGGGCGTGTTGTCTTCGATCAATCCTAATAGTTGATTCCGTCTGGCTCTCAATAACCGCCGAGCGATGCTAAGCGTCAGGCTGTCACCAAGAAGATTCGTGAACGACATGTGGTCCACAGAGCACGTCGCAAAGCGCTTGCCTATCTGCAGCAACTTCGTAGGTGAGAACTTTGTGGAACCTTTGGGAAGCACAGGGACGTCAGTGCCGTGCCCGACTGGGCCTGCGAACGTTGAGGCAGTGGTGATATCATGGTACAGCTGTCTTCCCGATAGAGTAGGGAGATTCAGCGTGCGCTCCCTAAGACCGGCGCTCGGCATTGTGACGTTGGCTCTTCCCGTCTCTTGATACAGACGCCACCGTTCCCCTTCATCTTGGGACACCACGCTGGAAATATCTTGTCCCCCTTTAGGCATCGATGAAGTAGCTTCGCTGCCAGTAGATGTCTTCTCGTTCCCGTCCTCTTCAGTGTTGTCCCAGCACTTGTCGATGGTAATGTTCTGTTTCCAGCGGCTGTTCACGGGTTGAGTGCTGCTGCCGTTTTGCGCCAGAGCTGGTACCGTCAACAATGCACCGGCATTCTCCGTGATGCGACGACGCCCTACGGCACGCGCCTAGAGAAGATTGCGTTGCTTCAGGTGATGTTCGCTGGCAAATCCGTTTTATAAGAACAGCTTATTAGTTTCAGAAATCAACAGCTTGTTATTAGCCCAAGCATCTACGGTTGCAACAAATAAAGCGCATGCTATCATGACCTTTCCTGACAAGAAATGCAACTAAATATTTCAGGGCTATAACTGTGGAATTAAAATTGAAGATAAAAGAACCTGAAGGGGATTTGTAACTTATCATATCAAATTTATGTACCACTTCTTTTATCCACAGTGGACCAAAATTTTTAATAATAGCCTGTTTGAGATAGTGAGATGGCTTTTGATGCTTTGTAATATCAGCTTGGCCGGACAACAGAAAACTCATGATTCACGCTATCTTTAAACTACGTCTGTTTCCGCGTGCCGAAGGGCCATTTTTATGTAAAAGGGGGCGAAGTGGACAAAGTTTCTTCAGTCCCAGCGCGGAAAAAAGGCCGATGCTGAAAATTCTAAAAGCCACATGGCCAATAATAACGGAAGGATGTAAATATTCAATTTTAAGCACGCACCCAACTATATTTCTAAACCGTGGTAACAATTAGAAATCAGTTACACATCGTTCTTGCTGACATGGTTCATCTCTTTTCTGAGCGGTATTGCAGTGCCGCAGAAATCATTTCATTATGCCAAATAGCACATAATATTTTTTTTTAATTTTGACTGTTCGCTTAAACAACCGGTATATGATAACGAAGTGCATTTTGGTTAACGGCAATCTTGAGAAAAAGCTCGATAGAAGCCCTTCAGTTCCATGCATAGCCAGTGAACATCATAAAAAGCGTGTTGCACACACTGGAAAACAGTTAGCGTGCAGGAACTCAGTGCACAATAAAGTTTACGAAAAGACTGCAAATGGTGACCGGAAAAACGGGCGTTGGTGCTGGGGAGGTGTTTAATAATATCCTAATCGGCCTCTGCTGCCAGGTGTGGGAATGCTTGTAAAGCGGAAATTAGTCGCCGGAGGCTTGTAGATCACTGTTTTAGCGGTCGGATTCCATATTTCTGTACTGTATTTTCGGGGTGTCTACCATTCGGTCTGTTTTTACTACTTCCGCGTATGAAGCGCGTCCATTTTGTTACCCTACTGAAAAAAGCTGTATGATGCAATCCCCTCAACAGGCTTATTGATATTATAATAATCACAGAGATATTATCAGATATTATAAACTCACGATGCATCAATTGAGTCGATAATTTCAAATGCCTGGGTGTCACCTTTTCCGCAAACATGTCCTGGGATAATCACGTCAAGCATGTTCTAAGCAAAATAAGTGAAATAACTGGTGTAATAGGTCGTTTAAGATATATCCTTCCCGCACGCATCAAACGTTTGCTTTATCATTCACTCTTTCAATCACACTTGAACTATTGTCAATTAGTATGGGGAAACACAACATCCGCTAATATAGAACACATTCACATGTTAAAGAAAAAGTATCTCCGAACACATATAATGCTTCTTATATTGCTTCCGCATCAACGTTCTTCAACAACTCTGGTGTAAATCCATATCACAATCTCTATAGATATCGCTTAAGTCATGTATATAAACAGCAAATCCACAGGAATATCAACAATACACGTAACCTATCCCAATTACAGGACAGAACTCCAAGTTACATTACAAGACACTTCGAGGATTTGTCAGTACCGATGTCACGTTCAAGTTACGGGAAACACTGCCTTAAGTACACTATATCAGCGCTTTTGAATTACTATAATTCTGTCCGTTTTGACCTCTTCAGGGCAACCTACAAGGACCTCCGGCAGATGTATTTGGTTTCTAGGTAATGTTGTCTAGCCTTGCTGTTGTTTTCTTTTGCATTTGTAGCAGTGAGTTTCAATGTTGTTTTCGTTTACATTTGTACTATGAGTACTAAATCTGCATCATATTAAATATGTATGTATATGTTTGGGTATGAAGAATATGTTTGCTTATGTGATGCTGCCACTCTGCCGAAATAAGGGATTGTGAACCCGTCAAGCTGTCCAAGGACAGCTTTTTTTTTCGGCAATCCCCCCGTTTGTGCTTAATGGCAAATAATGATGTCATTCCATTTCATTTCAAATGTCATGCAGAGTATCTGATATTGTATGACTGTATAAAAATTGTCATTTTTTTAAGGATGCATGACATTTTTATGACTTGTATGACAAACGTGTCGAAGTTATTGAAAAATAGAGAGGCATCAAGTGCCCTACTATCCGGTTTATTTTTTTTTATCCCATAGTTGAAAGGCAGCTTTCTATCCCGTAACCGGTGTGCGCGTCGCCGTTGTATATCGCATCGGAAGTCTCCTGTAATGCATTTCCTTTCATAAGAATGCAGCCATGAAAGTTAGAAGCGGCGCTCTCGGCCATTTTCCTGTTTTTTTTTCATGCAATACGTGTGCTTCTCACATGCACCAAGTCGACCTGCACATCGTCCACATGAATTTCCGTATTATATGCAGCATCCTTATTTAATTGATTTTAAACTGAGGTGATAGTTCCGGCTTGTACAAAGCAGGACTAGATGCCAGCTCGTTCAGCTCATGTTCAGTCTAGGACTCATCCCGCTGGTATTTTTCCTCCTTGGATTTTTCATACACGCCAGGAATTTCGCATTTCGAACAAAGAGGCACATGAAGTCAGATGATTCAAGTGGTGTTGCTAAATGTTGCAAATTTTTGCAGAAGCAGCATACGCTACTCCATTAGTACTTACTTAACGGGAGAGGAATGTGACGCTGTACTTTTCTTTTGTCCAACCAGAATTTTTCAATCTCTTTTTTTTGGGCTTGTATATAAGTGTGCTGCGCCTAAAATTTGATACCTAAAGATGTGTGTCCTTCGTTAACTCGAACAGTCTAGACCCAATAAGCAGGCTAGAACCGGTACTAGCCACTGGATCTGCTCACCCGAACACGTCCTGTCCCGACAGCAAACATTGTTTTATTTGCAACCACCTTTCATTGTTTCTGGGCGTTGTCATTTGTCAACCAACGTAATCTGTCGCAGAACATGTATTCCTTGTCCGAAAGAAATTTGAGCGAGCATGCAATCTACAAACCTTACAAAGTTCGATAGCGCCTTCAGAAGAAGGGGCTGTTCTATGCTCACTATAACTGAGTGACTAAGCAATGACATGAGCGAATAAATGACCTGTTCCAAGGTTTTGGTGAGCAGGAAGTCGATTATGACGAGGGAAGCTGGTGAGCCTGGATGCTGCGCCGGGAAACAGAGGAACCGGTCGAATACGGTTCCCATGGCCAAGGAGACAGTGGAGACCAACAGTGCAATGGGGAAGAGCAGCTGAAAGAGCACCACAGCCGTCGACAGCACCCAGCTGGCCATGTAGAGGCCGCAGAAACCCCGCTTGACTCTTCGCAGGCCCGAGTAGATGGCTGCCCAAAAAGAAGACAGGAAGCGCACTAAGCAATGTTTAGTCGCCGCAGAAAGGGAAATAAATATGAGTATTCACTTTGCATTTCTAACACATTTATGAATCCTTCATAGTGTTGTTTATTCGTGCACATCGGGACGGTTGACACACACGCCCAATAGAATTTGGCAGTGCCTGTCGTTGACACGGTACAGGCTCTCCTGAAAGTACATCAAAATAGCGCAATAATGTGGCATTTGCAGCCCGTCCAAATGTCCACTAAAGCGACAGAATCAAACATTCTTAGTTTTATTGCAATGCACTCGAGGAGGGGTAAGATATCCGTTAAGGGCTTTTGTGGTCACAATGGAACTTGGAAGCAACGGAATAGACTTAGACATGTATGCAATATTTGCTTTACTTTTTTTGCAGCTTTTCGTTTATAAGGGCTTGTTCCTTTGGTAAAAGCTGCCATCTTGTAGTCGTAGTCGCATCTTTTACAAAAAAATTACGAGTGCTTGGCGGAAAGCTACGGCGAATGATCAAAAGTGGTAGTTCTCAAAATTGCCAGAAAAGTGATGACGTGCTGAACGCAGCCGGATGATGTTTTCTGGAAATATTGCATGGTTAACCATTAAAGGACGAAAATGTGTACTCTTTCGATTGCCATCTGCATTTATTGGCTCTGCGCAGTTATGTTTACGTTCATCACACATATTGACTAGCGAACGTGTGTGTGTGTGTGTGTGTGTGTGTGTGTGTGTGTGTGTGTGTGTGTGTGTGTGTGTGTGTGTGTGTGTGTGTGTGTGTGTGTGTGTGTGTGTGTGTGTGTGTGTGTGTGTGTGTGTGTGTGTGTGTGTGTGTGTGTGTGTGTGTGTGTGTGTGTGTGTGTGTGTGTGTGTGTGTGTGTGTGTGTGTGTGTGTGTGTGTGTGTGTGTGTGTGTGTGTGTGTGTGTGTGTGTGTGTGTGTGTGTGTGTGTGTGTGTGTGTGTGTGTGTGTGTGTGTGTGTGTGTGTGTGTGTGTGTGTGTGTGTGTGTGTGTGTGTGTGTGTGTGTGTGTGTGTGTGTGTGTGTGTGTGTGTGTGTGTGTGTGTGTGTGTGTGTGTGTGTGTGTGTGTGTGTGTGTGTGTGTGTGTGTGTGTGTGTGTGTGTGTGTGTGTGTGTGTGTGTGTGTGTGTGTGTGTGTGTGTGTGTGTGTGTGTGTGTGTGTGTGTGTGTGTGTGTGTGTGTGTGTGTGTGTGTGTGTGTGTGTGTGTGTGTGTGTGTGTGTGTGTGTGTGTGTGTGTGTGTGTGTGTGTGTGTGTGTGTGTGTGTGTGTGTGTGTGTGTGTGTGTGTGTGTGTGTGTGTGTGTGTGTGTGTGTGTGTGTGTGTGTGTGTGTGTGTGTGTGTGTGTGTGTGTGTGTGTGTGTGTGTGTGTGTGTGTGTGTGTGTGTGTGTGTGTGTGTGTGTGTGTGTGTGTGTGTGTGTGTGTGTGTGTGTGTGTGTGTGTGTGTGTGTGTGTGTGTGTGTGTGTGTGTGTGTGTGTGTGTGTGTGTGTGTGTGTGTGTGTGTGTGTGTGTGTGTGTGTGTGTGTGTGTGTGTGTGTGTGTGTGTGTGTGTGTGTGTGTGTGTGTGTGTGTGTGTGTGTGTGTGTGTGTGTGTGTGTGTGTGTGTGTGTGTGTGTGTGTGTGTGTGTGTGTGTGTGTGTGTGTGTGTGTGTGTGTGTGTGTGTGTGTGTGTGTGTGTGTGTGTGTGTGTGTGTGTGTGTGTGTGTGTGTGTGTGTGTGTGTGTGTGTGTGTGTGTGTGTGTGTGTGTGTGTGTGTGTGTGTGTGTGTGTGTGTGTGTGTGTGTGTGTGTGTGTGTGTGTGTGTGTGTGTGTGTGTGTGTGTGTGTGTGTGTGTGTGTGTGTGTGTGTGTGTGTGTGTGTGTGTGTGTGTGTGTGTGTGTGTGTGTGTGTGTGTGTGTGTGTGTGTGTGTGTGTGTGTGTGTGTGTGTGTGTGTGTGTGTGTGTGTGTGTGTGTGTGTGTGTGTGTGTGTGTGTGTGTGTGTGTGTGTGTGTGTGTGTGTGTGTGTGTGTGTGTGTGTGTGTGTGTGTGTGTGTGTGTGTGTGTGTGTGTGTGTGTGTGTGTGTGTGTGTGTGTGTGTGTGTGTGTGTGTGTGTGTGTGTGTGTGTGTGTGTGTGTGTGTGTGTGTGTGTGTGTGTGTGTGTGTGTGTGTGTGTGTGTGTGTGTGTGTGTGTGTGTGTGTGTGTGTGTGTGTGTGTGTGTGTGTGTGTGTGTGTGTGTGTGTGTGTGTGTGTGTGTGTGTGTGTGTGTGTGTGTGTGTGTGTGTGTGTGTGTGTGTGTGTGTGTGTGTGTGTGTGTGTGTGTGTGTGTGTGTGTGTGTGTGTGTGTGTGTGTGTGTGTGTGTGTGTGTGTGTGTGTGTGTGTGTGTGTGTGTGTGTGGTGTGTGTGTGTGTGTGTGTGTGTGTGTGTGTGTGTGTGTGTGTGTGTGTGTGTGTGTGTGTGTGTGTGTGTGTGTGTGTGTGTGTGTGTGTGTGTGTGTGTGTGTGTGTGTGTGTGTGTGTGTGTGTGTGTGTGTGTGTGTGTGTGTGTGTGTGTGTGTGTGTGTGTGTGTGTGTGTGTGTGTGTGTGTGTGTGTGTGTGTGTGTGTGTGTGTGTGTGTGTGTGTGTGTGTGTGTGTGTGTGTGTGTGTGTGTGTGTGTGTGTGTGTGTGTGTGTGTGTGAAAACTGTGTGCGTGATTTTCGATAGTCAGTATGTGTGATACCGACTACCAACTAGCCCAACTTAAAGCATTAGCTGTTTACGTTCACCCTGTTTTATGTCTTCATTCGGCTAGAAAAATGCGTTCATCTGGGCGTTCTACTCGTTCGTAGTACAGTCTTGTACAATGCACAGTCTACACGCGTTTTGATATGTTCTAAACTAGTTTCGAATGCTTTCGATGGTGAAGGCTTCTTATGCGACAGTGAGAGCGAATAGCAGAAATGCGACTGGCAAAGTATAACCAAAACCCTCTAAAATGGTGCTGAAGAATTCCAGGATGTCTTCTCAAGAGGCGTTTGACTGCGCCTCTGTGCAACCGTCCGACCAACTTGTTAGCGGCGAGGGCAAAACGTGGCGCGAGGCCATAGGTCGACGAGGACATTGAAGCATGGACGAGCGCGCTTTATCCAATGACGGCGAACGTAGCGCACGGCGCAAGTCGGACGCGGCGCGCAACTCTCTGTCCTGCTCATAACGTGCACAGCGGCTGCGCCCTCCTCACGAAAGTCGTGCCTGCATCTCTCAGTGCTGCAACTCTAGGACTTGCCTCCTGGAAAAAACGGGAGTGTCATTCCACGTGGTGGACAGCATTTGTGCCACGTGGTTTGAAGAGCCAACGCTATTGAGAATGTCCTTCGCGGGGTCACGTATACGATTCGAAATGTAAAATACTTGCCTTTTAACACCCTCAACTGTTCGACGTATGTCGCGCGCAGATCGCACCGTCCGTGCACAGTAATGTTATTGTCTCGTGACTATAACTAGCAATGTCATCATCACCCTGTGACGACGAAGGTATTACGTGTGCGAATGTCACCTGTCACAGTGGTTAAACTAACAGGTCATACGCCTCTCTATACCGTGACCCATTGTTTAAAACTGACAGAAAAGACCCATTAAACAGATTGCCCACGAACATTACGCCACTCAGGGAATATTTGTCACATTAAGTAAACACACCTTCAGTTTTAACAGCGCAGCTGTTAGTAGGTCATTCCCATTTTGTCCCAGTTGGCACAGTAGCACGAGTGCTCACATGGTGACCAGCCTCACGTCACGTCACGTGACCAGCGCAATGAAGTGACTGGTGAATGCATCGCCCATGCGTCCCCGCACACGTCACCTGATCCTACGCCGTGACGTCAACGAAAACGAAGCCATATCCGACGCACAGTAGTCCCAGCCGCCCCCGTCACCCCCGCGTCACGACGCGGGGGTGACGCAAATTGCAAACTCAGAAATCGACAAATCATGAATAGGAAAACAAGCAACAGCTGAGCTCTATAAACGAAAAAGTGGGAAGCTTATTAGTGGGGAAAATTTTCAGTGTTTATTAAGGCGAAAGCCTTTAATGACTCATACTGTCGTCCATTAACAAAGCGTGTCACACGCGTTTAACTCGGGAACTAAGAAAGAATGAAACTAATGGTAGCTTCAGATAGAGAAGGAAAAAGTGAACCTAGAAACCAAGTTTGATGACTTTGAAATAATTAGTTAACTGATGTCGAAATTAACTGAGTTAATGTCGAAATTGCGATGAAATAGCGCGGAAGCCGACATAGCCACGGGAACTGTGTGACGTCACATCCTTCCGGAAGGCGTCACGGCATAGTGAAAATTGTCACAAAATAGTCAGAAAAACGGCGGATTTGTATCACATTAGGTGCAAAAATGTGTAATTCAGCGTAATTAACACTTAAGATCACCGAAAGATGTATAATTTGGGTATCGATATAGCCACGCGAACGGTGTGACGTCACATCCACAGGAAGTCGTGACGGCATAGTGTCCTCGGCTTCCGCCTCGCAACATTTTAGTGGCAAAGGTGTCTTCGCAGTTTTTTGCTCCCGCTCACCAGAGATGTACTGGAGGACGATGGCGGTCATAGCGGCGAGTAGCACGGCCAGGATGAACTCGTACAACGTCACTGCTCGATTTACCGAGAAGGTGACATTTTTTTCGAACGTTGCCAGGACGCCCTGGAATTCTTGGCCTTGCTGCTTCACTTTCAACCGCGTTTCGCCGAGAACTTTTCCAACGTTTCGTCGGTAACCTCCTAAGGCCTTCCTGACACCTGCATAATATCAAAAAAGGCACAAAAAACAACATAAATGATGCTTAAGAAAATTTTTCCTCTTGTTACAGGGTGCACGACCTCTCACACTACGATGTCGAAAAATTCTGCCGAACCCATGCCATACATTCATATGAGCTTAGGTGCTCATGCAGCCGTAGATGCAGCTGCAGAGTGGATTAGCCACGCTTCAAAAAAGTGTTTTCCTCATTTTATGCTAAAGAGTGGGTGCAAGTGATGGACTACGTGTACTAACCGTCCGCTAAGCCCGAGATTGTGTTCGTCAGAAGATCAGGGCTAGGAATCTGAAATAACAATAATAATAACAATTTTATTGCCACTTCCTATGTTATATCTTCAATTACAAGCCTGTAAAAGCCAAAAATGGCTTGAGGCACTAAGCCCAGCAAAATTAACGAAACGACAGAAAAAAACAACCGAGAAAAATATAATTCAAACATCGGCTTTTAAGAAAACAAGATGAAAACTATCAGAAAAAAACCGTTAGACATCAACTTGTTTAAAAGAAATGAAAGAATGTCTAACTAAGAACAGGATTGCAGGAGAACAATAGTCATTCATTGTACGGGAAATATCATAAGCACAAAATTGCGACCGTCCCCAGAAACACACAGATGAACATTAGCTAACAAGTATAGTCAGACACAATAAACCCATCGATAATTTTTTTTATTTAGAAAAAAAAAGCAGTACTCATAACAGCGCGGAAAGTATGCAGTGGCTGACATCGCGGCATAGAACTAACACAAAATAGAGATGAAAGAAAAAACTGTCAAGAAAAAACTATCAGAGCGCAGTGTGCATTCGCACCGCAGTTTTCCTACATACGAAAAGCTTTTGCTCACGACTGCCATAACTGCCTAATGTTCTAAAAGTGGTCGCCGATGTTCGGTAAGCATGACTGGCCGTACGAGTAAACGACTCCGTGGGGTTTCATGATGAAGTAACACTCGCTACGCTTGCGGGGTAGTCGGACTCCTTGTGTACCCTAGTACTGGAATCACCTGGGGCCGTATTCCAAAGCTGACTTGTTTGAAATGGCCATTTCGCGTCAGTATGGTTTTCGGTCATTGGTCTCTCAGCTATAACTATGGCTTTCATGCGTCTTTGGAAAGTGACTCGGCTATTGGGTTTTAACGACCGGACTTCACAATTGGCTGGAAGAATGGCCTGAGGGGCGAGTTGGTGCATGATGAATTGAACGGCGGCGCAACAAGGACACTAACAAGAGAGGGGACACCACATGCGAGTGTCATGCCTGAGCTGTATGTTTAAATATGCCTCCTTTCCATGCAATAAACAGTTGGTAGTGTGCGCATGTGGTGTCCCCTCTCTTGTTAGTGTCCTTGTTGCGCCGCCGTTTTTTTCTGTACAATTGGCTGGCATTGACTGCGATATGTAGCCACTGGTGAGGCGCATCCCAGCGCTCTGCCAACAGCAGGTGACGGGAACAAACGCCAGTTAATGACATCCTAGTCGAAATCAAGAGGAAGAAATGGGCTTTGGCAGGGCATGTAATGCGAAGGCAAGATGACCGCTGGTCCTTAAGGGTAACGGAGTGGATTCCAAGAGAAGGCAAGCGTAGCAGGGGGCGGCAGAAAGTTAGGTGGGCGGAGGAGATTAAGAAGTTGGCGGGGATACGGGGGCCGCAACTGGCAAAGGACAGTGTTAATTGGAGAGACATGGGAGAGGTCTTTTCCATGCAGTGGGTATAGTCAGGCTGATTATGATGACGATGCAGCAAACGGTGAGGTCCGCTCGCCTTGCACCCAATGACAGGGTCGATTTCCACAGACGCTTGAAAGGCGC
Source organism: Amblyomma mixtum (assembly GCF_055824585.1). Taxonomy (NCBI): domain Eukaryota; kingdom Metazoa; phylum Arthropoda; class Arachnida; order Ixodida; family Ixodidae; genus Amblyomma; species Amblyomma mixtum. The sequence goes on from NC_143015.1 coordinate 148,640,347, forward strand.
GGATATATCTGAATGACCAGTAACAGACGGCCAGAAAGACGCGAAACGACTATTTTAAAATGCACAGCTTATGGAAAACGTTCCCTGATAATGTTTTCGTGGTCTTCTTTGAAAAGGAAGACACGCGTTATTACTTTTGCCAGGACTGGTGGGAGGAATTGAGTGCTATACTTTGTGAGTACTCGAAGGGTGATGGAAGGCATTGCTTTACGCAGCTGCATCGTTGATGTCGTGCTTTGCTTTCATTTTTCGTGTTTGTATTCGGATTTGCGCATTGCCCTCGCAATGACTTTTGCCTTGAGGAGCGCGAGTTTCATGTGCGCAACTAAAAACAAAAAAGAATAGTTCGGACTGAACTCGAGAAAATACGGCATTGCAAATGTACACCATGTAACGGTGATGTCGAGAGCTCTGTGAGCGCGCAAAAGCGCTACTAAAGCCAACGAAAAATATGCTGCACGTACATCATCAATATGATCCCTTAAGTTGAGGCTATCCAGAGCGTCCTTGAAGTCCATGGCGTTGTGAAGAGGCGCGATCTGAAAGTGAACAGGTTAGAAAACTTTTTGCTATAGCGGCAGCAGCATTTATTTTCAAGGAGAGGAGGAGTAATGCTACCGGCTGTTCTCAGGTGGGGCATGAAGGTGACAAGCTGAAGTGCCTCGCGTTTCCTGGCTGCCGAATACGGTCTGTCAGAGCGGTCGCCCTGTCTTCTGTGACAATATTTACCCTCTACGATCTCACGCCCACTCTGTGGCGCCGATTCCGTACCAAAATCTCCCGATGAAACATCGACTTTCCAAATTTCGTTGACCCGAAAGCTCTTTTTGAAGCATATGCGCCCAAAATGTCGCTAAAAGGTATATCTGAGCAACGCTTTAGGCATGCATAAATGGCTGGCATAGGATGCCTCGAAGGCCCGCTCTCTGTGATGAGGGCTTTGGCTATTCAGGTTCACCTCAGGATATGAAAGAGTATGGGCTGCATGAAAACATAATTATTTGGTTGTTTATTTATTTATTTAAATTTACCCTCTTGGCCCAGAGGACATTACAGAGGGGGAGTGATGCCGTGAAAAAAAACAAAAACATTGCAACATACGTAACAAACAGCGCGACAAAGATGTAACAGAGACAAGAAACTAACAGAGGCTAATGTTATGGTACAGTATTTCGGGAAAGCGGAATAAATAATAATAAAAAAACGACATATGCAAAAAGACAGACAAAACTGAATACAGGCGTGAACAGGGGATTATTCCCGGGGCTCGTCTGAAAAGCAGACGGTAACGTGGGGTAACAATTTAAAAACTAAACAGAAAGCACTGACATTGTATGGGAAACTTAGGTAATAAGTGGCAACACTCGTTAATGTTGGTCGTTAAAAACGAAGAAGAAAGTAGAACACAATATGAAGCTGCATAAAACACCCAACAATACAACTCAAAAATTTCAAACTAAAGGAGTTAGAACAAAAAAAACTTCTATGTTTTGTAATGTAAGCATAAGTTTTTCTTGAAAACTTCGACACTGTTTGTAAGCGGCAGGCAGACGATTCCACTCTGTTGCTGTTTTAGGAATGAATGAATATTGATAGGATGTAGTGCGGAAGTGGGGGATACCTACTCCATGGATTATCACTGCGCGACAATAATATGTGGGCGACGTGATCAGTGCATTTTTCATAGATTCTTGGTTATTTACAATGATTACTGCCTATGAACCACCACGCCACCAGAAATCATAATAAATTTCCTTTTCCTTCTGTTAAAATGAATGAAAATGGCTCTGGCCGGATAATTACCGGATGACTACGGGCAGACAATGGTATTAAGTGCATCAATGAAGCTAATTCCCGAAGAGCTGTGGTTGGTACAGTTAAGACAGCTAATGCGCGAGGCTGTCCTTTGAGTGAGTCTGTCAGCAACGCATTGGCGATTCCCGTACTCCGCGCAATGACACGATCAACAGAGATTTCGCAGTGCTAACCAGCTGAACGTACTAGGCTGTCGGTATCCAACTTCAGCGCCATCTCGGTGAGCTCCTGCTTCAACAGGGCGTCGCAAGGTGGGGAGCAGAACACTGCAGCCGACTGCAGGGCCGAAAAAGCAGGGACAGTTTTCTGGCGGACACTTGAAATTTTGGAATCCGTGATTGCTGTTTCGATGTCGTCCAGTTGTCCCTCGATTGCATCTAGACCTGCAATGGTGACGATGACAGTTGTCTGTTTATGTTAAATATCTATTTATGAGAAAGGTGGTGCCGGAGACAAAAAGCTGCCGATTTGAAGTGGAGTCCGCGAATGGTATTCATCATCATCATCAGCCTGACTACACCCACTGCAGGGCAAAGGCCTCTCCCATGTCTCTCCAATTAACCCTGTCCTTTGTCAGTTGCCGCCACTGTATCCCCGCAAACTTCTTAATCTCATCCGCCCACCTAACTTTCTGCCGTCCCCTGCTACGTTTGCTTTCTCTTGGAATCCACTCCGTTACCCTTAAGGACCAGCGGTTATCTTGCCTTCGCATTACATGCCCTGCCCAAGCCCATTTCTTCTTCTTGATTTCAACTAAGATGTCATTAACCCGCGTTTGTTCCCTCACCCATTCCGCCCTCTTCCGATCTCTTAACGTTACACCTATCATTTTCCTTTCCATAGCTCGCTGCGTTGTTCTTAACTTAAGCTGAACCCTCTTTGTTAGCCTCCACGTTTCTGCCCCATAGGTGAGTACCGGTAGGATACAGCTGTTGTATACTTTTCTCTTCAGGGATATTGGTAAGCTACCATTCATGATCTGAAAGAACCTGCCATATGCGCTCCACCCCATTCTTATTCTTCTAGTTATTTCCCTCTCATGATCCGGATCTGCGGTCACTACCTGCCCTAAGTAGACATATTCTCTTACTACTTCCAGCACCTCACTACCAATTGCGAACTGCTGTTCCCTTGCTAGGCTGTTGAACATTACTTTGTTTTTCTGCATGTTAATTCTTAGCCCCACCGTTCTGCTCTGCCTGTCTAACTGGTTGATCATGCTTTGCAGTTCTTGTCCTGAGTGGCTTAGCAAGGCAATGTCATCAGCGAATCGCAAATTACTCAGGTATTCTCCATTAACTCTTATCCCTAACTGTTCCCATTCCAATCCCCGGAATACCTCCTGTAAGCAGGCAGTGAAGAGCATTGGCGAGATCGTGTCTCCCTGCCTGACACCTTTCCGTATTGGAATTTTATTGCTGACTTTATGGAGAACTATAGTAGCTGTGCAATCGTTATAAATATCTTCCAATATTTTCACATAACACTCTTCCACACCCTGATTCCGCAATGCCTGCATGACAGCTGAGGTTTCCACTGAGTCAAATGCTTTCTCGTAATCAATGAAGGCTATATATAGGGGTTGGTTATATTCTGCGCATTTCTCTATCACCTGATTGATAGTGTGAATGTGGTCTATTGTCGAGTATCCTTTACGAAAGCCTGCCTGATCATTTGGTTGACTAAAGTCCAAGGTTGTCCTGACTCTATTAGCGATTACCTTAGTAAATACCTTGTAGGCAACGGACAATAAGCTGATTGGTCTGTAATTCTTCAAGTCCTTGACGTCTCCTTTCTTATGAATTAAGATAATGTTAGCGTTCTTCCAAGCTTCTGGTACTCTCGAGGTCACAAGGCATTGCGTATACAGGGTGGCTAGTTTTTGTAGCACAATCTCTCCTCCGTCCTTCAACAAATCTACTGTTACCTGATCCTCACCAGCTGCTTTCCCTCTTTGCATTGCTCCTAAGGCTTTCTTTACTTCCTCCTTCGTTACTGGCAGGATGTTCCATTGCTGTGCTCGACTGGCTCCCTCAGTAACTTGATGATTACATTCGCTACTGTATAGATTTGTGTAAAATTCTTCGGCTAATTCAACTATCTTATCCATATTGCTGATGACATTGCCCTGTTTGTCTTTTAGCGCATACATCTGGTTTTTACCTATGCCCAGTTTTCTCCTCACTGATTTTAGGCTACCTCCATTCCTTAGAGCATGCTCGATTTTCTCCATGTTAAACTTTCTTATGTCGGCTACCTTGCGCTTATTTATTAACTTCGATAGCTCTGCTAGTTCTATCCTGTCTGTGGAGTTAGAAGCCCTCATGCTTTGGCGTTTCTTAATCAGATCTTTAGTCTCCTGAGATAGCTTGCTGGTATCCTGTCGAACCATCCTACCCCCTACTTCTGCGGCGCACTCTGTAACGATAGCTGTAAGATTATCATTCATTGTTTCAACATTACGGTCGTCTTCTTCAGTTAAAGCGGAAAATCTGTTTTGCAGCGACATTCTGAATTCCTCTACCTTCCCTCTTAATGCTAACTCGTTAATAGCCTTTCTCTTCACCAGTTTCCTCCGTTCCCTCTTCAAATCTAAGCTAACACGAGACCTTACCATTCTGTGGTCGCTGCAACGGACCTTACCGAGGACCTCCACATCCTCTATGATGCCAGGTTGTGCACACAGTATGAAGTCTATTTCATTTTTAGTCTCACCATTGGGGCTCTTCCACGTCCACTTCCTGTTTGCTCGTTTGCGGAAGAAGGTATTCATAATTCGTAAATTATTTCTATCCGCGAACTCTACTAATAACTCTCCCCTACTGTTCCTAGAACCTATGCCATAGTCACCTACCGCCTTGTCTCCAGCCTGTTTTTTACCTACTTTTGCATTAAAGTCGCCCATCAGTACAGTGTACTGTGATTTTACTTTGGTCATTGCCGATTCCACATCCTCATAGAAGCTTTCAACTATTTGGTCATCATGGCTTGATGTAGGCGCGTAGGCCCGCACCACCTTCAGCCTGTACCTCTTATTAAACCTAATTACGATAGCTGCCACTCTCTCGTTAATACTGTAAAACTCCTCGATGTTACCAGCAATATCCTGATTAATGAGGAATCCCACACCTAGTTCTCGCCTATCTGCTAATCCACGATAGCACAGTACATGCCCACCCTTTAGTACTGTATACGCCTCATCTGTCCTCCTAACCTCACTAAGCCCTATGACATCCCATTTAATACCGGCTAATTCCTCCAATAGCACTGCTAAGCTAGCCTCACTTGATAAGGTTCTTGCGTTAAACGTTGCCAGGTTCAGTTTCCAATGGCGGCCTGTCCGGAGCCAGAGATTCTTAGCACCCTCCGCTGCGTCACAGATCTGACCGAAATAGAATTTAGATAAAGGCTAAATTCTAGAGGCGTGTGTACAGTGCAATGTCAGCGCACGGTAAAGAACCCCGAATGGCTGAAATTTCCGGAGCTCTACAGTAAGCCATCTCCCATAACCTGAGTCGCTTTGGGACGTTAGACCGCATAAACCAAACCAAACTATTAACAGAAAATTTAAGGTATAGTGCAATGTGTGAGGACAAAGTAGAAGTAGACAAAGTAAGACAGAGGACCGAGGGGAAAAGCAGAGTTTTTTTACATACTATAGCATACATGAACAGAGACGCATACAGTTGCAAGCATCTAGTTGAGTGTTATAAAAATCCAATGTCACAAAAACTAAATTTCGAAACCAACCCGGGATTCAAGGGTCAACCTGCCTGATCTAGTTGAGTGTTATAAAAATCCAATGTCAGAAAGACTAAATTTCGAAACCAACCCGGGATTCCAGGGTCAATCTGCCTGATTTACAATCACCACGAGTTGCAAAGCACCCCATCCTTCTGTACAACGCTATTATGTAAAACACATGTGCCGTGCACGTTAAACTTACGTCAGCAAAGAATCGAAATCGCGTATTTGGGTTTAAGACGTTGTACTAAGCCTTTTGTAGCGTGTTTTTCCAAAAATCATATTTTATCCACTCCGCTTGGAGGTAGGACGAAGAACACAAATGATGTGCGATGGCCGTTGTATCTCTACGAAGTCACAAGAGTAAAAGTAGGACTATTTAGGTAACGATGACATCAAACAGCGACACTAAATATACCAGGTGTTTCAGTGAAGTTGATCACTAATTTTTGAAAACATAGTTTTTGAGGCAAAGAGAAGCTCTTTGCGGCTTAGTGATACCAAAACAGGCGAGTAATTTTAAATATTCAAGTGAATAACTAAATTCTGGTAGTTAACTTTTTAACTAATACCCATAGGCACCCGATTGCAACTAGAGATTTGTAGCCGGCCGTTTTTGATAGCCGTATTCGTTTTTACAATCTCGGAAACGCAATTACTATTGGCGCTATGGCTCGACAAACTTTGGCTTTTTCGGTTAGTTATGTGCACAGGAGAAATTGCTTTTTGTGCATGCTTTTCGAAAGTTCATGTGTTTTGGCACGATGCAGCCAAATTTTGCCAAGCCACAGCCGCGAACATGAATTCGTTTTCGAAATTCTAAAACGGATTTGGCTGTTACCAACGGCCGGCTTCAAATGTTTAAATCGAATCAGGTGGCTAGCAGTAATAGTTAAAGAGTTAACTATAGGATGTTAATCACTTTAGTTAGCGTGATTAGGATTTTTTTTAAACCCACCAACAGTGGTCTTAATATATCGAGAAAAGCTCCTCTTTGCCTCAAAAACCCAATTTTTTTAAAAAGATAATGATCATATTCTCTGAAACACTCGGTATACTCCAACCAAGTTATAAATGACATAAATAGGCGTCCTTACGTTCCACAGTAGTGTTAAGGAAGCGCAGCATCCCGCTGTTCTTCAACAGGTCACCAACGGCTGTGGCCATCTCGTGCTCGCAGGCTGGATTGTACCACGAAAAGGATGGAAACAGGAGAAGCAGTAGCTCGTATTGTTCACCTCCAAGGCTTTTCAAAGTGTCAGCATCACACTCATCATAAACGAAAGGTTAATGGAACATAAGAACGATCTAACTGGGGCGCCATTGAGGAACCTGCCCGCCCATTTCCGCGTATGTGACAGCCAAACGAAATGCATTCCTCATTTTAAGAAAGCAACCGTCTTGAAAAAACATAAAAACCAACTAACACGCGAAATCATTGAAGCAACGTGCATCTCAGGGCTCAAGGAAGGTTGCGTGAGCACTCCTTCCATCTCATTATCTGCAAAAGAAATCACCTTTCTCTCTGGTTTTATCTGATTTTACTAGGTTTTTAGGGGCACACTGCTTTTTCGTTCTAGCCGTGTTAATTGTTGACGCTCACCCTTCGTATCGCTTCCTTTTTATCGTGTTCTCGCTTTCTCAAGTTTTTTTTTTAGCAAAATTCGCGCCCTCAACTTTGTTTTTCCATTTTTCCATTTGCGCACACTCAACCCTGTTTTTACATTCTCTTGTTTTCCGCATGTCATTCGTGCTTCATTTCATGAAAGTCATTGTATAGTGCGATTCTAGTTATATTTTTGATGCCCGGGACATCGTGTTGGTCCCAATTCGATCGCGCGCCTTGATTACCCCCTCCCCCCAGGTGGGATTTTACCTGGTATGTGTAATAAGTGCGGGTTCAGTTTTGCTGAAACAAAAGTTGGGAGTTCAGCGCTCTATACTATCTTCTTCTTCTTCCTGTGTTTTGTTCGTGCTGCTGATACATATAACAGAGGCATTCGTTTTCAAATTGCCAGACTTTCGACAGGTAACTCAGAATGCGCGCTATTTCAGGGGGACTCATGCGCTGAACTTTTATCGCCAGTAAACTAGCCATAAAAGTCAGTGGATAATGCTTCAGTAATTTACGGTTGACTCATGATATCGCCTTTCTATATATTGGATTTCGGGGGACGAAATCCAAACTATTATTGATGACCTAGGCGGGCAAGGCGTAACGGTGAGTCTGATAATTAATATTAAGAAAACTGAAGTAATCTTCCATAGTACGGGAAGAGAATGTTTTACGAGGCAGCGAAGCATTGGAAGTGGTAAAGGAATTTGTGCAAATCGGGCAGGCAGTGACCGCGGATCCGGACCGCGAGGGCGAAACAATTAGGAACGTAGGCTGGATACAAGCATTTTGTAGGCTCTCGCAGCTGATTTCACCGTGGTGCCTCAAGAGGAAAGAATTTAAGAGCTAGGTTTTTCTTGCCTCTATTTGACTATCGGGCAGAAACATGGTAACTGGCGAAAAGGGTTCAAGGCAAACTCAGGGCAACGTAGCGAAGAATAGAAATGAAACTCATAGGCGCAAGTTTGACAGACAGGACAGAGCACAGTTCGTTAAGTATAAATGGCGGTTTGAGATACTCTAGTCGAAATGAAGTAGGAGAAATGTGCGTTGCAGGGCATGTGATTCGAATGCAAGATAATTAATATTCGTTCAAGTTAATGGAATGTATTACAGAGCAGGTGCGCGTAGCAGGGGGACGGCTGAAATTAAGACGTGCCGATAAGACCACGAAGTTAGCAGAGATAATTAGGCCGCTGGATGGAGCCGGAAACGATTAATAGGAGGGAATCGGAGGAATATAGTAAACTTGAGGAATTTAACGCACCGGTACACTGCACCAGGCTTCATTTAGCCTAGCGCCACCTCCGGGTGTTCTTACCTTTCGCTCTCATGATGACGGCTTCTTGCAGCTCTTCAAGGTTGGCACCCACGAGGTCATCTAAATCCTGTAATATTGAGCAAAAAAATTGAGCCCTTTTCTCGGTCACGCAGCAGGAGTTTTGGTGAAGTGGTGAGATGTCAACCGGTTCCCGGATTACGTGTAACAGTAACATTTTCCTGAGTTAATCATGCGGGTAAGATAAGAATGCTCCACAATGTCTTGAGTATTAATCGCGCGTGTAGTATAGAAAAAATAGCATTTACATCACGTTTAAACATGATGTATTTATCTCACGTCATAGAAACTGTTATTTTACCAAAGTGAAAGAAACAGGAAAATTGCCGCAATTGTCGTTAGAATACCGCTGCTGATGCCTCATTTGAGCCGCTCGGACCAAAGCAATGGAGTGCGTATTGCAACCGCGCAAAACGACGAGGCAAGAAGAAAGGAAAGCACAGGACTAGACGTGGATTTCTGCGTCTTGTCCTGTGCTTTCCTCTCTTCGTCCCTCGTCGTTTTGCGCGATTACAATATGCACTCCATTGTCAACCAACAACTAGCCCGCCTTCACTTGTTACATGGGCCAAAGCACGCCGGTCCCTAAAGAAGACCACCGCGGAGGTTTTTAAATATTTTCATTACTTAGACGGAACTGCGAACCTTAAACGGTCCCGGAAGGGCCAAGTGAAAAGCAAACAAGCAGCAAAGAACAAATAATACCGCATGAACACACCGCATAACGAAGCGCTAGTGATGCTCTCCACTCCGACAACAGAAGACTCTTCTCCGCTGTCGTGGGAGAAAAAAAAAACTATTTAACGGATAAGATGGAGCCAAGTGAAGAGTTGATAAGTCAAATAGATATGCGGAATGTGGCGCGTTACAGGAAGTCACGTGAATGGTTCCGGACCGATAAGATCGGCTCACGGGGTGGATGTCCTTCACGGCTCCGATTGCGAGGCAGCGGGTCGACGCTGCCGCGCGGTCCTGTGGGAGCTTGAGATTCAGACCTATTTTTTTATTTCGCTTCTTTTCAGCTCTTTGTCATCGAAAGCGTGTTTCATTTATATGCCCCACTTCCCTTCTTTCTCCCATCGCGGCCACTGATCTCAATCTCTCCGCTTTCTCTGCTCGCCGCTACGAACAGCCACTTTGGACGGACTTCACCCACGCGACAGCTTGAGGGGAGAAGGGCTCCGTATAGTTACTCCGGAAGTAAAAAAATAAAACAAGGGGCAGAAGTGTGGAAGCCGAATGTCACTGACAAATCATAGCAGGAGGTTCAGAGCATAGGTGAAAAGTTGACATCAATGAAAAATGAGAAGAATGCAAAATACAACGGCAAAAATGTCAGGTGATGCGACAGATATGTGTTAGCAGTATTGCTAAGACATTTCGCTGCTGCTTTGACCACCTGTGTTTTCCGGTTCGGATTCGGTTCCTCCGTCACTTTTAGATTCCAGGGCTGTATGGGCTTCTCATGGGTGAAGGTACCTTGAGGGGGAATGTTAGTGGATTTGGTGGTGGATGCGGCCTTGTGAAGGAAAGTGGTGGGTTGTTGGTGCTGGGTGCAGCTTCGGTGGGGTTGAGATTGGTTGATTTGTGGTGGGTGCGGCTTCTGAACGACGAGGGTGGATGGAGGCCTTCTGGAGGGTGAAGGTGGATGGTTGTGTGGGCGAGAGTGATACTTGTTGCTGGCAAAGCTGAGTATTTCGTGATGGATGGAGGATTCTTGAGGGTGAGGGTTGGTGGAGGGCAGTGGTGGGCAAGAAGTAGAAGGTGACTTTCTTGAGGGTGGCGGCATCTATAACACATGCAAGATAGATTTTAAAAAAAGGGAGTAATAACGCTCACGCATTAAAAGAATACAAATCGATCGAGAAAAGGGGAAGTATAAGAAAGAAAGAAAAGGTGAAATAAATAAAAAAATGGCCAATATGAAGTAATTCTGGGAGCGTCGGTGTAGCAGCTTTTCCTATTTTGGAGTTATTTTTGCTCTTACCAAGAGCGAGACCTGGTAAAAGCAAGACAGTGCTGATGTGAGCCACACTTCTGGATTAAAATGTGAAAATAAACCACAATATTCACCGCAATATAAACAAAATAAACACGAGAACAAAGAAACTGTCCTGTGGTATGCCAGAAGAGACGGGAAGATAGATGGTCCATGTGCTTTTTCTGCTACCCGGAACACGTAAGAAGTGGTGTCCCTAGTCATGTAATCTGCGTAGTCACGCTATTGTTAATAGTTGCGCAGCAAGAAAACCAACAGGACAAGCATTATTCTGTTGTTTTCCGCCTTAAAGCGTTCTTGTAGGAGGCAAGTGTTTATATCGCTTTCATTCTTTTCAGCCTTAACAAGGGATCTTCACCGCCTCATTCTACGCCACACGTATGGTAGGCGTACTATAAAAGACAGCTCTGGGAAATACAACATCCCAGTGCACACAAATAGTTGTAGTGCCAGCCGGCTTAAAACTAAAATTAAAAACAACACACTAGACCACTGCTCAGTATAGCGATGTCGTAACTAAAATTCTAGGGAAATAATACTTATACCTTAAGTTGGAATCCGAGTGTGTCTCGCTATTTGCTTCTTGAGCCTATCAAACATTATCGATCGGTGTATGCACATCGTAATGCAACCACACAAAATATGGGAAACTGGTTGACCGCAAGCCTCATTGAGCTAGCAAACATTTCTACAAGAAGTCTTCGAAATACTTCTATTGAAATGTTGACTCCTGAATAGCCGCCTTTTTTCTTCTACTGTACAAAGTGTGAAAGATTTAGCAGGCTTTTGCCAATATTTTAAAAAGCCTCTCATCGTCCCCACGCACCTGCAGATGTTTCCCTATGACGAGTGGCAGGGCGGACACCAAAAAATTGGCCTGACCCATGACGCCTTGCACTGCCACGGACATGTGGTCCTTCGTAAAGAATGCGCCGAGTAAGGTAAAGCTGAAATGTGGAAAGATAGATAGAGTAATACTTCGACCAGCGTTTCACTCTCGTGGACGAGGGACACGCGACGGACAAAGAAAAAATCAGATAAGCAATAATGTGGACAATAGACGTGGAATGACAACACAGCAGTCATCACTAATTAAGATTATTACACAAACACTTCAAATGCGTTTTCCTGCTATGAATGCGGACGTCCTAGTTTTCGAGTCATTCCTGTGATACACTAGCTTATCCGTACAGTCTGTCGCATTGTCGTTTATATATAATAGCCTGTGCTTGATTTGCCCTAAAACGGGACAAATCTGCCACTTTTTCACAGAAACAGCTCGATCAGTAGCTTTCTCTCGGGTAGGTTACTTTTTGAGAGGTATATGACATGTAACAAAGTACAGCAATTTCTTTTCGGTAGTTCATATGACAGTTCCTTAGATGATCTTTGGACGTAAGGTACCGTATTTGCTAAAAATAACCGGGCAACGGAGTTTGGCATTAACCGTGCCACTACTTCCCGCTTTAAACCTTTGTCAGGTAAGAAGAACCCTTTTTCTCGCTTCTCGAGACCATTTGGTCCCTAGAGGCGCCGTAAGAGATCCACTGTACGGATTGGATGGCTACTTGTTTAGGTTTATATTTATGGGGGTTTAACGTCTCAGAGCGACTCAGGCTATGAGGGACGCCGTAGTGAAGGGCTCCGGAGATTTCGACCACCTGGGGTTCTTTAACGTGCACTGACATCGCACAGTAGTACATGGACCTCTAGAATTTCGCCTCCATCGAAATTCGGCCGCCGCGGCCGGGATCGAACCCGCCTCTTTCGTGTCAGCAGCCCAGCGCTGTAACCACTGAGTCACCGCGGCGGGGCGGATGGCTACTTGTGGCAAACATGGTAGGCAGGGTGTCATTTTTTTGTCATTTACAGATTAAGAAAAAAACTATGGGAGACATGTCGGTGCCATCCATGCAGCAGGATTGTACAGCAAGGAGGACATTATGTACATGAAATTTCGGAATACTTACACTCCTAAACACTTAACTGTAACTAATTAAATTTTAAATTTATGATATCAGGGGAGAAGATTATATTGAAATTAAATGCCTTCAACATTGAAACTGAGCCTACTATCTAAGGTTTGTTTACCGGCAACGTAGTTCGAAGTACTGAACTTAAAAATTACGCATCTCAAAACTCGTTAAGTTGGCCTTCTTGCTTGATAAAATGGTGTCGCTGCGTGCAGTATTGTCGCTGAAATCGCGTTAGTGCACCTACAGTTCCCAAAATACACAAACGGCGTCAGTCATTGCTACATTAAGATGCGAGCGATGCCAGTTTACAAACGTGCAAAGCAGAACAGCGAACTCAATGAACACTAAAGTGCGTTCAAAAAATCACCTAGTATACATACAGTGCAAAACATGGGGTTGTTCGACCATGTATCGGTACCAAGGTCGCGCTTTGTGGGTACAGCTATGCAGTTATACAGCCATTTCAGTTGAGACACGCTGTCACATGTTTTAAGGAAATATATGGAAATAAGAAGGCATCGTACAACAGTACTTTCATTCGTTAATAAAACTGCGCAATTTTTGTAAAGCATCATTTATTAAAGTAGTCGACGCCATCGATTGGGAAAAGCTACTGGTTCTACAAAAGCCACTTATGTGCAAACTGGAAAAAAAATTCTACCCAGAAAACACCGATAACAATGCACAGAACTCGGTCCAGAATCGATAACAATGCACAAACTGATAAGGTGCGAAAAGTGTGGATATCGGTCAAAGACAGACGAGTGAAAAAAAAAAAACTGTTCACCGCAAGTGAGCTGCTTAGCATCGACAATTACTCCAGCGCCACTCAACTCCATGCTCCATCAACTTCATTACAACATGGCCTCTTACCAGGGCATACGTTTTAGCACGCGCTACCCTCACCAGCGCTGCAAGTAGAAGCGCGAGTAAACATTTATTAGAACCAATTATGGACCACTGATGCGAAATAATATCCACTCGTGGCGCTTCGGATCCCTAAAACGCCATTAACGAGAATGGCGAGCCTTCTCTATTGCTATGTCTTGTGGGAGGTTCAATGGAAAGTTATCTCCTGCGAAGAATTCTATTTTTCTGATAATCATTATTTACTCTACCTTAGATGAAAAGAACATGTCTACCCTTTGACACACATATGTATCTATCGCTTTCACAGATTATACTACATTGAATCTGCTTGCTAAAGCGTTTCATCTCTCCAGGAGACACGTAATTCCTATTTAACTGCTCAGATTGGAAATTCTATTAGTATTTTTTTCTTGCTATTGTTTAGAAATCTTGTAAGTATTTGGATTTTTTAACTTTTTTTTTTACCATTGTGTAAAGCTGGGCTAGGAAAAAAGATGGGAGAGTGAACCAGTTGCTTTAGAGCTTTCTTATTCGCTGTTACTTCCTTTTTTGTTGCATGTTGTAAACCACTGCAGTGCTTTGCCGCCCTGTTTAAAACCAGCAATTGCAAACTAAAACTTCTGACTACAAGAGAAGCGGCCGCTTACGTCATAAGCCCTGTGAGCACGCAGAAAACGATGCTACAACGTCTTCCCTTGGCGCCGTCTGCGACGTTCTGGGCTTCGCCCGACGGGACGCCGCCGCCGCATATCCCGCACAGGAAACGGCTGCAGAGGATCCCCAGCGCCACCACGGGGACGAGAACGGCCACAGAGGAGCATAGCCCCACCAGGCCCAGGACGCGATCAGTGCCCTGGAGTAAACTGAAGGCGATGTCTGTGCCCTGCGAAAGAGGTAGGCTTATCAAATTCCTGCGGTTGTATTATCTCTGCCTCTCATTATGGCTCACTACCTCTCCTACTTAGAGATTTAAGGACCGCGCCGACCACATCTTCTGAAAGGCTTAGCCTTGACGCATCTATGTAGTGAAATCTGACTGAGTAGAACGTGTTGTCGGGCTAGTTGGTTCAATACTTCAGACACGGTAGTTGCGCGTAACACACACACACACACAATACAAGGGTACGGGACGAGCGCTCGTGCCATACCCTGTCTTGTGTGCGTGTGTGTTTCGCGCAACTACCATGTCTGAAGTAGTGCAATCTGCCTCACGACGAGCTTGCACTTGAACGGAAGATATAAAAGTGAGGCGGCATCTTTTAAAAGCGTGCTGTCCAAGATACGAGCCGATGGTCCAGGTCTGGAAGCCGTCGTAGTGGCATGCGCGCTTAGCTTCTACTAAATGGCCAAGCAGTTGTGATATGAAGTCAATGGATAGCAGATCGTTTTCGGCGAATGTTGCACAGCGCGGTTACAAATACTCTTTTAATGCAGAAATAAGTTCATTGAATGCACACGCTGTTTCCGCGATTGTCTTTTGATTCACAGCTCCCTCACTACTTCGTTCCATTGCTCGTGCGCCTCGTACCAGCTTTGTAATAACTACAGTACTTTGCTCTCCACAAGCAATTTCATGCCGCTGTAATACTGAAGCAAGTGGCAGCAGTTTTAGATGATGAGCACCAGTAAGGAGATCCATACTGCTTGCAGAGTGGAAGTCATAGCTAAGGCAAAATATTTACTGTTTACAACTCCATGTACTCACAACATATCTGTACAACAACGCGCTTCTGTTGACCTCGCATGTCTTTACCCGCGATCAGGTGATCCCCTTGAGCTCGCAGCACCTTCATTGCCATGAGATACGTGTTCATCACAATCACTTGATCATCTTGGTTTAACTTTCAATTGAAGGACTGTTGTACTTAGTGGAACATCTAATGTCCTGCACTCACAGCAATAACCGACCTATATGTCTTAAACGAAGCAGGTAAGTATTAAATTGTAAATTTTCAATTATAATGATCGCTGATATTATCCCTATTGTCAATGTCAGCAGATACACCTTACCTTTGCAAGCGCCACTTTCTTCTCTAACGTATTCGGGGCTTGAATGTACTGCCATGAATAAAGAAAGAATAAATAGTAGACTTTAAGACGAGTTCATTGCATGAATGTTTTTTATAATCTACGGAATGCTAACACATTGTTGGGTAATGTTTGGCTTCATGATGGCACACAACTCTATTGATGGCTGGCAGCATCTAAGATCTTTTTCGCACTGTGGTTATGAGCATCCTACGGACAATCGTCTTAAGAAGAGGATTTACTGTTTCCGCTACAATGTTTGCACGCCGCACAGGAAATTAAGCCTTCGTAATTGTATCCTGAACTCGGTCCTTTACAGCTCATTCGTTGTATTTTGGTTTGGTTTTCTTCAGAATAGCGGCAATTTATGGCATGGGTTCGATTCTAATACTGGGGATAAAGTGCGTTTTCAGATCATGTTTCTTTTCCTGTTCCGAACTGCTGCGGCAGTATGGTTTTGTAATGCTTACCATTCAGCCCAGCGAACTGTGATACGCCAGAAGTGAAGTCAAATATGCCTACTCTTTTATTTATTAGAAGACAGTAAAGAATTTTCAAATCTTCAACTCTGTTTAAAAATCGTGCCAGGTTTATTAACTTCTAAAATGTTAGCAGGACTATATCGCATTGTCTCCAAACACCCAGCTTTAGTAGAGGTGTATGGCCTCGTGTAAGCCCGTCTGGAATCATATTCTGTAAAGTCCTGAGAATTTCTAGATATTATAAAGATACGTAGAACTGTGGCTACTTCTTGAACCTTTAAGCTATGTTGCTTTTTCATATTTGTGAGCCTGAATTTGCAGGTCAGACGCGACCACATAAATAGGTGACGGCCCAAATCATGTGTAAAGCGTTCTCGTGTTTACATTACTCCACTCTGAAACGACCGCCGCTGAGGGCGCAGAAAAAAAAAATGAAGCAAAACATGGAGGATGCATGCTTACCCGGACGGCTGACTGCAGCTCGCGTATGACTGCAGCAAAGCGAAAAAGAGAAACGAATTCCCGTCGCAGTATTATCAGTCAATGAAGATGGCTAAATGTAGGGAGCGTTGCTGATCATAGCTCTTCTATCAACACCTTGAAAGAAGCACAACGATATTTTTAGATTCCTTCCTAAATGATTTTTTATCGGAGCCGCAAAACTTACCACGAAATCATGAGAAACTCGTGTCTTTATTGATGTTAAGAATTAAGAATTCTTGAATGCTTGATGTGAACTGGTGTAGCGGGAACGGAAACATACGCAAAATGACTTGCCGTTTTCATCCCATCAGAACATTTCCTATGATATGAGGGTTTTTGCAGTAAACGGCCAAATGACCTTCCGGAGTGCAACCGAGATTGCTGTCCGAACGGTGCATTAATAACGTGTGTCACGACGTTTCTCAGGTTTTATTTTTGGTGCCTTAGGCCGCCTCTCACTGCTACCACTCGAAAATGTGCTAATTCAGCACAGAAAGGAATGCTAGATTTCTCACTTTCTCTCTTAAAGGAAACGAGTGAGAACAAACTCTTCTACGCCACGAATCCACTCGAGACTACTATCCGGATTGAACCAATTCATATGACCGCAGACCGCTAATAAACGTAAAAGTGTGGTACCTTCTTGTGCGGTATATTACTAGATGGCCGCTGCGGCGGCGCCCACTACAGCCCACTAACGAGCTCACACAAACGAGGAGCCTTCGTTATTGCGCACTCGTTAATAGCGAGAAGAAATTAAACACCACCGAGCCGGATAGCCCAACCGCTTGAGCACCATGTACCTCAATGTAAGAGCCCCGTTTAGGCATCACTAAAAGCAACCGGGTCAGTAGTCGCTAGCACTGTCTAATTCGAGAAGGTGCTCTATAACTCGTCGAGACACTAAAAACGCATTTACACTTGGTAGTCACGTAAGGCCTGCGACCGGTTGTCGCTTGCGACCAGGAAGTGGCTCAACTGTAGCAATGTTCACTCTTTTGAGAGCGTACCCCTGGTCACTTTCCCACATTCGGCTCATACGAGCGAAATATGTCGATCTCGGCACTTGCCTCCAACTCCAGGACCAATCCGGAGCAAACTACCATTCACTTATCCAGCGCCGCTGATTCCATAACGGTTCGCGAATCGCAGTCACCAAGCTAGAAAATCGAGCAGCTTGCGACTGCTCTGACTATAGATTTTCGACCAATGCTACCATTTGGGACTGCCGCTTTTCGACCAAAAGGTCGCATAACCTCTCTGACTCCCAAGTGTGAATGGGCTCTAAAGATACCGAATCATAGCAGCTTTCAATTAATCAATTAATCAGTGAGTCAGTGAGTGAGGCAGTGAGTGAGTCGGTGAGTGAGTGAGTGAGTGAGTGAGTGGGTGAGTGAGTGAGTGTGTGAACGAGTCAGTGAGTGAGTGGGTGAGTGATTGAGTGAGTCAGTGAGAGAGTGGGTGGGTGAGTGAGTGAGTGAGTGAGTGAGTGAGTAAGTGAGTGAGTTGGTGAGTGAGTGAGCGAGTCAATGAGTGAGCGAGGAGTCAGTGAGTGAGCGAGGAGTCAGTGAGTGAGCGAGGAGTCAGTGAGTGAGCGAGGAGTCAGTGAGTGAGCGAGTCCGTGAGTGAGTGAGTCCGTGAGTGAGCGAGTCAGTGAGTGAGCCGGTGAGTGAGTCGGTGAGTGAGTCGGTGAGTGAGTCTGTGAGTGAGTGAGTGAGTGAGTGAGTCAGTGAGTGAGTCAGTGAGTGAATGAGGGAGTAGTCAAAGCGAGTGAGCGAGTCAGTGAGTCAGTCGACCGATCGATAAATAAAATGAAATCTTTCAAATCAGTTGAAGATGTCAATGCCATAGCACTTAGACCTTACCGCTTAGACATTAGGCTAGGCCTTAACGCTTGGACCATAGCGCTTAGCGCTTGATGGATCGATCGATCGATAAATAAAATGAAATCAATCAATCAAATCAGTTGAAGATTTTAATGTCATAGCGCTAGACGTCCCACTCACGGTGTGCGGGGTCCTCCGTGGGCAGCAAGATTTCGCCGAAAATCCGATGCATAAAAAGGACGATTTCGCGAAAGCCACGGTTTGAGGGCCCATGCGGAGTCTTGAGCTCCAACGGAGAACGGAGTGAACTGAGGCTGCCGTCATCTGCACACAAGGGCCGCGATGGATCAGTGAGGCTGGGATGGATTGCACACAAAGGCATAGTAATCGACTACAGATAGCAGTGAAGCCTATGGCTTTTCTAACAAAATGAATGAAAAAATTTGTTTCTCAAATAAAGGACTTGGCCCTGTTTTTAGCAAAAGAAGATAGAGATGTACTTTGAAAAACCTACCGCGGCACCGATTATGGCATCGATGAATAGGACTATAGCCTGAGTAGTACACCAGTCATTTAAAACTGACGGCGAGCACACCTAGCCTTAAAAGCGTGTCTGCGCAGCCCATACAACAAGAGGTCGAGAAGAGACGAGATGGAAACCTGTGGTGCCGAGGAGATTGTTGCTACGTTCAGGGCCTAAGAACTTTACTTTCCCTTTCTAGGAGCTCTTTAGGCATACTACGCGCTCATTCGCTATGAGAAAGTTTAGCGGCTGCGGTATAGTGTCAAGATCGAGAGCACACAAAAAGAAAGCTGAGCTTCTCTGCGGAAAACCCTTTCCAATTATTATTGCCAACTACTATTTTCTTTTGTACGCCATAAAAGCGGTTCACATGCATTTTTGCGTGCCGCCCAACTGCCTGTCATCCAACGTGCAGACATACTATTTGAAGACGGCCAGTTTTCACCTTTTACTCGTGTAGCTGTCATAGGCGTCAGAATCCCGGCAAGAACAGGCAACGCTAAGGCAAGCCGCCGTTGAATGTCTCTTCTCACAGCCATAATCGGTCACGCTGCAAATAGTAGCACGTATGTTATCACACGGTACGAGGGAAAAAAAAGGTAAAAACTTTATTTATATGCAGGTAATGATTGGTATCAAAATAGGAGTGGGAGGAACATTTGTTAGTTATTTCTCGATACTTGATCGGCTGAGGAGAATTTTATTTGTAAAACGATTATATGCCCTACAGGCACTGCGTTGACGTATGTGGACGCGACCTAAGCGTGCTGAAATTTTCGTGTAGAAGACGAATTTCCACCTTTTAATTCGGCGCTCTTACCATTTGTAACCTCCATGTCAAGCTTGTAGCGCCATCTCTTGTAGCTACATAGAAATGTGTTTGTAAAAAAAAAACAAGAAAAGATGGGCATGACGTTGCCTTTTGGCGGGACGAGTAATCAGCTTTTATTTTTCATGCGATCTCTTCAAATGATCGTGATCGATGCAATCAAATCAGTCAGTCACTAAGTCAGTCAATCAAATAAGTCAATCAATCAGTCAAATCAATCAAATCAATTGAAGATGTTAATGCCACAGCGCTTAGACGCCCCACTCACGGTGTGTATCTAATCTTAAAAGGTAATCTTAAAAGAAGACCGGGCTTTTATCGAGTCATTTAAATATTCCTATTTTCGTACGACTGTGTCCGACTGGAATAGACTGCCTCAGAATGTTGTTGATTCTCCTGACGAAGTGGAATTCATTGCAGCTTTAAAAGTATGAATGTATGACTTTTTTCATTGACTTTGTTTTGTATGTTTGGTATTATTCATGTGTGTTTCCCACTCCTGCTTGGACTCAGAAGGAGTCTGCAGTATTCCTAAATGAATAAAATTTACCATTCGGAATTCGTCAATAGGGTAACGTAGAAAAGGCACACCAACTTTCCTAGTCATAGGCGAAAAAAAGTGCTGCAGTGGACGTTCCGAGTGGCGCTTCCAGAAACGTGCACATGACGCCATAATGCCAAAATTATTAAACTGGTGTTTTCTGCCCAGTGCGCGCTGTTGTTTTCGACACTTGTGGTACGAAAGGGGTCTTATTGCTTACAGGTGTTGGAAACCATGCTTTTATAAGCAAAAACGTTGCCGACTCCAGCGCTAAAGCGTTGTTCATGAAAATAGCTGATCGTGAAGGTCCTTCAAAGAATAGTGGCTGACCGAGCAATGAAGACCCGCAGATAGTCGCAAAGAACCGCCACAGCGCTGACAAACCTCGAGCGTTATGATCAGTTCTTAAACACACGGGGGTCTCTGGGGGTCTCGGTTTCCTCGACCAATATTGAAAAGGGGTCCGAGACCGCAGGTGCTAGAATGTAGACTGAGTGAATCCGAAACAAGAAACCATTTTATGCCCTTTTTCAGTGTTGGCCTGAACATGTGTTCTCTGTCGTTTTGAAACTTTCACTGGGGATTTTAGCAGCAATCATTAACATTTTGCATAAAACTAGAGACGGAGGAGAATACAAAGTGGACGCACTACACAAGGGGGGATGAAAAAGGGGAACCCGAGCCGTCGCGCCAAGCGCCAGCTCAGAGCTGGCTGCTAAGCTACAAGGCTACAAAATAACGATCAGCACATCTGACTTCAATTGAGCAAACAACGACTTTTAAAAGTGATTTCTCCTGTTTGCAAAAATCATGCGTATAATACCCCTGTCAAGCGGGCAAGTTAAGTGCACTTAAGGAGAGTGTACTTCGCTGTAAGTACGCTTTGCCGCATCTAAACGACGCAAGTGGAGTGTCACTCTCGGAAGAGTGCACTCCGCTGAGAGTGCGTTCACGGACCTGTTTGCTGGCCGAGTGCGTAGCCTCGACACCAGCGGTTCCAAGGTACAAAATTTATAGTGACTAAAAAGTACCTACAACTTTATTTTATGTGCTATTACACTGTTTTCAGAAAAAAAGTTCCTTGGTTATAGCTACAAGCGAAGCAACAAAACAAGTAAACGTGATCAGATGCCAGATCGCTGCCCGCCGCCATCTTGTTTGTTGTCAAAATTATGGATAGTCTTGGCTTTTCTTCTATTTTCATTTTTTTTCATCGCTAAAAACTGTTGAACTTCGTTTTATTTTCGCTATCACGTTAAGCAATCAAATATTATGAGTCTTTTTTTTCCATCGTCCTGTTCAGAAATTCCGCTCATTTTCTGTAGCCATTTTTTTTTACTATGAGTGCACTTTGCTTTCCCGTTTAGCACTGCGTAGCCCAAAGTGTCACTCGGGATGCCGAAGCGCACTCCATGTAAGTGCGCTTAATTTGCCCGCTTGACATGCGTATAACAGGCCGCGAGCTGCTTTCTCCCTCTTCCTCTCCATCTGTGCTCAGTTCGCACGAGACCCCTTCTTTGGGGCCTCACTTAAAGCTGTGCCTTTGATGGAAGCGACCATTGGGCCCAACTTCTGAACACGTTAATTGCACAAAGTTTCGAGCGTGATTGCTGCACATTTAACAGCTACGCTTGGCGCCGGATATGGCGAATTTTCCTCTGCCTGCCATCGCAGAACAACTATATTTATCTGTTTCATAAGTCATGAACTAAAGAATAATTTACTGAAGCGTACATTCTCACAACGAAACATTTTTTGTACATGTCTAATGATCATTTAGAAAAGGCAAGCAAATGTTGCAGTGTTTATGTTCATGTAGCAGCGGTGGAGAGCTATGTCCACATATGTGGATGCGAATGAAATATAATCAAATATGAATGTTTTTACGCAGTATTTTGCACATCACTCCTGCTTGGTCCGCTGATCATGATTTATGCAAAAAAAGTTTTTTCCTTTCAAGAGATTTAGTTGAAAGGGATATTCGCGCCCCATGATGAACAAAAAACTTCATATTTCATTCAAATCTATGACGTCTAGGGAATATGTAACGATTGATTTGTCGTTAATTTTTTTGATAATTCAGTATGCTTTCAGCATGGCGCCTGTGAAGCATGCTAGATACACACGGATGATACGGTGTCTGTCAAACGGAAGCGGATACGCCGTTTCCACGGTGTTTCGGCCAGCTAGCGGTGAGGTCTTGCGAAGCGACAACAGAAGCACCATAGACAAGAACAAGTGGGCTGAACCCCTGAAATTAATAGCGTCACAGGTGCAAGCGTATAAGCGTATCAATAAAACTTTTTGGCTTATGTGTACGTTTAGAGGAAAATTCTTGAAGGGAATTCACACAAAGGGACAGCGTAAAGTAACTTGCCCTTGTACTAAGGGAGTAATTATTCATTGGCATCCACCCAAGCGCAGCCATACGGCTACAAAGGAAAGCTATACAGCTTTCTCAGAAACTTCGTAGTTAAAGAAAAATTCGTTCTGGTCCGGGGTGCGAACCCGGGACCACCGCTTCACCGGAGCAGTCGCTCTACCAACTGAGCTAACCGGGACGGTAAGATTATGGTAGGGCGAGAGCGAATTGATCAATAACTCGAAGTGGGAACAGTGTTGGACCAGGACGAATTTTTCTTTAACTACGAAGTTTCCGAGAAAGCTGTATAGCTTTCCTTTGTAGCCGTATGGCTGCGCTCGGGTGGATGCCAATGAGTAATTACTCCCTTATAACAAATTTACTCCACCTTGGGGGGATTCCCCTAAACATTTGACCAACCCTGTTCCCACTTCGAGTCATTGATCAATTCGCTCTCGCCCTACCATAAGCTTACCGTCCCGGCTAGCTCAGTTGGTAGAGTGACTGCTGCGGTGAAGCGGTGGTCCCGGGTTCGAACCCCGGACCAGGACGAATTTTTCTTTAACTACGAAGTTTCTGAGAAAGCTGTATAGCTTTCCTTTGTAGCCGTATGGCTGCGCTCGGGTGGATGCCAATGAGTAATTACTCCCTTATAACAAATTTACTCCACCTTGGGGGGATTCCCCTAAACATTTGACCAACCCTGTTCCCACTTCGAGTCATTGATCAATTCGCTCTCGCCCTACCATAAGCTTACCGTCCCGGCTAGCTCAGTTGGTAGAGCGACTGCTGCGGTGAAGCGGTGGTCCCGGGTTCGAACCCCGGACCAGGACGAATTTTTCTTTAACTACGAAGTTTCTGAGAAAGCTGTATAGCTTTCCTTTGTAGCCGTATGGCTGCGCTCGGGTGGATGCCAATGAGTAATTACTCCCTTATTACAAATTTACTCCACCTTGGGGGATTCCCCTAAACATTTGACTAACTTGCCCTTGACAGTTTCGAAAATTTATGGCGTTAGCAAACGCTCACTACTCAATATTGTGTAGGCCGGAAAAAATCATCGGGGAATGCAGAGTCAGCAAGCTTACCAAAACGTAATTTATTTGACCGCTGTAGAGCTCAAGCCGGTTCCTGCTTCCACAACGCCGCATGCATTCAATGAAAACCGGTCCCAAATCACCTAAGCTCGCTGGAGAGCTAGCTAATCTTATCAAGATGATTAACCTTTTTGGGACATCTGTGGCGGAGGATTGCCATAGCACAAGATATTTTCCTCGGCTCAAGGTGGGGTCAAAGACCGATCTCTCAATAATTTCGCCCTAACTAAGCCGAGCACCAGGCCAAGGGAAAGCCTGCACCCGATACCAGCGGTGGCTCACTGGCTGCACTGATGATCAAACGCCACACCTCCCGCATGCAAAGCGGATCCGAAGGTACTCAGCAAGGAACATAGCCAAGCAATGGGCAGTTAACACGTAGGTAGGCCTTGGTGCCGAATTTAGTACTTACGGAATCGAGTCGACGGTGTAGTACTAAATGGCCCCGTTGCTCCTGCTTCGATTAGTCTTTCTGTCTTGTGTTAGATTTATCACAGACGCCGTGCGAAAGACAACTTCTTCTTCTTCTTCTTCTCCATATGAAAATGGCACATACCCACGCGGGGGGATTGGCCAAGGTACGGTAGTCAATCCCAAGGAGGTATATGTGCGGGAAAAGAAAAAGCTAAGTAAAATAGTAGAATGTTTGAAATTAGAAACATGGCATGTGTTTTTGCATGGGATGGAAAGATACGGTCGTAATAGAAGACGGGATCAGCCTGCGTGTCAGCAACTCGTTGCAAGGAGGTCAGATCGACCTGAAGCGGGTCCAACAGGTTCTGCGTAAACCTAACTTGCGGGAGCTGATAACGTGGCCAATGAGTAGAGAAAAACAGGTGGGGGTGGGATAGAAAACTGGGAGTATTAACACTGGGGGCCGGGTCAAAGGACCTGAGGAATGTACGCACCGTGAAATTTAGTTGGAAGCGGGAATATAGATCGGGAATACGTGCTTCCAGATAAAGGAGAGCATTGGAAGCTGATTTTGGGAGCCCTAGGCATAGCCGTAGGGCACGCCTTTCCAGTAAGGCTGCAGCTTATAGTTTGCGCTGCCAGAGAACAAGACGCAACCTAATTCCAGAATTGGTCTCATATAAGCCTTATAGAGAAACAGTAAGGTGTCGCGACACATGCCAAAATTTTTATTGCCTACCCGTGTCAGCCGGCCTAGAGCACGTTCGCCTTTAATAACAATATTCTTAATATGCTGGCGCCAGTCCAAACTTGGATCGTAAGTAACACCTAGGTGTTTAACCGACTCCACCTGCGGATTTTGGTTGGAATGGTAGACTAGCGAGATGTACAAAGGGGTTTCTGGAGGAAATACCAGCATGCCACACTTGCTGACATTAAGTGATAAACGAATTTGGTCCAACCAATCTTCAAGAGCGGTCAGGTATGCCTGCAAAGACTGGTAAAGAGCATGAATAATGTTTTCTGGGGCGAAAAAAAGCTATATCGTCTGCGTATACATATACTGTAATGTTGGGATGAATGGGGATGTCTCGAACCAATATGTTAAAAAGCAGCGGTGACAGAACAGGTCCTTGCGGCACACCTCTGGATTGGACATAGGTATTAGAACAGACAGATCCGTCTGTACAGAAGAACAACTGCTTCAACAGCACGCTCTTCTTCTCCTTCAGGTTATTCTCTGACGTAATTCGAGCTTCACACTTCACCTTCCTCAAGTAAGAATTATGGTCGGGATAGTTGGTCAGATTCTTCATTCAACATAAGTTTTTTTTTGTGCACAAAAAGACGAAACATAGACAAGACGACAGTACGAGCGCAAACTAACAACTGGTGTATTCAGTGGTTTGCACCTACAAATGTTAGCGGCGCCATTTTGACGTGTTTTCTATTTGTATCTGCGAGGACCGTCGGTCCCTTTTCTTTTTTTTTACGAGCGACGTGATGCGTGTCTTAGCCCCCCCCCCCCCCCCCCCCCCCCGTGCGAGAGTCGGTGGGCGGCAGCTGCGGCGTTGCGCGCTGTGCCCAAAAGCAGTGTTCCCGTTTCGGAGGGGCGGCCGAGGCTCGGACGCTGGACCGCTCCTACCACCCCGGCGTTTCTTGGAAGAGAGACTCTCGCACCTGTTCGTCTTTTCTCTGTGTGTTTACGTGTTTTCTGTTCGCATTTGTGTGTTTGTAACTGTGAGAGTGTCAACTTTGACACAGAGCAGACGCCCCTTCGTGGGGCCCAGAAAAAGAGCGGGAAACGAGCGAGACGGGTTTTGTGCGGCAGTGTGTGTGTCCGAGCGTGTGCGCGTGCGGTTCGTTGAGCGGAACGTTGTTCTTAGTGTGTGTATAAGTAGGCTTTGTACATTGTGTATATATTAAACTTGCATATTCTTAAGTGTAATTTATAGTCCGTCTTTCTATCTACATATATAAATATTCCTTCATTGTATATTAGTTAGCCGAATAAGCTAACATACTTCAGAAGTGGGATTCTTCAACCTGCGCGGCATTATCCACCTGCACGACATTTTCAACCTTCACGGGATCTTCAACCTTCAAGCAAACCTATGCAAGTGTGAAGAACGACGAGATCGACTACCCCCAAACTCGACGAGCAACGATGCTCTACGGAACAGCGGGACGTGAGTGTGCGAACTAAGCGAATTACCCCGAGCGGACTGATCACGTTCGTCGCCGAAATTGAACAATTTTGGCTAGCGAACGAAATTTCTGTTTCAAGAATAACTGTGCAGACATTTCAATGTGCACCTAATTTTGTTGAACTACCCAGTGTTTACGTTGACGAGATACAATTGTGCGTAATCTTTCTTGTTACTTTGTGTTTCGCCTATGTTTGTTGTTGTTTTAAGTTTAATTCTACTCGAGCTAGTGCAAATCGCCTCATTTTGTTGTGTGCTTAACGTGTGTTTTGAGAGTTTTCTGTTGTTTGAATCAGAGTGTGACGGATGTGAATTGCTGATTGTTGAACTGTAGTCAAAAGGAGAGGCATGGCTGAAGGAGAGAGTGCGCCTTCTATGGCAGATTTGTTAAAGATGGTGAATGAGAAGAATGACATTATCAATGAGCTTCTGCAGAAATTAAGCATACCACCTCAGCCAACCGTCTAGACATTTCAGATAATGCCCGACATGAGCAAATCAATCAAAGACTTCTCCGCAGACAGAGACTCAGAATCGGCCAGCGATTGGCTCGAAAGTCTAAATGGGACGGCGACTCTACACAATTGGCCTCCGGAATTTAAGCTCGAAACAGCTAAATCACATCTGTTTGGACCGGCATTAGACTGGTACCGAAGCCGTCGTGCGCGCATCAAGTCATGGAAGGAGTTCGAAGACCTCTTCCGCCGGACCTTCATAAGCCAGTCGAGCGCGGCAGATCGATACCAGCGAATGAAGGAACGCGTGCAACAGAGAAATGAGAGCACGAGCGCGTATTTTCACGCTAAAGTACGTTTGTGCGCCGAGGCCCACCTGGACTTCAGTGAAACGCGCGAGCAGGTGTTGATTGGCCTGAGGCCGAGTAAGCTGTGCTCAATGCTGATGGCGCACACACACGATGATGAGGACGACCTCATTCATGACATCCAAGATTATGAGAGAGTGGAAAAACAGAGGCAGGAGCGACGCGTACATGAGATGGGGTTTGAGACGGGCTACACACATCCCAAGCGTGTTGCAAGGCAAGGATACCCTGAAGTTCCGAAGGGACCTACGATGAGGGACACGAGACCGCCCCTCCGGAATGACAAAGGAGAGCCCAAGTGTTACAACTGCAGCGGATTTGGGCACATTTCTAGGGATTGTCCTGAGCCGAAGCGCGAGTTAACATGCTTACGCTGTCGGCAGACCGGGCACACCCAGAGGCACTGCGGGCAACAGATTACCGTAGTTGAGGAGCCCAGTACTGCACGGCGAGGGCTCCTGCTAAAACATGTGACCGTCAATGGGAAGGTGAAATTAATTGGGATGGTGGACACCGGCAGTTCAAGCTGCATAATGCGTGCTTCCGCTGCTGCCCGCTGTGGCGTCGAACTCAGGGCCGAGAAAAAACCGCTTTACGGGTTTGGAAACACAAACACTCCGGCTGCGCGCACCATTGGGACCTGCAACGCAGACCTCGAAGTAGATGGCGTCGTCGCGAGAGCTGCCCCTGTTCTTGTCGTCGCGGACGAGGCGCTATCCATTGATGTGATTATAGGAAGGACCTTCACAGTACTTCCGCATGTAACGTATGGGAGCGCGGATGGCTGCTTTCGTTTTTGGCACAGGAATCAATGCCCATTCACCCACCTCGAGCCAGCTCCAGCAGAGCGGCTGCGGCTCGTGACTTCGGATAACGCCCAGCTTGAGGGTGAATCCGTCAACTGGGTTACCCTCACTACACACAGCGACCTGGCGGGACCAGTTGTTGTAAGCCGTTTGAGGCAGGACGTGCTTGTCGATATGGTAGGCGGTGAAGTCACGCTGCCACTCTGTCCGATCGACCGCGGGAGAACGGTTATCAAGAAAGGACACCTTTTTGGGCGCGCGGTGCCGGTTGACATAGCCGAAGCGGATCGAGGGTTCCCGAGCGATATGGAATTAGAGGAAGGGAAGGAAAACAGCGATGAAGTGCGTTTTGTTTCAGAGAGACGACCAATTCTTTAGCAGGAGGTTGACGTCGGAGACAGCGTCACCGCCGAACAGAAGGCAGAGCTGGTGAAGCTGCTCAACGACTATCGAGACTGTTTTGCGATGAGCCTCGACGAGCTGGGATGCACAGACGTGCTCGAGATGGACATCCAGGAGGTCCCGGGAAGTTCGCCGGTGGCAGTTCGTCCCTACAAGACGAACTTGGGAGAGAGAGACACAATGAGAAAAATTGTCCAGGAATGGAAGCAGCAAGGCATAGTGAGTGAGACCCATTCCCCGTACGCGAGTCCGGCGATTCTGGTCAAGAAAAAGAACGGAGGAAAACGGCTCGTGGTCGACTACCGCAGGCTAAACGCACAGACGGTTAAGGAGAAATATCCCTTGCCAAGTATAGACGACCAGCTCGAGAGACTGTCGGGAGCCAAACTGTACGCCGTGTTGGACCTCGCACACGGCTATTTGCAAGTGCCACTCTCAGAGAGTGCAAAGGCGAAGACTGCCTTCATAACTCCTGACGAAACAGGGCAGTTTGAGCGCATTATATTCGGGCTCACCAACGCTGCGGCGGTTTTCCAGCGCCTCATGAACAGAGTTTTGGGCACACTCAAGGGAAACGTAGCAATGTGCTACCTCGACGACGTTCTGATTCCCGCCGAGAACTGGGAAGACCTGATCATCAGATTGAGGAGGGTGCTAGAGGCTCTTAGAGGCGCAAACCTGACCCTGCGTCTATCGAAGTGCGCATTTGGAAGGGAAAGCGTCGATTTCTTGGGATTTCGCCTGAAAGGAGGAGAAGTTCACCCCGGAGAAAACAAGGTGCGAGCGATCTCAGAGTTTCCCGTTCCGACAAATGTTCATGAAGTTAGAAGTTTCTTAGGGCTGACGGGCTTCTTTAGAAGATTTATTCACAGGTACGCGCTCATCGCTGAGCCCTTGACACGGCTAACAAAAAAGCACGCGGAATTCGGCTGGGGAGAAGAGCAAGATGAGTGTTTCTCAATGCTGAAGAGTTTACTTACAACTGTCCCAGTTCTTGCCCTGTACGACCCGAGTGCAGAAACAGAGCTTCACACGGATGCCAGCTCAAAGGGACTGGCAGCCATGCTTTTGCAGCGAAGGGAAGGTGAGGACAAATGGCGCCTTGTGTACTGCGTGAGTAAGAAGACGACCGAGGCTGAAAGCAATTACCACTCATCAAAACTGGAGCTGATGGCCATTGTGTGGGCTGTCGACAGACTGCGGTCCCTTCTTTTGGGAATACATTTCACCGTCGTGACAGACTGCCAGGCTCTCGTGTACCTGAACGCGCAACGCACGCAGAAGCCACAAATCGCCCGCTGGTACGACCTAATTCAGGAATTTGATTTCTCTGTGAAACACCGACCGGGAACGCAGATGACGCATGTGGATTCCCTCAGCCGAAACCCTCTGGAACCTGCCGAAGACACCTTGGGTGCAATAATGGATGACAAGCTGGAGGTATTCGCGGTTGGGACATTCGACGACCAGATACTGACTATCCAGAGAGGTGACAAGGAGCTGAGAGAAATAATCAAGATTTTAGAGAAACGTAAACAGGAACGCACGAAGGAAGAAACTGCAAGGGTTGACGGCTACGCACTCGACAACGCCAAACTTGTGAGAACCGACCGTGGAAGCCAAGTTGGCAGGTTCGTCGTGCCAAAGTCGATGAGGAAGGCAGTCATTGTGAGGTGCCACGACCTGCAGGGACATTTTTCAACTGACAGAACGGTTGCAAAAATGAAGGAAAAATTTTGGTTCCCTAGGATGCACCGATATGTGCGAAGGCATATCGCTCAATGCTTTGAATGCATTTACAACAAGGTGCCAGGAGGAAAGAGACCTGGACTTCTTCACCCCATCCCGCCCGGAAGGCGGCCGTTCGAGGTCTTGCAATGGACCATCTGGGGCCTTTCGTGAGGAGTAAGAGGAAAAATCAATTTTTGTTGGTTGTCGTCGACAACCTGACCAAGTTTGTGAAGATATTCGCCACACGAGACACGTCTGTGAAACACGTTCTTCGCGCTTTCGAAGAACTAATATATGAGAGAGGACTGCCGGCGACGGTGATAACAGACCGTGGGAGTTGCTTCACATCAGAGGAGTTTGAAATGTTTTGCAACGAGAGGACAATAAAACACGTTCTGAACTCCACTCGCCATCCCCAGGCAAACGGACAAGTGGAAAGGGTTAACCGCACTGTGTTGCCAGTCATCACAACATTGATTAGAGATGCTGACCATCGTGACTGGGATGAATGGATAACGCAAGCAGAGAGCTTCATGAACAATGCTGTAAACAAATCCACGAACAAAACGCCGTTCGAGCTACTGCATGGCTACAGGCCAGACTTCTACGCTGCAGCCTTGCAACAGTTAAACGCAACCACAGATCCGCGTGAAGACCGAAACGAACTTCGGGCTAACGCTAGAGCTTGGATTTTGAACGAGCAGCAGCAGAGCAAGCAAGCTTACGACCGCCGACACTTCCCCGCAAAGCTCTATGAAGTGGGAGAGGTGGTTTTTATGAAAAGAGCGCCTCAGCAAACAGGAAAACCGACGAAAACACAAGAGAGATACCGTGGACCGCTTGTCATAACTGAAGTCCTGCCGTCGGACACCTATCGAATTGCTGATTTGGCAAGACGAGGCAAGAAACAATTTGCGACGACTGCGCACGTGTCGCAGCTGAAGGGATGGCCGATGACAGACAGCGGCACCAGAGATGCCGACGACAGTACTTCGGACGAGGAAGATGAAGATAACGCGTGCGATGACGCGGGAGAGACCTGCTCGAGTGCTCGACCGCAGAGAACGCGACGACCTCCCGAAAGGTTTCAGCCAAACTAAGGAACTACAAAAAAAAAAAACTGCCTGAACGAGGCAGGCAGTCGCGTTTAACCAGTGTTTCTCCTTATTCATCGTCTTTTTGTGCATCTAAATGAGTGTTGCTTTATACCGTGTCAACAAAAATAAAATTCAGGGGGCACTTTGACTGTCTAAAGTGGGTAGAGGCGGAAGCGTTTTCCGCACCACCTTCGCTGTTTCTGTGGCACTGGTGGCGTCACATGTAATTGAGTACTAATTACTAAGTGATGACAAATTACTAATTAATGGTTAATTACTGATTAATGCCTGAATACTAATTAACTGCTAATTAATGACGCTTAAGCTTCGCCTTTAGGAGTGGAACGCGGCAGCGCGTTGTAGCGCTGCCAGGGAGTCCACGGAACGCCACACCCGTTCGGCGCGATGCCTTGCCCTTTGAACGCAACGCTTTTTGAGGAAAAGAAATGGCGCAGTAATTCTCTGTCATCTCGGTGGACACCTGAACCGCACCGTAGAGGAAGGGAGGAAGTGGGAGTGAAAGAAGATAGATAAAGATTTTTGGTTTTGTTTTTGGTTTTGTGGGGTTTAACGTCCCAAAGCGACTAAGGCTATGAGAGACGCCGTAGTGAAGGGCTCCGGAAATTTCGACCACCTGGGGTTCTTTAACGTGCACTGACATCGCACAGCACACGGGCCTCTAGAATTTCTCCTCCAAAGAAATTCTAGCCGCCGCGGCCGGGATCGAACCCGCGTCTTTTGGGCCAGCAGCCGAGCACCATAGACACTGAGCCACCGCGGCGGCGAAGATAGATAAAGAGGAGCCGTAATGAAGAAAATGAAAATTGTATTTGAGGAAAGGAAATTACGCAGTAACTGTGTCACAAAATTCAGGGGGGCACTTTCTTGACCTAAAGTGTGGTCACTGATGTGTGGTTAAGGTGTTAAGCTTTGCCCCTAAGAGTGGAACGCGACAGCGTCTTGCAACGCTGCCAAGGAGTCCATAGAACGCCATCGCCCATTCGGTTCTACGCCTCGCTCGTCGGTAAATTGGTTTTTGAGGAAAGGAAATGTATCTGTCTCATTTGTCGGTGGACACCTAAACCTCGCCGGAAGGGAATGGAGGAGGATGAGAGTGAATGAAGACACCGTATTCACTAGACGCGCCTTTGTTCATTCCAAACCATCGAGCTGGCATGGCGGAGTGGATAGCATGCTCGTCTCTCACGCCGAAGACCGGGGTTCGATTCCTGAGCTCGACCAATTTCTTAATCGGTTTTGTTTATTTATATGGCCTGAATAGTAAAGCTAATTAGGCGAATTAGGTAATTAAGCAATTAACTAAGCTCAGTCCCACTTACTTGGAGCATCACTATACGATCCCTTCAATTGGTTGCATGGTTACTAGCCAAAGTACAATTGGCCCCGTTTGAAATTCGCGCACTGTGACGTCACGACCGTTTCCACCAATTGAAAAGCGTGACATTTTCTATCGACAACTGCTGCTTACAACGATGAGACATTAAAGGCTTCCGCCTTAAAAAGTGTTTGATGTCTGTCCATATACGTGCATGGCAGTTTATGAAAATTGTACTCCCCTGTGTTTGTTTGAGTGAGTGAGTGAAGAAACTTTATTTCCGCCAGTAGAAGACCCGTGCCCCTCCGGGTCCGCACGCAGGCGTCCGGGGAGGGGCAGCGTCGCAGCTGGAAGACTAGCAACGGTATAGTCGCGCAGCTTCTGCTGCCAGGCGGGTAGCGTATCGTTGTATGCTAAGGTCGGCACTTCTGAGTATGGTCTCCCATTCCTCTGCATTATTGATTCTGCCATATCCTGGGGCAGTGGGGCATCTCCATAGTATGTGTTCGAGTGTAGCGGTATGCCCGCAGAACTCGCACACCTCCGCATCCTCCCTCGTTTCACCTCCTGTCCAGCTCCTCCAGAGCGGGGATGCGAAGTTTCTAGCTTGGAGTCTTCGCCAGTCATAGGCCTCAGCCGAGCTAAGCGATCTATCCGGAGGAGGATAGATCCTTTTGTTCTTTTTCTGAATGTCTGTGATGCTATTAAAGGTATTGGTTTCCTCTTTAGTGCTGAATTCGTATGAGGTGTCCACGGCTCCCCGAGGTAAAGAGGAGCGGGCGAGCCTGTGGGCGGCCTCGTTTCCAACCAGACCCGAGTGGGCTGGGGTCCAGATAATTAGAATATTGTGGGCTGGGATAAAGTCTTTTAGATATTTAGCCGCCATTTCGTGGATGCGTCCCTTGCTGTAATTTCTAATTGCGGCTTTGCAGTCGCTTACTACGTATTTGGTACCTGGCTGAGTTAGAGCGATCGCTATTGCAACCTCCTCCGCCACAAGGGGTTTTAAGTCAAGGTGTCTTACAACGCGTAACGTTCTGCCTGAGTCCCCGACGGCTACGGAGACGGTGTCTCCTAGCGTGCCTACCGCGGCATCAGTGTAGGCCACGGTTCCCTGTGGCATCTTGCCTAGCTTAGCAGTCAGCTGTGCGACCCTGCTTTTCCTTCTGCCTTTGTCGTGGATGGGATGCATGTTTCTAGGTATGGGAGCGATAATAAGATGCTCTCTTATTTCTCTTCCCAGATCTGTTCTGGTGTTCACTGTGCTATCTACGGTTGCCCATTTCGCTAGCTGTAGGTATTTCCTTCCTGCGGGTGCTTTTGAATTTCTTCTTCTTCTTTTGCGTGTGCTTCCGTTTAACGAGGGCGTCAAACAAGTCAGGATGCCCGAGTGTTAGCGGGCGCCATTTTGACGTGTTTTCTATTTGTTTCTGCGAGGACCGTCGGTCCCTTTTCTTTTTTTTTACGAGCGACGTGATGCGTGTCTTAGCCCCCCCCCCCCCCCCCCCCCCCCCCCCGTGCGAGAGTCGGTGGGTGGCAGCTGCGGCGTTGCGCGCTGTGCCCAAAAGCAGTGTTCCCGTTTCGGAGGGGCGGCCGAGGCTCGGACGCTGGACCGCTCCTACCCCCCGGCGTTTCTTGGAAGAGAGACTCTCGCACCTGTTCGTCTTTTCTCTGTGTGTTTACGTGTTTTCTGTTCGCATTTGTGTGTTTGTAACTGTGAGAGTGTCAACTTTGACACAGAGCAGACGCCCCTTCGTGGGGCCCAGAAAAAGAGCGGGAAACGAGCGAGACGGGTTTTGTGCGGCAGTGTGTGTGTCCGAGCGTGTGCGCGTGCGGTTCGTTGAGCGGAACGTTGTTCTTAGTGTGTGTATAAGTAGGCTTTGTACATTGTGTATATATTAAACTTGCATATTCTTAAGTGTAATTTATAGTCCGTCTTTCTATCTACATATATAAATATTCCTTCATTGTATATTAGTTAGCCGAATAAGCTAACACAAATTTGACAAACTTCGTCGCATGCGCATCAGGTACTCCCACGGCATGACTGGTAAACGTGCACCATCACATCCTAAAAATTCAGGAAGCACTTTGACTGTCTAAAGTGCGTAGAGGCGAAAGCGTTTTCCGCACCACTTTCAGTGCTTCTGTGGCACTGGTGGCGTCACATGTAATTGAGTACTAATTACTAAGTGATGACAAATCGCTAATTAATGGTTAATTACTGATTAATGCCTGAATACTAGTTAACTGCTAATTAAGCTTAAGCTTAAGCTTCGCCTTTAGGAGTGGAACGCGACAGCGTGTTGTAGCGCTGCCAGGGAGTCCACGGAACGCCACCACCCGTTCGGCGCGATGCCTTGCCGTTTCAACGCAACGGTTTTTGAGGAAAGGAAATGGCGCAGTAAATCTCTCTCATCTCGGTGGACACCTGAACCGCACCGTAGAGAAACGGAGGAAGTGGGAGTGAAAAAAGAAAGACGAAGATGGCCCGTAATGAAGAAAATGAAAATTGTATTTGAGGAAAGAAATTTACGCAGTAACTGTCTCACATATCTCGGTGGACACCCGTCAAAATTCAAGGGGGGGTGGGGGGGGGTGCACTTTTTTTGACCTAAAGTGTGGTCACTGATGTGTGGTTAAGATGTTAAGCTTCGCCTCTAAGAGTGGAACGCGAGAGCGTCTTGCAACGCTGCCAGGGAGTCCATAGAACGCCATCGCCCATTAGGTTCTACGCCTCGCTCGTCGGTAAATTGGTTTTTGAGGAAAGGAAATGTATTTCTCTCTCATATCTCGGTGGACACCTAAACCTCGCCGGAAGGGAAGGGAGGAGGATGGCAGTGAGCGAGGACACCGTATTCACTAGACGTGCCTTTGTTCATTCCAAACCATCGAGCTGGCATGGCGGAGTGGATAGCATGCTCGTCTCGCACTCCGAAGACCGGGGTTCGATTCCCGAGCTCGACCAATTTCTTACTAGGTTTTATCTATTTATATAGCCTGACTAAAGAAGTTAATTAGGCTAATTGGGTAATTAAGCAATTAACTAAGCTCAGTCCCACTTACTTAGAGCATCACTATATGGTCCCTTCATTTGGTTGCATGGTTACTAGCGAAAGTACAATTGGCCCCGTTTGAAATTGGCGCACTGTGACGTCACGACCGTTTCGACCAACTGAAAAGCGTGACATTCTCTGTCGACAACTGCTGCTTACAACGATGAGACATTAAAGGCTTTCGCCTTAAAATAACGTTTTCAGTAAAGCTGACTCGCTACTGCACAAAGCCCAGACGTGTCACTGACGCAGTTAGGCGAATTCATTATCAAAAAAGCTTCCATTAATTAAAAAAAGACAAACAAGGATTGTAGATTTTACAGCATTAAATTTTTTTTTCACAACGTGCAGGTAATTACGCGCTTTTGTCTTTTTCTGGTTATGCCTTGAGCTCCTTGGAAACTTGCGCCCCATCTGTGCTGGCCGGGTTCATCTTAGACAAGTGACAGCGGCAAGTAATTGAGGTTATTTGGTTTCTAACTCGTTGTTATTAATGTCCAAATCTTCTTGATTTCAGCGCACGGTATACACAGTTTATCTGTACGTTATACACTCTGTTGGTATCATAAGAAGCAATGCGAGCGGTGGAAAGAATGTTTAACAGCAAATAATTTCGACGTTTTCTGCGACGAATTAACAGGCATATGAAGCTCCGTACCTGTATATAAGTTACTTTGTCAAAATTAAGCTGGAAAATTGTCAAATCTTTCGCCTCTTCTAAAACAGCTGACACCTGAAAAATAGCTCCAGTTGGGCAAATAAAAAAACTGCCGACGATGTCGTTACTTCCTAATACGAAATTCGTACGCATCTCATGAGCTGTTAGATTTCGATAGATTGAAGCAAAGAATTCGAGCAAGAAATGCATGAACCATTAAAGACCACTTATTTTTCAAACATATTCCTTCAAGAAAAACTCCGCTAACAAGCCGCCGGGGTGACTCAGTGGGTATAGTACTCGGCTGCTGACCCGAAAGACGTGGGTTCGATCTCGGCCGCGGTGATCGAATTTCGATGGAGGCGAAATTCTAGAGGCCCGTGTCACGTTGAAGAACCCCGGATGGTCGAAATTTCCCGAGCATTTCACTACAACGTACCGCCTTCGGCGCATTCTAATGTGGAATAAACGTGGTTTCAATCAATCAATCAATCTAAGGCGTCCCTCAAAGCCTGAGTCGCTTTGGGACAATAAACCCCCGTAAACCTAAAGACTCCACTGAAAGTTCTTGATTGTCATGAAGGATGCTTTGTGGTAGGAGAAATAGATG
Organism: Amblyomma mixtum; assembly: GCF_055824585.1. NCBI lineage: Eukaryota > Metazoa > Arthropoda > Arachnida > Ixodida > Ixodidae > Amblyomma > Amblyomma mixtum. The sequence goes on from NC_143015.1 coordinate 148,677,016, forward strand.
AAAAATTCAGGGGGCACTTTGGCTCTCTAAAGTGCTGCAAGGCGAAAGCGTTTCCTGGCCACTGTTTGTTTCTATTTACTTTTTTTATGTTTCATATTTTATTTTTTTTTGCTCATTTTCTTCATTCTATTGTTTTTATTTTTATTTTCACATATTTTTATTTTTGTTTTTATTTTTGTTTATTTTCTTATTTTTATTTTCCTTTCTTGACTTTACTCCTTTTATTTTATTTATGAAGCCCATGCATTCACTAGATGCGCCTTTATTCATGCTGGAACCTTGAGCCTTTTAAAGGGATACTGAGGAGAAATTGAAGTTGACTTCCATCGACAGAATATCAGCTCCTGATTACAAAAACGCCATTCATACTGACAACAAAGCTCTTGTAACGTAGAAAAGAGCAAGAACCAAAATGCAGGTATCGCCGCCACAGGCCAAACTCGCAAGTACAAGCTTTTATGACGTCATAGGACAAAACAGTGTTGCTAGAACCAATAGTTCTAGCAACACTAGGACACGAGAAGTCACGAATCACTGAGGCGCAGCAAATGCATGCGCAAATCTCCTTGACGTCGCCAGATGGCGCCACGTACCCGACAGCTACTCGCGCTCCTGCAGCGCCGGGACCAATCAGCGCCTGCTCAAAGCGGTATGCGGGCTCCCGGTATTCCGCTACCGGTAACAAGGTACACGGTATGCTTAAGGTGTCTATTTGCGAGAACTTCGTTGACGACTTCGAGAACGGGATCCATTGTAACGCTGGCTAAACGCCGATAGATGCCTTCAACGTGCGGCCGGTGGTAGCTTTCGTTTCGGCTGCTGCTGGGCCGCACTGCTGGCCGCAAAAATCACGGAGTCTGCGTTACGTCATGTGCACGTCATGTTTCACGTCACTGAGTCCTGTGTCGTCATAGGAGAATCCCAAGTTTGAATCAGAGCGGCGGGAAAAGCTTTTTCAACTTCGAATCCAAATTTCTTAGAAATAAATGCATGTTTCGCTGCCGGCCAAGTGGCAACAAAGCCATGAAATACCAAACTATCGGATTTTGCTATAAAAACATTATTAATAGAGCTCTCCTCAGTGTCCCTTTAAGCAGTGACGCCGAAAGGCGGACGAATCTGCCGTCTGTCGACACGGCTGCCGACGCGTCTGCTAACGACAGTATGAGGCATTAAAGGCTTTCGCCTTAATATATGGTCGACTTGCTGTACTAATGCCTGGTTCGCAGAGACGAGGTCTGTGCAAGTTTTCCACAGGTTGTCACAGCCCTGGGAGGCGTTACGAGCGGGAGGAACAGGGTGTTTTCCCGCATAACAGGTAAGAGATTCCTGTTTGTATCTATATCTACATTAAAGTCTTCACCCACCCTGCCACCCTAGGAGGTGGCAGTTGATGATTGATCACGAGAGTTCGCTCACCGTTTTCAGCTCTAACGCATGCAGGCCATATCTTTCTTGCATCACCCCTCCTACCTATAAGTGCAATTCAGGCATCCACAGACCCAGGGAGTCAATTATGCGCACTTCTTTTCCTTAAAATTATCGGAGTGTAAAACGTTGTTAACGCCAGCGCCAATGAACACAATGGGCGCCGACGACCTATGGCTTCAGCGCCGCGTTTATGGCACCACGTTGTCAATGCCTGCAGCCCACATCTCTTTGTCATCACCCCTCCTACCTATGAGCACGATTCAGGCATCCACTGACCCAGGGAGCCACTTATGCGCACTTCCTTTCCTTAAAATGATCGTAGTGTAAAACATTGTCAACGCCAACGCCAATGAACGCAATGAACGCAATGAACGCCGACGACCTATGGCTTCAGCGCCGCGTTTCTGGCACCACGTTGTCAATGCCTGCAGCTCACATCTCTTTGTCATCACCCCTCCTACCTATGAGCACGATTCAGGCGTCCACTGACCCAGGGAGCCACTTATGCGCACTTCCTTTCCTTAAATGATCGTAGTGTAAAACATTGTCAACGCCAGCGCCAATGAACGCAATGAGCGCCGACGACCTATGGCTTCAGCGCCGCGTTTCTGGCACCACGTTGTCAATGCCTGCAGCTCACATCTCTTTGTCATCACCCCTCCTACCTATGAGCACGATTCAGGCGTCCACTGACCCAGGGAGCCACTTATGCGCACTTCCTTTCCTTAAATGATCGTAGTTTAAAACATTGTCAACGCCAACGCCAATGAACACGATGAACGCCGACGACCTACGGCTTCAGCGCCGCGTTTCTGGAACCACGTTGACAATGCCTGCAGCCCTCATCTCTTTGTCATCACCCCTCCTACTTATGAGCACGATTCAGGCGTTCACTGACCCAGGGAGCCAATTATGCGCACTTCCTTTCCTTAAAATGATCGTAGTGTAAAACATTGTCAACGCCAACGCCAATGAACACAATGAACGCCGACGACCTATGGCTTCAGCGCCGCGTTTCTGGCACCACGTTGTCAATGCCAACTCATGCAGCGCACACCTGTCACTACCGCCACCCACCGCGGTGGCTCAGTGGTTAAGGCGCTCGTCTACTGAGCCGGAGTACCCGAGTTCGAACCCGACCGCGGCGGCAGCGTTTCGATGGAGGCGGAACGCAAAAGGCGGCCGTGCGCTGTCCGATGTTAGTGCACGTTAAACCTCCCCATTTGGTCGAAATTATTCTCGACGCCTCCGCTACCGCACCTCTTCTTTCCTTTCTTCTTTGAGTCCCTCCTTTATCGCTTCCCTTGCGGCGCGGTTCAGGTGTCCACCGAGATATGTGAGGCAAATACTGCGGCAGTTTTTTCACTCCACCCCCCCCCCCCCCGCCTCCCAAAATAGAGAACAATTTATTGTTTATACGGCGCGCCATCTGTAAGCGGCGAATAAACGCTGTTGGAAATGTCGCCATTTTCTTTACACTGTATTTTTCTTATTTTACCATATAATTTATCTATCGAACAATTCTATCTGTTCAGCTTTTGTTAATTGACGTGTTTCACAAATTTTGTACAGGGGAGGTCGTGCGATTATCAATAATCTCGAAGTTTACAACTTGAACTCAGTTTTTTATTGAACGCGAGCGGCGCGGCAAATCTGTAAACACCGGAATTTCGGCCACCTCGGACAGTGGCTTTTGATGCGTGGATGGATGGAAAGCTTCGAAACTCGTAACGTCAAAGAGCTCCGGTTCGTTGAGGGCGCTGATGAAGGTTAGCAAGTGAAAAGAGAAGAGGAAGTGACACCAGTCACTCAACTGCCACGAGACGGATTCTTCGGGCCGCAGCAGCAACAACGACGACGGATGCCGGTGCTGCATGACAGCAAGCTGAGCCACTCTTCCCTTTTAACATAGGTGAGTTGATTCAAATGCGTCATCTGTGCTGCCCTACTCTCATTGGGAGCTCTGAGATACGTAACTCCATGAGGCTTGACTTTATTCTCGTTCAGCCATCAGTTCCTAGAGCTAGCTATGTCAAGTGATGCTTCCTGTAGTGTCGCGTGGCCGAACCAGCGCAAACATAGAACCGCCGTGCAACGCGTCCACTGTGCTCATGTGCGGATCGGTTGACTCACTGATTTGCGAACGGTGGCGCAGTACCGCAGATTTATTAAAGTTACTAAAGTAAATGATTTACCTGAAAAATCGAAGTTTTCCTCTATGAAGGTAGTCGCCCAATCGTGTGAAGGGAACTCTTTAGACCGGCAGCGGTGGCTCAGTGGGTAGGGCGCTCGGCTACTGAGCCGGAGTTCCCGGGTTCCAACCCGGCCACGGCAGCCGTGTTTTGATGGAGGCGAAACGGAAAAGGCGCCCGTGTGCTATGAGATACAAGTGCGCGTTTAAGATTCCCAATTGCTCGAAATTATTCCGCAGCCCTCCATCTTCTCTCACTCGTCCTTTACCCCTTCCCTTACGAGGTGGTTGAGGTGTACACTACACCGATATATGTGAGACAGATACTGCGCCATTTCCTTTCCTCAAAAAAACAAAACCAAAACTTTAGAGAGGCCAAAAAGAACGAGAGAGAGAGAGAGAAAACTTTATTTACAAAGGAATTCGGGGCACGCCCCAGGGTCCCCGCACGACCCCACTGCACTCAAGTGTTTATGTTCCTGAGATGTAGCATTATTTGCCACAGGTGTCGGGAATTAGGGCACGTGGGACTTCTGCGGCCCCAAGGTGAGGTCGGCGTTCTGGGTACACGAGAAGAGTGTGAGTGGACTTGCCCGGCTGGGTGAAGAGTTTTATTGCGAAAGCAATACTACGCTCATGAACGGCCTTTCGCGTAGCGGCGGCCGGTAGCCACGTTTGACCTTTAGAATGACCTCTGACGTCATACCAGGGTGAGAGATGGGCTACCAAGTCGAGTCGTCGCGCAGCGGCGGCCGGTAGCCACGCATGACATTTAGAATGACCTGTGACGTCATGTCATGCCTAGTGACGTCATAGCATGACGTTATACCAGGGTGAGAGGTGATCTACCAAGTCGAGTCGTCACGCGATAGCCACGCGTGACATTTAGAATGACCTGCGACGGCATGCCATGCCTAGTGACCTCATGGCGTGACGTCATACCAGGGTGAGAGATGGGCTACCAAGTCGAGTTATAGTGCCTAGAATTCTAGGCACTATAGTCGAGTTGTCGCGCAGCGGCGGCCGGCCAATCGTGACCTGTAGACGCGGCTCACTGCGTTCCTTCTTTAGGCGCGGCGCACTGCGTTCCTTCTTTATTTATTTATTTATTTATCATCATACCCACAGCGCCATTGGCTGGCATTACAGTGGGGGGGTAGAAGAAAAAGTACACAAATGCCACCGCGTGCAGGTGGTTACAAAAAAAAAAGATAACAATGAGATAGAAAGAACGCGGCGAGCCGCGTTCCTTCGGTTAGAGGCGCAGCGCTCGCTTTCGCAACCGACCAGGCTTAACCAAAGCTAAGCCCCCGCCAATTTTATGCGAAGCATACTAAAATAGCCCAACCCAGCTCCTCGAGCGCGGGGGTGTCGTTACCATTGACCTTTCGTGACCTCCATGTCATACCACGTGATGGGTGACGTCACAGCAGATGAAAAACGGGGGCACAACTCGCGCCGTCGCGCGAGGCGTCGTGACCATGAGGATGACCACGTGGTGCGTGACGTCACAGCAGATGAGAAACGGGGGCCCAGCTCGCGCCGTCGCGCGAGGCGTCGCGACCAAGGAGGACCACGTGATGCGTGACGTAACGACATAGGAGAAACGGGGCCCCAGCTCGCGCCGTCGCGCGAGGCGTCGCGACCAATGTGTTTCCTGCTTCTGCCGCTAGGTGCGCTGTAGTGAACACGTGATGCTGGAGCGGCGGTATACAAGGGGGTGCGCCTGCCTCTGCTAGGCGTACACGGGATAGAGATGCCTCCTGGAGACAGGGCTGCTCGTTGCAATGAGAAGCAAAAGTTGCGGCGTGCTACAGAGACTGATGAAGAGCGTGAAGAACGTCTAGCCAAGCGGCGTGCTCGATATGCAACTCGGCGACAATATGCTTCGCATCTGACTAGGCTTAACCTAAGCTAAGCCTCAGCCATTTTTTCCTAGCTATCTGCCGAGGGAGCTGGAAGGAGGGCCCGTGGGATCGGGCTATTTTCGAGTGATGGGCTTGATCAGGACAGCGACACTTGCACCTCAAGTATAATGCTCATGCTATGCCGGGTGTTTCAACGAACACTTTTAAAAATTTTCAAAAATAGGCTTTTTAGGGTAAAATTATGGCTTTTGCAGCGTGGCATTGCCAGGCCTGGCGGAGACCAGAACACCGGTGTATCATCTTGACTGTAAGTAGGTTAATTAATTTCTAATAATTAACTTTCTAAGTATGAGAGTTAGACGCGTGGTCGCAATTAGAGGTCTGTAGCTGGTCGTTGGTAATAGCCATATTTCTTTTTGGAATTTCAAAAACGCGATTACCCTTGGCGCTGTGGATGGCTTGGCTTTTTCGACTAGTTACATGCACTGGAGGGGTTGCTTTTCCTGCATGCTTTCTAAAGCGCATGTATTTTCCCACGATGCAGCCAAACCTTTTCGAGCCACAGCGGCAAGGGTAATTGCGTTTTCGAGATTCTAAAAACTGGTATGGCTATTGCAAACGACTCGCTACAAATCTATCTTTACAACTAGGCGCCTAACTCTAGTAGTTAAAAGTTAATTAACGAATATTAGTTAACCATCTTACTACACCAAGGCGATTTACCGGCCTTCTGGGGTCCGCCAACACTGACAATACTGTGCCTTAGGAAGCCATATTTTACCCCAAAAAGCCTATTTCTAAAGATTTTTGAAAGTGTTGGCTTAAAGACGCGTTATAAATCGGGAGGGCCACGGAGAGTCAGTAGCTCCGAGGCGTCGGATGCGCTAACCAGCCTTCTCGGCAAACACTGACGTCGAGCCCCGCAGCAACCTTTAAAAGACCGGGATCTGGCAGCGCGGAACCACTCATATGTGGCCACTGGGTGCGTCACGCAGAGAGGCTGCCTGGTTGTCTATGACGTCTAGTATGACTAATGCTTTGATTTCAGCAAAGCCGGCCCCAGACCCTGAAGCAATCTCCTAAATGAAAGGGTAATTTTGCCTAAAGTATATTTTCTTCTCGCCCAACTCCTACGCAGGGTGCACATACGACCTGTGCCAGAAGAATGCCTCGTGGCGAGCCAGTCCTCGTGCCACCCGTTGGCATCCGATTGGCCAACCTAGAAGGAGCAAGGGGACGCATCTCGGGAAGGACCATCGATTACCAAGCCCCTTGCACGAGTTCTGAAGGCCGCACATGCCACCTAGCCCGTGAGGTGTCTTTGTGGAACGAATTTCTCCAATATGTGTACCTTGAATTGCAGCTACTGCCGGGAACATCCGGGCTTCTTCGTTTGTTCCGCATTGATGGAGCCGGCCGTCATTTAAACGATGTAAACCAGTCTAGAATGGACCAAGGTGCGACCCTGGCGTATTGGCTTCTGCGCATTCATCCCTGTGTCGTCTCACTGCAAGCACATTCGGACATTCTTCGGACGTACTCGGACATCTTTTCCAGAATCGTTCACTCAAGTCGAACACTGAAGGTATTGAAGCTGCACATGCTTCGCACTGGTTTCCTTGAACGGTTTCGCATGGCCGTCCCCTCAATGACGCAACTGGAAGAGCTGAAATGCACCTCTAATGAATCCTGCCCAGCAAAACTACTCACAGCGCTGTCCAGACTTCTCCGCACCACCACTTCACTAACCGTTCTGAATACATCCGCTCGTTATATAGACGGCCATCCAGCCGAAAAGACTTTCTTCGCAGCACTTTCAGCTAACTCCACCCTGAAGGAGCTTACCCTGGTGTTCGACTCAGGATACGGCCCCCACAAACAGGCTTTCCAAGACTACCTGAAAACGACAGCGACGCTGAAGTCTCTAAAGATTACGGCAGTTTGTCAAGGCCGATCAGAGGTGTGGCTAGGCAGCATTCTGAAAGGATTACTCGTCAATAAATCCTTAACCCGCGTAACTCTAAAACGTTTCCGAATTGACCATATACGGGTTCAGGTTCTAACCAAGGTCATATTAAGAAACAAAGTGCTGCAAACTCTCGATTTTCATTTACTCAGACCAATCTCGACCCGTGAGTATCGAAGCGTAGGCGAGAGATGCGTCGAAGCAATCATGCAAAATGAATCACTTAAAGACCTCAGCCTGCCACCCGACATCTTCGAGCCCGACTTATGGAGCGATATTTTTAAGGAAAAACCACAACAAAGAGCTCTGACGATAAATATCCTCGCATACATCGAAAACAGGCCAGTGATGGAAATTTTTTGCAGACTCCTCAAGGAAAGTTGCACGGAGCAGGCAGTTTGCTCCGAGGCCAGGGTACGCGACTGGAACATCAGTCAAGAAGAATGGGAAGCATTTTCCGAAATCTGCCTCTCCAACCACTCACTCACAGCGTTTGAGCATGTCATTATGGAGCGGTTAAACCCATTAACCCGACTGACAAAGCTCAGCTTTGCCGTATCCCCAGCTGGTTTAGCACATGTGCCAGCTATTGCCAGTTATATCGGCGTAACATCGACGCTACAAGCTCTGAACATCCTCGTGTGGTCTCGTGGGAATTTGGACAATGTTTTCAATGACAGCTGGGCCAGCCTTCTTCAGTCACTCGCACGGAATTCAAGCGTTGTAGAACTGGAAGTTTTGGTCATTAACATAGAGGCGGCAAACATGGAAAGGTTCGCTGACACTGTGAAGGCAAGCAAGAGCATCAGACGGCTGAATGTGATGATGGTACCGCATGAAAAATCGAGCGCTTTTCTACGGCGCTTGTCAACGGACATTACTCGGAACTACTCCCTAATTCGAGTGTCCATACACACCGGGATAGAACACTCCGAAGACTGGTTCTCTATCATGGATACTGCTCGGCGGAACTCGGACCTCGTCAGCCGTGCTGTAGCATTTGCGACAGCTTCAACATTTGACAAGTAAGTAAACTCCGTACTGGTCAAATGTTTAGGGGAAGTCCCCAAGGCAGAGTAGATGTGTAATAAGAGAGTAATGACTCATTGCCATCCACCCAAGCATAGCCATACGGCTAGAGAAGAAAGCTACACAGCTTTCTCAGAAACTTCGCAGTTAAACAAAAGCCCGTCCTGGTTCGAGGTTCAAACCCTGGGCCACGGTTTGAACTCCGGACCAGGACGGACTTTTATTTAACTGCGAAGTTTCTGAGAAAGCTGTATAGCTTTCTTTTGTCGCCGTATGGCTTCGCTTGGGTGGATACCGATGAGTAATTACTTCCTTAATAGAAACTCCGCATTGAGGTGTGACTTCTCTGCTGGTACTTACTGCTTGTCTTACTGTCTTTCCTGTTTTTTGTACCTAGTCCTTGTGGCAAACTATAGCGCGCCAACTTGAAGATGACAAACCAACTAGCCGCTATTGCAGCATTGCTAGTGGTACTTACTGCACCTAACGTATAAAAAAGCTTCTAGTTATTATTAAGCTCAATAAATATGTTTACATGTCCGCGAAATTATAAAGTTTTAATCTCCGGGCAGGTAGCATTTTTATTGCTGAATGACCAGAAGGGAACAAACTTTGCCGGCTGAAGGGATAGGGAGCAGATCTCGACAGAGAGAACTCTTGCTATCCATTTTATGACGAACATGTGCCAGACTTTTACACAATTGCGCTGTGTCAATCTGCTTCGCACCTGATGCTCTTCGAATTCTATCTCAAATTCTATGTGAGATCAAGGAATTCCGATCGATCGTTTAGAGAAATGTGGCTCCTAGGCACGATTACTCCATAAATGCAATGCTAGTTAATGACACGGTGGTTTTTGTAGCAATTCTGACCTACAATCAGCGTTCTGAAAGCGGGGCGGTTTCTCTATGTCGCCTTGAATTTTTGTTCGGTGATTTGTTGTGGAAGCTTCCTGGTTTAATTTTTACGCAGTTTACTTTGTTGTGTCCATTTTACCACTTTCAGATTCCCTTTCTTTTTACATGGGAAGTTAGGAAACATGTCAAGTACTCAGAAGCGACAGTTGCTTTATTCTGAAGGACATAAATTGTCCTCAGAAGGTGGTGTCATACTTGCAAATATTTCGACGATATTTCCAAGGGACACAGAGTAACTTACCTATACAGGCTGGATGATAAGCGCAGTTTGCCACTGTAGTACCTGATGTCACTAAAATGCGGCTGAAGTTTCCTTTTGTCCCCTTCCGCTTACCGGGAAAGAGCAATAGTGCGGCTGGATCTTTCGCTGCGGTGGCTGGAAAGCCCCAATATACTGCCGCTGATCACAGTCGCAATTGAACTGCCTTCCGCATTGGGCGTTAAGACCAGTCGGGCATTGCTTAAAACAAAGAGCTTAGAAAACAGCGAACCTGGGAGTAAGGGCTGTGAAATCGTTTTACTGTAGCCTTTACAGAAGACAACTGTGCATATGGCAGTAGCATCGGACTTTCTTTTCAATAGCAACAGTTTCGAGAGCATTTTGAATTTGCAGCATTATCTGCTGGAGACTCTGTTTCGTACTGTAGCTTGAATTTGCAGAGCAACAAATTCGTTTGTGCCGTGTGAGATGTTAAATTTAATCGATTAGCGAGGCGTCAGCCCTTGGGATTTTTTGCAAATGTATAAAACACTCAACAGTATTGTGTCCTAGCGGCACTTAACGCGTTCAGAAGTGTGATCGGACCAGTTACCGAAGATCCCCAGAGCACTGCAGCTATTCAAGCCGTGTCTGTAAACGCAAACTTCCCTTACATTTTAGGTTTCTGGATGAAAATACTAGCTGCGTTCTGGGAAAACCTAGGTTTAGTCCGAAGGTTAACCACTACATGGTGAATGGTTACAACTCTCCTTTATATTGCTTTTTTGAAGTATGGACTTGTGTTTCGGGAACATCATTCTGAATTTTTATTGGAAAAGACTGGAGATGGTGGCTGCCGTCTTTAGTACCTCTTTTGTTGCAGGACAGTATGGGAAGGTTGAAAAACAATAGACTAGTAGTCGTAGTAATTTGTTCCCCCCTTGTTGCTGGCATCTTATTCACGTAAGATTTTTAATGTTAAAATGAGAGCTGTTGTGACACTTCTGGAAATATAGCGTATGTTGATATAAAGCGTCTAGCAAAAGCGAGGAGCCACCACTACTACCCACCCACTACCTTCCAGGAGCAGTACTTGCCAGTTACCTCCCCCCCCCCCCCCCAGCCCCTTGGTTAGGGGGCCGAACACCCACCCGCCTGGCTGCTTTTCTCAAATTGCCCTCTCCATCCCTTACCACCCTCATCACTATGAAGTGCCCCAAACTGTACCATGCAAGGTGGCTCCCATCACCAACTAACCAAACTAACCAAACTAACCCTCTATATGGCGTGCTCCCTATAGATACCCACGAAGAAGCGCAATAAAATAGCGAATGCAAAATCGAATACAGAGGCGCTGTGGCCAAAGGAAGCAACCGACGAGAAGCTACACAAACCAGCCACCTTTGGCACCTCACTCCCCTAGCTAAGGTGTTTCCCAATCACCCACAGCCACCGTCTACCCAATACCACCCACATCAACCTTCCATAAGCATCTGCCGCGTGTGTGAAGTTTTGACACAGGTAAACGCATTCAATAGAGTTGTACCATTAGAGTAACCATCGATGGCAAGTCTTACTGCTTTCGCAGGATTGTCACCATCAGATGTCTGGTTCTCTCATTTTTTTTATCTGACTACGTATTCTTTAATGAAGCTGCGATAGGCGCTTTCCTAGCATGCATAATATGTCGCTTTCTGTGCGCACTGCTCTAAGTACTGCTGCCGCTTTGCAGGTACTGCGCAACAGCTCTAAAGCCAGTTTCACAGCATCGTTCCCTACTGCAAGAATTCGCCGAGCTCGCCAGCGTTAGCGAAGCAGAGGCCGCGAGAATGATCAAGTCGGCACTCGGCTCTCTCCAAGAGATGAACAACTTTATGCGAGCCGTTGGCGTCGTCAAGGAGAGAGTTGTTTGTTGCCCTCGTGAAGATGGTAGGATGCAGCTAGACGATCTCCATTCCGACTGTTGGCTTCATTTGCGGCAATACCTGCAGTTAGAAGACGTCAAGTACCCTGAACCATCTTCATAGAAACCGTGGCGTTGGCATCTGTGTGGGCTCTGGGACTCAACCGCTGGTGCTTCAGTAACCAAACTAGTAGCTCTGAAGTGGTCGCGAGGCTATCCTCTGAAAGAGTTCTTCACTGACAGCCTGGAATGCTGCACGAAGCTGAGCGTTTTTTTTTCTAAGCTCAGCTTCTAGACACTGAACTTGAAAGCTGCTGTGTAGAAAGTGGGCTACTGTACATATCTGTTGTAAATACTTTTCACTTGAACTCTCCCGACTCGTTGTATATTTGTGACTCTGACATCTTCTTAGTTCTTGTCTTTCTTTTCTCGCCTGGAACATAAAATGTAAAGAGAAAGTTCCAAAGCACACATTGTTCATGTTCTAATTGTGTGATCCGTTCATGCGTTCTCTGCGTTTGGTGACTATTTATTCAGTGTGCATTGCGTACAGCATTTCCTGCTGATGCCGCATACAACTCTCACAGAGATTGCAATGTTATGACTGAATAGTATGCCAGCGTAAAAATGTGCTTAAACCTCGTGCACTGGCTGATTTGAAAAGGTATTTGCTATATAGGCAATCTAAATACGGGTAATAGAGGTTTGCTAATTGTTAAGATTTTTAATGCTTAGAAGTGTCCTACTTCAGTCAACCCAACTAAGTGCTCTTTAAAGTTGCTTGGCTTACTCTCAGATATTTCTTCAGGCTTTGGAAATGGCAGATGCATAACACAAAGTACCGCAATTTTGAAGTTAGGACTTCAGAGAAGTGCACTCAAGGATACTGGAACTTTAAAAAGGAAATGGCTGGTGCCTGTTAAGCTAAGTTTGTTTTGCGTATTTGCCGTGCAGTGTCTAAGTACCACAGAGGGATAGCCTCTGGCGTTCTTTAAAAGTGTTTCAAGCCGTGTGGTGTGCAATGCCAGTGCAAGTTTAAGGTCCCCAGGTGGTCGAAATTATTCCGGATCCCTCCACTATAACACCACTTTCTCTATTCCTTCACTCCCACCTTGCGTCTTTCCTTACGGTGCGGTTCTATTGTCCACCGAGATGTTTGGTTCATAGTTTAAGGGGGTTTAACATCTCAACTCAACTTGGCTATGAAGGACGCCGTAATGAAGGGCTCCGAAAATTTAGAGCAGCTGGGATTCTTTAATGGGAGGTAATTCTTGCAGCATTTCCTTTGTTCAAAAACCATAATGCTAGTCTGGGAGTCTTTCACATATCTACCTGTCCCGCAGGTAGCCGGTGGGCCTCAGGGGGTTTGGTGTTCGGCTACTCACTCAAGATCGTGGGTTCGAGCCCCTCCACCGCAAGCCTATATTGACTGAGGCAGAATGCAAAACCCACCGTGACCTGTGCTAAGTCTCCTCCCATCAATAACCTTAGATGGTCTGAATTTATCCGAAGCCCTCAACTACAGCGTCTCTCATAGCCATCTCTCGCTTCGGGAAGTTAAAACCAATAAATTAATGTTTACTTACCTTGCTTAAACGACACCTCAGTTACCAATTAATCGCTGTTTGTAAGGTTCTCTTGTTCCGCTCTCACAAGGACGAGCTCCGCTGTGTTAACATTTAACAGATACATCTTTGTAATGTCATTTGGGAGGTTCAGACTGTTCCCAGTGTTACCTCTCGCCATACCAGTCATCTCAATATATTGGGCATCACAAATTATCACTGGTCCCTTGATCGCTTTTCGAGCTCCATAATGAAGGCATATTTTTTCTCCCTAATAGCGGTCTCTGTCGTGCCAGTTTTCAGAAATTTTGCCAGGTGCTTCAGTCACTAAAAGTCGAATCCTTATTAATCAGAGGAAAGATATCGGTGATAAAAGCGGCGTATCCTTCCAGCATCGCTTTGATTTTAAAGAAACTCGCATGCCACGCTACTGTGGCTAAGGTCCTAAATACTCACTTGGGCTGAGTGGGTGCCATAGTGGAGGGCTTAAGATTAAATTGTACCAGGTTCTTCGCACTAAGTGGCATACCACAGGACACACACGCACGCACACACACGCGCGCACATGCACGCACAAACACACACGCACGCACAAACACACACCCACACACACGCGCACGCACGCACGCACACCCACGCACGCACATACACGCACACACGCGCGCGCGCACACGCACACCCACACGCACGCACACACACGCACACACGCGCACGCACACACGCGCACGCACGCACGCACACACACGCACACGCACGCACACACACACACGTGCGCACGCACGCACGCACACACACACACACACACACACGAGCACGCACGCACACACACACGCGCGCACACACACGAGCGCACACGCACACACGCACACACACGCGCACACGCACACACGCACACATACACACACGCGCGCGCACGCACGCACGCACACGCACGCACACACACGCACACGCACGCACACGCACGCGCACGCACGCACACACACACGCGCACACACACGAGCGCACACGCACACACACACACACACACGAGCGCACGCACGCACACACACACATACACACGCACACACACACACGCACACACAGACGTGTATGTGTATATATGTATCCTTGACTCCAGCACCATCGTCCTTCGGACTTCAGGACAAACGCCCCTAAAATACGAGTACCTCTTCAGTGAACAGGGTCCTGTAGCAGCCACGGGGTACCTTATCCTCACAAACTTATTCTTTTACGCCCACGTACCCCTCTACCATCCCTCCCATGCTTGCTTCGATTTACAGTCCTTTATATGCAACGACCATCTATTATCTTGCTTACGCATATTTGAAAGGCTGTGCGCTAAAAAGACGTTCGCCGGAAAAAGGATAGAGACGACAGGAAAGAAGCGCATCTTTCCTGTCGTCTCTATCCTTTTTCCTGTGAACGTCTTTTTAGCGCACAGCCTTTCAAATATAAATATGTACCAACTAGCCCGTCAAAAAGCCTTACTTGCTTACGCATGACATGCCTTCCCAAGCGCATTTCTTGTATTTGGTTTCGAGCAAGATATCATTAACCCGGGTTTTTATTTCGAAAGCAATACAACTCTCGAGAACGCCTGTCACGTAGCGGCAACCACTTGGCACGTTTGACCTTTAGAATGACCCCTGACGTCATACCATACCTAGTGACGTCACAGCGTGACGTCACTAGGAATGGTATGCACTCCTCTCGGCATGGTATGGTACGCACTCCTCTGTTCACTCCTTTCGACGTTACACCATTCGTGTTCCATTCTGTAGCTCGCTGCGTTGCCGTTAGTGTAAGTAGGACCCTTTTCGTAAGCCTCTACTTTTCTGCTCCATGGGGGATTACCGGTATGTACAGCCGCCCACAGACTTAACACGAAAGACGGAATAATTCTCTCGGAATGTTTGCGGTATCTGACGATAGAAGGAGCGAACCGCGGCAGCTTAGCGGGCAGTTCCTGGCTGCCGCGATAAGAAAACTGCAAAAAGCGTTGCCGGGGCCGTGGAAGCCGCATCGGCGAACAAAAAGCTCTGAAACGCCCCCGTGACGAGCGCGCTGTCCACGCGGCGATCAGGCACAAGCGGAAAAGCAGTAAAAGCAGTAAAAGCGAGCTGCGCACCAGCTATCGTCAGCCACCGCAAACATACCGAGAGCATTGTCTCGCACCAATGACTATCGCTTCGTGGCGCTGACGGCAGTCCAGGCCACGCTTTCCGTCTTTCGTGTTAAGTCTGTGGGCGGCTGTACGTATAAGAATGGCGAGTTCAGGCATCCTTCCGTTATCACTGATCAAAATAAGCGGCTTCGGACAGGATTCAACCCCTCTAACTTGGCCCCAACATTTGATTACAGCAGCCACTAAGACAGGACTCTTGAGTATTTGTCGGAACTACAGCCATTCTAATGCTTAAGGGTAACTAATGAGACGGCGTGAGTGCCGCTCTAAGTGTGCCTTTTTCTTTTCCGTCTGAGAGCGCACTGCTGCTTTATTGCAGCACGAGCCTCTAGTGAAATGTTCAGAATCCTCATCCTCCGTTGATATGCCATACTGTGCATTGAAGTAAAAAAAACTGTGCAAAACCAAATGGATACATTTTGTTTGCAGCGCCAAAGTGGTCTCTTAGAATGATAAATTATTCTGAGGTTCCAGTCCGTCAGACGTAAAGCTTTAACGAAGTACTTCGCGTTAGGACGGCAGAGAGAAAACTCAACGATAAGAAATATGCTATGGTATTTGTAGTCAAAGCGTATGATTAACGAGGAAGGTATGCACCGAACCGCAGAAAAATCTAAACAGTTGTCAAGGGGTCATTTCAAGGAAATTGCAATCGAATGCTTATATAAATCCTGTCAAATTAAGCTATATCCTTCTAAATTCCAACGATCTTCATTGCGTCTTCTGCGGTGAAGTAGCTGACTTATGTCATACAGTATGGGCATGCCAGAAAAACCCAGCTATACAAGGAATCAATAACCCAGCAACTGAGGACTGAGAGTCGGTGCTGTCCAGCTCACATTCGGAAGACGCACTTTCTTTGGTGAACCGGGCAAAAGCGGTGGCAAAAGCAAATGGGCTCCCGGAATGAGGGCGCAACCAATCATTTTATGCATTAAACGTTTTCTTTCTCTCTCTATCAAAGCTTGAGTCCCGTCTTCGCCTTCATCATGGAGGAAAGAGTTCTGTTTGAACGAAGGTGTGTACTTTGCCCACAGGGTTCGTTGCTAATCAGGACACCAGGAACACATAAGCACTTAACCGAATCTCGGTCATCGTTTTATTCACTCGACAAACGGTTGTACGAGAAGGCGCGTATATTTCAGTGCAGTTTCTTTAGAAAATCTACGTTAAGTTCGATTTTGCGCCCTGATTAATCTGTTTCGTAAGAACAAAGAAATGTCCATAAAAATAACCGATGGATCGTCGTTAGCTGGTGAAGTGGCTCGTTAAAAAAATGCCGCAAGAGGCGCGTACAGACTGGCAGCTGTGCAGTCATGTGCAATAAATAATTTGCTACAGAAAACCAATGGATGCGCAACGCTTGAGTCACGACAGGCACGCGGTACAAGTGCACTGGAAGAGAACAGAGCTGCTGGCGGCTGTCGTGTGATTGCAGGTGCGTCAGTCGTGGATGACGCGAAATATATTACTGTCACACACGTACACTCATACCGAACAGGATGTCGGTTCTCAGGATGTGCAACCTGCAGGACCCATTTGTTTTCAATCTTGTTCCATTATTGTAACCGCCCCTAGGACTATTAGCTTGTCTACGTCCTATGTACTCTCATTTCGGGGTTTCTTAGGTTGAAAGGATGGCGCGAAGCATACTTGTGGTACGCAGTTCGCCTATAGAGTAAGTTTTCGTTAAGAAGGCACTGTTACCATTCACAAGCGCGAGCATAATCCGAAAGTTACATTCACGGTGGCAATCTTTACGAGGTCTGTTAGAAAAATATCCGACCTTTGGCCGAAGAAAAAAAACTGGCATAACTGGAGCGTTGGAAACCTAATCACCTTCAAAGTAGCCTCCTTGGGGCTCCACACACTTCTCCCAGCGGTGCTGCCATTGTTAGAAGTATTCCGAAAAGGCCCCTTTAGGGAATGGAGTTTAGCTCAGCTGTCGTTGCAGCCATAATGTCCTCTCTTGCCTGAAATCGCGCTCCTTTCAATGGCCTCTTGATTTTCGGAAACAGCCAGAAGTCGTAGGGGGCCATATCAGGAGATTAGTGGGATGGGAAATATCGCCATCTGGTATTTCATAACGGAGGCGTAAGCTAGTGCGACAGCGAGTATCTCACTTCTCACAGTTTCTCCTTTCCTGTTTTTGTAGTTCTGACGTGGCGGTTTCGCGACCCCTCCTCTTCCCAGCCCAGAAGTTGTGTTCTCACATTTCCTTTTACATGACTGCATTGATCCGTAACACCTTGTGACGTATATTTGACCGAAAAATTAATTTTAGACCGCTGATAAATATACCACGAATTTAAAAATTATCCCACATTATCAAATGTAGCTGCGTAACAAAATTCTCCAGCACTTGCAAATGTAGTTGGCTACGCAAAGCTATTAGTGTATGGCATCTAGTACATTTGGATCTGATCATCAGATCTTTGATTATTTTCAGAACTTGAACTCGCTTAAAGATCAGTGTTACCTGTGAGAAGAAGTGTGTGATGAACTCAATCGTAACCTAAAATACAAAAAAAGAATGTATCACCCCTAACCCCGTTACTCTCTTATATTGCTAGCCCAGTCTACGCTGATATTCCAAATATGATATTTCCTTCATATATTGCGGATTATTTCTTCTCTCGCGCATTGCCACACTGAACGAAAGCCTATTAAGCCCAGCCAAGCGAGCTTATATTAAAAGTTCGGGAGTAGACCATGCCTTTATACATGAGTGTACTTGAAGACTGTGAAGTGTCCATGTTTACAGCTCTAATTCATTCCTTCAATCATGGCCGATAATTCGGGATTCCTTTGAATTCGTAAATTTTGTGCCAAATTGACAAAATTCGGCGACTTTATTGGAAACCAGAATTTTCTGTTTCTTCTTTTTCGGCATGCCAGCTTTTTCGGCAGGCCTACAAAAAGGCGTGGGCTAAACATGTCGCACATGGTGCAGCAAGCGAGAGAAGTTGACAGCTGCAGCTTACGTAAGCTGGGGTCGGGTGACTGTATTCATTTCACAGTAGGGCTTTGCGTATGCGAGGTAGCAACCGTCCTCCTCTGCCGTAAATGTAGGAACCTGTGCGTACAACCGGCACCTGCAACCTGAATCTGTTTAGTGCAGAGAACAATGCATTTCAACCCGGACCATCACGATGCTGCTTACGCTGCGAGGCCCATGCAGTTCATAGCTCCAGTGCATAGCAACTGGCACCGGAGACGCATCAATTCTTAGACAGCTAGCATACGTGATATCCGGTTGAAATCACATGGCTTTACACCCTAGCATGAAACCTGCTCTTCTTTGAGTGTATATAAACGGTAGTAAAGGGGCCCTGAAAACACATTGGATGCCCCAGGTTGCTTCAACGTCGGAGCATATCTCTCAGCTAGGCATCTTGAAACTATACGATGAACACCACGGCTATTTCCTTGCTTTTGGCCATACTGGCATCATTTCAATTATGATTCGTCAGCGGTGGTGAGAACCCTCTGAACGTTTCTTTGTTAACGTTTCTTTGTTAGAACGGTGATTTCTGCCAAATTTTCAGTGCTCAACGATGCTTCATTGTTAAAGGTAGCTTAGAAGACCGCAGCCTTTCACTTATAACCAGCAGATTTGCGTTTCAGTATAGCGTGTTGTGAAGGACACCTAGTGAAGTCTTCTGCACGGCTTTTTGCAAGACATCCGCATAAGTGAACAAATTTTGGCTTTACCTGTTGAGCATACGTTTTAGTAGCTAATAATAATAACAGGATGTACCGGCAGTCATATTTTATTTGTATATGGACACCTATTTTGAATTTTGATTTTGTTAAGCTGATAATCACGGCCAGTACACCTGCTTAAGCAGAGCGATATTCCTCGGTTTAGCACAACGTTTTACTGTCTGCTAGTTAAGTGTCGCGCCGATGGCTCAACAGGACAGGGCTTTTAAACGTTCTATACCAGGGCTTAACAGAGCGTCATTTACCCAAACTCATCTTATGCTTCACTCAAATGTCATTCTCGAAACACTGAAGTAGAGGTCGGGCTTTACTGATTTACGAAACTTGCGCGCTTTATAGAAGAGGCAGTAGCCATAATGAAGCCAAAGGCGAAAAACCTCTTGAAGAAAGAGCTTTATATGACTGAGTACCTTCTCTGGGTTTCCTTGTTACTTCTGTAAAGTTAATGATTATTTTACTTAAGCAAAGAATTATTTTTTCACGGGACATTTTGAATGAACTCCATTTATTAACCTCAAACCAACGCTGTCTACGTACTCAGTCACATTGTCTCGTAAACTAGCATCGAACCTTGGTTTTACGAGTCCACGGTGTAATGTACAGTAAGTCAATGTCGTACATTAATATAAACCAACAAGCAATACTACAGCCATAGATGTTCCAGGATACTTATAAGCAAATTTTAAGGTCTTCAGAGGTATCGCTTCAGTTACAGCCTATGTTCCACGCTTTCTGCGCTCATTTGTTGCCCCGGTGCAGAGGTTGGCCATTTCAACATCGCCTTTATGAACGAGTGCGCTAAACGTTTCTTCGAAACGCATTTGTTCCTCACAACGCGCCTAGAATCCGTGGTAAAATTGCTGAGCGCTATCTTGGAAAATTGCCGGTTCGAAAAACTCAATTCCAGCCCCAAATAGGCAGAGAGCCTAAGAGTGAAACTGTGTATGGAAGACATTTACCAATTGTCTTTTCCGACATGATTGTCAGGGCTCTCATCAAGGATGCTGCTAGGGCCTATTAAAAGTGCAGGGTATATTTCCTTTCTTCGACTAATTTTCAGTTACGCTTGTCATTAACCAAGATAGGGCGAAAATCCGCCGATCATACTGAAACTTTCCATGTAACCAGTCCGATAAATCCATAGCTTTTCTGTAGGGTTATATGAACATGATAAGACAATATGAAAAGCGCGTATAGAAACAGACGGACCCCGTTGAGATGCAATCCCACATTGTGGAAATCATGTGCAATTTATATCCCAAGTTTATGAGCGCTTCACAGGAAACATGCACAGAACGGATAGATTTCACACATTTTTCTATACGATATGGACTCCGTATTCCTGTAATTCCCATCGAGTGGCTAATTTACAACGCTTCAGCGGGAAGGACATAATCTAACCCTACTTATTTGCCTCGGCTGCTTTAAGCAATTGGCAATGGGCTTGGAAGGAATAGTCATTGCTTTAATATATAGCCATATTCCGTTCGGGGCCTCTATTCCCCATGAAGTGCCTCTTGATGATGCCTTATAAATCTTTTTATATATGCTATTAAACCACAGAAACCACAATACAGAAGACTGCATAGAGGCCAGCGTACCTGACGTATTTGGAATCGGCGAGGTAATCTATTGTTTCTTCCTTCAACATTTTACTTGACGCGTCTTGGCCGAGATTACATGAAAAAAGCATGACATCGGTTAGATGTCTGTGAAAAGTACAGGAATTAGAATTTTCAACGCATTCTTAGCAGCGCAATGTTATAAATAAAAAACTCAGTGCGCCGGGTGTTTTCCTTAAAATAATTTCAAATTGAAGCCCATAAATTCACGTTCCCCATTTTAAGAGTGGGGTAGTTTTTGTAAGGCTTTAGGTAACCAAAAAAGACGATGTTGCAAGCCTAATTTATTGTCGAGTCAGTCAGCGAAGCGATCGAAGGACAATACGTAAATGGCGTTTTTGGCACATGGAATAGAGGGAGACGGCTAATAATAAAAAAGTATGAAATCATTGCTACGAATAGTAAAAAATAATTGCTTTTGGTTCAAAGCAATAATAAATCTGCAAAATTGTTTTTTCTCCGCTGCGGATAATAAATGGCATGTGGGTTGCACTATCACGAAGCGACATAACGCTTGACAGGGCACCATTGTGAAACTCTCCGGTCTATTTTTGCGCAAGCAGTCATACGGTTACCAACACCGACAAGGAATCTTGTCACCGTAGGTACGCTCACCATACGATCCTGGTACATAGCCTAGCAACCCGAGTTGCTACCCGAGCCACCCAAGTTGCCCAAGTAAGGTCGGGTGGTGTGTTTCGTTCCCTTTTCTGTCCGTCCGTGTTTCGTGTGCGCTGCAAACACCTACAGCATGAAAAACCAACTAGCCGAAGAAAAGACGATTCTGGTAACTTGGGTAAGCTCCGGTAAGTTCGGAAGGACATCGCGCTAGCTGCGCGAGAGGTTTCTCGAGAAAAACTACAAACAGCCACCTGTCACTGCAGTAGCGCATCGCCGCTATACTCCAGACCACCACAAGCAATTCATTGTGTTATGACATCATAACCCTCCAATTGCAGCCTAACTCTCCTTGTACTTTCCTTTTCCCCTTCCCCAGTGTGGAGTAACACGCCAGGGTCGCCTCACCAACAGCTGACCTTCCCTTCTTTCCTTTTTTTAAATAACTTCATCTCTCCTTCTCTCTCCGCTCACGGGAAGCGCAAAGCCGCGTTTTTCATAGCTGCATAACAGCCATACAAAATATTATTGAGCACAATATAATCGCTCAGCTTTTGTAAACGGTAACCGCCTTTGTTGCTATTTCTAGTGCTTGCAAGGCGACCTGTACCTCTGCTCAAGCAACAAGGTAAACAGGCCCTTCTTACTTATATTGACATAAAATTATATATTTCGCGTCTAACGCAAGTGAGAAAAAAATGTAGTTTGTGAACGGGATATGCACGCTTTCTTTACGACGCAATTTTTGGAAACGGTCAAGCGTGAAGGAGAAAAAACCGGAGGAGAGGAGGGCGTAATAGTGCTGAAATACAAATATTGCTAAAAAATAAATGAGAAAGAACCCAACGCATGGTGTGCTGCCAGTGACGAACACGTTTTTTGCTCACTGGCGGGAGTTTTTTGCTCACTGGCGGAAAAAAAGAATTCTTTGACATCCACTTTCTTCTCGTGATCAAACTTTATTAATGCAACAAAATATTTTCAACGTTAAAGGATTTCATGTAATTTCTAGAACTTTTCCTTTCACGTCAGACAGTTTCTTCAGGTATAGAGATTTTATGATGCGGTCACAATACCTGCACTGCCAATTTCTAGTGTTAAGAAGGGATGCATAAACCTGTTATACTGTTTTTCTTATGCTTTCCTTATTTCCCTGCAGAACGTGACTTCTGGAATTCGGTCACTAGTGAAAGTGAGTACACTGAATCTAAACACATTCGTAATCAGGGAGTAATTACTCATTGGCATCCACCCGACCACAGCCAAACGCTTTCGTTTGTAGCCGTTTGGCTGCGCTCGGGTGGATTACAATGAGTAATTGCTCCCTTATTGCGAATCTACACCACCTTGGGGAAGAGAGAGAGAGAAAAAACTTTATTGCACAAGGAATTCGGGGCACGCCCCAGGGTCCCCGCACGACCCCACTGCACTCAAGTATTTATGTTCCTAAGGTCCATAACACTGGCAGCCCGGCCGGTTGCGATGGTCTGCATTCCTCTAAGCATTTGATAAATACAATCGTGTTCGACGTATGTCGCCCGAAAACGGCTATACTTAACGACGGGGTGTTTACAGAACAGTTTTTATATCTTTGGCAATGTAAAACCGAAACAAGTTAGAGCGAGGGGACTTAATCTAAAGGTCAGAAAGTGATGAAAATGATTGTGAGCTATAGCTTAGTGTTTACCTTCTCAGAGATTGCCTGAAATGGAGAACCTTGAACAGATAAACCTTCGCTTTTTCGTGCCGGCAACGTTTGTGCCGCTTTCTCGCTTTTTTTTTTTTTGTGATGAAAGACGCGCCCAAATTTAACTTGATTGATCGCATCCAGGCAAAGCTGCTTCTATATTGTTCCAGAACGTTCTAGTAGCCTTCCACGCTATATCTCGAAAGTTCGCTATCAGCTTTAAAATTAGCATGGCTGCGAGCGGCGGGTATTCGGATCGACGACCGCCGAGCGTGCTTGTTGCTACGCCGTCGCCGAGTGATTCACTTCTTTGCGGGCACAAGTCAGCCCAAATAAATAGTTTTGTTTAGAAGCCATTTTCGCTGTCTTCCTTCTCTCCGGACTATAAGTCATCATTACGTGACAATATTCTCAGATTTGGTTGCGTGAAGCTAACTCTTTTACTCTTTATCTTCACTTTTAGTGCACTTCACAACGCCTCTTCGGAAATTTCACTGCAAGAAATGCCCTCGTCGGGGTCAGAAACTTAGCAGTCGCTGCATCACAAAAATTTTCTTTTGTCGGTAAGCTGAAGTTTTCTTTCTGACGACCCCAAATGAAGACTTAGGGGTGGCGCACTGACAACCTAGCATATGCTGCAAGGAAAATATACGGATGTAAATTATCGTTTTCTACTAAAGAACTAAGATATCAATCGGCGATGTCTTAAGAACGTTATTTATTTATTCGCTGCCTTTTGCAGCGCAATAAAGTAGCGCTACGCTATAAGACCTGCCGCATTTAGCACCGTCCCGTACAGATGGCTAAGCGGTCAATCCGGGACATGAACGCCGTGCTCAAACCTGCGTCCATAAAGTGCCATAACTGATCGAAATCGTTCTTTGCACAAAGACTTCCGGTGCTCATGTCTTGTATGATAAAATTATTTACGCCATACTGCTCATCACTATTCAGGGTAGTTTATTTGCTGAAAAGTTTTTTTTTTCAGAGATTTTTGGGAAATTGTTCTCTTCTCTCAAAGTTGCAACTCTTCTAAAAGAGTCGCCGTTGAATTCCTTTCGTATTTTTACTTGCAGCATATCCTCTATGGCTTTCATCAGAGAGGAAATAGAAATTTGATTTTCTCCGCGCAATGAAAGTACAACGCGTCGTTGGCACTTTTTGTGCTGACTCGACAGAAAAACCGTTTCTTCGCTGGAAACGTAGCGCCTACTGAGGCGACGCCATAATCGGTGCCACTAGCCTTTTCTATGCACTGCAGAGAAGCCTGAACGCAGTGGCCGCTGTATTCGGCGATTGCACCACCATTTCTAGTGCTTGCGCAAAAAGATTTCGCAGCCTTTACCTGCTTGTTTCAGACATTTGACGCCTTAATTTCAGTTAATTGTAAAACATCTTCAGTTGCCCTTCAATAGGGTGGAAATCGTGTTCCTTCCACCAATTTTCAATTTAAAAAAACGCATTTTTCAGCCATTGACTGTGTTACCTTGTTCCGCAAACTGACTATGTATGTATAGAATTTGTCTCTTCGTTGGATTCATTCTCAGTATGAAGTACTCATCTGAAGCTCAAGGCATTTTTCTTCCGTCTAGGCATGCTTCTGAAGCTTCTACCAGACGAATTTGACTCAAGCATTTCTGAAACGAACAGTGTCTGCCGAGGAGCTATAAAAATGGGCTTTCCAGGAAGCGTTGGAAATGTAAGAGTTCAGGAATTTTCCGTGCCAACCTCCCGGGATGTTTGCTTGAGTTGTTCGAAGATTATAGTTAGTTAAATGTTCTTGAGATGAAAGAACGGTGCTGCATACTCCATGGATAGGAATTTGGCGCACAAGTTTGATGCATGAGAGTTCACCACGGAGCAAAGATAAATAGGGCACATGAGAAGATTGTCGAGGTATGCTTTAAGAGCAGGCAAACAGGGGCCTTGAGAGGCTTAAAGGAAGCAGAATTTTGCGGCTGTCCGGAGCTCACCGGTAGGATGTCGATATTACTTCGTCTGCTTTGTTCTCAATTGCATTGCTTCAAAATAAATCCTTTAATTATTAGACTTACACAAACAAAAATAATGAAATATTAACCTAAGAGTGAAATATTAAGTTCCCTGCTGACATACTAGACGTCGTCGTATTAGGTGACAGTTTTGTGTGGTATTCATTAAAATAAAAAAGAATGTTTCAGCCGCACTCCAGTTATTGAAACAAATAAAAAAAGAAACGTGTTTTGCCTATCGACTATAGAATGTGCCTTTCAACTATACAACAAGACTAGCCTCTAGTCTTGACTAAAAAAATTAACTGTTATATTAAAAGTATGACATGCTCTTAGTGCTTTCCTTGGGTCTGTACTCAAATAACCAGGGCTATATTCAAGTGACTTATTAACAGCCATCGAATGCCGGTGTCGCTTGTTGGAAAATTTTATTTCCGACACCTCACAGTGCCTCAAGGACACGCTCAAGCTGTGCAGCAACGGAACTGTTGTTGATGTGAGTACGAAATATCACAATCATTTCTGTCTTTCTTCGTAACACAACGCTGTTTCAGAGGCTGTTGTGCAGCTGAAGAAAATTATATGACTTGTACCTTCCAGGCATGGTGAATCGCTTTCACGTGAAAACGGAAAACTAAATTTTTGTCGGAAACGAAATCTTAAGCTTTCTTATTACACTAAGAAAACATAGTCATATATTTTTGTTGATTAATTTGTTTTAAGATAAAGACGCACGTAAATAGTTGCCATTGTGGCTAGCTCTGCTTTTATAGTGCCGCAATTGCGTTATGTGCTTTTCTTCACATAAGTATCTCCATTTTTTTCTAGTGTGCATATTAGCAACTGCGCAACTACATCTAATAGTTAAATACAGCAAATTCCCACATGAACTTCTCAATCCAAAACATTCGCCATCGGAAAGTTGATCTGATCACGAAAACACAAATACGGTCTGTCAAGCAGTGAGCAGCGTCATTCTTGACGCCCGTGGAAAAGTCAAATAAACATTAGCGTTTCACCCACTTAGCGAAGGTTAATGGACTAAACTTTCACCTCACTTGTTCCCAAAGTAGAAAATCAGCACTAACACTTCTAAACACGCTCAAATCAAAGCTTATCTAGCCCTGTCAAAAAAGCCTGAGATTAATAGCAACAACAAGGTTCTCTAAGTGTTTTCTTTCGGAATAAGGAAGGAAAAGATGCATCTTCACATCTTTTAGTGTAACACAGTGTAGTTAATGTACGTCTTCAAGTTTTGCGCATCTTTTTACTTTTCCATAACAATCTGGCCAATAAACCCGAAATACGACGTCGCCCTTTATGAAACACGCCATGGAGAACTATGCTTTGAAACCTTTTCTTTGAACTTAAATTTGTTAAGTCTTCGTCACCACGACATTAAGGTGATTGTTTGAAACGCGTAAAGCGTGCCCTAATATCGTCAGCCCTTTTGATTTATATACCATTATTTGTCGCAATATTTCTGTTCCAATATTAGGAATTTCGAAAACTTGGAAAAACTTAGAACAGAAACTGTTAATCATATTATGTTTTGCCTGAATATTATAACAAAAATCTTCATATCGAAGCCATTGGGAGACGTTGTAGCTACACTAGCAACTTGTGTTCTTCTACACTGCTATCCTTGTATTAGAAACAACATATTGAAGTAATAGTTTCGACCGAAACACTCCTGATGGCTATTTTATTACGGAAAGTCCCCATATTAATGAGGTAATGTAGTTGACCATAAATATTCTAGGGGCGATTTTGTCATCACCGCGATGTAACTTCAGGCGTTCCTGAAACGTTTAGATGTGCAGTCTTCATTAGTCTGGATGGAATTATTACTATCGGTGGAGAAAACTAAGTGACCTCTCCTCTAAGTTCCGAATCGTGCCGCACTGCATGTGGTCGCTACCTGACGATGTACTCCTGGTGTCGATGCCAGCGCACAGCGCCGGTCCCGACACCTGGAGTACTTTGTCAGGTGGCTCCCTCATGCAGTGCGGCACGATTGGGAAGTTGAACATGGGGTCAGTTACTTTTTTCCCCGATTGTGAAGTAAAGCAGGCCTAAACACGAATATTCTAGTTGGATTAAGTAGGCTCTCTGCAACATGGTGGCGTTTAGCACAACGCTTACCATGGTTCATGCTTTTCAAAGGTGCGCCAGGTCGTTTCGAATACTTCTCTGACATTACTTGTTTTCGCATATATTTCATCTCGCTCGATCGTGCTTCGCGGTGCCGTGTTATGTGTGGAATGTATTTGAGAATACAGGAATGTATCGTATTTCTCACGTTTGCAGAAAACATTCCTGGAGTCTCTTCTCCCAGCCGGTGAAGTAAGTTAATAATATTTCGGAGTGCATTTTTTCACTGTGCTTTTTTTTACTAGGATTTTTAATGATTTAGCTAGTTGAAAGTTTTGAAAACAGAAGTATAACGGTTTGAATGATTTCTGTCAGTCTTTGGAACGCAGCGTCCCATAAATATACCGAATGAAAAAAGCCTCTTTCCCACGAGGAAGAAATCATAATTGTCACTGGAAAGTAGACACTTCGGAACAAGAAGTATCTTTTGTTTTCCTGGCGCATAGAATTAATCGTTTCTTACCACCCCGTTTAGCAAGAAATTTTCCGCCGAGAAACAGTTGCAACCGCTAACCTTTTTTTTTATTTTTAAGCTTGCGGAGTTAACTCCACCAATTACCCAACCCGATCCACCTGCCCCACCGTACTGCGTTAACCCAAACGCCTCCTTCTAAAATTTCCCATTATTTCACTCCGAGTTGGTGAAACTCAGCACGTCTCTAGTACTGATATTTCGTAGCACGCTTCTTCCATGTGGCCGAAAAGGATCCGCAGCTTTCCACTGCGGCGTTCATCGTAGCCGCAGAACGGCTATTCTCTTTCTACATCATGACAAGTTGCTAAACAACTTTTTAGACTCTTGTCTTCTAAGCCCAATTTGGAAAAATGCGATACCAGAAAGTCTAGTTGTTTTCCCCCGGTACTGGACAACTATTTCCTCCCGTGAGGAAAAAACCACTGCGGCACTAAATATTATTCCAGACATAACGTACTGTGGGAGAGGGTACGAAAGTAAACGAGTCCTTACTGATGTATGAAGAGGAGACGCACAATATAAAAGATTTCATTTCTCTGTTTGCCTCCAGTCACTTCACAGTCGAATATCATTACCTACACGTACTGAATTTCTGTCCTGTTTTTCTAAATAAGTGATGGTTCGAACTGCATTCTTTTTGTTCAATTTTCCTACGTAGCGCCTTTCTTTCGTAACGCACACCCTTTTCCTCTTCTGGGAAATTAGAGAAGCACTCATCGAATTCGATATAACGTTTCTACACAAGCCTTATGAAAGTGATATAAGAGACTTTTCGTTAGAAATGCTAGCGCCGCAATTTTCTGCTTTCCCTTCGGTCTCAGGGTACATGACAAGGTCTTAAAACATAGCTGATTCTTTTTATATGCGCACTGCAGGAACTTATCACTAGTGTGCACTCCATCTGTTTATAACTTTATCTTATTTGCAGTGTATTGCCTCTTATCTTCTCACAACGGCGCCGAAAGAGGTGCTCAGAACCATTGGGTGCGACATTGCCAACAGTGTAGCTGCTTTGCTTGGACCTGATAATTATATAACAGAAAAACTGTCCAAGTCGTGTAAGTATCCATAAAAAAAAGGTCGGCAGTAGGTAGCATTCAGCGCTTGTTCGCAAGCATTGCAGAACAAAATGAATGCGTATTTTTTGAAGAAATTTACGTCATTAATTCTTCTGCTTCATATGGTGTCGATAACTGAGAGACACTTGTTTCGAATTTGCCTAATTCAGGCCTCTCTTACAATAAACGAAATCTATACCGGGCACTGAGACATTATGCTACTTACTCTGTCCAAAACCCCTGGGTCTTACCTGAGGGGTCTCCATTTTGTTCACTGCAGCAGTCTTGGTAGAGTAACCAGTAGTGAATAAAGGCGGCAAATGTTTAGGCTGAGCTAAACCCAGTGCAATACAGGCGCGTAAACCGAAGGAAGAGGAAATTATGGGTGTATAGCTAGTGTTAACGGAGGTTTGCACATCAGAGAAGGACGTATCTAGAAATTTCAATTACTGGAATTTGACTCACTTTGCCGGTTCCACTTCTTCTCTCCTTCGGTGCTAGCGCCAGATGTTTCGCATTGCATCAAGTTTGCGATTACCTCCACAATTACATAATTGCTACCGGCAGAATCCTTTGGTAATTGTATCCAAAATTTCCGCATAGAAAAATCTTTCAGCAATTTTTCTTGTATTCAATTCTCTAACCTTTTCGCCCGTTTATTTTTCTATTTCGTTTTCTTATTTTTTTAATTTATAATTTCATCTTTGATTGCTCTTAATTCTTTCCGAAAGTTAAATCATTAGCTTGGCAATCAAAGTTAAACCATTAGCTTGGCTCCTATTTATCCTCTTTTGGCTCTCCTCACTGAACCCTGGCCTATCAACCTTCGTGGACATGTGCCATGCCACTAAGGCAACAACAACTCGCATGTTCAGGCTGAGATTTGAGTAGGAAGCAGAAGAAGAGGCTCCACAGGTATTGCACCCGTGGATGCATGCAGTATCCATAGAATCTATGCAGAACACTGGATTTTGGAAGAGATGAACCATGTTGTATGAGAATGAACTGATTGCTTGGAGCTTATGTTTAGGGATATCTTTGCAGAATGTTATCTCCGAATGCAAATGGCTTTGTACTGTGAACTTTAAAACTATTTCAGGATTAGCAGCATGTTGTAAGCTGATAAGTCATTTGCTCCTGGTTTCTAGAAATCTCCTGTTTATAAACTGCTATGTCACGCGAACTGCGCGTTTTTTTTTTTGGGTACCCTATGACCTAGTATAGATTTAGATTTTATCAACAGTTCTTCTTGGGAGAGCTTTCTTCCACGACTTTGTTTAACTTAGCACTGTTTAATTAAAGAAATTCGATCTGCCGGATTATGATTTTAAACATTTCACACACTATCATAAAAAATTACAAAGCGGACTCTAAGTTCCTTTAAAGGGTGCATTTAGCCATTGGTAGAGTATTTTAGCATTCCTAATGTTGCAATCGTTTTGATTTTACGTGGATCTTTTGGGAAACAATATTTACCAATATATTAAGCTCACTGGCCTGTTTCTGGCGAAATTGCTTACCCCTAGTAAATAAGTTTACTCAGCGTTCCTCCGTCATTCGCATCTTACGAAACAAAGATCTCGGATGACGATATCCCTAACTTACCGAAGAAAAAAATCTTGCTTCCTCATTTTTAAGATTTCTGATAGTTCCAGCACGCTGTGAAAACATTTTGTACACAACTGTAAAAAGTACATACTAACTTCCATGCCGTGGGCGGCCGTTTAGGTGTTCACCTCCTTGAAGTTAGCGTAGATCATCTCGCAGAGAAAAGTTTCTTTTAAGAGAACAGCCGCCTGATGTGTGTAATGTGCTCGAGAGAGCAGATGTCGTGCTGCCGTTAAGCAGGCCGATGCGCGATGCCTGCTGTAGGCCATGACGCATACCAATCTGTGGCTAAAAGTCTCATTCGCCTTTCACACATTTCTTTTCTTGCTTCTCCAGTAGTGAGACAGGTTTTGTGAAGATTTCCCTTTACGCATACACTTCCGTTGCCACCTCTCACTAATCTGCCGGAATGCAAACGCTCGAACTTTGCCATTATTATGCTTAACCTTTGTTCGGCACCTATAAGTTGCGTTTTAAATAATTGCAGAATTTAGGTCGCCGTCTGATAAAGTCATATGTGACAGATGGTTTCACGAGGGGGCTGCATAGGTATGCGCAAAGGCCGTTTTCCCATTCATATGAAAGCAGTGCCTAAAAAGCTATAGGTTGGACAAGTGATTTGCGACGCCAAAAAATTGATAATTTCAAAGTTGGCAGATTTGTGAAGGAGGCGCTTTGCTCATATGGAAGTTGGTGGGCAACTTTTGAGCCTTGAATTTCGTGCAGTACCAGCAGAAACAAGAAATTTATATATGACAACATGTCGGCAATTCTTTTAATGTAATTCCACAACTTATATGTCACCTAGAATCTGTGCCTTTCTTTGACCACAAATATTAGGTTAACAGGTTTTGGCTCGTGTATGCAACAATTCTTATGCAAACAGAGAGGAGAGAAAGGTTGGCTTTTAAATCGAAGTGAAGTGCATCCTTAAAAAGGAACAACTATTAAAATATACTCTAGTGAATGCTCTGTATATATGAAAGCCAGGAAAGGTATTTTTCTTGCGTTTATTTGCACAATGATTGTTATGCGTTTCCATGACCACTATTTTCCCAAGAATTTCTTAATGCTTACCACATCTATATTTCTTTCCAGGCTCGAACTGATGGATGACAAAAATGTGAAGAAGTATTCATTTCACAGGGGCGCCCTCATAATTGTCCCGAATAAATTTTCACCACAGTACCTCTCGCTGTTCCTTCTTGGATGATTGGCATGCTCCGACAACCGCTACAGTTCTCTGATTGTTTATACTGACAAATGACGGAGGCATAGGCATCATAACATATCCGCTGACAACAGGGTTTACTACTGATTCCTGCATTTAGGTGGTACATACTCATACACAAACATGGGTTCCTGCAGACAGTCTGAAAAAAAAAAAGGTTTCAACGATGCGGTTGCTCTCTGGTTATGGGGCTCGGCTGGTGATGTGAAAGACGCGGGTTCGATACCGGATGCGGCGCTCACATTTCAATGGAGGCGAAATGCTAACGACCCGCCTACTGTGTGATTTCAATAAGTAGCCATGATGGTCGAGGCTATACAGAGCCGTCCATTACAGAGTCTCTAATAGCCTCAGTCACCCTCGGGACACTAAACCACATAAAGGCACCCATATCGCGGAGGCCCTAGATATCTCGCTTTCTAAGGCTCTATATTCACCACCAGCTTCTGGTGGACACAACCCTGGCCAAACTCCGTCAAGTAGGAGAACAGGCGGGCCGTACGGTTCACCGTGCGTCGAATAAGTGCGCTGAACTTCACCCTACAACAGGCGCGCGTTTTTTTATTCAGTTAGTAGTGCCCTTACTCGGCACCATACTTCTACCTACGCAAACAAGAACATACGGAATTCGAAGCTATTATACGAAAAATCGTTATGCGGTCTCTCGACCAGCCGGTCACTACATCCAACAGCCGCCTTGAGGCCTTGGGTAAGACCAGCTCTTTTAGAGAAAAGAAAGAGGCTCACCTCCTTAATCAGTACACGCGCCTGATGCAAGCACCATCCGGGCAGGCCCTCCTGGCCTATTTATCAGAGAGTGTCCCGGTACCAGGAGCAATAGCGTTGCCACGGTCTACTACTCCCCTCCAAGATGGACACTCGTGCTCACGACGGCCGCCTTACAGCCCTAGCATAGGCTCTGGTCCACACGTACGGCCCCAAACACGGCGTCTTCTACATGGATATTGCCACCCTGACCTCCAAGGGTGGTTCACAGCCGCAGTTATACACCAAGACAGGCAGGTGGATGGTTTGAGCTTTAGAGAAGCTCACCCAATTCACGCAGAGGAGCTTGCTACTGCATTGGCCATCTCCCATCCTGCTTCTCAACAAACCGTCACCGACTACCGCGGAGCGTGCCGAAGCTACGAAGCCTGAGCATATTTCTTGCGTTGGTACATTCCCAAGACGGAACCCACCGCTAACGCATCATCTGGACTCCAGGGCGTCAGTGCCTTCGAGGGAATGCGGCCGCACACGCGGCTTCCCGAGCTTGCATCTCCTCGGTACCTCAAAGTGGCTATTATACCTCGGATGCGGGGAAACCCTAATACGGCTTTTGTGAAACCCTGAAATACTGTCAGCATGAACATCAACGCTACCCATCAGCGGAAAAAGCGCTTGGGAAAGCAGATGAACGCTTGCACCTCCGACATTTTACGAATACTCTTGAATGCCCGGCATAATGAAACATTCAATAGTTGGTGCTCACACTGTGGGGAGGTGGCTGAAACCTGCCACATGGTGTGGGCCTGCAAAGAAAACACAGCCCTTCTCCAGACCCCCACCGTACCCGAGAGCACTGAGAGGCGTACCTGCTCGGCTTCTCGGACCCTCAGGCCCAGGGGTCCTTGGTCCAAAGAGCCCGGACTGCCTCTCCTAACAATGTGGTCCCGGACTGGGGACTCCACCTAGTTTGTAAGGAGACTTCCCACTAGAGGAAAGCCTCCGAACACCTGTCTGTGTGTGTAGAATAAATACTTTTCACCACCACAATCCCAAAAGTTCGCTGGATGCACGTGCCAATAAATTAATTGTAGCAGTGACTTGCGAGCCTGGTGCCAGTTATTATCACTAACAGGTCTAGAGAGAACATCCTGCTATTTACGCAGGCATTTCAGGTATTTGGCTGTAAACAATATCGGTTAATATTATTTTCCATAACCCGGACATCGAAAAGGTTTTCTTTCTAAGTGCGTCAGCGTTGTTAGAATAGCTATTTTGCAGTGAAGAACAAAATGAGCAAATCCATCTAGAGAATCAAAGCCAGATAAAGGCTTCTTACAAATACAGTATGCATTTAAAAAACAGATGAAAGAACACCACTACTGAAATTTGGCATTACAAAAGCTGAGAAGATCTCAAATAGTGAAGACAAAATTTATAACAGCTGTGAAGCGATTTGGAGCTTGCAGAATGCCATTGAAGCTCCATTATTCATTAGAAAAGAAAAGTGAATTGGTGGATTTCAGTTACGATATTATATGCCAGGAAGACGTCCGTGGTGACACCATTTACTTACTTGCCTTAATGGCACCTAAACGCAGATTCCACGATGAATCTAGATAGTTTTGACAAGGCCACACAGGCAAGTTTTTAGCTCTTGCCACAGCAAAATGGCACCCGTCTTAAACAAAACTCAAGTGCCTATCAGCTCTAACTGCGTTAATTTTTTTCCTCAAAGCTTGTTCTTTGAAGGAGTGCAAATATAACTGCACAGCCGCTAAGCCATTTTCAATCTATTGAAGAAAGAAGAGAATCAGAGAAATTTTCACTCGCTACAATCACCAGTGAAGTCATCATTTCCCAAAAAAATTTCAAATAAAGAAGCTTAGAAAACTGGATTCGTTATTTAATCACGCTTGCTGTTAGCTTGCAAGGTTTCCACTGAACGTCGATGGTTCAGATAGAAATAATGGTAGTGAAGTGTTTTTCACGAAATCGACAAAATTCTGATGCTTTGACAGGATCATAGTATTAGGCTTCGCCACGAAAGCCCACCACAGGCGCGGTGCTTCAATGGCAGCTTGCACGGTGTAATTATAGTCAGCGCCACCGATTTTAATCAGTGGATAAGGCAGCCTCTTTAGACACTATTCTTTTTACTTTTCGTAGCGAGAGCTACACTACGCCAGCTGCTTCGCCTCTTCAGCATGGTCGCAATTTTGCAGTGCTGGCACTTTCGCCGTGGTTGCACCTCGGCCGTGGTCGCACCGACATTGAGCCGTTACCTAGCAACCACCGCAGCTGGCGGGCGTCGCCATCTGGCATGACGTCACTCCGCCGTTGCGCTCGTCGTGTAGCAGACGCCGCTCGCCTCGCCAGTTGTGCGCACGCGTAGTAGAAGGAGAAGGGTGTCGCAGTGTGTGTATATTGTCAAGCTGTAGTGACGGCAGTCCAGCGGTCAGGAAGACAGCAACAAGTCTTGCAAACGAAGCTCTTTATTTTGGCTGACTTGCGCCCGCAGAACTGAGGATCTCGGCGGTGGCGTAAGCAACAAACGTGCTCGTCAGTCGTCGAACTACGAGTGGCCGGCGCTCGCGGCATCGCTCAATTTAAAGGAAACTTCAAGATAACAGGTGAAGATCATCTACAGTAATCTGGAAAAACGTAGATGCAGCTCTTCATGGCAGTCATCAATCGAGATTAGTCCGGTCGCTTCTCGCGTCACGAACAAAAATGATAACACCCCTTTCCTGCGTGCTTGAGCGCGAACGAACACTACAATGATACGCGGCAATATATATACGGTACGGCGTAGCGGGAGGCGAGCCGCTATGGAGAGTGATGAGTTGCCCAGGTTGAACAAGCCATACTTCGGCGTCGGAACGAAACAAGGAGGAGACAGTGAGCCGAAGAGACCGCAGAAGAGCGTCTCACTACTTTACTGGCCACCGAAGCGTAGTAATTGGTATAAATAAACTTGCAACCATTGCTCAACCATGTGTCTTTCTCCATACATAGACAGAGATTAGCCAAGTGAATCATCAGCAGCATTACATCGCTTAACCACAGCGAAGCGTAAGCTTAGTCATGGCCTATAGCTCTCGCTACCTACCAGGTTTAACCAGAGCTAAACCACAGCGAATTTTTTTTCTGTAAGAAACAAAGGTAACTCTTTGGCTGACGTGGTAGAGTACAGGCATATTGTTTCCTGAACAAGGAAGGGAAAAGCCTCAGAGTGGTTGCAAACGTTTCGACAACAGGACTTGTGGATTGACTTGTGAAGTCACATGAAAGAACAACGGAACTTACATATATCTAAATAAGATTTGTCATTATACTATGCTTCTCACTATAAGTAAAAATTATTACCTGGTACCATCCTTTGCTTCCTCCCACAAACTTGAAGTGACACTTGAGTGAGAAAAACATTTTTTCCCACAAAGACATTTCGAAGAAACTCCTATTACGCAATAGCCAACTAGCCCTTTCGTTTTGAAGAGAATCAGCAGTTGTCGCTTTTGGGGTCCAGGACGCATAGATTTACCCTGTAGTGTTTCAATACCACACAGGAAAAGCCTACGGCGTTTTTAAAAAATGAGCCTAATTTGAGCGTCTTTCATTCAACAGAATCTTCTTCGCAAACCGCCCCTGTCGCTCAGAGGGCTTTAAGGTCACGAGTTCGACCCTAGCCGCAGCGATGTGTACCGACTAAGGCGAAATGCAAACCCACCGCAGGCTGTGTTAGGTGACCGCATGTCAAATGCCGCAAATGGCCTAAATTTATCCGAAGCCTTCCATTACGGTGTTCCTCATAGCCGATGTGTCTCTTCGGGAAGTTAAAGGGCACAATTTACAACTTACTTACCTCGTGTGAACGACTGCTCAGTTACGAATTATTCGGTGGTTACAAATTTCTCTATCTTCCGCTCTCACAAAGACGAGCTGCGCAGAGATAACATCAGGTATGCCTTTTCCCACTGTTAGATGTCGAAATATCGATTCTCTCACTATGTTGGGCATCAGAGAGTACGCGGGTTCCCTTATGGCTCTATGGTAGCTTCGCAATTAAGGCACGCTCTATAGAAACTTAGGGGAGCGAAAATAACGACGCGCACCACGTTAGGAAGTGAACAGAAGACTGATGTTTATTGCATTGCGATTGCCCGATATGGATTCAGAATGTCCATGGTTGCCCGTAGGCAAAATTACATCCGCCGAAGTTAGAGTTTCTACATACTCCCCCCCAATGAGCCTTAGCTCATTCGTAGAGGGATTCGAGGGGGTACAACAGTTGCACTGGTCTTCGAACCACAGTTCCACTCGGTAGGCGCACCATGCAGGCCCGGGTCCGTCCGTCACGTCCGACTAACACCTCGATGACTTCTCCCATCTTCCAGAGTTGCCGTGGTAGAAGATGCTCGTATACCAGTACCAAGGTTCCTTTCTTGATGGCGTTCGATGCTGTCGGTATGTTGAAATGTGCAGTGCGCAGACTGTTCAAGTACTCCTTCTGCCACCTACGCCAGAAGTGGTCAGCCATCCTTTGACGATATCTCCAACTGCTGTCAAGGTTGTCTGACCGAGGCGGCTCAGATGCGGAACTAGAAATGGTGGGTAGGGAGGTCAGACGCTTTCCCACCAGAAAATGCGACGGAGTGAGAGGTTCCGGTTCAGTTGCTTCTGCGTACACGTATGTGAGGGGTCTGGAGTTGATGACTGCCTCAATTTCTGTGAGGACTGTTGCAAGCTCCTCAAAATTGCAGTAGCTGTTCCCCAAAACTTTTTTGAGTGAAGACTTCACAGATCGTACCAATCTCTCCCAAAAGCCGCCCCACCAAGGAGCTCTTTCGGCGATGAAGTTCCATTGGATCTGATGGTCCGCAAAATATCTTTGCAGCTCTTCTCTACGAATGGTTTTCCACATCTTTCTTAGATCCTGTGACGCACGTTGAAATGTTTTTGCGTTGTCCGAGAAAATAACTCGACACACTCCTCTTCTTGCGACAAATCTTCTGAACGCCTTAAAGAAGCTGGAGGCAGACATGTCTGCCACCAATTCAAGATGTATCGCTCGTGTGACAGCACATGTGAAAAGGAGAATGTAAGACTTCTTGTTTTTGCCTTGATCTTTGGTGTTGAGCGGACCGGCAAAATCTATGCCTGTCACCTCAAAAGGCAACGCTTGTGTTACCCTTTCAGGAGGTAAGGGAGCCACTGCTTCAGTAGCTGCTCGGCTGTTGAGGCGGTCGCAGGTCACGCATTTCTTCAGCACCCTTTTTACCACTTGTCTTCCCTTCATTATCCAGAACTGCTCTCTTAGTTCTGTGAGCGTTTCAAGTGGTCCAGCATGTAAAAGGCGCCTGTGCGTTCCGTCAACTAACAGCTCGATGAAGCGATGGCTCGCTGGGAGAACAATAGGATGCTTGGCATTGTAGGAAAGCTCGGCATACTTCAGGCGTCCCCCAACTCTTAATATTCCGTGATCGTCTAAGAAGACATTGAGGTCACGTATTGGAGACGCGTTCGGTATTCGCGCTGAGCGACGAATGCACTGGAGCTCTTCGGGAAAAGCCTCGCGTTGTACATCTTTGATCAGGCAAATTTGAGCGTTGTTCGTCTCTTCTGCTGTCAGATATCCGTTCCGTCTCTCGGTGGGATGTCTCGAGTTATACAGATATCGTTGCATCCAGGCGACAACTCTCACCAGCTTAAACACTGAACTGTAGCGTTTAAAAGGTAGAACAGATTCTTCCACTCCTTGTGTCACTTTGTGAACATGAACTGGCTTCCTTTCTTCATCGACAGTTGTATCTCCAGAGACGATCTCGCTGCGTGGCCAGTTAGCGCGGGGTTCGGTGAGCCAAGAAGGTCCTTGCCACCAAATCCTGGTTGACGTGAGCACCTCAGGGGAAACTCCTCGGGTAAGGAGGTCAGCCGAGTTTTCCTTTCCTGGGCAGTAGTTCCAGATGTCTGGATCAGTCAGTTGCTGTATTTCCAGCACGCGGTTGGCGACGAATGGTTTCCACTGTTGAGCAGAACCCCTCACCCAGTGAAGCGCGATTGTCGAATCTGTCCACAGAAACCACTCTTCCACTTGGAGACTTAGCGATCGAGTCAGGTAGTCTTTTAGCTTGGCGCCCATTAGCATTCCCATCAGTTCAAGTCTTGGGAGAGAAAGCTTCTTCAGCGGGGCCACTCTCGATTTCGCCAAGAGCAAGGTTACTGTCGGCCTGCCTTGTCGACATGCGCGCAAGTAGGCAACGGCTCCGTATGCCTTGGGGCTTGCATCCGTAAAGATATGGATCTGCAGTTCTTCATCGGCAGCACTGAGGCACCATCTTGGAACAGTTATTGCTGTTAAGTTATGCAGCGCTGTGTGCCACTGCGTCCACGCTGTTTGTATCTCTTCAGGCAGCGGTGCATCCCAGTCAACGCCTAGTTCCCAGAGCGTCTGAAACATTAACTTAGCTGTCACAGTGACCGGAGAGATCAGCCCGAGGGGATCGTAAATGCGCGCCGATGCCTGAAGGATAAATCTTTTTGTGTTGCAGTTCCGGTCTAAAAATTCCAAGACAGGGTCCATTGAAAAGGCCAAGAGATCTTCTTCTTTATCCCATACAAGTCCTAACACGCGCGTGGTGTTGGCTGTGGGACATTCAACTTGGCTTGTCGGACACCCAGTTTTTTCCTTCTCAAAAATCTCCTGTAGTCTTTTGGAATTTGAATTCCACTTTCGAAGAGTCATGCTTGCCTCTTTCATTATGCGCACTGCCTGTCGATAGAATTCTTCAGCTTCTTCTTCTGTGTCTGTGCCTGTGATGAGGTCGTCGACGTAGAAGCTCTCTTCAAGCGTGGTTGCTGTGCCAGAACAGTCGTTAATCGTATGCAGATGGTGGCGTATTGTCGCGGCAAGTAGGAATGGACTGCTGGTTACTCCGAACGGGACCCTTGCCATTCTCCAGACTTCTAGCGGGGGGTTCGGGCTTTTCTTTGTGGGTACCTGCTCATACCAGAAGAAGCGTACAGCGTTACGATCGTCTTTTCTCAGTGAGATTTGCAGAAATGCCTTTTCGATATCTGCACTGAGTCCGATGCGGTGCGTTCTGAAATTCAGCACCATTTTCAAGAGGTCCGGGTTTAAGTTCGGTCCCGAATCTAGTGCTTCGTTGAGTGCCACACAACCCGCATCACTCGATGACGCATCGAACACGACTCTGACCTTAGTTGACAGGCTGTCAGGTCGTAGCACCGCCCGGTGAGGCATATAATACACTCTATTCTCCGTCTGGCTGACTTCGTTCTTTGGAAGCTTCTCAGCGAATCCGTGTTCGAGGTACTGACGTATGGCCTCATCGTACTTATTCAGCATTGTCTCATCTTTCAATAGTTTCTTCGTGAGACTAGTCAAGCGTTTCCTCGCGACTGCTTCGTTGTCGGCAAGATGAAAATTCACTGGCTTCCATGGAAGAGCCACTTCGTACCTCCCATCGATATGTTTAATGGAGGATTCAAAAGCCTTATGAACTTCTTCATGTTCTTGCTTATGTGGAGGGGGTTCGGAAATACCCATGCTTTCCAGCTCCCAGAATGACCTGAGCTCGGTGGCCAGTGCACTGGTGTTTTCCCTTACACTGGCTCGAAGGACAGCTACGGTTGCACTGCCGTTGCTGTGGGGAATGGCTCCCTGAAGTGTCCACCCGAAGTGTGTCCTAATAGCCACCAGACCACCCTGCATCTTCAGTACTTCGCCGGTCACTAGAGTCCAATAATAGTCAGCACCGATCAGAATACCAATGCCATTGCTTGTTAATTGTGCAGGTGGCAAGGTAACATCAGCAAGCTCAGTCACTTTATTTCTGACATCTTGTACCACATCGTCAGGGATCAGAAGCTCGTCAGTACAGATTTCAGGTATCTCCAAGGCTTCCAAACAATGATCCCTTCGGTCGTACTGGCTCCGGGAGCGAAAATAACGACGCGCACCACGTTAGGAAGTGAACAGAAGACTGCTGTTTATTGCATTGCGATTGCCCGATATGGATTCAGAATGTCCATGGTTGCCCGTAGGCAAAATTACATCCGCCGAAGTTAGAGTTTCTACACGCTCCTTTCTTTGTGATCGCGTACTCTTTCATGCTGGCTTTTAGAGATTCTATACAGGGAGCTTCAGAACCACTCAAAACGAATAATGATAATCAGTGCGTGAAATATGGATATATAAAAGCGACAACTCCACAAAGCAGATGCTTTAATGTTCGGGAAACTCGCATGGCAAGCTTTATGAGGCTTAACGCCATCAACCTGCACGTGGGCTAAGAGGGTGCCTTAGTGGAGGGCTGAGGATTAATTTACACCGTAGCTCTTCGCCCACCCTATCTCCGCAAGCTTCTTATCGCCCCCCCCCCCGCCCCCCCCCCCCTGTCCCACCCTGCCGTACTTTATGCCGGCCCTGCTACGCTTCGATTGCCTTGGAATCCAGCCCTGTCGTGGAAGCCTTTAGCGGCCATCGATAATCTTGCTTTCGTATTACATGTCCTGCACACGGCCATTTGTTCTGTTTGATTTTGAAGAGGATATAAGTACAATCTTTTGTTCGGTGATCTACTCTACTCTATTACTGCCTCTTAACGTTACAACAATCGTTTTGTTCTCCATAGCTCCCTGCGTGGTCCTCAAATTAAGTGAAACATTTTTCGTTAGCCTCCCCGTCCGTGCCCCATTGGTGAGTAACGGTAAGCACCTATAAGCAAGACGAGTACCCGTTTCTCTCTTTTATCATTCGTCAAAATATGGCCGCTGCGACCAGGATTCGGGCCCTGTACCTGACCACAGCACTTCAATGCAGCAGTCACTGAGCCATCATTGCTAGTATTTGCCGAAACTGCAGCTATTGTAATCCCTAAAAGATAATTAATGAGACGACGTGAGTACCGCAATAAATGTTCCCTCTGTTTTCAGCGCGTGTACACGCACATTCACTTTATTGCAGTATGAGTGCTCCTAGTAATATGCTCGGAATCGTTGTCAGCTTACACCTAATTGGCATACTTTGGATTAAACTACTGAAAGATGCGCCAAACCGAATGGATACATTTTATTTGCACTACCAAAGAGGTATCGCAGTAAAACAAGTTATACCAATGGGCCAGTCGTTCACACGTAATGTTTGTAAGAAGCACCTAGCGTTAGGACAGAACAGATAAAAGACGAATGCAGGACGGATGCTAACGCGTTTGGAGTTAAAGCGGCCGTCTTTTCATCGTTTCTTCTGCGTGTTGCCTTCACGAAAGGTTCTTCGTCCAAACACCATGGTAAAATAACTGTTCTATTTTAACGAAACGGCGTACTTTGTCCAGCGGAGGCAACATCGGACGCATTTCTACTGCGCGTTTCATGAGAATTCCCTGATTCGATGTAGAACAAGATACAATAATTACATAAAGCGGTAATCGAAACGATGTCTGCGTTTTATTCACTCGGGAAACGTTTGCACGAGAAGGCGGCTATATATCGGTGCATTCTTTCTTTCTTCCTTTCTTTCTTTCTTTCTCTCTTTCTTTCTTTCTTTCTTTCTTTCTTTCTTTCTTTCTTTCTTTCTTTCTTTCTTTCTTTCTTTCTTTCCTTCTTTCTTTCTCTCTTTCTTTCTTACTTTCTTTCCTTCTTTCTTTCTTTCTTTCTTTCTTTCTTTCTTCCCTTCTTTCTTACTTTATTTCTTTCTTCCTTTCTTCCTTTCTTTCTTTCTTTCTTCCTTTCTTTCTATATTTCTTTCTTGCTTTCTTTCTTTCTTCCTTCCTTTCTTTCTTTCATTCTTTCTTTCCTTCTTTCTTTCTTTCTTTCCTTCTTTCTCTCTTTCTTCCTTTCTTTGTTCCTTTCTTTCTTTCTTTCTTTCTTTCTTTCTTCCTTCCTTTCTTTCTTTCTTTCATTCTTTCTTTCTTTCTCTCTTTCTTTCTTTATTTGAGACAATTTGCTACAAATTGGCTCAGGAGGCAATAGTAAAAGGCCCGGATGGGGCCTGACTAGGCTATGCCCCCCTGACAGCACAGGCAACACAAATGTATATATGATTATACATCATAAGCAGACCGAAGTACAACAGAATACAGAAAGATACACACCGTCTTAGGTTACACTCTGATCTCTCTGTAGAAAGAAAAGGAAAATAACTTATTTGAACTGTAATAATAGAAAAACAATTTCTTACGTACTGCATCAAGTTTATCAGTAAACAAAAATGTTTCACCAAACAAAAATTGATTATGTGAAATGCAATCCAGTGTACATAAGTAATGGAATATGACCTATAGTGCACGATGGTAGTACAACATAATACAGATTATTAGCACCAAGAGTTGGCTCAGGAGTTTAACCCATGCACCTCCTGCTCAGATAAAAATATTGCTTTAACTTGCATTTTCAATTGAACAGGAGACACAACAGAACCTATTAAGTTTAATATGTCAGGGTATTTGTTGAAGAGTTGTGGTATTTGCGACGATAACTTCTGTAAGCCATAATTTGTACGTGATCTGGCCGTAACTATTTCGCTCTGTCTTAGTTCATACGGGGACTGTTTAGCTTGATAGTTTTCTTGAAACTTCGGTATATCTGCACGGTATTGGCGTAGCGCTTCCAGAGATAGTTTTTGTTTAAGCAGTTGTTTTACCTGAAGAATACTATATCTGGTAAAATATGGGGCAGTGCTTTCCGTGTAGGGCACGTTTCCAAAGGCCTGCATCGCTCGTTTTTGTAATGATAATAGGTATTTCATATTTGTCTCGGTTGTCGTTGACCACACCAGAGAGCAATAAATGAGACGCGAGTGGACAAGTGCATAGTATATTTTACGTTTAACCGCAGACGGGAGAAATGATCTTATTTTATTCAGTAAGCCAACTGCTCTGGCTATATCTGCTCTTAAGGCGTCGACATGAGGTGTCCATGACAGGTTTTCATGGAACACGATTCTTAGGAATCGGATCATTGATGTGCGTTGAATGGATACTCCGCGAAATTCTATTGGTAAGGGTAGAAAATTTGTTGTCTTTTCGACCTGAAGAATAAATATTTTGTTTTTGTCGTATTCAGTTGCATCCTATTTGAGTTTAACCATGTATTTCAATTTCTAAGCCAACTATTAGCTTCCGCGCATATTTCATGTATGTTATTTCCTGAGAAAAAGACGTTTGTATCATCTGCGCACGGAACAATTTTTTTGTGCCCTTGAATATTAACAATATCACTAACGTATAGTAGAAATAATACAGGTACAATAATAGGCCCCTGGGGTACTCCATAATGAATAGTTTCCATCTCCGATTCGACTTTATTTATTACTGTGAATTGTGACCTGGAAGTTAAATAGCTCTTTATCAGAGCAAGTGCTACACCTCGGATGCCGTAATAGGAGAGTTTACGCAAAAGAAGTTCATGCTGTATGCAATCAAACGCCTTTCGGAAGTCTAAAAAGATACCTAGTGTGAACAGTTTCTTTTCTATGTTATCAAGAATTTCTTCTTTAATTCCAAGAAGGGCTGTTTCCACCGACCTATTTTTGCAGAACCCATACTGCTCCTTCGTTATTATGTTGTGTGTACTTAGAAAACTGGTTATCCTATTGTTAATGATATGTTCTGCTATCTTAGAGAAAACAGAGAGGATTGATATAGGCCTGTAGTTATCTAAATCATCAAAGATCCTCCTTTATGGATGGCTGTGACTCTTGCTAACTTCATTTTGCTTGGAAACTCGCCTGTTGTCATGATAAGGTTACAGATGTGGGCTAATGGGACTGCTACAATACCACACACTGCTTTTAATGGTTTTGGCTTTATGTCGTCTGGGCCAGAAGCTGAATTATCTTTCATGGACATAATTATTCCCTGCACTTCATATTGGTCTCTTGGGGCCAAGAAAAGAGTCGAGGAGCAGTTATTATCAATATAATGTTCACAGGGTATGGCAAGAGGGACATTACCTTTAGAAAACGCACGTTTCGTATGATTTTGCGCCCTCGCTGAAGTGTTACATGAGAAAAGAGCCATATCCACAAACTGCGCCGACGAATCCTCTGTAGTAGCTCAAAGAGCTCGTTAGAAAAAAAAAACAACTTCAGAAGATGCAAGTGCAATGGTGACTGCGCAATCATAAGCAGTAAGTAGGTTCCTACAGAAAACCAGTCGAAGGCGACGCTTTAGTCAAGAGAGGCACGCGGAACAAGTGTACTGAAAAAAAAAGAAAGCTTGTGACAGCACTTGTGCAGTTGCAGCTGCGTTAGTCGTAGATGACGCGTAGATACCGAACAGGATGTCTGTTCTCCTACAGGATCTGCAACAGGCACATCCTGTACAATTTTTTTAAACCTTGTTCGAATATTGCAGCTGGCACTGGGACAGTCAGTTTGTCTACGTTCATAACTAGCAGGATGCCAAGTAGGGCTAGTTTGGTCAAGTTCATTTTAAATACATGTACAGCGCGAACAGAGACGACTTTAACGGAACATCTTGCTGAGCTAGTTGGTGGAGCATTGTGCAAATTTAACACAAACCACGACAGAAAGACGGACAGGATGGGTGCTCTCCTGTCCATCTTTCTGTTGTATTTTGTGTTAAATTTAGCGCTGTGTTTACCTTCTTTTGGA
This sequence comes from Amblyomma mixtum, assembly GCF_055824585.1. Classification (NCBI taxonomy): domain Eukaryota; kingdom Metazoa; phylum Arthropoda; class Arachnida; order Ixodida; family Ixodidae; genus Amblyomma; species Amblyomma mixtum. The sequence goes on from NC_143015.1 coordinate 148,721,803, forward strand.
ATAGAGACGACAGTCCAAGAAGAAGTGCACAACACAAGCGCTGTCTCGCAAATAAAATTTTATTCTTCTAAAATGTCCATATGAACTCTGATTTTACAGCTTCCTGAGTTCCTTCTTTTAATCAGCACGGATCAACCTCAAAAAACGGGCACACACATATTTTGTCGTGTGTGAGGTATATATAGCTTAATTTTATAGGAAAAGGTAACGATTTTTTAGCAATGGTTTAATCAGCCCGGATAATCCTCAAAAAAACAGCTACACACATTACCTCTAGTTAGAGAAGCTCGCTAGCTTATTTAAATCCACCTTTTTCCCGTGAACTCTTCACGTATTGAACTGTATTTGTGTTAATATTAGGTAACTTTTCTAGAAATTAGTTCTATTAATTACGGAAATTAGTTACATTATTACGACTTGCATGTGCCAGTATTTTTGCCGTTTTATGTAGTTACTGTGTTACCGATTAGCTATTGCCATGTTCGAGGCTCGGTTGTCGGAAGTGCTTATGTGCCAAAAATGTTATTCTTCAGATATTCACAGCCTGCGCATTTTGTGTTAAGCCTCTATTGGTATTGCTTTAATATATTTGCAGTAAGCTGACATAAATAACGTATTGCTCATAAAAACCACCTGCTTACCTATAGCTTCCCAATAAAATAATGATTTAGGGATTATATTAGCGTCGATTGGTTCAAAATATTAATCTGCAAATAAATACACTCTCTTTTCATTGTTGAAGTACGCTCTACCTCAGCGCAGGGAGGACAAGACTATAGAAGTAAGCTTTCGTTAGGAAGACACCCCTGTCATTGCGAAACCCAAGCTAAATTCAGAATTTTTTAATTACTGTGTTATCCTTATACAGAGTGGCAGAAAACAGAAGGACATTTACATCTGGAAAGAACACACAAAAGTCTAATGAAGTTCAGTTTTAACGTCAGTCAGTTGGAATGAACCTCTGCGGCCTCAAAGCAAAAAAAACACTGCTTTCAATTTTATTTCTGCTTATCCCAAGCGACTGGTAATCTTCTCATGTGCGTGTTCAGTAATCGTGAAGCCGTCATTGATAAATTCACTCATCGATACTAGATAAGAATACAAATTAATGCATGAAGCAGGGTTAACATCTTTTTTTGTGATCAGGGAACACTGCAGATGCTATAAAAATAGCACAAAAATGGTCTGAACGTTCGAAGTGGTCCCTGTGGAAGGCACAACAAATGTCATAGCCGAAGTAAGAACATCGAAATGGTCATCCTTTTTTGAGTTCGTCGAAGAAACCCAAGTTAAAGCGGGTAATCTGGATTTGTGCGTTGTACAGGACGTGAGAAACCTAAGTAGTGAAATTGTAGAGAACACAGTGCTACAGATGCAGCTGCGAATAACCCTGCGGTTTCAATTCTGGGCTCTTGTTTCTTTCTGCTTTGTTCTTTGTCGCTGCAATCATGCCTTGTGGGGCGTACAGCGCTGCCGCCACGCGTCCAGGACGGCTAAGCCGGTTGGACCCCCTCTGATGCCGACCGGCGGATACGCTAGAGTTCGAGCTGAACCACTGTCGCACGTTTCGCTACTGAACCTTGTTGCTCCTAGTTTCCCATCTCAAATACTTTTGGTGCCTTATTTGACACTCCGGTGTACTTGCGCATTTCAGTTCAAATTCCTCTGTCCACAGTAGCGTTCGTTTCTACAGGAGTCATCGTATCGGAGCCGTTATCATAAAACTGACTGTCCAAATACCTAATACAAGGTCTCCGCTCTCTAAAGGAATGCTGGAAACGGAGCAGAGAGCAAAGAGCAAAGACGATTTAAGGCGGTTTTTCGCAGAACTGAAAGCGAGCAAGGAAAGAAACTTGGGTATAAGGAAGGTTCCCTCACAACGAGACTATTAGATCTTGGACAGGCACACGATAACAAACGACAGGATTTCAACATTACAGGTTTAGAGCGGAGAGCAGCCAACAGCATCTCGGCTTTTCATCCGTGCGTGAGCTCCATCGAGCGCCATAAAATTCGACACCGTACGCTGTCGAAAAGAGGATGGCGCTTCTTTCTTACTACACCTGTCACAGAGTAAATCGGTTTCTGGAGGCGTCACTGCAGCGGAAGTATCCTCGCTTTGTGGAGGATCAATCAACCTTTTTTTTATTTTCTCTATATTAGAGAAGGAGACAGGACTAAAAGCTCGAAAGCTTGACAGAGGTCCTGCCCCCTTTTTTCACGCTGGCATTGCAACAGACAAGCGGCAATAAATTCTGCGCTATACATTATAGCACAAAAGCAAATAACACACCTTGAAAAAAAAGCAAAAAGTACCAACATAAAAATACATGCAGCGTCATGACACAAACTTGTTCAGAAAAAATTTCTTAATAACGGTATTTGAATGCTGGAAAGGGTCAAACATTTCTTTGTTTAAGTTTTTTAATAGCACTGGCAGCGTATACGAGATAGATTGTTGTGAGTAATATGCTCTAGGTGTAGGAACTAGCCACATTTCTTTATTTCTGGTTTGTGGAATATGGGTGTTTTTTGCAAGTTCTGCCAAATTACCAACATAATTTTCATTGCTCCGCGAAGCACTTTTGAAACTCATTAAAAGTCTGTGTTCGTGTAAAGCTAAGACTGGCAGGATTTCATATTTTAAAAAGAGGTCACTCGTAGGGAAACAATACGGAACACCAGCAATGCATCTCACAGCTCTTTTTTGAAGAAGATGTAACTTGGTCATGTTCGTGATACCGGTGGTACCCCAAACGATAATGCAGTATTGTAAGAGAGATAGAATTAAGGAGTTATACAGCAACAGCCTAAAGGATGTCGAAACTTACCCTTTAGATTCTTTTTCGCCGTACAAGGAGTGAAGCTTTTCCTGAGCAACCAATGTGATGTGCGTTTTACAAGAAAGAAACTCGGTGTTGACGGGAACTGCTTCTTGTTTGATAATTATTTTTCGCCGAAATACGGGTTCTACCCTGAAAAATGCATATTAATATTTTAAACATTATCTTCTGGTCTTGAAGGTAATTGGAGGGCTCCTATGATACGGCGATTGGCTTACTGTTTTAACAGGTACTAGTTACTGTAGAATGGAAATAGGAGTAGATGTAATTAAGCCTGAAATACACATCACCGTACCTTTCAAATAAAGTGACGTTAAATTGTGCTTCGGCGGCAATTATCATTTTTGCCTAGACATCCAGGAAGGTGGTATGTACCCAATGGAGCTCTCCGCGGTAAAAGTTTTGGAAAGCGGTCACTGTTTGCATCAATATGGCTTCTCCACTAAGGTCGAACTTTCCTTGAAGTACGAAGTTTCTGTGGAAACTGTAAATGGTGCCTTGGTAACCGTACGGTTGGGCTTGACTTGATAGCAGTGAGTAATTGCTTCCTTATTTCTGCACTAATATATACAAATCGCACATCATGCTATAAATAGACTGGTGAAATAACAGAGGACTCACGGTTCTGCTTCTTTTCGAAAACAAAAAAATAACATGGATGTGCAGTGCAGAGAAAACCTTCGGCAGGCATCGAAAAGTTCTAAATAGGATGGCCAATCTTGCCATTGGAGCTTTCAGGACCGATACTCAGGCTACTACTACAATGACTCTCATAGCTTATAGTTGTGACTTTCCTAATTTTCTAGTTCTGATTTTGAGATTTCGGAGTAACACCATTCCAAAGCCAAAAAGTTGTGTTTATTTCCCTGAGGTGTTAGTTTGCACGGAAATACTTTTAAGACCATTCCACAATAGTAAACGAATTTTAAAATCATTGCCTACGCTGTGCGGCTGGATTAAACCAACTGGTAGCCATCAGGAACGGCACAGTTGATTACTGGTTTGGAAGCTGGTAGTCAGCGAAACCGATTAGTAACTTTTTCCAAAGCGATAATAATCGGGGAGTTTAACTACAAAGAACAATTTTCCGTTCCATCTTTCCACGTGCCACACTCTGCCGCTCGCTTACAACACTGCGCACTGTGAACATGACGTGCGTGATACAGGAAGCGAGAGAGACTGACAGCTGTAAAGTACGTAAAGCAGAATTCAAGCGACTGCATTCATTTGTCAGTTTCACCTTGCGTAGGCGAAGTAGCAAACGTCCTTCTCCGCAATAAATATTGCAAATTATCGCCACCACCTTCATCAGCTTGCATTCAGTGCGTTAGCCGAGAGTACACTTCAACCCGGATCATCAGGCTGCTTCCGGACGTATGCGATTCGCCGCCTACGCGTCTCGTAGCTGCTGTGCACGTTACATGGTCCCGGACACACATTAATTAAAAAAAAAACTAACGTCTGTGATATCTCGTTGCAATCGCATGGCTGTAAGCCCTAGCACCAAATGTCCTCTTCGTTAGGTATATATAAACCACAGTAGCGAGCTCCAAAAGCACACTTGGCTGCTCTCGGTTGCTTCAACGCCGCACCATTCTGTCACCTCGGCTTCTTGGAACTCTACAATGAGCACCGTGGCTATTTCCCTGGTCTTGGCCTTTGTGGCATCGAGTCAGCTATGTCTCGTCAGCGGTGGTGAGAATCTTTATGACGTTGCTTAGTTAGTGGCTCAATACAGATCCCTGCAAAGAGCTCTATACTGTCGGTTTGGTCAAATGTACCCCAAGGAACGATGCCTGTTGCTTAAAGATGGCACAGAACGGCTCAGATTTTTGATTATAGCCTGCAGACCTGATTTGCGTTTCCGTGCAGCCCGTAGTATGGAACATGTAGAGAAAGCCTCTGCATCGCTTTTTGCGAGACATATGCATGAGCAAAAGCATTTTCGCTGCAGCTTTACAATAGGTTCGCTTTGGTCAAATATTTTAGGGGAATCCCCCAAGGTAGAGTAGATTTGTAATAAGGGAGTAATTACTCATTGACGTCCACATGAACGCAGCCATACGGCTGTAGAAAGCTGTATAGCTTTCCTTGGTGGACGTCATGAGTAATTACTCCCTTATTAGGCTCGTTTTAAGAGTGAGTAATTATTTTGGAACGCACCTTCAGGGAAATCGTGTTTGCATTTCTTATATACACCTTTCATTTCGTTGTGGAGATATTGTAACGTGGCGGGCAGCCGAAGAATGAGGCGTGATGAACCATGAACAAGAGATGATTTAATGGCCGCTGGCCTAGCGCGAGCGCTCCGTCCCGCGCCACTGCCAGCTTCGTCGTCTTCGTGACAATATTAACGGTCTCTCGATTTGCATTTTGCGATCTTTGTCGGTTTAACACTATGTAGAAGAAATGCTAATGTAAACGTGACACTTTTTACTTTGTAATAGTTAAGCGCCATGCCGATGGTTCAACAAGACAGGCGTTTTAGACACACATGCTATAACAGGGCATAAAAGGAAAAGTCTTTATCTAAAACTCATATTGTGCTTCCCATAAGCACTATTCTCAAAGGAATGAGGCTTAGGGTGGACTTTTTTTCCTGAATTTATGAAAGAGCCAGAAAAAATAATGAAACCAACGACGCAACGGAAACAAGAAACGCAGCCTTTGGTCAACTGGCACCTTCTTTGACTTTCCTTCAAAGTTCTGCAATGAGCAAGTTACTTTGTTAAATCAAGAAATCAAATTTTTCCTCAGATATTTAGTGTTGTCTCACTTGTTTGCAGCTTTAGACCAAAGCTGGCTGCATATTTAGTTGCAAGGGCTTCTAAACTGGCATAGAACCTTGTCTTTACGTGTGTAAATGATGTGAGGAGCAGTGGAATGCCTAGTCAGCCATTTTACAGGAAAATTGATCACCCTGCAATACTGGAGCCATTTGATAGGTGTGATGCACGTAGACAGGTTCGACGTTATTTTTAGCAAACTTTCAGGGTCTTAAAAAATGCAGCGCCAGTTACGCACTGATTGCAGGTTATCTGCGCACATCTGTAGCCAACGTGCACAGATTGATCATTTCCGGATCTGCTTCGCGAGCAAGTGCGCAATAACGGTTCGCCGAAATGCGCCAGTGAAACAACTTTTCAGTGCATTTTCACAACGTGCCTAGAATCCGTACCCAAATTTATGAGGACTGACTGGGAAAATACTGACTTGAAAAGCTCCATCGAAATAGGCCGTGGGGCTTAAGAGTAAAGTCGTGCTTGGAAAGCATCTAGCAACCGTCGTTATCTGAAACATCCATGACGGAGCTCGCACAAATGAACCCGCTTTAGGATACTGACACAAAAGAAATGGTTTTTTTCGACTACTAATTCCAGTTACGCAGGGTAATACCTCGTGAATCAAGATCGTGTGAAAGTCTGCTTAGGCCATAATCTTGCTTTTGATAACTTTGTCGGCTCCTTTAAGCATATGCGAACGTGTTGGGAAGGAATATTCACTAAAAATGTAGTCAAATATTGTCTGGTGCTTTCCCACCAAGTGCACCCCCAACATGGCTCATAACTCTTTGTTGTTTGCTATAATCCAGGCAGCACCATGCCACAGGGCGACTGCATTGACGCCAACTTACCTGATATATTTGGAGTTGGAGAGGTAATCCATGGTTTCTTTTTCTTGAACATTTTAGCAGCCGCCCCTGAAGCAAAAAAAAAATGTCATCGCTTTCATGAGTGTCACAGGTACCAGAATTACGATCCTCAAAAGATTCTCATGATAGAAGTATATTCAGAAACAATAAATGACTCGACTCGATTGTATTCTTCGAAAAATAGACTTATTGTTTTAGCTCATAACATTACTTTCGCGATATAAGAGAGCTCAGTTTTGGCGACATTCTAAATAATAAGAAAGATGCTGGTGCAAGCCTAATTTATTCTTAAAGTAGTATAGACACCTAACTTTTGGGTGCGTGTTTCCTTGTTTGCAACGATGCGTAAGACATTATCGCGCATGCATTACCACGTGGTACTCTCCTACGAGAACTTAATAATTTATAATCGAATTTCTTTCTCGTGCTGTTTCGGCTTCGGTTTCAACAGCCGACCGATAACCTTGACGTAAAAGTGAGGTTAGAGGTCACGTGAAGCATAAAAAAACTGCAATATAATCGCTGCTTCTACATTTACTGCCACTCCGGTCATTGGCGAAGGCTGGCTTAAGCACTGTAATGATTTAAAACGATGAAGCAGCGGTTAAATCAAACGTTTTTACATGCCTCGAGTAAAGTATAACCAAGATTTGACTACAGCCTTCGTTCGGTTGTTAAAACCGAAACAGGATGACAGAAAAATTCGATTATAAATTATTAAGCAGTCGTAGGCGAATATCACATGGAAATTTATGCGTACGAGTGTCTTCTGCATCGTTACAGAGAATGAAGCATGTCACCAAAATTAGGTGTCTATACTCCTTTAAGGGTTAATCAGCGAAGTATTCGCAGGATCGTATTTAGAGTGGCATATCTGGCCCATAGAAAACCGATGGGGATCAATAATACAAAAGCAGTGAAAAATTACAACGAATAGGAAACAGTTTTTGCTTGAGAAGGAATAAAAAATGAAAAAATCATTTTTTTCTGCACTGTGAGAAAGACGTGGTACTTAGGAGTCAGGACGTACCTTCTCAAAGTGAGATTAGGGCTGTCGGAATGCCATTTAGTACGCCATGCAGTGATTTATTTGTTTCATGCGCAGGGATGAAAGAAGACAGTGAACGGTGGTTTTGTTTATCTCTAGAGGGCATTCGTTTAAACCTTCTCCAGCAACTTGGAGCGTGGGCTTCTTTTGAGCTCGCCATAGTACAGTAACAATATCATTCACTTCAGTACGACTCCCCTAACAAGAAACTGAAAGCCACGAATTTCATGGTTGCATAATGACAATTCAAAATAGTATTGTCCGCGCAACAATTTCTCAGCTTGTGTAAACGCTAACCACCATTTTTGCTCTTTCTAGTGCTTGCAAGGCGACCTCTACCTCTGCTCAGGCGAAACGGTAAACAGACACTTCTTCTTTACATAGTTTTCAACCGAAACGTTTTGGACTTAATACAGGTGAGGAAGTTAACGAAGCTTGTGAACGGACTAACCACATGGTTATCTTAAAGACCCCAATATTTGCCACTGTTTATGCATAAATTAAAGAAAGAACCGGAGGAAAGCATTGCGTCCCAATACTGAAACCTAAATACTACTCTATAAGAATAAAAGAGATTGTAGCATGCGCCTGTTCTACTACCACTGACGAACACGCTTTTACTCAGTGGCAAGCGTCTACCATGTTCACTGGCTCCCTATGCGGGCAGTAATTATGTATAGAGCTTTGTGAAACAGCACTCAAAACAAGAACCCGGAACATATGGTTGTTAACGAACATTGCTCTTGCTACCTCTTGACTCTGTTCATGCCTTTCGTTGCTAAGCAAAATTTGAACGCAACGTTCTACACCACGCTCAGGCGCGATTAACTCAGCTGAGACAAGCTGGTGGGGCTGATCTGGCGCGTATTCCAGCCAGCTAGGGCTTTCTGGACTCGACGATGGAATTGTTCGCTCTCATAGTTGAAGGCAGAGCGACGATAAGCGCCGTAGACTTGCGACACGTAGAGAAGGCATGCCCGACGTGCGCATGATGCTTACGGATGGCTTTGTTTCTTTTTCTGACTGTTGCCAAAGGGCGCGGGTTACTTTGAGTAACCTGAAGTGCCAAAATACATGACCAAACTCTTCCGTCCGTGAGTTGTTCTTGACTACAGGTGATTGCTACACAGTAGCGATGTACGAAATAGGGATTAAACAGAAAAGTTTTTGAAGCTCTTCAGAGAATAGATAATCTCGAAAATCTGAACATATTTGTCATAGTCGCAGTATATACCGTACGATGCAAACTAAATAATCTGTGTTTGAGAACAACCTTGCATTGCCTCCAGTGCGCTGCATATTTCTGCTTAAAAATGATAGCAGTAATGATAATGGGTGTTTAATAGTTGTTATGTGTTAAAGTCTTCGACAATTGCATGACTCCTACAGGTTCGTGCCTGCCCTCAGAGAGGTGTTAGTACTTACTTCTCTCAGTATTTTATTTATTCTGTAAAATAAAGCCAGACATTTTCGACAAGAATACCTTGCTAAGCCCGCTTATTTATTCGCTCACACGGGTGACCAACCCTTCCTAATAAAAAATATTAATTGCCGAAAAAAACATTTTTAAATGTGTATGCTACGCTCTCCCTTTACATGGCTGGAATTGCTTCCCAGGTCGAATTGCCACCGGTCTCTCTTCGTCCTTTACCGGATTTTTAGATAGGCACATTTGTAACCCTTAAGGTAAAAGAATAGTTTTGATGCTTGTTTCTAGTCGCACTATTGTTGTGTTCTGTATATAGAACCTAAAGCCTACACTTAATTGTGTTTCTTACATTCCCCCTGAACTAACGCCGAGAAAGCTGCTGTAAGAATTTCTATAAAAAATTGAATTCTTTTATTCACCTTTCTTCTTGTGATAGGGGTTTTATGTACAAAAATTTAAAAATGAAAGAATTTCTTGCACGAACTTGGTTTTCCTCATGGACATAATTTGTTGAGTTGTTAAGGTAATATTTCTCCCTACATAAGAGAACAGTCCATAGCGGGGTCACAACTCGTACACTGCTGAATAGTAGCTTCAGAAGTGGTGTATAAAAAAACTATTAGACATTTTACTTCTCACAATTTTCTTCTTTACCCTGCAGAACCTGACTTCCGGACTTCGGAAGCTTGTGCGAGTGAGTATACTGAACCTTAATACATCACTTCTATGCACCCCCTATACAACTCGTATACTTGACGATGGGAGATTAACAGAGCGGTTTTTAAGCATTTTACGATGTAAAGCCGAAAAAAATTATAGCGCGAGAATTTTGTATGATTATCAGAAAATGATGGGAGGGAGTGTAAATTGACCGGTTACTATTTATCTTCTGGCAGAATGCAATATAGAACCCTGAAGACATGAACCTTGGTTTCTTTTTTTTTTGTGGCGGCAACGTAATGTTAATATTCTCGCTTTCTCAACGATGTTGACAAAACGAGTGGGAAAAAAAAAGAATAAAAATTTCTACCATTTAACATTATTCTCACCGTTTTTTCATCGCTTTTAGTGCTCTGCAGAAGCCGCTTTGAGAAACCTCACTCCAAGGAATGCCCTCGTCGCGGCCCAGAAGTTGGCAGCGGTCGCAGTGAAGAAACTTCCATTTCTCCGTAAGTTGAATCTTTCTTCTCCACTTCACCAAATGAGCAGTTAGGAGTGGCGCCCTGACGATCTAACTAATGCTGCGAGAAAGACACACGGGTGCAACTATTCCTTTTTACTAATTGAACTAATCTGCTCTCTTGTGTAGCGCATTAAAGTAGCACCACCAAATTATTAGACCTGCCACATTTAGAACCTTTTCTTAGAGATGGGCAACTGGCAGTTGCGCGACATGTCAGCCATGTTCAAACTTGGATCAGAATAGTGGCATGATTGTTAGAAACTGTGGTTTGTACCGAGAATTGAGAGCTCTTGTATAGTAACTATGATGATTATTTGCACCCCGCAGCTTCTCACAATCTAGAGTAGTTTCTTTCCCAAATAGTTTATCAAAAATTTCAAGCGAAATTGATCGCTTCTCTAAAAATAGATCTGATCGCATAGAGGGCTATGGTTTACTTTCTTTCCGATTTTTGCTTGCCGCATGTCAGCTATATTTTTCATCATACAGAGAAAGAAACATTCAACTTCGTCTACACCCAGAAAGTGACATGAATTCGTTGCAGAAATACGCGCACATGAGCGAACAGAATTTATTTGTTTCGCAAAAATTTCCTCGCTTGATTAGATAACTACCACTTACAATAAGCAAAAGCCAAATATGCGGATCTTTTATCTAAGTTGTGGTGATGTTAAGTAAAAAAAAGATTTTTTCTTCTTCAGTATAGCAACCAAAGTAGCTCTTACGTTCTCATGTCACCACAGCTTTTTCAGTATGGCGAATGGAAGGGTAGTTTCTTTCGGCTAGGAAGGAGCACTCCTAGGTTTAAAGGTTAATTCTGTTTTTGTTGCCTGCGCGTTTTGATAAATAACTACACATATCCTAAAAGCACGGACATAGTCTAGGTATTGTAGTGCCTTCAAAAAATGTTTTAAAACTTACGTTGCGCTTAAATGAGAGCTCGTCTGTGTCAAGAGGGTGCAGTATTCTATTCACAAACAGCCTACTTCCCATAAAAAATGACGTTTTTCAACCAGGAAAAGGCAATAAAAACAAATCTGTCACCCCACCGGCAATTTCACAGGGCAGAGTGCAGTGAATGTATATATGCATTTTGCAGACGTCTGGGGTTTAAGAATAATGTAACTGACTTCTGATCTGTGATAATGGACTCCTTTTTACCTGAAAATCACGAATTTCCGTCGAGTTACGGGGAAATGTTTTGCTGTTTATTTACTGAACTTTGTTCGGCAGATATTTCTTTTGCTGCGTAAAATACACGTAAACATAGCGCGAAAGCAGCAGAATATTTTTGGTCAGAATAAATATTGGATAAAGTAGCCTTTCTTGCCCAATTTATGCGCAGAAGTCAAGACCGAAAGAGATTAATCAGAATATAGTCCAAGGTTCGACGGAACACCGTCTGGTCAGGGTGAAGCATTATTTATTCACAAAGGAAAATTGGGTCACTGACCAAGTCAAAAAATGAAAAATGACGTTTCGGGTCCCATACGGGGCCCTTGTTCACAACAAGGGCCCCGTATGGGACCCGAAACGTCATTTTTCATTTTTTGACTTGGTCAGTGACCCAATTTTCCTTTGTGAATAAATAATTAATCAGAATAGCCGCACTGATGAAGCCAATGCGCTAAGCAAAGACGGCCGGCTGTATTTTATGCAACAAATTTAATAATACAGGCCAACCAACCTTCAGACTAACTAAGCAATGGCGGGAAGAATTCAACGGATACCCAGTTTCCATTTTTCTACGAGCTGTCTAATCCGGTGACACTGCAGTACCTACTTCCCGAAACACAAGAGCAAAAAAGTTAAGAAAAAGTTAATGTGAGGCAGGCAAGTAGAAAGGTTAGAAAATGGCCCATTTCTTACACTTAAAAACGAGGCACCTAGCTTGCCATGGCGTTTAGAGTTATTGTCGGGATCTAATGTTTTGGATACCTCTCGTACTCCATAACTTCAACTCACACGGAAGTTCAGCTCATTCTCTAATGCGCAACTAATTGTATCCTATCCACAGGGATTTTTAGTGCCGCTAGAAGCACCAATTGACTCGTACTGCATAAAAGCTGCGCATTTAGGCAAAACATTGTATTATTTCTTCAGTAGCTCCGTTTACATCTATAATCCTGATTGATTAATAACCCGAAAATCGTGCTTCTTCCACCAAGTATCTGACTACATAATCGTTTAGAAACGCGTTGCTTCAGGCTTTGCATGTGTCATTTTATTCGGTAAAGGGAGTACATAAACATTGAATTCTTCCCTTCGCTATTTTTTCACTCTCAGAATAACGTGTTCATCTGCAGCTGTGGGCATTTTTCTTCCTTCTAGGATTTTTCATCGGCTGGATCGTACCAGGCGAATTTGACTCGAGCGCTTCTAATGCGAGCAGCATCTGCCAAGGAGCTATAAATATCGGCTTTCCTGGAAGCATCGGAAATGTAAGAGTGCACAAATATTCGACATCAACTTTCCGGCACGCTTGCGTGTGTTGGGGAACATAAGTAGTTAGCATTTTTTTAGAAAAATTAACGGTCCTGAATTCTCTGTTGGTAGAAATTCGGTGCACAAGTACAATGTACAAGTCTTCTTCTGGGACAGGACATAAATAGGGCAGTTGCGGAGGTCGTCCAGGTATGTTTAGAGAACCGCGAAACAGAGGCGACTAGAGGAGTAAAAGAAACTGAATTTTGAGGTAGTTCAGACCTCACTAGCGAGATGTCGACGGTCCTCCTATGCTTTCTTCCCAATTGCATCGTTTAAAAAGTGACACTTTCTTTATAAAACGTACGTCCACAAAACCCATATTGAAGCAATAATAATGGAACTCAAATATTAATATCCTATTAAGCTTTCCGTCACCTTAAAAGCGTTTGGCTTCTCTCTAGATAGTTTCTTCTTCATAGAATCAATAAATTCTGCATATGCATTAGACGTCGCCGCAGTAGGTGGCAGTTCTCTGTGGAATTCATTTAAATCAATCAAGGGTACTACATTCTTTATTCAATTATTCAAACAAATATAAACAGAAAAGAAATATCAATTTGGCACTTCGGCTGTAAAACGTTACCTGGCTGTTTTACAACCTTTTCGTCGGGACTGCTAAAGTTAGATAGATTTTATGGCAGAAATATAACTTTTTTTGAGTGCTTTCCTTGAATCTGTACTCCAAATAGGTGCTCCTGTATTAAAATGCCTGCTTTACAGTCATGAATTGCGAGTGTGACTTGTTGCCAAACCTTTATTTCTAACAATTCACAGTGCCTCAAGAACACGCTGAAGACGTGCGACAACGGAACTGTAGTTGATGTGAGTATCGAACATGCGAATCAGTTTGAGTTCTCTTCGACACAACAGTGTACTCAGTCTGTTACAAAGCGGATCAAAAATATATGACTCCTACTTTTCGGTGTGGGTGAATGGCTGTGACATTAAAGGAAAAATCGGAAATTCTGTCGGATGTCGAAGCCTTAGTGTTGTTCGTTCAGTTAGAAACACTTGGTGTTATATTTTTGCTCATTCCATTTTCTAAGATAAAGATGAAAATAGCTCTGCCACTTTAGCTAGGAATTATGCGAGACTACGGGAAGGAGCAATGGAAATATTCATGGCAATCCTTTGTAGCTATTTGAAGGGGCTACAAATACTGCGCAAATGTAGTAGCGTTAAGTGCCTTTCTTACTACAAATATCCCAATTTCTCTAGTGTCCATGTTAGCAACTGCGCAACTGTATCGAACACCTAAAAAGAAGATATGCTCGCTTGAACTTATCAATGCAAATCCCAGGTAGCGACCGCTTGATTTGATTAAGAACGCAGACTTTCGAGTCCCTCAAGCAGTGAGAGGCACAACGTTTGACGCACGTGGAAAAGCTAAACGTAAACACTTGCCTGTCACTAACCTAGCTTCGGTTAAAGAACTGATTATTCACATCTGTGGTGCGTGAAATCACCAGTCCCTACAGTATAAATAATGTGTATCGCCTTCGCCGCACGCTGCTACGCTGATCTGCATGCTGCGAAGGCAGGACCCATCAAGCTGTTTTACTCATATTTACCTGCCTTGCGCGCAACATTCATTTCTGTAGCGGAATAAATTACCAGGGGAGGAGGCCTTGCATAGCTTCTCCGTCAACGGGCGAGGCCGGCTCCCTCTGCCCGCACACCTGCCTGACAATAGCGGCAGACGATAAGATCATGTGTTGCCTTTTAGGCGGTGTTGCCTCATGTGGTTTCTTTCTTTCTTTCTTTCTTTCTTTCTTTCTTTCTTTCTTTCTTTCTTTCTTTCTTTCTTTCTTTCTTTCTTTCTTTCTTTCTTTCTTTCTTTCTTTCTTTCTTTCTTTCTTTCTTTCTTTCTTCTTTCTTTCCTTTTTTTCTTTCCTTTTTTTCTTTCTTTCTTCCTTTCTCTCTTTCTTTCTTGCTTTCTTTCTTCCTTTCTTTCTTTCTTTCTTTCTTTCTTTCTTTCTTTCTCTCTTTCTTTTTTCTTCTTTCTATCTTCTTTCTTTCTCTCTTTATTTTTTCTTTCTTTCTTTCTTTCTTTCTCTCTTATTTTATTTATTTATATATTCATTCACATACCTGCAGCGCCCGGTAACGGGCATTACTGTAGGGGGAAAGAGAAAAATGATACAAGTGGCACAATTCAGCAACACAAAAATGTAACGCTGTGTTAAAAAGGTAACGCAAGGCACACAACGTATTCAAACAAGAAAGTGGATATTAGTGATAAAAAAAAGAAACTGTTCAAAACAACGTATATACAAGAATTGGATACAAAAACTACAGTTGTGTATACAAAGATGTCTTGCGATTCGGGGCGTCGTGTTTGCGATTGACTGTGTTTTAGAAGTTACGAAAGCATTGTATTTCTCCCGTTTGCAGTTAACGTTCCTGCAGTCTCTGACCTCGGCTGGTGAAGTAAGTTAATAGTTTTTCGGAATACGTTATTTCGTTATGTTCTCTCCACTCGAATCTTCAATGATTGAGCATCTTAAAATTTAAGAGAAGGGGGTAGGTATCACGATTTGAATGATTTCATTCTGGGTTTCTCACCCTGCAGTACGAAATAAATCATACCTGCCTCCTTATACCGGACACTTCGGAAACAGGAAATACCTTCAATGTTTTTTTCTTGTTTTCCAGACGCATACAATAAGCGGCTTCTAAGCACAGAGTTTAGAGATAAATTTTTCCACTTTTTAAGCTAACAGAGTTCCCTAAATGCATTATCCAAACAGAACCATCTGCCACACCGTATTGCGTTACTCCAACGATACCTTTTAGAATTGCCCTTTAATCCAGCTCTGGCTGATCAAACTGAGGAACTCCACAATGCTGAGAAGCCTTTCCTATACAGATTAAAATGATTCGTAGCTTTCTACTACGGCGTGCTTTCTAGCCGTAGAAATATTTTTATGTTTTTACACACATCACGACAATAGGCTGTTAAACAATTTTTGAGACCGCTGTACGCTAAGCGCATAATGAAAAAATACAATCAATAGAAGAAAATGTGGTTATTTTAAAGCACTTTTTGAGAACTATTTCTGCACGTGAGGAAGAAAACACTACCACATCGAGTGGTATTACAGATATCACTCACTTCGCGGAAGGTTAGAGCACTAGTAACGAGTTAATGTCAATTTAAGGAGAGGAGATGCGCAAAGGAAAATATTTCTTTTGTCTATTAACCTGCAGCAATTGCACAATCAAACCCCATTACCTTGATGTTCTGCATTCTCCCTCGTTTTTGTTAAATACGTGGCTAGGTCAAACTGTATCATGTTTATTCAATTCTTGTCCATACCGCATTTATTTAATGTTCGAAACACTTTCCATCGCCTCAGATTCTATATAACCTTGATAAAAAGTTTTATAATAAGTGTATTAATACATTTTTATAGAAAACGCCAGCAATTCATTTCCATCTGTTCTATTTAATCACGCGATAAATGAGCAATCAATAAAATTCTAGACAATCCTTGTGATATGTGCGCTGCACAAACGCAACAGATTCGATTGTGCACTCAATCGGCTGCTAATTTGTTTTCTTTGCAGTGCGTCTTCTTTTATCTTCTGACCAACGCCCCGTTAAAGGTGCTCATGAACATTGGTTGCGACATTTCGCAAAGCGCGGCTACTGTGTTTGGGCCTAACAATGGAATAAGCAGCATGTTGTCCATGACGTGTAAGTATCCGTAAAAAAAATGACGAATTGTGGGTAACGTGCAGCGCTTCATTCCAACCACTGCAACAGAAACGAATGCGTGTTTCTTCTTAAATGTCATATATTTTTTTTTCATATTAAGTATTTATAACTGTTTACATATACTTGCTCCGTTTTTGTCTTCTTCACGCTTCTCTTACAATAAACCGAATCTCTAACACACACTTGAACGTTAACGGCGCTTACCTTGTCCAAAACGCTTTCATGTTCTCTAAGGATCTTTATTTCTGTTTGTTCACTGCGACAGTCTTGGCAGAGCAGCTAGTGATGACTACAGGCGGCAACTGTTTAGCCTGTGAGCACTCCGTGCAATATATGTAGTACAGCAGAGGCAGAGCAAAATTATGGACGTAGTAGTATCGTGCACTCGAGAGGTCAGGCTGAAATAGGGTGGGAAGCAAAAGCAGACGTTGCAGTACTGTTCCACATCGTTGATGCATGCAGTAGTTTTAGTCTTTATACCTAATTCCTGGACATGCAAGCAAGTAAAGCGTGATTGATATGAATAAAGTAATCATTTTGTTTAGAATTTTTGGCAAAATACAGAGGTCCAGGCTAAACGCCTCTGTAGTCAGAACTCGGAAATAACTACAGGATTAGGAGATATAAGCAGCAAAAAGATTTGCTACTAGTTTTCAGAGTCCTCCCGGTCGCAAACTAGCGTCACGTGAGACTCTATTTTCACTAGAATTTTATCGACAGTTCCTGCTGGACGAGCTTCCTTCGCTAATGTTTCTAGGTCTTCGCAGTGTTTAATTACGAAAATTCTGTACGTCTGATTTTGAAATTAAACCTCTCAAACAGTATCATACGAAAGTATACATAGTGAACTCGAAGAGGCTGCTGTTTTCCAGATTCCTTCACAGTTTTAGGACTCTCAATATTTCAGCTATTTGCATTTGCGTGGCTTTTTTTGAAAATAAACTTTCGGAATATATTCAGCTCACCAGCATTTCACTGGGCACGGTTACGCTGACCAATTTACTTACCTTTAGGAAATCATTTTACGCAGTGTTTTTCCGCCATGTGCATCTTGGCAAACGAAAATTTTGCGTGAGGTATTCCTAATGTACTTGAAGACAAATCTTTTTTTCTTATTGTTTACGATTACTGAAAATTCGGGCGCTTCGTGAAACATTTTTCACACAGCTCTATAAAACCGTCACCTACTTCGTTGCATTAGCTGCGTGTTACAAGGCTCAATATTTACTGTTTTTGATTCTGTAATACAGTATCTACGAGTGCAAACTTATTTGAAGAGAACTACTGCCTGATAATCGAAATGTGCTCGAGAGAAATGTGTTGTCGTAAGACAGGTCGATGCGCCACCAATGCTGCTGACCGAGACGCACACCATTAGGTGGCTTAAAGTCGCATTCGCTTCCAACATCATTTTTATTTTACTTGCTTCTGCAATAGTAACCCCGGTTTTGTCAAGGCTTCCCCTTACGGAAGTATTTCCTTGCCGACTCTCACTGATATACGCGACAGCGAGCGCCCAAACTTCGCGCTTAATTAGCGGGCTCTTTTTTTATCGTTGTTCGGCCCATTTAATTAGGTTAAGTGCAAATAATCCGAGAGCTTAGCTACCTGTCAGAGAAAACAATTTCTGGCAAATGGTTTCATGGGGGCCTATATAGGTATAGTAAAAGGCTGTTTTCCCACTCGTAGAAAACGCAGTTAGGAAAGTGCCATGTGCCACACAAGGTATTTGCGACCTCAAAAAAATGCATGATAATTTCATGCCTCTTACCACACCTGGAAAGAAGGCGATTTGCTCATTTGATAGTTGCTGCATAACTTTTAAACCTTGGGTTTCTTGCACTAGAGGCAGCATAATCAAGAAAATATCCTACAACAATGTGTGTTTGCTTTTATGTAATATTCAAACTTAAATGTCTCCTAGAATCTCTCTGTCTTTGACTACAAAATTTAGGTAACAGATTTTGGCAAGTGTATACCAAAATCCTAACGCAAACGAACTTGACTGAGAGGTTTGCTTTTAATTGAAAATACAAATCATTGTTGAAACTATAACGATAAATTCTGAACGCTTTGTATATACCATTGGAAGGAAGACTTTTGTAATCTTTACCACGTCGCTCTTTTTTTTTCCAGGCTATATGAAATGAAGAAAAGAACGTGCCAAAAGTATTGGTTGCGCAAGGACGTCTTGCTAGCAACCCTGAATAAATTTTTAGCACATTCTTTAACGGATGTGGTTCTTTCATTTGTATGATCGGTCGTCTCAAACATCGCTCCCTTTTCCTGATTCTTTAAATTGACAACTAGCAGAGGCATAGGCTTTGCTACAGATTTCCTTATTTTAGTCCTAAATACTCATACACAAACATGTTCAAGCATAAGGCCGGCAGCACCAGCAGATGTTTACAGGACGCTGCGGCTCCATGCTAATGATCCTCTGCAGCTGACATAAATACGCACCTTAAATCCCGGCCGCTGCGATCGCAATTCAATGGAAACGAAATGCCTGAGGCGCGTGTATTGTTAAATTTCATTGAACGTCAAGAACCCTAGGAGACAAAAATTATCCTTAACCCTGCCCTACGGCGTTCCTCATAGCCTGAGTCGGTTTGGGACGTTAAATCCCACAAAGTATAAACCCTAAGGTTTCCTGGTTGCGCGTGGGAGGGATCAAATTTATGGCACCACTTCCTTGTAACCCACGTGCCTATTATAGTTATGAACAGATTGAGAAGGCACATCTCATGCCCGCTGGCATTTCAGGCATTCGCCAATCGGTAAGAGCACGAAATAATTTTTTTTAGTTGATGCGCTGCAAGCAAAATGTTTCTGCCAATTTTTCGTAAACGCTGCCTGAATAGTGATTTCATAAGTGAATAACAAAAGTGAGCAAATACATCTGGCAAATAAAACGAAAGCAAGAAAAAGCTTGAAAAAAATAAAAAGTACGCATTTAAGAAAGCGACATAAAAGAGAGAATACTACTGCATTTTGGCAATACGAAACTTGGAAAGACCTCCAGTATTGAAGTTAAAAATTATAACCGCTGTTCAGCGATTTGGAGGTTGAAAAACTCAGTTGCTGCTCCATTGCTTCTAAAGAAGAAACCAGGCTGATGGGAAGCTCAGTTACGATATTATAAAATGGTGGAGATGTTAGTGGTGACAACAAACACTTACTTCGCTGACGGACCCCTTAGCAGCGACTTCACAATTTACAAGGACGAGACGATTAGCAGAAGGTAAGGGGGAGGGGGGTTAACTGTTAGAGGAAACCAGTTTGCTACCCTGCGCTGGGGGATAAGGATGAGGAATTATAAGGGTAAGAGAGAAAAGGGAGATATACAGAAAGCAGAAGGCGAACAGGCTTCGGCAAAGTCACAGCCTGTCGTGCAGGCGCGACGCTCTCAAGAACTGCAGCAGGGCCCGGCAGGCCCAGAATTTACAAAATTCTGACAAGGCGACTGAAGCAAGTTTCTTAGCTCTTGTTGCAGCACCATATTACACGTGTTAAACAACACGCAAGTGCTTATTCCTGCTATCTCTAACTGCGTAAATTTTTTCTTGTTCAAAACTTGCTTTTCATACACAGATAATGGAACGCCACTATTGCTACACCATTTTCAATGCGCTCGTAATTTTTCTCGTAAACTAAATTGCGTGATAGAGGAGCTTAGAAAATGAGATGGACGATTTTAATCACGTGTGCTGTTAAATTTCGGTCAAGGTTTGCAGCACGACGTCGATGTAATAAATACAAAAGAAAGGGAGTGAAGGGCGTTAAGTGTGTTTCAAGTATCCACCAAATTCTGGCGCGCTACCAGAATTATGGTTTAAAATTTGGAACTAAAGTTGTGATGGCGGTATCCGCTCTTCCTCGTTGAAGCCACCGCAGGCACGACGCCACACTGAGAGCATTCGCGTTGGAATTATAATCAGCACTGCGAATTTCACTCAGGTGATAAGCGGGAATCATTTAAACACTATTCATTTTTAAGGCGAAAGCTTTTTATGGCTCATGCTCGCTATGTCCGTCCGTGCGCTAGAATCGTACCAACTGCGGCCTCTCCTCCGCGCAGCGGCGCAACCTCCTCCCCTCCTTAGCAACCGGCACGCCGGTGGGGGCGCAGCTGTGCATAGCAACCGTGACGTCACACAGTAGCGGTAGAACGAACGCGCGCACGTCGGCGGTGGCAGCTGCACGCCGCTCCTTCGCCAGACGTCTCGTTGCAGTCGAGTGAGTGCGACGCATGGCTCCGAAGCTGCCCGGTGCCTCAGGGCCAAGCAGTTCGGGGAAGCAGCAGCGAATGCCGGATTCCCCCAACACCAAACGCCAGAAGAAAAAGGAGCGAATGCGCCTGCGACGACTGAGCAAGTCATCAGATGCGAAAGCAAGGGAGGCAGTACGGACCAGGCTTTCGCCAAGCATGCTTTAGAATTTCCAAAATGTCGCTTCAGAGACATAAAAAGATTTGTCTCTAATTGCCTTAAATCGAATTCTCAATAAACATAACACAGCTCTGTGTACTACTAGCGTTTGCTTACGCAATGAAAATTCCATAAAGCCTGGAGCCCGCAGCCCTGCCACTACTAATGGCGATTGCTCCGCAGAACATAAACTGAATACATTTATGTTCCATAAAAAAAACGAAAAAACACAACAAAAGTACTCCGAATTCAGTTTTCAAAATTAGTTTTAACCGAAAAAGTTCGTTATCTTGACATGCAATGCAACGATAGTTGGCGGGTGAATGCGGGTTACACTCAGTGAAAGCTGAAATTAAGTAAGCAGGAACCAAGGGGTATGATGTACGTGACCATGATGTTGTAGGATAAACAGCGCAGTTTTGCAATTTCAGGTAATGCACCGCTAGCTTATGAGCCTCTGCAGACAGGGAAGCACTTAAGCCTCACGGCATGCTGGCTAAGCCCTTGCTTAGAGCATTTAGTCGCTTAACTAGGTCAATCAACTGCATGCAGGTCTCTGAGACTAAACCGTGCAAAGGCGTCAGGAAAATCCATGTTCTGGCTACCACCACAATTGGACGGCAGTTCCATCGCTGCCACCAACACGCAGATCACGCCATGTCCCGCTTTGGCGTTAAACCCATCGCGACAACCTAACAGTAACATGTGAACCTTTGTTGTTAGAAGTAATGTTCAACGTCAATTTTTGTCTGCTTTCTATCACATTTACCTTCAGTTACCATTTTAATGACGATAACGATTTCTTCTAGAAGCACAGCTCCAAGTACTACCGCTTGTAAACTAATTACTAGCAAAGAAAATGTTCATGATGGCAAAATACAGAAAAAGACAAAATTTAACTACCTGGACTGCTGCGCTAAATAATGGAAAAAGTCTGTATTCTATGCGTTCAAAACAACCCTCGCAAAAAAAAAAACAGAACTTCGATTTTTAAAAAAAAAGACCCTAAAAAATTGCGCCGAAAAAAAATGAGAATGCCAACCATTATATATAAGAAACATGCTTTGCCAGGGTAAAAGCACACGCGTCCTGGCAAAAGGAAATACTGGAGAAATAGAGAAAAAAAACGAATATGTTATTGACCGCTATGCATATATATGAGGATACTTGAGGAGCGAAACGGTGATAAAAATGCGGAGGTAACAAGACACATGTGGCGGACCATATGTACGTGATCCAATCGGCTAAAATTCTGCTGCCATCTTCTAAAAAGTCAGCATAAAGTTTTAAAAGTACCAAATTCGCAGAATTTACTACTTCTGTGGTGTGTTTTGTTGCTTATGTTCTTTGTATGTTCTATTCAGGTCATGCTATTTGCATGAAGAACACAGAGGAGCGTCCTTGCAGAGTTTAAACTACAACAGGCAGAAAAGTAACCACCACGTTCCTGTCTTTTCGTTAATACATTTGAATGTATTTCACTTAATTAGTGATGGCACATAAAGCGCTCTATAGCTATTCATTTATTGATTGACATGATTTCATAACCTTAAAGACACCCAGACGGCTATTAGGTGAAAGAATTGATGATTAACCGGCCCCACTTATATTAGCAACAACGAAACAAAAACACTAGACGCACTGCATTGCGTAGAGGGGCAAAATTAGCCTGACGCTTGAGACAACAAAAGAATTTGCCATTGAAAAACGGAGCTAGAGGAGTAGAGTGTGCGCAAAAACTTAAACCAGGGACATTTAGAATTTAAATCCAAATTAAGTAAGATTTGAACAAAAGGGAGGAAAGAGACGAACGAAAAAATGTAGACGCGCCGAACTGGGGTCGTCTTTTTTTTGCGCAGGTTTTGGCTGCATGCAATGAACCGTCAACCTGCCAAGAATTCAATGACGGAAAACATCGCCAATCTACAAGCTTCATCCACAAGTGCGTTTTGTGTCGCTTTTCGATAGTGATATCCAGCGGAACGGAAGCAACGTCTCGAATTTCGGACATTTTTCTGTTCCGCAAAGGTACTACATCGGAGCAACATCGTCATCATCACCTCAGCCGACAGGCACCGCCCCTCGAGTTTTTTTCGCTAGTGGGCCAGGGAGCAACGGAAGGATGCAGACGCTCCAAACCTTGGTCTTTTTCCCGCAGGTTAGTGAAAACCCAGTGGTATCGACTTTAAAAGTGATACCTTGTGTTTAGTCGTGGTCCCTTTCCCAGGGGTGTTGTGTGAATGTGTCGCGAGAATAGTTTTGGCTCGTTACATTTTATTGTACTTTTGTTAAGCGGGGATATCGAAATGAGCCCCGGCCCCAGTCCTATAGTTTCTAAGCAGCTGGAAACTGTTCTCTAAAACTAAATGGTGACCTCAAATCAGCTTAAGTCTATTCGGGAGAGTCTAGGATTTCACGTTGCTTATACTAACAAAAGGCAGGCTTCAACTGAGCAGAAACTATACATCTTCAAAGACGCCGTACAGTCGCGAATAAAAAGGATTAGCACACATGACGGAACACCGGAGCGCCGGAATGACAACGCGTGGCGCTGCGGATGGTGAAGAGGCTGATAACGAGAGTGCCGGGGCGCTTCCATTCTACAGTATTAGGGGGGTTCAGCGCTCTGTCACCGACCAGCAAAATTACTGGCTAAAAGCAGCGCTATCATCTATTGTTCCTGCGAGTTCTTTTTGACAAACCATCACGGGCATAAAAAGAAGAGTCATAAAAAGAAGCCATCTTTGCTCATGATAACCGAGGCAAAATAAATGTCGTATGCACATTCACGTAGACAGTCACGTAGGGTCGGCACTTCAACGCTCGGGCGGTGAACGCTTGATAATGTTTACTGCCTGCTGTCCTCCCCTAGGCTACAAACATGGAAGCGACCCGATAGGCAGGTCTGCGAGCCGCAGCGCCGTGTGGTGAGATATCCCAATTCTGATCGCCGGTGATCTGTGCTAATATTTTTTGCTCGTGACTGTACCACGGATAGAAGAGTGTAATCGTTTTCGTTTTAAGTTGAAAGACGAGACGGACGTGCTGGTCTGGAAAATCGATGATATTGAAAATCGAATTCGACGCGATAATTTCATAATTTATGGTTGAAAGAATATGAAAATAAAACGGGGATACCGCTGAGAGATACCGCTTTTACCGAAATTTTTCAAGATAAATTCGGAATTAAAGTTAGTAGTCTAGAGCGCCTACACTGCTTGGGAAAAAAGGGGTCAAACAAAACGCGTCCAGTGATGTTGCGCTTTTGTGATTACAATGAAGAAATGGAGCTTTTAAGATACGGAAAGAAACTAAAGAGCGCTGCTTTTTCGATATCTGAGGACTACTCCCTCAAAACTCAGAAAATAAGAAGGCAGCTATCGTCGACCGTTAAAGACAGTCGTGCGCCTGAAGATAAAGTGCACCTGAGATACGATAAACTAGTTTTCAACAAGGAAATGTACGTGTGGTACGAGGTCAAGAAGAAAAGGCGTAATCTTGTTAGATCTCGTACAGATTTAGGTGACGAAGCGCTACAAGACGGTAACATGTTTATGCCTCGGAGATATCGGATCATCACTCGGCGGATGACCGCGAACGACACATAAAATTGACGGGGGAGTAACACTTGACATTTGGGATTATTTTTTTAATGTGCAAAGTGTTGTAAATAATTTAGTCGAATTTGAAACGCTGCTTTATGACCCCGATCCGCACGTTACGTTGCTGACGGAGACCTGGTTGCATGCCAGAGTCCTTGATAACGCTGTTATTCTCCCGTCGTACAAAATATTGAGATGTGACAGACAGTTTCGAGGGGTTGGAGTAGCAATTTTTATTAAGGAAAACATAAAAAAGGCACTTTTACCAGCTATTCCCAATCACAAGACTTTATTCTGTATATTCAGAAATACGGCTGAAATCTTATTTCCTTTTGTTCCGTCGCCACCTAGTGAGACCGCAGGCGGTCATTCTAATTGGAAGGCGTTATAAATTGAACTTCATTAGATTTCAGTGTGTACTTTCAAGATGTAATTGCCCGTCTTCCGTTTTCTGACACTCCGACCCGCCGTGGTGACTCAGTGGCTATAGCGCTAGGCTGCTCACCCAAAAGGCGCGGGTTCCATCCCGGCCGGTGTTGTCGAATTTCGATGTCGGCGAACTTGCAGAGGCCCGTGTGCTATGCGATGTCAGAGCACGTTAAAGAACCGCACGTGGTCGAAATTTCCCGAGCCCTTCACTACGGCGTCCCCATAGCCTTAGTCGCTCTGGGACATTAAACCCCCATAGACCAACTAAACCAATTCTTTGACGCTCTATATAAGGTACAGTGATTAATACCTCCGGGTTTTGCTGGCGCTTGGCAATGGCACGGGTGTTTTCTTAGCGAAAGCTTACCTCTATTTGCCGCTGTGCCCTGCGCTGAGGCATTACGTTCTTTAGCTCTGAAAAGCGCCTGACCTTTATGTTGCAGAGTGATGCTTCAAAGCAATCAAAGCAGATGTAGTCCTTGCCAAAAGTAACCAGGCTGCGTGGTTTGCTTCTCATTCATATAGTAGAGCCCTCACGGCTTCCGTTAAGAGCAACGAGTTCTTTGAAGGTGAGGACAGGGGTTCTCCTCACCACACAGAGATTTAGAGCTTGAGGGCTGGCATAATAGCTTTAATATACGACTGAGAAGCAAACCATGCAACCTGGTTACTTTTGGCAGACTGTACATCTTAAGGGATGTGCATCTGACTGTACATCTTAAGGGATGTACAGACTGTACATCTTAAGACTGTACATCTTATGATAGGGAAAGGAATTTTATCCGTAGCTTTCGCTGACCTATGCAGGCTTGACTTGCTATCCCCTTCCCCCCACTCTTTTTTTTCCCTCTCCCTATTCTGTTTTGCACGTGTGTATGCTGCATATATATTCTGTTGCGAAAGCAATAAACCTAGTTGATAGTTTGCGCTCTTTCTGTCTTCTGCCTCTTCCTGTGTATGTTTGTTCGTGTGCGCAACGCCATCCCAAGAAAGCTATGCACCAACTCGTCCAGCAAGAAGTTCTTCTACTGTACATCTTAAATGAGTATTTTATTTATTTATTTATTTATTTATTTATTTATTTATTTATTTATTTATTTATTTATTTATTTATTTATTTATTTATTTATTTATTTATTTATTTATTTATTTATTTATTTATTTATTTATTGTACTCTGAGGGCCCGAAGGCATTACAGAGGGTAGTGGGGATGCATACAAAAATTCAGCCTAGACAGCAACAACACGGAGAGAAAACAAAAATAAACCAGGAATACATGACAAAGTTAAAACACGGGAACGCAATGAGATTATAAATGCAGTGGGGATACAGTAAAACTGTGTGTGGACAGTGAAAGGCAATTTCTATACAGTAATAAACGACGGGAAGGGAGAGGTAAAAACTTGTGTGTGCCGCAGCAAACACAGAGCAGGCAATGCATATTTGTGTAGCAGTTGATTTGTGGCACATTAGATGTTACATCTAACATGCTTCAGTTTCGAGGAGCTGATAGATAGCTCAGAAGCTACAGAAAACGACAGAAAACACACACACATGAGTTCTAACAATCTAGCTCCAAAAGTGGGTAAAAACTTCTTTGTAGAAAGCAATACAATACTGCCGAAAATATGATTTATTTTAACAAGAGTTTCCCCGAAAGTGTCGGATTTAAATAAGCCAATGCTCGCCTCTAACTAGAGAAATCTGTTGCGCACGATGTACGTATATGTAGCTGCATTTTAGGACAATCCTCGCCGATCACCATATTGTTACTAAATCGAGACCTTTGCTCTGAAATTGAGATATAAATATCTTACATTCGACAAAATCAACTGTCCTTAATACGGAGGACTCCGTTAATACTTCGTGCCGTTCTTTCAACCGCTAGAAACTCCGAAATCAGAGTAGATAGGGACGGCGACAGACTAACCGTCCCAATGGCGGTTGGAATGATGTAACAAGACTAAAAACAAAACAAGACTCCTGCCGGATGTGCCGGTTGCACATCCTGCACGAGAAGCGGTATCCTGTTCGGTATAAGGGTGCGTGTTTGATAGTCATATAGTTGGCGTCATCTACTACTAACGCACCTGGTATTTGTACGAGTGCTGACGCTGGCTCTTTTCTGTTAAAGTACACTTGTTCTACGTGCCTCTAGTGGCTAAAGCGTTGCCCTTCCACTGGTTTTCCGTAGGAACCTACTTATTGCATATGATTGCGCAGTTACCATTCTACACTTGGCTCTCCTGACGTTTTCTTTTTTTCTAACGACCACTTTGAGCTACTAAAGAGGATCCGTTGGCTCAGTACGTGGATATTGCTCTTTTCTCATAAAACAGTTGAGTTAGTTTCTCATAAGTGCTTGAGTCAATACACTCACGTATACCGGCAATTCAAGATGGCAGGTTGTTGGGCTAGTCGGCCGTATGTACATACTTAAAGTCGCCCGACCATGTCCTTTCTCGTCCGTGTCTTTTTTAGCGCAGTTCCCTTCTTTAGATATACCCGCTTTCGCGTGCAACTTTGATGCCAAACCAGCAAATTTGCTGGCTTGGCAGTGAATAAAGTCAAATTATGTTAGCGCATGTCCTGCGTCGGTCTTTCTTGTGTTTGTCTTCCTTCAACGCTGAGGTATTTTTCGGTCGGAAATATTATGCACCATCTGGCCCAAATTCACGTTCTTTTCGAGCCATTGAATGCACTAAATTCTGAAACTGTTCTGGTGTGGTACATTAAAGGTGCACTGAAGAGGAATCTGAACTCGTCTTTTTGCCGAGGGAAATCGATATACACGTTCTGAGCATTCTTAGAAACTTCGATTTATTGCCCTGTGCGGCCGATTTCAATAATTAAATCGGGTTAAAGTCCTGCTCCCGCCTTTTTTTTTAGAATTCCCCGCATACGTTGGGAGGCGTCGACCGACGCATGGAGTGCCTTTCAGGCAGTCACGTGGCGGCTTTGCTTTAGCTTTTATTCGTTTTTTTATAGGTTTCCGTGAATAAAGTGATCTAGTCTGACACTACATAGCTGCAAATTAGGCCTCCGGAAATAAAAGTAAAACGTGGACTCTTTGCTTTCGCCGCTCACTATGTATCACTCTGCTGATGGCAGAGCGGCGAGCCGTCACGCGACTGGCTGAAAGGTTGGTCGACTCCTTCCGCCGTATGTGGGGAATTTAAGAAAAACGCGGGTGCCGGAAATTAATCCGATTTAAATTAGGAAAATCGGTCGCACAGGGCAATAATTCGACGTTTCTAAGAGTGTTTGGAACGTGTAGATCGAGTTCCAGCGGTAAAAATACGGGTTCAGATTCCTCTTCAGTGAACCTTTAACTCATTTGTGGACGTCATCTTTGGTGCATGGGTGATCTATCCCATGCCGGAATAATTCCTTTATCTTTATTAAATAGCATATTGGACGACTACGGGACGCCCTTTCACTCTCATGTTTCAGTTGCGAGAGATGCCTCGCTGTGACGAGGCAAAGCTGGTGTCGGTATTTTCCCCCACTTCCTTATTTCAACCCTGTTTATTTGGTTGAGTTTCCAGCAGCGTATATTTTTCTTTGGAAAAGTTACCCAACGCTTTTTCTGCGGTAATTACAATTACGGGCTCACTATCCTAACGTACTTCACTCTCCGCGTCGACCGAAGGGCAGTCTTTCTCTTTATCAAATTTCTGATCCCTCCTGAGGTCGAATAAAATCCGTTTGTTTCGGTTTGGTTTGGTTTATGCGGTTTAACGTCCGAAAGCGACTAAGGCTATGAGAGACGCCGTAGTGGAGGGCTCCGGATATTTCGACCACCTGCGGTTCTTTAACGTGCACTGACATCGCACAGTACACGGGCCTCTAGAATTTCTCCTCCAAAGAAATTCTAGCCGCCGCGGCCGGGATCGAACCCGCGTCTTTTGGGTCAACAGCCGAGCACCATCCCCGCTGAGCCACCGCGGCGGCCCGTTTGTTTCGGCTCCTGGCCATAGGGACCTTCATTTCATTCACTCTGGTGGTGATCTAGCGAAGACAGCCCTGAGCGGTCCAACTGTAAACCTCCTTCCAAACTGTCTGTTTACAACGGCGGCAAGATTTCGTGCCTGCCAATAGTGCGCGAATTGGCCGTATCAGTGCTTACTTCCTCAGATGATTTTTCAGCGCTATCTGCTTACTTGACGAGTTAAGTTTGGCAAACTCTTACACTTGATCTTTCCGTCTGGCGACTACCTTGTAGTGTGCCGCAGCTAAATTGTCACCTTTATCCGCCAGGTCTGTCGATGTCCTTTTTGTGTCCATATTATGCTTAACCAATCGCAATAGATAAATTTCTTCTCTTTTTTCTCCGCTCCACGTCGTTAAGGAGGTGACTACTGGAAGTTTGCGCCTGTGTTCTGCGATTGTTCTAACCGCTGGCGCTTTTATGCTTACTCGTAGCAACGGCAGTGTTTGCTCCAGCATTATAAATTTTCCTGTAAAATCAAAACTTCATCCATCGTAACTTTTCCTAATTCTGCATTTGTTTTTCATTTATTTCTGTATTTTTTTTGCCTAGTCTTATTTGTAGTTTTCTTTCTTTTGTTATTTACCTGAAACAAATTTAAGCTCATTAGGCCTCTGTACCACTCAACTACGTCTGTCACCTTCGCAAAGTACGCTCATCTGTGGTATTTATGTGAATAGCATGAGCTGAAAAGAACACACGCATAGCAAGAGCTACTAAATAGACAAGAAAACTAACAACTTCCACGAACTTGATGATTTTAAAATTTAGGGTTACTTCTGATAGGACAACAGATCTAGCGTATTGGATCATCTAAATGTGCTATGCCTGACGCTTGTTATCTCCACATTCTCTAACCCCGTATTAATACTCAAGTGTCCTCTACACGCATGGATAACATTCCTTAATTTCCTCTATTTTTTCTCAAGTACCCAGTTTTTTTCTTGAGAGTGTGGGCTGCCACCATGGCACGCATGTAGCTCATGACATGCTCACTATGTATTCATTGTGTATGCTGCGGAACCATTGCCCAAAAAATTCACTGCCTTACCTCACACAGCCTTCTTACAGCTATAGCCCAAGCTGTATTTCGTACGATGTAGTAATCTATATACACTGCCATATATTGATCTATTTTGACGTTGAAGCCGCTGCGGTGGCTCAGTGGCTATGGTGCTCGGCTGCTGTCCCGAAAGACGCGGGTTCGATCCCGGCCGCGGTGGTTGAATTTCTTTGGAGGAGAAATTCGAGGCCCGTGTACTGTGCGATGTCAGTGCACGTTAAAGAACCCCAGGTGGTCGAAATTTCCGGAGCCCTCCACTACGGCGTCTCTCATAGCCTTAGTCGCTTTGGGACGTTAAACCCCACAAACCAACCAACCTATTTTGACGTTCAAATGTGTGACACGTACTTCAATCTTAGGCGTACCTCTTCACACATGCTGTAATTGCAAGGCTTTCTTGTTGCCTGCAGCTAATGCAAGCAACAAATAGTTTTTTTAGAATGCTAACAACACAGTGTTTTTGATACTTTACTTAATTTTATTCTCCTCTGGACATTTGTGTATAGTTTTAATTTGTTTTCATATTATTTTATTAACGCCTATGCTGCTGCCACTGTATAGTGGGGCATGGTAATTCTCAAGCCAGCTCTTCTGCTGGCTTTTCCGCCATCCTCCAAGCATCTTCTAGTGGTGGTGAATAAAGGATTGATTGATTGATTGATTGATTGATTGATTGATTGATTGATTGATTGACTGATAGCAGCTGGCCTCTGCGCTGCTGTTTAAGGAAACCTTCATAATGAAAGCAAAAACTAATTGTAAACAGTTCTGTTTAGTGAGATTTGTATTCAGCTACAATTATGGACAAATCCCATTACTTCCCTGATGATTAACACCAGTCGTAAATACCGTCTAAAAGAACCCGCTTAACTCAGGACTGAAATTTGCCGCGCTGAATATAATTCCAACGCGCATGCGCACTCTGAGGAACAGCGCCAGCCGTTGGATGCCCTTGCAAAACCTCAGACTATAATTCTGACCGTAATTCTGTCAAAGCCTCAGCCTTTTGTTCGATTCTTGAGAAATACTGCAATCTCTTTTTCTCTGCTTGTACTATTAGCAAGCAAATGAAACGCGAAGAAGGAGACCGAGCAGCAAATTTATGAGGCTCTTATACAGGGAAGCTCAATAGTTGTGAGGATAATTTCACGAGGAGGAGGAGGTAGAGGAGGGAAGGCATGGAGGTTGACCGGAAGAATAATCAGTTTGCTACCCTGCATGTGGGTAAAGGGGTGAGGGGATTAAGAAAAATGAAGGAGAAAAGAGAGTAGCAGAAAACTGAAGTCACTATGAAAAGTCACCGTTCGTTAAAGTAACAGCCTATCATGCAGGCCACAAGTTCGCAAGAAGCGGAGCAGTGCCTTGGGCCTTGGGAGACATGCACGAGGACTCAACCTTGTTTGCATTAGCTCCCAGCGGCTAATATATTGGTTTAGTGTGTTGACACCTGAGTTTTTTTCTTGGAATTTCATTCGTTGCTGATACTATCATTGGCATCCCGTTGCAAATCTTGACCGCTTCCTAACAGCTGGAGCGATTATAATCCCGTATCCCTATCTCTAACCTTCTTCATTATGAAGTTTACGTGAAAAAAAAACGGTCCTCAATCTCAGTTATACCTACTAGGAACTGATCTCATTTTCTGTTTTATACACTAGAAGTAAAGTGGCGTAGCCGATGAGGCGTTACGTTTTCTTTCCTTGAAAGAGCAAGATGCGACCAAGAAAAAGAAGTAAGACTCACATACTCGTTGTTTAAGATGGGTGCCATGTATTCTGGCCAATCCTCCGCCATGGGTATGTGCCATTAAGCCTAAGGACATCATCATCATTATCATCATCATCAAGATGGGTGCGTTGTCATAGTTTTCTAGATACTTAGTGGAGCAGCTGCTTAGTGGTCTATCATGCAAGTGAATGACGTCTCCACTGACGTCTCCCTCATTTTATACTACCGTAACTGAAAGCTACCCAGTAACCAGGTTTCATTTCATTGGAGTAATGGGGCATCAACGACATTCTGGAAGTTCCAAATCGCTGAAAACAGTTGTCAATCCCTTCCTCAAGACTAAAGATCTGTTCAGATTTTTGTAGTTCCATGGTGGAGTGCTTTATTTTAACGTGTAGCGTTAAAGCCCCCCGTTCACTGGAAAATTTATTGTGGACGTTGTGAGCGAAAAATCACCAAGCATGGCTCTGGCAGTTGGTCCACAGACAGCAGTCTAGGACGCAAGATAGTTAGCGCAGCGGATGGTGAACTCTCCATCCTACCATGGCAGGCGAAATTTTGATTAATGATTGGTTCCCCGAGAAAAGCAACCTGTGCCGCAAGGCCCGCCGCTGGGAGCACCTGCCACCGCAGGGAGAAGGGGTATGAGGACTCCCACGGATTTATGAATGCGAAATAAAGGAAAGAATTTCCGCATATCTGAAAATTCACTCATTACACTATCGCGGTCATATCCTTATGGCGGACCTTAAGTGTCCCCTCATATTTTTTCGTCTCTTTTTTTTTTATTTGCATACTTGTATTTATTTGAAGCTTTTAAGCTGCTTTCCTTTACTCTCCAAATAGCTTTATTTCTTTTGTACACTATAAAATAACGGTTCTGACAGTGCTGACGCACAATTGACCTCACAATTGTTTCTCTTTTTTTTTCTCAGGTGTATTATGCTGCTCTTGATGTGATGGGGATGTCTTATTGTTGTGTAAAATGGGACTTTCACGTAGAATGCGACCAACTACTTTTTCTTTTCAGACAAGAAGGTCTTGTTTCACTTACTATGTGTGTATGTTCTCGTGACTATGCTGCTATATATGTAAATGTGCAACTGCTTTATGCCTTGTAAATGGGGGCTCGAACCACATCAAGTGATATGTTTTCAATTTTGTTCGAGCCCCTCTCCACCTCGACGGAATAAAGTTCAATTTTAATTTCAATTTCAAAAATTTTGCCACATCCGAGTCAAGGTAAAAACTTTATTTGGCAGCATTGTTTACAGCCACCTGCCAGAAATGCAATTGGGCATGAAGGGATATGCTTTCTCTATTTCTTAGTAATAATACCAGGCACTAGGGTCTCAAGGCAAGGCTACAATAAAATTGTTTA
Organism: Amblyomma mixtum; assembly: GCF_055824585.1. Lineage (NCBI taxonomy): Eukaryota > Metazoa > Arthropoda > Arachnida > Ixodida > Ixodidae > Amblyomma > Amblyomma mixtum. The sequence continues at coordinate 148,754,791 of NC_143015.1, forward strand.
TTTGGATTTCCATCCCGAAAATGTCTGGGCATATATCTTCATGAGGTTTAACATCCCAACCGAGTCGGGCTATGAGGGAGAGGGACGCCGTAGTGGAGGGCTGCGGATAATTTCGATCACGTGGGGTCCTGTGAAGTAAACTGAAATCCCAAAGTACGTGGGCATTTAGCATTTCGCCTCCATCGAAATCCGACTGCCCGGGCCAAGATCGAACCCGCCTTTTTCACGACTGCAGCCGAGCACCATAACGACTGAGCTACCGCGTCCTAAAAACGTTTGCTCCACACTGTATGCAGGGAGGTATGTTTGTGTATGTGTGTGTACCACGTAAACACAGAAATCAGTAGCAAGCCCGGATACCAGAGGAAACCTTTAGAAGCCTATCCCTACGTCATTTTTCTCGCAGAAGTATGAGGGAAGTGCGGTGACGTTTGAGAAGGCCAGTCAGAAGAACCAACTGCGATATTTACTATGCTGAAAATTTATTCACCGTAAATAGATGGCGTACTCGCAAAATTAATATTCTTTGATCTTCTGGTCTCCCGTCAAGCCGAGCCTGAAAGGAAACAGGGACGTGATTAGCATTAGGAAACACTCCAGAAAATTGCAGTCATGAGGCGAAAAACAGTCGTGTAAACTAAAGGAAACAAAAACTGAAACCACGTTCCTTTTTGGATTGATTATAGTTTTGGATTCTGAATTGATTATAGTTGTTCCTTTTTCTGTTTTATTTTTTGCATACACAGGCAAAAATCTCTTACCTAGGGCTTGTCGTCAAGGCGACACAGAGAACCTAGTTGAAATTTAAGTTTCGACATTACATGTAAGTGATACTAAAATCTTGAAATACATATTTCTTTTTTAGCTGTTTCTGCAATAATTTCCATGTTTTGAATTGGCCCATCAAATAATGTATGAACAAAGCGTCTTCTTCACCGGCGTACTAAGAAGTTTGAAATTATGAAATATTTATTTATATATATCTATATCATGTATATTAGATTTATATACATATAATATAAATATTTGTTTTCAAATTTTATTTATGCTGCTTTGGGACACCACGTTCAATACGAATGCCAAATAGCCTTAAGCTATACCTAAACAGCCACCCCATGAAACCATTAGGAAGATACAATATTCTCAGAAGACGGGCTAAGTTGGGAGATCACTTAATGCGCACATTAATATACATGCCGAACAGCGCTTAAACTTAAGTTGCCGCTAATTAAGGGCGAGGTTCGGATGCTTTTGCTCGGGCACAATAGTAAGAGTAGTCACGGAAAGTTTAGGCGTATAGAACAGCCTTCATGAACCCTGTTTTAGTGTTGAAGAAGCAAATAAACAAATAGGTCAAAAGTGAATGAGATTTCAAGCCACCGAGTGGTGTGTGTCATGTCCTGCAGCAGCCGTCACGCGTCGGCCTATTTATCTTATCTCTGTTGCTTATGTGTGTTGATTTATCTGTATTACCTTTTGTTGCTTCTCCTATTGATTGCCGTCTTGTTTCATTCTGTATTACCCGTTGCTTTGTGATATTTTTCATTTTTTTGTGTAAAACTGGCCGTCATCCTGCTGTCATGCCAACTAACAAGGGGTCGGGACCTCGTAAAGCTGTTCGAGCTTTTAGTCCTGTACTCCTCCTTTTCTAAGGAAATAAAATGAATGACTGATGATTGATTGAATGATCACATTACGGGGATCAGACGACAGTTCCCTTCAAACAAACTTTTCACTCCAACATTGTCTACGGCAGCTTCAAGAAAGGTAACAAGTAAATTCCTCAACACCCAACTCCTGCAACGAAGTTAATGTTGGTTTTATAGAGGTGTGTACAAAGTTTTTTCAGTAAGCGCAGGAGAAATGAGGAAGCGCGACATCCCTACATGTACACTGGGGACATTGTCGTCCGATATTTTTGTTTCTTACAGTGGTTATGACGAACGAACGCTGAGCAAAAAGATTTGTAACGGGTGAGAAAATTGGTCACAAACATTCTGGTGAGCTGGATATGTTACGAAATATTATTTCCCACAACAGGCCCCGCAAAAGCAACCGGACTGCAATATTAAGAAGGCTAAATGTGTTACCAGTGTTTACAATAGCAGCCTTTAAAAGAACTCCGGGTTCGTTATCTATGTATGTTCGTTATGTTTTGCATAACAGTGTTTAAAAAGCCTAATGTTAAAATAGGAGGAAAGATTTTCTATATTTAAACTGCGCGAATTTCAAGAAACATTGCCGAATAAAGCTTTCCCAGGCTGGACAGCGATAAATTACAAGTCGAACCCAGGTCTTAGAGAGAACCATTGAAGCCGAAATTCACGTGATGCTAGCAGTTTGTGAACGGGAAATTTCTGTAAACCTGGAGCAAATGGTCTTGCAGCTTACAATACGTAGCTATTTCTGAAACCGTTCCTTAAAATTGACTCCAAAAGGTTACTTTAGTCTTATTGAACATTATTTACCCCTTTTAGCATGCAGGCATTCTGCATAAAGGTGATAAGTACTTTTTACGTCCACGTCTGTAATAGTTGTGTGGGCTTTGATCTTGCTTCCCATCCAGTTTGAGCCTGCGGCGATTACTACATGGTACCGCTGTGCTAATTATTTTCGTCTTGTTCCGCCGTTCATGTCCGTATTGCACTGAGTACAGCTCAAGATAACTAGCTGCCGCCTTTAATCGCTACTGGCTACTCTACCTCATCTGCCGCAGTGAACAAAAAGAAAGCTCCCTAATGAAGACTAAAAGCCTTTGAACACGGTAAGCACCATTAAGGTTTCAGCGCCCTTTAGAGATCCGGTTTATGTTAGGAGAGGCCTGAAGAATAAGGCAAAAACTAAACGATTATATATAAAAGTTACGAGAACTATATGACGTAAAAAAGGTGAATGACTGAGATTTTTTCCCAAAAACAAGATTTCATTTTTTGTGCAATGCTTGCGAACAAGCTCTGAATCTTACCGACCCTCCAACTTTTTTTAAAGATACTTACACGCATCGGACAGGTACTCGGTAATTATATTGTCAGGCCCAAACACATTTGCAGCGCTGTTCGAAAAGTCGCACACAATGGTTCTGATCTCAGATTTCGGCGCCGTGGTCAGAAAATAAGAGAAGACGCACTGTAAATGAAACAAATGAGTAACAGATTCTATTTGTGAAGTTTGCACTGTGCTCATATCTCAAGGATTAGCTTTGTTTGTAAGATTTTCTCATGCATCAATGAAGTCTAGGGTGGAGTGAAATGCCATACAAGCGTTATTAAGAAAATGGGACTTATATCGCTACCATAAAGACGCGGGTTCGATCCCGGCCGAGGCGGTTGAATTTCTTTGGAGGAGAAATTCTAGAGGCCCGTGTACTGTGCGATGTCAGTGCACGTTAAAGAACCCCAGGTGGTCGAAATTTCCGGAGCCCTCCACTACGGCGTCTCTAATAGCCTTAGTCGTTTTGGGACGTTAAACCCCATAAACCAACCAAACCATAAAGCATGTGTAAAAACGTCATAGCGCATCTGAAGATTGCTGCTCTCTATCCACAACAGAGGAAAAGGTTTAGTTTAGGTCTATGATTTATGGCGGTTAACGACCCAAAGCGACTCAGGCTATGAGGGACGCCGCAGTCAGGGGCTCCGAAAATTTCGACCACCTGGGGCTCTTTAAGTTGAACTGACATCGCACAACACACGGGGCTCTAGAATTTAGCCTCCATCAAAATTCTACAGCCAAGGCCTAGACCGAAACCGCATCTTTCGGGTCGGCAGCCTAGTGCCATAACCGCTCAGCCACCGCAGCGGTTACCATAAGAAATGTGATACTTAGAATATGCGAATACAGATGATATAGTTTGACCTAACCAGTTATTTAACAACAAAGAAAAGGAAATGCAAAACATGCAGGAAGTGAGATTTAACTGTTCAGTCACTGGAAGTAAACACGAAAATTAAATATTTTGCATGACTCTTCTCCTCTTCATACATCAGTTAAAACTGCTCGCTTTTTCCTACCGCGTCGATTTGATATATTCTTTAATGTGCACTTGGTTCTTCCTCACGTGCGGAAATAGCCATCCAGTACCGAGAGAACAAAACTGATTTGACTTGTATTGATTGTATTTTGACATAATGAGTTTATGAGCAAAGCAGTCTGGAAAATTGCTCAGCAACATATTGTCGCGGTGTATCCATATACATGAAAACAAAGCCTTCTCATGCGCCATGGGTGAACTCTGTGTGCTGCACATGCCATGGTGGAAAGCTACGGTTCATTTTAGACCACGTGGAAGAAGCTTGCTACGAAATCTCAGTACTGAAGTGATGCTGAATTTCACCACCTAGGGCTGAAATATTGGAAAATTCTAGCAGGGGGCGTTTTTGAGTAGCGTAATAGGGATAGGTAGTCGGTTCTGCTTGGATAATTTATTTAGTGAACTCCGGCAGCTTGAAAATAAAAAAAGTAAGTGGTTGGTACTGTTCCATGGCGGAAATTTATTCTTTAAGCAATGTGGCCAAAGCAATTATTTCTATGTGCCTGGAAAACGAAAAATAATTCTTTCTGAAGCGGCGAATCAGAGGATCGAGGCAAGCATTATTTATTCCTTATGTTGGGGTAACTTGACTCATCCGAAAACTTTAAGCAAATGTGGCGCCTATTCACTGACTGAAATCAGTCAAATTGCTATCAATCACCTCTTTTCCTAAGTTTTAATCAACTCGAAGACTAAGGGTACGAGTGGAGAAAGCACAATCAAAGAATGTCATCCGAAAAACTTACTTCGCCAGCCGGGATAAGCGACTTCAAGTACGTTACCTGCAAACGTGAGAAATACAGTAATTTCGTACCTTTTAAAATGCATTCCATCCTTAACACGACGCTGCAAGACGCAATCAGACAAGCGTAAATAGATATGAAAAAGTAATATAAGAAAAATATTGAAATGGATGCCACACACCTTTGAAAAGCGTGCGCCATGGGAGCATTTTACAAACTGTACCATGTTGTGCAGGGTCTCTTTAATCCAAGTAAAACATCTGTCTCGAGGCCTGCTTTATTGCATTATTCGGAAAAAAGTCACTAACGCGCCCTCAACTTCCCAATCGTGCCGCACTGCATGAGGGAGCCACCTGACAAGGCACTCCTGATGTCGTGGACGGCGCAGTGGCCTAGTGTCAACACCAGGAATACATCGTCAGGTTGAGGCCACATGCAGTGCAACTCGACTCACACCTTGCAGGGATGCTCAGTTACTCTTGTCCACTGAGAGTACGGAATTCCCGGTAGATTAAGGTGGACAACTGATCTAAACGTTTTTTAAAACGTTTTTAAGAACGTTTTTAAATGTTGCTTATTTAAAATATCATTGTTATTACTGCTAATTGTACCTGTCTGTGATGCTGCTTGTTTTTTAATCAAGTTAGTATTAATCTACCGGGGGTCCCTTGACAGTCGCTTGACTTTGGGACCCTCGCCTGTATACTGAATTTATGTAACCGATTTGTACACAATAAAATTATTATCTTAATTCTAACTCAAAATCCCGATTACCCGGTTAACTAGGGTTTTGTGGACCATTTCACGTTTTTTTTTGTGAACTCTGCAAAGTATGCTAATTAATTAGAATCTTCTTACATTGCTTGCTACTGTTTCCGTGTCTTCCACAAGGATCACATAGAATTTTCAGCCTTTCTTGCTTCATACATATGGCGTCTGCAGTGGGTCTTGAAGAAAAAATGTAAAGACCACCGCATGCATGTATTTATGTTGAGACAGAGCGATTTTATCAGTCACTGCGTAACCGTTACTGGAGACAAGCACCAGAAGATTAGCAGTGCTTGGAATACTCAAGAATACGATTTAAATCAGCTTTTTTGCAATTTAGGACTAATTAGTGCGTGATATTGAGACAAGTACAGCCATACGGCTACAAGAGAAAGCTATATAGCTTGCACTGAAACTTCGTAGTTAATTGATTTGAAAACTTTTATTATCGGCTTTAGTAACAAGTGGATTAGTTGATCTTGCTCATGTCACGACCTGTACTTGTATTTGCAGGTCAGAGCTGAGGAGCAAAGTCTGCCACGGGCCCGGGTGCGCGAGCCTCTGAAGGGCTGGCGGGGGATCTTTTGGACAGTCCCAGAAGGTGTGGTCTACGGTGGCTTTGCCGCCGCATTTGCAGCATTCCATTTTAAATCTCTACGTGTACACATGGCTTGAGACACCGGGGTTAGGAAGAGTATTAGGTTGGAGTTAATTGTCTCCACAGTACCTCTTTTTCTTTGGTTTGGTATATTGTCACCGACAAACGGGTGAAGAAATAGCCCAGGTTCTAATTAGACGAGGTGTGCCAGCCAGCAGGCAGCTCGAGCGAGGAAGAAGACGACCTACGAGCACCTCGAATGCCCAAGGCTTGGTAAGTCCCAGCTTAAACAGTTCGGCCGCGGTACGGCGCCACTGATTGGTTCGGACGGTGGCAATATGAAGGCGGGCTGGTTAGCCTTTCTAGCCTGTAATGCTGGGTAATCTGGCGTCAAGGCCGTCTCTTGTCATTCCGACGTCCGAGTAAGGATCCACAGCTCGGCCGATATATCCTCGAGCCTTATCGTGGGCTGCATTATTTCCCGAATTTCATGAGCGAGCCGGTATCAAAACCAATTCCACGTGTCTCCTTTCGGGAAATTCTTGTGAATTTACAAGGTGATGAGAGATATTCTGTCCTTGGCAAAATTTCCAATGGCCGCTTTTGAATCACTGACAAACACTTCCGCTCGCGGGTTTGTCAGTGCCAAGGCAATTGTCGCTTCTTCGGCCACTTCTGAAGAGTTTTTTCGTACAGTCGCGTTTGCTGGGCCTTGGTTTTCCTCGGTCATCGCGCATATCTCGTACCCTTTCTCGGGCGTTGTGTAAACGGCCACGTCTACACAGATTACGACCGTTCGGCCCTCGAGTTTCATGGCTAGGGCTTGTGCTCTGGCCTTGCGTCTTCCTTCGTGGTGGACGGGGTGCATATTTTTCGGTAATGGTTTTACCGTGATTGCCTTTCTGACGATGGACGGCACTTGGCGGGTGCCCGCGTTCAGCGATTCCGCGTTCAGCGATTCCGCGTTCATTCCGAGCCATTCTAGGATCGCTCCACCCGCTCTGGTGCGAGCCAGCTTGAGCTCTTACATTCTCGAATATGCCTCAGTCAACTCGTCTAACGTGCTGTGCACGCCAAGTTGCAGCAGCTTGTCGGTGGAAGTGTTGATGGGTGGACCTAGGTCTTCCGTGTAGGCCTGCCTGATGAGTCCTTCAATTTTTAAATTATCGGCGCTTTGTAATTGGAGATGGGGAGGGCGTAGGTCATCCTACTGAGGACTACGGCTTGCACCAATCGGTATAGATCATTTTCCTTACCACCTGTTCTCCTGTTTGCTAAGCGTCAGATCAGTCTAGTGGTCTGGTGCATGGAGACATTTAGCTTTTGGATATTTTCAATTTTTTGCGCTTCTCTCGGATCATCAGTCCAAGGATCCGAATGAACTGACTTCTCTATGACTTATCCTTGCGCTTCTTCGTTTATGTTGGCTCGCGGGAGGTTGGATTTTTGTGCACTCAGAATGTCTTTTAATTAGAAGCTCAGATTTGTAATGAGAATATGCTGGTTCTATCGTTTTGACGTAGGCGTCTATGGTATCGACTACCCTTTCTAAGGTTTCGTCTATCTTCGCATCATTTCCTTTAGTGATCCAGAGGTCGCATCGTCGGCATTGAAGGTATGGCTGAGATTTGGGGATGGCCACGAGTTGCTTTGGTAATACTACGAGTGCCAGGTAAAATACAAACTGCGAGAGTACCGAGTCTTCCGTTGTCCCCCGACACCCAATATGAATGGGATGCGAGATCGTACCGCAGAGCGATACTTCTGCCGTCGTCTTGTCCGGAAACGACCTTAGGTAGTTTAAGGTTCTGGATCCTGGATTTGGCCTCGACAGATTAGTGAGGATGGCCTCATATGACGTATTGTCAAAGGACTTGTATAAGTCTAATCCGAGGATGGCCCTCATGTTCTAGCTTTTGGGGATCACCTCTTCGCTAAGCTGGGGCATCAGGTCCTGAGTGAACAAGTGGGCTCTAAAGCCAAGCATGGAAGGGCTAGAAAGTTGTTATCCTGTGCGTTTCCTTGGAATCAGTTTAGAACTACGTGTTCCATGAGTTTCTCTAAACAAGATGTTAGGGAGATGGGTCCTTGGTTTTCCAGTTTCAGCTGCTTGCCTGGTTTAAGTATAAAGATGATTCCGGCGTGTTTCTATTCGTGAGGTGTTTCTCCCTCTTTCCAGTGCTTGTTTAGGGCCTAAACAAGCCTGCCATACTAATGCCATGCTGAATTCCTGAACTAGTTCTGGGTTCGGCTCACCTGTGTACAAGGGGAGTGGATCGGTGGATTCCGTGGTGTTTAGGTATCTATCCTTGAGTTCGTTAGGTCTTCTGTATTGCACTCATGTTGGTGCACAATTTGAGCGAACTTATTGTGCTGAGCCGTTTTGGACTGTGTGCTTTAGAATAAGTGTCGTAGGAGGAGCCACATGTTTTTCTTACCCGGATGCTCGTTCATGCAGTCGCATACCTGCCCCCCCCCCCCCCCCCCCACACACACACACTATATTTCGGGCTCAAATGCGAACGCGTCTATTTTTCTATCTACCTTTGCTATCCTCTTTCTGAAGGCGCGTTTGTGTTGTTTTTTTCTACCGCAGTTGAGAAAATTTTTTCCTGGTCTAGGTTTCCAGTCCGAGACCACCGTTGCACAGTATCTGCCACTCTACCATTTCATATAACCGGTACGGCTAGTGCATTGCAGGGAGAGAGCAAACTGCTCAATCATTCGAAGTGCGAACAGTTTTGTTGGAGAAAGTGCCCCAATCTTGAGTAGATTTGTAATAATAGTGATTACTCACTGGCATCTACCCAAACGCAGCTATACGGCTACAGGGGCACGCTGTACAGCTTCAACAGAAACCTCGTAGTTAAATATAAAAAAGAAATAAATTTATTTTGTTTTCCACACCGTCTGGTGAGCCCGCAGGCGTCCACTGGATTTGAAAGGGGTTATGCATTAAACTCGATTAGTTCAGACTCAGCAATTTCAGATTGCGAATTCCTTTCTTTCGTTTTCTGATACGGTCTATAAGCAATAAAGAGTGTTTAAAAGTGGAAAGGGTGTCTTCTTAACGAAACTCTACTTCTGTAGGCTTGCCTGTACTGGTCTGAGATAGTACGTTCTCTAACTCTGGAATGCGTATTTCCTTTATCTTCCAGATTGATACTTTGAAGGAATGAACAATTTTATATTCCCTTAGTCATTGTTTTAATAGGAAACGAGAGGTAGGCGACTTATGTTATTGTCAATGCTTAATTTATTTAGTCTTACGGCAACTACCCTGAGTCAATAGAAGGAGCAGCGTGGCCCAGAATGTGCAGACGATGAATATTTGTGCTATAATGGCTTTCCTGGCACAGTAACAGTTACGTCTACCATGACTGAAACATGGGGAACGCCGATAAATAACACAGTAACAACATAAATCTACAAAAAAAAACAGACACAGGGAGTTTGTAACAATCTTTTTCATTCATGAATAAGAACTGGTTTGTAAATAGTGAGCTACTGACGCGAATAAAGTATAATTCATTAAGAGTTCTGGGAAAGAGGTGGACTTAAATAATCTGGAGCACGCCTCTAACTAGACTAATGTTTTGGGCGTGGTGTACGTGTACATAGCTACTTTTCTCGGATTATTCTCTCCGAATAACACATCGCTAATAAATCAAGACCTTTGCTCTAAAAATACGATATAAACACCACAATTACGACAAAAACTACTGTTTCTAATACGGCGGACTCCGTTCCGCAAGTAACATTTTGCGCCATTCTTTCAACGTTGAGAAAGTGAAATGAGAGGTCATAAGGGCGTAGGCGAACTAACAGTCCCAGTAGCGGTTGCAATGATGGCGCAAGGATGACAACATCGAATATGCTGCGGTCATTTGGGACCCTGGTCAAGCTTATGTTGTCATTAGCATTGAATACCCTTGCAGACGCGTGCTGTACGTTCGTTTCATATTTTCAGACCACTTGCCTTTCACAAGGATCTCAACATTTCAAAAGCTGCCGAACTGGAATACTTATCACATCACTATAAACTTGCTCGTTTAACGCTTTTCCTTAAATTTTATTACCATCCATCTCTTCTTGACGATCTCTTTCAGTCACCTCAAGTCATCTTTCTAAGACATGATGATTGTTTCAAAGTAAAACGCACACAGTGCCATTCATCGCCTTACGCCAACTCATTCGCTCCTCGTACTATCATTGAAAGGATAGTTTTCCCATGGGATATTGGTACAGAAACCAAAAAAAATTCAAACAACTCATCCCCTGTGAATGAAATGTGTTGTCATTTTTTTCCGTTTTTCTTCCCTTTGTGTTGTGATTGTGTTCTAATCCCTGTTCTTATCACTTATCTTTTTCTTAAAATTTAGCGCGTTAGTAAAAGAATTAAATCGCCCCCCTCATTGTAACACATTCCCAACGAGGGTCTTTCGGTGCAAGGTGAATAAATAAATAAAAGAAACAATTCTGCTTGATGTGCCAGGTGCACATCCTGCAGGATGACCGACATGCTGTTCTATATATGTCTGTACGTGCGTGACTCATACAGCTGCCGCCATCGGCGACCTACGCACCTGCATTTATACGAGCGCAGCTGTTAGCTCTTTTCAACTACCCTTGTTCTCCGTGCCTGCCGTGACAAAAATGTTGACCACCCCATAGTTTTTTCGTAGGAACTTATCTATTGGCGATGATTTCGCACTTACCAGTCTGTACTTGCCTGTCCTGACGCTTTTCGTAGCTAACAAATCTGGACAAAAGCATTTTTGAGAGGGAAAGCATTTGTGAATGCCATTTTTTTATATAACGTAAGATTCCACTATAGCAGGTATTATATCCGCAGGTAACCCTACGGCTTGTGCTATCGTCAAAAGCGTTCCCCATTGGTTTTCTATGTGTAAAGTCTTCAATGCGATCGATGAAAAGACTTTAAAAGACAGGTTTAGCTACATATCTGAAGAGTGAACTATTACCTTCAGTATTTGTGTTGTTGGGTTGTGTTTAATGGCACATAGGCAGCTAAGGCCATCATGTGCCACCAGTATTGTTGGGTTGTGTTTAATGGCACATAGGCAGCTAAGGCTATCATGTGCCACCAGTATTTCTATAACACTACCTTCAATTTCCCAATTCTTCATAATTTCTCACCGAGAATGCTGAACACGTTAATGCATACTTAAAGCTATTAAAGCATAATGCTTTGTACGCGGTTAGATAAGTATTGGAGAGCACTTGCATCATATATTCTGTCTACTAAAGAGGCAAAAGAGTCATTAAATTTGTCCGCAAACGCACAAGCACTAAGTGTTATGCCATCAACTGCTAGTGTATCCGGACTACTAGGAGCGGTTCTCTGAAGGAGGACATTAAGTTTTTGTCATCCATTCTGAGGGTTTTATTGATATCAAACATATTTATGAGATAATTATTTTTGGCCGTTCGTAATACACTGCTTAGTTTGTTGCGGAAGGCTTTCAATCAGAAAAAAACCACAGCATCACATGTCTGCATGAAGTTTTGATACGACATAATGTTTTTACAAATAATTTTAAGAATATCGGCTGTAACGCAAGGCTGCCGAGTTTTTTTTTCGATATTAACAGCCTTTTTAACTCTCGCCGCTGCGGGCTTATATCCACTGAGGCGAAATGCAACCAGAAGATTACCATTTTATCAGGAGATTTAAAACCACCCAAAACGAATGCTTATGTATCAGTAGGGAACCATATGAATGTATAAAAGTGAGAACGTCTATCGGTTGATGGTACGCTATGTGTGGCTTCAAGTTTTAAACCTTCACGTGGGCAGTCTGAGGAAAAATTCTTAGCGTTTTCTCTCGAAATGCGCGGCATCCCACAGACAGCATACACCCTTCCTATCATCGGCATAACAATCATCATCATCCTTCACGATTCAGGACATGGGTATCATCCATATCTGTCCACTTAACCCTACACTGTTCCAGGCGCGCACCTTAGCCTCTCAAGCTGCTTGTTCTCATCGCCCAATTATTTCTGCGCCCCCTACTACACTTTACTTCCTTTGATTTCCAGTCCGCTACCATTAACGACAATCCATTACCTTGCTTTCGCATTACATATCCTCCTCAAGCATATTTCTTCTACTTAATTAACTTCGAGTAAGATGACATTAATCCGCGTCTGTTTCCTGACAAACTCTGCTCTCTTCCTGTCTCTCAAAGCTACCTCAATCGTTTTCCTTTCTATAGCTCTCTGCGTTGTGCTTAAGTGAACCCCTTTCACTTAGCCTTCAGGTTTGTAATCCGAGTGCCGGTAAGTACCTATCAGTATGGCGAGTACCGGTGTCTAATTCCTTTATTGCTGATCAAAATACGGCCACTGCAGCCAGGATTCGAACCCTGTACCTGACCGCAGCACTTGAATGTAGCAGCCACTGAGCCACCGAGCACTCCAAATATTTGTTGAAACTGCAGCCCATTTAATTCCTATAAGATAACTAATGCGGCGGCGTGAATCCCACAATAAGTGCGCCCTCTTTTTCTCAACGTTTTGTCATTTTTCTTTCGAGCAGCCACGAACTGGAGCGGCCTACCCCGTGACATTGTCAACATCGCTTCATCCTCTACTTTTCAAGAACATGTAACCGATCACCTTCAGTGCTAAATCATATTCACTGTTTTGTTAGCTAATTTCATTAAAATCCCACCCCTTATTTAATACCCCCGATACAAGGAGGCCTTTAAGGAAAATAAACTGAACTGAACTGAACATCATTGCACGTACTCTAAATTTAATGCAGCATGAGTCCTGCTAGTAGAATGATTGCAATCCTCGTCAGCTTCCATTTAAATGCCGTGAGGCGGATTAAATGAGAGAACAAACTCAAAATCAAATGACTGCATTTTATTTTCAGCGCGAAAGAGGTATCGTAGAATGACAAATTATACTAACGGATCAGTCGGTCACACACAACGTTTAAGCGAAGGACCTAGCCTCATGGCAACACAGAGAAAAGGCGTAGACAGGATGGATGCAAGCAGATTTGGTGAAGCCGCCATCATGTCTTCGATTTTTCTGTGCGTTGTCTTAAGGCTACGTTCTTCGTTCAAACACCATAGTACAATAACTGCTTTATTAAAAGAAGCTGCGTACTTTGTCCCATGGAGGCGACATTGGACACATTTCCACAGCCCGTTGCATGAGCGTTCCCTGAATCGATGTTAACCAGGGTACCGTAAACTCAAAACCAAGTACCCGCAACTCGTTCTTCGTTTTAACCACTCGGGAAACGTTTGCTTGAGAAAGCAAGTATATTTCGGTGCAACTTCTTTAGAAAGTGCACGTTCCGCGCGATTTTGCGATTTTCCATCCTTAGTCATGTGTTTTACTACACAAGAACAACGTCTATAAACTACCTGGGCGGATCTTCGTTAGTAGCTTAGAGTTCGAGTTACAAAACACGTCAGAAGAGGCAACTGCAAGCTCGTGACTGCATCCGCAGATACGCAACGCTCTACTCACGACAAGAACGCGGAACAAGTGCACTTGAAAAGCAAAGAGAGCTAGCTGGCTGTAACACTCGTTGAAATGCAGGTGTCTTAGTCGTAGATAACGCCAAATATGCGACTATCACACACGTACTGACATACCGAACCAGATGTCTGCTCTTCTACCGGATGTGCATTCGGCACATCTTGCAGACATTGTCTTTTATTTTTATCTTTTTTAATCACTGTAACCGCCATTTGTTAGGTTGCGTACGTTCTTATGTGGTACTGTCATTTCGGAATTTCTCGATTTGAAAGAATGGTGCAAAGTATTACTGGCGGAACGCGGTCCGTTTTGATGAAATCGGTTGAATTTGTCGCAGGTGACAGATCTACAGCTTAATTTTACGGCAAAACGTATCGATTTATTAGCAGTCGGTTAACTCTTTCGCTGATCACCCTCAGAAAACAGCTACATACATACAATGCGTAAGACATTCCCCTATTGAGAGACAAGCATAAGCGTGTTTAAATTCATTTTTCCATTTAACTCTTAATGAATTTAACCATACTTGCGGCAGTTGTTAGCTCACTTTCTACAAGCCAGTTTCTATTCATTACTAAAACTATTTAGATTATTACGACCTCTATGGGCGCGTTTTTTGTCCTTTTATTTATAGCTCTGGGTTTTTGTGTTCTGTGTCCCTGTGTTTGACGCATGGTGGTCGTAACTGCTTGTCTACCGTAAAGTCCTTTATTCAAAAATATTAATCGCCTGCACATTGTATGCTACGCACCTGCTGCTATTGCTTAGTCTAGCGGCAGTGAGCTTAAATAAATAAAATATTCGTAATAAATACAAGTTTCCTACGTCTCCCTTCGAAATAACAGGCTGATTAAGGGTCACGTCAGCGTTATCTGCTTCATAGTGTCAATCTTCAACATAAAGGCAAGGCGCTTCACAAAGATGGAGAAAGCACTACCTCAGCGCAGGACGGGTAAGCCTGCAGAAGTACATTCCTGTAATTTACAAAATCAAGCAAAATCCAAAAGTTGTTATCACTGCGTTGTCCTTGCACAGCGTCCCAAAACGGAAACAGGGCATTTAGATTTTAAAAGAACACACACAAAGATAACGGGGCATAATTTACAATGTCATTCAATTGAAGTGAACGCCTGCGGACTGACCAGACGGAGAGGAAACAAAACAAACGCAATTTCAATCGTATTGTGAGTATCACTGGTACTGATTATCTTCTCATGCTTCTCTCCAGTTAAAGCCCCTCTGTGATTGGTATATTGACTCATTTTATTCTAGATAGCAATACAAAAGTATTTTTACAGTATTGTTTTCTATTTAGATGAAAGCGCACTGCAGACGCCATAAATAAAATAATAAAAATGCTCTGAACTTCCATCTAATCCCTGTGGAGGGCACGAAAGACGTTGTAGACGTTCTAATGGCATTTAAATGCTCATAATTTGTTTATTTCGAAGAAAAAACTGTAGGGCAGACTCCAAATTCCCAGTTAATCCGGCTAATAGGAGAATAAGGAAGAGGAGAAGGAAAAGCCTGGAGGTTAACCGGTAGATCAAGCCATTTTGCTACCTTTCACTGGGATAAAATGATGAGGAGATATAAATGCGAGGGAGAAAAGAGAGAGAGAAGAAAATGCAGACGGCGAAAAGGCATCGGCAATGTTACAGCCTGTCGTGCAGGCCCACATTCGCAAGAACCGCAGGAGGGCCTGGCAGGCGCTCAGCGCCGATGATCTCCGCGGCCAGTGTCCAAGAACCTCAAACTCCTTTAGCTGGTGGGAAGCGATGTGTTCCAGCTCAAGGCGGAGAGAATGTCTTGCAGAACATTACGCTGGGCATACCCAGAGAGTTTGAGGTATGGTCTCATCGCGGCCGCAGATGTCACATGCCGGGTTATCAGCCATGCCGATCACAGTAGACAAGTGGTTTGTGCACACGACACCAAGCCACAAGCGACACAGCAAAGTTGCCTCCCGTCGTGGTAGGTTGGATTGAAGCCGTAGCTTCAGGTCTGGATCCAGGGATAATAGACGCGGGCTCGAAAACTGGCCGGAAGTCCACGAGGCAAGGGTGATCTCTCGCGCCAGCCTAAGAAGCCTACCCGCTGCATCGGCTCTCGAGATGTGGACGGACACAAAATCGCCATTGTGGCGAGCAGTCTGCGCGGTGATTGCCTGCGATGCCGTTTTGTCGTGGCAGCCATTGGTAGATAACATCGTGCCTTTTATTTATGGTGGTGTGATGTAGATATCGGATTTCTGCGACCAGTTGTTAGAGTGGTATGTGGTATGAGAAGTGCAAGGAGCGAAAGGCAGGAGGACACAAAGGAGATGCTGCTGCGATTAACCGTGCGGTTTTCATCCTCCGTAATTGTTTCTGTGTGCTTTTTTCTCTTTCGCTCCTAACGTCCATTGTGGGGTGTACAAATTAGCTGCTTTGCGTGCAAGATGGCTAAGCTGGTTGGACCGCCTCAGCTGCCGGCTGATGCATGCCCTAGAGTTCGACCTGGCTCTTGATTGCGACAGCTGCTTGATTGCGTTGCGCCTGATTTCGGCGTCAAGTGCTTGCGGAATCACAATAAACCACGTGCCATGTACTACAATCCGGTATACTTCGAGATTAGATCTTTTCAACTGGTGCACGAGAGCTAGGAGATCTGTTCTTCTGTGCATTAAAATGTTCATTGCTATCGGAATTATCGTAGCCCTCATCGCCAAACTGACCGCCCAAAGAGCTAATCCAATGTCTCTCTTGTCTAAAGGAAAGCTGGAAAAAGAGCTAAGATCGCAAAGGGATTAACGAGGGTTTCCTGAAGTCGGGAAGGCGAGAAAGGGAAACAACTTGGGCAAACAGTTTCCTTACACATGCCATGATAAATATGTGCCAAAACTTGTACCTACTATCTTCTGGTCCTGAAGTTAGACTCATATAACACAGCGACAGTCCTACAGTTCTACTCGGGAAGAGCTAAAGTAGAACTGAAGTATTAGTGGATGTAATTGTCACTGGAAATTACAACGCTGCCGCCAAGAAGTTTGTTCAAATTGATAATAATATATGCTGCGACGACACTCATTATTTGCTTCGTGTCTTTGTCTTTCGTATCTGGGTACATACAACAACGGAGTAAGTGGTATGTACTCAATTGAGCTTTTGGCTATAAAAATTTTCGAAAGCGATAAATTTTCGCTTTGATTTCTTGGGCACTAAGGACGGAATTTCCTTTAACCACGAAATTTCTGCGCAACCTGTAAAGCTTGTCTTTGTAGCCGTATGGCTGCGCTTGCATTTATGCCAAGGAGTAACTCCTCTCTTATTGCGAAACTGATATTTACTAGTCGCGCATAATGCCTATGAAAACCAGTGAGATGAAAGCAGGCCGCAAGATTCGACTTCTTAAAACAGAAAATGATTTCGTAATTTACAGCATAGACTCAGCAAGTGTCGAAAACTCAGAAATGGGATAAAGTACCCTCGCGAAGAGTATTGTATCCTCGCAGGCTGCACGGGCGCTTTCACCAATCCAGCCCGATATATTCCCCACCGTGCGCATAGTTTTGACCCTTGTTAACGCCTCCCTACCAGGAAATGAGAGAAAACATGCGCTCGCCCAAGCATCAACCTTCCAGGTGTTATCGACGGAAGCGGAGGAGAAAGCACCCAAAGAGGACGCCTTCGCTGCTCGGCACACTTACACTCACATCGCAGGATTTTACCGTACACAAAGAAGAACAGTGCCACTACCACACCCAACACTAACCAATGCCGGAGCTGTGGCACGACCTCAACTTCAGACTCACACGCATCCTAACCTCCATCGCAAACACTTGTTCTTCCCGGCCCTCTACACGAACAAATGCCCGAGCAGCCAAGCACAACACCACCCGGCGGCGTCACACCCTTACCCATCCCCACCCCTTCCTCTTGGAAAGATGCTCTGCTAAGCACGGAGCCGACCGATTAGAGTCGGCTCATCAAGCGTGCCGAAAAGATAGCGATGGAAAACATGGTCATGGGCCTAGAGCTTCACTTAAGAAGACAAGCGCACTATAGTTTTATTATAAAAGTTTTCCTCCGCTTCCTCACAGCCCAGAATATGTGTTCTTACATTTCCCGTTACGCGACTACTTTGGTAACTGACACGTTGTGACGGATTTTTGCCACGAAAATTCCTTCTTTAGACTACTGAGCAGATATCAAAAGAATTTAAAAATGTTTGACTGTGAAGATAAATTGCTTACGCTAACTAAACGCGACACAGATGGCCTATCAGTTTCTTCCACACTTTCAAATGTAGTCGTCTACACAAAAGCATTCAGTTTATAGTGTTCATACACATCCGTTGTGATCTTTTGAAGTCTTCAGAAGACTTCAAACGAAAAGAAAGAATTTTTTCCTTCCAGCCCCCATCGTACTCTCACTGTTTTGTCTACGTTTAAATTACAGTTATAGTTGATATTTCGACTCTTGAGGATTGCCACATTCAAAGAAAACTGATTAAGTACAGCCATGCGAACTACTAATTATGTTAAAAGTTGGGTAGCGAGCCACAGCTTTATATATGAGTGTTCTTCAACTATGATAGCGATGTATTTGGAGTTCTCCAACTAGATAACTTCGAACATCGCTGAAGGTTCGGTATTCGTATATATGGTAACGTTGTGCCAACATCTCAATCAGCGTGTTTAATTGCAAAGAACGATTTCCTGTCCCTTTTTTCTTTTCACGTCCAACATTTTGCTGCTCACATTCAACAATGAGCACGGTGAATATGACGCGCATGATACCGGAACGAGACAGGTTGTCAGCTTTAAAGTACGTAAGCAGGAGTCGGGTAGCTGTATTCCTTTGCCAGCTGGACCTTGCGTAGATGATGTAGCAGCAAATGTTCTCCTCCGCAGACAAAGATAGCAAATTGTGAGTACCGCCTTCGTCATCTTGTATTCAGGGCGTTAAAACGCAATTCCTTTCAACCCGGATCATCAGGATGGTGCCGGAAATGTGCGCTGCGACGGCTGCGCAGTTCATAGCTGCTGTGCACATTACGTCGTCCTGCAAAGACATTAATTTTGAAAAACATGGTCGTCCATGCTATCCGGTTACGGTCACATGTCTTTAGGCCCTAACACCAAACCTCCTCTTTGCTCGGTGCATATAAACGGCAGTAGCGAGTCCTGAAAACACACTGGCTGCTCCGGCTTGCTTTAATATCGAAACCTTTCTGTGAACTCGCCATCTTTAAGCTATACGATGAACATCATGGCTATTTCCTTAGTCCTGGCCATACTGCCATCATTTAAATTATACCTCGTCATTGGTGGTGAGAACCTTCTTAGCATTGCTTTGTTAGTGGCTTAATATAAATCGTTGCAAAAAGCCTAATACAGCCTGTTTTGCAAGATGTACCGTATTCAACGATGCTCGATACTCGAAGATAGCTCAGTGGTCCCTGGCTCTTTGCTTATAACCCGCATATTGAGTTTTGATTGTAGCATTTAGGAAAGAGCGCCTAGTGAAAGGCTCAGCAAGGCTTTGTGCAAGTTACCTGTGCGAGTGAACCTATTTTGGCTGCGGCTTTTCAAGATGCTCGTTTTAGTCTAATATTTGCGGAACGTACCTTCGCACATTTTATTTGCATATGTGCAAGCGTACGCGGTTGATTTTGTTCTGCAGATAATGACGGTCGGTAGAGTTGTTTTATTACCCTTTGCTAGTTAGCGACATGTCGATGGCTCAGCAATACAGCGGATTTAAACACATTCTACAACAGGGTGTTACAGAAGAGGTCTTTAGCAAAAACGTATATTGTTCATCGCGAAAACATTATTCTCCAAGCAATGAAGCTTAGGTAGGACTTTTTTTCTTTAGCCAACATCCATGATATAAGTAACACGCCGCGTCCATTATAAAATCAATAAGAAAAACAAAACACATCCTTTCCTCATTAAGTATTTAGCTTTTCTTGATAGTTGTCCAAACTCGAAGTTATTTTTCTCAAGCAAGAAAGGTACTTTTTCGTAGTATATAAGTTATGAAGTCAATTGTTTGAAGCTTGAGGCCATTACTGCCCACATCACCGTTCACATGGGCTTTTCAACTGTCATCTAATCTTGCCTTTACGTGTTTAAATATGGTGAGCAGCAGAGGAATGCTCAGTCGGCCATTGTAGAATGGAACTAAGCGTCCAGCAATAATTCTGCCATTTTATACGTTGAGAGAGAGACCAATGAATTAAGGAGAGAACCATTTTATGGGTGTGATAAACAAAGAGATGTTCAAATTATTTTTAAGAAAATATTTAGGGCCTTGAAAAATGGAGCGCAAATTACAGCCCCCGTTGCAGGCAATCTGATCACATTTGTAACCGACGTGCAGAGACTGGTCTTTTTTATATCGGCTTCATGAACAACTGCCTAATAAAGGCTCGCTGTAATGCGCCAGTTGAATAGAGTTTCAGCGCATTCTCACAATGCCCCTAGAATCAGTAGCAAAGTTATTGATCGCTGACTGAGAAAACACCGGCTCCAATAGCCCGATTCGACGAGGAAATAGGCCGTGGGGCCTGAGAGTAAAACAGTGCTCGGTAGATATTAAGAATCGGCATTATGCAGAAAAGCCTTGACAGAGGTCGAACAAAGGAATCTGCGGAGTTCTTTTGCAACTGAAGATGAATTTTTTTTTGTTCTACTGGTTTCGACTTACGGCATATCTTCTAGGGCTGCTTTATGCAAATGGCAACCTCATTAGATGGAATACTCATTGCTTCAAAATGTAGCCAAATTTTATCTGGTGTTTTCACTCCCCACGAAGCGCCTCTCGTGAATGTCTGATAGCCCCTTTTTTTTATTGCTATAAACCAGGCGCCACGACTACCCAGGGCGACTGCGTGGAGGTCGGCGTCCCTGATATATTTGGAATGGGAGAGGTAATTCATTACTTCTTTCTTCAAACATGACGCGCCTCCACGAAAGAAGCATGTCATCGCTTTCATGTGCGTGAAAGGTACCAGTATTAGGATGCTCAAGGCATCCTTAGCAGCGCCGTCTCACTAGAGACACTAAATGCGACGATTATTTTCTCTTAAAAACTCTCCATCTTGGCCCACAACTTTACTTACGCATTGTGGGGATGGCTTAGCTTTCTTGACGCCTTGAACGATAAAAGAATACGCTGGTACAAGTCAAATTTTTTTTAAAAGGCTTAGGCAGCGCTCGCAATAGCGCAGTAAGATTACCATTCACTTCTCTAGGGCTCCGCTGACGGGAATCGGAAATCCGCTCATTTCATGGCTGCTTAATAGCCATTCAAAATATTATTGTTCACAAAATAATTGCTCAGGCTGTCTAAACGCTAATCACCAATCTTCTTCTTTCTAGTGCTTGGAAGGCGGCCTGAACCTCTGCTCAAGCAAGCAGGTGAACAGTCATTTCTTACTTATTCAGCTTGGAAGTAAATATTTCGTAGCTAATACAGACGAAGAAAAATGTTGTTTGTGAGCATACTAAGAATACTGTCATCTCTCGCGCTCACCCTGTCGTGATCGTTCTCTCTTGTTGTTCCTGTTTTGTTCGCGCTGCGACAAATTTCTGTATTATGCACCTTTCAACCTCCGCAACTGTCAACCTCCGCACACTTGCGACCGTCGAGGAAGCTTGCCCCACGTGCACATGATGCTTACGGATATGGTTGCTTCTTTTTCTGTGAGTTCAGAAAAGGCAGGGGTTATCTGGAATAACCTGAAATATAAAATTACTTAAGCAAGCCCCCCACCCTTGAGTTGCCTGAGACATCATGTCATGCAATTGTAGCACAGTAGCGAGGCATGAAATCACAATTAAAAGATAGTGTTGGCGGCACAGTTCTGAGTCCTGCTAATCTCGGAAATCAGAAAACGCTTTGCCATAGCGTTTATATACACAGTGAGATGCAAACTAGGGAAACTAGACTAGGCAACACGGAGCAAAAATGTTGCCCAACACATTTACTGCCTTGAGTAAACATATCTACGTGGAGCAAACATAATTTGCGTCCAAAACATTTCTTGTAATAGATAAATTTTTCCATATACAAGACTCGTTTGGGATCGCTGTAGCTCTTTTGTTGTGAGTACAAGTACTTAGAAATACATAATTCTCTGAATACTTTTTTATTATTTTGCGAAATAAAAGTAGAAATATTCTAGAAGTTCACCTGGCGGAGCCTGCTGCTGTACCCGCTAGCGTGGTCAGCACTGTGAAAATTCAATATATATTAGTCTAGCACATATTTTCAATCTTTTCTTTTCCGCCACGCAATACACGACTGGAACTGCTTTTTATGTCGAATAGCCACTGCTGCTCCTTCGTATCATATTGCTGCTCGACCCCATTTGTAACCCTCCATATCAATGAATAGTTTCCATGCTTGATTTCAAGCTGAAGTATTGATGTATTTCGTGTTAGGAACTGAATGCCTATCGTTCATCATGTTTCGTAAATTGCCTTTAAACAAATGCTGAAAAGGCTGGCGTAGGAACTTGTGGTAGAAAATGTCGGCAGAGACAGCACTGCGTACGTGTGAGAAGGCGTAAGCCCGACTGTTAGCTTTGTGAACGCAGTCGTCGCGCTCTGCAACGTGATCTAACTCAATGCCACACAGATGGAAATTCTACCTGTACATGGCTCTACGTAGCTGCAGCTTCGAAGCCGCTGTACCACTTGTGATCTGCGGCCTAACTTCGAGAAGGCAGTCGCCGCCTACCGCGGCGCGCGCCTTAAAGCATGACGCGTTATCTACTGGGTTAATGCTCATATGCGCAGAGTGGTCTTTCTCTAATTAACATTCATAGATCCGTGGAAGTCGTCATACTACTCCTGGCGCAGTGGTGCAACGTTCGAGCGGTGCGCCCCTGCCCTGGAATAGCAGGTGCTGACCCCTGGGAGACTTAAGTGTTCAATCCAGGTTGTCCCTAGCAGACTGGCGCGCCCAATTAATAATTCAACTGCCACCTGCCAGGCGGCATGAAGACGCCATCTTTTAAGGGTACAATCGAACGCAATCACAAACACAGACGGCTTTTAACTCAGTGGAGCATGTAAGGCATACGGCTCGAATCCTCTACTTCCTTCCTGCCATCGGCCTTTTTTTTACGTAACCAATGTTTTTCAACATGAATAAATTTCTTGCGATTTAACAAAATTTAGGTTTCGCAGGGGGCATAGTGTGTTCTGGTATAGACATGGGCGTCCGGAGGGGGGGGCAAGGGGGGGCGGCTGCACCCCCCTGGAAAATCACTCACTCGAAGCGTGAGTGATGGCCGCACGCCAGGGGCGGTGGTGCGCTCAGCCAAAAGGGTAAAAGCAGCCCCGCTTCCACGCTTTGGGTCACATCTGCGAAATGCCGCGTCCGGGCACGCGTCTTTACGCCGTTTTCAAACCACGCCGTCGTTAGCTCTGTTGAAGGGCGACCTGTTGCAGACATACAGCGGCACCGGCGAGCATGTGTTTCGAGCCGTCTTGAGATGAGTGTCTGTTTCTTTGATCTCTAGAGAGATAGCGACACGGAGGCAGACAGTGCACAGGGCATCTTCAGGAGGGAAGGACAAATCAGCGGTGTCCACCCCCGCTTTGTCGGGCTGCTCAGGGGCAAGCGGGCGAAGAGTTGGAGCCGCCGCCGCTCGCTGTCTCCTCCGATCCGCGGGAGAGCGCAGTTCGGTAGAAGCGCCGCATTCAGAATCTTCGGCAAAGGGGATTAGCTGCTTTTGTTCACGGCGACGCAGTCTCCAGAGGCGCCCCCACACCAGCGTTCCTTGCGTCTTCTCCCAAAACCAGCGCCTTTGGTCAACGCAGCCCGATGGCGCCTGCCTGGCTCGCCTGTCACCTCTGGCTGGGCCTCAAATCACAACAGCGCCCGTGTACTGGGTACTGTACGATGTCAGTGCATGGTAAAGAGACCCAGGTGGTCGAAATTATCCGGAACTCTGTACTACTTTGTCCCTCATAGCCTGAGTCGTTTTGGGGCACTGAACACCATAAAAACACACAAAACAAATTTTCTGACCGGAGTGGTGAGTGTCCCTTCCCCTTGGAAGTCGCGCGGAAGTAAACCCTTGCACGTGTGCGCGCCTGTGTTTGTGCTTCGGTGTTTTAGTGGCCGGTTGTCAACGAAGCTGAGAACAACCAAGACAGCGGACGAGAAAACGACGAGCGGCGAGCAGTGTGTGTGCCGTTGCTCGGCTGTGCGGATGCGCGAGCAAGATGGAGCGAGGTGTATGAAGCTGCGAGCGTGCATTTATCTTGTAAATATGTTTTCGTTGTATATATAGTCATCTTTTGTTTTCAACGTACCCGTTCAACCGTTTTTCCAATCAATGTGTGTGATGAGTGTGCACCGAGAGCGTGTAATGAAGTACAGAAATGAATTTATCACCCGTGTAATCACGCAATTCGCCCAGAAAAATCCGAGGCGTCTACAGTTGCTGTTCAAGGAAGACTGACTGAGTGACAGTAGTTGCGTGTTTGTGACGATATTGTGCTGTGTGCTGGTCATCAATCCGGGTGAGTCGAGAACCCGTATGCAGCAAGACTGAGCACTTTTCTCCACGAAGTGACAGTATCTTTTTGCATTTTGTATTAATTTTAATTGTTTCTTCGTTCATAAACTCCAATGTATTTCTCCTAGCCACGCTTTAATTTGCTGTTTGTAATTTTTATTTCATGTGTGTATTTCACTTATTTTTTATTTATATAAAAAATAAATAAATTTACTCCGCAAATAGTGCCTTTCTGCTACGAACATACCCCCCCCCCCCCCTCCGGCGCCAACAACCAATGGGGCCCCCCCCTGCAAAAAATTCTGCGGACGCCCTTGGGTATAGAAGTTCTATTTCGCCATACATAAGATAAGAGTTCCTGCTGGGGTCACATTTAACGCACTGCTAAATTCTAGCCTTAGGACTAGTCCGCAAACCAGTTACACAATCTTCTTCTTATGATTTCATTCTTTCCCCCTCAGGACCTGAACTCTGGACTTCAGACGCTTGTGCACGTGAGTATGCTGAACAAAATTACAATAGTCTTCTATGAGTCTCCCACCACAAGGCTTATACTTTACGACGGGCATAACGGTTTGAAATGTATCTGACAATGTCAAACCGGAACAAAATATAGCTTGAGGACTTTATATAAACGACCTGAGTGATCTAAGAGACCTATTTAAGTGATCTCAAGGAGTTTAACGCGATAGTTTAATAAGTTACTTTCTGGCAGAATACTTCCAATCGAGAACCTTAAAAGATGAAACATTTGTTTTTTTTTTGTGCTGGTAACGCAATATCAATATTCCCGCTTTCTCAACAGAATTGACAAAACACACGGCAGAAAAATTGAATTTTTTCTCGCTCAGCTCTTTTTTTTCTCTGTTTTTCTTCGCTTTCAGTGCGTTGTACAAGGCGCCTTAAGAAGTCTCGATCAAAGGAATGCCCTCGTTGTGGTCCAGAAGCTAGCAGGTGGCGTAATACAAAAATTGCCATTTCTCCGTAAGTTGAATTTTTCTCTCCGACGATGAAAAATGAGGGGTTGTGGGTGGAATAATGGCAACCTTACAAACGCTACAGGCAATATGTACGAATCTAGACTATTGATATTACTAACTATACTAAGAAGATTTTTGCTGACATGTTATTCCTCCTTCGTAGTTTATTCTTTCACGTCATTAAAGTAGCGCTATGCAATTAGACCTGCCGCATTTAGCACCCTCTCATAGTGACATGTAATTTCCCGTTGTGCATCATGACCGTCGTGTTCATTGTTAGTTCAGTTGCATAATTGAGAGAAAACATGCTTTCTACGAAAAATTCAAGCGCTCGTGTATTCTAAGTACTCTATGATTATTTAAGCTGCACAACCCTACCTATTCTCCGTACTTTGCTCGGAAAATATTTTAATCGGTGATTTTAGCCAAATTTTTGTTTTCACTTAAAGTGTTTTTGTTGCCTGAGAGCTCCATCACTGACTTGTTTTCTTATTTTTTGCTTTCTGCACATCCTCTATTGCTTTCATCACAGAGGAAAATTAGCATTTTAATTCGTCTACGCACCGAACGTGCAATGAATGCTGGGCACAAACACGGGCACATGACCCTTGAAAATTCATTTCCTCCTCAAAACTGTTCTTTCCTTGAAGAGATCAGAATACCAAACAATAAGCGAAAGCCCGCTCCCCTGAGGTTTTCTACTTCTTGCGGTGATATCAAGGAGCAAAATATTATTTCACACCTCAGTATAGCATTTCACCTGACTCTGACGTTGCCAAGGTGCCACGGTCTTCTGAGAATTACCAAGGAAAGCCGGCTTCTTTTCGTCAGAAAACAGCGCTTCTCAATTAAGACGTTTGGTTGCTTTCCTTGCCATATTCGGCTTTTAATAAATTACTCTACATATCGCGAAAAAGTCAGTATTTTCAGATATTGGCATCTAATCAAAATATACTTTTAAACGTAAGTTGACGGCAAATAAAATTTGGCTTTTTTTTTTTCAGAGAATCGAAATTATAATGACAAAGAGTCTAATAAGGTGGATTGGTGAGCTATTTGGTTCATGATCCTATAACTGAGCAGCAGAAAGTGAACAAGGACGTTGAAGAAACGTACAGACCAGGACGATGTCTCTGTATGTTTCTTCAACGTCCTTGTTCACTTTCTGCTGCTCAATTATACAAAAAAACTCTAATAATAAGCAATAAATATGTTCTGCTGCTACGAAATACGTTAAAATTGGAGAAAAGCCACTGAATATTTACGTTAAGGAGAAAAAATTGATTGAGCAGCCCGCCTTGTCCGTTTAGTAGGTGGTATGTGAGGGGCGATTTCATGAACTGAAGTTAAGACCGAAGGAGATTAAGTAGAACTACAGCAGTGATGAGCCCCAGTCCGCTAATCAAATACTGCTTGCTGTATTGAACTAAATTTAATTTTACACACTTAAAAGCTTCAGGTAAACTAGGAGGTTGCGGGAGGCACTAGACGGGTACACCATCCCATTTCCGAATTAGCCGTGCCTTTCTCCTGAAACACAAAAGTTGGGAATATGCATTAGGGATGTGAATGTTATAAAATTGGGAATTCGTTACACATATAAAAGAGATAAGGCTCACCTAGCTTGCACTGGCATTCAAGGTATATCCTCGATTTAATGTTTCGGCTCCCACACATGCTACCTGCTCTGTTTTCTCACACTGATGTTCTGCACAACATACCTCATTTTGTCATACGCAACTGATAGTATCCTATCCACAGGGACTGCTAATAAGATCAGGAGCGCCAGTTAAGAATTACTGCCTAAAACCCCCGCATTTAGGTGAAACAACAAACTCTTGCTACAGTGTTTCCATTCACCTCAACAATCCGAAATGCTATATTAAAGAAGACTGATTTTCTCCACGAAGCTTGAAATATCACTATGAGTTAAAAAAAAAAAACACATTGCTTGAGGCAAAGATTGCGGCATTTTGTTCGGCCAAGGGACTATCTACGAACGGAATTGGTTCTCTTCGTCGCTTTATTCACTCTCAGAAGGGTAGGTTCCTCTGAATCTGGCCATTTTTCTCTTTTCCAGGCATGTTCATGCCCCGATTCCCGAACAAATTTGACTCTAGCATTTATCAAAGGACCAGCGTCTGCGAGGGAGAAATAAAAATGAAATTTCCACGAAACATCGGAAATGTAAGCCTGCACAAACTTTTTACCTGTACCTGCGGGGATGCTTCCTTCCAATATTTGCAGACTAAAAGTAGTTACCGCGGACTTAACCTCTGTGGAAACGAATTCGGTGTCAAATCTGATGCAAAAATCTTCATCGAAAAGAAGACATGAATGGAGTAGTTAAGGAGTCCGTCGAGGCATGTGAAAGGGTGTAAAGGAAAATGAATTTTAACGGGGTTTGGATGTCACCGTTGCAATGTCGATGCAATGTCTCTTCCTTTGCTTTTTTCTCAGTTGCCTCTTTTCCAAAAGAATGCTTTACTTACTACACTCAAAAGAATTTAAAATCCCTAAGGGCATACAAATTATAAAACTCAAATTACCAACCTATCGCGCTATCCGTCAACTTAAAGGTTGTTGATTTCTTTCAAGATAGTGACTTCTTCCTGTGTCCTCAAATTTCGCTTGTTCTTTAGAATTCGTCGTACTTCGTGACAGTTCCTTGCAGTATTTGCTTATATTACAGTTCTTGCAATTGTTGTATTAGAAATATAATATGTTTTAATGCTTTTCTTTGCTGTGTGCTCAAAATACGTGGGCGTATATTGAAGTGGCTGATTTCGAGTTCTGCAGTGTGGATGTCGCGTATTGTAAAAATTACGTTTTCTACATCTCACAGTGCCTCAAGGATACGCTGAAGCTGTGTGACAACGGAACTACAGTTGATGTGAGTACAAAACAATCAATTCCAGTTTTCTTCGGCCACTACACTGACCGCAGTATATTACACAATAGACCGAAACTAAATTACTTCTACCTTTCAGCGAGGGTGAATCGCTCTCGCGCGAAAGGGAAAAACTTCAATTTTTGTTTGATTTAACACGCTTG
The DNA here is from genome assembly GCF_055824585.1 of Amblyomma mixtum. Classification (NCBI taxonomy): domain Eukaryota; kingdom Metazoa; phylum Arthropoda; class Arachnida; order Ixodida; family Ixodidae; genus Amblyomma; species Amblyomma mixtum. The sequence continues at coordinate 148,783,014 of NC_143015.1, forward strand.
GCATTTTAAGTAATAAGATTTTTGCTGAATAGAACTTATAAGGTAAACACGCAGGAAATTCTGCTAGAGTTTTCATTAGAGCTACTAGAGTTTTCATCCATTACCTTTGTTTTCATTACGCCCCCGTACGGTAAGGTGTAATGGGAGTGGCCCACAGTGCTAACCTCTCCTACTGTACAAACAGGGGACTATTACTATACGAATCACAGTAGCGTTAACTGACTTTCTGGCTGCAAATATCCCGTTTTTACCAGGTTACATATCAGCAACAGCGTAACTGCCTCGAACGCCTAAATAGAGCTGATACTCACGTGATCATCTCAATTCAATAAAGCCCAGATAGCGAACACTGATCTCACCGCGAAAACACACTATCGGGTCTGGCAGAGAGTGACAGGCATTAAGTTTGGCACACGTGCAAAAGCCAATCATAAACACTAGTGTGGCACTAGCTTAGCTTGGGTTAACGGACTGAACCGTCAAGTCAAGCGTTTATATAGCAGAAATTCGCCGACAACACAAGCAAGAACACGCGGATCTGAGCTCATCTAGCTGTGTAAAAAAAAATCATGAAATTAAAGACAAAATGGTTCTCCGTCTTTTCTTCCCGAATGAGAAAGCGAAAGATCCCTTAAGCCGCATCTTTTGACGCAACGTAGTGTAACCACCGTACGTGTTTCGAGTTTTCAATTTTTCGCGAATTTTCCTTTGCAGTCTGGCTGATAAAAACTTTATCAAGATAGAACTGTGAATGGAACACCTTCTTAAGAGCTTCCCTTATAATCTTATTCTTTGAATCTGCATTTGGCTTCTCTCCACGAGGACGACATTACGGTAATTGTTGGAAGCGTGTAAAGCATGTCCTAAGATCTTCAACCCCTCTGATTTAGATATATATAGTTGTTGCCTTATCTGTGTTCAAACATTTGGAGTGCGCAAAATTTGCATAAATGTAGAATAGGAAAAGCTAATCATGCACTTTGTGCTTGTCCTTATTAATATAACAAAAACGTTCATAAGACAACAAGGAAGAGACTTTCAAGCGACACTGACGATTTATTTTCTTCCACAATGCGCTCGGTGTGTAGGAAACAACGTACGTGCATTTAATTAATCATTCACACTAAAGCTTCCCCCAACCATTCGTTGGCTGCGGCTACCCTCTCGTCGAAGCTAATTAACTTCAGGCGCTCCTAAAATACTTAGCTGAGCAGTCCTCATTAGTCTAAGAGCGATAAGGTTCTATCGGAGAAAAAAGTAATCAACCGCTCCCTGACGACCGGAGAGGACCGTTAGGCGACGCGCCAATGCAGCGCGGCACGATTTGGTATTAGAAGGGGGGGATCAGTTCCTACTGTCCCCGACAATAGAAAAAAGTATTCCTTAAGGTGAATATTTTACTTGAATTAAGGGGCTCTCCAAACCACATTTGCACAAGGATGACAAAGTGCGCGCTTTTTAACGGTCTGCGATGTCTCTTTCAATATTTCTGTAATATTACATTTTTTTCGTATCTGTTTTCGTCCTCTTGATTGCGTTTCGCGTCATCTCGATGAGGATGAAATGTGTTCTAGAAGGTTCTAATTTTTGTAATTTTGTAATTTACGTTTCCAGGTATCCTTCCTGATGTCACTTAGCTCGGCTGGTGAAGTAAGTAATAGATTTTCTGATTACATTCTTTCGTCATGTTTTCGCTGCTCTACTGTTTAGTGAATGAGCTTATTGATGCTTAGTAAAACAGCAGCCGTATAGCGATTTAAAAGACTTTAGTCAGCGTTTATCATCCTGCCCTAGAGAGGAAGTCATACTTGCATCCTGAATTGCACCTTCGGAAACAAGAAATATCATCACTCTTTTCTCTATTCGTAATGCTTACAAATCATGGTTTCTGAGCACCTTTTTTAAACAACGATTTTCCACCGAGAAACAACTCTGACCACCTAATTTTTTTTTTCAACCTGACGAAGTTCATTAATTTATTATTAAAACAGAACCACTTTCTTCGCTGAATTGCATTACGCGAAACTACTCATTTTAGAATTGCCCTTTAATCTAGCCCTTGTTGATGAAATCAAGTAACTCTCTAATGGTGGTACTTCCTAGCACGCCTATAATATGCGGTCGAAAATGATCCGTAGCTTTTCACTACAGCGTTCACCTTATCCGTACAGGAGTAGTTATTTTTCTGTTTCTGAATGCATCATGACAATCCACTGCTAAACAATTTGTCAGACAACTCTGCTCTAAGCTCAATACGAAAAAATGCAATTAATAGGGAAAATCCAGCTATTTTCCCGCGCTGTCGGACAACCTTTTTCGCACGCGAGGAAAAGCCAGTGCTGCACTAAATAATATTCCACACATCACGCACTGCGCGGCAGGGTAGAAAAGAAGAGACGAGTTCTTACTGGCTTATGGAGTGCAGAAGCGGAATCCAAAGGACTTGGTTTCTAAATTTGCCTGCAGTGATTCCTCAACAGAATCTCATTATTTGCATGGTCTCTATTCTCTCTCCTCTTTTCCTAAATAAATTTTCAGTAGAAACTGCAAGGTTTGTATTTGATTTTCATCCATACCGCGCTTAATTTAAGTAAACACTTTTCCTCTAGTGGGCAATGAGCAAAGTAATCTTCAGACGCGATATAACTTTTTACACAAGATTTGTAATAAGTAAATGCGTTCCTTTTTCTGACGGTATCTTTATGCCTTCCAGTCAATGACGAGGTGCACGAGCAAGCACTAAAATCTTAGCAAAACTCTGTGATATGCGCATTTGACAAACGAAACGCTTACGATTCTTCACTCAGTCGACTGGTAATTTTGTTATTTATTTATTTGTTTGCAGTGCGCCTTCTCGTATCTTCTGAACAGGGCGCCGAAATCGGTGCTCCTTAACATTGCTTGCGACATTTCGAAGACTGCAGCTACACGTTTTGGGAGTGCAAATCCAATAACCAACCTCTTCTCCCTGGCGTGTAAGTACCGATAAAAAAAGGAGGGTGGGTAAGACGCAGCGCTTCATAGCAAGCATTGCTCAATCATTAGTTTGTTACGTCATGTAGTGCTCATAACTCTTTCCACATACTTCTTTGTTTTTGCCTTCGTCAGTCTTCACCTACCATAATCGAGATCCCTAGCTCACACTTGAACTTTAATCGTGCTTACTTCCTCCAAACCCTTTGGTCTTAAGCGAGGAGCTTTGTTTCTTTTTGTTCACTGCAGCAGTCGTGCTAAGGTAGCGAGTAGTGATTAAAGGCGGCAACTGTACTGCACATGTGGTACCCTGTGCGATACAGCCATGCACATCAGAAGAAAAGTAAAATTGTGGAGGCTGTAGTGCAGTGTACTCGGAAGGTGCGGCTAAATTTGGGTCGGAAGCAAATGCAGAGGTTCCGCAACTATTTGCATATATCGACGCAGGAAGTACTTTTACCTTTATGCCAAATGCCTGGATGTTCAAACAGGTGAGACATGCTAGATGAGAATGAACTATGATTGGGTGCCTGTGTAGTAGGTTTTCAGAATATAGAGGGTCACAGGAAAAATCCTTCAACAGATTGAACTCGAAAATGAGTAAAGAATTAGAAAGATTTTGTAAGCTGCGAAATTTTTAAATTCCTCGTTTTAACTTGCATTCTTTCGACAGTTCCTCAGGGGTGTGGTCTAATCGCCCACGTTTCTTGACATTCGTGCAGTTTAATTAAAGAGATTCTGGGAGACTGATTTTCATGTTATGTTCTTCCGTCATGTGCCTCCTCGAAAACCAAAAACTGGGATAATGAAGTTCTTAAAATACGTACAGGACAAATCTTCCGTTCTCATTTCTGCGTTTTCGGCCAATCAAGCGCTTTGTGAAAAACTTTGTACACGGCTCTACAAAACCATCACTCACTTCGTTGCTGTAGCTGAGTGTCGCTAAGCTCAATCGTTTTCTTGGCTGAGGCTGGAATAGGTTATCTCCGAGCGAAAACGTTTGAGATAACTGCCACCTGATATTCGTAACATGCCCGAGAGAGCAGATGTCATGCTGCCGTGAATGAGGCCAATGTACCACGGCTGTTGCGGACCATGGCGCGCACCACTCAGTAGCTTAAAGTCCTGTTCGATTTTTCAAACTTTTTTACTTGCTTCTCCGATACTAATACAGCTTTCGTGAAGGATTTCCCTTAAATAGTTTGCCTTAATTAGCAGGAACTTATCTTTAATCGTTGTTCGGCACCTTTAATATGGCGCGTTGTAAATCATAGATCTTAGCTCTTCAAAGGAGAAGATCCTCTCTGGTAGATAGTTTGATGGGGGCTATATAGGTGTATCAAAAGGCTATTTTTCCACCAGTGCAGAACGCAGTGTGGTGAAAGCAATATGGTGGACAAGTAGGCGACCTCAAAAAAATATATATGATGATTTCACACTTCTTACCACATCTGAAAACAAGGCGCTTTGTTTTCTTGGTATTTGCTGTGCAACATTTAAACCGTGGATTTTTTGCACTAGCAGAAGAAACAGGAAAATACGATATAGCAATATGTTAGTATTGCTTATATGTCATATTAAAATTTCAAGGTCCCCTAGAATCTGTTTCTCGTCTTGAGGACAGATCTTATACGTAGCAGACTTCGGCATGTTTATTCAAAAATCTTCATGCAAATGGACGCGAGAGAGAAGTTAGCTTTGAATTCAGAACTTATGTCATCGTTAAAAATAAACTACTTTAACAAATACAAACATTCTTGTGAGCTCTCGGTATTTATGAAAGGACGGGAGCGCTACATAATCCTGGACACGTCGCTGTTTTCTTCCAGGCGCACTGCAATGAAGAAAAGAACAGGCTAAACCCTTCAGTTCGCAAGCGCGTCCTGCTAGCTACCCTCAATAAATTTTCATCCCATAACTCTCGCAGTTCGTTTCTCTATGACTGGCCTTTTCGAACATCTCTGCATTTTCTTGATAACTTAGATTGTCAACTCACGCAGGGGCTCTTTTCCTGACCTCTGGCAACAGGGTTTTCTACTGATTTCTGTATTTTAGTGCGACGTACGCATTCAAAAACATAGCCTGCATACACATATTGGTGTGGGCAGAGAAAAAGAAAGAAAAATATGTTGCCCAGCCCGCACCGTCTAATAGCCTGCATATAGCTTGCGTACTGCCGGCAGCAAAACCTTGCAGAACGTAGTTGCACAGTAGTTATGGCACTAGTCGGCTGGCTTGAAAGATGCGGGTTCGATCCCGGTTACTGCGGTCGCATTTCGTTGCAGGCGCAATGCTTTAAGCACGTATACTCTTCACTTCCGTGCACGTTAAAGAACTCCAAGTGGTCGAAGTCATCCGTAGCCCTCAACTCTGGCGTTCCTCATAGCTTGAGTCACTTTATAACGTTAAACACCATAAAGCGGTAAGCACAAAAGTTGGCAGGATGCGCCTGCAAGGAAACACAGTTACGACACCACAGTCTCGCGACTCTGGTGCCTGCTGTCATTACCAACAGTTAAAGATAGCAAACCCCCCCATGCAAGCTGGCATTTTACGCATTCGCCTGCCGAGAAAAATGGCATGAAATAAAAATGATTTTTGAAGAACCGTCAAGGTACGTCAGCATTGCTTCTGAAATCCTCAAACAGTGACTATAGCAGTCACTAGAGTCAATTAGACCCTCTCGCTGTTACGGAAATCTCCTCACCACATCCTGGAAAGCTCACAACTGAAGATATGAATGCACCTTGTTAGAAGTAGCCGCACCAGGAAGTGCAAAATATTTTCTTTTCATTGAGAGGAAAAGAGCACTAACCTCCAATGATACAGAGCATATGCATAATTCTGGCGTCTCTCGGTGGGACCGCCGCTGCCAGTGTCTGTGTTTAATAATATTATATTTTCTACAGCGGTCTTGAGTCTCTTCATTTTGAATCTCTGGTGCAACCTACCTGATCTGTCTTTGATATGTCATGGTCTAAAGCAAATATGAGTTGCCATTAACGAATGAACTTCTCTCCTTTCTATTCCAATCCACATACCACAGGTCACCATCACAGGTATACAGATTGGGCACACATAAGAATATAGGTCAAGCTTTAAGTGGCGACCTAGCTGTAGTCGAATATAACTCATAAACGAATTAGCAAACACACCTCAATGAGGCTCTCCGAACAATGGGGCCGTCCAATTTTCATGGCGCCGTGGGTGATCTCATTTAAATGTCAAGCTAGGAGAATGAGCGCAAAGTCATGGCATAGAATCGATGACATTGGCTTGATGGCCTACTTTCAGGAATGAGCGCAAAGTCATGACATATAATCGATGACATTGGCTTGACGGCCTACTTTCAGGAACGTTTGTCGTTTCGTTCTTGAGCGGTATCCGCCTATAGTAAACCCTCTTTCTCCGCAGCTGCGACACACATTTCAGAGGCAGCGTGCCTTTAGCTGCTTTTTCGTTTCTTCCACCCTCCATTTGAAGCCAAACCTACCGATCAATATTCTTCATTGCATTTCATTGTGCGTTTAAAATATCTATTTCCAGCATTCAGCTGTAAAAGACAGCAATGCGAACCGCTGCAGGCTACACGGCTTGAAAGCCATATACATACCTCCAATGGATGAAGCCCATTATAGAGAGAAGGTAGGCAGATAGACTCAGGATGCCATACCGGTATGCATGACGGCTACTTGAGTCGTGGTGCTTAGTTAGTCACTCGAATTAAGCTCCACAGCGAAGTGGCCAATACATCGTCTTTGTCACACGAAGAAAAAGCAACATGAATTCTTGAAGCACTCGGACCTGTATCTGCGAAGCACATCGTCTTCGGCACTGTCCGCATGCTCTACCAAACAGAGCACGTAATCCAGCGGACCCACTTAAGTACTGTGACAATAACCAATCGCTCCTCCATAATGCGAGCATAACGTGGTCTTTCATGCAAACATTTAATTCTCCCGAGCCTCTGAAGCTGCCGGAGACGCGTGGAACAGTGCACACGGCGGTTACAATTGTTTGAATGTTGTTTGCTGAACAATGATACCTATATGCTACCGTAATAACGACCATTAACGACGGAGCTTGGAGGGCATACGCCGAGAACAGTGCAAAATGTAGGCAGCAAGAGGCCTGATGAAGAGGATCGATTGCTTCAGCTCAGATGGAGGTAAAAGCGCATGCGCAAGAAGTCGAATACAGAAATTCAACAGGGAGCAAGTGCAGATATGAGCCACAGTGTAGACAGCCAGCAGTCAACAGATATAGATGGTCTTTCTTCTAGAAGAAGAGCAACACCACGGTGCCCTCCTCTGAGATATGAGAAGCAGTTTGCGTACACCAGGACATCGCCTTCTTCTCGAAAAATCACAATGTCTGCATCCTTCAAAAGCAAAGCGCTGGTAGAATCTCAATGAATGCAATGGTGTTGTTTAGAGTCATGTATGCTTCAACCAGATCCAGAGCTTCCGGCGTCGACTGTGCTTTTCAGTGCAAATGAAGGCCTGCTCTGTACTTCTAGTCTAATGGAAACAGCTTCTCGATTGGCTCCTGCTAGATAGTGGAAGTCGCGGAACAGTAAGATGCTCGCACTTTAGGTACCTGCCGGATGGAGTGTTAACACTGGTGGCGCTGACACTCGCTACCTGGCACAACGTGCCGGAAAACTGGCTCAAGGTTCCTTTCTGGAAATTTGTAGAAATCACCATAGCGGGAGCCGGTTCAGAAACATTATTTGTTCCAACTTACGCCCCGCCTGCTCCCGGATTTCTGCGATGTGTGGCAAAAACAGGACTGTGCTGTTGAAGCAAAACATTGGTTAGTATCGGCAATGTACGCCATGCCGTTAGCAGAACTTATGTGATGAACTAGAAACCCTCCAGTTAACACGTTGCTTCTTCATTTACATATTTGACTAGAAGGGACAGCTGTTTCATTTATGCTCCACGCTCTGTAGCGTTAGCCTTACTAGACACGACAATCGCCTGAACTGATGAACCTTTAGATGCTTCCATGGTGCGTACCATCGATCATCGGATGATTGAGTCATAACTTTGTCTGCACAAAATGTCGGGAGCCCTACGAAGAGCGCCAGAAACACCCGGCGAATATATTTCATATTTGTGGCTTTGAGATCACACTGCAAGCTACGACCATTCCGTGAAATTCCGAAACAATCCCACAAAAAATTCAGTCCCCTATTACATATGCAGCTGGCGCGCTCTGTTTGAATTATAAGGCAAAATCGAGCGAGATTGAAAAGTTCTGATAACTACTTGGTTCGACTTCTCGGTATAATAATAATAATAAATTCTTTATTTCACTCATGAAGTGAGGGAGTGCGGGAAAAAAAGCTGAAAATTCAGCTTGACTAGTTCCCAGCTCCCCAGAGTACAAAAAATTCAAGAAACAAAAGAAGAAAGGAGAAGAAAAAAATAAAATAAAGTAATGGCAGAGCGGCATAAGAACAGCACAAATCAGAATACAGAAATGCTTTGTTTACAAAGTCAGATCGGCTTGTACAAGGAAAATAAACAAAACAATTCTAATTGAACTGTATGAGACACCGGTGATAAGCGAAAGTACATGCCGGAAAAAGCCCGAAAAAACAAGAACGTTACATAAGTAAAGGAAAGAGACGAAGAAAAACAATGCGCATGAACAGAAAAGCGTTGCTCAAGCAAGGGTACAGCGTACATATGCAGAATGCGAGAAATACACCATCACATGAACGGATTGTTGTCTATGAACAGTAATTTCAGTTCTCTTTTTGAAGTTAACTCGGGAGTGATACCGTTTCTGTAACAGATATTTAACAAGTGTGGTAGCATTGTGTTAATCATTTGTCTTCCATAATCTGTCCTGCACGTTTTTACTAACCAAGGCTGTGTGCTTCTATATTCATAAGCTAGTGTCCTTTTACAAAGAGATGCCAACCGTAATAGACAATGAGTGTTGTTTTTTATTTCAATCCTATAACGCGAACACAAGCCGTGCGAGTATAGGCTGTCTATTTTCATTATACAATATTTCGAGAACAAAAGGTGGGAAGGGTGACTTCTGGGGACGTTTTCAATGTTTCTTAACATTTTTTTTTGCAATGTCAGGATTTTTTGCAAATTTCCTTTGGTTGTATTCCCCCAGACTAGTTGGCAATAGTTTATGTGTGAGTGGAATAGTGCATTGTGCAATAAAAGTTTAACCTTTGGAGGTAGAGTATATCTGTTTGCGTACGTTACTCCCATGATGCAAGACAGTTTTGAGATGACGTGGCTCACGTGATTGTCCCATGTCATATTTTCGATGAAATATACTCCAAGTGTTTTAAATGTGTTTACTAGCTCTATCTTTGAGTTGTTCAACTTAGTGTCTCTGTCAATGCTAATAATTAATAATAATCTGGTTTATAACTCAACAAAATGAATTCCTGGCTGTTTACTGCACTAAACCTTTTTTGATTAGCCTATCTTTACCGATCTCGTTCGGCCTCTTCAGAAGTTACCAACAAAATGAGAGCGTTAGAAATTCAAAGTGAGAACACCCTTCTCCTCTCGACGAACGCAACGCAACGAGGCCAATATGTCGTGCCAGTTGTTTGCCGAAATGCGCCGACTGCAAGCCGTGTCTTAAAAAGCAAAAAACATGCTGCTACCAAGCTAAATGAGTGCAGTATATCTACCTCTTGGAGGCCGATAAGATGCGCCTTGCAGGGAAAGTGGACAGTTAACCTAAATTGAGGCCCCAATTTTTAGGGGGGTGCCGGTGTTCGTGCAACGTACGGTTTGTTCTCTCTTATGGAGACTGGTAAATGTTTGCATCACAGTTCGCAATAAATTGCTCTAAAAGGTTCTGTTTTGTCCAATAAATGCACATAGACATCTCAGTTTGCTATTTTTCTTTCGGCGCTCAATGGCAAAATGGCCGTGTGACCGTCCACTTCATTAAAGTGCTTGGACAAAGTTGCGGCTGATTAAACAAACAGCAGCGGACGAATGCTTCAGGTTTCCGCCTAGAGAGCCATGGTTGTCGCTATTTCTCAAAACCTTATGGCCGCTTTTGTTTCGCGAGTGCATTATGCGCATTTTAATGAATGCGCATCGACTTCAAAATATCTAGATGGTCGCATTCGTACGACTCGCATTGGGTCCAAACAAAGATGTGCACCGACTCGATAGTGCAAATACAGGCGGAATACAGTGAACGCATCTTCAAACTGTCCGCGCAGTTTGTATATGTTGCAATTAAGAGATTGGAACTTAAGCATGCGAGGGCATAATCAGTGCGCTATCTTACCATCCACACATCGCGGCGTGTTCCGATATCACCACGCTGCAGACACCTATTTCGTGGTCACTCAATTTTATGCCTAAACATCTTATTTTCAATGGGCGATGCTTTTTTTGTCTGTACGCTGCACGAATTCGAGCAGCTGCCAGCCAATGCCGCTAAGTCTAGTAACCTATCACGTTCTGTACTGCACCTACCGTGTCATTTTCTTTCTTTATTACGTCATCGATGATGTCAGCGGGCTATGCTGGATGTTCAAAGTCATGCACCATTTGCTGGCACCCAAGAGAACTCGAACCAGTTGTCCTAATTTCCTGCTAAAGGTGAAATGGTTCTCGATTCTACAGGAACGACATGGCGTGCGCTTCTGTATTGGTAAGCGCGAATATAATTTATGTCGCGTCTTTATTCAATTTTTTTTCGAGCCACAAAGAAAAGTGTTGTTTTTTTAGTTATATTCATGTTGATAATTTCATTTTTAATAGAGCTGCGGGAGATAAACGCCTATGTTTTCGATTAATATATACTGCGACTGCACAGTCAACGGCATCACTAACTCCGCGCAGTTTAACTAATGCACCAACGCTGTGAAAGAAAAAAAAGGAGACAATAAGCGAGAACAAAAAGATGTTTTTTTTCGACAACTGCACTGGAGCGCAGCTGAAACTTCGGCGCGAAAGGCCATTGCCTGCGTCATAGTTCCTGTTTTTAAGATGACCAAACAGCGAGTACCGCAAAGCGTAAATCTGATGTAGCCGACACTTTGAAACCGGCTCCAGAGCATTTGTGTGTGTTTTGAAGCGACCCTGAAGTAATTTCGCTGGTCATATTCATGTACAACAGATCTACAGAGGGGTTCTTTGTGGATATCTAGACAAATTTAAAAGCTCTGCTTGGACTTTATAATTTCGAAATAATTCATAATAATCGCGGCTTGCAGTAGCTCGCAACTAATTAGGGCGACATCTCACCGCTGGTCTCCTATCCCGATGACGTCAATGGGCAGTCTGGCCGAGCCCACTGACGTAATCGGGTGCGCTCAGGGAGCGTGGATGAGTCGGTGGGATGGAGCACGGAGGGGTGCAGTCCCGTCCTGTTTCCTTTAATTTTTTGCTGCCGCGTGGGCTTTTATGAGGTGAGGAGGCCGAGAAGTCTGTCTGCTTGTCTGAAAAACTTTATTATTGTTACTAAATGGGAAGGGAGTTTGAGGTATCCCGGAAAGCACCACCCCTCGCAAGCACTAGGTGTGCGCCTGAGTACATGAGCTCATTGGCGACCGCTACGGCTCGGGCGCGCTCGACCAGGGCCTTCTGGCTCACCAGGTCGCTGCAGCCGAGGAGGGCTGCCTCCCAGTCCTCCCGGGAAGTAGCACCGCCTCTAATCGTAGATATCTTCGGCGTTAATGAAGCTATCTTAAAAATTGACGGTTAGTTGACCAGTGATGGAATACCGATCGATCAGGCTCTTTTGCTAAACTATGTATGCACCATTTCATGGTTCTTTTAAGGTTTCTTCATAAGATTACAGGGCAGAACTTAGCGCTTTTGATTAGACCCACCTGCTTCATCTATTATCAATCAATCAATCAATCACCTTTATTTCCTTTGAGAAGGAGGAGTGCGGGACTAAAAGCACGGGGAGCTTGACGAGGTCCCGACCCCTTACTAGTTGACAAACAGCAAGATGACGGCCAGTCATACATCAAAGTTAAAAAAAATGGCTGAGGCTTAACTTGGTTAAGCCTGGAGAATGCGAAGCATCATCGTGTCGCGTAATTTGGAGGCGCACAACCACAGCGACGGCGCGAGGTGGGCCCCCGTTTCTCCACTGTCGTGACGTCATCGTGTCACGTGGTGTGACGTCATGTATCACGTGATTTGGAGGCGCACAACCACAGCGACGGCGCGAGGTGGGCCCCCGTTTCTCCACTGCCGTGACGTCTTCGTGTCACGTGGTGTGGCATCATCGTGTCACGTGATTTGGAGGCGCACAACCACAGCGACGGCGCGAGGTGGGCCCCCGTTTCTCCACTGTCGTGACGTCATCGTGTCACGTGGTGCGACGTCATGTATCACGTGATTTGGAGGCGCACAACCACAGCGACGGCACGAGGTGGGCGCCCGTTTCTCCACTGTCGTGACGTCATCGTGTCACGTTGTGTGACGTCATGTATCACGTGATTTGGATGCGCACAACCACAGCGACGGCGCGAGGTGGGCACCCGTTTCTCTACTGTCGTGACGTCATCGTGCCACGTGGTGTGACGTCATGTATCACGTGATTTGGAGGCGCATAACCACGGTGAAGGGCTGAAGTGGTAGCTAAAGTAGTATGCTTCGCATAAAACAGACAATATCAAAGACACACTAAAAAAAAGGTAAACGCAAAAGAAACTCAAACAAAAATGCCGGTACAAATAATTAACAGTATCAACAGAAGCTGTCACGAACAAAATAAAAGTATTTTAGTCTTGCAAAAAAACAAGTTGGCAAAAGTGTTTGACGATGTCGTTTTGGTTACAGGTGGGATCAAACTCCACACGGTTTAGTAAATTTAGCAATGAGGGCAACGTGTAAGATAATGATTGTTCATCGTAGGATGTCCTAGGGGTGGGCACGGACCATATTTCTTTGTATCTGGTTTGACGATCACTTGTGTTCACCTGTAGTCTTGCAAGACGAATTGCATAATCCATATGAAATTTAACGAAAGCTTTATAGCGTACAATCAACCTATAATTGTATAAACAAAACACAGGAAGAATATCAAACTGTAAAAAGAGGCTTCGTGGAGAAAGTGTAGTGTACATCAGCAATATAACGCACTGCTCTCTTCTGCAGTAAATGTAGCCTGCGCAAATTGGTCACACCAGTTGTGCCCCACACCATGTTACAGTACTGCATGAGAGATAGCACTAAAGCATTGTAAAGCATAAGTTTCACTTTAGCAGGGATAAAGCGCCGCACACGCGCAATGGCACCAATGGCAGATGACATGGTTTCTTCCTCCTAAAACACTTAAAACGTTTGCCTTCTTCAAGCGGGCAATCCAGGGCGCCAACTGAGCCATGAAACCAAAAATATATTTAAAAAATTGTGACTTTTGAAGAGCAAGAACTTACAGATTACGGAACCGTAGCAGTTCGCTGCGTTATAATGAAGGCATCAAAATCGATCACTTGATGAAAAGTTTCACTTCTTCTCACTTTTTCATCTTCAACTTTTCTGCTTTATTCGAAACTCCGTCCACAAATCATGTTCCGCCCATGCGAACAGTTTACGTTACAATTAAAGCGTTCGAGGACATTTTCCAATTAACATAATTTTTTCTCGTCCTAATGCTTGGCAATGCTATGGGGACAAGCAGAGGCCGCGTTAAAGCTGGCACACAGCAATAGGAATGTGCATAATAGCGTAATTTTGGGCGCTGATGTAAGCGACCACAGGCTAAGATGGGGAGAAGTGAAAACAATACACCTGATTAATGATAAGACGTCCTCCTTTCCCCTTTACATGAGTGACATCAAAGAAGCAGAATCCACCTAACAAATGCTGAGAATGTCGAAACAAATATGTATCACTTCTACAAAATCATTGCGCACTTTATTTCTTTTTGCTTTGTTGATAACCTCGGATGGTACCCGTGCGACCTTGAGACCTCGTAAGTCGGAGGTCAACCACACTGTTTCCAAATGAAACACTTCCTATTCGCTGTTAAGGCAAATCCTCCCCACTCTTTACATACCTCTTCATACATCCAGCAATATATTGCTCACGAGAACAAGAGGAGTTTATGAACTTCTTATTTCTCGCAGCTTCCGAGCCGAGGTGATTCTACCGGAAGTTTCTTAATGCAGACGGTAAATATGCTTTCCCCTTTTTGATACTGTTTCCGAACATCAAAATATATTTACCCTTCGTGTTGGACTTGTCACAAATTTGAGCATTTGGACACCTTCCATTTCTGTGACCTCTATCAACTGGCTCGAGGTATTTCTAGCAACATACCCACACGTTGGTTTTTATTTTCTGGTTGTCTCCGTTTTTCCAATCGTTTGCTACTTCTCTACACAGAACATACCTCCACCTCTGGTTTTGCTAACATTCCTATAAATCAAATCAAATGAGTTTATTTGCCACCTAGAAGTTTTCAGGTGGAGGGGAGCTGCACGAAAAAGCTGCCCTTGGACAGCTTGACTGACCTACAGAACCCAGTTTGGCACAGCGGTAGCATCCTTTGGAAGCGCACGCGCACATATAAGAAAAATAACTCAGAATACAGCGTTATATACAATAAGATCAGTCATAAGTGAAAGTTTAAAGCGAGAACATTCATATTTAAACAATATTGTAAACAAAGCAAAAAAGGAAAGAAACTGCGACACAAACACACACACCGGAAAAGATTCAAATCGCACTAAATAAAAATCCACATCACAGTATGCTCGTGGAGGGCCCGAAGCTCCTTAGACGTGCAAGAAAATAAGTCGAAGCCATTCAATTCATATCCAATGAGTAATGGCGGAAGTAAATAACAGAGACCTTCTTTTTCCAAATTTAGGCGAGTAGGAGTCACGAGCCAGGTCTCTTTATGCCTTGTTTTATAATTGCACTCTCTTTTTTCTATTTATTAATATAAAATTTTTATTACCGAAGAGAAGTTTCCGAAGAAACCTACAGAAATCTTTTCTTTATATTCCTACTTTCGCTTAAGTGGCCTGCCTTAAACTTGTTCTGAATTGCGAAAATGAGCTATTTGGCATGCCCAGTCATTATCTTCCTGCACTGCGTTACCACCTACGGATTGCTTTGTGGTAACAAGCTTAAATGAACAAAGTTCCAGTGCCTTGAGGAATATACATAAGGAAGCAGAAGCAATGTATGTGCTCTCTTGTCAAAAATTTTAGAGACCTGGGGGTTTGCTTCTGAGCAGCAAGGTGTAGGTTCTATTGCATCGGTAGTAATCAAAGCCTTCTGAACGTAAGAAGATTTTTGAATAAGATTCAGTGAATGCTACAGGATTCCAAGTACACGGCGTAGAAACAACCGCCCTAATCTCTAAATCATTCCTAAAGGCTAGAGGGCATTCAGGTCTAAAGAAAAACTTCGTAAAAGCTCGAGGGCTGCGCTTCAACATTTGTATTGAGGCCACTTATTTCGTCTGTCATTAACGCCTTCGACGAAAATAGGACTCCGCTGACTTAATGACGTCAGCGAATTGTCACTTGAAACTTTTGAAACTTGTCAGAAAATCTGTCGGTCAGCCATTATTTTCTCGCCCTGTCAACCCCCGCACAACATTTTCATCGTCATCCCCTTTTCCGTCACCCGTTTCTCCGTTGTTAGCTGTCGCGAATCTGTTCGTGTTTTCCTCAAGCTGTTAGATCTATATGAAGTCCAAGAAGCAAACAAGATCTGCAAGAAGGTCACGGCAGTCGTATAAAGAATTGTGCGCCTCCTTCTTCCCCGGAGAAACAGCTTCGACGCGAAGGATGCTTTTCAAATTGGAGCTGTTGTGGTTTTTCATTGCTGCAGGCGAGTATTCAGCTGTTTACCCTTTCATAAACCTACCAAGAGCACAGTTTACAGTAAATCTAAGCCGTGTTCGTGCGCGTCGCATGTGCCGTGTTGTGCATTGTAAGACAATTGTGCCCTTCTCAGACTGTACATCTCGAAACTTCACAAGTTGATATTATACTCATCCTGATTTGGCGAACGGGAGTGTCTCCATAAGCTTGAAAAAAGTGCCTGCCAGTAATCTGTTCTTATTATATATTCATGCACTTTTTATCACGAGGAAAGAACGCAAGATTTTTATCTGGGCAGTACTGACCTGTGCGGCGAAACCATGGAAGCTATCTAAAAGCTTTAAAATTAAATGTACGACGGCGAAGCGAGCTATTGAAAGAAAACTGCTAGAGCAACGTTAAGAGACGTGATGGAAACAGATTGTGGTAGAAAATAAAAACGCGACTTAAAAGACATTCCATTTTAAATCGCGAAGATGAAATGGGCAGGCTATGCGAGCCAAAACCAAGGTAACAGGTGGTCATTGCTGGTAACGAAATGGATTCGAAGAAAAGGTAACCTTAGCAGGAGGAGGCAGACAGTCAGGTCAGCGAATGAGATTGGGGAGTGTACTGGGCTGAGAGATTCCAGAAGCATGCACTGGAAAGGATTGCTTGGATGGATATGAGAGAAGCCTTTTTTTCGGCAGTGGAACGTTGTATTAAAGCGACGTATAAGGGTTAATTGTGTGAGAATGTACGACAGTGGAATCCTACAACTGCCTCCTTTGGCGCTCTATTATATTCATTTGCTAATTAGTCCTAGCTAAGTCATGATAACAAAGTGCCTGACTTGTTTGCTGTGGATACAATATTAGAAAATAAATGCCCATGTGTTTCAGTGAATGCTAAATCTGCCAACAAACAACGTGCGATTGTACCGCTAGCGACCTTTACATACTCCAAAAAGACACTTTTTATCCGGCTGAATGTGCTGCATACAGCTTTTGTGAACGTGTTTGTGCATGAATCACCAGCATTGCTCAGCTAGGCATATAGTTGAAAATCTCGAACTATTGTGTTTTCTTCCCCTTTCTTTGCTCTTCTTTCAAATACGAGAAAAAACATATTACCTGCCTTGAGAGCGTAATATAAGCACCCTGCTTATATCTATTTACAGTTATATCAAAAGAAAGCTTTAATTTTCTTTCATGATGTTTCCAATTTAGGGTTAGCAGCGTCAGAAGACATCCCTGCTAACGGTAAGTAAACTGCAGCCGCCACTTGCTCATCAAGTTCCACTAAATCTGGCCGCGCAGTTACAAAAATTATTTTTCTTATTTCTTTTTTTTTTACTTGGTTTCCTCAAGCTACGAACTTTATTTAAGACTGTTTTTTGGACCAATGTTTTTCTTCTTCGTACCATGTAGGGAACGAATCAGTAAGTAGGCATATACCGTAAGATCATATTTCCTCTTAATCCAAATTCCCTTTCGTCCTATTCAATACTCGTATATCAGCGCTCAGTGAAAACACCCTTTTTAAGCGTTGTGCTAAAACTGGCACGCATCTCATGGTGTCATGAAAGTCATTACTAAGACCGCATTTAGAGAGCAATGCCTTGCGAAAAATTCTATATTCTCAAAACTCACAGCAACGTTCTTAGTATAAAAACATTTCTGCTTGCGGTTCTGGAAATCACAAAGTACACAGGCGCTTAATACGCTGGAGTGGTAGAGGCATTACTGGGCTTCACAGGGCGTAACATAACTTTTATTCTGTGCATTTCACAACATCATGTATACAGCACATTCTTCGAGCAGTGCCCACAGAAGTTGACGCCGGAGTTTGAGTAGAACCTCGGTTTGAAAGTTGCTCGTCATCCTTGTCTGTCTTTTTGTGTTTGCGTACCTCTGTAGTTTGCATTCAGTTTATCATTCAGTTTCAATCAACTGCCTCAGATCAAAACATGGGAGTCTTCAATTGTTTGGTAGTTTAAAAAAAATTATTTGTGATTTTTTTTAGCCGTGTGTCGTAACCAATGTCTCTGCTCGTCGCCTCATCGACTTCCTGTGTTTGAGTTCCTGTAGCTCTTAACTATCCCGCATCACAAATATTTGCATTTTTTTCTCATAAAAAGCTGTCCCTGGATGCTATGGAGAACCAAACACCACGGGTGAGTTGTTAATTATGATTTATTATGATTGGCAGATTTTATGATGCTGTTTCTAAGATGAAGGATGTGCGTCGTTAGAATAGTATGAAACAAAAAGAGTCTGAATATATTGCCCTTGCCTCTGTTAACCTCTGACTGGCAGTTAAAAAAAAGACAAGTTATCAGTTACCTCTACGCAAAAAAAAAAATCCGCAATGACTATGCTCACTTGCTTAAGGCGCAAGTGTAAGCAAAAACGACCGCTCTCCATCCGTCTGTCCTGCGTACCTTATTTGAATTCTTATTTATTTGCTTCGCAAGAAAGAATAATGCGCTGAGCACATGCGGCACAATTGCATGACTTGCAGACGGGGCGCACTAAAATGTTTACACACGCCGTTTAGCAGTCGCAGTTGCAGCGGAATTTAATTGGCAGATGCGGCTATCAGATGAAGGCGAAAAGGTTAGGCGGCACCTTGCTTTACGGGGGTGGTGAGGGTATGTAATGGGGCAGGAGGTGCGGTTGCAAACCTGGACTTGAACCTCCTTTTATCCAAGGTGGTGAGCTGCGTCTGCTCTCCGGAAAAGAACGCAAAATACTAAATCACAACCGCATGCAGATCCTTGGGGAAAGATAATGAAGATTGACTATTTTAGCCATGGATGCATTTCCTTGGGGAAAAATAATGAAGGTTGACTATTTTAGCCATTGATGCATTAACCCATTTAAGAGTGATTTCACTGCCACAAGGAGGAGGTATGCAAATCCTTGAATACCTTTACTTTTCGGTTGGTTTTGGTTCATGGGGTTTAACGTCCCAAAGCGACACAGGCTATGAGTTTTGAAAAAGTCAAAAAGTTCTACTACAGGCTATGAGAGACGCCGTAGTGAAGGGCTCCGGGAATTTCGACCACCCGGGGTTCTTCAACGTGCACTGACATCGCACAGCACACGGGCCTCTAGAATTTCTCGTCCAAAGAAATTCGGCCGCCGCGGCCGGGATCGAACCCGCATCTTTCGGGTCAACAGCCGAGCACCATAACCACTGAGCCACCGTGGCGGCGGCTTTACTTTACCATGCCGTCAATAAGTTTTCATATCAAGTAACTTTTGAGGTAAAGAGGAACCAAAATGTAACGCGTAAGGGTGAGCCTCAGTTCGCTAGCGAACGCTATCGAGGAGACTGATCTTCATATGGGCAGGACTTCCTTTTGTTGAAGCATTGGCTGGTGGAAGGCGTCTTGCCTCCCATCATCAGATCCCAGACCTAAATGGGTACGAGGTTTCAAGAGAAAACAAATTTGCACGGTAGTTCAATACATGTTTAAGAGTGATTGGGATGAAGGCTTTTATGTGGATCACAAGCTAGGAGGCGACTAAAGTCTCCCGTATCCAACAACTGATTCGCGATCTACACATTTTATGGCGCTGCTGGACATTCTGCAAAAAGTGGTCGGCTGCAAAAAGTGGTCGGCAGGAGGAAGATGACGATGAGGCCGAACTAGCTGCTGCCGCTGCAGCTTTCGCGCACCGCCGCTATTAAGTACGAAAGGGATGTACGTCAAACACAGACAGCACGTCACCACCAGCCGTTGCCGAACACGAAAGTTTGTGCCGGAAAAGCCCCCTCTGCGCGTGAACGCAGCAAGCCGCAGTAGGAGGCGTCTATACAGGCTTTTTTAGGGCCGGTACATCGACTGTCGCCGATGCCGGCCTGCCTCTGTGGCCGTCCGGTAGGAGCAGGAAGTTTTGATACAGAGCCGGATGAATGACGAGACTAACCAGCTTGACCTGAAGAAATCAGTGTCTTTTGTCCTCTTCCTCGTCTGGTTTAGCGCTGGCATCTTGGCATGATGTAGCCCCATCAAGCCCGGTAGCATGCTCTCCCGAACTGGCCACTTCGTCCGTGAAATGTCTGCGGCCAGACTTGAGGATGTTTTCACGCGGCGAGTCTTCCGCCTTCTTGCACCGTCCTAAAGGCGTTTCGAATCCCTTGGCGGTGTCGTACTACCGCGCATCCCACTCGATGACGACAAAGCTTGCACACAGCGTGAGGCTCGTAGAGCCTGCAGCTGGAAATCACATGATCCAGGATGAGCGCGCCCCATACGAAGACGTTGGTAGTAGCGCAAGGCACGTTCGAGGGCGTTCATGTGATGGTGGAGTCGGTTAAACTGGTTTTGGTTTGAGGAATGCGTACGCCTTTCAGAACAGCTGTATGACGTAGAATGTATATCTGCCTGATAAAATGGAGCGCGCGTACACTTGCTTTCACTGAGGTGCGAGACCTACGTATCACAGCATCACAAAAGACATTTTTCGTCTCATTGCTTTGATGTCAGCTAACCAAAGTGGAAGGTAATACAACATATGAAATATCAGAAAACTATAGGCAAAGTGTTTTCTATATCAGTAATTGAACTTCATACTTTACGTTTTCAGTCAGCCGAGAAGTTAACAGCTCGACAACGGAACACACAAGTGCAGGTAAGTACAAAATATCGCCTCATATGCCTTTCTAGAATGTAGCTCTACGACCATCAAACTCCCTTCAAGGACGATGCATTAGACTAAAGAAATTCACAAGCTTGGATCTGGCAGTCATTCAGAAAAATATATAGGCAAATTGCACCCCAAAGCCTCGGCACGCATAACAGTAGATTTCTACAAATAAAAAATGTCAAGCTTTTAATCTAGAGCAGTGCTGCCCGCTGTATATTAAGAAGTCAGAGCTGGCATTACGATGTTGTTGAAGCAGCCGCAAAATTTTTAACTATCTTATAACGCTGCCTTATCTATAAGCGGGATCATCACTGCCGTATGAAACAATTCCGTTAAGCTAATTTAGTCAGGCAAAAACGTTCCAGGCACTGATCTCGTGAAAAGGTTTTTTTCGTGCGCAAATATATAAAGTGCTATAGTTTTTTTTTTTTTTTTGCAAAGTGAGTAATTAAATAAACCCGGTGTTGTAGGTATTGTGTGCGAATGATTTTTAAAATGCGAACGCGCACTACGAAGCTACGACTGGTGCTCTTTTATAGGCAGTCGGCTAACCAAACCTGTGATTTTGAAGTGCACTTCATTCGACTATTAACCAACATAAATTAGCTAACTGGTTTGGCTTTAGTTTACGGGGTTCAACATCCCAAGGCCACTCAGGCTATCAGGGACGCCGTAGTGGACGGCTTCGGATAATTTCGAGCCCCTTGGATTATTTAACGTTAACCGGGCCTCTAGTATCGCACAGTACTCAGGCACCTAGCATTTCACCTCAGTCGAAATTCGACCGCCGTGGCCGGGATCGAACCCGCGTCTTTCGGGTCAGCGCCCGAACACCATAGCCAGAAGAGGCACCACGGCAGCCAAATTAGCTACGTTATCTTATCATTAGCGGAAAGTGGTAAGTTGGT
Organism: Amblyomma mixtum; assembly: GCF_055824585.1. Classification (NCBI taxonomy): domain Eukaryota; kingdom Metazoa; phylum Arthropoda; class Arachnida; order Ixodida; family Ixodidae; genus Amblyomma; species Amblyomma mixtum. The sequence continues at coordinate 148,804,343 of NC_143015.1, forward strand.
TTGGTTTGGTTTATTGGGGTTTAACGTCCCGAAGCAACTCAGGCTATGACGGACGCCGTAGTGAAGGACTCCGGAATTAGACCACCTGGGGTTCTTTAACGTGCACTGACATCGCACAGCACACGGGCCTCGAGAATTCCGCCTTCATCGAAATTAAGCCGCCGCGGCCGGGATCGAACCCGCGTTTTTCGGGTCAACAGCCGAGCACCATAACCACTGAGCCACCGCGGCGGGGCGGAAAGTGGTAAGTATAAAGGTAGAACAGAAAGTTGAACAACCGTCGCGGTGGAATGGCGTTCTGCTGCTGATCCCAAGGCAGAGGATTCGATCCCTCTTGTAACGGGTACATTTGGATGGAGGCGAAACACGGAAACGCGCCTCTGGTCTGTCATCAACCCGTTGACTCAATGTTATGCACCGTGCCAGCGCACGCTAAAGAACCCGTAGTGGACACGCTTAATCCAGATCCCTTCATTAGGGCGTCTCTAGTAGCCCATGTGACGATTCACTTGCCACATAGCGCTAAAAAGACACGGACACAAGGGAGACACACAGGACGGGCGCTGTTGTGTGTCTCCCTTGTGTGTGTCTCGCTATTGTGTGTCTTTGTGTGTCTCCCTTGTGTCCGTGTCTTTTTAGCGCTATGTGGCAAGTAAACCATCACCAACTCACCCAAGCTTCTACCATGTGACGAACCAGGACATTTACCCCCCCCCCCCCCCCCCCGTTTACTATTTACAAGAGAAAGTTGAGAACTGCCAATTTCTATTGCTTCTGTCGAAGTAATCCCTGTGTCGTTCCTTTTCTCGATCTTGAATAAAGCGCATGGGATCTAAACTTCCCACATGGCGTGACGTCACGCGTCACAATCTTAGCACCCTTAAACGGGCCCCCACAGAAGGAACACTGCTTATCAAAGCACTAATCAAAGTTCAGGCCATCGACCGATGTTCTTCACCCGCAATGAGCGCGGGCACTTCGTTTTGTTAGGATCAAAATGCTGGAGTAGAAGCGAGACCATGCCACTGCCATTTTACGGCATAGCATGTTAACCTTTACACATTGCAACGTCCTCTTGCCTATTGTGTAGCATCACAGTCCATGTTGAACGAAGCGCCCGCGCTCGCCGCATAATCGTCTTTGTCAGCAGTGGCCTTATTAGTCATTGCAGCTTTGTAAGACAGAATATCCTAAGTCAGGGCACTGTTAATGGTTTCTATAACCGCTTCTTGCGAACGCCTAGCCACTTGATAAGTTTTTAATTTCCCTGGCTTTATTTTAAATTTGAGAAAACAATCCTCAAAAAAAGAACATTGAAGAATGAAACTGAAATAAGACTTTCCGATTTTCCGCACCTCATAGATTGCAACATTTTAGCAAGACTCTGCCACTAAATGGTTAACTAATTAATATTTATTGATAGAAAACTAATAACAAATAAAATATGCCGACGTGGCTAAGGTGAGGTCCCATAGGCTTACACTGGGTGAATATTCATGACGTTAATAGTAGTTTTCTAAGGGCATAAGTTTCTTTCAATTCTTTTTCTACGAAAGAAAGACGATGGTCGCTGCGACTTCCTTTAAAACAAGCGCACTGAATTCGCCTGTGAGGATTGCCTAGCTTTTCTTGACTATTTGAGAATATCCAGAGGCAAAGAAAGCGTACTTTTCTGATCAGTAAAACGAACTAGCTCCGCGCAGAGGAGCTAGCTGAGTGGTGCCAGCGGCATTCCCAGAGAAAATCGTGAGTTTTATGTACACGTGGGCTTCTCAAATGGCTCATATTACACAGCTGAATGCACTCCAGGTATTTACGTCTTAGTTCAAAAGTATGGAAAACTTTCTGGTCTCATCTTAAAGAGTGCTAAGACCACAGGAGATGAAAGACCGCAGACAGGTGCATTTGGTAGACAACAAACACGCGCAAAAGTGGTCGTTTACGCGTCCTTTCAATCAAGTACTTGCCACAACTCTCCCAACAGACTGCCAACGTAAAATTATTGGGTGAGTTGGGGCCTTTCCTTTTGAAGACGGCACCTAAAACCCAGGCACAGCGTCTTGAAAGACAAAACACCGCGCTGTGTTCGCTTTCTGTCTGCGTCTCGGCTTGCGCCCAAACGTTCAAAAGTTATACTTGAATGCTACGCAGGCCAAAAAGTGTTTTTAATTTGCACAGGTAAACTAGAAGTAAATATCCGCTAGATGTTGAGTGGTAATTTTTTCGCAGGATCCGTGACGTCAACGACAGCTTCAAGTAAGTCACATTTCCGCGGACCTTTTCTTGCCCATTTCAACACCACTCCATCATTTTTTACTGTTAAAAGACACATAGCTACTTCCAGCGATATTGTGCACAAGACGGCAAACATAAGAATCCGGCAAGCACTTAGCTCCTGTTTGCATCAACAGATGCGAGTAAGGCGCCCATCACAATGAGTGGCGCTTAGAGGTGACCGACGAATTACATCGTAAATGCGTCGGCACCGCCGCTCATGTTCTTGTGCTAGTGCTGTAACGGGCGCAAAGTAGTCCCCGTAGTCGGTAACTGGCCAAATTTAGTCCCTTTTAGATGCCGATGAAAGTGTCTTGAGGTTTTTTACCCTTTTTACCATTGTATGAACACGCGCTATGCATATGCCGTGCATTACATACACTGCAGGTTTGTGCATGACTTCCACATTCATTGAAACCATCATTGAAACCGCTAACTCTAGCCGTGTGCCACGCTTCTGTTTTCACTTTCCACTTTCGTCTGAAACGTTTGAAATATTTCTGGGTGTAAGTACAGAAAAGGACCAGCTGTAGTTGTGGGAATGACCATCCGCAATCATAATGCTATCTTGAACCAAAAATGCTAAAGAAAAGTCGTAGTTCAGCAGGCTGTACATCGTGATCACAAACTCGATTCATTGATAAGAAAGTATTTACCTGAAGGAAACAGACAGGGAAATGAATTATTCTGTTTACTGACATACAACCTTCACGTCAACATACCATTTATGCTTTCAGACAACACAACAGTCCAGGCAACTACAAGTAAGTCTGTACAAGCTTTACATGCTTTCTATTTTCCATTCCAATTTTTTCTTTTTAATTATTACATAGTTTCCGGGCAGCGCACAGCTGCGCTAGTCGAAGTTGTTTACAGTAAGGAACCCTCTGCATGGTTACTGGGGGCAAAATTATGCGATATTTTTCATCCATTTTACCATTTTATGAATAGTAGCTAAGCGTTTGTCGTCCAACGAATACGGTAGGTTTGTCGACGACATCGCGAAGCAACTGCTATATCATTCACTCCACAACCTACAGCTTCTTACCACTTTTCTGCTTTCGCTTTCTGGTTTGCTTTCAACATTTTTTAATTATTGCTTGGTGTATGCCAATGCAAGTACGAGCTGTAGTTATGGGAATGAACCTACGCAACCATACGGCTATCCTGAACCAGGAATTCTAAACGAAACTTAGTTACGCAGGCTGCCGAATTTGCTCACTTGCAGGTGCGCTTAATTTCCAAGAAAACCTTTTCGGAAGGAAACAGATGGTGAAATTAATTATTTCGCCTACGGATCTACAGCCTTCACGTCAACATGCGACTTATTATTCCAGGTACCACGACAGCAAAGCCAGCGACAGGTAAGTACTATACACAGAAATTGAAAATTGGAAAATTGGTTTTTGATGAAAGGAAATGGCGCAGTACCTGTCCCACATATCTCGTTGGACACCCGAACCGCGATGCAAAGGTTAAAGGAAGGAGTGAAAGAAGAAAGGAAGAAAGTGGTGCCGCAGTGGAGGTCTCCGAAATAATTTCGACCACCTGGCTATCTTTAAAGTGCCTCCATCCTCCATTTAAACGCTGCCGCCGCGGTCGGGTCTGAACCCGGTTACTCCGTCCCAGTAGACGAATTCCTTAACCACTGAGCCATCGCGGCAGGATTTTTTCCTATTAACCTACAGCCTTCACGTCAAAATGTAACTTATTATTGCAGGTACAACGACAGTCGAGCCACCGACAAGTAAGTTCTGTACAAGCTTTCCGTTGTTGCTATCTTCGTAGGAAAATTTCGGTTTTTAACCGCAATGCGGTGGCTGACGAGATACGGCGCGCCCAATCGATCAGCGATTGTTGGTCGCTCAGGTCCGAGCCAGACAGCGCAGCCTCTCAGGACGAGAACGAAGCGTGGGAGATAGTTTTCGGTTACCTGGTGGATTCGGGTACTTCAAGACACAGTGATTGATAGTTGGGTTGACTGTTGCACTACGGACAGCAGTCGGGGTATTGCATTGCGTGGGGAAGGAAAGACGTTTCTTAAAAAAATGGTAGGGTACTTTACAGTCTGGAGCTGGCGCCAGGCGCCAGTAACCAACTTCTTTGCAGAGGAAGGGTTGACTAGTGGAAAAGCAGCCGATATTAACATGATAGCGTTAAATGCCAAGTTGCGCACAAAATGCGGCCTCGGTGTGGTCGTGGTCAGCGTTGTGGGTTAAAAATCACGGGCATGGCTCTGGCAGGTGGTGCCCAGAGAGCCACCTAGAAGGCAGGTGGGCCACCCAGGTCACGTGACATTGCGGCGTCGTCAGAACCTGCCCCCCGCATTGTGAGGAAATTACGCGGCGCACCGCAGAAGGTGGCAGATAAACGAATGATTGGTTGCTCGGGAAGATCAACCTGGCCCGCACAAGGCTTACCGAACGTAGCACCTGCCATCGCAGGGCAGTGGCGCATCGCTTAACCACTGCACCACTGCGATAGAAAGAGTGTGAGGACTCCCAGGCATTTATGAGTGTAAATTACAGAGTGACCTTCAGCATATATGGGAATTAAGCTATAACACTATCGCGCCATACCCCTAAAGTGGAGCTTAAGCGTTGCCTCCAATTTTTTTACTGTGTTCGTTTTCAACCTTCTACCGCCCGCAGTCTTAGCTTACTGTTGAAGCTTCTGAAAACATAAGAAATAACTGGCAGGGCATAATGAAACACGCACACATACTGTGTCAGAAAAAAAATTGTGTTTATCGAAGGCTGCTTAGCGAAAATATTCTCCTTTGGAGTTCCTGTTTGTGCTCCTGCCTCACACGTCTACACTCCATTGTATGCACATACACTAACCACCGTTTTTCTTCTGTTGTGATGCGAATCCAACGAGACATTTCTGGCTCTGAAATGTCCTCGTGTCATGCTAGCGATCATTCATCGTTCACAATTTTTTGTCAATATGAGACCACCCGTCTACAGGCCTCATTTAGCAAGTGTTTTTAACAAAAAATTATGAGAGAAGCCCTCTGTCCAGATAATACTTGTCATGTGTGCTTCTTCTTCTTGTCCCTGTCTTTTAATTGCGCTTTGCTAAGTTAAGATAATACTATGAACAGTAAATGATTTTCTCTCAGAAAAAATGGCAACAAAGATTAAATCCGAGGTGTAAGATCAGAAAAATACTGTATCAACTTTTACGTCTGTGGAAGACCGGACATCAAAAGAATAGACATATTTTGCATATTCCCATTTTATAAAGATAAATATTTTTCCTTCCTTTCAGGCACAACCACCATGAAGACAACCACAAGTAAGTTCTCGACAGTATTCATTTTCAGCTGTCCTCGAGCGCCATTTATTATTACTGAATACGGCGACCTAATATATTAGCGCTATTGACTGTATCTAATGGGCTGTTGGGGAAGTGAACAAATAAAACTTCGAAAGAACGCCCAGACTACATTTTTATTGTCTCTTTTGGCTTCCTAATGTTGCATTTACCGCAAGTTTTGTGAGTCGCATCAAACCATCTTCCAAAACATCATGCATTGGGTTTTCCTTGCAGCAAATGTCTGTCGAGCCTACGCTGTTCTGCAAAAGTTATCTGTTGTAAATATGAGGAACATTTGTTACCGAAGTTAGCAGCCGGGTATCCCTGGCTGAGTCAGCGAGGTATTCAAGGTGCAGCTTTTACTATATATATTCTGTACCCGGTTCCATCGGGGGACTAAAATAATATAATTGCTATTATTAGTATTATTCAATTTTCTTTCATTAATTTATTCTCCTACTTTTCGGGGTATTTACAGTTCTTCTTCGCAATTTCTCAGCCGCTCCCTCATCTCTTAAGCTTATACTCTATAAAACACTTATACGTCCTAAACTAGAATACGCAGCATCAATATGGGACCCTACACATGATAACCTTGTATATTCCTTGGAACTAGTCCAAAATAATTCCGTTCGCTTCATTCTTTCAAATTACAACCGTACGGCAAGCATCACAGCCATGAAATCTAACGTGTCACTCCCACCGTTACAATCTCGCCGTAAAGTTGGTCGCCTAACACTATTTCACAAGCTATATCATCACGTTACGCTTCACGACTATTTCATATCACCCCCAGAATACATTTCACGTCGCATCGATCACCGCCACAAGGTTGGCATCCCAACATGCCACACCAAATCTTCTTTTCACTCATATCTTCCTCGCACATCTGTGGAATGGAACCGCCTTCCCCCCGATATTGCAGCCATTGCAGATAACAAAACCTTTCACGACGCAATAGCTAACATTGTTTATTCTGAAAGAAGTTGATTCATGTGTAATATCTGTTTCTACTGTGTTATGTACATTGATTTTATGTTATTTACGCTTTGTGAATGTTGTTTGTTTTAATTTGGAGAAAATTTATTCTGTACTACCTGTTTTCACTGTATTGTATTCATTGTTCTTTATCCTAATTAACCCACTCCCCTCTGTAATGCCTATGGCCCTGAGGGTACAATAAATAAATAAATAAATAAATAAATGCTCTAAACAAATTTATTTTTTTTTCGGCTGAGGATAATTACTACTAGTATTCTTATTATTCTTGATTTTCATCGTAGTTCCCTAGCACGTCGGTTATCCTCGGTGTTCGTTGGTGCGCATGCGTGCGGTGTTTTCTGGCTGCCGCTCAACGGAAAGTTGTATGTCTCGCCCCCCTTCTCGTCATAGTCGCTACTGGCTTGTTTCCGCGGGGCAGATACACACGCTTTCAATAGTCACGGTGGCTGCTACGGGGCTTAGGTAGCGGCCACAACTTTTCGTCCGATGAGCGCGCCCACCGCTTCATTCCTTCGAGAGTTCCCGAGCAGGTCGGATAGCCGCGGTTATCGTTGGGGTGCGTGCGTGCTCTGCTTGCTGGCTGCCTCTCAAAGGAAAAGTGCCTGTATCGCTCCCCTGCTCGTCATAGTAGTTTCTACTCGTTGCTTTCTGCGAGGCGTCAACACATGCTGGTGGTTTCAACGACGGTTGCGGCGGGTGTCCAGAATCTCCTGCTATTCTTCCGGTGAGCGACGCTGGCTGAGTTTGTTTTAGCAAGGCTTCCATGGATGAACCGTTTCCCGGACTGATCTGCTATTAGTTTTGTTGGCATTTTTCTGCGGTAGAATTCCAATCCATTGTAGCGGTTGTTCTTGTTTTTCCTGTCACAATGGCAAATTATGATAATTGGATTGCTGGTCAAAACCCTCTTCCTGCTGATGGAAAACTCATGTCATGTGAGGACTGCCAATTTTCATATCATCGCGAAGAGTAATGCTCTTGAATAGCCGTTCACACGTTTACTACCATGGGCCAAACAAACAGAGAAGTTTGGGTACGCAAAACTTGTCGAGCTAACAAAAGGATAATCAATAGCGTTACTGAGACTACTGATGAAGACTGTGGGCCAGAGCCCTCACAGCTGAATGAGCTTAGCGAAATCACGAAAAGTATAGAATCGCTGCCGGTTTTTTTATAAGAAAGTTGATTCTCTCCCACTGATGCAGGGAGAGTTCACGGTGGTCTCTAAATCATACCGGCAGCTCGAATTATCGGTGTGGTTTCTATCTGAGAAGTGCGATTCCATTTTGACACATCAGCAGGATAGTGAAGAACTTCAACTGCCTCAAGGAGCTGAACTGGAAGCTTTGAAAGCACCTGGGTTTGCTCAGTTAGCTTTAATACAGACACTTGAGGAAAATCAAAATGAAATCGAACAATACAGCAGAAGATTGTATCTTGAGATTCATGGTTTGCTTGAGAAGAACAGTGAAAACTTGACACAAACACTACTGCAACTAGGCATCGAAACCGGAATTGGCTGGGATTTTTTTCTGACATCGCGGCTGCCCATCGCTTAAAACCTGAAACTGATGGTACACCAGTGGTTCTAGTGCGCTTCACTTCAGCAGCCTGGAAAAAAAAATGGTTAGACGCTCGCAGTAAGTTCAAGCAGTCCGTGAAGATTAATCGCTTCCAAAGATCTTTTTCAATAAACTTGACTAAGGCTTACCGCGACCTTTTTTGGAAAGCAGGCCGAAGACAAAGGCCGAGTGTTATCAGTTGTGTTGGGTGAAGGGAAGGAAAATTTTCGCGAGAAAAACGAAAAACAGCATCTCTTTTTCGAATCGGTAAACGAGCAGATCTGGAAAACATGTTTTACCCATTGGCCCTTTTCGTTCTATGAACAACCAATTTTATTTCATTTAAAGAATTCCGATACAACACGTGTCGTTGTTTCACGGTTGGGAAAAGTTTTTTATCGATGAATCTGCAGCTTGCTTTGTGACGTGTTTGTAATAACTGAAATTAGTGTTTTTCGGTCTTGCCTTGATGCATTCACCTTGCAGAGATTTTCGGCCCATTCTGTTGCACGAAACGTACGTCGTGGGGGACGTATTGGTGTTTTCGTGAATGAAAACTGTTGTTACCCCTGTAGATGCATCTTTTCAGCATGCTGAGTCTCTAATGGTCAAAGTCTGTAAAGGGTCATTTTCTGTGTATCGTTTATCTCTTTAGTCACGGCCTACCTCCACCCTTTCACGGTTACTTATTGTGCTTGAAAAAACCTTGCTGGGTTGGACTGCCGTGGACAAGTTCTCTTTGACTGGGGACCTTAATATCAGCATTTTACGCCCTCCGAAAGTGTCTGTAAATGGTTACCTATCGAAGTGTCTGCTTATAGTCTAGAATGTGCAATTGGAGTTTCTACTAAAGTGGATCTAGTTAAGTAATTGACTAGTGCAGTCATGCCATGATCACACAGCAGTCAGGGCTCCTGAATCCTCATTTCGGTCATGTGCGATTTTACAAAGGTTCGTCGCCCACCATTTCGTCGCATGCCGTCTTGCTTTACAGAACGCGTCTTGAACTACCTATACGCTATTTTCTTCTGGCTGGTGCATATGTATTTCCCATAGCCAATGAATCCAAGCTCGACTGATAATCTTATAGCTTCGTTTGATTGGGCATCTTTAGTTAAGGATATTTGAACGGGCACAGTCTATGAAAAAATTTGTATGCAGCTGAGAAACTTTGAACTATAATCCACTCGATTGGTAACTAAAACAGTCAGAAAGGGCCACTGCAGGATGTGGCCGGAAATTCTTAATGGAATTCCGTATCAAGATAGTTTGTGTAAACGGTGCAAAAGAAGTCCTAGAAACCTATCTCTGCGTTTGGAATACAGGTCGGCAAGAAACAGATTTGTCACCATTTTGCGTGGCGCAAGGCCCCGTTACTTTCTTTTATCAGTTTCAGCAATCTTCAGATTATGTGACCAAAACTTGTTCTGTGATAAATATTCGCAGAGGTGTGAATTCTAATGTTCTATTCGTCAGCCTCCGCCAGCAGCAGATGCTTTCAAAAGGTACTTTGTAAAAGCGTCGCAAAGGGCTGTTACTCCATCTACTAGCTCTAGTTCGTTAATGCGATCCATACCTGCGTCAGCTTTCCTTCATAGGGTCTCAAAATGTGAATTTGAATAGATGCTTTTCAGTTTCCGTCCTAGCAAGCCCACTGGATAAGATGGAATACCCTTACACATCTCTCGGAGGAACTTTAATGCTCTGTGAGATATCCTTTGCATGCTGAACGGTTTCTCGGAAAGTGACGAAATTCCTGAACGGCTGAAAACTGCAGTTGTTTTACCCCTACACTAGTAGGAAATAAAAATAAGATTGAAATCTACCCGTCAATTTCTGTCTTACCTGTAATTCCCCAGGTCCTTGAAAAATTTCTTTTCTTCACTATGTGTTTTCTTTACAAATTTTCTGTCCTGAATGGCCACCAGTTTGGGTTTCTCTGGGCGTAGTACTGTGGCTCTTCTTGGGGAGCTATCGGATGAACTCTTTTCAGCGTTTGATCATAATCTTTTTGCATGTGCTCACGTCATATATATAGCGAAAACATTTGACTCCCTGAACCATCAAATCTTGTTAAGAAAGCTTTAATGGTTAGAATCCCGTGGGCCTTTTTACCACATTCTCGGAAACTACCTCAACAGTCGTTATCAAGAGGTCGCTACCGATGATAAGGGCGTTTTCAGTTGCAAGTTGCCGCTGAATACCGGTGTACCTTAGGAGCCAATTGTATCTCCAATGCTGTTTAATATTTCTGTCAATGACTTCCCTTTGGCCGTTTCTAAACGTTTGGTGTGTCAATATGCTGTTGACACAGTGTTACTAACCAAGCATTTTCTACAAAATGGTCTCTGGTATGTTGCAAAATGACATTGGCAGTGCAATGTGCTAGTTTTCTGGTGATGGAATTGCTGTCAACATCCAAAAAACACAGCTCGTCTGTTTTCGTTCCCCACTAAAGACAACTGTTATTGACATTCCTATTTACTTACTTATTTCAAACTGTGTGTCTCCTAAATATTCACCTATTGCCTATGTGGAATGTATTAAATATCGAGGAGTGTCTTTCGGCAGTAGCTTAATCTGGCATCACCACTTATCTCATCTTTGTTCTAAATAGAGGTCAGTGGCATGGTTGTTGTTTTATATAAAAAGTTTTGTTCCTTTTACTGTGCAAAGAGCATTTGTACAGCTATTGAGGTATAGTGTGTTTATCTTTGTATTTTGCTCGGATCGTTCGATATGCACGATTGACCGCATTCCCAAAAAATATTCTTAAAAACGTTGCTTATAACACACTTATTTTGTCAACCGCAAATATATTTCATGGACTAGGGCTCCCGAAATTCAAATCGTTGTTCATTGACGCAGTTGTCGTTAAGCATTATTGGTATAGTGAATTTAAACAGACTACCCCCCGACGAGAAAACTACCCCGACGAGACAAATTAAAAAATGTAACCGTTACGTTGTTCCTCGTTCAACTACGAGGTACGGTGCGGCCAGGCGATGCGCTTATGTTCCGGATACTCTTAGCAACCTGCCGGATGAAATCATTACGGCTAATTCCAAAGGAAAGCCGAGAGAATTACTGAACAATTAATGGTAGAGTTAGTTTTAGGATTAATGCAGTTTCTTTCTCCGGGAGAATTCTGCACCTTTATGTCCTTTTTAGTTTTGTTTGCATCGATAAACTGATTATTAGTGTGCTTTTCTTTTTTTTGTCTATACTCATGATTCATGCTTTGCATGCCATGTATGTTTTAGGCATGGTCATGCAAGACATGCAATGGCTTAGATCGGTTTGTCTCGCATGTATTTCAATTAACGGTGACAAAATAAATTATTATTATTGTTATTATTCAATTTCCTTTCATATTTATGTTTCTTTTAAGGGCATTTAGAAAATAAACGCTGGAACATAAATATTTTGTGTGCTGTGGCAAAATCGTAGGTTCCGTGCGCTGTCCACAAATTTATCCTCCGTAAACCGATGTTTCTTAGCTTCAGCGGAGCACTACAGTCAGCAAAATAATGAAAAAAAAACCTTGCATTTCTTCCTGTATAGCATATGAATGCTCATCACCACAAATAAATAATTTTGCTTTCAGGCACAAAGCGTGCTAAGCGAACCAAACGTAAGTGCCTGCCACACCTTCTTTTCATTTGTGTGTTGAACTTCCATTATCATTTTAAGTACCGGCGTTGCATCCGAATTTTCTTCTTACTGATGCATATATGTCGCTATTGTTTAGTGCCAAACAAGCAAATTAACAAGCAGGAGCGTGTGTAATATAGCTAAGTGGCCCTAGAGAGAGAGAGAGGGAAAGGCAGGGATGTTAACCAGAAAGGATTCCGGTTGGCTACCCTGCACAGGGGAAGGGAATGAGGGGAATTAAAGAGGAAAGAGAGAAGTAAAGGGAAATAATCACAATCTGTCAATTAAGACAGTCGCTCTCAAAAAGCGAAAGAGTGCCTTGTAAGCCTTGATGGCAGTTGACTGTTGTGGCCACGGACCGAGGATCTTGGCCTCTGTGAAAGGGCGATTTTGCCTTTACGCTGGTGACCTGGTCATTGTCGATGTTAAAATTTCTGACATAACGCTCACCAACTCGCAGCACTGACTGCATAATTCAAAACTGTGTTCCAATTACTTTTATTATTATAACACATGCGAATCTCCACTTCTAATTTATCTCCTAATGTTTTTTTTTCACAGGCAAGCTCCCAAAGCACGGTAAGTTGTTAGGATATTTATTTATATATATTTTCAGATTTTATATTTCCATCAAAATTTATGACATTTATTTATTTATTTACTTATGTGGCCAAGTTGAGGCCGTTATCGAACAAAAAAAGCGCGTTAGAAAGTTGGTTAGAAACTGGTTAGAAAGTTGCGGTTAGATACTTCCGTGCAGATTGAGCGAGTGACCGCCAGTTAGAGTAATTTGCGAGTGCACCTGATGGGTCAGTTGGAGAGACATGGGTGAGGCCTTTGCCTAGCAGTCGACGTCTTCAGGCTGATGATGATGATGATGACGGTATCGTTTCACTGCGTCGTCAAAGTACCGAACCAGGACATACTAATAGCAGCGGGAAAGGGGCAGTTGAGGCACAACAAAATATGACAAATAAAATTAGCAGTGGCTTAGCTCAGCTATGCCAGGATATGCGCAGCGAGAGGTGCGCAGTCTCTGTGCGGGTCGGAGGCGAGCTGTGTCGGCGCGCGGCGCCGGCAGCTGTGACGTCACTCGGCGGCTCCTCTCGGTCGGAGGCCAGTGGCGCGGTACGCGGCGCACCAGCTGCGCGGCTGTGACGTCACTCGGCTCCTCGCGCACGCGCACAACTGGTGCCGACGGCCCACAGCAAAACGGCGAGAATGCGGGTAATGTAGCTATCGCTACAAAAATTGTTTTAGCGGAAATTTGTTTCTGCGAATACGCATACTAAATATTGGTTTTTAACGCTTATAATAGCATTTCTGGTGCAGTACAAGCAAGCAGTGCGCAATGGAAAAATATTTTGAACTTGTATTGATACTCGATGTAGCACTCAAGTAGAGGTTTTCATTGCTAAAGAAAACAAACCTCCAAGTATGAAATATGGACTCACTATGAAATAAGAATTAAGATAATGTTCTGTCATTCGCCTGCTAGGAATAACAAGATTTGGGCTCCACTGCTGCGCTCAATTGAACTTTTTTATTTTCGTATACTACCGTTTGATAGTGATAAGCATCCTTATCTTTTCTTGATTTTATTATGTATAACTTCCTATGCATGCATTTCATTTCACACGTACGACATTTGAGAGATTAGCGGCCAAACTCTTACATATATTCGTCGCTGCTTCTGGCCTCATGGCATATCATATGTAATGTTTGGGGGGTACCAACGTGGGCGTATGTGGCATGAGTTGAATAGATTCTCATCAATAATAAAAAACTCTCAATTAGTTTCTTTGAAGGTAGTGGCGTGAAGAGATATGGCTCTTTATAATAGGAGCACACACGTCTTTCAGATTATGGGTTGCTGTTTCTTATGTAAGCTAGAAATAGTTAGCTCAGTTCTTTTAATATTATGTAATTACACAACAACCGAAACCAAATTCACTCTAATGACACTGGGTTATTTATGTTTCAGGATTATCCTGTGACAAAAACGGTTGTTGTCGTCGAGTTCTAGAGTACAAGGGTTACGAGGTGAGTAGGTATTTTTTGCCCCATCTGCATACCGGCGTTGTTCCTACTTATACAAAATCGTTGATCGCATCAGCGGCGCTTACAACTAGTGAAAGACCGAGGCCTCTCAGCTATTTGTAATGAGCCTTGTCTTTCACCGGTGGCTTCTGTATGTTTTAATTCCGTTTTTCGCGAAGAAATTTTCATAGAGCTTACACTTCAACTCCATCTGAAGCTGCAGTTTTACTCCAACAAATGTTACAATTTCTGCTATTGTTTCCTTCCTTCTGTTATTTCCAGTACCCGATCACCTGTCAGACCTACTGCAATGGCTACAAGTACGCAATTCGCGACGGAACACCTTGCCTGAAAGTAAGATCCCGGATGTTGTTATTTTTTATGAATTATTCAAGCATCCTGAAAGACCAGGCACCTATTGCTATAGTACGCTGTTTAACTTGAAAACCCAATGTGTGGCGTTCGTCTCAAACTTGGTTGTAGAACTCTGTTTCGTTGAAGTCTTACATTTAGCTTCTCTTACTCAGAGTTAGAAATCCTGCGCGTTTTTATTCAGATCGGAAGGACAGTTACAATCTAGAAAAAGCTCTAAATGCGCAACATAAATATAGGCCCGATAATATTTCACCAACGTTTTGTGCTTGAAAATGCTAATAGGTGAGGCAATACTTAAAGGGCGACTCCGGCGATTTTTCGGCCATTTTAAGTTAATGGCTGTTTTGTGTTCCTAAGAACCTCCTGTAATGTGTACGATACAAGGTTTTCAAAAGCAACCGTAAAATAATTTTTAAACAACAAAAAACGCAAAACTCGAAACCGAAACCGCAAAACCGAAACCGGGAAGGTGCCTTCGTGCGGTATTGACTGTGACGTCACGAGCGGGTTCGCCGCGCTGTGAAGTCCCCGAAGATATCACAACTACCCTGAGCCGCGCTGTCGACATGACTGAAAGCGCGGAGGACAGCTTTTCCGAGACCAGCGAGTCTTTAGAAGACGACTCATTCGGCGATATTGGACTGGACGAGTCGCCTTTCAGGTATGATCCACCGCCGCGCGAGCCAGCCGAGTCACACCACAGGCCGCGTCACCTGCAGCACGGAGACGGTCTGAACTCGATCTGAACGGTCTGAACTCGGTCTGAAGTGATTACTTGAGTCATTTCTCGTGCATGCATTTGTGACAGAGTCGTCAGAACACAAGTTAATGAGATGCTCCCGCCGACAGCTGTTCGTGTGGCCAGTGCCGGCCGACCCAGCCTGATGAAAGAATCTGCTGCCGGAACGTTGCCGCGGTGCACAACGTCCTTACAGGGGCATGCATCACCAACAGTCCTCTCTGCGAAGCTTTTTCTCGACGGCGAGCTTTTGGAAGTGTGTTCACGCCAGCTACAGTTCTACAATCCAACATACCGCTTCTTCTTGACGGCCGCGCTTCGTTCAGCTGGCCGCTGCGATAGGCGGTTGTACTAGAATAACGTTGGCACAGAATATGCCTTCAAGCGCCAGTTGAACGAAGCCTTAGCGAGTCCAAAGCTCTCTTTAAACTACACGCTGTCTTCATAGCAATCTGGCGCGAAATGTTCTGAGCACAAGCGGGAATGCTTTCTCGGAGACCAGTTTACACGGCGCACAGCTCTCACCAACTTGCCGCGAAGGTTCTTATCGCTAGGAAACCTACGCCAGATCACGCCCGTTGTGACAGATCAAGAATTTGTGCACCCCACAGCACAACAGAAGTTGCCGTGACCCATCACTCTGGCGTACAAATCACATCAGGCACGTTGAGATGGCGCGAAATTGCACAGGTGGTCGAAATAATTCCGGAGAGCTCCACTACGGACCTCTTTCTTCCTTTCTTCTTTCACTCCTCCCTTATGTCGCGGTTCGGGTGTCGATTACTGCGTCATTTACTTTCCTCAAAACCAATTTTCAGTTTTCCCCTGCACTGCCAGCGCTAGCGCGCGCCCAACCAGCTTGACACGCCGCCCCGCCAGTGACGTCACAGAACAGGGTGGCCTGTAGAAGTTGCTCGATCAGTGGGTGCCGCTCGCGTCAGCTCGCGTCGAAGAGCGCTTGTCTTCAAAATTCGCTTGCGGGAAAACTACGCCGGTTTCAGGTGCGACATTTTACATGAGGCATCAGACTATCGTAAAGAATACAGACTTAAAATTTCATTTCAATCGATGCACATCGAGAAATCGCCGGGTTGCCCTTTAAAGGGTCCCTGAAAAGCTCTTTGCCAAGGTTAGCAAAAGCCCACGAGAGATCGGTATTCCATCACTTGTCGCCGCACCGCAAAAATTGTTAAGCGAACTCCATCAACACCGAAGATATCGCGGATTAAAAATTATGTTCCTCCTCTCCCCCACATACCACTCTCAACTCATACACGCGGGGCTCGCTCCGAAAAAAAAAAGAAAAGACGGGCCGATGCTCCGCCCATGCATACGTCAAGCAATGGCGCTCTGCTTGTTTACTTCCGGTGGTCGTAGACACATGTGCGAAAGTGAGTGCGATTCACTGCGGTGCGCTGTTGCGAACGGCGTCGCAACGTCCGATCGCACCTCGTCGCCTGCGTGCAACTTTCTAGATGTCAACGACGAGCCGCGCGCGGCAGACGCAACGACGGGAAGCGGTAGCCAAAGCGCGCGCGGAGAGCGGCAGCGTCATGATGACGTACAGCGCGCTCCTCGGTGCGCTCGGGGCCGCGCCACGCCGGGCCGGCCTGCCAGCCTTGATGCCGGCCGCCGGCGAGTGAAAAACGCGTTAGTATTCTTTGTTCACGTTTATAGCAAGCCCTGGGATAGATGCATGTCAAAAATACATCACTTCTGACGGTCGTTGGCCAATACCGAGCTGATCGTAAAAGTGATGAATGCGATACTGGCAGATTTCATCCCATAGCCGCTTTGGTGCTGCTGCGACGCTTCGCCTGCCGCCTGCTAGCTCCGTTGCTGAAGGCGTCGTGGAAATCGAACATATATTCTATTATGGGACGAGTTCGCAGTAAAGCGATGTGAAGAGTAGGCATTTTAATATAGCGCAAGCGACTTCCGAAGCGCCGTCATCCACGACTTCGATGCGAAACCATTAGGCCTAGCGACGACTAGGGCAGCCTGGGACCAGCGCGCAGTTCGTCGCCCGGCGTTGCCGCAGTCGGTGTCGTTGCCGAAAGATCCACTTTTGAACAGACATGCTGTCGTTGCTCGAATCTAGGAAGCATCATCTCTGGTAGAATGGCTGTTTTGTATTTCCTTGTGCGAACGTCAAGTACGCCGAGCGTGCCGGCCGGCCGACCGGCCTGGATCAGGTCTGCCGGCGTCATAAAAAATGAGCTAAAGAGTGTTCTTGACGTAAATAATAAACCCTAGGCCAAGAAATATGAAAAATGTGTCATTTTTGAGGATCGCTGACCAATACTGAGCTGCTGGTAAAGGTAACAACTGTGATACGAGCAAATTTCTGGCCACAACGCCTTGCAGCTGCCGCTGGCCTGACGTTGGGGTCCGGCTCGCCTGGCGCCCGCTCGCTTCGTGGCTGAAGGCGTCGCGGAAAGTGACCATACTATTACTTTACTGTGAGATGATGCGGTTGACTGTAAAGCGATGTGTAGAGTAAGCCTTTTATTATAGCTCAGGCGACATCCGAAGCGCCGGCCGCTGCGGCTTCGACGCGGAACGAGATATAGGCCTAGCGTCCAAGTTCGCACATGTGTCTCCTGATTGCTGCTCGAACGGCATGGATCCGGAGCTCGAAGCGCGGCTGCGTGCAGCCACCGCTGAGATGGGCTTCGAGCCTTTCAGTACACGCCATACCGAGACCCACAGGGCGACGACAGCAGCGATATATATAATTCTAGTACACTATAGCAGCGACTCGTCGGCGCAGCTAGGAAAATCGCAAAGGCGGGCGCCAAGATTCGACGAGAACACATGCTTTTGTGAGCAGACGGATTTCCTTCTTTACCGGAAGTACCACTT
This sequence comes from Amblyomma mixtum, assembly GCF_055824585.1. Lineage (NCBI taxonomy): Eukaryota > Metazoa > Arthropoda > Arachnida > Ixodida > Ixodidae > Amblyomma > Amblyomma mixtum. The sequence continues at coordinate 148,822,175 of NC_143015.1, forward strand.
TAATTTCAAGAAATGCGCTGGATTCTTACCTCTGTATACGTGTGTTTTAAAAAATAATAAGCAATCAATAAAATAGTATTTCAAGGAGCATCAGTGCTCAGTTTCAAATAAAATATTGCAAAAATTGCGCGTGACGTCAATTGGCAGAGCCAATGAGAAGGGTCGCCCAGTCCATGGCCAAGGCTGCCCAGTTTACGTCATGTGGTAGGGGCGGGTAAAAACGCGCGGTGAGGTGTCGCCCTAATCAGCTGTGAGCGGCAAGTTTGAAAAATTGTTTGTAAATTATTGGTTCCACGCGCAGCTTTCGGAATCAGACTAGAACACTCGCAGAGACCACCTCTACAGAGTTGTTGCAAAAAAAATATGATTGAAGAAACCATTTCAGGGTCCCTTTAAGCATGACAAGTAGTGGCATATTTAATAAAACAGTCGTTGCGAGCACTCATTCAAAATAGCGAGGTAATCCTGGAAATGCATCACTTACTCGAGATGGAAAGGAAACATGTATGGCGGTCACCACGGAACGAACATAATATCATTTCAATGCGAGATTCCTAAAACTCCAGCCTAAACTATCCCAAAGCGAAAAAATGATGTGCTAAATACTCATTTCGAACATATTAAATTCACATAAAGTTTTGGTTGTTTTATGTCTATACATAAATAGCAAAATGCATTCTTTTGAAGCATGCTACGAGTGCAATTTTCTACATTTTTACAAATATGTCACAAATACAATATTTTCGCTTAATATATTTGTGACACTTTGGAAATACACTGTATTCAGGTAAGCTTGCAGAAGAGTTTCAGGGTGGCTTTTCAGCGTGAGACGGATTTAAGTTGTTGGACAGCGCAGCGAAGCACTGAGTCCGCAGACTCAACGATTTGCTCGATGAAGCTCTCAATGCGATAAGCGTTAAAAGCATCATCTATAAGAAAAAAAATTAGAGACACTTAAGCGCCACCTTGAGGGTATGATATGATAGCGTCTTACATATGCCGAATGTCATTCTCTGCTTTACATTCATAGATCCCTGGGAATCCCCATATACCACTCCTTGCGCAGTGGTGCAGCGGTTAAGCGATGCGCCACTGCCCTGCGATGGCAGGTGCGCCCAGCGGTGGGCCTTGTCGAGCGAGCTTTATATTCCCGGGCGACCAATCATTCATTTAACTGCCCCCTGCAACGGTGCGCAACGTAGTTTGCTCACTATCTAGTGGGCACGTTGTGATGACGTCGCAAGGTCGCGTGACTTAGGCTGCCAACCGGCCTTCTAGGTTGCCCTCTGGGGAGCACCATTTAGTTTGCCTGATATATACCCCCCGAAGAGGTCCCATCTTTGCCGGGGAAGCGCTTGTGAGGCAAAGAACGCGGATTCCTTGATTTTCACAAAAGTGCGGGACTGAGGGCTTTCGGATCTGCGCGGGATCTACAACAGAACTGCTAGTCGCAACTTGCGCCAGGCATCGATCAGGAGTCGAGCTCTCAATTAGCACTACTCCGGGATCTATAAAACTCGGCCGGCCCTACGTGTCAGGGTCCTTTCCGCTGACATGTTCGGACCCACTGCTACTCAAGACGTACATGCCTGCCTAATGCTATCACGTTCTCCACACGCATTCTATATGGTGGTTATCTGCCTGCTAAAGTTATGATAAGCGAAAGAGTGACACAAAATGATCTGTTTTGACTGTTCCTCGAAACGAGATTTCTACACTAGAATGTTCCACGATGGCTTGAAGTGCACTCCAAATTTATTTGCGAGGACTCTTCATTTCTTAAAATTTAAGTTTGCTTTGGAATATTTTGACCTATTTGAAACATGCTCTAGGCACCTTTTAGGTGACATATTTTTTTATAATTTTAGGCATATATTTCCAGTATGTCTTTAAAATATTTTTTTAAGATATATTGTTTTTCATCAGAGAAGTGGGCATGGGATTTTTTCCCTGTGCAAATTTCTCCATATAATGCATCATTATGTCTCACCATACATACCGAATGCACCTGGCAACAGCATACAGGCAGCAGGACATATGCCACGCTCGTGTCACTAACCTGTATGCCTACATGCATGAAAACACCAGCCCCAAACCATGTATTCTGGTGTTAACACCGGACACCTAGTTGATTTCTACGCTCATAAACATCAACCCGGAGGAACCAAACCTTGTCTTCGAGTTTTAACACCAGACACAGACTGGCGGGTTTTTCAAGCCCAAAAACACCAGCCCGGGAACATCAGAACCATGTTTGAATTTCCACCTTGGTGTAACACCACATACTGCCTTGTAGAATTTTTGATTGAGGACCAAGCAAGAATTATCAGGAATCCTTCCATTCATATTTAAACTGCAGTCACCAACTCCAGATGGGTTAAAATTACAATATAAATATCTTACACTATAGTCGCAACGTACTTTCGGTAAGGCAATTACAGGATTACAAAATGCTATAGTGTTGTACGCCAGTGCAAACGTGGCAAACACTAATTTAAGGAGCTGGTCTACTTCTTGTGTTGCTGAATTTCTGTGCACAATTTTTTTTTTCCAGCCGCCCGTTAAAACATCCAGGTCTAGAAGGAAGAACAATAAATGCACAAAAGGCATATGCTCGAAAGGACGTTGTGTCAGCCTTAAATCAAAGGTGACGTGCCGAGTTCCTAAACAAAAGTATGACTACGCTTATTATTATAATGATTATAAACCGAATTACTACGACCCATATGATTACGAAAATGAGTACGGATACGGTTACCAATCCTATAGTGGGTACGAGTAATAACGTTCGAAGTAAACCAGCTTTTGGACAACGCAACGTCCAGTGAAAGCCTGCATTCGTAGATTGTCCAGCCCACCTGGAGCTGCAATAAAATTTTCACTCCTCCGGTTTTGGTCGCCAAATTTTTTCTTTTCTTTCTCTTGCATGGATGCACTATACTAATCGAATAATAGCTCGCCATTTTTCCCGTTTATTTCCCGCTTGAAATTTTCGTCCAGCACTGCAGCTCTCTGCCGGTATTATGATCACTAGCTTTATTTCTTCGCCAAAGTTTGATAAATTGCCTCCTAAAGGAAAGAGAATTGGATCGCTTTCTTTTTTCTCTAAATACGTTTTTTTAAAAAGTAGTGTGATAATTGGGCCTAGTTGGTTGTACATCATGAAGAAACGCGCTGGACTTTTTACGAACAATAAAACCGAACGAAGACACAACACACAGCGACCTGACAATGAGTTTAACACGGTACACAAGTGCCACTTGTGGGACACACAAAAAAATCAAAGGAGAAAGAAAACAGGAGAAAAAAAAAACAACGATTAACACATGCAGGTCTACAGAGCGAAACGAAGTCATCTCGATAGCCTAAGCCATTGCACTTCTTTTTCTGACAGTGACAATGACACCATATTTCCTGCTTAGCAAAGCTAAACCGCCAGCGATATTTTTTTTAAATTTCTGGTGTTTATGAATGGGAGATTAATAGCGCAATTATTTTATAGCTTAAATATAGCTCGGAATGAAGGAGAAAATACAACCACATGTCGCCGGTGAGATCCGAACCCAGGACTTCAGAATTTTATGTCCGGTGCTCTACCAACTGAACTACGGTGACAGCTGTCCAATCTTCTGCTTTCTGAGGCATCTTTTTTTTCTTTCTGACCCTAAAGGCAGAAATTCAGTCGGGTCTAGAAACAGCTGTTGGAAGATTAGCACTAGGTGTCCACGGCAAAACCACGAAAAAAGCTGTACAGGGGGGATATGTGCTGGGCACCGTTCGAAGCACGGGAAGTTCAGGGAAAATATTGTAAGAACGCCTGAGAAAATTTGGCGATAACAGCTTGGCAGCAAATGCACAAGGTAAACCCGGATTAATTCAATAGGAAAGATGCAGATTGTAGAACAATATCGAAACTGGCAAAGGAAGGTAGCAAGGAATAGTTCTACGATAACTCAAGAGGCAGGGTGCAACTCTTTGACCCTAGGTGACGGCGTCTTAAAATGCGACACTGCAAAAATAAATTTAACGAAGAAGACACCTGCATTCTGCGCTAAATCTGTAGACATATCTGCCAATTCTGTAAAAAAGCGTTTTTGAACGGGAACCAGTGTATGAACACAATTTTTATATACTGTAAGATTTCACTATAACAACTAATATACCCGCAGGTCCTCCGTCGGCAGGCTTCAATTTTTTTTTTTTGCTATTGAGCTTTTCGTTGTCGCCCAAGCGTTCCCCATGGGTTTTCTATGGCAGCCTTAACCGCTCGATGCGAGTGATGGAAGCATTCTGAAAGAAAATTTTTGCTACATATCGGCAGAATAGACCATTATCGTCAGTATTTCCTTAAAGATACCTTACAATATTTCAATATTCAAACTTTTTGTCCAAGAATGTTGGACATGTAAACTGGAACATCTTATACTCGAACGTGGGGCTGTCCATCCGGATGTCGATGCAGACACAGTCACTCTCCCTGAGGTCCTAGGGTTTAGAGATAACACTGGTAGCCAACTGGAACGTTCTTCTGGTTAACCTCCCTGCCTTTCCCCAACCATTTTTCTATGTATGGGCATGTGGACGAATCTGCGATTAAAGTTCGCAAAAAACGAATGAAAGATTGGCGCCTCAAAAGCAGAGAGGAGACAATATAGTGCAGGTATAGGATTTAAATTTGTATTTAATGAAAATAGCGAATTAATATACCGATTTATTAAACCGTTAAAAAATATAAAGAAAAAACTGTGCGAGGTGGAAACTTCCACCACGCTCCCATCTTACATAATTCCATCCCTTACGCCGGCGCTAGTACTTCCAGCGCAACGGCTCGAAGCCAAACAAGGGACAAAACACAGCTCTGATTGGCTTCTAGCCGTTACGCTGGACGTACAAGAACCATACCTGACCAACTCGCCCACCAGTTCATGTTCTACGCCGGCTGTACTCCTCTCCCCGAACAGCACAGCTGGCGGTGACCATACACACACAGGCCAACTTAGGGGCTCACTGCGGTATCTAAAGCTAGAGCATGAATAAGATTCGTAAAAAATTTCATTCGACGCAGAGGCCGAAACAACAGTGGGACAGATTTCCCGGCGCACTGAATCGATGGTAGGATCTCCTTCGCAAGCAGCGGGTGAGATTGAAGGATAGAACATCTTACGCAATGGCTTTCCAGGCCTTAGTTCAGCGAAGCCATCACGACGCCTTTAGACAGTCGGCTGGTGAGGAAGCTTTACTAGTAGAAGTTTCACTTGAAATTAACGTTGATCACTTAGCCGCTGTGCTGGCCGACGGCATGAAAAGCAAGCGGAGGGAAATTAGTGAATTGGGGTTTTTATGCTGACAGAGATCGATGCGTTTTGTTATCGCATTTCGTAAAGTCCTTAATTAAGGTTTCTTTCTGAGTATGTGTTTGTTTATTACTCAAAAAAAAATGCCTTTCACTGTCTACACACTGTTTTAATGTATCCCCACTGCATTCCTAATCTCATTGCCTTCCTGTGGTTTCACTTTGCCGAGTATTCCTGGTTTATTTTTGTTTTCTCTCCTTCTTGCTGTTGCTGTTTAGGCTGAATTTTTGATGCATCCCCACTCCCCTTTGTAATGCCTTCGGGCCCTGAGGTACAATAAATAAATAAATGTACGCCAACAAAACACGGCGGACCACGCGTACATTCCGGCAGTGGAGTAGTCCAGTCGTAGCACGGATTACGCCGCAAGACGTTCAAAGCCAGCCGAAAACTCCATGTACGAAACATTAGTGATTTATATCACCTATGCTCGCACAAAACGAAAACAAGCGTGAAGTCAGTTTATTCATTGAGCAGTAACAGGTGCACATGATGACAATGACATGAACAATAACAGCCACAACCTAAATTAAACTTCGTCCGTCATACACAGGACTTACTCATAAAAACCCTCGTTGCTTGTATTCCTACTCTACGCTGAGCGTCAGCGATCGATTCACAAGCTTAACTGTAGTCACTGAATCACCATGTTTTGTTGCAACTGCCTCTTAGCTCAGGCTAGTCTCAGTGTGGACCCCACATCATGTTCTCCTAAGGTTTCACATTTGAATATAGTTCCGCCTAACGTTTCTCTTAAGGTTTTATTTCTCCAAGTTAGAAATGATGTTAACAGGTCCGCGCAGACAATGCACCTTTTAGTCACACACCGAACAGATTCCATTGGTACAGTTTGTGGGAATCCTGGCTTTCCGCCGTCGCCTTTGCGCGGCTGTGCCGGCCTCCCGCGTTGTTTCTCCTCTTTCCCTTGCTCCCGCCTGAGGCGGTGGAGAGGCGGCTGGGTGACTGTCATTTAGCCACAGCTCCGCCCCGGCTCCCCAAGGGCCTTTGCCATTGGCGCCTTTTGGCGGGAATTCGGGACCCGCTTTGGGCGGCCGCGCGACCGTCCGAGCGGGGCCGAGAGAGAGATCCCTCCGAGACAGCGTAAGGTGCGTACGCTACTGTTTTGTCCGTGCCGGCCTTTGCCGTTCGGACCAGTGCATACTCGAGCTCGCCCGCACGTGTCCTCTGACCTGCAGCGGCTCGAGCCTGTCCAGCGGGGTCCAGCGACCTCCGACCGGCGTACCTTGCGTTGTTTGCCCACTCTCTCTCGCAACCGGCCCAACGGTCGACACGAGAGAGGGATCACAGCACTGCCGCGGGGACATTCTCCTGCAGCGGCGTGCTAGCGGCGCGCATTGCTCGAGTTGCTTCGTGCGCGCAGCGGAGCCTTGCTCCTCGCGCGCCCCCGGGACGGGGTAACGATTGAGTGCGTGTGTACCTGCTGAAGGACGACGTGAATAAACGTCTCCTTTGTGAACTTGGAGGCCTATTTCTTTGCGGCGAATCGCTCTCCTCCCAGCGGAGGTTGAGTGCGCCGCGTCGGTGTCCCAGTGTGTGTGTGGTGACGGCCGATCGGGGCCCTTGGCTCGCGCGAAGCTCGAACCCGCGGTGGGTGGTGGCCTGTGTCCACGTAGAAACTCGCAACTGGCGCCCAACGTGCTAAGTCATTGGCGCTTACGCCTTTGATGGCACATTAGCCGAGCAGGTCGCCTTGACGATCACGCTTGCGCACCATGTCTAACACCCCCAGCGGGGCACTCGGCAGCTACATGTCGGCTCCCTACGGAGTTGTAGCGTCGTTTGATCCGCTGGCTGCTGTTCCTTCGAATAGCTAGACACCGTGGTTGGCCGCGGCCCCCATTGGGGCTTACGGCGACACAACCCAAAATGTCGACCACGCGGCTCCCATTGGAGCTGTACCGGAAGCACCCTGCGGTGCATCCGCTGGTCACATGCCTCAGCTGTGCAAGCTTTCCGCCCAGTGCGAAAGCAGTTCGTGTCACGCTGCCCCAACCGGCAGTTTCGAACAGCAGCAGCCGTGCCCCGCGAGCAGTCAATTCTGCTCTGGGAACGGCAAGGCACTGGCCCTGTTCCCTTTGGAAACCACGCCACTCATCGAACTAGGAGACTTGCCTCCCTCGATCGTGCAGCCCGCCCAAGCCTCCACTGAGGCAGGGGTGCAGTCGCTGAGGCCGGGGCTCCATTGAGCCAGATGCGGAGAAACTTCGAGCCATACTCGAATTTCCCGCGTCCAAGGACGTACGCGGCCTGCGTCGTTGTGTGGGAATGACCAACTTTTATCGTCCTGTGCCCGCGTGCAGGCACCCTTGACCAAGCTCTTGGGAAAGACTGCCGCGTGGCGATGGGAGCCCGAGCAAGAGCGATCCTTTCGCCTCCTGTCTAGTGCCATTGCCGAGACAGCGCAGCTCAGGCTACCCGACCGGACCAGACAGTTCGTAGTCCAGACTGACGCGAGCGATCTGGGTTTAGGAGCAGTTCTCCTACAGGAATTCGATGGCGTGCTGCAACCGCTGGCCTTTGCCAGCCGCTCCTTGCTGCCCTCGGAGAGGAATTATTCCGTGACGGAGACGGAGTACCTCGCCATCGTATTTGCACTGCGAAAATTTGACGTCTACCTTGATGGAACGCAATTCGTGGTGCAGACAGACCACAGTGCGCTCAGTTGGCTGATGCGGCTCCGCGAGCCTGCGGGTCGGCTGGCGCGCTGGGCTCTCCTGATACAGCATTACGACTTTTCGGTGCAGTATCGAAAGGGGAGCAGAAACGTGGTAGCTGACGCGCTATCCCGTGCCCCACTCGCCAGCGGCGCCTTGACGCCTGTAGGCGGAGGGGGCGAAACAGCGGACGAGCCGCCGGGCGGCAAGGAGGGGGAGCCCGCAAACGGGTTAACCCATTCCGCTAACCAGGCAAGCAGCGCTTCGCAAAGAGGACGAGAGGCAATTTTGGCTGCAAACCTGAGTGAAGACGAGACCAGGCTCCCCTCTGGGATGACTGGAATCGTTTTCAGCCGTAAAGAGCTACTGAAAGCCCAGCAAAATGATCCCTTTTGTCGCGAGGTGAGCGACGGTCTCAGGGAGACGGAGCGCCGTGACGCTACTGGTATTGTAGCGGGCGCAGGGGGGGCAGAAGCCAGCGTGTGTCGCGGCGAACCCCGGGGATTCATATTTGCTGGACCATGACGGGCTCGTGCTGAAGTACATAGCCACCGATGACGAGTCCATCGACCCGTTCAAGGTGGTTATCCCCAAAAGTCTAAGAGGCGCACTTTTGCGATTCTCTAATGACGAGCCACTGGCCGGTCATCTGAGTGGCTCCAAAGTTTTTGCAAAACTGAGTCATTCGGTGACGTGGCCCGGCATGAAGCGTGACATTTTCCGCTATTGCCGTTCCTGCCATGTCTGTCAAGCGGTGAAGTCACGGGGCGGCAAGCCGCCTGGAATGATGAAACCGATTGACAGTGTGCGTCCGTGGCAGATGGCCACCTGCGATTTGATGGGGCCTTTCCCCAGGAGCAAGCAGGGGTTCATAGACCTGAAGGCCTACGCGTCACGGTCTGACGAGCTTGCGCCGGTACCCATTGGTATCAAAGGCAAGCGCAAAGGCACAACTGGTGCTGCGGAACGCAAGCGTACGGAGCACCGGTACAATCTGAGGCGACGGTCACCGGTGTGATTGATGCTGGACGGCGGACTTTTCCGCAACCGAAGGCACGCAGCCTCAGCTAGCTGGCGAGCTTTCTCGTCAGGCCCTACCTAGGCGAAGCACGGTGTGTTATTTTTTTTTTGCATCATACTCAGTTCCAGCCTTGTGTGTTTATCTATTTATTTATTTGTTTTGTTTTTAGTCAGTTTCTAGCCAGCCACTTTCGTTTCCTGCTTGTACGTCTGTTTTCATTCTAACGTACCGAGATGTACATAGGCAAACTTCAGCCGGCTCGTGCTTGCTCTTATCTTCTAGAAGGAATAGATTGGATTAGGTGTCGTTTGTACAGCGCGCCTTTTCTCATTTCCGGCCCGACTGTGGGTGGTGGGCTCGTTAAGGAGCCGTGTGTCGCGGTGCGAGTTTTGTGCGGCCCGTATGTAGGGGAAGTTGGCGGGGCGTTTGGGGCGATGGGGGGGCGGAAAGTGCACCCTTTGACCCTCGCCGCGGCGCCTCTGGACGCTTCTGATGGGGGGGTCGTTGTCGCCGACCAGCGTCCGCGCACGTGCTGGTGTATGCGTGTTTGTGGCTGTGGCTGTGTGCGCGCGTAACCATGAGCCAAGGCGACGCCTGTGAGTTGTGCCGTTGTGTTCTTCTGCGTGAGCGCGAGGATGAGAAGGACCCCTCGCTGTGGCCAAGGTTACACATCAGGACGCCGCCGAACGTCCTCGCCCGTTTCAGCCGGAGTGAAGGGGGTGCACTAACTGTCTTGTGCCCGAACGTGATGTCGTCTCCAAGGGCGCGAGGTCAATGCTCTGCCGCGGCCCCGTCGTCATCAACGCACCCTACATCAACGGAAAGAAGACCGCCATCAGCCGTCGGCCCTCCCAACACGTTCAACTTGAAGTCTGCGAGCGGTGAGTCGCCGACCGGCCTACTGGGCCGCGCCATCGAACTTTGAGGCTGGCATCCATCTGTCACATAGTTGTACAGTTCAATTCACATCGCCTTGTGTACCATGTATATAATCTGCAAGCTGTTTTGATTTACAAGCATATGCCAGTGTTTGTTTGTTACCTTGTTTTTTCCTTTGTTTGTGTGTTGTTTTTCTTACGTTGTTCTGGCTGGAACTGAAGTGTAGCTAGTTTTTTTTGTGTATTCATTTCTTTATTTTGTAACTGAAGTGTAGCTTACTTTTTTTGTGTGTATTGATTTCTTTATTTTGGCCGCGTGCTTTGCCGATGGGTAGGAGGGCATTTAAGGAGAGGGGGATGTGGGAATCCTGGCTTTCCGCCCTCGCCTTTGCGCGGCTGTGCCGGCCTCCCGCGTTGTTTCTCCTCTTTCCCTTGCTCCCGCCTCAGGCGGTGGAGAGGCGGCTGGGTGACTAATCACTGTCATTTAGCCACAGCTCCGCCCCGGCTCCCCAAGGGCCTTTGCCATTGGCGCCTTTTGGCGGGAATTCGGGACCCGCTTTGGGCGGCCGCGCGCCGCGCGACCGTCCGAGCGGGGCCGAGAGAGAGATATCCCTCCGAGACAGCGTAAGGTGCGTACGCTACTGTTTTGTCCGTGCCGGCCTTTGCCGTTCGGACCAGTGCATACTCGAGCTCGCCCGCACGTGTCCTCTGACCTGCAGCGGCTCGAGCCTGTCCAGCGGGGTCCAGCGACCTCCGACAGGCGTACCTTGCGTTGTTTGCCCACTCTCTCTCGCAACCGGCCCAACGGTCGACACGAGAGAGGGATCACAGCACTGCCGCGGGGACATTCTCCTGCAGCGGCGTGCTAGCGGCGCGCATTGCTCGAGTCGCTTCGTGCGCGCAGCGGAGCCTTGCTCCTCGCGCGCCCCCGGGACGGGGTGACGATTGAGTGCGTGTGTACCTGCTGAAGGACGACGTGAATAAACGTCTCCTTTGTGAACTTGGAGGCCTATTTCTTTGCGGCGAATCGCTCTCCTCCCAGCGGAGGTTGAGTGCGCCGCGTCGGTGTCCCAGTGTGTGTGTGGTGACGGCCGATCGGGGCCCTTGGCTCGCGCGAAGCTCGAACCCGCGGTGGGTGGTGGCCTGTGTCCACGTAGAAACCCACAAGTTATGCAAAATGTGTCCCAAGGCGCACACGATGCATTATCAAAATCTCTCCGTTAATCTCAGTTCCTGTCGCGCAATCGTCAAAGCTGAAATACAAGCTCAAAATAACGAAAATATTTTGTGAGGTGTAGAATAATTGTACTGTCTCCTAATTTTATACCGTTGTCAGGAGTTCAAAGGATGTTGAATATAACAAAATTACACCCTCCTACCCTGACGGCACGATGCCACTAGCGCTATCTGGTACGCGCAACGATCAACGCAGTCACAAGGCCATGCACGACGTGATCATACAGACAAAGGACGTCACCGCGCAGCATGAATGATTGCTAATAAGTCTTCTTCTGGGTTCGTTAGAAGCCACAGACCTCCTGAGGAAGCCGTAGGCATGTTTTTGTATTTTTTTTTGCTCTGCGCTACACGTGAAGCATTTGCCGTGGTCACCAGTGTAAGGCTATATCCGCCTGGTCGTTACAGCAACAACCAGCGAACTGATATTATTGTGTAGGTCCGTCGCCGAAGATAATTAGAAAACTGCACGGGTTCGAGCCGGCCCAAAACCCTGAGCCTGGCCTGGCCCACGGGCCGAGCAGCAAAATGAGTTGTTTCGCTGGGCCCTGACCGGGCCCATGCTTGAAGCCGCGGGCCAAGGCCGAGCTCCGACTTTAAAGTGATTTAAAGAAGAGCATGATGTGCACCACGGTCCGGGCTAGCGCCTTCAGTTCCATACCGTCTCTCCAAGCTGGTCTTCGCCTGATCGTAGATACCACTGTACCTGACAAAGTGCTGTTGTTCACGTGTATGTAGCTTTAAAATCGACAGTGACAACTAGGCTGCAGACATATATTTTTCTCCCTGAACCTTCCAACCCTGATACTATCTCTTCGAGTAATGGGACATGTGGATGCAAACCACTGCACTGACGACGACAACAACGCGAAACCCGAAGAACTAGGTTAATAGAGATAGACATGGGAAAAATATTTACTTATATACAAATTTCCAAGTGCATCTCTATGGTTCTCAGTTTATTTATTTGTAATTCTTGACACTGAAAGGTTGTCAACATTGGAATGGTAATCTAATTTCTCTCCTTCATCTTACTCTTTCCCGGCATCTTCGCTCTTCTTTGCACTCCCGTGGATTCCACAGACATGTGATTTTTCGGCCTGCATACTCGCGCATCTTTTTGAGGCACCTGCTGAGTGCAGAAATCTTGGAGTCTGGATTGTAGAAGATGTAGTAAGCTGAAAATGAATAGCAGTGGTGTCCTTGTTATCTCGGCACATTACCCACGTCGTTCATTCCTAGTCTACAGAGTTTGAAACGAAGCGAAGTTTCAGCAATTCCATTAAAAACGGTAGACTGCGGCAGAGGTTTTAAGTCGTTTCCAACCTGATTTGAGAGACGTATAATATATTATCCGAAATAAGAATCTATTCGTACTGAACGTGCTTTAGAAAAAAAAAGATAAATTTTAGAGGTACTGCTTCCATTTCACTCATTCACTACTTCACTGTGCAGCGCGCATGCCTAACACCCGCTTGTATAGCTGGCTTCCCTATGTGACTTCCTATGTAGCCGAGTATATCACTAAGCTTAAAGCTTCTTCGTGCAGTGAACATTAGCTCAGCAAGGTACTTACGATTGCTGGTCATGTTTGCTTTCACTATAAAGCAGTTCACGCCATCTATGTACGCCACTTCGTCGGAGGTTACAGTGTCAGGATCTGCAGATAAAAAATTCAAAGGTCTAGCTAGCGTTGTTCTTATTTGCATGGAAAGACATCTGCTTAAGTCTCCTCCGCATCGCGCCTTCATGTTAGCGTCATCGGAAGTTAAACTCCGCCGCATCACGCCTGTATGTTAGTGCACCCCTTACCCACTTCCTAAAGCTTAACACTTGAAATAACTAACCCTTCACAGGTGGAAGTTCCTCGAAGCCTTTAGTAAATCACGTGCCAACAGAAAACCCTGAAGGAGCTCCTTACTGAGCGAGTTTGTGGAACGTGCTTGTTGAGAATGCTTTAAAGCCAAACCTCTCAGCCTAACCGACGGGTATGTCTAAGTATTAGGGCTCTTGATACTGGCTCCCATTCTTACTGTCATATAACTGCTCAATCTCACGACGAAAGTTTCTTAGGCATAGCCGAGGGCTGCTGCAAATAGCACAAGCTTATTGCTGCCGAATAGTCGACACGTGTGATGTGACGAATAACGTTATGGACACCTAGAAGCCCTCTCTGCCCTATCACCACCAATCACAAGACTCACTTCATAAACAAAAAGTAACCTTGCTGGAACCCGCCGCGGCGGCTCAGCTGTTACGGCGCTTGGCTGCTGGCCCGAAAGATGCGGGTTTGATCCCGGCCGCGGCGGCTGTATTTCGATGGAGGCGAAATTCTAGAGGCCCGTGTACTGTACAATGACGGTGCACGTTAAAGAACGCCAGGTGGTAGAAATTTCCGGAGCTCTTCACTACGGCGTCCCTCATAGCCTGAGTCGCTTTGGGAAGTTAAACGCCAATAAATGAAGTAAATAACCTTGCTGGAGCTGACGCCCCCCCCCCCCCCCCCCCCTCCCAAATAAAAAGTTTTCTCCTAAATGCGTAACTGAAGCGCTTAAAAAACTGCCTAATGTTAAGTATTCCCCATTTTCTTCAACAACACGTTTCTTCTCCCTTTTAACTCTATGTCCACAGGTAAGGGCACCATCCTGTCCACCAAGGGTAGAGCCAGCCCACTTTCTTTGGCAGCCTCTTGACTACTACATTGATGGCCGAAACTGACGTCGGCGCTTATTTGTGCTGAAACTCCCCACCTCCTTCCACACCTTCGAGCATTCAGTCACTGGTGAAAGTAAAGCGTCATGTTGATGCCATGCGGGACATGCATAGAAAGGCAGCTAGGGATCGTATATTTACGATCTCTTTCATGTTGATACCATCCCCGTAGTCCCGTCTCATTTCGCAGAGGTGTTCATAGCGGCGCAGTCTCTCGGCTTAACTGTTAGCTATCCAAGCCTAAAGAGGGGGGGGGGGGGGGGGGGGGGGAGCAGGAGGCGGGAACAGTTAAGGCACATTTACTGCTGGATGCTGGTAGCAGCTACTTATTCGTTACGTCTTGTAGGCTACTAGTGCTGAAGATTTTGCTCGTGAATACCCGAAGCAGGCTTCGAAGGGCAGCCGGGCTGGAAAAACCACCCATGGGATGTCTCTAAACTATTCATAACGAAATCCGTTTTGAACCTGCATACTCATTGTTCGCCGGAGGATGCCGACTGTTGCAGCTGGATCAATGTCATCACTTGGCACCCATAAAATGCTACTTGGACTACGAGGTTCCCACAGGCTTACTCACTGCTTTTTTCAATGGCGTAAATAACCGTCTTGCTAGCGGCCATGAGCAGAACTGTGTCTTCTTTTCTGAAAACGCAGAATAGCAACAATATGTAAAGGTTCGTTCACATCACCTTTGGCGAGAGTCATTATCCAAAGCTTACGATAACGCGCCGTTCATGGTGATTTGATTCTACGAGCTTCACATCGTTAGTGTCTCAAGTGGAAATAGTTTCGAAACGAGAAAGAGACGTTCTCTCGTGCGGCACTTCTTTTAATTTTTTTTCTTTGGACAGAAACATTTTGCTTGCCCTAGTCTTCCGTGACAAATGAATCCTTTCAGGGTGTCAAGTGGTGGTCAAGCATATACCGGGTGTCCCAGCTAAAGGTAACCAAACTTTTAAAAAAGGCGAAGTGTCCTTGTCCAGTGAAACCAACTGAGGGTTGTTCATAGTCGCGTGGCCTAGTCGTGAGTATTTTTCCGCTCATCAAAGTTAATTAAATAGTTAAGTTTAATTAGCTAACTTTTTAATTATTGACTTCAGGAAGAAAGTGTCAATAAATAAGTTTTAGATCGCCTCGAAAAACCGCTAGTAGTGCTGTTTTCGTCAAGTTACGATTTACGTAGCTTCATTTATTATCCTTAAAAGAAAGTTATCACGTGACCAGCTGCTCGCTCACTTCTCTGCCCCAACGTGCACTCAAAGTCTCATCGATGAGAGGACTTCAGAAAAAAACGGATTTTATTCTTTAAGGCGCGTCCTGGGACGTTGAAGTGGCGCAGTTGTCATGTGGAAGCTTTTTCTTATTGCGCGGGTTATGGTTAAAGGCAGGTAAAAAACTACTTTACGTAAATATTGCTTTCCTGCAAATGTCTCAGTAAGCTGTTTCTCAAAGCAATCTACATTTTTTCCATTGACACTTTGTTCCTGAAGTCAATAATTAAAAAGTTAGTTAAGCTTAATTAATTTCTCACCCCGCCGCGGTGGCCCAGTGGTTACGGCGCTCGGCTGCTGACCCGAAAGACGCGGGTTCGATCCCGGCCGTGGCGGCCGAATTTCTATGGAGGCGAAATTCTAGAGGCCCGTGTACTGTGCGATGTCAGTGCACGTTAAAGAACCCCAGGTGGTCGAAATTTCCGGAGCCCTTCACTACGGCGTCTCGCATAGCCTCAGTCGCTTTGGGACGTTAAACCCCAATAAACCAAACCTAACTAATTTCTCAACCTTGAAGAACGAAAAAAATACTGCAGACTAGGTCACGCGACTCTAAATAACCCTCATTTAGTTTCAGACGGCTAGGACATCCCATGTTTATTAAAAGCTTGGGTACATTTAGCTGGGACACCTGGTACATTTAGCTTTAGCCCAGGCGGAGACATGTCTTAAAGCTTGCTGCTATTCTAGACAAGAGCTACAAGTGCGTTGATTTAACTCAGCAGGTCTTTCTCTGCACCTACATATCTGCGCTATATTTTAGCAAACACTTACGGTTCCTGGCTACCTGCTTCCTTGAAGGCATAGTTGTACACACTTTTGGTGCCATCTGCGGTCCGCCGTATTTGATCATAAGTCTCGCAGAACCGCGTGGGCTTCTGGTATGATGTGAAGTAGACGTAGGTGCAAGGGAAGTCTTCCAGTATCTGGATCGGCACAAAAACAGCAGATGCGTTCGACTGAAGTAACAAACTTTGGTTTTGTGATAGTTCCTGATACTACCGAACACCATCCTCCTAAACAGTCTCTAGCGCATTTTATGAAGGCAATTCGAAGAGACCAGTAGGTTTTCATGAGTAGCGAAAGAAAAAATCAACTCATCTTTCTGTAAAGACTCGATAACGATTTTTCTTACTTTGATGTAGTGAGGTAATCTGTATTAGTTGTGCATAAGTACTTTTCCTTGCATAGTGGCGATGCTCAAACAGTTAAGAACAGGTGGGAATACACAAAGAGTGAAAAACAAGCAGAGTAGATGCCTTCAGCCCACTTTAAAACTTATTCAAAGAAAATACGAGTATGCAGCTAACATTCAATATCTCACTTCGTTCAGAGCAGAGCTGAATAGCCCGCACAATACCTACAGGAGAAGGGTAGCGAGGTGGTCAGATAGCTGTCCGATAAGATAGCTCTCCAGAACGACCTAACCTGTGTACAAGACTCCTGTAGCCACTGGCTCATGGAACTCAACCCCGCTAAATGCATAAAAGTATCATTTCACCGCAAAGGCAACCCCAATTTATTCCCTTATATAGCCTCAGGCATTACCGTAGAATTAACCAATTCTTTAAAAAACCTAGGCGTAACCCTCTACGAAGATCTAACCTGCAGTGAGCATGTCACTAAGGTCCTATCACCCACTAACAGAAGCGTTTGCTTTTTAACTCATTTTAGCCACGCACCACCCGACTTGATTTTTTTTACCAAAACTAGAAAATGCATCGCTTATCTGAAGCACTGAAGAAATTCCATCTAATGAACTTCATTGGAGTCACTAAGGAATCGAGCCACAATACTCTTTCATTCGTGTTGTCCATTCAACATCAGCATATAACCTTTAAAAGCAAAGTCCGTTGTACGAAATCTTCCTTTTTGTCGTCAAATCTCCAGTACGTTACATAGGTCACATAAGTTTTTGTTACATAAGTTTTTCTGCAGCTCCCTTTGTATTCGGCCCTATATCTGCCCTCCCTATGGTATGCATTTCTCTCCGTATTAGTCATCCCTTGCAGTTTGCCCGTCCACATACTCATACTACGTTCACAGCATCATCCTTTCATCGTTCAGCCGTACACTGGAACAGCGTTTCACATGAGGTCACTGCAACTACCTAGCCATCCACCTTTTCAAACTTAACACCTGTCACGTTTAGCCAATGATATTTTGCACAAAGGTTTGTGTACACCTGCACCCTTCGCTTATGTAATACCCCTATACTAGTGTTCTTTTTGTGAGTAATAAAGTTTAGTGACGTTCATGCCCGTTATGCTAGCATAATGCTTGTTATAGTACTTCTACATGCTGCCCATGTGTGTGCGTGCGTGCGTATGTGCGTGTGCGTGTGCGCGTGTGCGTGTGCGTGTGCGCGTGCGTGCGTGTGCGCGTGCGTGTGCGTGTGCGTGTGTGTGTGTGTGTGTGTGTGTGTGTGTGTGTGTGTGTGTGTGTGTGTGTGTGTGTGTGTGTGTGTGTGTGTGTGTGTGTGCGCGCGCGCGCGCGCTCGCGCAGCTGCATGCGCTGGACATTGATCTCGGGTCACTCGAACATCTGAGCAAAAAGCCGTTTTGTTTTTGTTGTTGGCAAAGTAACAATAAATCACTGACTTCCTCTCAATGCAAACGCTAACACAAACCCCACTGTTAGCCTCTATATAGTGACAGCTGCGTGGTTACAAACAGCGCGTGGCCGAGAAAAAAGGAAACTAGTTTATGGCCCGCTTTCTGCGTGCCACCTGCAGCCGCACATGTGGGGAAAGAAAACGAACGCAACAACGCTCGCGTAGTGAGGTTTCTCCAGCACTGTACCGCTGTTTTGAAGATAATGCTCAAGATAAAGCACTGTATCATGGTCCTTACCATGATACAGTGTGATTAAGTGTTCCAAATATAAAGACAACTACGTGTATACGTATCGTTTTATTTTTCACTGCTTGTTTGATGCTTTTCAATTTGCTGCTGAATTTGTATTATATCATCTGTGCCCTCATATTGTTTTTTTTTCATTCCTCCTACACTAATGCTCGCAAGGGCGTTGTAGGGATATAAATAAATAAATAAATAAATAAAAGATGAGTGTATTTATCGGCCCTTCTTTCTTGAGCCTTACGGGTACTACTACACTACTAAGAAGACCACATTAAAACCGGTTATATAAGTGGAAACTCTTACCGCGTTTTTGTGGAACTAAGGCACATTTGTTGAAACTGCAATGCCCCCCTCCCCCTTC
The DNA here is from genome assembly GCF_055824585.1 of Amblyomma mixtum. Lineage (NCBI taxonomy): Eukaryota > Metazoa > Arthropoda > Arachnida > Ixodida > Ixodidae > Amblyomma > Amblyomma mixtum. The sequence continues at coordinate 148,840,544 of NC_143015.1, forward strand.
CCTGTAATGGCAAATTAGCGCAGTGTTTAAAGAACAAATAGATAAAACACTAAGTATTACGGTGCCCCAGCGGCCAGTACTCCACCACACCGGCGGCTCACCATCCATCTTGCCATCCTGCCCACCTCCCGCCAATATTTCATGCCTAAAGTAAATTCTTTTCTTTGGGGGAGATTTTTCGTGAAATCAGAGTGCAACAAACTGACCAAAATGGTTCTCGCCAGTTTAAGGACATTTCGACAGCTAAAAAACAGGTTTCTTATATAAGTCCATATGCACCTAAGTATATTGTAGTAAAATTCATTATTTTTAAATAATATGATATCGAAACTGGCTGTGATGGCATGGCTGACTACTACATGGCCACAGTGCTCTACATCACGCACCCACATTGTTCCTACCATCAGCGTGTGTAGTAAATAGCGCTAACTACATAGCGCTTCATAGGAAAACATTGCAATAAGTACAGAAGAAAATATAATGAAAGCGCTAGTCTATACTTCACAAATCATCAACCGTATTTAAGACGAATATCGGTTCTGGGAACGCAGCAGGTATCGCTCAGATATCTAATTCTTATTTTTTTGCGTGAATTTCTAAATAATAACGTAATTTCCGGTTACCCAGCCAGTAACTCCCTGGTCAAACCACTTTCTGGTAGACGAAAGTCTGCCAAACTATCTGTCGCAAAAATCAAATAAACTTTTTGTCAGTGCCCAATGAGAAAATAACAATGAAAATCTTTGTTTAAGTGCATGAAAAGAAAATTGAGTTCACAGCTCATTTGTCGCAATTTCCCCAGTGGTCTTATTTGTAACGGGAGTCAAAGAGTTGCTAAATACAGTTTTTGAACAACTGAAACTCACCCTCTTTGCGTCACAGCTCTCCGGAGTTTCGCGGCAGTCTACAGAATCACGGCGGTTAGAATGCGCGATTGTTCCACGGAGGATTATAAAGGCGACAATGTGTGAAAAATGCAGCCTTATATCCTTCATTGTAAGCACTGCTCAGAGAGAACTGGGTAAAAAAGATTCCGGAAATGATTTCCTGAAAACAATCTATATCTGAAGAAACAATGCTTTAAGCAAGTTTTAAGCAACCGTCGACTTAAACTGGATCACTTTCAAACGGAACAGAAACAGTCCTCGATGTGAAAAGGGTGCCCCAAAGGAGCATAGCACGGCTATCACAATCAACAAAATTACGAAGCGTCAAGCGCACCGAAACAAAAACTCTGCCTGCCAGCCAGAGAGCCTTCAATATTTCATAGCTGCCCACAGCAGTGCCGTTGTGGTCGCACGTCGGCTTCGGCAAGGCCAGCTGTTGCACCCGTGCAGGAAACACCTGGTGCCAACAACCTCTGAAGGTTGTAGAAGAACTGCAGATTGGGCGAGTTGGTGTAGATTCATAGTGATGGTTCAACAGCGCAAACACACACAGACCACACACACAGACCACAACAGCGCAAACACACACAGACAAACAGACACACTCTGAAGGTTCCTGTGTGCTCATTCGTCCACAATAGCGAGCGACAAGCAGCCGGTGATAGTGGCCTAAAAACGTGCCAGTGAAATTGTATTCGGCATAATGAGAGTCAGCACAAAGCGCGAACATAGGGGAGCTCGTTCAGCAACAGCGCATAGGAAATCCGGCAGAGCCGACAACAAAATCCAGTGTAGCACGATGTCAGAGACTGAATTTACTATCGAGTTTGGTTTACTTATTTCGCATGGGAAAAAGAGCTTTGACGTTAGAACTTCTATTCAAGTGCCCTGTCTTTTCTTGTTGCTTCGAAGAGAATATCAACACTTCTTCACAGCCATGAAAGCCCAGGATATATAATCCCTGTCAGCGTCTCTAAACGCTGGTGATACCGACATCGGTAAGCGTGGCCTGCAATGGCTATCGACGGGCGTAATGGTAAAAAACAGGCGAGCACAGCCTTGCGCTAATGATGTCAAGAATTTCTCCACTTGTGCCGCATAATCTAAGGAAGGCTGACTACTTCTGCCACTGCGCCAGTAGACTAGCATCGGGTAATCAATTCAAAAGAAGCCTTTGCTCGACTTTGTAGCAGTGGCACTTAGTGACCGGGTCGCTGACACATTACCTCTATTCAGGATGCGTCTATATACCTCGCGCTCATGCAAAACACACGGGCAGACTGCTGAAAAATGTTTAAGTGCACCACATTGGCACAAAATGATGAATTTTTAAAAGCACTGTGCGGACGGTTCACGAGAATGGCTTTCCCTCGTGTTACTCCGTCTCTCATAAGAGACGCGCAGAGCTGGTCGAAGCGGAATTATCTGCCACAAGCGGCTCTACACAAATTCAGGAGACACTTAAGCTACTCTTGTCCTCACCTGCGCCTGCGTCGACCTGCATCGACCTGCTCCGACAGCTTTACCGCCGGACGCGAACCGATGTCGCACGTGTCTTTGACGCCAGCAGCTCATCCTGTAAGCGATGGCAGCTGCTTCCTCTCATGAAGTTCCATGCTCGATTCTACCTCCCCCGCAGCCAAAGGTGACCGCGCTCAAGTTGACTGAGATCTGACTGTCCCACTCAAACACGTTCTAGGCTTGGCTCATGACCGCCTATGTTTAATTCATGTCTGTGCAGATAAGTGTTACAAGTTTTTTTTTTTTGTCGAAATTTATTTCAGCGCTTTTTGCGCAGTTCATGAAACCGCACGTGCCACGTACTTGAATCTTGATTTCGTCATTCTTGTCTCCGTGTTCTCCGTTGACAGAAAATCCAAATTTCTTGGGCTCTAAAAAGCGGGCAAGAGAATCTAGATCAGTGAACACCACTCAAGGTCCCTCGGAGGAAGTAGCAGCAGCTAAACAATGCAACGATACTTTGTTTTGAAAAAGTGTCCATTCCACAGATAAGAAAAACAAACCTATTAAAATTAGAGAATGCAAGAAAGACTGGATCACTGGATCTATTTAGATCCAGTGAAGTTATCGTCCCGTGCGTTTGCCAATTTATTTTATTTTCACAGCCTTATTGTTTCGTATTCTCCACCAATGTGGGACCTTTTAATAAAACACACGGCAGTAAACCCCTGTAGGCAAGATTATTGGGTAGCCAGTAGCAAGATCAGCCAAAGCACAAAGTAAGTAACATACGCGCACTGTTCTTTTCTTTTTTTGCTCAGCCTCACCATTTCCCGCAAAATATACCCATATACTGACACAGTGTAATAGTTCATTTTTTCGTTTCGATTTGCTTATTTTGCACAAACAAGACCACTACGGTGATTTGAGAGTGCACCATGAAGGATAGCCTTGGAGTTTAAGGCATAACACATGTGCAACGTAACGCATTTTCTTATACCGCCCATTGAGTTCTGTCAGTTTGTTCCACAGCAGCTCTCGTCCTGACTCAATACGTGCTCGCTTTTTTACAACCAGCAATGAAACCTTTTACTTGCCTCTCATCCATAGTGAGATATTGATGCTTTTAAGGAAACTCTAAATATTAAACCTCAGCGCAGCCCTACTGCTATGAAAAAGATCTACAAAGTCCTCTGATATACGTAGGTCAAGGAAACTTGTCTCCTTCAAATTTGAGAGCCAGAACCACAGGCCTCTAATATCTATCTGTTTAGAAATTCAGCTAACCAAAGCAACTCATCAGATAGCTTTAAATGTCATATGATTTCTTTTGCATTCCATCACCTTAAATAGAAAGAGGAACTTGTTCTAGAATTTCTTCACTTTAAGATATTTTGTGCAACAAAAACCTTTCACATGACTGGAAGTTAAGCCCCAACTCTAACGACACTTCCTGGGCGTACGCGCTCAGCGTCGGCGCTCTTGGCGTACGCCAGAACCGGTATGCGCATGCGCACTGCAGGAGACGCCAGCGAACCTCGGCGAGGCGCCGATATCTGTCCGCGCTAGATATCAGATATCTAGCACTGCTAGATATCGGATATCTAGGTGCGGCAGTGTGTACAGACTAGCTCAGAGGCCCGGCGCCGCGGATGTCCTAAGCTGCTGTCGCTACATCTACGTTCTGATAGATAATACTTGTTCACAGGCTCGTCGTCGCCGCATCGCTCCTGACGTAGCATGCAGTGTCATCTTGTGCTGGCCTGTCTCACTGGATTATACAGTCTGATGCCTCAGGTGACACCTCCACCTGGGCTTTATTCCTCCTCCAACCCCTGAAACGCCAAAATGGGGTTATTGATCATACTCCTGCTTATTTATATTCATTAAAATGACGGGCTTATGTCGAAAAATAAAACCGATGCGTTTTATGGTTTATGGGGTTTTACCGTCCCCAAGCGACTCAGGTTATGAAGGACACCGTAGTGGTGGGCTCCGGAAATTTTGACCACCTGGGGCTCCTTAACGTGCACTGACAACGCACAGGACACGGGCCTCTAGCATTTCGCCTCCATCGAAATTCGACCACCGCGCCCGAATAAAACCGATACCTTTGGGAGGATCGTCGTGGCAAAGCTTCTCCTGGCATGGCCATATTTTAGGCTTTCTTCTTCGTGCCATTCTTCCCGCATTTGTACCGTATTATCTCTCGGACAACTGCAAAATAGGAGCGGTTATGAGTTACATTAATTTCTTTTGTAACATAATACTCTTGTACAATATTATTTTCTGTTGTCAATAGCTGCACTAACTTCGGCGATACAAAGCTAAACCCTTTGCCGGAATTGTCCTTACGATTGTAACACAGTCTTCGCTGCCTATCGTTACTCGTAACATCAAAACGACCAACTCCCAATGTTCGTATTTCGCCTTTCGACCCCTGTGCTACGATGGGTCAGATGAAAAGCACACAGGATGTGAGTTCTACTGCAATGTTATATTTTTTTGCCGTCATACATATGTGGCCATCAGGCTGCTTGCCTGATCACCACAGTTATGAAGCACCTGGCGACGCTTAACCCAATTATGTTTCTCTTCCGCCTTAATTATTGGTCCTTTTGTGGCCATTCTGCCCTAAAAACCACCTTTTCCCGGCCGTTATTCGAGCTTTCTTTTGTTCCTAGCTCGATTTGGTTTCTTAACATTCTCTCTTGGGCGCTGGCCCCTTTTCTTTTATTCTCAATTGGTGTTGCCTGAGATAAACTCTGGCTAGGTGCGGGCTTCCTCTGGCATTTATTTTAGTTTTATGCATTTATTTAGAGTTTTACAATAAAGTCTGCTTGCTTCACAATGTTGTTCGTGGTCACTAGCTATGCGAATCACCAGTACAAGGTTCATAAAAGTGTTAGTAGACCGTACATCTTTCTGTGAGCTCAGTGGCTGAGCAGAAGCAAAACTGTCGAATTAGAGATGACTGGGAGCGCACCCAATTTGACTTGAGTAAACTACGGAGGAAGAGTGCACGCTGCTGGGAACGTCAGACCTACACTGCTAAGCAAGGGGACTGCGTAATACAAGCATGTACGTGAAGAGCACTATTAGAAGGATAAGGGGGAGGAAGCCTCGATACCATCATTGCATCACGCATCCATGAAAACCATGCCGAGTGCACGTGGAAGCTTTCGGCACGGAAAGTTACATTCTTCTCGAAACACTTTCCGCTGCGCCAATGGCTGGTTCACTACCGGGAAACCTGGTATGGCGAGCACACAATATATCTGTTCGAAGAGCAAGAAGTTGCCCTCATTACTCTAGCTTGCCGCTGCTCACGTGACACACGACATATACCGGGTGTTTCAGCGAACACGTTCAAAGATTTTCTAAAATAGGCTTTTCGGGGTAAAATAATGGCTTTTGAGCCATAGCATTACCAGCGTTGGCAGACACTAGAAAACCGGTGAGTCGCTTTATGTAGTAAGCTGGTTAACCCATTTTTAATAATTAACTCTTTAACTAGTAGTGTTAGCCGCCTAGTCGTAACTAGAGATTTGCAGCCCATCGTTAGTAATAGCCACAACTGTTTTTTTAATTTCCAGAACGTGATTACCCTCGCCGCAGAGAGTCGACAAAATCTGGCTGCATCGTACGAAAATACATGCGCTTTAAAAAGCATACAGACAAAGCAACCCGTCCAGTGCGCGTAACTAGTCGAAAAAGCCCAATTTTGTCGACCTAACTTCTAAAGGTGATATGCTATTATTTACGACCGGCTACAAAACTCTAACTGTGACTAGGCGCCTAACTCTGCTAGACAAAAAGTTAATTATTAAAAGTTAGTTAACAAGTTCACTACTTAAGACGATTCACCGGTTTTATAGTGTCCGCCAAGGATGGTGATATTCTGCCGGAAAATCCATATATTTACCAAAAAAAAGCCTGTTTTTGAAGATTTTTTAATGTTTTCATTGGATCGCCCTGTATGTGTAAAATAGCACGAATTCACGCGCATAGTTTCCGGTAGGCATACTCAACGCTCTTCAATCCTCACCTTCCACAAACCGGCACTGGCATATTCTTTTATGCGAGCACATGGCCATGAGAAGCTCGGTGTCCGGCCTTGCCTCCTGGCAAGCATCTCTGCATTCACGTACAGTACATGCTGCGAACAGAAAGTGAAAAGATATTCAGCTCTTTACTGTGAAAACAGAGGCCGAGTGTCACAGAATTCGGCGCATTTTAAAAGCAAACAAAGAAAAACCGCCGCGCGCACGGCGTCTCGCTGGCGCGAGCCCAACGGGAGAGAGGGAAAGGCCCCGCCGAGCGAGGTCTAAGTTAGGTTTAGGTGGCGTCGTATAAATATACATTTCTCGGGTGCTATTGTACACATGCCAGACAGATATAACGTAAAATAAGTGTCAGGGATAGAGAAAAATCTGAAGAGGTCTCTCTGACAGGTAGGCCGCAGTTAGTGCGATGTTTTTCTAGCGCAAATTACAAGGTTAACTGTATTTTATTTCCCAACTTGTGTTTCTAATGCTGTTCAATCCTGTCCGGCTGACTGTCCGCTTTGAGCAGACCAAGTAATTTTAGTCAAGAACGCAGCACGGGTATCAGAACTGCGCCACGTACTAGACAATGGGATCTCTCACGAATCCCTGCCGACCAGACCAAGCTCAATAGGCCGTTTTTTCACAACGCTTCTCCGCTTTTCAGTCATGTTTCATGTTTTGTTCTTTGGTGTATACGCCTGACAGTTCTGCAGAATACTACGTGGGACGGCGTTACTTACCGCGGTCTTCGTTGCAGTAGCAAAATCCTTTCTCACAATACGATCGTTTCAACTCCTCTCCATAAAGTGCTTGACACGTCTGTAAGCATCGTTCCTCCTTGCACTCTAAAATGAAGAGAGGAAAAGACGTCAACCTTTGCATCTCTATTTCATGACCTCGGCTCAAATTATCAACTACGAGCACTGTTTTAGTGGGCAGCTCCTGCTGCTAAGTCTTTTGCGTGCATAACAGCACAACGTATTTTCTTCGCGTTGAGGAGCGTCGGCCCAAGAACCCTCGTTTCCGTGCTCAGAGCTCTATGATAAGCCATTCATCAAGACCGGTAAAGGGTGACATCTGTATCCTATGTTCATAACAATATATATATATATATATATATATATATATATATATATATATATATATATATATATATATATATATATATATATATATATATATATATATATATATATATATATATATATATATATATATTGTAAGCACTATATGCGGCCTTCGTCTTCATCTGTACAGAGGGCAAAACGCATGTCTAGAACACGCTATGAGCGTGTTTCGGGCGTAACACGCGATAACTAGCCATAAGATTTGGTTAAAAATGGTCTGGATGTAAACGTGTCCTGTTAAACTCATAGAATTTCATCGTCATTTTTTGCTTTCTTGGCCGCAGCGGCTTTGGGAGCTCCGGAACAGACAATTTGGTTGTTCTAGGCATGCGTTTTGCCGTCTGTACATTCCATCATCATCGCTCATCATCTTCTTCGAAGGGTTGGTCGCCATATTGGCGGGTGCCAATATGGCCAATATTAAATCTCGCTCCATCCTGCGCTCTGTCTCCCGTCTCACAAGTGGTGGAGTGTGCTCTCGATCCGTGCATCCTCTCCGCCGCCACATTGCAGCTACGTTCCGGTCGCCACCTGCTCGTACCATCCGCACCTATGGAGACCGTCAGCGAAAACACCACTGGTACTCCCGCTGGGCCCCCGTTCTTCTTCCTCTCGATTCGAACCGTCTGGAGCCAGCAATGATGAGCCAACCCGGTCCCTCCCAGTCTTCTGGACACCCCACTTGGATCATCACCACACTCCAGCGCGAGCCTCCTATTTTTGCTGGTCTTCGTGGGGACGATGTAGAGGACTGGCTCGACCAATACAACCAGGTCAGTGCCTATAATCGTTGGGACTCAGCGATGAAACTTGTAAACGTGTCGTTCTACCTCACTGCCGTGGCCAAGACTTGGTTCGTCAACCACAAAGATGTCATCCCGGACTGGGCTCACTTCTCGTCACAGATTCGACAAATTTTTGGCATATTTGGCGCAAGCCCCGCCTTCTTCCAAAAAAAAGCTAGATACGCGTGTCCAGCTACCCGGTGAGTCCTACACGACGTTAAACCCTCTAAATCATCAACCAAACGAAGTTTTTACCTACAAGCGATGTATCAACACCTTGTGTTTTCTCGCATCAGAATTGAATTCGCTGGTAGGAGCACTGATGACATTCGTGCACATTCGCTTGAATCTGGGTCAGGATATCCTTCCTGTCCGTGGCGCATCAGAGTCCATATAACGACGGCCCCACGGGAACTGAAGAGAGATAGAAGGGCAAGAGGTATTTTCGAGGAGCAGGTTTCATGATGACGAACTCCGCGCTGCCATTTTTGTTCACTGTTCTTTAAGAATGTCGTAGATTTCTTCAGCTGACTTCGTCAAGAATCCTGAGGCGGTTGTTGTTACTGGCTCCCGCTTCTTCGTAGCTTCTTCTTAAGTTGTCTCTTCGCTTCGCAGCCCGACTAGGGTGTTTGCCCCATTTGTTGTTGTTGTTGTTAGCCTTTGAAAAGATGGTTTGGTATGATTTGGCTTGGTTTATTGGGGTTTAACGTCCCGAAGCTACTCAGGTAATGAGAGACGCCGTAGTGAAGGGCTCCGGAAATTTCAACCACCTGGGGTTCTTTAGCGTGCACTGACATCGCACAGTACACGGGCCTCTGGAATTTCGCCTTCATCGAAATTGAGCTGCCGCGGCCGGGATCGAACCCGTGTCTTTCGGGTGAGCAGCCGAGCACCATAACCACTGAGCCACCGCGGCGGGGCTTTGAAAAGATGGCACATGCACACACTGGGGGATCGGCCAAGAATCGGGAGGTAAAGGTTGCTATTCACATGTACGTACTAAAGGCAAAATAAAAGCACGCGGGAGAGCAACACCGGGGGAGTCTACCACAAGGAGGGCAGGAAGCGAAAAAAGGTAGGAGTTGGCATTGGAGGGAGTGAGAGAGAAAGAGAAAAAAAAGCAAGAAATTCTTAACAGCGTCACAAACAGACCTGTGGCGGAACCAAAGCGTGGTGGCGCCAAATGATAGCAAGAGTGGGCTGCTCAAACGAAGGCCAAGATGCTGTAAGGGCAACTCGAGCAGTCTTCTTCTCAAAGAGGTAAAATGATGACAATGGAGCCAAAAATGATCGATAGATTCAGCCTCACGGCAAAATGCACAGAGGGGAGATAACGCCATACCAGACCTGTGCAGATAGAAATTTAGAGGGGAGATACGGCAGCGCAACCATTTCTTTCCATCCGATTTATTTTATTTTTTTTCACAACATGGGCGTGGCGGACGAGAGAGCGCGCGAGTTTACGGCTTGCTCACTGCAATCAGTACTCTAGGCACAATACTTGAAGACCAGTCTGGAGCGAACAAAACCACAACACACATGTGTGCGAAGTAATACCTAGATATAGAAAACCTATAGACGATCAATCTCATTTATACGGCAAAGTATGCGTTAGTATTACTGTTCTGCCCTGACGGAGCAGCAGCTCCCACTGAGGGCTTCCGACCATGCGAGAGGTGGCATGACCCAAACCTTTAATCATCTTTTGCGAAGCCATAACCCCGCTGCATTCACCAATCACAGCGTGACACGCCGTACTCCCTCTGCAGTCTTCCGTCGCCTCCCACCCTTCCTTTACCTCCTAACGCCCACTTCCCCCTCGCTTCACTTGCTCTCACTACATCTTGCCATCTGCCGATATACGGAAGGGCAAATTTTTCTAACATGCAGGTATTTATGCTAACGCATGAAGAGAAATAATAATTTGTTAATCAATAAAAATGTTCAATTCAATGAACGCCATCCCCACCCACGGACTGATGAGTTAGAACCGTGGAAAAAGTGCTATCTACGGTCGTTTGGTTCAGGCGGGTCACATTAACGCTTGTGCGTCGCGGCAACAAGGCACAATGGTACGGTATATGGGTCTTCTATAGAGCCTTCCGTCATTGTTGATGTGATTGAACTTTGAAGTCAGCTTGGCCGTAGACGCTGCTGCAGGATGCAGTGTATACGTATCATGGCGTCTCCTTTGCCCCTGATGCAGACGAGAATGGCGCACATAATTTACAGCGAAAGCTTTATGTCCGATGCTTTCCCAAGTACTTCCGCTCACACTGATTTACGTGAGCACACCCTGCACGTACCTTGCGCGATATTTGTCTCCTTGAGAACTGAGAAAATGCAGCAGAGACGGAAGAGGAGCCATAGCTCTTGACATCCGTCGAAACCAGAAGGCAACGGTTATATCTGGCTCTCAAACAGCACTGTGGAATTTTATCAGAAGACTTAGAGAACCCAGCTTAATGATACTAACTGAGCCAGAAACCAATAGTTTACTAGGTGTCTGGTCCCCTGGGCACACGAACACGCCCGGGAGTGATGCGGCTGATTTTGAGGATCGACCTAGTATTTTTCAAGCCTTGAGTACTCAGCCGTCACACCTACTTGACAGACCGGCAAACCTGCTGCTAAACTAGGCGGCAATCACACACTACTGCAGAGTGGGTAGAAGAGTTTTTCCCATGCCTACAAAAAATATCAGTAAGAAAGAACGATACATAATTAGCATAGTGCCGACTAACACTCTGCCCAGTCCATTCAGCGCGAAGAAATGTGAGCATATAAACATGTGAATCTGTCACGTGACACATCATTATGCCATGGAAACTTCAACTCGGAAGAAACACCTCTCTCAACAAAAGAGAGTTGAGAGGCCTCTCTTGTCCTTTATCGTTTCTTCCCTTCTGTCTGTGTTCCACCGCATTGTTGTTCACCGCAAGCCTTATTTGCCTTTGTTGCGGGATCACTATGTGATCGATGTTGAATCCTCTTTCTCATTCCAGAGGTGGCTCGCTGCACGTCTAACATCCGAAAAAAAATTTCCAAATCGAAAACTAAGATACTGGTGTGGAAATGTTGAAGGTAATGGCGCTTTCTTCCGATATGTAGGAAAATATTTCGTTTATAGTGTTTCCATCGCTCGCATCCAGCAGTTGAGACGAGCAGTTAAGGCTGCCATAAAAAACCAATTGGGAATGCTTTTGACGATAGCAAAAGAGTTAACAGCAAAAAAAATTAAAGCCTGCCGTCGAGGGATCTGCGAATATATTGATTGTTACAGTGAAAGCTTACGCTACATAAAAAAAAGATGCGCTCACAAACTTTTCCGGTTCAAAAATGCTTTTGTCCAGAATTGTTATATATGAGTGACTGCACGCCTCTTGCGCCGGAAGCGTTCAGAGCGTATTGAACCTACGCTAGCCGGTGCGAGCCTTTTCACAATATTTATTTATTTACGTATTTATTTATTTTAACTACATAAGTATAAGGCAAGTTCACACGGGGCAAAAATTCATGCCTAAATTATTCAGGAACAGTAAGAAGTTACTGAGGACAAAAAACTTCCAAATGGCTGTACGAATACACGCGCAAATACGTACAAATCTTTATGTACAAGTATACTTTAAGCGCTTCTAAGCAAAACAGCGGTGTCCTACATGTTGGACGCTTTATATATAAGGGACATCGCCGTTTGGTGGAAATTAGTTAACTGAATTCGAATGGGAGTCTCAGAAGTTTATATAAAACGGGTCAAGCGTAGTACGGCACACTCAGCCGCACTCACGAGCAGAACTGTGTCAGGTGCAAAGCGCTTGTGCCTTTCACCTTTGCTGATCAATTTTCTCAGCGAATTGTATTTCATCCCGTTGGAAGCTGCCTAATATTTCGACCGCAGTAGAATATTCAGCAACCTCTATAGCTCTCATATAGATATATAGCAGAGTACATCACTCGTAGAAGCACCCTTCACCGTCTTAACAAATTCACAAAAAGTGCGAAATTACATTGTATTAGCCGCATGAATTATCATGAAGTGCCCTTTTCTCCTGTAGTCTTTGTACACACTGGTTAATACGAAAGAACAAAAAAAAAAACAAACGACGCTTGACATTCTTGACGCAATGAAGAGCCACAGTTTGTGCTGGGCTACTAAAACTCCTGGCTCCTTATATAACAGCATACCTTTTGGTTTCACCGTGGTCGCTGTAGTTTCACATTTCTTTTTCAGCCGCTCGCACATTTTCAGTGTTGATTCACTGCACACCAGAGAATAGTGATCTGTGAAGCAGAGATTTTATAGAACAAACGCCGTTATACGTCTGTTTGCCCTAGTCTCAGGAACTAAACACACCATGCATAGAGCAACCATTCAACTGCAGATTCTCTCAAGCTCTTCTTGCAGTTTCGGAGCATAGTACGCAAATGGTGCAGTTAAGTACACGACAGCGAAAGTTGTTTAACTAGAACGTTGTACGATAGTCTACTACTTAGCCACAGTATGCTCGGGCGGCGGGTATTAAGAAAGAGCCTGCTTCTCTAGGCTCTATGCTTCTCTATTCCACACCAGTTACGCCGATACTCATCATTATCAACCCACTGCAGGGCAAAAGGATCTTTCATATCTCTCCAATTAACCCTGTCCTTTGCTAGCTGTGGCCACCGTACCTTCGCAGACTTCTTAATCTCACCCGCCCACCTAACTTTCTGCCGCCCCCTGCTGCGCTTGCCTTTCTCCTGGAATCCACTCGTTACCCTTAATAAAGACCAGCGGTTATCTTCCCTTCGCATTACACGCCCTGCCCAAGCCCATTTCTTACTCTTGATTTCGACTATCGACTAGGATGTCATTAACCTGTGTTGTTTCCCTCATCCACACCACCAACATCCGGTCTGTTGACCTTACACCTATCATTTTTATTTCCATAGCTCGCTGCGATGTCCTTACCTTGAGCCGAACCCTTTTCGTTAGCCTCCAATGTTTCTGCCCCGTAGGTGAGAACCGGAAAGATATAGCTAGTGTATAGTTTTCTCTTGAGGAATATTGGTGAACTGCCATTCATGATCACACACGGTATAAACTGATGCAACTACTGCACTACTACTGTTAGTGCTATGACGCTAAATCTAGGAAACGGCCTTTAATCACTGTCGCTGTAAACAAATTCATTCTACACGTCAGTCGTCTCTACGACTGCGGAGGCGGTAAAATATTATCAAAACAAGTAATGCTCAAAATATGTAGCCACTACAAAGTGGTCTTGTGCTAAGGCATCGCGTATGTAATACGCGTATAAGGTGAAGGTTGTAAGTGTAGTACCTTTATTTGTTGAGCGCTTCTTCATTTCTCCACACCCCTTTTCGAGTGTTTTGCATTTTTGATCTGCTTCTTCCGTGCACTGCTTGAAATTCCAATCTGCGTTCAATACAAGATAGGAGAGAAAATTAGCAAAAGAGTGCATTTAATTATCACGTGCGTAACAGAATATCAATGAAAATTTTGTTGCGGACTACTACCTGCATTCTATATCGCTGTTGTAGTTTGACCGACTGATTTCGAAGTGGGAAACTGAACTCAAATGCGTGTCGGCAGGTAATTACTTCATAGTGTCAATAGGGCGTTTATTCTTAAAACTTCCATTTGTTGCTTGTTCAGTTTTGTTTGTTTATCACCCGGCTGTACACACGAATGATACCGTAACGGAATGAAGGAAGGTATGAGATTTAGTCTCTCGGCTACATGCAAATGCTTTTCCAGCAAGTGTGGCAAGCACGCCGAACACATGTGCAGGTTGTTTAGAGGAACCCCTCACTATAGCCGCGCGTAATGTCTTTGGTTAAAATATTGTGACGAAGACGAAGCTGGCAGTGGCGCGGGACGGAGCGCTCGCGCTATAGGCCAGCGGCCATTAAATCATCTCTCGTTCATGGTTCACCACGCCTCATTCTTCGGCTGGCCGCCACGTAACAATATCTTTTTATCCTCGCCTTTCATCCATCTTCTCTTTTCTTCTGAAAAGGTAGAGCTACCTGTGCATTCAGTAGCACATTTTTTACGCCTTTCAGGGCTTGAGATGTTCCTCCTACTCCGCTTTTAATCGTTATCTACAGATTTTCGTAAAGCATAGAATTTTCTGTTCATTTATTTATGAGGCGCAATGCGATTGAAACGAACTATATTAATAATTTAAAATATCCCCAGCTTGCCACATTTAGACGACCAATTATTTATAGGCAATTGCCAAACATTTGTTCAGATCACCTAGTCTTCCTCATTGGACAGCAACATACAGCATTCGAATGTCGGTGAAAGCGGTGTCAATATCGATTTCTTTAAATAACACGACCGGCGATAGAGAAATCAAAAACCTACACTGCAAAAAAAAAAAGAGGTACTTCTATGGCCGATAAACTGATATCGGCCAGGAGTGAAGTTCGCGCAGCGCATACGTCAATTATGTGCCGGAAATTGAAGGGCAGCTCGTAGGGAAGGTGTCACTTAGTGCTAAGTGAATCATGTTAGGCCCAGCACATCAAGTCCGATGTATGGTTTTAATAAATCTGGTCGATAGTTGATCGCCGGAAGCACTCGTGCATGTGAGGCTGTCACGTTTCATCCCATTTCCGCGCACGACACCAGGCCCTAATCTATGGTGTTGTGGAGGGATGTCCTACAAGCACAAATTCAGTAAATGCTTACTTATATACTATTCAATATGTCCTTATGTTTTATGCCTTTCAAGTCATAAAAAATGGCATAAAATGTCTTCTTTTGTGGCCGGAATACTTTGTTGTGCGTATTCTTAATTGTATTATGGCAAGGAAAGAAATCAAGTTCCTGCTTGTTGCTCGTACTGGTCTTTTATTTATTTGTTCAGGATCCCCAAAAGGCCCGTTTCGGCGCTACATAGGGGAGCGGGTCAGCGGATAAAGATTTCAAGAAACAATAGGAAAAAAATAATGCATAAATGCACTGGCTCTGATCCTAAGAGTGCAAATATAAAGAAAACAGGAATGAAAGAGCATCGAAGGCAATATCAAATTGGCGAAATGTAGTGCATTTTGCGCATGGTGCTAGTTTCATTAAACACATAATACATTACTACAGGAACAAAACACTAAAGGGAATATGACACGTACAAAGGCGGAAAATCCAAGCACACTGCAATGGTGCAGTAAAATTAAAAATATTTTTATAGCGAAAAGCCGAAAGATAGCGGTTCAGCAGCAAAGCTAGCAGGTAAGGCATTCCTTTCTATAACTTACAAAATTAACGGAGAATTTCGATGTTTGTTCGTGCGGCCAAAAATTGGCTGAATTCTAGGCGCATGGTTAGTATGACAATATGTGTGATTTGCGGCTCTGATATGCATGGCTGCGAAAGAATAGTTACTATGTTAAGGGGAGTCGAAGAAAGGCGATCGACTAAATTTCTGTGTTTTATTAAGTTCAGGAGACTTTCCGCTTAAAAAGTAACGACGCTATACGTTTGCTCGTTTGTTCTTTGCGCTGCCCAGGATGCGTGACAGCTTAGGTCTGGATACCCAGCCGAACTTCAGTACACGAAAATGTCACGGATTTATTTATTTATATTTATACAAATACCTCAGTTTTCACACTTGGAACATTGTGTGAGGGGTGGGGTTACAATATTTAGCAGACAAAAGATGATACAAAGTGGAAAGAACAAAAGTAAACAATATTAAATACATTGGACTGCAAACAATTATTACACCGTACTTGAAGAAAACCGTAATATATTGACACAGAGGAAAAAAACAGCAAACAAATAGCGGCACAGCATGGATTTGACTACACATACGAACACAATTTATGTACAATATCATGGATGCATGAAGGTGGTCAATTCGTTTTTGAACATTAATGGGTCACGTTTGGTAGCAATGCAATCCGGAAGGCCATTCCAACACTTGATAGCACGTGGCAAAGCAGAAGAATTAAACGCGAGTGTTCGGCCCCACTCGGCCACCATAGTAGGCTTCGTGTTCGTATCACCTTACCTTTGCACACTGACACACCATTCATTTTTTCGCATTTTTTCCCAAGCTTTTCGCATCTCTCTTTCATTTCCTTGTTGCATTTCGGCGCGCTCAGATCTATGAAGAAAAGAAACGATAAGCTCAATGGCAAATCATAAATTAACTCCGTCATAAACAAAACAAAAACTAACGATCTTCGTCAGCTTCTCACTGGAGTGCCTGTATTTTATCTCAAGCTTCTGTGGTCGTTTAACAGCCGCAATTATGCGGGAAAAGCATTCAAATGAGGAGGCGCTGCAGGAAAAACTGGATCTGATGAAAATTCGTCTTTTTGTGGACGATCAGGTAATTACAGTACTCCTATACCTTTTTTCGATATTGGCACAATAACCAAAAAGAACAGCCTTTGTTTCATTTTATTTCTGACTCCATCAAATAAGTTCTAAGTGAACTCCCCGATTTTCGTTGTCTAAGTTTTCAGACAGACATTTTTAAAAATGCTCTGGATTTGGGCACTTGTAATATACGGATAACAATACCTAGGGCGTCGTAATTCGGACACCGTAACATTTAATCTTATCAGTGCCTGAAAATGCTTGCCTACAGTCGCATACCTTTGGCGGCCCATTTAAGAAGCGGATTTATATAAAAAAACGGCC
Organism: Amblyomma mixtum; assembly: GCF_055824585.1. Lineage (NCBI taxonomy): Eukaryota > Metazoa > Arthropoda > Arachnida > Ixodida > Ixodidae > Amblyomma > Amblyomma mixtum. The sequence goes on from NC_143015.1 coordinate 148,857,512, forward strand.
GTTTTAAGGCGAAAGCCTTTAATGGCTCATATTGTCGACCGTTAGCAAAGCGTGTCACACGCGTTCAACTCGGGAACAAAAACGATAGAACAAAACCAATGGTTTTTCAGATAGAGGAGGAAAAAATGAACCTAAAAGCCAAATTTGATGTCTGTAGGTTAATTAGTTAATTAATTATAGGCAAAAATGCCGAAATTACGTCGAAATAGCGCGGACACCGATATAGCCACGAGCACGGTGAGACGTCACATCCGCCGGAAGTCGTCACGGCATAGTGAAAATTTTCACAGAATGGTCGGAAAAACGTGGTATTTGTGTCAAATTAGATGGAAAACTGTGAAATTAAGAGTAATTAACACTTACAATCCCTGAAAGATGTTCAGTTTGGGTATCGATAAAGCCACAAGCACGGTGTGACGTCACATCCGCCGGAAGTCGTCATGGCATAGTGTCCTCGGCTTTTGCCTCTCAACACTTTAGTTGCCAAAGTGTCCACGCAATATTTACGGCGCATTAGATAATGACCAATCGCAAAAAAAAAATTACGAAAAGGTCTTACATACCTGCACAGTACGGTTTACCATCAATAGCTATGCAATCTAATGTGAAATCGGAGCACGCTTTCTTCACCTCCGGTTGGCATTCTGGATACTCTATCTCTGTGAAGATAAGCAAGACAGATTTGCAGAATACATACACGTTGCGATGCTTGACGTCACTACGCAGTAAAACATGGTCTTACGTATGTAGAGTTAAAACTAGAACTAAAAGCGGTAGGTTTATCAGATAAATTTCCATGCTTTAATCTTCCTCCAGAAGTTTAGCGTAAACTGCTGTCTTTAAGGTTTGTTTACTGCTTTGCATTTGGTCTTCTAATAGAGTTTGTTTATTTATTTATTTATTTATTTATTTATTTATTTATTTATTTATTTATTTATTTATTTATTTATACATACTGCAGCGCAATTTATATGCGCTATGGCAGGAGTGGGAAAAACACAAAGTGCAAAGAAACAAAATGCAGCAAAATGTACAAAGTGAGAAATACAAAAAGTTAAAATCACAAATGAAATATCAAACAAGAAAGGAACTGTTAACAACAGGGTAAGAATACACAGCTATTATGCGTCTTCAACGGCAGTTACAAAGTTTTGAAATGGACAAGAACGAATGGACCCAGGTAAAGAATTCCAGGCTTCTACTGAACGGGGAAAAATACTGAATTTGAAAAAATTAGCATGCTCAAATTACGGTATCAAATTAAGCTCGTGATGACTTCTTGTAGATGATAATGGTGCAAAGTTAATGTAGTGGTTAGCTGAGAGCCTTACTAAGGAATTGACGACACAATGTAAGAATTTTAATGATTCAGTGTGGCGACGGGCAGACAGCGTGGTTAAATTCAATGAGATAAGTGTAGAAGAGGGTGAGAAATCACGATCATAACGATGACATATAAAACGCACAGCTTTCTTTTGGACTGCTTCTAACATGTTAATTTCGAATTGCTTGTACGGGTTCCACACTACAGCTGCGTAATCAAGAACAGGGCGGATTAGAGATTTATACAACAGTAGCTTTGTGTCTTTTGGTGAATTGGGTAGCGTGCGTCGTAGATAACCTAGTTTTTTTAGTGCTTTATTACATACGTAATCAATGTGTTTAGACCAAGACATGTTATGCGTGAATATGACACCAAGATATTTGTACTGACAGACCCTATCCACCACACGGCCATTGAAAGAGTAACTAAAATGGGAAATGGAAGATTTGTTACAAAAAGACATGAGGACGGTTTTGTCGAAATTAATTCTCATTTGCCAGGTACTACACCAACTACAAAACATAGCAAATGACTCTTGGAGGTGACGATGCTCCTATATTCGATTCTCATAAAAAGGCCGCTATTAATACAAGGTTGTTGTTTTATTAAATTATTACGCATTCAGGTCTTGAAATTGTTTCGACCGACAAAATGGCCGAAAAGTTCCTGAGACATACCTGTGCAAAGGGACGTTCCGTTGAAGGTTTCACATCTCTTTCTGAGCGCATCACATTTGTGCAGCGTGGCGTCACTGCAGTTCGGAGACTTTGTATCTGCGCGATATAGACTCAAAGTAAGCAAGGCGGAGAAAAGTGGCGCTCTACACGATGGCTTCTTCGTTTTGGAACAAATATAGTAATACTGCCAACACGGTATTGTCTTTTCTTTTTTTTTAAAGGCCAGGCGTGGTAGTAGTAGTTCCAAAGCATTGCCCCCTTCTGACTCCTTCGTTGAATGGATGATTCATGCTTTACGAAATAATGCCACACTGCGATAACTTCAGAATAACTTGGATCACGTGAAGCACCTTAATTTAATAAGAGAGTAATTACTCATTGGCATCCACCCGAGCGCAGCCATACGGCTACAAAGAAAAGCTATCTCAGAAACTCCGTAGTTAAAGAAAAATTCGTCCTGGTGCGGGGTTCGAACCCGGGACCACCGCTTCACCGGTGCAGTCGCTCTACCAATTTAGCTGACCGGTACGGCTAGCTTATGGTAGGGCGAGAGCGAATTGATCAATAACTCGAAGTGGGAGCAGTGTTGGTCAAATGTTTAGGGGAATCCCCCAAGGTGGAGTAGATTTGTAATAAGGGAGTAATTACTCATTGGCATCCACCCGAGCGCAGCCATGCGGCTACAAAGGAAAGCTGTTTAGCTTTCAAACCCCGGACCAGGACGAATTTTTTTTTAACTACGAAGTTTCTGAGAAAGCTGTATAGCTTTCCTTTGTAGCCGTATGGCTGCGCTCGGGTGGATGCCAATGAGTAATTACTCCCTTATTACAAATCTACTCCACCTTGGGGGATTCCCCTAAACATTTGACCAACACCTTAATGTAAACAGAAATATCAGCATAAACGTCATGTAATCAGGCAGGCACTCCAACGGCCTCGCTGTTGTCACCTTGCAGGAATTACTGTCGATTAATGAGGAATAGCCTGCAATGTAAATGATGTCTTCGCATTTGTCCTTCTTAACCTTCAAAATGCCACCCGCGCGAGCAGCTGCTTAGCTTTTAGCAGAACACATACCGCTAGGAATTGGCAAAAGACATGCACCCACCAAGATCAAATGAAAACAAAACCAATTCCATTTCGGCGCCGTCACCGCGGTGCTTTGTTCACATTGAAACAACGCGTACACACCAGCACCTGTCAAACTCATATTTGTGTGGTTTTGTTCAATGCCTTCATGGTTCACTTTAATCCATATACTTCCATGTGTCCATTTGTCGGCTCCTTAACTAGGACTCTCGCATAAAAAATTAACTAACCAACACCGAAGAAATAAAGTGCCGCTTTTTCTGTTTCACAATTTCCTTCACGAGGTGAACTACTTCTTCAGGTCTGCTTTAAGCAAGGCTCGCCGGTGGGACTGAACTTTTTGTTTTCACATGCATTAATATCTTTCAAAAAGACTTCTAAATCCACGAACCAATGACAGGAATATGGCCTACTTACGTATGAACTGCGAAAAAGCAATGATTCGTTAACCTTTAAGGCATAAGTTGCATCCATACAACCAATTCATTCAGCTTCGTAGCATTTTGAGTGATAAGAAAGAAAAAAGATTTTGAAATTGCATGCTTCTGTATACGGTCCTAAATTTGCTTGCTCATTTAATTTACGTTGTTTGCCCCTCGCTATTCGCGCCAATGTATCCAAGTGACTAAAGAACATTTTTTTTCGAACCTAACAACGGCTTGGAATGAGAAGTGCCCCACACGAGCAGTGTGGGCCCCCACCTATCCTCCAAACAAAACTTTTCAGCGCTCATCTCGAATTGAGGAATCAAAGATTCCTGCTCGCGAGGTAAGGTTGTGTTAAATAATAACATCTATACAACATACAACATAATGTATAACACCTTTATGTCCATTTGATGTCACCGACATAATGGTCGGCATCTTTCTGGTCATGGGGTTCAGAGAAGACGATCCTAACAAGAACATATCCGATGTATGAAAAATTAAAAATTGAAGTAAGACATGATGTTGGGCTAGTCGGTTCAGAGAAGACGATCCTAACAAGAACATATCCGATGTATGAAAAATTAAAAATTGAAGTAAGACATGATGTTGGGCTAGTCGGTTCATGGTTAGAGCGAAACAAAACTGCGCGAAGACGACGGGACAAAAGAAAGGCACGAATACACACGCACAAAGCGCAGCGCTTTTTGTGTGTGTATTCGTGCCTTTCTTGTGTCCCGTCGTCTTCGCGCAGTTTTGTTTCGCATTAAAAATTGGATTTCTCTGAAGTCGTCAGCAGTAAATTTAAGCTCAAATGGATAGCGGGAACGGTGTAGCTTTTTCTAGAACGGCTTACAGAAATCTATAACTTACAAGATGTTCAATTCCAAGGCGCAAATAGTAAAAGCTGAGAACGAAGAAAGTGTTCTGAGCCTGGTAGCGCCTGAAACCAACCCGTCTCAAATGCGGTGCTCTTGAAATCCATCTGTGGGTCTATCCATCCATGCGTTCATCCATTCACTAAGCAGTTGAACTTTGGTTCCCGCTGAGCTGAAAACTTGTTGAGTGCGTTAAAGGGACATAAGACGTTAAGGAGCCTTCGTGCAAAATGGCGGCGCAAAGGGCCCTGGTTTAGCTGCGTTATGCTTACTCCCTTTTTGCTATAAACAAAAACGTGACCTGCCGTTCAGTAACTTGTGTTGCTGTTTCCTTCGCCTTTTCGGAGGCACGCCGTTGGCCCCTCCGCTGGTCGCACGTGTCTGTTGTGTAGTTCATCTATGAATGTTGCTAAGAGAATGAGTGTTTTGATCTTGACACATGGACAATCAGGAGCGCTGCTGATAACTAGCCATGTCACGCCTTAGCATGTAAAAAACGGGGCCTAGTTTTCAATACAGTTTTTGTATGTTTGTTTGTTTGTTTGTTTGTTTGTTTGTTTGTTTGTTTGTTTGTTTGTTTGTTTGTTTGTTTGTTTGTTTGTTTGTTTGTTTGTTTGTTTGTTTGTTTGTACAAACAGTACAAGCAGTACTGTTTGTATCGTTTGTACTCAGAGCCCAATGTAGGGCCTTTACAAGTCTGGATGAAAACACAACAAAGAAAAGATACAAAAATTTTCCTACGTGACGAGCGACATGTAGTAGCTCAGTGCCTGACCTGTGGTCTATAATTCTTCGATGTTGTCATAGTTTCTTTTGCGTTTCCTTTTTCCAAGATTACTGACAGACTATACCAAGCACGAAGACATTAATTGATGCTAAGGACAAATTCAAGTTGGCCTGCATCAGTAGCCTACCGCGTTCTAAACACAAAGTGAACACTCTCTTCTGAAACGAAGTCTTTATAAGCTATAAAAAATCACAAAACAAAACACAGACTCCGGAACCGCCGGCCGATTTCACGAGTATACTGCCGGAGTTAATACTAGGGTTTCGAGTGCAGATCCGAAAGGCTAGGAAACACTGCCATTCACTTCAAAATGGTGACAGCCGGTTAACAATAACTATTGACGTCACTAGTTTGAATCAATTCGTGCGAAAATTTTCATGTTTTCTGAAACGCCCATGCCTTTCTAACTTCTGGGAGAACGTCAAAAAACGGAATCAGAGTCAATACTCTCCGAAAAAACTAATTTAATGAAGTTGTCGGTAGTAACCCTTTATTCGCAACCAGGATCAAGGAATTGTTCAAGGTCATATTAAAACACGCATTTCCGCATTACCTTACCTGCACAATAAGATTCGTCGTGAACGATCACACATTCCAGTTTGGCGTCCAGGCATATTTTTTTCGTTGCCTTCGAGCATTCGTTGTGCTCTCGATCTGGCGGTGAAAAATATCGCAAAGCGCGTGTAAAAGGAAACAGTTTTAGTTGCTTGGTGGAGTTAAGAAAACTTATTTTCCGTGCTTGGAAATACATTTTTTCGCGTATTAACCTGCACTGCATGTATCCCTGGTTTCAAACATTAAGATAGGAGAAATAACTTCTCTCGTGTTACCCACACATTCGTGGGCGATAAGCTTTTATCGTGGGCTTTTATCGCTCAGCAAAATATTACTCAGATTGTTGCCAGAAAATGTTTATTGCATATTCTCTCTGCAGTGTTAATCCAAGATTCCATTCGGTCAACGTTTTCGACGCAATTTGCCTCAGGTTCGCCGGAGCTGTCACTGATTTCGTCTTTTGATACATCGTTTGTAGCTCTTGGAATACTGCTGGAAACATATACGCAAATGCACGCAGGGATCGACCTACGCGCTTCCCTAATCCATCACCACCATAATTCGCGAAAGAATACGGAAATTATAAACGTTCCAAGGGTGGCACACTTCACTTTTAGGCCAAGCCTATTTATTACATTAAACCCTCTCAAAAGTTCAATATAGCCCGCACCACAACTCTCTGATTTCATTTCGTAGTAATAGCTTTGTTTGTACCTCCCGGAACCAGATGTGAAAGTCTGCCTAGGATCACGTAACCATCACCTGCACGTGTCTCTCGCTGACTTTGTCGCCTTCGGGTGGTCATGCGCTCACCCGTGGTCACATGAAAGCTTGTATCTCTTTTCTTGGATCAGACCACCAACCCGTATGCGCAGTCTTTGCTTCGTGCCTCGCGTAACCTTCGTTGTAATCAGGTGGGAGGAGTGATGAGATAGGCGCGCCTGCAGTTTCCCTGCCCGATGATACCAGGAGCTTACCGAGGAAAGAATTAAAAGAGGTCAAAGGGGCGGAAATTGAAAGGGGCCGACAACTAAATTCTATTGACGCAGTTTCTTCCGATGCAACGGAAATTGTCTAGAGAGAGAGAGAGAAAAGGACGGAAAGGCAGGGGGGAGGTTAACCAGGCGATGCCCAGTTGGCTACCCTACACTTGGGGAGGGGAACAAAGCAAAAAAAAGGAATAAGAGCGGCAAGGAAATGAGTCTTCTAAGTGACCAGCGACCACTATGTCACAGGGACAGAGGGCGCGCACTGAAAACTTAAAGATTATAGGCGGGAATGCAACCCCGAGTCCCTTAAGAAATTCAGGAGTGCTTTCACCGCTTTCCGTTGTCTGGAAGGTTGTGTCCAAGGCCCCAGAGCGTTAGACTCTGTTAAAGGACGCGAGTCCAAGCGGAGCAGAGAAGCACTTAGGAAATCGCGCTCTCGCTCAAAACGAGGGCAGTCACAGAGGAGGTGGCTGATCGTTTCGTCACAACCGCACTGGTCACACGCAGGAGAGTCAGCCATTGCGATGAGAAGGGAATAGGCGTTTGAAACGCCTATTCCCAGGAAATTGTCCCAGTAGGAAATTGTCTAGCGTCGTAAAATAAGCAGGGGCTTCTTTATAAGCACTGTAGAAGAATTTTTACCGTGAATTTTTGCCTCAGTGCATGCACCCGATTTTGCTTCCTGATCCTAGGAGTTGCGACCAGAAAGCGTGGCAGCGATTGCGTGCCGTTGATAGTGGACTATTAATTAATAAGCCCCTTGCCGCCAGAGAGTGATTAGACACTTTTACAATAGCGTAACGTCGATCTCAGATTAGAGTTTCTGCACGTGAAGTGGTTTGAGACTGAGTGACGTACGTATAACTCGCTCACCAGAATCTGCCCATCACGGCAGGTGGAAATTAAATAGCTAAAAAGTTGAATGCAACTGCCACCTGCTCACCTTTGCACTGCGCATAACCTAACTGGTCGAAAGATAGATTTCAGAAGAATTATATCTACAAAAATGAGCCTTACTGGAGCTCGGGAAGAGCAACCTGCGTCTGCCAGCTCAGTGGCGCATCGCTTAACCACCGCACCACTCCGCCATTAGTGTTCTTAGGACTCCACGCAATCTATGATTCTATGTAAGAGAAGTACTTATATGAGGGGGGAGGGGGGAATGTGTAATGCTATTGCATTGTAGTCTTAAGAGCAGGTTAAGCATCGTCCAGGCTTTTTTAGGGCCCATCACTGCTCGGCATTATCGGCATGAAGTCTGGCATAACGTCTATCGATGAGAGACCAATAAGCAGCGCGCATTTTCATGACTTCATGCATCGCATCCCTCCATTCTTACCTATCAGTGTGGAGCTTCGTCATGACGATATGTGTTACAGCGCCAACAACAGTGAAGCTGCAACAACGTCAAGCATGACAACAATGGCTGTCAGTGAAATTTCAAGTGAACTCCTTTGACTTTTCATGGATTATTCACAAACTGAGCAGACAAGTTTTTGTGAAGGAATAACCCTTGCTGTGGCTGGACACACAGTCACCTATCGGGATATCATCACAACACAAAAATTTCTGGTTAAAAAAAAATTTACAAACGATCCGCAAACTCCGCCCGCATAAAAATGATTAACGAGCATTGAAGTGTGATCCTACCTGTGCAGAACACAGTGCCACTTCTTTTATCACATTCTCTCAGCAGCTTCTGGCATTTGTGTTCAACATTGGCGTTGCATTTATTCACATGTGGATCTATTTCGGGAAAGAGAAGCAGAATGCGGAGAAACGTAAGTTCCTCCCCAGTTGATCAGATAGCCGAATTATTTGCGAATAAATGTAGCATCGCAGTTTTAAAAAACAAAAAGTTGAGGAACGTGCCGGAATTCAAAGCTCTCTGTGGAGAAAACTCGTTCGCGTCCAGCGAGTAAGAACTTTGTATAGTGTTGCAGTTGAAAACCGCGTTACCATTGAAAGCTAATGCAAAAAAGTATATATTCAAGATCCTACTGAACAAACGGCACTGTGCACAGCCAAACAAAGACGAGAAGGGTACACAAAGGGGAGGGTTGCGTACCTTTGTAGTCCTAGTTAGTACGCGTGCAGTACCCTTTGTCGATCATGACTGACCGACTCACCCAACAAAGAACTTTCTTAATCAAGATCGAACGGCGGAAAAGACTGCAACACACTAGAAAGGAAGCATGACCTAACGCATCTGCTCATTCCAATATCTGCAAGCCTAAGCGTTGAGTCTGGGCGCTCAGATCACGTCAGACTGGAGATTAGCATACAAAGCCATAGTTTTCACGGACGTGTCTCTTTTTCAAAAAAAAATAATGCCTTGTTTGATAGTGGCTTTCTGAACGAAAATTCCCGAAGCAGAACCCTTTCCCGGCCACCAGCTTCGGCTGATCCACCATGCACGGGAGACTAAAGGCGGCTGGGGCCTTTTGAATTAAGGTGTCTACCTTCGAAAGCAAAATACTGTCTTACTAATGTATCACTTCTCTATGGTGAACAACCCGATGTAAGAGAACAAAAGGGGCCGAAAACACACTAGGCACATGGGACAGGCACCTTCCCTATTCGCTTTTTGATGTATTCGAAACTTGATCTAAAACGTAATCGTGAGGAATAAACCTATTAATAAAACAAAACTATCTTGGTATATGTGTTTTTGCCATAGACAGCGCCACTTACCTATGCAGGTCGGCTCGTTGTCCAGAATTTCGCAAATCAACCCGACCGCCACGCAGGCCTTGTGTTTGTCTTGTGAGCACTTCCCCAACTTCCTAAACCCTTTTTCGAAAAGAAAATTGCATTGCACAACGTTAAGCAAAGCTCACTAAAAGAACCTGAAGTTCATCAAAACGCTTAGTGAGTTCATGCCATGAGTGGAAAGCTGTTTTCCTTCATTGGAAATGTCAAGCGTGTTTTAGCACTCGAAAGAGTGAGTTTGATTGTAATTCCGCTCGAAACATTCCTGCCAAGGACAGCCAGGATAAATTGGCATGGAATAAATAAGGTCAGTTCCTGTTTTCTAAACAAAAAGGTGCTCTTTTGCCTAAAAGGGTATTCATTTGAGCTAAACGAGGCCAAAAAACGGGACAACTGTAGAAACCACAGGTGGCTTCTGCAACGAAACTGCGGTTACATTAGGGAGGACATTTTTTTTTTCTGTCAGAAAACGAAGGATACTAACAGAATGCCAAAGCGACGATCGCCTTGAGATGAGTGCGTAAATAAGAAATCTCCAGCGTTTTAAGTTAGTATATCTAATCAGCGGTCTCTTAGTTAGGTGCGCGACCCTCACACGAGTCATATGGAAATCCACTCACCAATTCGCTTGTGTAGCCTGGGACTGAAAAGAGTAAAAGGCGAAAGAGAACCTCAGTGCATCTCGTGACGATTACCGGAAGGATCACGTTATGAGCGCGCCTTAAACAGCTTAAAATTTGCAAAGTAAATTTGCAAGAAACGAACTATAGTTTCACCAGCTTTCACAAAAACCCGGTCACAATCACGTCGTTGCGAAGATTTCGTTTCGTGCCTTTTTGTTCATCTGTTTGTTTTTTTGTTAATGCCTAGAAGCAGAAATGGGGTTCTAGGCACGCTGCAGGAGAGGACTCGGGATTAATCCCGACCACCTGGAGCTCATTAACGAGCGCTTATGTCGCGAATCACACGTCCGTCTTTATATTTCGGCTTCATCGAAGCGCGGCCACTGTGGTAGGGATCGAAGCTACGACCTTAAGAACAGAAGCCGGAAATTCTAGCCAACTTTCAAAATGTCTTCAAATCAGCTGGGACATTGGTGTGCACTCTGCCACCCGATAGCCTACGTGGCTATCTAGCAGTACCTAACAGTAGTTAACAGTACTTTTTAACCAGTATTTGTTAACCAGAAAACCCTTCGTGACTATGTGCTCTGCGCATAAAATTCCTTCCATACCGGCAGGGGTGCGTCAACACTCCAAATTTCCGCATATCGGAGAGAATATCTTTCTGTTCAAATCGAAGAGCGAATCGAATATTTAATTTTCAAAGTTGCTCGAAACGAACCGAATACGCCCCCAGATTTTCGAATACTTCTTGAATAGTTGCAAATAAGTTCGAATAAGGATAGTTGTAGTTTCTTCCACAGTGATTTCAAAAACAGGGCCCACTTGAATGCCGCGCAGCAAGCTGTCGCGATCGGTATGTGCGGGAGAAAGGGTTCGCCGCCGCGATGCGGTCCATTTGTGTAGCGGCGTCATTGATGACCATGCATATGGCCTTCACGACTGAGGGACACCTGAAGGTTCAACAGCGTTCAGCAAGCCCTATATTGAAAGCCACCACTCCAACTGTAGTCTCACTAGTCAACTAAGACTTGGCGCTAGTTCGCTGGCTATCATCGTCACTGGTAGAAGTAATCTTGATATGCGTATTGCATGACTAGAAGTTTATTATAGGCTAATGACTTCACGCTGCCTGTCCAATAGTGGAGACCTCAGTTACGTATTTCGACACCTAATAACTTTATGGCTTGACTTATTTTGCCGCCGATAGAGGTTCGCAGTTTCGCATGAATGTTCTTGTATGGACCAGTCTTGCTTTCGTTAAAGTTACGCTATAGTAAAGTATATCCACACCTTCAAAGAACTGATAGAATATGGGCAGAATAAAAACAACCGCTATATACAGCCTTCACAGGTAACGAGAAACTAAGTACAATTCTCATAAGTCATGCAAGCATAAGCAATCCGGGTGTAGAAGGCGCGTATGTAAACTTTATGAAAAATATCGATGGCTGTTGCACAACAACGGTAGTTCTTCACAGAGATAGTGACAAAATATCGATCAGGAAGCATGTCAGGATAGAACACACGATATCTCGGGTACTATTCACCGCGTGTTTACAAGATGTACTCAACAGATTGAATTGGGAAAAACAAAGGATAAAGGTAACCGAGAATGCCTTAATAATATCCGATTCGCTGATGAACTCGCCCCGCCAAGTAGCTCAGGGAACGAATTGTAAAGCATGATCGTGGCACTGGATAGGCAAAACAGACCGGTAGATCTAAAAATGAATATGCAGAAAACTGAAGTATTGTTCAACAGCCGCGGAAGAGAATAGCAGTTTACTATTGGTTGCTAGGCGCTCGGAGGGGTAAAGGAATATATCTACCTAGGCCAAGTATTGACCATACATCCGTACCACAAAAAATTGCAGGCTTATCAAGGTTAAGCCCAGTGGATGCGAAGCATGTCCTTAGCGTTTGGACGCATCTTGACCGCATACACGCCCGGCGCAAAGACGCTGGCGCGGTTGCGGGCAGAGACTGACGCGACGGCGGGCGCGCGCCGCCTCATCCCTGGCGTGACGTCAGATATCACGTGATGCAGCGATGGTGGCGCCGCCGCCGCGTCGCGCGCGACGTCGCGAACCGAAGCGTGGAGGCCTCCGCCGGGCGACGTCCGACGGCGCGATATGAGGCCCCATCTGCAGCCGGTGTGACGTCATCACGTGACGTCACATCATGTGATCTCACTTCAAGGTCAATGGTGGCCACCGCCGGGAGGCGACCGACGGCGCGATATGAGGCGCGATATACGTCACACCGGCGCGATCTGCAGCCGGTGTGACGTCATCACGTGACGTCATGTCACGTGACCTACTTGAAGGTCACTTGAAGGTCAATGGTGGCCACCGCCGGGCGTCGCGCGAAGCCCCGGAACCTACGTTAATATGCTTCGCATAAAATGAACTAACTAGAAGAGTAACAGTTGGGTGGACTGGGCTTGGGAAACACTCTCTGTTGATGAATAGCAGGCCATCAGTATAACTCGAGAGAAGTCCGTAACAACTATATCTTACCGGCGCTCATCTGTAAGGCACAAACGTGGATATAACGAGAAGGGTTGAACCTAAATTAAGAATAACGCAGCGAGTTCTAGAAAGGAAGATGATAGGCGCAACGTTAAGAGACCGGAACAAGGCAGACTGGATCACGGAAGAAAAACGAGTTAATGACAGCCTGGTCAAAATCAAGAAGAAGAAATGGGTTTTGGCAGGGCATGTAATCCAAATGAAAGATAGCCGATGGCCGTTAACGGTAACGGAGCGGATTCCATGGGATGGCAAGCATAGCTAGGGCGGCAGAAAGTTATGTCGATGGATGAGATTGAGAAGTTTGCGCGGATAAAGGAACCGCCGCTGGCACAGGACAGGGTTACTTGGCGGGTGTGGAGAGGCCACTGTCATGCTGTGGACGCAGAAGGGCAGATAATGATGATTAATATTATTTTGTAAATATTTGCACTAATAGCTAATAACCCCGCAAGTATTCGATTTGTTTTCGATTGACATCTGGCAGTACTCAAGTTTGATTCGATTCGGCCTTTGACTAAATTACTCGTACTCGATTTTATACTAAGGCTAGTCGCACACTTATAAATCTCATTTTCCGCAGTCTTTATACTCACTACCGCTAAGCCTTTCTAACTTCCGCCCAACTCGGCACTTTCCGTAGTCTATCATTCTCAGCTCCAATTTCAGTTCACGTGGTATACGTTATTCTATATACTACGATACCTTCCTTATCTGGGGTTTCCCTATTAGATGCTTGTAGCCAGTTCGTTTAGGTTTGTAATTTCGCACTAGCTGACTTCATGCGTTGAGTAGCTGTAGAAAACTCCTGCGAGATATCCCGAAGGTACTTGTGGCCGGAACAGTGATTCGTTAGAATCCCATCACATGTGCTCTGAAAATAAGTGTGGCCGCCAAACAAAAAGCCGCTGCTTGTGTCAGCGTGCCGAGCTTCTAGTTGTTTCTAGCAGATAAGATTTTAGCATCTTGATATTCGGTGTTTGATTTTTGCCACGTGCTAATTGTCCCAATGTGAATTCTCTTCCACGAAAAAGATCCATTACCGCTACTCTCAAGCGTTCCATTTTTTTTTTCTGACAATGTGCGCAAGTTCACTGCGTCTCTTTTTTTAACTGACGAAATGTTTTACCTGAAAAATACCCAATTTAGTTATAATCTCTCATTTCTCCGTAGTCTTTCAGCAAAATACCGTTGGCAACTTTCTCATTTCAGACACATACTACAGTCCTCTAATGTGGCCCCTTCTGAAGCTTTGTGTCCTCTTTTTTCTATCACAGCACTGACGAATCCGGCCAATGTCAACAGCTAGAAATTTCAAGCTAACTAAACTTTAAAGCATAGAAATCAACACGCACCTCACGCCTAGGCTGTCGGCTTCGGAAAGTACATACCCTGCGGTGGCCAGAAAAATGGGGATGGTAAAACGTACGCGCATGTTCACGTTCACGTAAAACTTCCAAGCTACGAACAGTCACATCCCTGTGCGCAACCTAAGACACGTGCAGTTCTTTGTTTCTGATATCTCCATAAATGCTTAACCAAAGCGTCACGACGCTCAACTCCTTGTCCTCATTTGAGCTATACTTTAAGGCGTAGCAAGGCGTGATTTCCGTCGACGCATTTCCTGCTATGCCGCACACCTTACGCCGACTGCCAGCTGTGGATACAGCCCAGATGTTTACGATAGCGCAATAATACTCCCTTCTTGCATCGCAGCTGGGCATGATTTTACTGCCGAAAACCAGCCCACGTCTGCGCGTTATTTCTTGCACGACGATGCTGTTGAAAACTTGTAGCCTTTCTCTTATTACGCAAGCATCCCCCCAAATGAACTCTATATACGTATCAACAAAAACAATCTTCTGGCTCAATTTTTCGCTGCGAGCAGCGTAATCTATATCCAATGTCAGATCAACATTAAAGGTAAACAAGACTTTAAGTGATTGGAACTAACATTAACGGTTTTGTGGGTTGTTATAATCCTGAGAATTACTCTCCTTTTGCCGCCGCGGTGGCTCAGTGGTTATGGTGCTCGGCTGCTGACCCGAAAGACGCGGGTTCGATCCCGGCCGCGGCGGTTGAATTTCTTTGGAGGAGAAATTCTAGAGGCCCGTGTACTGTGCGATGTCAGTGCACGTTAAAGAACCCCAGGTGGTCGAAATTTCCGGAGCCCTGCACTACGGCGTCTCTCATAGCCTTTGTCGCTTTGGGACGTTAAACCCCATAAACAAACAAACAAACAAACAAACAAACAAACTCTTTTTTTTTCGCGGACATTTCCTTGTTCTAAAGAGATGGTCGAGAGCACAGCTCGACATCAAGTGGCACTAAACCAAGCGACGGCGTCTGTATACATAATAATCACAGCCGGAATGCAAGACCTGATTATGCAAATCAATATTGCAGATAGCATAAATGGGTGACGCATATAACGTATAGCCCGAATTATGGCGCGAATGCTGTAACCAGTGGTTAAAGATTATTCTGATTTTAAAAAATGCATTTTCAACAGAGCTGACAAAACAACAATCCTATCTCTGACCAAGCGTCCACCCGGCATCACAAACGACAAATCCCACAGCACAGATAAAAAGAACTATTAAATTACAGGCTTAATTATTTCTATATTGCCGCGTCTACAACAATAGCCGCTCGGCGGCTGTTCGGCACGCAGCTCGTGCGCCACGCTGTTTGCTGCTGAAGAAGACGAAACTGGACGTTCCATCCTGGCCGTCTCGGTGTGCGCTGGCATCATCTCGGTGTTGGCGTTCCCCTGCCGTCTGGACGCGGCGCTACCTGTACCAACTGATACGTGACACTGGTAGAGGTTGCGGGCTCGACGTCCCATGTCCAACACCTCTTCAGACAGCCGCTCATCGATTCCCGACCAGCTGCCGCTTGTCTGCACGCCCGTTCACCGCAGCAGCCGCCGCCTCTTGGGACTGGTCCGAGAGTTTGGTCTCCTCCCAAAAGAGGCACGTACTCATCGACCTGGTGAGCATACCACCATGGCGCAGGCTAGCGCTTCACACCCGTAGGAGCCCGTGGGCTTCGCCTGTGGTTTTGGTTAAGAAGAAGGATGGTAGTCTGCGATTTTGCATTGACTACCGGAAGCTTAACCAGGTTACTAAGAAAGACGTCTACCCGTTACCACGCACTGACGACTCTCTTGACCGGCTGCGGCACGCGCGCTACTTTTCTTCGCTGGACTTAAAAAGTGGTTACTGGCAGATCGAATTTGACGAGCGGGATCGCGAGATGACAGCGTTCGTGACGCCGGATGGCCTTTATGAGTTCAAGTCCTTCCTTTCGGTTTGTGTTCAGCTCCGGCAACATTTCAGAGAATGATGGACGCTGTTTTGTCGGGCCTGAAATGGCAGACGTGCTTGGTATACCTGGACGACGTTGTTGTATTTTCGCCAACGTTCGAAGAACACCTCCAGCGCCTCTTGACCGTGCTACAGGCTATAAGATCTGCCGGCCTGACGATGAAGCCCGAGAAATGCCACTTTGGTTATGAGGAGCTCCTTTACCTGGGCCATGTCGTCAGCCATCGTGGAGTCCGGCCGGATCCTGCTAAAACAGCTGCCGTCGCCAACTTTCCCACTCCTTCGGACAAGAAAACGGTCCGGCGTTTTTTGGGCCTTTGCGCGTATTACCGGCGGTTCATTGCCAACTTTTCCCGACTTGCTGCACCGTTGACGCATCTTACAAGAGAAGACGTCCCATTCCCGTGGACAGAACAGCAGCAGCAGGCATTTGATGAATTACGGCGACGCTTGCAAACCACGCCTGTCCTTGGTCATTTCGATTCTCGTGCGGAGACTCTCGTCCACACAGATGCCAGTAACGTGGGTCTCGGTGCTGTACTCGTCCAGTGGCAGGACGGCGCTGAGCGCGTAATAGCATACGCCAGCCGCACTCTGTCTCGTGCTGAATCTAATTCCACGACCGAAAAAGAATGCCTTGCCGTGGTATGGGCTGTCACAAAATTTCGACCTTACCTGTACGGCCGGCATTTTCAACTTGTAACCGACCACCACTCTCTCTGCTGGTTGACGAACTTAAGGGATCCCTCTGGCCGCCTTGCGCGTTGGAGCTTACGTCTTCAGGAGTTTGACATGTCCACAGTGTATAAATCAGGGCACCAGCACAACGATGCCGATTGCTTGTCCAGATATCCAGTCGAGGCTGCGCGCGACTACGACGAACCGGACTTTCCTCTCATCGCAGCTGTAGACGCAACGACTATTTCCAGTCAGCAATGTGAGGACCCGGCGCTGAAACCTCTCATCGACTTCCTGGAAGCACGTACCACGGAGGTTCCCCAGCCCTTCGCAAGAACCCAGTCCTCCTTTTGTCTGCGCAACAACGTGCTGTACAAAGTCAACTTTTCTCCAACCGGAAGCGACTACCTCCTCGTCGTTCCAGCGAATCTCCGTGAAGAAATCTTGCAGGCTTGTCATGACGAGCCCACCGCAGGTCACCTCGGCTACGCCCGCACTCTGGCTCGGATCAAAAAGAGCTATTACTGGCCTAAGCTTGCGGCGACTGTACGACACTGTGCGCACGTGCCGTAATAGTCAACGACGAAAAACACCCCCTGTCAAGCCTGCTGGACTTTTACATCCCGTTCAAGTGCCCAGACTCCCGTTTGAGCAAGTTGGCATGGACCTTCTCGGCCCTTTTCCAACTTCATCTTCGGGAAACCGGTGGATTATCGTCGCCACTGATTACCTTACGCGCTACGCTGAAACCAAGGCCCTCCAACGCGGCACAGCAGCCGAGGCTGCGAAATTTTTCGTGGAACGCATCGTCCTCCGGCATGGCGCTCCAGCACTAATTATCACGGATAGAGGGACCGCTTTCACTGCCAAACTCTTGGAATCCCTCATGCGGCTGAGTGGCACTACTCACAGGAAAACAACCGCCTACCATCCCCAGACGAATGGCCTGACCGAGCGCCTCAACAAAACTCTCGTCGACATGCTGTCCATGTATGTTGACGTTGAGCATCGATCTTGGGACGATGTCCTGCCATATATTACTTTCGCGTATAACACGGCTCAACAGGAAACAACGCGGAGGACGCCCTTCTGTCTGTTGTACGGCCGCGAAGTGTCGACAATGCTGGAAGCAATGCTGCCCCATGATGGCCGCGACCCCGACGTTGGAGCCGAGGAGTTCACGCTTCGCGCAGAAGAAGCTCGACAACTTGCAAGAGTGCGCATCCTGAACCAACAAGACCGTGACGCCCGACGTTACAACCGCCGCCACAGATTGATGACGTTCGCCCCGGACGACAAAGTGTGGGTATGGACCCCCATTCGACGCCGTGGTCTTTCCGAAAAACTGCTCAAGCAGTATTTCGGCCCCTACCGAGTTCTCCGTCAGCTAAGCGACGTAACCTAAGAAGTTTTCCCGGATGGGGTTTCCCGGACTACTCGCCGTCAGCAGAGACCAGAGATTGTTCATGTAGTGCGGATGAAGCCCTATTTTTCGCGAGACATTCAGTGACTAAGTGCTGTGCGTTACTCTGTTTTTTTTGTTTCTTTCTCCCTATTTTCTTGTTAAAGCATCGGGCCGATGCTCTTTCCGAGAGGGAGGGTAATGCCGCGTCTACAACAATAGCCGTTCGGCGGCTGTTCGGCACGCAGCTCGTGCGCCACGCTGTTCGCTGCTGAAGAAGACGAAACTGGACCTTCCATCTTGGCCGTCTCGGTGTGCGCTGGCATCATCTCGGTGTTGGCGTTCCTCTGCCGTCTGGACGCGGCGCTACCTGTACCAACTGCTACGTGACAATATGCTTATGCGTGTATAAAGGAAAAAAATGGTGTGGCATTTTCACTGTATACAAAATAGGCTATTACAATCCGCGCCTTTAACACAGCAAACGACCGTCAAAGCCATCTACATTCCCTCCAGACGGCCAACCGGGGCCCCCACGGGCGTCGATGCTTGAGTTGGACTTACTGTTCAAGATAGAGGAACTTACCCCCGCTATCGCCGAATCAGACAAGTCGAGCCACCTGGGAGAGGCTCCACGTAGCAGTGGCCGAAAAAGTTAGCGGCTGAAGGTGCATAGAACGAGATCTTGTAAGAAAAGTTAGTGCTGACGGGGCCAGTTATTTTACTAGCGCCTGCTTTAAGGACCGTGCAGAAGGGACGTTAACAGAGACTCGTGACGCTGACCCTTCTGGCCGCTAATGGGTGCCTTCTGTAGGTGGACTGGCATCAGCATCGTTTGAATATAAACAATGTGTCAGGAACTTCAGGTCTGAAATCTTAAAGTGTGTCAGCGGCCTTGTGACAGCCGCTAAGCCTTTCTGACTCTTTGCCGTAGCTAAATTAATCGATCAGTCAATGGATTGCAGAACAACACACGGGGCCTGATTCAAAAAAATCTGTTAATGATGAAGAGTGCTAAACACTTTCAGTTGGCTCAGCGAGTACTTCCTGGGACTAATGTGGGAATATATTACTGTCCTCGATTATCGTGTGATTTAGTGTGCACGCGCTGTATGCTTCGTTGGCTTCCTTCTCGCTGCATAATTTTCTTTAATGCGATGTTGATTGCCTCAGGGAATAAAACAGTATGCAATCATAGATGAGGATGCCTAAATAAATGAGAAAAGGTTCGCTGATCTAATGAAACCGAGCAGTGAACGATGATGAGGTCCTTGTGTTCAAGCGGTGTAGGGCGCAATATTGTTCGGCGGAAGACCCGCTGCCGTCAGGTGCCGAGTTCTTGTCGCCTTCACCGCCGGGCAACCCACAGCAGGTGGTGAATGTCGGCCTCAGGATTTCAGTTCTTGCAGACTGGACGTTCGGGGCGGGGATACACACCTTCGAATTGCGGCCACTTACGTGTCACGGCTGGAGTTACTGCAACCCCGACCCCGATCCTCCGAAGCGCAACCTTCTCTGCACGGGTAAGACCACGGAGGAGGGTTACCGCACACGGAGGAAAAAGAGCACATGTGCGGCGCCAGAGGTGCTCCTTTTTTGTTAAAAGGAGGGTGGTGTCATCCAGAGCGAAGACTCGAGGCGAATACGAGGTTGAGGTCACAAGGCGGGTCGCAGAATCTGTACGGCTTTGCGAACTCAGGAGGTCTCGTGGGACCCACTCAATTCGGATTGGCTGCGGGATGCGTGCCGCGAGACGATGGATGTCCTGGCAAATGCCTGCGGTGCGACTGACGCGTCGTAGTAGGCGTATGACGTGAAGGGCGTCGGTGCGGATGACAATGCGAGCCGTGCAATGCGAGTGCAATCTCGATACCGCGCTGGTATAGATTGTAGCATGCGTACGCCTTTCAGTGTACCATTGCAGTTGTAAACTGCAGAACGCCTCATCGGCAATCCCTGCTGTTAGCGCTCGTAGCCTACGGTGTCTGATAGTGAAACAGAAATGCCCAAAGTGGCTTGCGTGCATTCTATCTGCCGCAGGAAGTCACATTTACTAGGGTGCCGCCACGGTGGCTCAGTGGTTATGGCGCTCGGCTGCTAACCCGAAAGGCGCTGTTGCGATCCCGGCCGTGTCGCTCGAATTTGGATGGAGGCAAAATTCTAGAGGCCCGTGTACTGTGCGATCTCAGTGCACGGGAAAGAACCCCAGGTGGTCGAAATTCCCGGAGCCCTTCACTGCGGCGTCCCTCGTACCCTGAGTTGCTTTGAGACGTTAAACCCCCATAAGCAAACAAACTTTCACTAGAGGCTTTTTCTCAAGTCCTTTAGCGCGTATCTGTCCCTGTTACCACAGAGCAGGGCAGAGGGTTCGTAAATTTTTTATTTACAAAGCTTGAGTTCATGATTTCTATTCCCATCGGATATTCCAGAACATTCATCAGCTGCAAGGTTACCTACTGAATGCGCAATCTCCGAAATGCAAGACCAGATACTGCACGGGCCGTGTTTTGTAAATGCGTCTTAAAGGGATAAAACATGACCTCGGGCTTACAAGGCCGGCAAAAGCCTCTACTGGGGCGGCCGCTTGTCACCGCCTCAATTTTGTAACAGCCGCTACCACAGTCACAGCGACAAACTTTGTCATAGGCTTAGGTGACGCTGTCCGCATATTAGATATACAAAAACGTCTTACAGTCTGTATCTAAAGTCATTCAATGTGGCGCACACTCTTCTGAGTTCACAGGTAATGCGTTTTACTCGAAAGTGGCAGCAACAAAAGCCATTTATAGTATAAACAAACGGCGCCTCTTCTTCCACAGAGAAGGAGATTACAAAAAGAAAGAGACGACAACGACAAGTTCTGAAGAGGAGGAAGAAGAAGAAGATTCATCACGCACCACGTGCATTGGGCATCGCTTCCTACCGAGCGTTAGGCCTACGTTCACGTTCGTCCTAAGCTGCGGCGCCATCATCGACGTCGGCCAACGCCCCGTCTCATCCAGATTCAGCTGTTCACGGCCTTGTCCACGGCCACCACTCCTGCTGCTACGCCTTCCTCCGGCCTTAAACGTGCAAGGAAGCAGCCATGACTGGTAAGCGTTGGCATAAGCCCGCTGCACGAAACAGTCATGATCACAAGAGTCCGACAGAAGTGCGGGTCTAGCTAGGCGTCGGCAGGTCGTAGTGTTTTCCGGGGCTTTTTGCGGAACCACAAAATTATTTCGAAAAAAATAGATTTTCGGCTGTGAGGGCCATAAGGTGACCCAGTGCAGCTACGAGGCATATAGATATAATTTCCGCAAAAACTTATGATGTTCTTAAGACCCCGCACCAGAGATGTCCACAGTCCTCGAGAAATAAAATCACGTTTCCCAAGTGTACAAACTGGTGGAACCACTCTTGCGCTGGCATAGAAGCACCTTAGGCGTCGATCTAGCAAGGTTACCGCATCTGAACGATTGCCGGTTCTCATGGACTTTACCTCGGCCAGTTAAGTCCGCCGCGAACCGCAGTGACGCTCAGTGTTGAACTTGGCTAAGCTGCGTTCAGCCTTCCGTTTCACAGGCCCGAAGGTGCCAGCACAAGCAGGGACCCTATTTTGTACCGTCGCACTTCGTTTCCATTTCATTTGGTGGTGCCGTCAATCTTGGCAAAGACATCCGCATGTGCGGGAGCAAACTACCAATCACACACTAGCTGCTCTGGTATCGGCGCCTCTTCTAGCCATCCTACAGTCCGGCTCAATCACAAGCACTACATTGAGCCAATTGGCAGAGCAACCGCTTCCGAGCTTCTCTGCTAAGATAGGATTGTCGCCGGTAAATGTTAAAAAGGTCTTGTGCGCTCTCTTATTCATGGGCACCAGTCCGTGAGTGCCTCAAGGCTGAGGCGCACGTTTACGCCAGCAAGTGGAATCATGAGAGTATTTCTGCCAGGACCAGCGAAACGTTCTCTCGCACAGCCTACGCACTGTGAGCAGCGATGCTAGGCGGCCGACCGAAAGTTATGGAAAGCAAATGGATTCAGAACTTTCTACCCTGGGCTGCTATCCTTAACGATAATTTTATTTCCCTGCCATCAATGAGCGCGGTTTCAGTCGAGAAGGTGACGAATCACGTCGACTCTCTAGCAATCCGTCATAGCGTAACAAACTACGACTACTAATGGCAGAAGCGCGAACGGATGGTACGAAATACCTGCTCTAGTGAGGCCTAGGAGGCTCTGAGACATTGTCCTCTCATCTGTGCACGAGGTGCGGGAGGCGACACCCTATGGCTGTCTTCTTGTTTTGTTTTTTTTTGCGTAAGACAGCCATGAACATGAGAGCTTTTTCTTTGTGTCTGATGGCAGTTTCTGCGCGGACGCCACGTCACATTTTTCCATTCTGCGTCTGCATCTCTTGTTCCAGACTTTGGCACAGGTGGCACAGACATCGGAAGTAAGTATATGCTGCGCTCCCGCCACGCTTAGATTTCCCTTCGCAGCTGTCGATAAAACTGCTCTGGTTTGGCTTCCTACAAGACAAGAGCCCAAATTTACTCTTTGTGACCATCGTAAAACATGGTCTCCCGGTTCACACTGCCAATGTATCGCTGTTGGGCACCGCTCCTCGTAACTTGCTCATCGCGTCTGTACCTACGAACACTTACTCAGCGCTGCTGAAAATAGAACACGTGAGACAGACGGAAGAGACCCCACACATAGTACTCTTTACTCGGACCTATGTGTTGCTCCTTAATGCGCTGAGAAAACGTTCGAAAGCTCCAACCGCCAACTGTACCTACTCCTGCCCCAGGACTTCATTGATATGTACAGAGGGAAAAACACATGTCTAGAACGACCGAATTGTGCGTTCCGCAGATCCCAAAGCCGCCGCGACCAGGAAAGCAAGAAATTAGGATTAAATCCTATGTGTTTACTGCACATGCTTACATCCAGACCATTTTTAACCAAATGCTGTATCTAGATATCGCGTGTTCAGACCGAAACACGCCCAGAACGTGTTCCAGACAAGCGTTTTTCCCTCTGTACTGTTCATTAGCACACAATAGCGCAGTACTTCTATTACAAGTGCAATAGCTGCCTACGAATTAGTATGGCCAATCAAAAAGTTTTCTCCGCTGAATACATGTAGGTACGGTGCAGTGGAGAGGGAACTCAGGAGGTGAGGGCTGACCGTACCGAAGTCATCCTATTTGGATACCTAGTAACATGGCTGCTTGTAGGTTATCTATGAAGCGCTGAATCACTTTCTTTCACGGAATGTGTTTGAGCCTATATACACCCAAACAAGATTCATAACTGCATCTTCTACTCCAGCTCTTCCAGCTCTTCTTACGAGTGTAGACTCTGGTTGGACCCACACATACAGTGTGCTGCTGTAGGTCATTTCCGGGGCCTGAATCGCCGGACGATATGACCATCGGCCTTACCAATCCCTCATCTAACAGCGCCTACTAACCCGGAGCACCTAGTGCGTTGCCCACAGACTGAAATGAGAATCCTTGCCGCCAAAAATTTCTCCTTGCTGCTGCCCGTATTCTTTACAATCTGCTTTCATCCTTGGTTATGTCACTAGTTTCTTGGTAAATCAGTCTTCGTATGTCATTAGGTGTCATGTCAATGAGTATCATCAACTGTTATCTGTTTTGCAGGTGTTCAGTCTAGGATGTCTTCACATTTCTGTCTTAAAAAAAGCTGTTGCCTCAGCCTTATACCCCAAAACTCGCACACAACTCGACACACTTGTCTTAGCGTCGTGTGTTCCAAGTCCTCCTGATATTCTAGCATCCACAGTTTTTGGTGATAGATCTAGGCCAGTGTTGAATGCAATGCCATTTTCGTGTTTCAGTGGATACATATGAGCAAGCCGCCGCAGGTAAGCTTCTACAGCCATTCTTATGCTTACAGCGTACCACCGAGACTCACTTTAACAAAGCTGGACAGGGACAACTTTTTGGTGAACGGAACATAATACCGCCCCTCTTCTGGGATAAAAGCATGGAGGAAAAAATACTAAGGAGGGAGCGTGACGTCACGCGGCCAGCGTTCGCAAGCCGAGTTGTTTTGAAGTCGTTTTCTCCCGCAGTTTTTCGCTCTCCGAGGCAGTCCTTTATTTTTTGGTTCTGGTATGTTTTAGTGCGCGCGTATGCGCGACCCGCGGCGCGGGCGTCTACAGCAAGGAAGTTGATCTACAGTTAGTCTGCCGCGCTAATCGGCGCATGCACGCGCGCAGCGGGGCTAGACTTTACCGCACGCTATCACGTGGTGCGATCACGGGGGGACACACGATCTTTTTTTTGCTATATCTTTACTTGTTTAGACTAGGCTTCAAGGTTGTCGCCGGACGCTCCCTCCTTAGTTTTTTTCCTCCATGGATAAAAGCATCCTAATGCCTTCCTGATTTGGCACTTTTGCAACCTCGTGTGGAACTTTCCATAGTTCGTTGCCATTCGTGCGCTGCACATGAGCTGTAAAGGTTATCGCCTTGACGATAGTACCAGGGGTAGAGGCCATTGCCTGCACATGCCAAATCCAAGAAATCGCCTGTGGGGCGAGCTATAGCTGAGGGTTGAGCACAATTTTCGTTACCTGCACGTTCTCATAGGTAGAATGAGCCGGCACAAAGCGTACGCTTTTGAGGCCTGCGCGGCCGGGCTCAAACACATATGACTGGTTCTTTGTGATCCACTTAGCCATAACGAGGCCATCGCTACAAACTGAATGTCACTGTGCTCTCATTTCTTTTCATGCTGGCTTCTCCGACAATACATGAAGACTCCGAAGCGTGTAAGTACTCGTGAGAAACCGTGCTCAAATTTTCCTCGGGCTTTTTCTTTTTTAAGCATGAAATGCTTTTAGCTCCCGTTGTCGGCAGTGTGGTGACGTCACGCCGAGACCGAGAGCCATCATCCGGGCACTGAAATCCACTCATCCGGGCACTGAAATCCACTCATCCGGGCACTGAATTCCAGTCATCCGGGCTCTGAAACGAGAACATCCGGGCACCGTACGAGACTTAACGAGATTTAACGAGACTCTCTAAGCCCTCCTACGCGACCGGCATGCAAGCGCCGGTTGGTCTCCAAAGGAGTCACAAAAAATAACTGCTGCCAGTGCCTTCTCAATGTTTATCAAGATATCAGTCGATCTGTGCGTTTCATAATGCACGGAATTATAATTTCCGATTTCTAATAACGCGTGCAAAAAGCACATAAATTCCACGATACATTTCGTTGTCATACGTAATCTCTTAGGTGTTTCGCGCATCGAAGCAAAGCCGCGCAGGCGCACAGGGGCCCGGGGGAGAAGCGCTGCGTTCAAAGGGCAAGGCATCGCGCCGAACGGGTGGTGGCGTTCCTCCCTTCCTTTACGGTGCGGTTCGGGTGTCCACCGAGATGGCAGAGAATAATTGCGCCATTTCCTTTCCTCAAAAAACCTTGCGTTCAAATGGCAAGGCATCGCGCTGAACGGGTGGTGGCGTTCCTCCCTTCCTGTACGGTGCGGTTCGGGTGTCCACCGAGATGACATTAGGCCCGTAAGAGAGAGAAAAACTTTTATTTAAAAAGAAGAAGGTTGCTCGAGCAACTTGGGTGGCACCCCTAGTCCAAGGCGCCACTGGCTTTAGCTGACTGACAGACTTGCTGAACCAACTAACATTTCATGCTTACTCTACTCTCGGTTACGGGAGAGGCAGAGATTTTTTTTGTAACCAGGGAAACGCACTCTGCATGCCCAGTCTTGAAAAAGAAAATTAGCCTCCAAAATTCTCCCAAAGCTAGATGCCCGACATCAAAGGCGATCAAGCCTGGTGTCCCGTCAGTCTAGTAACCTGAACAGATGGCTTCATTTTATGAAGCGATGCTCGGGGGCTATCTGAATCTGATGCATGATGGCTGAACACTCTCTAAAGATGTGTAAAGTGCAATAACGCACTGAACATGTCGGGGTTATGGTGTTTGCCTGTTTCCAAGTGCGAATTTTCAACGCAAGTTTTCTCTTTTATAGCGAAGGGGCCTTTTTGTGCCGAAGCAGCACGCGATTCGAGTACGTTTCTAGAGCGTGGCCACGGGGCTCTTAATTTCGAGGAGGTTGTCCTGTTACGGGAACAGTCGTAGATACGAGCTCCTAAGGCGGTCCTGGCACCCTAAATATATTGAAAAGTGAAGATACTCAAACCTTCTTGCCCTACAAAGATCCTAGAATAAACATTCTAGGTCGAAATAAGGGCGGAGGAAACTTTTATTCAATGAAAATATTTAAGTTGAGCGCTGTGGATGGAATGCTTAGTTCACGAACTCATTATTGCTGCCACGTGCTGAACCCTATGGAAAAGTTGCCGGTCCGAACCTCATCTGTAGAGCTCACTCTCCCACTGCTGTGTAGGGTGAAGAATTGGTTTAGCTCTGGGTTATGCTGGCAGGCTCATGTTAAGTACTAGAGGGTAGACGACTCCTCACACTAACCGCAGCGTTTGGCGGGGGGGGGGGGGGGGGGGGGCGTATTTGTGACAAATATGGTATGTGGTCGTGTTGTATGAGAGTAGACTTCCGTCTGTAGCTGTCCCCGTACACTGTCTTGTGCTTTGGTCAGGTATTTATCTCATGGTGGGCATGTTCTGGAGGTAAGTCAGTAATGCTTTGCACATCTGTGAAGAAAGACGCAGAAGTCGAGAGAAGTAGAAAAAGCAGATGCTAACGTCGGTTCATGTCTGGAAGAGAAATCAGAATCGTCCGTGCGTCTCTTCCATTGCGAGGGAGAGAGTCTATGCTAATAAAGTCGGCGAGTTGTTAATAGCTTGCTAAATTTATATTTACCGGCGAAATTTCATATGTATACTATACAGAATAAAGCGGGACAGCCGCCAGTCCGCATTATTCTTGCAAATATCTTGTTCGTGTAGTTTCTGCGTCTACATATTCGGTAGTAAATGTGAACTGAGAATCTATGCAGACACAGAGTCGCCCTAGATAGGGCCTGTAGTCTGACATCCTACGGTAGTCAAGCATAGGGATGTGTTTCTATTATTTCTCGTCACAAGCGAAGTGCGAACAAGCGTGATCGTAAATGCTGCACGCAATTTTAGTAAGAATGAAAATACACACATGAGATACAGTACCAGCAACCACTACCAGTATGCCTAGCGTTCCTTTTTGATGTCATGAGGCCCCATTGAACAGCTCATCGCACCGTCCAAGCTCAAATTCTTTGCAAGACGAGAGCCTTCATCCTCACTGCTTGTCACCTTCTCTATTTCGGGGTGCCAGGAGGGTTCCACGATAGAGTTCAAAGACACCAAATGTGGTTTTAAGACTCGCCAGGGCTGTATGTACACGTCATACTTCCGAATTTCAATCCTGCAGCGAGCACTCTACAAGAATTTTTTGCGAGCTCTTCGAAGGCCATAGCGCATTATGTTGATTCCAGTCCGCATGTGTACGTGTCCACTGCAAAACTAAACGAATTTTCTTTTTCACCGCTTAAGCCTAACTGGTCATTTCCTCCTTTCCTTGAACAGCGATGAAGGAGTAAGTAGTCCGACACACTGACAATGTGCAGATCCCAAAAGTGTTTAATAAAATAGGCTGCCCTAAATAACAATATCTAGCGTGGAGAGAGAGAGAGAGAGAGAAAACTTTATTTACAAAAAAATTCGGGGCACGACCCCACTGCACTCAAGTGTTTATGTTCCTGAGGTCCATAACACTGGCAGCACGGCCGGTGGCGATGGTCTGCACGGCCGGGTCCTCCGAATGCAGCAGGGTCTCCCAGTCCTCCCAGGTCTTGAGGTTCTCTAGGTCCCGCGGGGGAGGGTCCGCCGGGCATAGGGAAAGGATGTGGAGGGAAGACGCGAAGGGTTCTGGGCATAGGGCGCAAGCAGGAGTGGGGAAGGAGGGATGATAGTGGGTTAGGGTAAGGGGCGAGGGGAGAGTATGTGTTTGTAATCTGCGCCAGAGTGTTGCGTGTCTGTTATCTAGGGAGGGGTGGGGCGGGGGGTAGAGCTGGCGAGAGGCTCTGTATGCCTGGGTCAGCTCACTGAATGAGTGCATGCGATCCTTCGTGAATCCCCGATCCGAGGCCACCTGAGCCCGGTTTAAAGAACCTCGGGCTAAAAGGTTGGCGGCCTCGTTTCCGGGATTCCCGGAGTGCGCAGGCACCCATATCAGCTCCACTTGGCGGGGCGGGGGTGCATCGGGCGAGTCCAGTATGCCAAAAGCAGGGACATGAACTCGGCCTCGAGCAAAATTTAGAATCGCAGTTTTAGAGTCAGTTAAAATATACCGGGCTTCCGTGCGGGTTATAGCAAGTGCAATGGCGGCTTCCTCTGCAGCCTCTGGGGACGTATCTGGAGGGAGAGGTAGTGTGAAGAGGGTGGATGAAGAGGAGTCCACCGCAGCTGCTGTCGCTTCATCACCCGTGCAGGCAGCGTCCACCCATACGGCGTCCGGCTGGGGGCCGTACGCTCGATGGAGTGCCTTCGCACGGGCTCTGCGGCGCTGCTCATGGTGGGACGGGTGCATATTCCTCGGGAGCGGCCTGGTGAGAAGCTCTCAGTGAAGGGATCGTGGGATGGCGAGAAGGGTTGGGTCGTTGGCCGGTATTTTGATTCCCAGGGAGTCCAGGATATACCGACCTGTGGAAGTTTTTGTGAGCCTGATGTATTGGGCCTGTCGGTGGGCCTCCACCAGTTCCCCGATCGTGTTGTGGAGGCCCAGCCCTAGTAATCTGTCTGTGGGTGTGTTGAGGGGAAGATGAAGTGCTACCTTGAATGCCTTGCGAATCAAAGCATCCAAAGCGTTTATGTCATGTTTGGATAGTTGTAAGTATGGGGTAGTGTACAGTACACGGCTGAGGACAAAGGCATGAATGAGGCGACATAGGTCGCGCTCCTTCATGCCTATATGATGTCCCGAAACCCTGCGGATGAGGTGCGATATCGCGCCTGAAACCTGCTTGAGTTTCTTGAGGGTAGTGGTGTTTTTGCCATCGTTCTGGATGTGCAAGCCCAATACACGGAGGGTGCCAACCTCAGGTACCGGGTAACCATTCAATTCAATGGCAATGGGGGAGCGGGGACAGCGGTGGTTCTTAGGCCGGATGAGGAGCAGTTCGGACTTCTCTGGGGAGCAAGACAGTCCGATGGTCCGTGCGTAATTTTGGGTGAGGGTGGCTGCTTCCTGTAAGGTGTTCTCTATGTCGCCGTCACTGCCGTGGGTGGTCCACAGAGTGATATCGTCGGCATAAAGAGTGTGCTTGAGGTGGGGAATAGTTGCCAATTTCCGGGCGAGGGGTATGAGGGTTATGTTAAAGAGAAAGGGGGAAAGGACGGACCCTTGAGGGGTGCCGATACTCTGAAGTGTGTAGGAGGTGGAAGACAGAGGCCCGAAGTGTATCTCAGCCGTGCGGTCAGTCAGGAATGCTTGAATGTAGGCATACGTGCGCACACCCACATTCAATGGGGATAGAGCAGTCATGATCGCCTGATGTTCAATGCGATCAAAAGCTTTGGAGAGATCCAAAGCTAAGACTGCCTTGGTGTGACCTGGAAGAAGCGGGTCAAAAAGGTCGTGTGTGAGTTGCAGCATGGCATCCTGTGCGGATAGATGAGGGCGGAATCCCACCATGCTATGCGGGTAGAGATTGTTGTCCGCCATGTGACTTGTGAGTCTCGCTAACACAACATGCTCGAGGAGCTTCTCGAGGCATGAGGTTAGCGAAATCGGGCGAAGGTTTTGAATGGTGAGTGGTTTGTTGGGTTTAGGTATGAATATTACCTTCGCGTGGCGCCAGGACTGCGGGAGGTTACCCTCCCTCCAGCACTGGTTGAAGTATTTCGTAATGTGGGTGATCGATTGGTCATCCAGATTACGTAGCATGGAGTTTGTGATTTGGTCTGCACCAGGTGCGGAGTTGGCGCGGAAAGTCAGGAGGGCCGCTCTGACTTCCGTCTCCGTGATGTCGGTGTGGAGTGTTGGATTTGCTTGTCCTGTGTAGTGCGGTAGAGGTATGGGGCCGCCTGGAGATGTGTGGATGTTTCAGTAGATTCCGAAGTGGTGGAAAAAACGCCGGGGTTGCCCGTGAAGGAGGCCGGTGTAGTACAAAAGTATGTGTATTCGTTGTTACTTCTCAGGCATGAAGAAGTGAAGCAGAGAACGGGGGTGCTCCTTTGCGGCTCCTTCACCTTCCTCGTGGTGGCTTTCCTGGCAACGTTTTTCATTTACTACAAAGGTGAGTGACGATCATGCGTCGCGCACTTCTCTGCTGTCGCATGTCGCCGAGGTATATTCACAACCGTTGAGCTGCGCCGTTGAGAGTAAACGATTCTTGCCCGTGTTAATCTCCTGTATGAAGCCGGCAATGGTATCCGATAGGGTGGAAATTTGGGCAAGTCGGTATTGATCCATAACGTAAGAGTAGCGCAAAACCAGGACGACGGACATCCTAAAATGCAATAAGCAGGCTGAAACCCATGACTAGGCAGTAGTCTACCTGTAAGCCACCTGAAATTTTTTTTTTATGCAAGGCATTTCATAAACGTCATAGGGAACATAGCGCCTGTGTTGTTGGTGTGTGTTCTCTCCCCTTGTGTCCGTCGTCCTGGTTTTGCGCTACTCTTACGTTAAGGTATCCGATAGTACCGTTACAGCACTGCTGTTTTGTTTTGGTAAGCACTTAGAATGACAGTTCTTACCATTTCCTGATGTCTCGTGTACCCTGATAAAATACAATACTATCCATGTTAGATTTCAGGAGAACAGAGAGGAAAATACACTATAAAGCTATATGAGTATATTGCACCCGTTACAAGAAATCGACAAAGAGAATATAATCCTCTGTTCGACTCCTAAAATTCGATGACTGCTGCCGCTACGATACGTACTACGTGCTCATGTATTCTCGGAATGTTTTCTGCTTGTATTATAAATACGGTTTATAATATCGATGCATCGTTCGGAACCACTATAAACCCTGACCGCTCATTAGAATGCACTTTTACATGCCAAGCAGAAAGGCAGCTTTTCAATGCTTAGGATTTCAGGGTTGCCTAATGACTAACTTAGATTCGAGAATACCCATATTTTATTACCGTAGCTCAGTAGCCATGGTTCTAAAAAAAATCCGTGACAAGCATAACGTTTGTTACCTTTCCCACTAGTCCCGGCAAGTAGTCGCTTTGGCGGTCAGTGAATAATCCAACAGCATTACACCACAAAATGATGTGGGCTATGACTAAGCGAGTGCCATCGACAGACAGCGGCGCATAGAAACGCGAAAAGGGTTCCGCGTCTAGTCTTGGCGCACATAGTCTCCACTTTACGCTTTTTGCGTACCGTTGTTTCAATTCATTGAGTACTCGCTCACTACTGCAGGTACAGTCTTTGTCAAAAGTAACCAGGCTACGTGGTTTGCTTTTAGCTCGTGCTGTAGAACCCTTACAGCTTCCCTGAAGCTGAAATGGGGGTTAAAGGTAAGGACTGAGGGTCTTCTTACCTTCCAACACCTTTCGATCTTTAGGCAAGCTACAAGGGCTCCACTATACAAGCTAGAAGCAAACCATGCGGCCTGGTCACTTTCGACAAAGACGGTACGTAGCATTTGTATTGTGAGCGTGCCCCTGATAGGGTGCCGTGCGCGTTGCTGACGCTCCCTCATTTGCGCACAGCCACCGAGGAACCGGTGCAACCTGCTGAATCGACGAAGTCTCTGTACGTGGTTGTGCCCGGCGACGGACCCTTGCCGCCCGCAGCGACGGATCAACCTCCCGAGCCGACAGAGCCCACCACTACTGCACCGGCCTCTACCGGTTCTACGACTACGACGAGTGAGCCTATAGTTAAGACAGACACGAGCAGGCACATAGATAACCTTTAGAAAAATACAAGTCGGAGGTGATAGCTTGCACCTTCGAGAAATGAATCATTCTGACGTACCTGCCTACCAAACAATTAGGCATGGAGGCTGTCATGTCGCCCTCATGCATCAACTCTTCTTTAGGAATTTCTGAGCTGCACTAATTATTAAATTCGGAATTCCACTGGCGTATGAGTTTGTCCCACTGAGGAGTGAATATATATTATGATCGAAATTAAGGTTTGCAGTTTTCTGGAAATTAGGCACTCAGAGAGATGTGAAATTGACCTCAAGGCGCTGAGAGGTACGTGAAGTAAGTCGAGCTCTGTTTATAGGTTAGGCGGAAAGAGGTACACAAAGTTAGGGGAAATGTCATCTTGAGGCACCTATTATTCTAAAATATATTGAATAACGTTTTAGCCACTGTGACTAGCGCCGCTTCTCGAGACTTATCCACTTCGTCAAATTCTAGAGAACGTTGGTCCGAGATTTTCTGCCCCAGTGTTTCCACTGATCAGGCGTTTGTTCCATTTCGGTAGGAGACGCCGCAGTGGCTCAATGGTTGTGCCACTCGGCTGCCGACCCGAAAGATGTGGGTTCAGTCCCCGCCGCGGCGATTGCATTTCAATGGAGGCGAAATGCTAGAGGCACATGTACTGTGCGCTGTCAGTGCCCGTTAAAGAAACCCAGGTGGTCGAAATTATCTGGAACCTTCAACTACAGCGTCGCTCATAGCCTGAGTCACTTTGGGAAGTTGAATGCCGTAAACCAAACCATTTGAATACCTGAAAGTGAAAGGGAAACAGTTATCAGCTTCACCGGTCACTCCACACCGTTGGCAGACGAAACACCGTGCAATGCCAGGAGCAGTTCCGGGTCAATGATCACTTTGTTTCATACGCAATTACGCAATCGAGCTGAAAAATTATAAACTATTTTCTCTGAGTGTTCGAAAGACAGAAGGATTCCACCAAATGTAATTTTACAGGAATAGACTCCCCTTAATTTACTATACAAACAAACCCACTCACTGCAGTCAAAAAGAAGTTTGCTAACGATGACAATTTGTGAAAACTGTGGACACAGTGAGAGGACAATTGTCATCTCACTGTGTGCACAGCTTCCACATACTTTTCAACGCCTAATTTTTAAAAAAATCTGGAAAGCTGACGAGCCATCACGGTACTCGCAAGAATAATTGCACATAGATACAATAAGAAAAACTCACTACTACATGCCGCGTTGAAATTTGGCCAGTATAATTTCTTACTTCTCAGCAGCCCGATCTGATAAGTCGCACAAATGCTGTCACAGCGGCTATAAAGCTACAGCTTAGACCCGCTTGGCCGTATAAAATTGTTGTCGCGAAACAAGGTCGCCGTGCATTATCTCTGCAGTACAACATCACGCTGACAAGGATCGTGTGATAGCAACAACATGGAACAAGTGTTATTTCGCTGTAGAGTCAGTATGCTAACTCTTGCTGCCAACCTCTTAATCGTTGCACAGTCAGGCCTTTAGTTTTACAATGACAGCTATGGCGAGATCAGCGTAGTGACCATGTTGTCATCGCCGCGGTCGTCAGCGCGCACCACACCTCACCAACAACGAGGTTGTGTCCGAAAATCGTGAAGTGGTGAGAAATGCACCCAGCACTTCACCACCACTAATGTGGTATCCCCACCCTTCTTTCGCGTTGCATCGTGCCATTCTTTGGAATCTCTCACCACGCCGACATCTGCAAAGTAAACGCCCTGGGAACTTTTCCCTACACACAGGTTCTGTACAAAATTTTGCAACTGGTGTGATCAAACAGACCTGTGCGCGCTGAGGAGGCCTGTGCGTTGCTTTTATAGACCAGATTTTTTTACCCTCGCACGCAGGCTGCGGGCGCGCTCCTACTCTCGACACCAGTCGCCATCTGTCGGCGCGCGCGGCCCGAGGGACTGCGGGTCGCGCCGGCGCCGCGCGTAGAACGCATGTTTACGTGTTCGTTTCGGTCGTTGTTGTGCTCCATCAGCTAACGTATGAGGGTGTGTGCTGTGCGTCACTACTCACATTTTCCCTCTTCCAGACAGTACTGCCGTTATCTTGTGCGCAGTTACTCGTTAACGTGACATTCGAGGGTAGTCGACCAGGTAGTGCATGGACTGGAAACCGGCACTTCTAAGCAGATTTCTGCGCTGTCATGTCGTTTGTTGTCGCCTTTTACGTGCGATATCTTCTATGATACTTTTATGCATCAAATTGTAGATCTATTGATTTGACTCAGTGGAGTAGTAACTGGATAGGCGAGCTGCAGACTGAAGGTTGTCCCGACGGAGCGCGTGTTTTCGATCACCAGTACGTGTTCGGCATCCTTGCGCTGAGCTTGCTCTTGTTCCCATTAAACACATTTCATGCACAGGATTGTAAGCACGACCGCTACCGATTTCAGCTGCTTTTTCCGCACGCATGTCAGAGGGATCTGTGGGGTAAAGGTTTATCTATAGTATCTTTCTGCTGTTGGTATACCTACACTAGTTTGGTTTGGTTTATTAATGTTTTACATCCCAAAGGACTCAGGCTATGAGGGACGCCGTAGTGGAGGGCTCCGGAAATTTCGACCACCTGGGGTTCTTTAACGTGCACTGACATCGCACAGTACACGGGCCTCTAGAATTTCGCCTCCATCGAAATTCGGCCGCCGTGGCCGGGATCGAACCCGCGTCTTTTGGGCCAGAGCCGAGAGCCGTAACCACTGAGCCACCGCAGCGGTGCGGTATCTACCTTATTCACAGGAAAATACTATGCGCGATTTCATTACATTTTCCACACTTAGCCAAACGGCTACGCAACGCTCTCACACGCGGCGAGAGCTCCGGAATAAAATAACGCGACTTCGGACGTCAGAATTAGTGAAAGCTGGATTAGCTGCTCATATCTATTCAAGCTTTGATAAATTAAGCGAAAGTACGTTTTCATGCACCAGGTTGCATAAACCACGACAAAATTTGTTTTCTGTTGGCGCTGCGACTCAGTTGAGCTCACAGCGGTAATTTGTTGATAAACTGGCGCGGCGACAAGAAAGCCCTGTTTGTGGAGGGGTGGGCTTTATGGCCGGCCGGCAGGAAGGAATAAGAGTGCATGGGAATTGGAACTGCATGCTAGCCGCACACCTAATGCTTGATATTGAACAAAAAGTTTCTTTGCGGTGGAGCACTAAGACGGAATTCGATATAAGCACGAGCGCGTTCTAAGCGCCGGCACAATTAATCTGAATGTCAAACTAAATATCATTAAAACGCGTCAATGTTATCGCTTTGATAACGTAAATACTTCCTGCAACACAGCCACGCAGCGGAAGTATGCTCGACAATGTTTTTTTAGCGCCCGAAGCGCGGCTATATGCAGGCGCGGCCGCGGAACTGCCGCAGCCCCGCAGTCCCCAAAGAAACGCCCGCACCGCGGCGCGCCAGTCGGTGCAAAATGGTCGCGCCCAGGAGAGGCTCAAAATTCTGGTCTATAGCGAAAGCTACATTGGCCACGAACTTGCGATTTCGCTGTGGCGATGCTCCGAGGAGGCACAGAGACCGACCTTGAGCCGTTGCCTAGCAACCGCCGCAGCTGGCGGACGCGGCGAGCTCGCCGCGCCATCTGGCATGACGTCACATGGCGCGCCTCGCCGCGGAGCCGCCGCCGCCGTTTGGTATGACGTCACACCGCTCGCCTCGTCGTTGCGCTCGCTTTCGCTATGTACACCCTGGCACAGCCAAGCTAAGCCACAGCCATTTTTTATTGCGAAAGCAATACTACGCCAGGTGTCGCCTCTTCGTGGTACCGCAACCCACCCTTCATGGTCGGAGGTCGGTCATGTGACTACTGACGTCATACCAGAGCGAGAGATGGGGCACCAAGTCGGCTCTTCAGCGCGCCGCAGCTAGAACTTCGCGGCCGGTCGACCACCTGCGAACGACGGCAAGCGATTGGTGTCATACAAGTTTCAAGGGCTTGCAGGCCTTGCTGCGGTGATGGATGTGTGTTGCAGCGTGTGGTATGGCGTCATCCACAGACATTCAGGCGCTATCGGGTGTAGAAAAAAGTAGCGCCTGCTCGCCGGTTCTTTGGTATAGCATGGAAGACTTTGGACGCGAGTCAAGATTCTTGTGTTGTGTTACCGTTTAACCTGATGGAGGCTATGGATATCGAAGATGCTACAAGTTACACCACTTGCTTTCGCAACTACCTAAGCTTAACCAAAGCTAAGCCCCAGCAATTTTTTGTTCCGCGCAGAGCGGCCGTACCAGTACACGCCATTCCTGTGCACGGTGACCGAGGACGCGAAGCCCTCGTTCCGCTACCCGCCGGACGGATTGTGCGAGCTGATATACTTCCAGATGACTTACCACTACTTGCGCCACCACTTCAAGGATCCCCTCACCGAGCCCGTCCGCCGGTTCACCGAGCACGCTAAGCAGCACACCAACAGGACGCGCTTCGGCATCGGCATTTCGCTGCTGTGCGTATGATTTTTTTTTTCATGTAAAATGCTGTTTTAGTTAGTTTCCTGCAAAGCTTTTGAACCAAAATTTTTCGAAAAGTGTCCGCGCTTTCAGCAGTCCTGCCCAAGAATTCTGGGCAAAAGTATTTTTGACCGGAAAACAGTTTAAGATCGCAACTTTTTCACATAAGGTAAGATTTCAGTATAACAATCAACATATCCACCAACCGCCCGATGGCAGTCGAATTTTTTTGCTACTAGCGTTTCTGCTTTCGTCAAAGTATTTCACATTGGTTTCGTCTATCAATCCTAGCTACTCGATGCGATCGATTCAAAGACGTTGAAAGACAGATTTTGCTACGCATCAGAAGAATGGACCATTACCTTCAATATTTCCTTAAGAGTATCTTATGGCAGTAAGAGAGCTGTGACGTCACTCACTCCTGGCGCATGCGCAGCTTGTCTCATCCACGCTCACGCAGAACTGCTCATCCACGACCAGTGTAGCTCCCGCCACAAAATTTATAACTGCACGTGTTGATGTTGTAGCACCTTTAAAAGCCACCGCGAACGACACAGACACAGCGAAGAAGAGGGGGCAAGCTTTGCTCTTTGCTTCAGTAATAACACTGCCTTGCTTATCAACTCTTATCACTATGCACCGATGTGATTCGCAAGTCGCTAATCCCACATGAATGACTTTGGCGGGCTGATGTTTAGGACAATATGGCGATATGGCGAAGAGATGCACAACCTCGCTTTCCCGTCTCCTGTCATCTGCGCATTACGTCGCTCGGTTTTATAGGAGCGAGAGCGTATAGAGCGCTGAATTGAGGCGCGCTTTCTTCTTCCTCCGCTCCTTTTGCCCTCCTCCTTGTCCTCTTTGTACTCTAGTTCGCAGCTCTGCCCATTTAAAGAGCGAAGGGGTGAGGGGTTAGCCGGGAAAGTAGTGTAAATTTGATTCATAAAAACAATTTCTACTAAGGAACGTATCTTACTAGTTTGGCTATAACCTACGCAGTGGAAATGAAGAAAATGAATCGTTTTGCCGCTAATGTGGCGCTCGAGGTGTCTGCGGCAGTGTTCAGAAAACGTGGTTTCCAAGCGCGCAGCGCAGTCTCGAGCAAGTATATCTGTATTGGTTTCCTCCATTTCTGGCCTGCTCAGGCGTTTTCTTGAAGCTGTACCACAAACGCATTCAAAAACGCAACCAGGAACGGCTTGATGCATTGTTAAACAGCCAGCCAATTTTTCCACAAGAACTTCGCTTTATTACAGCCCACGCCACTCAGCTTTACTGTTCAGCTGGTTGGTGAACTTTTATTGTTCAGCTTAAAGCTAACACAAAGCGCTTTCCGAGCAGGAACATAGTCGCTACCCAGTTCCGAAACGGAATAAGAGACAAACACTGGAAGCAATT
This sequence comes from Amblyomma mixtum, assembly GCF_055824585.1. Lineage (NCBI taxonomy): Eukaryota > Metazoa > Arthropoda > Arachnida > Ixodida > Ixodidae > Amblyomma > Amblyomma mixtum. Next base: position 148,895,265 of record NC_143015.1, read on the forward strand.
GCTCCTTAGCAGCATTGTATCACAGAAATAAGTGTTTCATTTGAGGCAGCAGCCTTTATTTGAGAAAAAAAAAACAGGCCTTGAAGCAAAATTAAAGCTGCCGTAATCATTTAGGCTGTAGTTGTAGATTAGGATTTTTATCCAAGGTGCACAATTAGGAACACTATCTTGCATGTACTGCATAGACAAATTTTACTTCGAAAGCGCTTTCTGGACGGAAAGTTATCATACTCAGGTGGTAGGTTTTTGTGGCGAAAAAGTAATTGTTTCAATAGCTTTGACAGAACGAAAACCAAAGTAGTACATAAGTGCTGTAATTTTCAGAAAATTGTTCACAAAACAACAATTCTTTACCCTTTCCCTGTACGTGGCGCTTTAATGAGATCACATGTGCCAAAAAGGAAACAAATTTCAAGTTTTTTTAAGATGACATCTTTCCTCACTACCTCCTACCAATAACAATTTTTTCATTCAAGGTACAAATCTGAAATTTTAGTTGTGTTCGAGTGGCATAAGGATAGATCATTTCTGACCTGAAATTTTGATTGTTTAATCATTCTTCCTAAAGGCCTGCAGCCCTCCTTCAACGCATTCTGCACAAACCTAAGTGGGCATGGAAAGGACCGCACGTTTTCGACTGAGTCATCGGTCGAACTCCTGCAGAGTTTGAACGAAGAATCAGTTAATTGGCTACAGAAGTGGATGATAACTCCTGTATACCACTACCTTTACACTGAGGGCTTCATCAGCCCGTCATTTTTTGGGGGGTAGGTGTGGTGATTAATTGATCATTTTGTGATCGACGAAATAATTTATATGCCGAGCAAGTTATTAATGGTTTACCGAATAGGCTGAAGAATCGAATATTCCATAAATCAAGAGAATTTTTGATTGATCAATCAGTTTATGGCGTGGTCAGGGGAATCAATAATAACTGAACATTTAAACAGTTTATAGATTATGTTTCTGCTCTTGTCTAAAAAATGAAGATTTTATCAGATACGGCTGCCGCTGTGAATAATTTAGCTACTAACTCTGATTAACTGCCCGTAGCCACACATGCAACTTCTTCGTCTTGGTTGGGGGATACAAGTAAAAAGCTGCTTTCTTTTTAGTTGTTTGCGTTTGTCATACACGGTGTCGCCTACCCGTCAGTCTTCCTGATAACTGTACCTGACTGTTTTTCACTAGGAAACCACATGTGAAAACCCTGCACTGAATTCTTTTCTGATCCCACCCCTTAGCTGATGCCCTACGAGGGCCTTCAGGGAAAAAAAAAAAACCTACTGAATTATTCTTTTATCTCCGCTGTGTGCAGCAACATAACCGAAACGCAAGCCGAGTTTGACAACCAAGGAGACATCGGGAAGCGTGTTCGTCAGCGGCTGGACTACTTCGCCGATCACAAGAGCAACAGCTACGCCATAGTGGATATGGAATGCATGGCTTACTGCCTAGATCAACGCTACGTTATAAACGTCTTCAATCTTTTCAATGTAAGTCACTTCCCTCCTCAAGTTGTCTCGAAGACCTCAATGTGCACACGGCGCATCTGTTAAGGGCAACGCCTGCAGCCTTTTCTCGCATGAGCTCTGTTGAATGTCACAAACTAAAAGGGCCACAAGCTAAGCATCGACAAGGTGGCTCCAACTGCATTCAAAGACGTCATCGCTGATTATGCTAATAGCACCGATAACAGCTGATAATGGCACCACCAGATTTACTGCGACAGCATCCCGCCGGAAATCTGAAGTGGAGCCTCCAGACAAAGCGAGGAACTTCCAACTTCACGCTCCAGAGACGCCACCCACAAGCCACCTCCTTATTGCGCCCCTTAGCTGGAGGACTGCCCGCTCCCCCCCGCCACTCTGAGTCCACCGCTCCACTCGAACCCCCTACCTTCACCCACCCCCCACCTGCCATGTACCTAACTCTACCCCCCCCCCCCCCCCCCCCCCCCCCCCCCCATGAGCACCACCAACCCACCCACGTCCACTTTCCGCAAAGCTTACGCCGAGGAAAAGCCTACGCAGCGAAAAGCGACAGTGAAATCGAATTCCAAGACGGAGCGGGATAGCCAGTTGCCCTTCAGGAGCCCCACCCGCCATGCATCTAATCATCTCGCGCCCCCTAGTTTAGAGGCTGCTCACCTAACCACAACCATCCTCCCCCCACTTCCGCCCATTTTCATTCTTCAGACAAATTCTATGGCGTGTGTAAAGTCTCGCCTAAAGGTGAAAGCATTCAATACATTTAAAACGTCAAACTAATCATCGAAGGTAAATCGGCTCTCTCCCCGTTGGCGTTGCATAACCCTCCTCGAAGCGCCGCTCCTCCTCCTCCGTCGTATTTTCCCGTTTTGGATTGTTTGCTGGACGTTTCTATTGCACTGATCTGTGCACCTTGTTTGAATTATTCGTATCGGCGACTTCGGTTTTCTTGTAATGTTTGCACTCCTTACTTTGCACCAGAGGGAAATAAACTTGTGTGCAGTTGACCTACTGCTTTCCACAGCTCTAGAAGGAATGCATCCAGCTCTCGAAAAGTAGAGAGAATAGTGATGCTGCATCTAGTTTGTTTCATTCCCACTGCATTTGTTCAAAGCATAAATTGATTTCTTGCCTTTTCCCTTTAATGCCAAATACAACACTCATCCGGCAATTCCTGTACGTGGCAACGTTTTCGCGGTATCGGTGTAAGTTCAGTGCGGCAAAACCGAAGTCGCCGCTACGAATAATTTTAACAAGTCGCACAGATCACTGCAATAGAAACATCCAGTAAACAAACGAAAATGGGAAAATACGACTAGCCTCTATAATACGACGAACACACTCTTAGAGCGGAGGAGAAGGGGCGGTGCTGCGAGGAGGGTTATGCAACGCCAGCGAGGAAAGAGCCGGTAAATCCAGCTGCTTGCGCCTGTTTCCTTCCGCGCAGGCATTTACCGGATACCACAAGATGAAGGGGCATCGGCTGGGAATCAACATGATGGCCATCATGGCTTCCAACAGCGTCATCTCCGCTGGACACGATCGAGACGCATCTTACAAAATCTACAATTTATTTAGGTAAGCCTTTATTCGTTTCTACAACACTACAGCACTCGGGTCTGCTACCTCAGAGGTCTCGCCATACAGCCCTGTCGCGGGCTCGTCATGATCTTTAGATTAAGCAAATGTAAGCCACGCGACAGGAGCAAAGAGTCAGGCGCACACTAACAGCGATAACCGTAACTCGCTTAATCCTCAGCGGGCACCACTGATAAGATCTCTGGTACTTGCGCTATTCTACATTATTCCGATCTCACTGTCCCCCATGCTATAGCGTCATGTGAGAAGGTTATGTCATCCAATAACCACCAGTGCGTCATGTTACCAATTTAATAGGCCATTGCTAACCTAATCCCTCGGACGTGATTTTGAAATCCTTGCACATGCATGCCTACCTTAAAGGAGTAGGAAGCGAAACATTTGGTTGCCTGATTTTTTCTTTGTAGTGATACATAATACATTAGTATACACCGATCATCTCATATGACTCAAGTACGCGCAGTATATATTTTTTCAAGCTGCTTCTTTCATTGAATTTCGGTTTCATCAGCTCAAGGACGGCTTTGACATCGTGGTCACTTTCGCGTCTAAGAAGGGGCGAAAAAGGTGCAATATTACCGCTGCTGTGTCATTTAATTCACTCCATCTCTTACGCCTGTCTGCCGCGATGACCACAATGACATTTTCACTGCGCCTTGACGAGTTCCGGTGGAAGTGACGTCACGCCGTTTTCGTGGCTTTATCGATATCTATGTCATTTCGACGCAATTTTGCCATTTTTGCCGATAATTAATTAACTAATTACTCTACAGTCATCAAACGTGGCTTCTAGGTTTATTTTTTCCTCCTCAATCTGAAGCAACCATTCGTTTTCGCCTATCCTTCTTGGTTTCCGTGTTAACAGGCTGCCAAAGGTGTGACACCCTCTGCTAACGGACGACAGTGTGAGCCACTAAAGGCTTTCGGCTTAATAGTTAATAGCGGAGTAATCACTCATTACCATCCGCCAAGGCGATCATACGGCTACAAAGCAAAACTATACAGCTTCCACATGAATTTAGTAGTCAAAGAAAAATCCGAAAAGTTTACAAATTTCTTCCAACTTGGGGGATTCCCCAGAACATCAGGAGAAGAAAAATAATAGTTGTATTTGGGCACGCTTAAAGTGATGTGAACTGAAGTTTGACGTCATAGCCACCATTTTGTGGTTGGAACAATAAACAGAAGCATAAAAGCAAGCCTGAAAAACGCGAATGTGAATTATTCGCCACAGGAAGAGGAATTCAGCGTGGTAATTTGTTACTGACGCATTCCGCATTCGCACAAACAAAAGGCATAAATTAAATATTTGTACTTATTTAAAGGTACACTGATAAAAAACGCCCTCTACCAGAAGGTTAGCAAGCTTAGACAAAGAAGCTATTTTCCCTCAAAACGGAGCTTCTGTTCGCTTCAACGAATTAAAAACTGAATTAAATGTGGTGCTGGCGGTGACCAGATGTTAGATTTCGGTACGTGGGCATGTGAGGCTAGGCTGTACTTCGATTCGGAATGGCGATCAGGGAGTCGTCCTCACTGACGTAACAAGCTTGAGTCGAGGGGCGGAAAACAATTAGACGTTTTTAACCCTGTTTTCCTAACAATAAACGTGTCTTTAGCTGTCCAACAAAGCTGCAAGGAAATAGTTTTTTTGGGGGAGACGAAAAATTTGCTGGAGTTGTGCTCACTCTCTCAACAGCTCACGCAGCAATTCTGAGCTTAAGTACGTCAAATCCCGTTCAACCTTTTTGTTGCGAAAGCAACACTCTGACAGCCAGACCTCGGGTCGCCGCCGTCGCGCCGTATAGCCGTAGCTACACTGACCTTGTTTGAATTGGTCGAAGTGGTCGTGACGTCACAGTGCGCGAATTTCAAACGAGGCCAATTGTATTTTGGCGAGTAACCATGCAACCAATTAAAGGGATCGTATAGTGATGCTCCGAGTAAGTGGGACTGAGTTTAGTTAATTGCTTAATTAACCAATTAGCCTAATTAACCTTCCTAGTCACACCAGATATATAAATAAATCCGAGTAGAACATTGGTCGAGTTGCGGAATCGAACAGGGTCTCCGGAGTGCGAGACGAGCACGCTAACCACTCCGCCATGCTAGCTCGATGGTATGGAATGAACAAAGGTGCGTCTAGTGAATATGGCGTCTTCGTTCACTCCCATCTTCCTCCCTTCCCGTTACGGTGAGGCTCAGGTGTCCACCGAGATATGCGAGAGAGATAATTTCCTTTCCTCAAAAAGCAACTTATCGACGAGCAAGGCGTAGAGCCGAACGGGCGATGGCGTTCTGCGGACTCCCTGGCAGCGTTGCAGTACGCTGTACGTTCCAACTCTTACAGGCGAACCTCAACGTCTTAACCACACATCACTGACACAAGCAGCAACCCCGCGCTCAAGGCTTTCGCCTCACAGCACTTTAGCTCAACAAAGTGCGCCCTGAATTTTTTCTTTCTCTTCACAGGGAGACCAACATTCCGGGCCCTCATAACGTGCATCGATTCGTATACCTCACTCACGTTCCGTACAGCGAGATCTTGGAGGGCCGAGACTGCGTCATCCAGACGCCACAGGTCCTCTTTCGACTCAACACCACCTACCATTACCATCGTGAGCCGACAAGCATTGTGAGTACTGACTCTCTTCCGAGAGAACCTCAGTGCGCCTTATTGCACACGACCACAGTGCATGTGCAAGTCATGCGCGCTTCGCCTAATATGCCCTCTCCGGAACTCTGAACAAACTGCCAATTAGGGCCGCGCGCGTCAAGTTTCCGTTGGGGACCGGTGCAAGCACAAACATGATAATTGCCATTGTTGCTCTTCCCGAGTAAGACTTCGCTATTAGCCATTAGCTCACAGTCCGGTGGGTGAATTGGGAGGACCCCACAAGGTCACGTGACCCAGGTGGCCCACCTGCGTGGCTTCTCCAGGGGTTGCTGCCTGTGCGATCCTATTTATCGCCCACAACGCCGACTCCGAATGTTGTGCGTAACGAGGCCTTTAATGCTATCGGATTAAAAGGGGGGTTTTTGCGAAGGAAAGTCGGAGTTCAACCGCGCGATGAGAAAAGTGATCACGAAGGGAGTTAGAGGAAGAAGACAGAGATGTGATTATGGAGGGATCCTGAATAGCTTCCACCACCTAGGGTCCTCCAACGGGCACTGATATTGCACGGTGCATGGGTATCTTTTGCATTTCAACTATATTTCGACTTTGCGAAAGTAAAATGAAAATTGCTTCTGCAGAAGGAAAGGTACAGTAACTGTACCACTCTAGATAGATCTGCCACAGCTGAATAGCTTCATCTTCACAGCACCATATCGTCCGCTTCCGCTCAGTTTATCCCGTTAAGGAGCGCACCACAGCCGATGCGTAATTTTAGTTATGTATTATCCTGCACTAAATACTCATGTTCTTCCTGGGCCTGGTGATCTGATGGGCCTTTGGCCCACACATTGTCCAGGCCGAACTAGTCAGCTGTGTAGAGTTCACTGGCCAAGCTCTTCTTGCGTCATTAAAAAAAAAATGAAATCATCAAGTCTCCAAAAAAACGAACATTTCCAAATGCAGTGGAGTGGCGGGACACTAGACGACGTCAACCGGAGTTTGAAAAACTTTCGTCTTGACGCTGGGGGACATTTGCTATATTTGATGACACAAAGAGATAGTGGGGAAAAATAGAAGCTGCTGTGTATCCGCAGATTGCCGCATTCTAAAAGCTACGATGCCGCTTGCATTGAAAATGCAGGTTTTGTAAGGTTGAACGCACCCAAAATCTGATATAGGTCTCGCCATCCCCTAGCTTTGCAAGTAAACTGCACGAATCGGCGTTTTTTTTTTTGGCGCTTTCTCGGTGGCTAGACTACGTCACCATTACCTGCAAGACGGCTATCACAATGATTTTTCAGTCCTAACGCCTGAAGTTCAAATAGCGTGGTACGAAAACTTTTACACACAATATTCTCGCTTATGCATGTGTGTTTGGCTACGGGAGGAAGATCAACTTGCCCAGAAAGACGCATGTTATCTGTTTTTACCAAGTACGAAAAGTGGATCAAGTCTTCTTCCACATTCCTCTAAAGCTCGCGACTGGTTCCTTGACCACTTCTTCCGCATTCTTTCCAGCTTACTGCCTACTTGTATAACCGCATCATCGAGTACATCCCTTACATGGACCGCTACCACAGGACCCTCAGCGTCACACTGAGGCTGGTCAACAAGATGCCCTGGGACAAGGACAACAACGTGGCTGCCATCGGCAACTTCGGCTGGAACAAGCGATGCGACGCCCACGGAGACATCACGGATCGCAACCACCGGCGGCCCAACTTGACCGCCTGGGTCCCGTGGACCACATATTCCGAGGCAAGGGAACCGTCTTAAACCTTGTTAATATCTCGTTTTGAAGGCATGTGAGAGGTCAGTCCTTGGACATAGGCCAGCTGTCTAAAGTATTGTTTTACTTTAATTTGCGTTTTGTTTTTATATATTTGTATTTTTCTTCTTTCTTAATCACACGCGTACTTATCAGCACGCAGTCGTAAGGCAACAACGCATATATTAGGTTCTCCTTTGTTCGCCAGGACGCGGAGCAGGTTTGTGGCCTATGGATTGCGCGGTCGCCTCGATATCCGAATGTCCTGGGTTAAGTTCCGCGCACCTTCGGAAGCAATTTAATTTTTCTTAGCCATGGTGACGTCATCTGGAATATTTGCGATCGCTGCTGCTGGTAAAAAGCAACGCTGGGTTTCATTGCCTATTAGCCATAGAATGCCTTCGAATTAAGTGCGCAGAAGAGGTTATTAAAGTTCCAAGGCACACTGCAGTGGGACTTCGCGCAGCGCACAGTTAATTAGAGGCCTGTGGATAAGGCTTTCCTCTTATATGGACAGGAGGGGATAAGTGAAATCATAAGTGAAGTGAAAGCCGGAGAGTTTTCTGACCATCCCTGGATAACCTTACCTGAGGGTCACTGTGAGATATCTTCAGCAGTGGCGGTACAGTCTGACGTCGAGGGACAGTGCATGTCGCAAAAAAAGGTCCCTGTCCTCCTCCAGCCTTTGTTCCACTGCCAGAGCGCGCACTCGTACAGCCAAAATTTTCAAAGCGGCCACTTTGATCTTAGCCTACTTAGGTAGAGTGGTTTGTCAGCGACATATTCAAGAACGTCGAACAAAATGCACCTAGGTAGCTGGCGCCTTGGCTCCTCTTTCAAAGGTACTTTTTTTGCGAAGTATAAGTGACTACCACCAGAGGAAAACTTAATAGGTGCTGCTCGGATTACATGAAAGCGCTCATTTTCAAATTGATCCTAATTTCGTGTGTGTGAGTGAGAGAGAGAGAGATTGAGTGAGTGAGTGAGTGAGTGAGTGAGTGAGTGAGTGAGTGAGTGAGTGAGTGAGTGAGTGAGTGAGTGAGTGAGTGAGTGAGTGAGTGAGTGAGTGAGTGAGTGAGTGAGTGAGTGAGTGAGTGAGTGAGTGAGTGAGTGAGTGAGTGAGTGTGCGCGCGTGCGCGTGTGCGCGTGTGCGCGTGCGTGCGCGCGTGCGTGTGCGTGTGCGCGTGCGCGTGTGCGCGTGCGCGTGCGTGCGTGTGAGTGATTGAGTGTGTGAATGTGTGAGTGCGTGCGTGCGCGCGCGTCGTGCGTGTGTGTGTGTGTGTGTGTGTGTGTGTGTGTGTGTGTGTGTGTGTGTGTGTGTGTGTGTGTGTGTGTGTGTGTGTGTGTGTGTGTGTGTGTGTGTGTGTGTGTGTGTGAGTGTGCGTGTGCGTGTGCGTGTGTAAACGTTTATTGAAGAGAATGGTGGTTGGAGCGCATTTGGGTGGGCTCCCGATGCTTCTGCCTGCTACACCACAACATGAACAGCAAATGTTATGCCTGTCATTCCGGTTACACCTGCTCTTAAGAAGTATGCTTACAGAAGTTTGTGTCTGGCAGGTGACCAAAAACTCGCATAATCGCTACCACTCTGTATAGCGAGCGACACCTCTATGTGATGTTTAATATAATATTACTGATTCGTGATTACTTGCGTTCTCACAGAGTGCACGTGGTGACAAGTGTTCAGACCACTCTACGTGGCACGTTGCATTAACTCGCTACTTGACGTCATGCACGACGTCACTGCAAGCTGACGAACAAGCCTAGCGCGGTTTCCCGCCTGCCCGGCAGAACCGGAAATGTTTATTGTTAACAGCTGTCTTCTTAAAACTCCAGGCCGCGTTCACCGAGCCTACTACGCATTAGCACTGTTTCTGCGATGTCCATTATGCCTGTGGCAGTAGCCGGCTCACCGCTGGAAACTTAATTATAAGTGTCGGGTATAAAACTACGTTTTCCTATATAGGCAGCAGTAGTAAATGTAGTAGCCGTATCGAACAACATGTAGTTTGGCTAGCTGCTGCATATTAAGTTGTCAATGCTGCATGTAGACCTGCAGAAACCGGAACAAAACAAACGCTACCTCCGCCTAACTTACTTGCAATTCTCGACTGTCCTGCTTAGGTCTCGTCCACGCGTTGAGCGGAGAACAACTATAGTCGTAGTAAGTCGACACATGAACAAGAAGAGAATGAAGCCCGATCATTTATCACTGCTGCGTATGGACCGAATAATGAAGAGAGAGTGAAAGGATAAGAAGGAGGTCAAAACAGTGCACATGCACCTCAGCACTAATTCAGATCAGATACCACCCCACTGTTCTTAATAACGATGTTTCCCTGCCAGTGTTCATCGTGGCTCTTTGAGTGCAGTCGGTTTCGAAGAAATGCCATTATCGAAATAAAAGCAGAATGTCTTGAATACATGCCGCGGAAGAAACACTATAAGACGCTAAACATAGGTCATTATGTTGAAAGTGTAAACTTTTCAATGTATTTGTAGGTTAAAAAGACTGATGACGACCATTAAACTAACCACACCTTTGAGATTTCGCTTCGAACCGTAGCTGTTATTCAGCGCTCGCTAGAAACGCAATTACCACCTGCGACTGCGGAAGTGGTTGGAAAGAAGGCAGAACTTTTTTCTAGGCCATGATGAGGAATCTGCGAGAAAGAGCGCCCAGTTAACCGCCAAGTCTGAGTGAAGCCAGGCACTCGAGAACGGAAGAAAAAGAGGAATGGAAATCAGAGGGCGCCTGAAGGTCATGCATATAGCTTTCTATTGAGATTCGCTTTTGGCTTGTTCGCCAGCTACACGGATGTATGTAGCGCAGATATCATAAAATTGAAATTTTGTAGCGAAAGCTACATTGGCCACGAACTTGCAATTTCGCTGTGGCGGTGCTCCGAGGAGGCACAGAGACCGACCTTGAGCCGTTGCCTAGCAACCGCCGCAGCTGGCGGACGCCGCGCGCTCGCCGCGCCATCTGGCATGACGCCACACCGCGCGCCTCAACGCGGAGCCGCCGCCGCCGTTTGGTATGACGTCACTCCGCTTGCCTCGTCGTTGCGCTCGCCTCCGCTTTCACTACGTATATCCTGGCATAGCCGAGCGAAGCCACTGCCAATTTTTTAGTCGGCATACATCATCAGGGTGTTAATCCCTGAACAAAAATTGCTTGCCTGAAACAAATGTGTTGGCTTCTCCGCGCCTCCCCGCACAGATATGCAATGATCCGGTGTACAGCAAGAATTTAGACTGTGCACCCAAGGGCCTAGATGAAGGCTGCATTACCTACGACAAGCAGAGGAATCTCTCCATCGTCTGGGATGACGTTGTCAGTCTCAGGAGAAAGGTGGGTGTGCCGCGCTCTCTGTAGGAGACTGCTGAGCTGCTGCACTGTGCTGTGCGGTGCGCGTCTATTGCCTTCTTTATGGTGTGTCTTTTTGCACTCTTTGACCACAATATATATGTAACCTATTCGGCAGCGTCTATTACACTGTCCTTAGACTGCATGTTGAATATTTTGGGATCGCAAAGTTCAGCGGACAGCCGTCACGTCGCAGGACTCTCCTGCGGTATAAATAAATGGCTGTAGTTAGCGTGTTTCATTAAATTCTTTTCGTCCAACAACTATCAGGTGTAAGATTTAACGCAAAACATCAAAAGAAATCTAACTAAACAGGTCTGGTTATTCTGAGCTTCGTAAAAGTTTTCCATGTCTGAAAATTTTATTTGAGAAATAACATTGGACGAAAACTTTGTTCGAACTGTGAGCCTATACAGGTGATGGCAAAAGAGTACAGAGACTCGCTAAAACACAAAGGCTTCTGTGGACAATCGGTGGAACTGCGTTTCTGAAGTACTAGCAACATGCAGTTTTGCTTGGTTGACAAGGTAAAGACTTCTGTTATAAGACAATTTTAGTTGGACGTACGCAGTGAGCTTTCGTGCGCAACGACACCGCGGGTAACGAATGCGCATGCGCAGAACGCAACGTATCTAGCCGCGCGTTGCGGACGCCCGCCCGCTGTAAAGCATGCAACGCGGGACGCTACGTGCTGCGTAGAGAACATGGCGGCGACCATCTCGCCCGCTTCGGACCGATTTCACTTCGCCGCTGCTTTCTTCAATGCGATGGCTCGCTCTAAACTGTGCTGTTAGCTTTTATTATGTCTACTCTCACCCACACGCCAAAATATTAGGGACAAATGTCCCTTGTTTTTCAGATAATGAGGCGATTTTTGACCTTTTAAGCCTAACTAAGGTTGTGTACGTTTATCGTCATAGCAACCGCACCTGTCGAATAATTTGTTTAGTCATGTGCCTACTTTTGCACTTTATTAAACATTATACATTTTTTCCTTCATTAAAAACAGTAATATACTATTCATATTGTCAGAAACTGAAAAATGTTGAGCCGAGCGCTACAGCGCTCTCAGTGTTTGTCACTAGATGACGACACAAAACAACGCGCTACGCACTGCTCTGCGGCGGTACGGCCAACTATAAGTGTGACGGGGGTGTCCTTTACAGCGTACGGAACGTAGTGAGCGTTGCGTACGCATTGTCGCTACGTACGCAGCAACTAAAAGTGTCTATAATCGCGAGGCTCAGTGCGTTTCGGACATGTCGTTGCATACCCAGATATGCGTGAGCCGCACCAACCTTACGTACCTGTTCGGCTTCGCGGTGTACGCCATCGACTACGACGACTCTGACTACGCCTGCCCCCGGCTCAGCCCGTACGGTCCGTACAGTCGGCTGCGGATGATGTACCAGTTGCGCAACTACCTGCGCCGCGACTACTTAAACGAATCAGATGAGCCCGGGTGCCACAAGGTGGAGCCACAGGTCCTGACCCCGGAACAGTTCTGGAAGATCGAGAGCTGGCCAGATGAGGGCGTCTGAGACGGCGTCTTTGCCGTCTTGGGGGGCCGTCACCGTAGCCGTCATTGGCGGTGACGGCTGTAAAGTATGGGGTAGTGTTGTGGGGTTAAAAGCGGAAATAGCGTTGCAAGGGTGCCCCTTTCCGGGTCAGGGTGGGTGTGAAGGATATGCCTGCTGCGACACCATTCGCTGATGGCCTACTTCAAGCTGATGGGAATAAAGTTTGCGTCATTTGGTTAATACAGAAAGTAACTAGTTTGGGCGCCAAAATAAATCATCACACTGCACATCTTAAATCCAATATTGAAACAATGTTAATGACTATAGAAGGCAACTGTTTCTATGAAGCTCTTCCCACCAAATAAAGAAAAAATTGCAAACTGTAATGTCCCGGAGCTACACACGGGTTATGAGAGACTCCGTAGCGGAGGACTCGGATATAATTTTGACCACCTTTGGTTCTTCAACGTACGCGGATGTCGCACAGAATAGGGGCGCCTTTTGAGCTCCTACTCCATAGGACCACGGTCGCTGCGGATCGCTTTGAAGCGCAAGCCCTCCAGCTCAGTAGCCGAGCGCGCTAACAGCGGAGTCAACGGGGCAGGCCCAGGTGAATAAATGTGCATACTCGTCTCACATCCTCGGATTTTTCAACGTGAATGCGTCTGTCTGCTGTATCATAAAATGTGCGCTTGCAGCTTTACGCGCTTAATTTCGTGCCTTTGGCAACTGTAAAAATGATGTCATTATATCAGTGCGATTTACCGGCAATTTTTCTCCCGATTTTTGCCTCACTGATGAGCCACATGTGCCATATAAATACTTGTGCGTTGGCGTGTCCAGGTTGCATAATATACTTAGGCGATTCCTCGTACAGTTTGTCACTTCACAATTCACAATTAGCAATTCATATAGCCTCGTATTTTGCTTATTATAACCCTAGTTTTCTGGGCACCATCAGCCCCCGATTGCTAGTACTATTACTACAGATACTTGTTTATTACCCCATGCAATTTTAAACTTTTGTTTTCTTTTCTGAAGGGGAACAACGTTTAACGGTTGAGAGCGAGGTGTTGAAAATACTAAGGCAGTACAACTAATTCGGGCAAGTATTGACCGCAGATCGGGACCACTGCAGAGAAATAACGAAAAATAAATGTGCTAGAGCACATTCTGCAGGTACCCTCGGATCATTATTAGTGTTTACAAGTGTCAATAAAAAATATATAATTTGTGTCTTAGTGGCTACTGCCTTCCGGTGGCTGGCACTGTCATCGCTGGTTGTACCGACTGCATTTGGCAAATAGACATCCCAGCCCTACTACAATCCCTAGAGGCAATATAAAATCTCCCAACCCTGTTTGCTTTAAACAATCGCCATCAGACTAACATGAAGGTGCTCTTAGAACTGCGGGTATTATCCATTTGCAAGAAAGTTTTGTTTGTATCTTCAGTGAATTATAATACTATATACTTTACGTTCCGTGTGCACTCAGTAGCCGCCATACTGGTAATTCAGCTCTAACCAACGAGCAAAGATGAAAATTCTGTATTGCAACTTCGTCTCTTATTTGAACTCATTTCTTCTCCTAACAAGAAAATATTGCGATAACCTGCCCGCATCATTGACAAGCATAATTGCCGGACAGCTAAAAAACTACATTGCTAACGATTATTTTATAATTAACTTACTAGTCACAATATCATCTTATAGCTGCTTTCCTTGTGCGTCGTAATTTTAATTTTAAGCGACCTACCTGACAATTCGTGAACAACCACTTTCTGCTTACCTTAAATCGAGTGCATTTCCCTACGACAATGGCTTCCATAGTTTTCGGACAGTTTATGTACTATATTTTTTTATTTTTTACCTCATTTTGTATCATTTACCCTTGTTCCCCTTCGCCATTTATGTGCATTGGTGGCCTGAGAATATTTCCCATAAATTTATTGTTGTGCCCTCAATAAAAGTTATGGTCTCTAATGTTTGTCACTCGCAGATGCATTCATTATCTTTTACGCTTGCTCAAATTATGTACAAGCTATGAAATGCAAAGCAAGGTTCCTTAGCAGGCAAGATCTGTAGTTACGCCACCGGATGCAACGAAGTCTAGATAATGAATTGTTCACCGTAACTGTGCGCCCTGCCCGATAGCAACGCGAGAGTCATTCCAAGTCATGAGTCATAGTCCAAAACTTAGGCAGCGCCTTGGTACGGCGCACAACATCGGCTAGGCATGATAACACTCCAAGGTCCTTGTCACTACGCAGACACAGCATCTGAAACGTTCAATGTCCAGCATTCCTCATCATCGTACGTTATCTTCCCGCTGATGTCTCGCTGTCCTATCAGGCGAAGAACGGAGAAAGCCCTGAATATGTTCTCTTCGGAGTTAAACCCAGTAGAGCCTGAGAAGTTGGCTATCAGGGACGCCTGGTTTTCATAACCCCAAGCTGCCCGCAGAAAGTACTTTGAGACAGCTAGCAGTTCTCAAACAAGCAACGACTCTTCCACACATCTCTCACGAAAGATTACAATGAAAATACTCGCACAGCAGCGGTCGGACATTGTCACCCGGTTGGGAAAAGCGCTCGATTTAGAAATCGGTTCCCCAAACGCCAGCGCCTTGAAGACATGCAGCGTATAAGCCAACATGGGCATCGTCTACTGCGCCCTGAAGACGTTAAGAGTCGTCGTCGTCTTCATCGTCAGCCTGACAAATTAGCGACGCCATACAGTTCGACGACCGCCAAGCTCGCCTGTTGCTACGCCGCCGCCGAATCATTTAGTAGTTCTTTCCGGGCGCAAGTCAGCCCAAATAGAGAGTTTTGTTTCGAAGCCATTCTCGCTGATTTCCTGCTCACCGGTCTGCAGTCACTACTATAATACGTGGCAATAACGCAGGGCTATGGCATTTAACTTAACCGCTGCACCACTGCGCCAGGAGTGGCATTAGTACTTCCAACATTTTATGGATGTCGTGCACACTCGAGCATCAATTCCGCATATATGGTCGTTAACCCATGAACGCCCTCAAGGCAGAGCTTCCGTGTCCCCTTCGATTTTGTTTGTTTTTTAAGGACGAACAAGCACATGCTTTCTCTTTGGAGCTCAGTTTTCTTAATTACAATTCTGAAGCAGGTATCTGAAGATTATTATGATAGCCTGCGAACGAGAGCGTATCGCACTGTTGCTAAAAACTCACTTAGACTGGAGAGATTTTGAAAGGACATTCGAAGCAAAGAATTGTTTTTGCCTGAGGAGTGGAAACATAATAATCCAATTTTGTTCGTTAAAAAGATAAGCAGGTGTTGCCTACCCAATTCCACTCTCGCGCGGACAACGGTATTGCGAACTGATCCTCGTATGAATGGTCGCCTTCGACCCCACAATCGCAATATAAAAAAGACGGTTTGCTGGTAATACATTTTTTTTTACTCGAGATGTTCAACACGTCTCATGAAAGCTGGCGCCTCCTCGATTTTTTTTTTTTGTCAGAAAGAGTCGCAATAGCCAAACGTGAGAAATTATTAAAGTTTAATATAAAGTATGACTAGGAAGTGTTACGTGGGACGCTATCCGTTGATGTTAAAGAGCTTGCTTTGCCTTTGTTCCCGCTGAATACGCACATCTTCTTTGGGCGATAAATTGTTTCCAATGAAGTTGCTGATCTTTGCTGCAAGTCCATTATTCTTGGACATCGATTTTATTTCTGATGCGAACTGTGGAATATTGTAAGGTACTCTTATAGAAATACAGAAGCTCATGTTTCATTCTTCCGAAGCATAGCAAAATCTTTCGTTTAAAGTTTGTCCAGCGTTAACTGTGTGCAGTAGTGGGACTGCCATAAAAAACAATGGAGGATACAAAACGTAGCGCAAAGAGACGAGGACACAGAAAGACAGACAACACACTGCGCTGTGTCCTCGTCTCTTTGCGCTACGTTTTGTACCTTTCAAATGTGAACCAACAAGCCCAAGCATATACCCTCAATGGAGGATGTTTTTAAATATACCTAAGATATTAACAGCAAGAAATGCAAGCTTGGCGAGGTGAGGTCGGCTGACATATTGATATTTATACTGAAATTTCAACAAATACGAAGAATCTGAGCTTACAAACAATTTCCCGTTAAAAAATGCACCTGTCCAGATTTATGGCTGTGTGTATATCCCTCTTCTTGTCATGAGCAATAACACGTAAACATCATCAGCCACACTATTGCTCATCTGTGCTGGACAAACTTACCTTTCTATTTTGCCGGAACATTCAACATCACAGCGGTTATTCTGAACGCGCATGAACCTTGAAGCAGCAAGTTGCTGACGTGGGCAGCACTTGATGTACTCATGCGAATAAGACTCCCGGTGAATACCTCAGCTTCGTATTCCCGCTTTTAAAGAAAGCTTTTAGAAGTTGTCCTCCAATTATTTCACACCATGAATGACGAGCATTCAGTGAACTTTAATATCACAAACAAATATCTATAAGCAAAGAGCTCGGTTAGTTTCTGTGTGGTACTTAAAGCTGTGTCCACCGAACAACTCTCGATGGCACCCTGTCGGCTCGCAATCGCGTTTAACAGCATGTCTGACAAATTTTGGCTTGCACAGTTGGGCTCAAACCGCGATTTGCCTGAAGGTGAAGGGCCGTCGGTACTAGAGCGAATACCAAAGGGCGTAAATTTTGCAATAAGCTACATCGCTCATCATATATCTGGTAGGAGGTCCCAGAAGAAAGAAAGTTAAGTGTTAAGATAAGTATAGCCCGTTATACTTAGTGGTGCGGGCTGGGACAGTTTTCTTATTTCTTTTTTTTTAGTCCCAATACAATGCATGTTAAGATAAGGGGAATATGTCCCCCTAGCTTCAGGGCAGCGTGTCCAACTCTAGCCACTGCTTTAGAATACATGCTAAATTTAGTCAGCATTTCAGCCCACAACGAACATCGCCTCAATGTAGGTGAAACATCACAGGAAATAAGCACATTTCTTCTCAGTGAGTAATCCCAGTCCTTGTGCAAGTTGGGATCAGCTTCCCTGGCATGTAGTGTACATTACTGATTTCAATGTTTTTAAACCTCCCACATCTAACCCTTTTTTGCAAATATTTGTCATATTTTCTTCGCCATGGTCTTCACTGCATTTTTTTATTTGCCTGCACAATTAGTCCGTATTTTCAGCGGGATTATCTAAAACATTTTAGTGTATCGCCCTCTTCTCCGTAATAAAACCCCTGGTCCTGTGGCTAATGGAATAAATAAATCAACCTAACCTTATAAATCAATCAATGCCTCTACATCAGTCAAAACCACGACACAAAGATCCTTGACATGCAATGTGTCATAACTAGCCTAATATCAAAGTTACCTCCTTTGCAAAAGGCATCCGTGTGCTGTGCGATGTCAGCTTGCGTAAAGGAACCGCAAGCGGCATAAATTAATCCGGAGCCCTCCACTACGACGTCCCCCATAACGCCTGGGTCACTTCGGGACGGAAAACCCCAAAATTTTCCATTTACTTGATATTACTTCTTCTTCACCTAAATGAAAAAGAAGACACCGAAACCCTCGCGTATCCATGAGTGCGTTTGTATCCGCTATGCACCCTGGCCAATCCCCCGCCATGGGTATGTGCCAAACCACTGAGGCGGCACCAATAACACCCACTGCTCGAGAGCTCGCGGAGCACGCAGCGCAGGCCAGAAGGAGAAGCAACGAACGGGTTAAGGCGTATCGTCCCATTCTTGCAACCGTGGTCTAAGCCTACACCGTCCCTGTCTCGCTGCAGCAGCAGGTACGCATAGGTGCCCGAGATGTCCCAGCTCTTGTCCGACGACCGGGACCCCTTGTCCATCACTGAGCGACACGAGGCCGCTCTGCTGCTGACTGGTTTCGCGGCCTCGGACTCGTACAAGGCCATCCAGGAGAACGTCTACGTCATCCTGGGCCACGGCGGCTTCCAGCGGCGCGTCCTCTTCACCGGCATGCTGTCCGTGGCGGCGTTGCTGCTGCAAGCGCTGGCAGACCGGTTCATCGGCCGCGAGGTACGCCACTGGTGCGCCCCGCCCAAGGACCTGCGCGACATGAGCCCCGAGGTCTGGAGGAACGTGGCCATCCCGCTGGACGCCGACGGCGAGCCGAGCCAGTGCGACGTCTACGACCCGCCCATCCCGGTGAGGAGCGCGGGGTTCTAAAAAGGAAAAACTGAAGGCTGAGCCGGACTACCCGGGTTGGAACCCGACCGCGGTGGCCGCGTTTCGATGGATGCGGAACGCAAAAGGCGCCCGTGTGCTGTGCGATATCAGTGCACGATAAAGATCCCAGGCAGGTCAAAATTATTGCGGAAGCCTCTACTACGGCACCTCTTTCCTTCTTTCATTTCCACCTTCTTCCCTTGCCTTACGGCACAGTTTACGTGTCCACCGAGATATGTGAGACAGAAACTGACCCATTTCTTTCCTCAAAAACCAATTTACCAATGCACCTATAACGTCTTTTTGTGACAAATAAACGCTGTGGCGCTTGAAAATGACGCTCGGTTTTATTTGAAACAAGCGTATCATTAAGAGAAGGCATTGCCACTCAGATCGTCCGTCCCGAACATTGTACTTACTAATTAACCTAAGTTTCCACGCTCTTGTGATTCACCCCAAGAGAATGAGGAAGTTACTCCTGTTGCGCTGAACATTGTTCTAGTTCAATTGCTGGTTGAAACCGTCTATAGAGCATCTCTCACGAACGTGAACGTCGCGAACAACTTCAGATTTGGATTAAAGCCATGTAGCCATGTCCTTCAACCTTCGTTTCTGATCAAAACAAAGGCTAAGCAGGCACCTTGTCCTCTGCAGAACAGCGCCGACGAGGAGCGACATGCAGTGTCCTGTCAGCGCTTGGATTATGACATCGACACAACTGGTGACAGCATCGTGAGCCGGTGGGACCTGGTGTGCGAGAGAACCTCCCTCCTCAAGCTCTACAAGACCATGTACGTGCTGGGCGCAGTGCTGCTAGTCCCGTTGGCAGGACTACTGTCAGACAGGGTGGGACGCCGACCCACCATACTCGGCAACGCCGTGGGCATCGTTGCTTTCAGCCTGGGGACGGCCGTCTCGCAATCGTTCCCTATGTTCTTGGTTTCCCGGTTCTTCGTGTCTTCGTGCACCTGCTCCGTTCAGGTCCTCGTATTCATCCTCCTCTACGAGGTGACCGGCAACGAGCGGCGCGCCCTGTACGGGCTCACGGATACTGGCGTCCCAGTCACCCTGGTTGGTCCCATGGTACACCTGCTGTCCACACTCGAGCCCCCCTGGAACGAGGCCCACGCCTTCCTGATACTCCCCATGACTATGCTCTTGTTCTGGTGCTACCTGCTCGAAGAGTCTCCCACCTGGCTCCTGGCAACCTATAGGGTGCGTGCGGCCTTCGAGGTCGCTATGACTGCGGCAAAGCAGAACTGCGTGGACCTGGAGAAGGCCGTTGCCACGTTCAAGGCCATCAAGAGGCAGATTAAAAAGCGCGAGAAGACGCTGACCATTTCCTCGCCAATGAGCGCCGCCGAAGGTTACTTCGAGAAGGTCCGGTTTCGGCGGAGCGCGGTGGCCGTGCTGCTCTCCTGGTTCAGCGTCAACTTCACCTACTACGGCCACGTGCTCCGAGCCGTCAGCAGCGCCCACTTCTGGCACGCTCTGCAAGCAGTCGTGCAGACCGCACTCTACACCTTGGTCTGGCGACTCCTGCACAGCCACGGCCAGCGCGAGGTGCTCTCCGTCTTGCTCAGCCTCCTGTGCTGCTTGACGGCACTTAAAGCCAGCGTCCTGCTCACCGACGTTCATTGGCTCGTCGTCCCAATGGAAGTTGTGGTGGAGAGCCTGTCTTCAGCGACGCTCAGCTTGAACTACGGCTACACGGCCGAGGTATTCCCCACCGTCAGTCGGAGCATGGGCCTGAGCTTCTCCTACGCATTCGGACGCCTCGGCGTGCTGGCGGTCGTCGCTTTCATGGAAGTTATCGGCAGCGGAAATGAAGCCGTCATCACCCTGATGATGACGCTTCTGGTGCTCCTGAGTACGATGGCCATCCAGTCGCTGCCGGAGATCTACGTGGAGAAAGCCAAGAAGAGCCAGTCGTTGATCGAGATGACTGAAGAGCATCGCAAGGCTGCCATCCTGGCGTGTCTGTCGTCGCCCACTTTGGCAAGGTGCGCCCTTTCACCGGCCAAGGATTCCAATCAGCAAGGAACGTCGTAGATAGAGTCGCTGTCGGAGGAGGACGTCTAGACAGGGTACAAGGAGTTCGTGCTGTTCCACACGTCCTAACGGCCCCTTCATAATTCAGCGACCACATCCTTGTCTGGCTTGAGGTGTGCGACGCGACCACTGGTCACCTGGGGCTTCCATTTATTAGAATGCCGTTTGGCTTGCTGGTTTCTCTGTAAATACCACTCATTCCCACAAGGCATTTTGGTTGAACCAGTTTATTGCAATCTTTAATAATTTTCATGTTGCGCTGATGTGTCGTTTTATTTTTATAAGATTGTTCAAACGGTACAGTTTCTTGCTAGTCAGCATACACTCCATGTCAAGAGAAATTTGGCTCAGGAGTGTTTTACAGTCAACAGAAACGTAGTGAATTGAACACTGCATAAAATCAAGACGTGAAACGTATTAAACAGCTAGACAGACTTCTAACCGACTATTAGTCCGTCCTCAGATATCGGGAAGCAGTTAATTCTCGTTTCTGCTGATGTAGAAGTTTCGAACGGTCGGATAGGTGCAGATACATGAAGTCGATTGCAAATGTGTTGCAGCAAGAACATTGTGGGTACTGACAGCGGCCATCATGCCGATGTTGTGCCAGTGTGTTCGGCGACGGCAGTTCCAGGACTTTTACTTGCTTACCGCTGCGCAGCGTGCACAAAGTTTTACAGCGAAGAGATATCTGCGCTACAGACTGCTTCATAGGGCCTTGATAGGGGACTTGACATTTGTATGCCTGCACTGTTTGCAACTGTGATGTTAGCGCTCCGCAGCAAACGTCGAAAGATAGTAATCGGTTTCAAAAACGAGTAAACCGTAATCCGTCACCGTCTGCGAACTGTCGGCATTTGGCTGACTGGTTTCCGATGCGCAGCACGGCAGCACATGGTTTTTTGGAAACGAGAATCTTCAGCTCTACGACCCCAGCCTATGATTCCGGTTTGCCTACGCAGGACTGTCCCTTTCAATTTCCAGAAATTAAAGCAGTGGCCAATGCCGGGTGCTAGGATTGGAGCAAAGATTAACACACTGTTCCATGTCGTTTCGTTTTGATGCGAAAAAACTGTGGAAAGCGCCCGCTTGTTTCACATCAGAAAAACTGTCACAAGCTGTACTACGCAAAAACACTTTATGGCAAAACGTTGCATGGCAGGGATTGTGCTTTCGAGTCCCGCGGCAGCGCCAACAGATCAGCTTCGCTGGCCGCTGCATTAGGCCTCTACGTCATCGCCGCAGCCGAGCACCCCGCACGTTTAACTGCCCATCTTCTCGCCCGGTGGCAAACCAGTACGTTTGTTTGAGAATTAAGAGCGTACGCCCCCCCCCCCCCCCCCCCCCCCCCGTTTGCGCTCTTGGCTGCGTACATGGCCCCGCGCCAAAAACACTGAGTGCCCTGATGGCAGTCCACATGCGATTCATGGATGTGCTCGCCACACCTTGTGCGGAGGCGTACGGTTTGAACCGTAGGGGAAGAAAGCTATGGCCTTGAGCGTCTTAAACGAAGGAATCCCCACTGATCTTCGAGGGGTGACTTACAGTAGCTGTCTGGAGTTGTCTTTCGTTTTCGCAATGCCTCACCAGTAGCGTCCGGCAGTTTTTCATATGTAGAACCCTTGGCAGCGATCGCATCCCAACGTACAGTGTCGTACAGCGTTCCAGGTGGTGTCCACACGAATGACATCATTCGGAACGCTGAGCGGAAGCTTAGCTCTTAAGTCATGCCAAGTGACTTGCCACGCCTCACCACAGATGTGCGCGTTGAGCCTACTGCGCTCGCTCGCATCGAAACTGTCGAATCACGTGACTCGCTTCGCCTCACCACTGCAGCGTATGCGCAGCCGACGGCGCTCTCGCAATGGCCGCAAATCACGTGACTCGCCGCTCGTTTAATAAAAGCATGTGGCGTGTGCTTACCTTCAAACAAAGCCACGGATGAGCAACGTGTCGCAACTAGTGCTTGAACGATATATCCTCGCCGTCAAAGGGAAACGAATGCTACGCAATAAAGTTGAATCAAAGCTAAACCATGTCCAACCATGTTTAACTGAGCTTCAGCCGGGTTGAAGCGCAGCTAATTTTTTAAGGCGAAAGCCTTTAATGCCTCATCGTTGTAAGCAGCAGTTGTCGACAGAAAATGTCACGCTTTTCAATTGGTCGAAACGGCCGTGACGTCACAGTGCGCGAATTTCAAACGGGGCCAATTGTACTTTGCCTAGTAACCATGCAACCAATTGAAGGGATCGTATATTGATGCTCCAAGTAAGTGGTACTGAGCTTAGTTAATTGATTAATTACCCAATTAGCCTAATTAACTTTTCTAGTCAGGCCATATAAATAAATAAAACGGAGTAGGAAATTGGTCGAGCTCGGGAATCGAACCCCGGTCTTCGGCGTGCGAGACGAGCATGCTATCCACTCCGCCATGCCAGCTCGATGGTTTGGAATGAACAAAGGCGCGTCTAGTGAATACGGTGTCTTCGCTCACTCCCATCCTCCTCCGTTCCCTTCCGGAGAGGTTTAGGTGTCCAGCGAGATATGAAAGACAGATGCATTTCCTTTCCTCAAAAACCAATTTACCGACGAGCGAAGCGTAGAACCGAATGGGCAAAGGCGTTCTATGGACTCCCTGGCAGCGTTGCAAGATGCTGTCGCATTCCACTCTTAGAGGCGAAGCTTAACATCTTAACCACACATCAGTGACCACACTTAAAAAAAGTGCCCCCTGAATTTTGACGGGTGAATTCACCGAGATATGTGAGACAGTTACTGCGTAATTTCCTTTCCTCAAATACAATTTTCATTTCCTTCATTACGGGCCCTCTTTGTCTTCTTTCACTCCCACTTCCTCCCTTCCTCTACGGTGCGGTTCAGGTGTCGACCGAGATGACAGAGAATTACTGCGCTATTTCCTTTCCTCAAAAAGCATCGCGTTCAAAGGGCAAGGCATCGCGCCGAACGGGTGGTGGCGTTCCTTGGACTCCCTGGCAGCGCTACAACACGCTGTCGCGTTCCACTCCTAAAGGCGAAGCTTAAGCGTCAGTAATTAGCAGTTAATTAGTATTCAGGCGTTAATCGGTTTGGTTTGGTTTGGTTTATGGGGTTTAACGTCCCAAAGCGAATAAGGCTATGAGAGACGCCGTAGTGGAGGGCTCCGGAAATTTCGACCACCTGGGGTTCTTTAACGTGCACTGACATCGCACGTACACGGGCCTCGAATTTCTCCTCCAAAGAAATTCAGCCGCCGCGGCCGGGATCGAACCCGCGTCTTTCGGGACAGCAGCCGAGCACCATAGCCACTGAGCCACCGCGGAGGCCGTCAGGCGTTAATCAGTAATTAACAATTAATTACTGATTTGTCATCACTTGGTAATTAGTGCTCAATTATATGTGACGCCACCAGTGCCACAGAAGCAGCGAAAGTGGTTCGGAAAACGCTTTCGCCTCTACGCACTTTAGACAGTCAAAGTGCCCCCTGAATTTTTTTTTTTTGGCCTTTCTCTTCCAGGTCACTGAGGGGGTAGGTAGCGGTGGGTAATCTTGGAAGGAGAGCATCTTTTCGCTGACAAGGGCGTTCATGGAGCCCATCTCCCTCTCGCTACCGCACTGTGTGCGTGGTGGACCAATGTGTGGTAGTCACTGGGGTCTTGCTCGGCCTCAGGCCGTCTGAGACATGTCCCGACTTCTCGGTGTGTAGACCATGAATGGTGCAACTACGTTTACGGCTGCGTTCTAGGCTATATAGGCACCGTCCGTAACGCTGTCGTACGCTGCCGAGGCACGCCCAATGAAAATCAAATCGCATACCACCACAAGGCGCCCTACCAACGCCGACGCAACGCCGTGGCCGGCAAGTACGTCGAGTGGCCTTTCGGGCGCTCTTGGCCGGGAGTGGAGGTGCGCCTTGAAAGAGAGTCCAGTTTGGCAACAAATCCTTGCTACTTCTTTTCCTGTTCACAAAAACATCACTGCCTCTCTTGCGTCTTCACCTCATATCATCAGTAGTTTTGATTTTTTTTTTCTTACTGTATATAACAACACGGGCTTCGAGGGGCAACCACCTGGCAACAGGCAGGACTAGTGCGTATTCCACACCACGCACTACATTATGAATGAGCACAACCCTTTGTAGGTACGGCAGGCTGTTCCTAGATAAGTCGAGCTAAGGGTTCAGAAAGCCACATACGAACTCCTCACAGCTATACCCCTACAGAGTACGGGCTGGTTCAGTTAGGACGCGAGCATCCGGAGAAAGGAGCAACCATGGAATAAAAGACGAAGGCTTTGCTTCTGAGATAGATGCTTCCCGAGATCTGCGTATGTGAGTTCAGCTAAATATGCACACACAGGAGAAATAACGACGGAAGAAAGCTGCCTTCATCTTTTTGCAATTTGCGTCTGGTTATTGTCGCCCAAACGTGAGAAAACGAATAGCCTTAAGCATCCGCCATTCGAACACCACAGTCACTCTCAGCTCACAATCACGTATGTTAATTTCCTCTCCACACACTGATGGGAACCTCTTCTAAAAACACGATTTGAAGGCATCGGCTTACAGGTGGATACAGTTTAATTTGCATCAGTATCGTATGTGTGTCACTGGTGCATGTAGAACAAGCAAAACGATCGATTCAGCAAGCATCCCTCCTAAGAAAACTAAGCCCGAGATCGCACAACCCGCGATCCAAACGGTGAAGTAGACATGAGCTGGCTCCGCGCTTTCTTCGGGATTGGTTGTCGATGCACGGGCTTTAATGCGACGGTGCTCAGCTAAACAATGTTCTGGAATGGCTAGAAGGACACGACGGTGCTAGCGCCTGCATGAAATTCAAAGAAGCGACATAGGATAGGAATGTTATTGGTGAAGCGCTTCCGCGTTCGAATACTGTTTTCTGTCCGTTCGGTTATTTTTGTTCACAATAAGGACTCCGTGATTGTCTACCATGCGTCTGCGTATTGCGTTTGTAGCAGGATAAACTGTTAACCATTTCGCCAATCCCCACTTAAGTACTTTTTAGATACTAAGATAATCACCTCTGGGTAACTGGTTATCTGTCACTCCTTTCGGTAAAGACAGAGAACACCTTCGTTAAACTGCTTCAACTACACATAAACACCAGATTCATTGGGAAACATGACATGCGATAAGATGGGACACCGAGAACGTAGGTGCAGGATGAAAACAGCGGAAAGTTAAATCAATAAAAAAATCTACTTGCGATGACCGTGCTGAGAGTTACTCAAGCACGTGGCAAAAAAAAAGAAACGCGAAAGAATAAAACGCAGAGTAGAAATGACCTCTAAGGTAAAATTGATCTGAAGAAGAGATGGCCCGTGAAAGGCACAGACTGCTGCCTCGTGTACTTGAGGTGAGTAACGCGGCGAAAAATTCGCCTCGCAAGGACAAACCCGAAAATATTAAAACTACATTTCTGTTGTGCAATTGGTTAAATGAAAACTATACTTACGCGCAAGTCACTTACGGTCAAGCCGCCGCGGTGGCTCAGTGGCTATGGTGCTCGGCTGCTGACCCAAAAGACGCGGGTTCGATCCCGGCCGCGGCGGCTAGAACTTCTTTGGAGGAGAAATTCTTGAGGCCCGTGTACTGTGCGATGTCAGTGCTCGTTAAAGAACCCCAGCTGGTCGAAATTTCCGGAGCCCTCCACTATGGCGTCTCTCATAGCCTTAGTCGCTTTGGGACGTTAAACCCCATAAACCAAACCAAACCATTTACGGTGAATATTATATGGAAGATTCCAAAATATCCCTACTTACTGTCATCGGCTTTGCCTGGCCAACAAATTTTATAACTCCAACCACGAAGACACCTTCATCCTTGCAGTCCCTGCATTGGGTTAAAGGATGTATAATTGCAAATTAACTGCAGATTCTAACGACGCCACATCACTAAGAAATGCTTTTTTTTTTACATCGGCATTATATGGTTTCGACTCCGCATGTTGTCAAACTCACATAAGCTCCTCCTTGATTGTCCTGTGTCAAGCAGTTTAAGCTAGGTAAGCTTGCACACCACAAATGCTACTCTTTTGTCTTTTACGAGGACACTAAGCAACAGCACACGTAGTCCTCAGTTTATGGGGTACCGCGTTCGAAACAGAGTTCTCTTTCGTAGATAACGGAGCATTTGTAACGCTGGAAAATAGAAAAAAAAATTCAGGGGGCACTTTGACTGTCTAAAGTGCGTAGAGGCGAAAGCGTTTTCCGAACCACTTTCGCTGCTTCTGTGGCACTGGTGGCGTCACATATAATTGAGCACTAATTACCAAGTGATGACAAATCAGTAATTAATTGTTAATTACTGATTAACGCCTGCCGGCCTCCGCGGTGGCTCAGTGGCTATGGTGCTCGGCTGCTGTCCCGAAAGACGCGGGTTCGATCCCGGCCGCGGCGGCTGAATTTCTTTGGAGGAGAAATTCGAGGCCCGTGTACGTGCGATGTCAGTGCACGTTAAAGAACCCCAGGTGGTCGAAATTTCCGGAGCCCTCCACTACGGCGTCTCTCATAGCCTTATTCGCTTTGGGACGTTAAACCCCATAAACCAAACCAAACCAAACCGATTAACGCCTGAATACTAATTAACTGCTAATTACTGACGCTTAAGCTTCGCCTTTAGGAGTGGAACGCGACAGCGTGTTGTAGCGCTGCCAGGGAGTCCAAGGAACGCCACCACCCGTTCGGCGCGATGCCTTGCCCTTTGAACGCGATGCTTTTTGAGGAAAGGAAATAGCGCAGTAATTCTCTGTCATCTCGGTCGACACCTGAACCGCACCGTAGAGGAAGGGAGGAAGTGGGAGTGAAAGAAGACAAAGAGGGCCCGTAATGAAGGAAATGAAAATTGTATTTGAGGAAAGGAAATTACGCAGTAACTGTCTCACATATCTCGGTGAATTCACCCGTCAAAATTCAGGGGGCACTTTTTTTACCTAAAGTGTGGTCACTGATGTGTGGTTAAGATGTTAAGCTTCGCCTCTAAGAGTGGAATGCGACAGCATCTTGCAACGCTGCCAGGGAGTCCATATAGAACGCCTTTGCCCATTCGGTTCTACGCTTCGCTCGTCGGTAAATTGGTTTTTGAGGAAAGGAAATGCATCTGTCTTTCATATCTCGCTGGACACCTAAACCTCTCCGGAAGGGAACGGAGGAGGATGGGAGTGAGCGAAGACACCGTATTCACTAGACGCGCCTTTGTTCATTCCAAACCATCGAGCTGGCATGGCGGAGTGGATAGCATGCTCGTCTCGCACGCCGAAGACCGGGGTTCGATTCCCGAGCTCGACCAATTTCCTACTCCGTTTTATTTATTTATATGGCCTGACTAGAAAAGTTAATTAGGCTAATTGGGTAATTAATCAATTAACTAAGCTCAGTCCCACTTACTTGGAGCATCAATATACGATCCCTTCAATTGGTTGCATGGTTACTAGGCAAAGTACAATTGGCCCCGTTTGAAATTCGCGCACTGTGACGTCACGGCCGTTTCGACCAATTGAAAAGCGTGACATTTTCTGTCGACAACTGCTGCTTACAACGATGAGGCATTAAAGGCTTTCGCCTTAATATATAGATGTCGCCACCACCGGCCGATTTCGCTGGTAGAATGACTACGTCGACAGATTTTTCAAAGCAGATCCCTGAGGCTACGCTGCAGCGCCATTCACTTCAATGTGTTAAGGACGTCGCGCGTTTCAATTGAGCAACAAGAAATTTTTTGACTCCACTTTCTCAGCGACAAATGCATCATTTGCTGCCAGATAAGAGCTACAAAGAGGCACTGAATCAAATTTTACGGAGTAATTCGATGAACCCCTCCTGAATTTATGCTTAATGAGTCCCTCCTCTGCGTGCGCTAATACTGCTATTCAAGAGTGCAATTACGAAGTTATACCATTTTGGCAGTGCCCTCCAAATATCAATTGAGAGACAGAATCACACTCATGACGCTAAAAAGAGACACCAAGAGCTGTAGCGAGTAAACCCTTCGTAGGCATATCAATGGCGCCTGCACGGTAACGTTTCCCTCCTGGCTAACACGGGAACATCTTGCCCATTGCAAACAGCCGAGACTCGCCAGCCCAATTTGCCCCACTTATCGTATTTTCCTATGCGGGTCGCTACGAGTAACCAGCATTTTCAGTATAAGAAAACTAAGCCAGAATGACAAACATTACTGAAAACTAAGTCATTCATTTCTTGTTTCGCGTAAAGCTAGTACGACGAAATGAAATTCTTTTCTTCAACCGGAACCTGTTTTCGTTGCTCTTCAACTGCTTTTTCTGGGTAATAACTAATGCTCCTGGCTTGCGGCGCTTTGCTGTTTTGCGGCTTGCAACACTTACAACATTTCGCACAACTCTGCTCACAAATCATCCATGTAACAAAAATCAAGTGAATAAGAATGTCCCCTATAAGCAAAAAATTGATATCTAGTTATTGCCCTTGTATTGGCGGCCCACCGTGACCGGCGCTGATTCTTTGAATATTTAAAGTTGGAGAAGCTTGACGTTTTTGCAGCGCATAAGTACTCCTCGCATAATGGAAAAGAGCAGTTTGGGGGTGAATTTGGCACTTTCCGTTTTCTTTGTTTCAGAACCAACAACACCAGTTATTTTCTTCTCCTTCAATGCAGTTCCACTATTTTCCGGCACAGGACACGCATGGTCGCAACTCATCAGGCAAAGAGCCGCGTGAGCCCCAACAGGCTTCACCGGATGAGATGTACCTCCAGGGGTTGAAAATATGCACAGCGGCTACTTGGGTCGTGGTGCCTGAGGAGTCGCTCGCGCCAAGCTTCCACTGAGAGGCAGTGTACACTTCGTCTTTGTCGCATGCAGAGAAAGCCACATGAGTCTTCCTGCTTGCTTTCTCGAAACACTCGGACATGGCTGGAGTGGTAGAGCATCGTCTCAGTCGAGGTCCGCATGCTTTTCCGAACAATTCCCTAAACAGAGATGTTACTCTTGTGGGACCAGACCTTTCAAGCATTGTCATTGGCCAGCCCCTCCTCCAGCAAGCTAGCCCACAATTGTGCCTCGCGTAAAGCTTTAATTCTCCCAAATTTCTGATGCTAGTCGACACGTACGGAACTGTGCTCATGGCAGTTAGGCTTGTCTGGAGGTAGTTTCCCAGAGCCACCATACTCGGGGCGCAGAACGCTGTCGCCACACTACGGTAGGAACTAGCGTTCAAAACGGAGTTCGGAGGACACCTGCCGAGAACGGTGTAGAAAGCAGACAGAAGGAGGCGTGATGTAGACAAGTGTGTTGTTCGGCTGAGGAGATGACATCGAGCGTGCACGAAGCCGGCCACCAAAACACCGCTGGCAACCAGCGAAAATATGAGCCATGCTTCGGATAACCAGGAGTCAATGGAAGTCATACAAAACACCCTTCTCTGGGGACTGAAGAAATACAACGATGTGCTTGAGAAATGGGCTCCAAAAAAGAAGTGCCGGTCCAGCCTGGATTTCCCACGTTCCCGTAAAGTACCAATGTCTGCATCTTTGGTGTATAAAGCGGGAAGAGGTGGTAATTTAGAGAGAGTAACGGTGTTATTCAAAGACCTGTACGCTTCAACCAGTGCCAGAGCTTCCGTGGTTATCTTCGCGCTTCCGTGGAAATAAATAGCTGTGGTGAACATCTTATCCCTTCGAAACAGATCGTTCGGCTCCTGCCAGATGGTGAAAATATTGGGGGAAGGCACAGCCTAGCGATGCTTGCAGTCCAGGTATCTGTCAGATGGAGCGTTGATGTCTGCGGTGCTGACACTGGCCACCTGGCAAAGATAGCGTGACAACTCGCGCAATGTTTTCTCGAGGGAATCCGTGGAAATCATCCAGAGCGTCAGTTCGTCTAGATCCATTATTCGACCTAACTCGCGCCACGTCAGCTCCGGAGATGTGGCTATGCTTGGCAAAAACAGCAGTCTAGGCTGATCAAGGACAACATTCGTTGGTTTCGACGCCATACGGCAGCCCTTATCAGCGCTTCTGTAATCACGAAGCAATTCGCAGACTATTTCGTTTGTTTCTGCATTCATATATTTCACTGCAATGGTTTGGTTTGGTTTACTCGGGTTTAACGTCCCAAAGCAACTCAGGCTATGAGAGACGCCTCACTGCAATGGGTAATTCTTCAATGTGTAATCTCATATTTAAGATATGAGCCTCTGGGGCAGCTGCCATCACGCTAGGGATAACTTGGACACTCGTAAGGTATTGGTGTGCTGTGTTGTCTGAAAGTTGTCCTTTGAGTTAAAGATAGAAGCCTTAATAATAAAACTTTGCAGCTCCCATGCCCTCCACAAGACTTTCTGTCCTTTCAAGTTTGTTTATTGTGCGCACAAAGCAGTATCCTTGTTTAATTCCGGTTGTCTCACTGCTGGGTCAGGGTCTTCTGAATCGTAGCCTAGCAACAGGCGTCTTCGATATTGTGGGATCAAACATACAAAGTGCCCCCTGCATTTTCTGGGCTACTTGGCGGATTTTCAATCTAATAAAAATTTCCGAGCTAAAGTATGCAAAAATGAGGTTTCATCATTTAGCGCTGCTATTTTTATCACATACAAAAGCATTAGCGCGTCCCTAAAGTGCGTAGAGAGATGTAGGGCACCTATGGTGATCGCAGTGCCGCTACCATTTCCACGACATCAAAGCAAGAGATTTGTCCGCTGTTTCTCCATTATTTCACCCTAACATTACCCCCGCGTTTGAATGAAGCCAGCCGTTACACGATAATTTTCATGTTGTACGCCGTTTGCTGACAGGTAAAAATGTGAACCAGTGCCATTATTCAAGGCAAAACGCTTTTCCGAGTGGTCTAATGGATCCTACGACACAAAGGTGGACGAATAAATTATGCCTCAAGATACCAACGCCACCACCGCTCTTCTAATGAATGGCAAACCTTTCCGATAGCTAAACGCTCAATATGCTTTCATTTCTTCGCTAGGGCTAGTAATGTGTTTTTCCGCGTTTCAGCTAGGCCAGTGGTGTCGTGTAGCGACGTCGCTAAAGTTTCAAAAAGCACTGACGCAGAATAGTATGTCTCCAAATTAATATCGAAGGACTCAGTTCTTTCTTTCCGATTCAGAAGTGCCTGAGCCAGGAGTCAAAACGCCGGAATCCAACAAGGAATGAACTTGCTCCGCATCTGTAACCTAAAATTCGAAATTCAGCGTCACCTGGACGACATTGAGCCTGCAGAGTTGGACGATTTAGGCTTACTTTTACTCAAGGGACTAATCTCACTTCAAAATTTTCTACGACACATCTCTGGCTTGCGAGTGTGAAGAAACCCATTCAGTGGTGACAGCTTCCTCAGATATTTCCATATTAAATATGAGATTCATTGAGAACAAGTTTTTGCCGGCATTCTTCATGCTTCTGATGTCTTGTCAGGGACCAGCTAGTACGGCCGAACCCTATTCGACGATGGTTCAAGTCATGGAAGCTACAAGAGCCTCGTCACATCGAGCAGCCTTGCTGTTGTCGCAGTCGAGGCGAGCGAACGCGGCGCCGAACTGAAAGAATTACCCATTCCAGTGAAATATGTCAATGCAAAAACAAAGGAAATAGTCTGCAAGTTGCTTCGCGATTACCGAAGCGCTGATAAGGGCTGCCGTATGGCATCGAAACCAACGAATAATCTCCTTGATCAGCCTAGGCTATTGTTTTTGCCCAACATAGCCACAATTCCTGAGCTGATGAGGCGTCAGTTAAGTCGAATAATGGATCTAGACGAACTGACGCTGTGGATAATTTCTACAGATTTCCATGAAAAAAACTTGCGTGAGTTTTCACGCTACCTTTGCCAGGTGGCCAGTGTCAGCACCACAGACATCAACGCTCCATCTGACAGATACCTGGACTGCAACCATCGCAAGACTGTGTCTGCTCCCACTATTTTCACCATCTGGCAGGAGCCGAACGACTTGTTTCCAAGAGATAAGGTATTCAAATTAGCTCTTTATTCCAAAGGAAGCTTGGGAGTAACCGCAGAAGCTGTGGCACTGGTTAGAGCATACACGCGTTTAAATAACAGCGTTGCAGGCACTAGTATACCACCTGTTCCCGCCTTGATCGGAAAAAATGCAGAGGTCGGAGTGCTTCCAGAACAAAGCAATTTCCTCGCGCATCGACACTTCTTCGGTTCCCACTTATCAAGCACAGCGTGGTGTTTCTTCTCTCCTAAAACAAGGAGAGTGTACATAACTTCGATTGACTCCTGGCAGTCCGCACTGAGGCTGATATTTTCGCTGGTGTCCGGCGGTGCTTCGGTATTCGTCTTCTTGCGCATTCGATGCCATCTGCTAAGCCTAAAATCTCGATTGTCTGCATCCGTTCTCTTGGTGTCTGCGTTCTGCGCAGTCCTCGGCAGGGGCCCACCGAACTCCGTCGTTAACGCACGTTCTTATCCCAGTTTGGCAACAGCCTCTTGGGCCCTGGGTATGGCGGCTTTGGGAAACTACCTGCCGACAAGCATAACCGCCATGCGCACAGTTCCACACGTTTCGAGTAGCATCAGAGATATTGTAGAATTGGAGCTTTCCATGAAACGCCATTTTAGGCTCGCTTGCTGGAGGAGCGGCTGGCCAATGACAATGTACGGAAGCGGCGACTCCAGTAGGCTAACCTCTATGTTTGGAAGTGCATTTGGCAGACCCTGTGGACGTCGACAGAGACGATGTTCTGCCCACCTAGTCATGTTCGAGTGTTTCGTGAATGCAAGCAGCAATACTCACGTGGCTTTTTCTTCATGCGACCAAAACGAAGTGGATGTTGCCTCCTTGTGGAGGCAACATCACATACTGCGGACCAAATATGGTCCAAGCAGGAGACAGGAGAGGCACAGTACAAAACACAAAAGTGCAAAACTTCGACCTTAAAAAGAAAAAGAAAAAACACGTAACGACTAAACAAGTAGTAAAAAAAAAGACGACCAACACTTATATGATGTTAAATAGGCACAAGAGGAAAGAAGCAACACGCAGTGTCAACAACATAGCGCGTCGTCACAGGCAGCGCCAACCGACGGTTGAAATTACTCAGGGGCGGCAAGCAAAGGAGAATCATGAAGCAGTGCGTTCCAATCATTAATCGTATTCGGAAAAAAAAGAATACTTAAGGCATTCGTGCGGGCAAAAGTGGGTTCAATGTAGTGTTTATGCTTATGACGAGATTTCTTAGAAGTCTGTTTAGTTAAGTAATCCTGGGGTTCTATGCCGAGCTTTGAAAAATACAAATGACCAAGAAATTTAATTCGAGCCGTTTTTTTAAGCATGAAATGCTTTTAGCTCCCGTTGTCGGCAGTGTGGTGACGTCACGCCGAGACCCATCATCCTGGCACTGAAATCCACTTAATTCCAGTCACCCGGGCTCTGAAACGAGAACATCCGGGCACCGTACGAGACTTAACGAGATTTAACGAGACTCTCTAAGCCCTCCTACGCGACCGGCATGCAAGCGCCGGTTGGTCTCCAAACGAGTCACAAAAAATAACTGCTGCCAGTGCCTTCTCAATGTTTATCAAGATATCAGTCGAGCTGTGCGTTTGATAATGCACGGAATTATAATTTCCGATTTCTAATAACTCGTGCAAAAAGCACATAAATGCCACGATACACTTCGTTGTCATACGTGATCTCTTAGGGGCTTCGCGCATCGAAGCAAAGCCGCGCAGGCGCACAGGGGCCCGGGGGAGAAGCGCTGCGTTCAAAGGGCAAGGCATCGCGCCGAACGGGTGGTGGCGTTCCTCCCTTCCTTTACGGTGCGGTTCGGGTGTCCACCGAGACGACATTAGGCCCGTAAACATTTCATGCTTACTCTATAATTATACTCTCGGTTACGGGAGAGGCAGAGATTTTTCTCCGTTCTCTTTAGCTTTCAAGCTTAGCTTCATGCAGCATAGCAGATGGATTGGTCCTCAAGAAGCGCAGTAGGCAAAATTCCTAAAGCGATTCTGTGTTCCGTGCTGGACGACCCGTCAGCAACGAGGCCCCGCCAGCTCTAGCCATCCAGACCAGGGAAGACCGTAGGCACCGCCGCAATCGTCCGACCGATGCCAGCGGCGAACATTTCACAGCTCGAGCAGCACGGCGTTGGGAAGGAGACATCGGGAAGGAGCACATTAGTTGAACATCGTAGGGTGAGCGCACCGCCACTAGGTACAGGACAACTAATTACTAATCTAAGTGCTAATTATATCAGATTTTCGCCCTTTCCCCTCGATCTGCTTGGAGCCAACCTAAAATAGAAAACGTGACAACACCCACAAATCTGGGAGATGTCACAACACGCGCATTACCAGGAATTCGGGACCTAGCCGAGTCTGTACCGATAAGCACAGAGGCTTACAGCACTTCACTCAGAAATCAATCGGTCATTAACTTTCTTTCTTACGCCACGGGTAATGTTAAACAGGTATTTTTAATGCTAACAGCCATACGGCCCATGCTAGCAGCTAAGGGAACTAGACGCGACTGCGTCAAATTCCTGGTAACGATGAGATTCTGGGAGGGGAGAGAAAATGTGTAGCGTGCAAAAGGAAGTGCAGTGCTTGTACGGAATCGAATACAAAACCTCGCGAGTGGCGCCTTTACCGTGAAATGAAAGGAAGAGCGGCGTGATGACCGTTCCAGGAATTTTCACCCTTTTGTGAAACTTTCAGGCCATATTTGTTCCAAAGGGAAAAGGGATTCTGAATGAGTTATCCGATGCTTTGAAGAATTAGCAGGCAAATGAGGCAAATGAGTGGCGCCTTTACGGTGAAATGAATGGGATGAGCGGCGTGATGACCATTCGAGGAATTTTCTCTACTTTTTTTAATTTAAATTCAGATTTGGTCCAAAGGGATTATGAATGAGTTTTCCGATGCCTTGAATAATTAATTAGCAGGGAAATTAGGGGGTTTAAATTTCTCTCAAGCAAAACTATTTTCCCTAAACAAAAAGACCATGGCCTGGACTAGGCGCAAGTAGCGCTACACACACAGAGAAGGAAGTGAAAGAAATGCGCAGCCGATGACAGCGTGGCAAGCCTTCCTTAGGGCCACCTTCGAGCCTTTTCAAATGGCGGCAGTGGTTATACCACCATTATTGCAGAAAGCTTTCATGCGCCCAAGGTGCCACATTCCCACCGTGGTAGATGGTGTTTAGGGCCATTTCTGTCTATCTCTCTGTCACCTGGCAAAAGCCATCTCTTCCGTCGCATTCTCATCCTCTTCTCCAATTGTACGGAAGAGGAGGAAGATGCCGGGCAAAGAATGAATCAGAAAAACGAATAAATCAAACGATTACCACATGAAATGGGATAAGAATAAAATCGAAACAGAATCCGAGTTTGAGTACTGACTGATGATTGAAAGACAACGAAGTCGGAATTGGGATAGATCGATGAGCGAAAGAAAAAGGTTACGTCATTTCTTCCTTGTCAATTTAATTGACCCTCCCCCCCTCAAGTTGTTCTTTGTAATACGTATCCTTAGGCAACGGTGGCGGTCTACTTTTCTGACGAATGGCATCTCCTTAAAATACGTGATTAAGGTAAAAAAAACTGAAAACACGGCAACAAGTACAATTTGCAAAATTCCTGCTCAGCAGACCGCGTAACCTCCAACAAACACCAATGCATAATAAAGAAAAATATAAAATGACACTGGAATAAATGAAGAGCACCTTTACTCAGAAGGCGTTTTCACGCTCTCTCTGTCATCATCACCACCATCATCAACCTGCCTACGAGAGAGAGAGAGAGAGAGAGAGACTCTTTAATGAAATGCAGAGAATTTAGCCGGCGTTTAAAAATCGCTGGCATGCTACTCTGCGTAGGAAGGGGAATTTGGGAGAAAAAGACAGAAGGAGAGCAGCGCGGAAGAGGTAAAAGAAAAAAAAAAACAAGATAAAATGCGGCCATGAAATGGGTACTAAGGATGCAATGGCGAGTATTGATGTAACCTATGGAATGATGGAGCGCATAGTCCGACAAATGGGCTGACGAAGTTCACTGCATGAAGAATGCGTGAAGGTAACGTGCCTGCCTACGCTCCCTGCTGAACAAAGGCCTCTCCCATATCTCTGCAATCAACCCAGTCCTGTACCAAGCACTGCCGCCTCAACTTCCTAAACTCATCCGCCTATATAACTTCTCGCCGCACCGCGACACGCTTGCATTCTCTAAGGGTCCACACTGTTACCCTCCGTTTAACTCCTCCTATATAATCCCATATTTCCGACAAGGAGAGGTACCTATGTTGCAACAGTATTGCCACGTACTGGTGATTGCAGTCTGGCGAACCGGAAAACTGTTATAATGGCTTCTAAACGAAACTCTTTATTTGGGCTGACTTGCGTCCGCAAAGAACTTAATGACTCGGCGGCGGCGTAGCAACAAGCGCGCTCGGCGGTCGTCGAACAGAATGCCCGCCGCTCTCGGTCGTGCTCTATTTAAAGCTGATCGCGAACTTTCGAGATTAAGCTTGGAAAGTTACTAGAACATTCTGTAACAACGTAGAATATGCTCCGCCTGGAAGCGTTCTATCGAGATAAATCTAGGCGCGTCTTGCATCACAAATAAAGCGATAAAGCGGCGTGCCGGCAGCTTTGAACAGTGAACAAACAAACACTGCGAAGATTCGCGGCAGTATCTTACTCTAACCCATTGCACATAAAGTGCACTGCGACCCAGTGCGACGTCAGACAGGTAAGTAAGAAACCTGTATGCACTTCACGGGAGCAGTGGGAGAGCCTGCTGGCTTGTTCTGACCCCTCCCTTACGCTTCAGCTGATAAGCACAGTCAAGGACACCGCCAAAGATAGTGGAGCCCTGGAATGAAGACACACCCGTTCGCCTTCACCCCATACACATCTTTTGTGGTTTCCCCTAAAAAAAGTTTCGATTACCTTAACTACACTTATGCTGAATAGTAGCGGCTGCTGCGTGCTCCACACTTGCTTTCAAGTACAGAACAACACAACAGCGCAGCTGCGTTTCTGGCGTTGGGTTTCGCTGCCAGCTTCACCTTACTACGACCTCATACCAGCTGCTGTGCGTTCCACACCTGTTGCTCTTACGGCGTGACGGTAAAGCCGGAAGCGCGCTCGCTTGGACGAGCTTCACCGAAGCACTACCGGTGATGTCTCCTAAAAACAATAAGAAATACAGCCGCAAGAATGGTAAGACATGCAGAACCGGGAGACCACGAGCATGGGGAACGTTTGCGAGATGGCCGTCCCTAATCTGAAGGCCGCGACGCCCAAGGCGTTGCCCAGGATGGCAGGTCGACGTCCCACCCTGTCTGACCGTGGTCCGACCACCCGGACTAGCAGCACTGAGCCCAGCACGTACAGTCTTTGTCAAAAGTTTAGAGCACAGGGGGCTTGCTTCTAAGCCTTGTAGTGGGACTCCTGAAGCATTCGTGGCAGCCCTACCCATTGGAGGAGGCAGGACCAGAAATCATCTTACCTTTAGGAAATTTGGAGCGCTGGAAATTCATTGCGAACCACACAGTGTGGCTCAGAAACAAACCCCCCGGGCTCCAAACTTTTGACAAAGGCTGTACATTGTCTTGTACAGCTTGAGGAGAGAGGTGTTCTCGCAAACTAGGTCCTGCCGGCTTACGATGCTGGGTACTCCGGCTCAGTATTGAAGCGATCGGTTGAACGAAAAATTGGCTTGGGGGAATAAAAGGGTGGCACAGGAAAAAAAATAAAAAAGGTGCCGTAGTGGAGGGCTGTGCTGACCTTTAAAGGGAAACTGTATAGGTTTCAGAAATCAACGAGCTTAAGAGGGTCGAATGTGTGAAACTTGCAAGTAAAGCATGCGAAGTCTTTTTGGGCTAGCACTTGAAATAGTGAAGTAATCGCCTATTAATATCCGGACGCCCTTCAAGCTTCTCCGCGGCGCACAACGCCAAGTGGCGGGCGCATGATGACGTCATCGAAGGTATCGGTACATTTCCAACGCACAAATGCCTACTTTGAAGAAAAAAAACCAACGCCACCAAAGGCGAACCCTGCCGAGAGTTGTTTGGCAGCGTCTAAAGCGTGAGGGCAGGTTGTGGCTGACGACAGCGGTAATTTGAAATCATACCTTCCGTGACGTCACGCTGAGTTTTTCTGCACTCCTCCAGTGCATTGAGGAGAAGCACAAATTTCAATCGTCGATTACGTCACTATTTTAAGCGCTAGTGCAAAAACACTTGGCATGCTTTACCTACAGCTTACATAGATTTGAATCCTTGAATATCGCGAAATTTTCAAAAAAGTGCTGCAGCTGCCCTTTAAGGTGCACTGATATCTAACAACACTTGGCTGCGTATCCGTTTCGCCTCTACCCAGAACTTAGCCGAGAGAACGGCAGTTTCCAGTTCGAGTAGTGGAGAGCGAGACAAGGAGAGACGAAAGGATTGGCAGGAAGGGCAACAAGGCAATGTCTTGTTGGCTGCCATGTAACGTGGGCACGACACAAACGAGGCGAAGGAGGTGTGAGCGAGAAAATGCGGTTCAGTTTTTTGTTTAGGTGTAACGTGTCAAGAACAACCTGGACATTCTGGACGTAAAGCATTATAGTCGGATAAAACCCAACAACGCAGTGACATGTCTTTAAAAACCGGCAACTAGAGCCTCTAATTATATGGTGTCCGACGGGTGTTTCCAAGCTTTACGTTCCTGCTTGATCAGTAGGTTCCAAAAGCAGGCATAGCAAAAGGTGCAGAATGTTCCTGTTTAGACCATGACTCTGACAGCAGGAACACGATTTCGTGCATTGCAGCACGCTTGCACAGCATAAATAGCCACCGTGTGTGCCCGAATAACGCGTTTAGGCCGTCTATAAAACTGGTCAAGTTTCAGTTAATAGAAAAAGAGAAGAAAAAGGAGAGAAGAAATATTGGAGGGATATTTAAGCTCAGCCTGAAGAGTCTGATGCGATAGCTTAATGCATTAATCCCCATATACGCAGACTTGGCCATTCTGTGCTTAACATTCATAGAACCGTGGGAGTCCTCATCCCAATCCTTGCGCGGTAGTGCATAGATCCGTGGGAGTCCTCTAAGCTATGCGCCACCGCATTGGGATGGCAGGCGATGCTACCGATGGGGCTTGTGCGACCCAGGTTAGCTCTTGCTGACCAACAGCTAACGACCACACAATAATTTAACTGCCTCCGGCCACGGTCCGAAGTTTTCTCACAATCCCATAGGTAAGTTGGGATGACGTCACAAGGTCACGTGATCTAGGTGGACTACCTTCTTCTTAGGTTGCATTTCTGTTGATTCTTCGTGGATTTGTCGTCCCCGGTCAACGACGCCTGTATCATATTTTCTCTGTCGAGTTTTAAAAAAAAAACGACATTAGCGGAAGAGGCCTTGGTTCTACAGTGAACTTGATTTATGCGCATAATTTCCATGCCATGCTTGAACGCGCACAAAAAGAGTATACAGACTTAGCACTACTGATATCATGATGCTGGTAGTTGCGTCAGCTTCCTTTGATGGATTGCAATCCATAAACCCCTGGTAGCCAGTTACACAGACTATGTGTTTCTAATCTGATACCTAAAACATCATAAAAAAATCACAGAAAAAGAAGCACGAGAGATCATACACACGCACTCGCAGGGCTGGTTTAGCGACTAAGATACAGGCACTGAATTGGCTTTCTTTCAGCTATTGTCCAGTCTTTGTCCCAGACCTTGCACAAGTAGATCAGATTCCACGACTATACCATACGATCTCGCATTTCCTCCACGCCGGCATCCGACGGGCGGTGAGTATTCGTCGAACTTTGACACTTCCGACAAACATCGACATTTGCTCGGCCAGATCAAGCGCTTATTCACTTCACCGGAAACACATTCAGTGCACCAGATCACTGTCGGAAGAAACTACTGTGATGTCAGCTAGAGTCAGGAACTGGCGGATCAGGCGCAGGCAGTCGGAGTTGAGGTCGTCCAGCTGAAGACGTCCGTCGGCTCTCTTCCTGCAGACTACGCTGTTTTTGACGATGCCAGCTGCTCTCATGAAGTCCGTCATCTCTTGAAGGCCACGCCATGTTTGTCGAACCATTGATTCGGCGACCCTTTCGTTCGGTAGGTAACCCAAGCGCCGCACCATCTCCACGAGGGCAGAGCTTCTCGCCACGGGTTCGAACGCCTCCGCACAGTACCGTCCCTTGGAGTCACCCACCACGAAGCGCGCCGCCCTCGCAACGAGCATCGCATTGCGGCGAACCACGTCCTTGACGTGAAACCACTCGAAGCTCCTCATGTCCGAGTATCCGGGCAAATGCAGTCGAACGAGCGCATGGTTCTGAGAAAAGCCCGGAGCCAGACACGCCAAAAAGAACTGCGCTGACTCGGACTCCGTTGGGAAAAAAACAAACTCGCAGAGGCTATGGCTACGCTGAACAGTGCTTGCGAGTAGTTCCAGGGCCACGGTACAGAGAGGCAATCCCGACAGGACGAGCGACCGGATGCTTTTGTTATCCTCGAGAGCCTGGACCAGCATGACTTCCCTCAGGTCGTCGCGCTCCTCGTAGTCGTGGCCGACGAGCTGTAGTCCTCGAAGTGTCCTGGTTCTATGGAGGTACTGCGCAAGCAACACTTGCGTGTCCAGATCGAAGTCCGCTGTATGCAGGAAAAGGCGCAGGTTAGTGACGAGCGAGAAGTCACGGGCAACGTGAAGCGCTTCGTGGATGCGAGTCATGATGCCGGAGTGCACAGTGATGATCCCCGACACCTCCTTCAACTGGTTGAAAGTCTCGACTTCAGTGGAGAAGAAGTGTGTGCTCACAACGTGGACCTTGGGCAGAGGAGTCGAACCGGCATCGCGAACAACTCTCACCGCTTGTCTCAGTCTCTGCATCGACAGGCCAAACACGCACAGCTTTCTTGGCGTCCCGCTGGCCACCAACGCACGGAAGAAGGCTTCGCACTTGGTCGAATTCAGTAGAGTCACGTCCAGCGTGAGTTCTAGGAGCGTTTGGTTGTCGGCAAACGCCCTGGCCCAGGAGGAGTCTTCGCACTCGCGAACTCGCGTATACGGAGCTCTTTCATCTTGTTCGCGGGCTGTGGTTTGGTTAAACACCTGGTTATCTCCCCTGGTGTTGGGCCGCTCCTCATGAACACACGGACAACGGGAGCTCTCAAATTTGGCGCTCCATCCCACGAACAATATTTTCAGGCTCTTGTTTCGAGCGATCAACTCGGCAATCACTTCTAAACCTTCAGCAGAGAGAGCACTGATGAACAGGTGCAGTACTTGCAGCGCCTCATGGTCGAACAGCGGTTC
Source organism: Amblyomma mixtum (assembly GCF_055824585.1). Lineage (NCBI taxonomy): Eukaryota > Metazoa > Arthropoda > Arachnida > Ixodida > Ixodidae > Amblyomma > Amblyomma mixtum. The sequence continues at coordinate 148,937,184 of NC_143015.1, forward strand.
GATGAGTGACCTCAGTTGGAGGGTGTCAACCTGGTTATTTGAAGGCGCTGCAAACACTAGCTTCCGCAGATTCCTTTTGTGGCGCATATAGTCGGCCATTGACTGCCGAGTTTCTGCCTCGGCTCGGTCCATCACTGTGGTGCTCAGGAACAGTTCGGTGATCGTCGAATTGCTCTTGAGAGCTTGGACGAGTTCTGCGGTTTGCTCGGCATGGAGATAGGTGACAGCTGAAATGTCGAGACTTCGGAGGCGACGCGAGCGGCAAACGAGAGTGCACAGTGGCCGTGAGATGGGGGATGGACACCAGCGGTCCCGGTACACGAACTCTTCCACTTGTGTCATGAACGTGAGCACATGTCCGAGCACTCTGACACAGTCCTCCATGTGGGCTCCGTGGTGAGGTATCGAGTGCACCACGAGCCTGCGGAGTTCCGGTGAAGCCGTCCGCACTGCCAGGCAGGAGACCATGCAGCGGGCCGCTAGCAGTGACTCGGTGACGTGGATTTCGACGACGCACCTATGCACGCTCATCAAGTGGAGCACCAACGCTGAAGCCTGGCGCCGCCACTCCAAGTCTCCATCTGTGAGCTGTTGCGGGGTATCCACCGGGATGAGGCACAGTCGACCCAGTTCTTCGGGTGATTCGCGGAGCTGCAGGCCGCATTGCCACAGGAGTTCGTTCCAGACTGGCAAGTGGCGAACCAAACGGCAAGTTCTGTTGGCGTCCCCTGTGCAAGATATATCGAACTCTATCGGTGTTCCCGAATAGCAAGAGCTGGCTGGTGGCACACCTAACACCCTCAATGCCTCGTAGACGACCTCCACCTCGTCGGATAGGCTGTCTGTCATCAAGGCGCTGGTGGTTTGGGAGTCGTCCTCCAAAGCAACCTTTCTTCGCTTTTCATCGGGCGACGGTAACTGACCGCTGTCGTACGAAAATCTTTTCATCGCAATCTTTCGTTAGAGAAATGTAGAAGAGGCGTTCCTTCTTTGAGAACTGTGAGCCGTGTCGAACGTCAAGGCCGGAAAGAGGCTCTACGTGGCAAGCTTTGGTTTATGTACGGGCCATGCCTGATAGAGAGCTTGTTAGAGGGGCGCCCCTCGCTTTAACTCCTGGGAGCCCACAGTCGTGGCTATCTCTGTTCTTCACTTGATAGTTTAGCGGGACATCAGCGGGGAGATTAAGAACGACGGGCGGGCAATGGTACACACTGAACGCATAGCATGCCGCGCCTGCGTGGTGATAAGGTACTTGGGGTGTTATCGTGCCTCCCCGATCACGTGCACTGCATGAAGGCGGTACCGATGTTTTGAACTATGACTCATGACCTGGAATAACGCTTGGCGGCTATTGGGCAGGGCGCGCTGTTGTGGTGAACAATGCATTATCTACACTATGTCGCACCCGGCGCCGTATGCCTACAGTTTATGGCTGGTACATATATGAGCTAGCCTAAATAATAGTGAATGCACCTGCGAGCGACAAACATTAGGTATCATACCTATTATTGAGGGGCACCATAAAGTTATCCGAAATACGCTCAAGCTACCAGTGAACATTATGTTGTTTTGGTTGATTGGGGTTTAACGTCCCGAAGCAACTAAGGCTATGAGGGACGCCGTAGTGAAGGGCTCCGGAAATTTCTACCACCTGGGGTTCTTTGACGTGCACTGACATCGCACAGTACACGAGCCTCTAGGATTTCGCCTCCATCGAAATTCGACCGCCGCGGCCGGGATTGAACCCGCGGCTTTCGGGTCAGCAGCCGAGCGCCATAACCACTGAGCCACCGCGGCGGCGTCATTGAACATAAGAGTGGAAGGAGCAGAACAAAGGCAAATGGCACAAAATTAGGTAAAAAATGCTAAAATATAGATCACAAACTGTGCAAAGAGCATTCAAAGCAATGTCGGAACGAAACGCATGGAAGTCAAGGTATACAGAAATTTATTGTCCATAGATTGCCAGATAGGTTGCTTTAAATTTCGTTATCCAATGCACAAGGAAAGCAGCTATCAGAACATACTTTGACTTTGAACAATAAATTGTAGCATAAAGGTTAGCAATGCAGATTTATAGTTATCAGTGCCAACTATGCGTGTTAGTGACGCGGGCAGGTTATTGTCATCTTTTCTAGGCTCGGTAAGAAATGAATGCGGATAGGTGACCATGTTGCAACTCAGGCTTTTCATCTTTTCACCATGGTTACGTCTAAACAAATTTTTCTGTGAATGGATATTAGTAGTAGTTGTGAGATGTTAGTCTTCTGGTGATTGTTTACAACAAACTGGTCTGAGCAACTTTTATATTGGCTCTAGAAATTGTATGAGGGCCCGGAATTAAAAACGTGTGACGCGCATTCGACTAGCGAACCGATGTAAGTTGCGCGAAATAGTAGACACCTTTAGCATACCGTGTACCGTATTACCGTTACCGGTACCGGAGTACCGGGTGCCCGCCCACCACCTCTGAGCCCGCGCTGATTGGTCCCGATGCTACACGCGCGCGCGCAGCTGCCGGATACATGGCGCCATCTGGCGCCGTCAAGGCGATCTGCGCATGCGCATTGGCTGCGCGCGGGCGCCCGGTACTCCGGTACCGGCACCGGTAACAGGGTACACGGTATGCTAAAGGTGTCTAGAAGTTTCAGCTGCATTCACTACTTTGCATAAACCGCGGTGGCTCAGTGGCTATGGTGCTCGGCTGCTGGCCCGAAAGACGCGGGTTCGATCCCGGCCGCGGCGGCTGAATTTCTTTGGAGGAGAAATTCGAGGCCCGTGTACTGTGCGATGTCAGTGCACGTTAAAGAACCCCAGGTGGTCGAAATTTCCGGAGCCCTCCACTACGGCGTCCCTCATAGCCTTAGTCGCTTTGGGACGTTAAACCCCATAAACCAAACCATAAACCAAAATATCTTCTGTTTTCAAAGTAAAGGATAGTAAATTTCTCTGAAACGAACTGACAGTGCTAGCTAGAGCACCGCGGAGGAAAGCCGGCGAGTTGGCAATAACACAGACATGTGCAGAGCACCTTAAAGGTATATGTTTAATGCCTACTGGTTGAACATCTGAAGAATTTCCCCCACCTCATATTTTGTCCCTACATACGTCACTGAGACCAGAGAGAAGACAAGATCGGGATTTATTCGCACGCTCTACCTTGCCGTTGTTTCGTTCGTGTCCCTGGAATTGCAAAGCGATATTCTGTGCCGTAGTTTTCGCACTTGAATTTGTAGTTTTGTTACCCTGGAACGGCCAGGCAAGCTTCTTTTGAGCCGTTCTGTACGGTTTTCACTCCCTGTATTGCGATAGAACACCATTTTCTCTGGGTCCCAAGGTAACGCGAAATTTTTCAAACGAGATTGTTGACTTCTTGGTTATATTGGCTCCTAATGCACCTGTTACAAACGGCGCCCCCAGCCCCAATCTGTTGAGAATGTCCAATATACAGCGTTACTGATATATGCCAGCGCAATGCCGGTATCCTTCGCTTACTAGCGCAGATTACCGGCATTCAACGCAGCGTGGGAATGAACGCGTATATAAACATTAAATACGCCAATGCGAGGTGCCTGTGACTCTCTTGCAGTGTAGAATCCCTCATTTAAATTTGCGTTTATGTATATGTGACTCCACACCTGCAAATCGTCCCGAATAATGTGGAGAAGCTGAATCACTAGTTCATTACACGCTTTCTTCCTAGCAGGGAAGTTAACGACACGGTTAACGATTTCTCCGTCAGCTTTCGTTCTTCGCTCCTTCGGCGCGAACCCCAGGGGCTGTGCTCTGAGTCCAGTTTTTTAGTAATTCCGATATCTTTGAAACCTGCTGATCACCTGGTTAACGGCGCTGAAGTTTGCTTCAAACTCTCTCCGTTTTGTTCGGCTTTCTTTTTTGTTAGTTCCAATCAGTTCAATGATTTTTCCCCGCCATTTCCTCTGTCTTCTTTATCTTTCTAAGATTTTCTTCTTTTTTTCTCTTTTATTTCAAGCTTTTCCACATGCGCAAAAGTTTCATTTCCTTTCAAGTCAGGACAGTCATTTTCTTTGACAATCGGGTTCCCTCTTTGGGACGTTAAAGCCCGCAAAACCATAAACCATAAACCTCTTCTATGTCGTGGATGGCTTCACTTATCGAGAGAATAAGAGCACCACCTTAACCATTCCTAGCAAGGGTAATAAATTACCGACGACCATTTTATCGCGGAGAATTCGAGCTACGTAGAAGAAGAGACAGAAGAGGACGACTCATCGCGCGACGCATGTCTTGCACAGAGCTGCCTTTTGTAAGGCCAACGCCAGCCAAACAGTCTTGGACCCACGGATTCACTTGGCCCTAAGTGCGACACCATCAACCAGAGGGTAAATCACAACGCTCTCCCTACAGCGCCTGCTCTACTCTTCTCAGTGTTAACCCTCGGCTCGTGCTTGCCTGCGCTGCACGCACGCCATAGGGACGACTTGTCCAGTGCCGCCATAGTTCCTTGACAATCAGCCCTGAACTACGTCCTGAACGGAATCTAGGCCTGGAAGAGAGCTACTATGACTGGTAAGCGTCTACTGTAAGCATGCTATACCCTACGATCGTGCCAACACACGTTGGCGCAATCTTAGTTTCATTGGTGAGCCAAAAGCTCGCATGTCTCTCTCAATCCGCGTTTATAGCCGTCCTAATTTGTTTTTCTAATTGTCATCATCATCATCATCATCATCATCATCAGCCTGGCTACACCCACTGCAGGGCAAAGGCCTCTCCCACGCAATTCTCCACCTGATTAAAAAAAAAAAACTCCGCGTGTCGATGGAATTGCATAACCAGGCTTGGAGTGCGGCCTGATATCGGTGACCAGAACCGACAACACACTTCCTCACCAGAACAGGATTTGGCCACCCTGGTGTAGTACTTGGCCACAACCTTCTATGAACAAACCAATTCTAATTGTACGCAGGCACATAACCCTAATTAGCATACATGGTTGTTTTGAAGATGGACAACTAAATTCTTCGTCTAAGCATACACAGCACAGTAAAGACTGTTACTTTCGATGCTGTCTCTGAGATTGCCTCGATTCGTTCTCTGAGGTGATGTGAAATTATAAGAGTCGCCCTAGGGTGACAACCGCTCTTGTAGGGACATCGGTATCTAGGAGTAGTTCACATGTTCCTAACGCGTCCTTGACGTTAAAGAACCCCAGGTGGTCGAAATTTCCGCAGCCCTCCACTACGGCGTCTCTCATAGCCTTAGTCGCTTTGGGACGTTAAACACCATAAACCAAACCAAACCAAACCTAACGCGTCCTTGTTGTGAGCAGTAGTGATATTATTTCTTGTTACGTATCTTGAGTTTGCATAGGTGGATGTGATGAACCCATTGTGATCGATGAGAAAAAAAGAAAAAAATCATGACCCGCTCGCTGTTGGTCTACATGTTGTGCAATATAGCCGTTCTACCGGAGCAACCTTGTCTATAACCCACGTATTCATGGTGAGCGAAATAGTACGACGAACCTAAATCCTCTGCAAATACCTGTAAGCGCAAACAAGTGGTCTCACATTAATAAATTGAAGGCTTCTCATATTTAGCGCTTACCATTCGGCTTGTTCTTATGCATGCTAGAAGCCCGATGTCCTGTGTAGCTTAAACAAAGAGTAGCCGTATCGCTCAATAAAGCTCACCCTCTCTTAACGCCACTATGCATTAGGTACAGCAGCCTGCCAGCCTTCGTGCCTTCGTGCTGACGTGGCCTCTATGACGGATCGTTTTTATATTGGAATCGCTTTGCTAGAAATTCCATGAAGCGAGAGTTAGTCGACAGAGCTATTCAAACAGGGGTGTAATTTACAGTACACTACATCAGTTTTTTTACTTCAAATCAGTGCTACTTTATCCAACCCTTCAAAGCCTCCGTCCCTCCTGAAGAATCTCTACACTCAAGATGCCACCGCCCCCCAGACACACACACCGCCCTGTCGTATCATTATCATCGCCGTCAGCCTGACTACGCCTGCTGTAGGACAAAGACCACTCCTATATCTCTCCAGTGATCCTTGTCCTGTGCCAGCCTCGGCCCTCTTACCCCCGCAAACTTCGTAATCTCGTCCGCCCATCTAACTCTCTGCCGCCCACTGCTAGGCTTTCCTTCTCTTAAAATCCAGTTCGTTGCCCTTGACGACCAGTGATTATCTTGCCTTCACATAACAAGCCCTACCCAAGCCCACTTCTTCCTCTTGATTTGGACTACGATGTCATTGACCCGCGTTTGTTGACTGCCGCACTCCGCCCTCTTCCGGTCCCTTTACGTTACACCTACCATTTTCCTTCCCATGGCTCGCTGCGTTGTTATCGGTTTAAGTCGAGCCCTTTACGATAAACTCCATGTTTATGCCCCATAGGAGAGTAGGGGAGCCCCCTGCCTTAGCTAGGGGGCTAATGCTGGGGCTGAGATAGACAGAATTGACTTGACAAAATATTATAACACTTTTGGCTGTCTTCTTTGCTGATTATATTTCAGAATTTCGCGCTCTCAGCGAAAGTAAGTAAGAATTATGCAAGAGCGGCGCTCTCTTGTTGAGTGATGGCCTTCCCAATGTCGGCTTTTCCTGAAGCCACATAAGAAATTGCGCGGGGAGGGGGGAGGGGGGGGGGGGGGGGGGCAGTTTACAATATTGCCATAATATCTGCAGCGTCGCCATTGAGCCATAAATATACGTTTCTTTTGCTATTAGTTTACTTCCAATTTCAGGGATTAGTTAGTCACGGCGAGCAGCTGACCGGCGCGATTGTAGATTTCTTGATTGTAGACAGCGCGCAATAGACGGGGGCGTGGGAAGAACACAAAAACGAGCGCTGACTTTGAAATGAAGTCAGTTGAAAAAAAATTCAGTTGAAAGTCAGTTGAAAAAAAATACAGTTGAAAGCCAACGCTCGTCTTTGTGTTCTTCCCACGTCCCCGTATTTTTCGCGCTATCTACAATCATGAATTACCAACTCGCCCAAGCGCCTGTTTTGACCGGAACGTTTGCCGTCGTACACCAGTTTGTCACGTTTGCCGAAGTGGCTGTCGCATGGACAAAATGCCCGTTCGGAATAGCTTTACAGGGGGCGGTGCTAGCATAGTCTTGCTGCTCACCGCTGTTAAAAGAGGCCAAACCTCACGAACTACCCGAGTTGTACTCGTTGCGAGTTAATTGTGCTTCCTCGTCAGCGTTCCAACACGTGTTTCAGTGGAGGCGGCCATTACCTGATAAGGCTACGGATGGAGCTAAAATAAATCAACAGTACTGTTTCACGCTTTTTTATATAACACTGCGATTAATAAACCAAAGTTCGCTTTTTTTTCATAACACTACAGTTAATAGAACCAAAGCAAACAGGCACATAAATGACTGCAGTGTCTCGGGCGTGGCCTTCTCCATATTTCTTGTCAAATCGATTGGTTCGTTGTAAGGGTAGACATCCTCCCAATTCGGGAAACAGGATATAAACAAGTTGAGTTCTTAAGCTCATTAGGTCCACGAACGACATCTTCAGCCTCCGGGCTTTAATTAATGTGACCAACGCGACGTATCACATATTGCAGATTCAGTGCAGCCGTGATAAATGCGCCACCGGGGTAAGCGCGGTATTTGCTCCAAGCAAAGAACCAACCGACATCTAGGCATGCGTAAGAGAAGGCGCTCTATATGTCTGCCTTCATTTCGTTCTGTTATTATTTGGAACACAGCCTAAATGTTTACAGCGTCACCGGAGTCAGAAGTGAACAGCAGTAATCAATCAACCTGAGCGGCGTAAGTGCAGAGGGCTGAGCAAGATCAGTGCTTGCTGTTATGTAGGTTTTTTCAGAGTCTGAATGGCAGTCGGCCTTTTGAAAGTGTTATCCAAAGTGCCGACGATATCTGAACGCAGAGCGACCTACTTTTCCACAATTTGGACCAGCAGTTTCGAACGGAGCACGTTTTCTTTTTCTTTCTTGCAGTAGACGCTTTGGAGCAGCCGACAGCAGGTAAGGGCCGTCCTTTTCCTTGCGCACTTTTGATAAGCCTAGGCGTGCTAATGAAACGTAATAATGAATGCAGGAACTACTATCTGGTAATTTATAGTTATAAGGTGTATTCATATATATGTATTAGAGAATGTTTAAAGCACTAGAAGAATAAGAATGGGGTGGAGCGCGTCTGGCAGGTTCTTTCAGATCATGAATGGCACTTTACCAATGTACCTCGAGAGAAAAGTATAAAACAGCTTTATCTTAGTGATACTCACCTCTGGAGCAGAAATGTGACTAATGAAAAAAGTTCAACTTAAGTTAGTCAACGCAGCAAGCTATGGAAAGAAAAAAAAAAACAGGAGGAGGGCAGAATGTGCGAGGGAACAAACGCGGGTTAATGACATCCCAGTCGAAATCAAGAGGAAGAAATGAGCAGGGAATGTAATGCGAAGGCAAGATGACCAGTCACCGTTAAAGGTAACGCACTAGATTCCAAGGCATCGCAAGCGCTGCAGGGGGTGTCAGATGATCAAGTGTGCGGGTGAGATTGGGAAGTTTGTAGGGACACGGTGGCCGAGCTGGTAGAGGACAGAGTCGCCTTTAACGGCCATCAGGTATCTGCCTTCGCATTACATGCCGCACCCACGCCCATTTCTTCTTCTGAATCCTAGATCATGCCAATCGGAAAACCGCGCTTCACACGTGACTACTCCAAGAGGCCACTTTTCGGCGGTTTAAGGATCGCGATGCCATCTTGAAGGGGCCAATGAAAGCTGTTGCCATTTGTCGCCATAATTCCTGAAGCGTTAGTTTTTTTTTTTTAAGTTTTGATTTATCGCTCAGACTGTTATCTGTATACATTTCTTTACTGCATCTGTTTCCCTGATTTTGTTCGAAGGAATTGAGCGTTTATCCACAATTTAGGAGTTCTATCTTGCAAGGGCTTCACGACATTCGCAAACCCTTGATTTTTGGCCCAGTCGGACTGCCGTTTCTTACTACATGTATCTTATAAGAAGTTTCAGCTGCCGCGGTGCCTCAGTTGCTATGATACTCGACTGCTGAGCCGAAATACGCGGTTTCGATCCCGGCCGCGGCGATCGTCTTTTGAAAGAGGAGAAATGCTAAAGCCCCGTGTACTGCGCGATGTCAATGCACTCGGTAAATATCCGGAGCCCTCCACTGCGGAGTCCCTCATGGTCTATTTACTTTGCCCCATAAATGAAACCAAACCTATTAGACGTTTCTCGACACGTAAAATGAAATAGCTCTGCTGGCACCGCTATTTCTAACACTTCGAAGCACGGGAAATACAGCTTCTACATTTGTTTTTATATGCATGAAAAAAATCTTTGCCTCTGCTCGTGGTACCAAGGCTTTGCGGATGCTGTGCGCATGCTCGTAAGGTTACTCTGCCTGGACAATAAATGTAATCCTGTGCTTTTCTTTTCATGACAACCTCATGGGATATCTTCTAAGACTCTGAAGCCAGTAAGTACTTAGCTGCGAGTCGTAATCAGAATTCAACCGAATTGTTTCCTCGATCTGCGTAGCCGGCAGATACTTACACAAAGAACGGTTTTTTGTTCTCTTTCAGCTTACCATTAGATATATGAGAAGCTGAAAGTCACGTGTCAGCAGTCGCAGCACGTAATGAAGATTTGTACAGTGCAGTTCTATTTACGCTTTTCCTTTCTATTCATCCCTCGCAAGATAGCGCTGGTGTTGTGTTCGAGCTAGATAAACAAGCCTCAATGCCTGTAGGCCAGCGGCTTTCATGCTGACAACCTAAAGCGACAACTTGTTCTAGGTCAGGGGGCATGTCAGAGCCGTCAAATCTGAGAGGATGGTTAAGGCTAAAAGGGGTTTAAACCGTGATGGCCGCGAACTGACATGTCCTGGCTGCGCCCTCTATTTCTCTCTAAGCATGTGCAAGGTATTCTAGTTAGTGCTATCGATTCTCTCCTTTTTTTTAGCGACCAAGAAAGAGTAAGTAGCAAGGCTTCCTGCCCAGTGCCGACGACTATGGTGTGCCTGTTGACGCAGGCCGCGGCAAGAAGTGAATTATACAGTTGTTGTGGGGACAGAGTGCTGTCATTTAATCTGAAGACGAATATTTAAGAAATTCATATTGAATCAACCGCGGAAAGGTCAAGGAGGGTTGCACAAGAACAAGTAAAGATAAATTACAGATGAAACTTGAAGGTATGAAGGCTGGGTATAATTAAGAAAGCATGATCGATTTGACCATGGCCCAACCCATATCGAGATAGACACCCGCTTTAGGGTAGGAGACACAACGGATGAATAAGATAACCGGTGATGGAGTTCGCTTAGGTTAAAGGGGGGCATGGTTACGAATGCTTCAAAATGGCGCAGTATTGAAGTTAGGAAGCTCAGAAGTAATTAGGCTCCTTCGGCTCGCCCCATAAGAGCGCAACTGATGATCGCCAAGAAAATGCTTTTGGTCGGCAATCGAATTTACTCGCCTGCTGGTGGCTATCGTTGGGGTTTAATATTTCATCAACGTCTCTTTTTTTTTTTTTTGAGCGTTCTCTTCCTCATCTCAGAATTTTTACTGTGCTACATACAACACGCGCCTAGTGTAGAATCAGCAGAGCTCCAGTGATTTCACCTTCGCATAGCGCCATCGTGATGCCTCTTTCACTTTCGGTTTTAATTCGTGCACTCTTGAATCCTTTCCTCCCCATTTCTGGCGCGAAGCCATTCAGTGGCGTCATTTAGCTTCCAGTGACGAACTAAAGTCATTCTAATGCCAGAAAGGATGGCTGCGTTTCATAGATTCACTCGATGATCTGAGAGGAGTGTTCTGGGCACTTTTTTTTTTAAATTGGGAGTTAATTTTGGGGAACCTTGTGTACACCGCAGCTAGCTTCTTTACATATTTTTCGCTTTTATGTTATTCAGTAAAGCCATTTTTGAAGCTATGACATGGCTAAAACTGCAAAACTTTAAGTTCTCGGTCATACAGTATTTCACAGCACCTGTACATTTTATAAACTTCTATTCTGTGCTGTGCTTAGGGAAAGAGGATCGGGACTGGGAATACGCCCGGCGCCAAGCTTGTATTGCTTCCTTCTACTTAAGTATTGCAACATGTGTACTACAAGAGAGACGCAAAAGGCGGAAAAGCCCACATTCATATGCGTTACTGCCAAACTGTTTCATGGTAAAAACATAGGTATATGCACAAGGAATCGGTGCATTTCGAGTAAAATGACCTGATTGCCGCGAATAGCTTTAATGCGATAACATGAAATGCCCCATGGGGAAAAATGCGTCATTGGTAATAAAATTCGCCCAATGGCAGGACGGAGGTGACGTCACAAGACCGGAGCATTGCTTAACAAAATCCTGGCCTTACTTTAACAGTACGCAGTATTGGGCGATTCGCTTTTCGTTCATCACAAAGTTCGAGTGCGACGAAGACAGGTACTGAGAAAAAATTCAGGGGCACTTGACTGTCTAAAGTGCGTAGAGGCGAAAGCGTTTTCCACACCACTTTGACTGCCTCTGTAGCACTGGTGACGTCACCACTGGATGATGTCACACATAATTAAGTACTAATTGCTAAGCAATGACAAATTACTAATTAATGGCTAATTAACTGCTAATCAATGACGCTTAAGCTTCGATTTTAGGAGTGGAACGCGACAGCGTGTTGTAGCGCTGCCAGGGAGTCCACGGAACGCCGCCACCCGTTCGGCGCGATGCCTTGCCCTTTGAACGCAACGCTTTTTGAGAAAAGGAAATGACGCAATAATTCTCTGTCATCTCGGTGGACACCCGAACCGCACCTTAAAGGACGGGAGGAAGTGGGAGTGAAAGAAGAGAAAGAGGGGCCGTAATGAAGAAAATGAAAATTGTATTTGAGGAAAGGAAGAGAGAGAGAAACAGAGAGGGGGAGACTGTCGGCGAGGGGATGGAGAGCGCGCGGCGGCGGCCCCGGCGCGCCAGGTATGCGCCATGTGACGTCACCCACTTCTCGCGAACGCGCAGCTTGACCTTTCCAGAGCTCCGCGAAATGGCTAAGCGACTATCGTAATGTTGCTTTCGCAACAAAATACGACGCAGGCGACACCATTACCCCTCCTGCTCCGCAAATACTTTAGGCGTACCGTGTACATCCTTCCTTTTTTTTCGTGCTTCAGCCAGGAAGAAACACAGCGAAGTTCGGGACTTTTCCTAATCTGCTCCTTCGTCTGCATTGCCATGGCCTGCCTGGGCATGTTTTACCTCTTCAACAAAGGCAAGCACTGCATGCATTACACACCTCCCTGCTGTCATGTTTTGGCGCGTGAAATTCCACGCTGTAGAGCTTAGCCACTTGCAAATGATTTAGGGCTTGCAAATAGCACGCAAAATAAATTTAAAAATTAAATTCACTCTACACTGGCTTTCAGGGTGAACTAAGCACAGCCCGCCTTTATGCGTTCTTGCATTCGTTGCCTTCTTTCTTGCTATGTTACCCGCCTTCTGTGTATGTGTTTCCACTTGTCTTCTATATTGTTTTATTGCGAAGCAATACTACTTTCGATACCACCTCAGCCCGTGCCGTGCCGCGGCCGCATAGCCACGCTTGACCTTTCGCGTGACCTCGCTGCGTGACCTCATACCATCTGTGTAAAAACGGGGCCCCATATCACGCCGTCGCCTTGCGCGGCGCATAGCCACGACCTGACTCCCGCTCCTCTCACCAGGGGCGCTGCGCGCTATGTGACGTCATACCATCTGTGTAAAAACGGGGCCCCATCTCACACCGTCGCCTTGCGCGGTGCATAGCCACGGCCGTGGCCTGACTCCCGCTCCTCTCACCAGGGGCGCTGCGCTATGTGACGTCATACCATCTGCTTAAAAACGGGCCCCATCTCACGCCGTTGCCTTGCGCGGCGCATAGCCACGGCCGCGGCCTGACTGCGCTCTTCTCGTCAAGCCCATGAGATGCCGCCTCCAGCCTATACGCTTCGGCAAATTGCAAAGAGAAAGCATCAGCGAGCTACGGAGACAGAAGAAGAACGATAAGAACGGCAGCAGAACCACGTATTGCTTCGCAATTACTAGGCTTAACCAAGCTAAGCCACAGCCAATTTTTTTTATTGACTGCAGAGGGTTCCTAAGCAGCGGCTGCAGAGGGTTCCTGAGCAGCATTATAGAAATACTACTGCTTGCTGCTGAATGTCTTCGTCCAGGACGACAGGTCCTTATTAGGCGTTGTTTTTCTTTTACACCTTTAGCCTGTGCGCCCTCGGTTTTTTGTATTGCATAAACCGAAATAAGCAATTATTATTATTAACTCAGGATGTGGCAGCGCACCGCTACGCTTAACTATCCCCAAAGCGCGACTCGCGTTTATTTGAGTATATGGCACGGAAGATATTGTTACGAGGCGGCAAGCCTAGGAAAAGGACGACATGATGACAGATGATATGATTTAATGGCTGCGGGCCTAGCGCGAGCGCTCCATCCCGCCACGTATCAATATCTTTCACGCTGTCATGATATCCTGTCTGAAATCGAGAGAACAGATACACATGTTCCGGGCGTGTAATGTGAATAGCAGGTAACCGATGGTTCATCGGGGAGACGGAGTGGGTCCTCAGAGAAGGTAATCTTATCAGGAGGTGTCGAGAGTCCGCTGGGCGATGTTTTCTGTGCGCTTGGGACGTTAATTGGATATTTTTGAAAGAGGACTTTGTCCTGCAGTGGATGTAAGTGGGCTGACTATGGTGATGGTGGAAGACGTCCATCGGAGAATGTAGGGCCCCGATGATGCCACTAATGCCATCATGGAGCACCGGGCATTGCATTCACAGTGAGGTGACAGCAGGCGGCGATTAGCAGATTAGAAAAATAATGGCGGGTTTTTAACATATTTAAACCGAGTAGACGTGCGAAAGCATATAATTAACCTGGCTGGCCCATGGTTTTGCTTTGCTGGGTCGTCGCCAGACGTCAGGTTAAGCTCTGATCGAGGTTAAGCTGATCTGATCGGTGCAGCGGTGTGATGGAAGTTGATGAAGACGACGATGTGCAGTGCACAGCGTGAGAGCGTGCTGCAATTCAACACGCAACGTGATAGGCTGAGCGATAGCTCAGTGCTCTCGGGCAGTGGCCAGCGATACGGATCTGCTCGCGCCGCCGTGGGTTCGAAACCCAGTCGCGGCGATATTTATTTTATTTCTGCACCCTCGAGGTCGGGGACGCCACAAGGTTCTTGGTTGGGTTTGACACCGCGAAGTTATTCTTCCACACTAAAACGGCGGACTTGTTTTCTCCCAAGGTGACTGCGGTTAGCCTTTCGTTGCGGACTAAGACGATGACTTCGTTTAACGCTGAGAAGGTCCACGAGCTCTAGGGCTACTCTATGTTTCATCGCTTTGAGCATCGTGTAGCAACACGAGGACAGAAAGACAAGAAGACAAACAAGCGCTGAACTTCAACTTCAATTCAGAAGAAAATTGCAAGGACACTATGGCAACTAAAGTGTTCAGAGGGGAAAGCCGAGGACACTATGCCGTGACGACTTCCGGTGGATGTGGCGTAACACCGTTCCCGTGGCTATATGGATACCCAAATTATACATCTTTAGGGGATCGTAAGTGTTCACAACGCTTAATTACCCATTTTTCCATCTAATTTGACACAAATCCGACGTTTCTCCGACCATTCTGTGACAATTTTCACTATACCCTGACGACTTCCGGTGAATGTGACGTCACATCATTCCCGTGGCTATACCGACGTGCGCGCTATTTCGACGCAATTTCGACATTTTTGCCTATAATTAATTGACTAATTAATCTACAGTCATCGAACTTGACTTCTAGGTTCATTTTTGCCTCCTCTATCTGAAGCAACCTTTGATTTTCTTCTATCTTTTTTAGATTTCTGGTTAAACACATGTGACACCCTCTGCTATTCATTAAAGGCTTTCGCCTTAACAGCCAAAGTAATGCATATATATACCCGCAGAAGACAGCATGCTGATTAATGTTATGAAAAAGAAAATGTAAACACGTGGCTAAATGAAGGTGTCAAAGGCAAAGGCTGATGTAGTTGTAGGTGTTGCAGCTCTAGACAGCGTGAAATTTGGGGCTCTTCATGAGTCGGGGCACTGGCGGTGGGTGGGGTTCACGCAGCCTCGATCTTTGATTTCCAATAAAACCTACGGCACATCGTCATGAGCATATAGTGGTATACGAACAACCCCGCGGGAAGTTTCGTTGTTTCTTACCACAGGGGATGCCAGTGGCCCTTCAACTTTCCATACTTTCCTCAGGAAGAGCTACCACAGATCGCAGTGAAGTGGCACATGCGTGAACTGATGACGTTCTATGGCAGCAAGCACTTATACACGGATGCGCCAGATATGTTGATGTTTCGGCACTAAGCACTAGCTTTTGCTCGGCCGCTGCTGACCTGTGCATAACGGGCAATTTCTTTATTTATTATTTGTTTGTTTGTTTGTTTGTTTGTTTGTTTGTTTGTTTGTGTGTTTGTTTGTTTGTTTGTTTGTTTGTTTGTTTGTTTGTTTGTTTGTTTGTTTGTTTGTTTGTTTGTTTGTTTGTTTGTTTGTTTGTTTGTTTGTTTGTTTGTTTGTTTGTTTGTTTGTTTGTTTGTTTGTTTGTTTGTTTGTTTGTTTGTTTTCCCTTGCGGGCCGTTACTGAGCGGGAAGTGAACACTCCACACACATTACATAAAAACCTTTTCTGGCATGTGGTCAGCGTCGATACATGCATAATAAAAAGAAGCAGCGCGCATTGTGTTCATCCTTGTCTATTCACGCTGCTTGTTTTTATTGCGCACTCTGACCAACAAGCCCAAATCAAGACTCTGAGCACCGAGAGTGTTCCGTTCAACAGTTCGAATAAGACGTGAAAATTTGAAAGTGTAAACTCTTGATGTGTAAAGCTGAAGGAAATCAGATGTTATGTTAGCGTAACACTAAGAGCGACTCTTATGCACAGGAACCTTTCCGTCTAACCCGCAGAGACCCCAGAGCCGGTACAACCAGCGGAACCGCCCACCTCGCCCGTGGTTTATGGTGGAGGTGGTACCGGCGGAACGCCGCCACCACCGGTGTCCAAGGAGCCAGTCACATCCGACGTGCTGCCAGACGACAGCACCGCGGTCACTGCCTCGTCCACCGCAAAATCCGTCTCCCAGCCCTCCGCTGATTCCCCCGTTAAGTCCACACCAATGACCACCGTCAAATCCACACCAAAGTCCACCACTCCCAAGTCCACTTCCACCACGAAGGCCACCAGAAAGTCCACCACGAAGTCTACTACGAAGACCACCACGAAGTCCACCACGAAGTCTACCACGAAGTCCACCACAAAATCCACCACGAAGGCCACCACCAAGCCAACCACCACGGCGACCACTACTACGAGTAAGTCTGAAGTCGAGGAAAAAATACAGAAACGCAGACTGAGAGGCCAGAAAATAGGCAGGCGAACATATGGATAGATAAGAGAAATAGGACGATAGCTAAATAGGTGTGAGCGCTATAAATGGCAAGATAGAGAAATGAACTCACAGGCAGAGAAATCACACTGCCAGGCAGGCGGACAGACAGATGTATAGACTCATCGCTGGCTAGAAGTTTGGACAGCCACCGCTATAACTCAGGTGCTAGATCAAGGTAGGCGACATAAGGAGGTCGCGGGCTCGGATCACCCGAGCAACGGGTTGTCGGTTTTTCTTGTACACTCTAATAAATTACTTGTCAGGTAAAAATGATTAGACTACTAATTTCCCATTGACGAATACCAAACATTAAAAGAGCATTTCGCTATGTATTCCTGGGTTTCGGGGACCGTTGGCTTCCTTTAAGTGTATGTGAGAGCGACTCCCTTATATGCTTCCCTTGTCTACTCAATGGCTTGACAAGGGCCTCGATTCTGGCGGTCTTGATGCTATGGGAAACATAAGGGGGTTCTCGTACAGCTGCCTCCCTCACCGTTCAATCACGTTGCAAGTTGCACCATCGCTATCACAGCACCTTCTGCGTCCGTCGCTATCTACGAGGGTGGCGCTGGTGAACACACTCAAGGTTAGGTTACACGCAACAGGAATACTCTTCGGAGTAACAGGTCGCATAGTCGCCCCCTTAGCTCAGTTGGTAGAGCACCGTATGCGACATACGGGGGGCGCAGGTTCGAATGCCACTTGGAGCTTGTGGTTGTTTTTTCTTCCACTTGTTAGTCAGCTATCATTCAGGTAAAAATTCTTTACACTACTAATTTCCTGTTTATCAGCACTAAAATTTAATATAGCAATCCCATATGCTTTCCGGTTTCGGTGACTCTAGGCTTCCATCAAACGAAGGCATATAAATGTAGAGAATTTCAGGCATAAGCTTAGATAGATACTATGAGATAAGCCGAGGAAAACAGGGGAATACTTTTGAATGAAGCGAACAGTCATTTCAACCGCTGAAGGATGGAGGTGTCGATCAATATTCAAAAAAGTAAAGATTGTTTTAATGAAATAATTAATCATAAAGTGGGTCACGCCGCTGGTATGACCCGAGCCCACGACATCCGAATGTCGAAATGCAGTGCTCTACCAAATGAGCTAATTCGGCGGTGTCTGTCCGCTCTTCGACTCGAGAATCCATTTCTGTTGAGCGTGTACCCCATACATGAGGGTGTTCACCATCGCCGCAACATTTAGCTCACGTTATCAAAATGCTCAAACATTATTAAAAACCCAAAGCATTTCTTCAGTGCAGAAACTTATCAAATTTAACCTAACTACATTTTGATTTGAACAAATCTTTAATCATCTGTGGGGCATTCTGATACCTCACTGCTTTTTAGTAAAATAAAAGGCGCAGTAACTGTCTCACTTCTAGGTGGACACCTAGTACGCGTGGTGATGGAAGGAAGGAAGGAAGGAAGGAAGGAAGGAAGGAAGGAAGGAAGGAAGGAAGGAAGGAAGGAAGGAAGGAAGGAAGGAAGGAAGGAAGGAAGGAAGGAAGGAAGGAAGGGAAGGAGGGAAGGAAAGAAGGAAGGAAGGAAGGAAGGAAGGAAGGAAGGAAGGAAGGAAGGAAGGAAGGAAGGAAGGAAGGAAGGAAGGAAGGAAGGAAGGAAGGGGGTGTAACGGTCGTTTGAGAAATTTCCTTTGTCGCATTGTTACGCAATACACAAACTGAGGAGGTCCTTACACACTAAGCAGAAAGGAATAGAAAGTGAGTTAACTGTCCTCTAGTACACACCCTTTTACAAAAGGCAGTGCGCTACAGTACAGCTTACACCCTTTTTCACTCCCATATAGGCGTATGTGTGCTTAGAGTGCACGAGGACAATTCAGCACGGGGCACTCAAAACGTATTGAGGAGGACCTGTTCATGAAGAGAATGTTTGGACCGCTTGAAGACGTCCTCAGGATGTTTGGTGCTGTCTGTTATGCGTGCCTGATGAAAGCCGTTGTTATTTGCATGTTTTTTTTTCCTCGGTGCAGAGCGGGCCTACATGTACACGCCATTCCTGTGCACGGTCACTGACCTCGTGGATTACGGATTCCTTTTCCCGCCGGATGGCATGTGTGAGATGGTGTATTTCCAGTCCACGTACTCGGGGTTAGGCGCCAGGAACGCGTTCAGCGATCGTCTTACCCAGAACCTCAGGTTCTTCATTCAGCACGCCAAGAGACACACCAACAGGACGCGCTACGGCATGGGAATCTCGCACATGTGAGTACATTTTCGTGATCCTTGATTGATGATTCCTAAAAGGACATTGAAGAGACATGGGAGAGGCCTTTGCCCTGCAGTGGGCGTAGTCAGGCTGACTATGATAATGATGATGATGATGATGAAAAGGACATTGAAGAGAACTTTTTTAGTAAAACTGGTGTGCTTGACTCTTAGCGGTGATGTTTATGTTTGCTGAGGGCAAGAGTCATGTTTGTAAAACTGCATTCAGAAATAGGCAATTTTTGCCTCATGCGGATATAAACTCATGACGTCAATACCGGTAATGTCTCCGTGATCATTAGTAATCAGTGCAAGTGTTGCCTAGCCTACAAAATTCACGTATAAAAATGCTCTTGCATCCATTGTTAGCTTGCGGACACTGCCGATGGCAACAATACTTCTATACATTTCTAAAACATTTTTTACCTCATAACACCTTCGCTTTCAGTGATAGTAGCACATATGTGATTAGAATCTGATAACCTATCGATGCAAGCCAACCTCAACGTGGCCTAAGTGCCCCTTTATTAGGAGTGTCTGCCGATCAGTTGATGAATGTAACTGGTTAATTGGTTGACTTAACGGCTGATTGATTAACAAGTTGACAAACAGATCGTAAAGAAAAACGCAAACTCATCGATCATAGTCTCACGGCAGCACTAGCGGAAAAACATACAAGGCTGGCAGGTGGCGACAAAACGACCACCTCGAAGTTGTTGACGCGCATGCTTTTAACGAACTGGTCTCATCTATGAAGGGAAAGGTAACAGCTAAATAGTCGCGTGGAAGCTGCTTGTATAACGACAAACCGAGGCTCGTATGGTGCAAACAACTTTTGCTTGAATCAACACTGCACATTGTTTGCAATACTTCCCCACTCCTCCCACCTCTTTATCTTCACCCTCATCCTTTTTTTCGTTTTACTGATCGAATTGTCTTTCCGCCGACCGCTGTCCGGATGCCAACGCTAGGAACGTCAGTTTCGCAAGCAGACGTCCCTTCTTGAGCTTTTACTATATTCTCACATCAATAACACTACCAAGACCACTTTGTTCAAAAGACTTGCAAGAGAGCACGTGCTTCTTTAAACCTTTCTCGGACAGAAGCACACATGTGCAACACTTGTTAGCCATGCTTCAAGTTCCATCAAATGGACAACAGCGTACCTATCTACCTAGAACTGACACTTTTAAATTTTCCTTTTTCCCGCGTACCATCAGCGAGTGGAATTCTCTGACACGATAAAATGTAAGCGCATAGTCATCCTGCATGCCTTTTTATTTTTAGTTTTTCTTTTTATTTTACTTGTTGCCCGTGTATCTGTGTTATCTAATATGTATTTGTTCTGCTTGGATCTGTAACATGATCTGCAGTATGAAATAAATAAATAAATAAATATGTTTATGTGCTACGATTAACCGAAGTATAAAACATGCAAATCTGCTTACTTATATCTCTGGAGTAATCGGTGTCATTCTATTTTTCTACATGCACATGTGTGCAGTTCGATACTGCCCATTTTGGCGTGCAAAAAAAGTGAACAGTTGTTTTTTTATCTTTCGAGCCCTTTGCATCAGTGAACTGCTCGTAATTGTTCGTAAAGAAATTTTCGTTTGCCATGCAAATTATTTTATAGGCCTGAAGGACGCCAGTAGAGATACGTACCACATTTGAGTTGTTCTTACGAAGGCATTTGTAGGAATGTGCGCCACATTTTTTTCTACACATCCAGTCGTTGAAATGGCTGGAAAGTTATGTATTCCAATTTGTAGAGTCATTCTTACTGCAATTTTACTGTTCATACGTATGTGAGACATAATAAAATATCATGCCTCACAAAAGGTTAAGCCACTTCTTCGCACGATTCTGCCCTTGCAACGTTAGTGAGTATAGTTCACAAAGTGATTTGTTCTTCAAAGTGATCTCACAAAAACGGCCTATGAGGCGTCTATGAAAAAGGCTATATCTATATATGGCCTTTCATGATCGTCTATGCACCTCAAAGCGATGCTTATTGCCAGCTATTAAAAAAATCTATCCCGCTATAGCTATAGCTTCGGAACCATACAAATGTTTTTGTCTATAGAAAAGTATATCTGCCTGAATCTGCAGCCATAGAAGGCCACAGAAAAGGCTTATAGCTATACAAATAGAAATGCAGTTTGTTTCATGTTTCTTTTACAAAACATGTGGAGGTGAGAGAAAAAGCTGCTGAGCAGCAGCTTGACAAGCTCCCGCCCCCCATGACTACATTGGGAACAGCAGAGCGCACAGAATGCGTGTGTATACAATTTATCGTGTACAGAAAATATGTAGCTTATGCTTGACGCATACGTTGACAAGAATGGACCACAACTTTCCAGAAACGCTGTGACATGGAATTTCAGTTACCGATAGCCGGCCCGAGGACATTTTATTGCATTCTTCAACTAAGATTTCAGAGAACTGGTCCCGTTTTGTACCTGTTTGCAGACGACAGCATAAGAATGTGTGAAATTATTGCGCAATGCAGGAACAACACCCTGATTCTCGGTGAGTTCAAAGGGACAAGCCCGATATACCAGCGGCTGGACATGTTCGCCGAGCACAAGGCCAACAATTACGCCGTACTGGACGTCGAAGCGATGGGTCTCTTCATCAAGGACGACTCGTTCGACAGAGCCATCGGAGTCATTGCGGTGAGAGAGAGAGAGTGATAAAAATGGAGTGGACACTTAAGCTCCGTCTTAAGAGTATGACACGATAGCGTAGTGGGTTAATTCCTTCCTATATATGCAGAATTGGCCCTTCTCTACTTTACATTCATAGACCCCTGGGAGTCCTTATACCACTCCTGGCGCAGTGGTGCAGCGGTTAATAAGCGATGCGCCACTGCCCTGAGATGGCAGGTGCTGCCACCTGTTTGGACTTATGCGACCCAGGTTGCTTTTCCTGGGTGACCAATCATTAATTTAACTGTCATCTGCCACGGGAGGCAGTTTGCTCACCATCCAGTGGGCGGGTTGTGATGACGTCGCAAGTACACGTGACCTGTGTGGCCCACCTGCCTACTAGGTTACTCCCTGGGGACAACCTGCCAGAGCCACGCCCGTGGTTTTTCGCTAAAAACGCCGATTGCGGATTTTCTGCAGAACGAAGCCTTTAACGCTGTCGCGTTAATGGATTTCATTTTGATTGATTTTTTTCGCACTTCGTTCTTGTATAATATGCCCTCACCGTCACTCGAATGAATCGGCCAGACTACAAAGATTGTACGTTTCGAATAAAACCGGCGGAAAATTGCGGTATCGTATATCGGCCTTACCTACGTCACATGCCTTCCGTCCACTGCTTACAAACAAACTGAGGACACAAGACACAGTTAATTTGTAACAGAAAACACAGTTCGGAAAAAGATAATCTCACTTTACTCGCTCCCGTATTCGAAATCTATATTCGTTTTTCAGAGCGGCACAAAAAAAAACAAGAAAGCAGTCAGCTATATTGGTTAAAATGTGTGCGATTGTGTCTGCAAAAACTTTTCTCTTATTTTCTGCGCGACCAGCATGACATCACTGTGTCCAGATCGAAGTGTGTACCTCTTTACTACCAAACCAGTGTTCGAAATGGCTTGAAAGTGGTGTAATTCATTATCGACTCATTCTGAGTGTAATTTTACCGTTCGTATGCAGATGATTGGTTTGGTTTGGTTTATTCGGGTTTAACGTCCCAAAGCGACTCAGGCTATGAGGGACGCCGTAGTGAAAGGCTCCGAAAATTTCGACCACCCGAGGTTCTTTAACGCGCACTGACATCTCACAGTACACGGGCCTCCAGGATTTCGCCTCCATCGAAATTCGCAGATGGGACGTAGTGCCAGACAAATGGCTCTTTTTTCATTCACCAGCTGTACAAGAAACATCATCTCAACATCAGTGAAACTAAATTATCGGCAAAGCACGCATCTAACGTCTACATCTGTGCTTTTACCGCGGCCGTTTTCAAACGCCAGTCAGCGATTCCTTCCTTGTCCCTAGTGTATTCCTTTCGACCCTCGAGAAGCGAAAGACTAGCACAGACGAACTTGGCACCATTGACGAACAAGCACAAGGTTATCGATTCATTTTCAAAGAAACTCGCTGCTACCCTAGCTGACCACAGAAGTGCAGTGTACTAGAAGAAAGTGTAGCGCGCGGGAGAGCCTGCCCACGAGGCGCTTGTCCCCGTGAATGGCGGACGAAGCGGTGGCGCTGCCATCTGTCGCCCACTCTTGAACACGTTACTACGGCGTTCTTAGTTTGTCTGCAAGGATAATTGATAACTTGCGCTGCGCCGCTTGCGTGGTACATAAAAAAAAAATATATTTCTTTGTTCAGCGAGTACAGCGACACTGTTCTAAGCGAAATAATGCGACCACGCGAATGCCGTGGTAATCCACTCATTGCTGGAGGCGCTGCAATCGGATTCTTTTCAAACGCGCTGCAACTGGCGTCACCGCTGTATATTCCAGTTCACTGTAACATTAGTGGTCCTCCTTAGCGACGTCGTATCGGATTAATCGAAGCGCCCCTTCTGAGTAGTGAAAATCTCCGAATACAGAGAAGGCGGAGACATTGACGCCTTTATTGCCCGCATTTATCAACTGAGAGCGACCAAAATATTAAGTATATGCGCCCCCGTCACCGGCCTTCTTCGCAAGGAAACTGCGTTGACATAGCCAGCAATTCTGGACAAAAGCATTTTCAACGATAAATAGTTCATGAATGCAGTTTTTTATATATATATTGCAAAATGTTACTACAAAAATCAATATACCCGCAGTCCTCCTCTCGGTAGGCTTGAACTTTTTTTGCTATTAACGTTTTTGCTTTCCTCAAAAACGTTCGCCTTTGAGTTTCTATGGCAGTCATAAGTGCTCCATTGCGATTGATGGAAACTCTATAAAAGAAAGATTTTGCTACGCATCGAAAGAATCGACCATTACTACAATGTTTCGGTACCAGTCGTACCTTACCATTTTCCAATATTCAAAATTTTCATCCACAAATGAATGGCGGTGCTGGCCGCACCGCCATTCACTTCTAACATAATCACGGAGTCCCTTTCATATTTACACCATGATCTTGAATCGAGCGGTGGGGGAAAATGTTACATGTTTAAAGCGGGTTTTGTTCCGCTATCAATAAATGCTGTTTATGCTTCTAAGCAATTGTCAACCTATACACACAGAGTCAAAGAATCGACTTTGATTAGGAACAAAGATTGTATGAAGTTTTTGGCGGTGTCCTTCAACTCCAGGTGCGCTTGAACTGACCTGCACTCCTCTCGCGCAGGAGCTTGCCAGCTACCACCAACGGAAGGGCCACAAGCCCGGGATCAACCTGATCGCCACGATGCTGCCCAAGCACATGCTCGTGGACGAACTTCCATTACAAGTTGCCACTAGAATGCACCGCATGTTTAACAAATCGTGAGTGTGCCCTTATTATTGTCTGTGAGGGAACACTGTCCGTCGTAAACTTCAACGTCGGTAGATTAGACACGAACCTATCCGCTCCTATCTACCGAGTGTTACCACTCTCTCGCCATACCCACTTCTCTACGGTAACTACTCTCTGAGTGGCTCCCATCGCAGCGCACTTACCGGTTACGTCGACGACAACCTACTACTAGTACTACAGCTACTACGACGACACGAAACCAAGGAACGGGTGATTAACAGCCGTCGCTGTAAAACGTGAAGACAGGGAAACGGCCCAGCAAACCAAAAACCTCTCAGAGACGTCTAGCTAGACGTCTCTGAGAGGTTTTTGGTTTGCTGGGAGGTACGGGAAGAGAGGGCGAGAGAAAATGAGAATCCCTGCATTAAAACCGACCATCTGTGTCTGCGCAGATTCCCAACCGGTAACCGGCTCCAAACTATGGTGCAGTATCTCGTGTACCTGACCCACTTCCCGTACAGCGAGCAGGAAGTTGCCACAGACTGCCAGATAGAGACGCCGCAGGTTCTCAACCGAGCGCCGTCAACATATCGATTCCATAGAAAGCGCACTAGCATTGTAAGTACGCACCACCTTTCTATGGACATACTTGGGCCTCCATTCTGGAAGTGTACGCTAAGAAAGTGTACGATTTATGAATGGGCATATCCATACCGAGCAATTCTGCAATTATTTGTAACGAGCCCCTCATTCCCCTTCCCTTGTTTGCTTAATTGCTTAGCGAGGGCCTCGGTTCTGGCATCCTTGATGCCATAGGAAGCATAAGAGGGTTCTCACACAGCTTCCACCCTCTCAGTTCGATGACGTTCTACGTCACACCTGCGGTAACTCAGGACGTTCTACGTCCGCCGCTTATGAACGTGGGTGGCGCTGATGAACACTCTCAAGGTTAGGTTACTTGTAAATATAAATACCCCCGAAAGCAGAAGATTTGACAGCCGTCGCCGTAGCTCAGAGGTGGAGCACCGGAGCGTAATTCGGAGGTCGTGGGTTCGGATCCCACCGGCGGCATGTGGTTGTTTTTTCTTCTGCTTTTCTAATTAATTAGCTTTAAGCGATAACATATTCAGTAATATTCTAAATTGATCAGCACCACAAAATAAATAAATAAAATTAAAAATCTCCTGTTTCCCTTCGTTTCTGTGGCTGTTGGCTTCTCTCAATTCTGGACAAAGTCATTTTGAACGAGAAAGAGTTTATCAGCGCAATTTTTTCATATATTGCAAGATTTCATTACAACAATCATTATATCCTCATATCCCCGGTCAGCAGGCTTGAATTTTTCGGCTATTAACGTTTTTGCTATCGTCAGAAGCGTTCCCCATAGGTTTTCTATGGCAGTCTTAACTGCTCGATGCGAGCGATGGAAACACTATAAAAAAAAAAGATTTTGCCGCATATTGGAAAAGTGGAACATTACCGTCAATATTTCTTTACCAGTACCTTACAGTTTTCCAATATTTGAAATTTTCGTCCAAGAATGTTGGACATGCAAAACCGGAAAATTCGGAAAACACCGCCGCCGCCGAACTCTCGAAGCGCGTTAGATGCGTAGGAGGTGTAATCGCATTCAACTGAAGCACCGCGTTTTCTGTTCTGCGTTCGAAAGCTTTAAGATAGTTAATCACCAGTGCTTACCGTGCAACATACGTAAAATTACCTCTTGTGGCTAATGTATTGACGGAATGGCAATTACAATTTCAGCCGAGATGACGTAACAGGGTACCTGATCAATTGTTGACATTCCGTTTTCTATCATTTATGCATCTCGCGTGCTAAGCAATAGGCACCAGCCAAAACAGTAGACACTCTGCTGTAAAGGGATTTTCAGGACAACCTAATATCATTTTTGGCTGCAGGAAAATTCGACTGTTCGGCCCTCTGTGGCTTTCATAGCGTTGGTTCTGCAACAGGAAACGTATTGACTGCCAAGGAATCCGGAGTCAAAAATAGCTAGCTTTTCTCCCGGAACTGTTCTCAAACGTACGACTCTGATGATGACGTCGAAACTATTACAGACTCTGTGATCACTTGCTGAAATAGATGGCGGTGTGCCTTATTCTCAGACATCCATTTACAAATTACGTTTTGACATCAATGCGCTTTTGCTGTGAACAGACGGTGGTGGCGATACGTGTGTGTGTGATATTTTGGTGGTTGCTGGCACATGGCACAAGCGTGAACTGATAAACATCTGTCTTTTCTCAGTTGGGGGGTGGGTTGAGCTTCAGCTGATCAAGTGCATTCCAGTGAAAAAAGATGGTGAACTAACGAGTGAATAAAATTTACCATGACAGGAATCCTACATCAGCGTTTTCCACTCCTGGTGGAGAGCAGGTGGTGTTCACCTGCTAAGGCTTCGATTTTAGCATGCTGAGCGTTGTATAACGTCCCAAGGCTTTAGGCGCGGTGAGCAAGATGTCGATACATTGCATTTCTGAAGTAGCCGACTAACTGCTGCCTTTTTTTTTTGTATCTCCCCCGCCAGCTTGATGCGTACCACTTCGAAAAGAATGCCAGGCTCTATCATGACTTGGATCGGTTCAACAGAACCATCTCGGTCACCCTGAGGACAGTCTTCAAGGAGCCCCTCCACGTCGACAAGAACGTGCCTTCCGTCGGCAACTTCGGCTGGAACAAGGAATGCCGTGCCTATGGCAGCGACAAGGATCCGAACAACAACCCACCGGACGTGTACGATTGGTGGCCGTGGAGCAACTACAGCCAGGCAAGTGATATGGCTGTCGGGGGAGAAGAATCCTAGCACGAAAGATAAAAATATCTATACAGACGCAACACGGGACAGTGCAGAGCACAGATTACTTGGCGCAGCCTCATTTGCAGCGAGAGCTGTATACAGAACATATACTGTAGCGATGCCGTTGCTGTTGGCGCCGTCCACGCTCTCATTCTCTTTCTTTACTCCCATCTCGCCTTTGTGACGCTGACAGGTGTAGCTAGAAAAAAAAACGGGCGGGGAACAGCGACAATGCGTCTAGCACACGTGACGCACGCCTATCCCAGAACGCTGTGGTAGGTTGCAGCACCCGGCTACTACAATACTCTCAACAAAAGGCGTTCAGTAGAAGTTAGTTGCGCCTCTAATGCGAAAGCAGAGGCTTAAAAGCAGGCATCCCGCACGTTAACCCAGAGGTACTTATTGGCACCACGCTAGCCTTCTTTGAAACTCACAGTACTGAAAGCGAGCGAAAATGTCTCGTGGAGTTTTAGTTGTGAACCCAGCAACTGCCCCGTGCACTCCTTTGTCATGTGCTGCGTGTTGTAAAACGTTTTGTCTTCACATATACGGCACACCACCTGGTAAACCATTTTGTTTTCAGTAGCCTTCTAGTAAATGAAAATTGAGGGAAATAACGCAATGTTACACTACAACCTCAGCTATGCAGATTGTCGTGGTGAACGTCGTGTGAGGAGTTTAATCTACCATTAAACCTGTTTTCGCCATTTCGAGCCATTATTTTAAGCTATGTGTCGCATTACCAACGAAGATACTGTAAAGACCAGGTAGGCCTGATTTGAAGGTCAGAAGGCGCGAATTCGAGATATGTTTACACAAGACGCATCTTGTGTGGCCAACCAGGACGTCGCTGTTGATGGACACGCAATGAAGGACGTCATTTCTTGCGAAGGAAGCGCTCACGAGAAGCCTATGACTGGCGTTGTAAAAGGTGTACGGATTCCTGACCTTGATTAAAGAGGTGCGTTACCTCTGTCGCAGATCTGCGGAGACCGGGTGTACAGCAAGAACATCGACTGTGCCCCCAAGGGCACCGACGAAGGATGCCTCACCTACGACAAGCAGAAGGAGCGCACCATCGTCTGGGACGATGCCGTGAGCCTCAGGAGAAAGGTGGGTGGGCGCTTCATTCACAACTCATGGACGCATCTTGACCCCAACTTTATCTGATTTTTGTAGCTTCAGCTACATTGCCAACAGTCTCACCGTTACGCGTGCTCTCTTGCACGACCATACTGCGCATGCGCGAGGAGCAAGTGACGTCACTACGCACAGCTGGCATGCCTCGCCGCGCGCGCTCGCCTTCATTACCTTCATTATCGTAGTGTAAAACATTGACAACGCCAATGCCAATGAACACAATGAACGCCGATGGCCTATGGCTTCAGCGCCGCATTTCTGGCACAACCTTGTCAATGCCTGCAGCTCAAATCTCTCTCTCTCTCATCACCCCACGTACCTATAAGCACGATTCAGGCGCACGGTTGAGGTGCCCACTGTTCCAAGATGGCAGTTATGCGCCTTCCCTCTGGCTCAGGTGTCCACCGAGATGTGGACACCTCGCCCTCGCCTCACGCTACATGTATCCTGGCATAGCAGAGCTAAGCCACTGCCATTTTTTTTTTTGGCGACCAAACAATCACATGAAGCGGGATCCTAGCGAAAAAATAGAATCCTGCCTCATGTGCGTGTTTGGGGATCCCTGCAGAAAGGAGCACAATGAAAACAGCACCTTGTGGTACCAATGGTACCACAAGGCCTATTGAACGAAACAGCGCAAAAAGACAAGGGCGTGACACGACAACACAGCCTGTGTTGTCGTGTCACGCCCTTGTCTTTTTGCGTCGTTTCCTTCACTTGACTTCATGGACCGACCAGCCCGCCAAAAAGCACTATTGTACCGCAAGGTACCAATACACTTGACTAAATGAAATAAAGCCAACCAAAACAAGACGCACGCAGGAAACTAGGAAGAAGACAAGACAGAGGCTGGATTTGAAAATAGAAAAGAGCCCACTGTATGAGGAAAGTATACCAGTAAAAAAAAACACGTTGCTGGGCTAGTTTTGCCAGTTTCCTGTGGGCGTCTCCTTATGCCTGGTTTGATTATCCTTACTGCAATCCACCAGCTATAGCCCAAGAACGTGCGTTACTACAATACACTTTGTTCTGCATAAATTACGCAAACATTTTGTGATTATACTTGAGCATATGCTGCTGCAATAGAGTGAAAATTTACTGCCCGCATAGCAACTCCTCCGCAATGTCTTTCAATACCCGGCCGCGTGGGGCAAAGTGAGAGGGGAAGAAACAATACAGAAGAAAAATCAACAATGTGCGGACTGATATCACAGCTGGATTTGTGGTTTGACCCGCTGCGTTCAAACAGGCGGTTTTAGCTAGACAACCTCCGCTGAAGACCATTCTTTATCAAAACATATCAAAACCCAACAAATTTCATTCGTTAAAGAGGGAAAAAACTAAGCAAATGAAATCACATCAACAAAATAGCAAAAATTTTGCAGTATTTATAACGCAAGGAGGTCCAGTCAAAGATGGCGGGAGAGGGGTGTTTCAAGCGCCCGTATTGTGACGCGAAACAATCAGAGTAAACAACAAGATCGTATACCCGGCGTTCAGAGAACTAGCGCATTTTTAAAGGTTCTTTGAACGTGCCAAGTAACCAAGAAAGTGTACACTTCGGGTTTTGAGGTCTTCAAATGTGTCAGTGCATGTTAAAGAACCCCAGGTGGTCGAAATTCCCGGAGCCCTTCACTACAGGCGTCCCTCATAGCCTGAGTCGCTTTGGGACGTTGAACCCTATAAACCAAACCGAAACCATTCATACTTAGCAGCGCAAAAAACGAGGACCAGAGCGAACGAGAAGACACTCCTCGTTCGCTCTGGTCCTCGTTTTTTGCGCTGCTAAGTATGAATCCACACCAACTAGCCCAACTTTCTGTACTTATTATCTTCAAATGACCCCAAGAAAGAATGCTTAATGATTTGAGAGCGTCACGTTGACTCTTCTCCCAGTCTTTATTTTTGTTTTCTTGACGACTGACACAGCGACATGGTCTGATGTGC
Source organism: Amblyomma mixtum (assembly GCF_055824585.1). Lineage (NCBI taxonomy): Eukaryota > Metazoa > Arthropoda > Arachnida > Ixodida > Ixodidae > Amblyomma > Amblyomma mixtum. The sequence goes on from NC_143015.1 coordinate 148,967,222, forward strand.
AGCTACCTGTGCACAGCAGACTGACACATTTTTAACTGAAACCGATTCCTTCGTATCCTGAAATATTGTGGTATGTCACATGGTCTGAAAGCTGCTACTGTCAGTTTGAGTATGTCCAGGGCCCAAAATGCTAAAGGCATGGTATACAGTACTATCTTAAGCATAACGTGCACTGATATTGCATAGTACACGAGCCTTCAGCATTTCGTTTCCATCTAAATGCGACGACCACTGCGGCTGGGACAGAACCCGCGTAGTTAGGGTCAGCAGCCAACCACCATAACTATTACCCATAGCGGCGGCTTAAAATAAAAATACATAGCAGAGATGTGTACGTGTCAAATCTGGCTACAAGTAGAACGTGTATACAGTACTGGAATAACCTGAAGATCTGGAATCACAGGTATGAGATTACCGAAGCAAATTGGAAAGTAAATTAAATGATACGATTCCGGCATGAGGTAGAAGTGGTATATAATAACGAACACTGAAGTGTGCATAGCACGTGCCTCAGTGGTCACATTACCGAGCGAAAATGCCGTGCTTTCAGTTGTTTTTAACGTACGCAGTAGTGCCGGAAAGAAACATCGCGAGGACACTTTGGCAACTAAAGTGTTGACAGGCGAAAGCCGAGAACACTATGCCGTGACGACTTCCGGTGGATGTGACGTCACACCGTTCCCGTGGCTATATCGATACCCAAATTAATTATACATCTTTCGTGGATCTTAAGTGTTAATTACTCTTAATTACACATTTTTCTATCTAATTTGACACAAATCCGACGTTTTTCCGACCATTCTGTGTCTATTTTCACTATACCTTGACGACTTCCGGTGGATGTGACGTCACACAGTTTCCGTGGCTATATCGATACCCACGCTATTTCGACGAAATTTCGGCATTTTTGTCTATAATTAATTCCCTAATCAATCTACAGTCATCAAACCTGGCTTCTAGGTTCATTTTTTCCTCCTCTACCTGAAGCAACCATTCGTTTTCTCCTATCTGTTACAGTTCCCGAGTTAACACGAGTTAAACGCTGCCAAAGGTGTGACACCCTCTGCACCTGCAGGCCTCATAGTTTAATTTCTTTGCTTCCTACACATATCTGGCACGTAGCACCATGTTCCGAGATGAAAGCGTCGCCACCGAGCAGGCTCAGAACTAGGCGCGCTGTCGCAGATCTGCGTGAGCCGGAGAAACCTGACATTCCTGTACGGCTTCATGGTGTACGCGATCGACTACGACGACTGGAACTACATCTGCCCTCAGCTCAGCCCGTACGGCCCGTACAGCCGCCTGCGGATGATGTACCAGCTGCGCAACTACCTGCGCCGCGACTACCACAGCGAAGCGGACGAGCCCGGATGCCTGAAGGTGGAGCCACAAGTCATCTCGGTGGGCGACTTCCGGAAGATCCAAAGCTGGCCCGAAGATGGCGTCTGAGGCGACGTCTGTGTCGTCGGGGAGCGGATTGGAGGGGGAAGGGGGCGAGGGGTTTATTGCTAGCACCCCAACGATCGGTGGGGGGTTATGTGTTAGACGAACGGTTTGAATGTTGGACGATTATAGTAGTTATAACAGTGTGCCCCTGACTGCTGGTACACACTCGTCAGGTTGCCAGCGAAGTACGGCTGATACACCCACATTAGGTCGACGGCAATAAAGCACTCGCCTTGAATGGGACCAGTGGAGAGGCGCATTCCTTTTCGTCGCAACACTATGGTTCATCAGGATAGCTTCATGGCAGTGACACACAGCCGCCTGAGAACTGGATTTCACCAGTTATAAATGGGGGCTTACGTAGAACTTTGACTCGTATTCAATGTCCCTTAAAACCACCTCTCTTACTGTTTACCTCTGTACACCCGGAATGTTGTACGATAAAGTGTTGCGTCACAAATTTTATACGAATGTTGTCGGTTAAACTAGCGCCACATTGAAGTCGGCCAGTGCGCTGATCTCAATGCGCTTTCGAGAAGCTTGCAGGCAAAGCTACCTCTCATCATCATCATCATTAGCCTGACTACGCCCACTGCAGGGCAAAGGCCTCTCCCATGTCTCTCCAACCAGCCCTGGCTTTCGCCAGTTGTGACCACCGTATTCCCGCAAATTTCTTAATCTCATCCGCACACCCAACTTTCTGCCGCTCCCTGCTACGCTTGCCTTCTCTTGGAATCCACAGCGCCACAGCGCCGAGGGTAACTATGTTTTCGAAATTCTAAAAACTGATATGGATGTTACTTACAGTGTGCTACACGCCTCTCAAATATTAAGAACCCTAACAATAATGGTTAAAAAGTTAACTATTCAACACCAGTTAACCAGCCTGCTAGTTTCCTAGCTCTATCCTTCGCCAACACGCGCTGTAGGCGTTCTTGATCAGAATCATCAGATCCGATCAGCCGTCTACGATACACACTCGAAGCATTGGTTCCAGCGCGCGACTCCTCCATGCCTATCTGCGAACGTCAGTAACGCTTGGCGCTTTGTATTATGTTATCAAATGTTATCAAAACTGCGAGGCGAGAGAACGCCGTCGGCTCCGCGCCCCGCAGCTGCACCGAGGGGCAGCGAGTCGCATGGTATGACGTCACAGCCACCCACCTCCCTCCCCTCCGCTCCATCGCTTGAAGGTCATTCTGTCGAGCGGCATAACCTTGAGATTTTCCATGGAAGAAGTAGAGCTTCCGCTCTAAAAACGAATATATTGAGGGCGATGAAACAATTAGACACGTCGCGAAAATGTGATGACAGACTCACGCTCAGATCACGCCCAAGGAGGATTTCTTCTCATTATATACCACGTGACAATTTGCATGGACTTGCTGATTCACAGATTACACGCGAAAAAATAGCCGGCTAAACATTCCACTGTCATCGCAGTCGCTTCCAGGATGCACCGGCACACCCTGGAAGCATTTGTAATCCTGGATGACGACTAGAATGCAAAAGGTTCTAAAAGGACAGCTTTGCTGAACCACCCAACTAAATGACGCCCGGGGTGGTCCCAGCTGAGGACAGTAAAACAGATTCAAGCACCGTCCCTGCGGGAAAATGGATAATTCGAACACCCCGTCTAAGTCCCATTAGATTTATACATGTATGTACAGCCGGCCAAATCTTTAGCTGGCGTGCCTGACGGCCGCTTTTTCTGCGCTCCTGCGCTTTACGACGGAGCGAACTTGCGCAAAGCTCGATACTAAGCACGGACTTAGTGAGCCTGTGCTTAGAGTTGACAGTTTCGCAAGTTTCCTTCGTCATAAGCTACAGGAGCATGGAAAACGCGGCCTTCACGGCTGTACTCTAGTTAATTCAGGGAAGTTTGACTGCGCATCACTAAATGCAGACATATACTGTATTGTGCGTTTTTATCGTAAAGACTTTCAAAATTTTTCTTACCTCAACCGGTGGCTCGTTTGCGGTGAAACTGCACACAGCGCTTGCGTATTATGGTAACTTTTGTATCGTAGCAAGTTTTACAACGGTACTTACTTAGTTGAGTCACGCATGATGCAAAAGCGCAATCGTCTGCGTCGAGATCGGCGTACCGAAACCGAAAACACCGAGTTTTTGCTGAAGGGCGGCAGTAGCGCCATCTGTCTTCTGCAGTGGAAAGCGTCACAAGACAAGGCGAGCGTTGCAAGCAGCGTGGGCCCTTTGAATACGCCGTTCCGGCCTTTTCGTCTGCTTCAATTGAAGCGCTTCGACATTTTCGGTCAACTGAGCGGAAAAAAATGCCAGAATGAATTATTTTAACGAGGCTCTGCCATTAAAAGAATATTGTTTGACGTCTTTTTTTCGTCCAATGATTTTATCCAATTCAGCTTATATCGTCTGCTTTCGTGGCTCTCCTAAAGCGTCGGAGGACGACGTCGCGAAGTCCTGAGCTGTGTTTTTCTTGTTTAATTTCGTTGTCGAAGACAGATGGGGCTACTGCCGCCCTTCAGCAAAAACTTGGTGTTTTGTGTTTCGGTACGCCGATCTCGACGCAGACGATTGCGCTTTTGCATCATGCACGGCTCAACTAAGTAAGTACCGTTGTAAAACTTGCTACGATACAAAAGTTACCATAATACGCAAGCTCTGTGTGCAGTTTCACCGCAAACGAGCCAGCAGTTGAGGTAAGAAAAATTTTGAAAGTCTTTACGATAAAAACGCACAATACGGTATAACACGCTGACATTGCAATATCAGCGTACGTGCCAAAAACCCCAGGTGGTCGAAATTTATTCACAGCTCTCCACAATGACGTCTCTCATTGCCCACGTGCAACTTTGGGGCGTCAAAACCCACACACAGTGCCATACCATTACCTGTATCACTTTCCTGTAGCTCAATGTAGTGTTCACGCTTTACTTTCATGCGTCTCCAGGTAGATGCTTTCGAAGTGAGCGCGCAAATGGCCACAGCCCTGACATCCGTCTAAAACGAATTGTTTTTGGCAAGCGGTGCAGTGCTTACCAGAATTCTTGCTATCGTAGGTTGCCTTCGTCATAAAATATCAGGTTAAAAAACGGGCGCCTCCAAGCAAAAGCACAGGCAAGGCAAAAGAACGCAAACAACTCTTAACAACTGCGCCAAATACGCGCCGTCCTGCGGGGTGGATTGGAAATGGATCGATTTAATGTGGATTCGACTGACACTGTGGTCCTCGCTGTAGCCAAACGTTAAAAGATTACAAACACCAAAACCTACTAGTGTTTGCTCATTTTAGAATCTTACCAAAATATATTTGGAAAATATAGCCCTGTGGGTTGAGCCAACGAGCGGTACATAATTTTAAAATAAATGCTTTCTTTTTTATGTTGTCTTGGTTTTTGTTTCAACAGCCGAATGACGGCTGTGACGTGAAGATGCGTTCTCTTTCACATCGCTGTTATGTAAGTTAAGAATTGTACTGATAAAAAAATGAACAAGCGTCACTTCTATTGAGTTTCTGCACGCCTATATAACAGAGTTTGCATATGCACAAGACGCCGGAGATAGCAAACTTAAGTTGTATTCGGCTATTATAAATAAGCATAAACGTCAGCACTTCACCTTTATGTTAGTTAGTAACAAGAAATCATAAGAAAAGCGCGATATATTAGCCGTGTAGCCCTGTATTCAACAGTGGAATATACAGCGTCAGCCTAGGACCGTCAACTAATTCGTGAAACAATTTAATTTTTATGAATTAATAAAATGGCCGCCACATGCTAACACCGTGGCAAGTGGCATCGCCTCCCACCTTTACTTCCTTTTCTCTCGCATTTCCCTCTTGCACTTTCTCTTTCCCTCGTCTCTCGTAAATGTGCAGAGAGCTAAATGGTGCGTTTCAGAACAGTATAAATTAGTCACGGCATGGAATTTATTTACGGCAGCTAAATAATTTGTAACTATTTTTTTTTTGCGTGTTTTGATTCGGTTTCGTTTTCAACGTTGATTGGCGGCTTTGCCCTACAAGGCGCGTTCACGGCATCAGGCGTGTAGAAACTCAATAGAAGTGACGCTTGTTCATTTTTTTATCAGTACAACTCTTAACTTACATAACAGCGATGTGAAAGAGAACGCGTCTTCACGTCACAGCCGTCATTCGGCTGTTGAAACAAAAACCAAGACAACATAAAAAAGAAAGCATTTATTTTAAAATTATGTACCGCTCGTTGGCTCAACCCACAAGGCTATATTTTCCAAATATATTTTGGTAAGATTCTAAAATGAGCAAACACTAGTAGGTTTTGGTGTTTGTAATCTTTTAACGTTTGGCTACAGCGAGGACCACAGTGTCAGTCGAATCCACATTAAATCGATCCATTTCCAATCCACCCCGCAGGACGGCGCGTATTTGGCGCAGTTGTTAAGAGTTGTTTGCGTTCTTTTGCCTTGCCTGTGCTTTTGCTTGGAGGCGCCCGTTTTTTAACCTGATATTTTATGACGAAGGCAACCTACGATGGCAAGAATTCTGGTAAGCACTGCACCGCTTGCCAAAAACAATTCGTTTTAGACGGATGTCAGGGCTGTGTCCATTTGCGCGCTCACTTCGAAAGCATCTACCTGGAGACGCATGAAAGTAAAGCGTGAACACTACATTGAGCTACAGGAAAGTGATACAGGTAATGGTATGGCACTGTGTGTGGGTTTTGACGCCCCAAAGTTGCACGTGGGCAATGAGAGACGTCATTGTGGAGAGCTGTGGATTAATTTCGACCACCTGGGGTTTTTGGCACGTACGCTGATATTGCAATGTCAGGAGACCGAAAGAGAGCAAAGTGGGTTAGCTTACAAACATTATATACTGGCTGAAACTGAGAACGGGGAGTGGGCATTGGAAGGGCATGTAATCTTTATTTACACGAGACCTTTTGTAGAAATTAACATGGCTATTAATAATATTTATACTATTACCAGCTTTTTCTGGAATGTAGTCAATACATCAGCTTCAGTAGTTGACCTTCTTGAGTTGCCTGGTTAAGTAGCCACAAGATTTACGGCAGCGTGGCCATATCAGATGCTTTTTGCATGATTTTTAAACTCGTGTGCTCGTTATGTATTCCTTGCGAATGTCAAGGGACACGTCAAAACACCGGGTATACTAACCAATCTGAAGTGACAGGCACGTTTATATTGGCACCTTGGTTGTGATGGCTCTTTCCTCGTTGGCGCTGCATAACCCTCCTCGCAGCGCCGCCCCTCCTCCTCCGCCCTGAGAGTGTGTTCGTCGTATTTACCCGTTTTCGATTGTTTACTGGATGTTTCTATTGCACTGGGTTTTCTTATGATGTTTGCACTCCTTCCTTTGCACCAGAGGGAAATAAATTTGTGTGCCGTAGACCTACTGCTTGCCAAAGTCCTAGAAGGAATGCATCCAGCTCTCAAAAAATCTGCAGAGAGAATAGTGATGCTGCATCTAGTTTATTTCATTCCCACTGCATTTGTTCAAAGCATAAATTGATTTCTTGCCTTTTTCCTCGAATGCCAAATACAGCACTTGTCTGGCAATTCCTGAACGTGGTAACGTTTTCGCGCTATCAGTGTAAGTTCAACGCAGGGAAACCGAAGTCGCCGCCGCTACGGATAATTCAAACAAGGTGCTCAGATCAGTGCAATAGAAACATCCAGTGAACAAACGAAAACGGGAAAATACGACGAACACACTCTCAGAGCGGAGGAGGAGGGGCGGTGCTGCGAGGAGGGTTATGCAACGCCAACGGGGAGAGAGCCGTTGTGATAACGGCTTCTGTGACATTTTTTTGAATAGGAACAGTCACAGGCAACATAATACGGAGTATGCTTCTGCAGAGTATTGAGGCACATTAGGTAGAGTGGATAGGTAAGTGTGCTTCATTCATTCGCGAACATGCTAACATTTACCAGAATATGTATCAAAGGGTGGTCAGTTTTCACAAGGTTAGACATGACAGGAGCTTAACAGGCAAAGTCATTATGGCTATGACTATACATAACAGCTATACGTACCTACTGCTATGCAGCGGTGATTACTTACTTCATATGCAGTGTGACTAATGACTTTTCTTTCCGTGTGCAGAACAGCTTGTGGCAAACGCATTGCCTTGTTCATAACTGCATAGACTTCCCAACCTTATGGCAGCAATTCATCTTGAGGCCATTAAGGCATACAAATAAGTGATCAGTTTCTCCAACCTTTTCTAATGCAGTTGACAGAAGATGTACGAGAATCTGATGTGAACCCATAGAGAACTTTTAGTAGGCAGTTGTGGGTTTACACTATTGCTGCAAGGTTATGCATAGAACCCAGAGTCTGCAAGTTTGTTTTAATTACAGTTTTGTTAACACTGTTTTCTTTCTTATTTCTTTCATAGCTTTCTCAGTTGAAATCCTTTCGTTTCTTGCCTTCTTCATTTCACTATAATTTCACTTGCTCACTGTCTCTCTTGCCATTCCATCCTTAGATACTTGAATACTAAAAAGTGTGTACACATCACCTTTTCGAGGAAGCGCTCCTACCCTGCTTATATCTACACTATAAACCATGCAGCCTTGAAAAAAGAACAGAATTTTAAATACTTAGGCGTTTATCTTGCTGCTGACCTGAGGTGGTCAAAGCATGTTAATTACGTCGTGAAGAAAGCTGCTGGTATATTAGGTTTGTTAAGAAGAAATTTCAGCCACCTTCCACAGCATCTCAAAGAACAGCTATATTTTACTTGCGTCCGCACAGTACTCGAATATGCATCAGTGTGCTGGGACCCGCACACACAAGAACTTATTGACAAATTGGAAAAAATTCAAAATAGGGCAGTCCGCTTTGTGCTTGGAAACTATTCCAGGACACTCAGTATCTCGGAAAGCAAAAGGAATCTTCAGTGGCCAGAACTTAAAACTCGAAGAAGAAATCTGAGATTAAAATTTTTGCATAACATTTTCTATTCCAAGACTGGCATAGACGGATCAAAATATTTGAAGCCGCCTTTCTATGTCTCGAAGCGAAGGGACCACAATTTAAAGCTTCATGAATTTCCTTTTAAAGGTGACGTACTCCGTTATTCATTTTTTCTGTGAACAGTTCGTGAATGGAATGCTTTGCCGCCACATATTGTTAATGTTCTACCTAATGATGCCTTTTTTCACGCGTTAAGTGCATGATTTTTTTTTGTTTTTTGAATGTGAAAGTGCGCCCCTGCTGTAATGCTGAAAGGCGATGCAGGTACCAAATAAAAAAAAAAAAGATTGTGTGTGCACTGAATGTGGCATTTCATTGCCTACCCTGGCTTACTGGGGCCTTTTAGTGCCTTTGAAAGTGTCCTGCTTTTAAAGAAGTTAGGCCTTCTAAAGCTGTATCCTGATAGGGTCGTGTGAATTTTTTCTTTTCTTCGCAAACAAGAAAATTGGTATCCTAAAATGCTGGTTCTCACCAGTAGTAACACATTTCAGCCTTCAAGATGCAGTTCATTTTACATTACTGAGTGAAATAGCTTGCTGAGAGAAAGCATTTGTGCACTGTAATGCACTAACTGCAAGAGTGAAGTAAAGGATTCTGAAGACAGCAAAAAAAAGGCTAGGGACAAAGCAGGCACATGAAAATGACGGGACCATTGCCTTCTTTTTTTTTGTGTGTGTCCTGTTTGTGTAGTCTTCAGGATCCTTTGCAGTTATATAAACCAACTCACCCAAACCAAAGTATTATTTAATCAGTGAAGGTAGCAGTACAAGTGCAGGCAGTAAACCCTTTTCATATGTTGACATCAGTGTGATACTGCACTTTTACTTTTATTTACTTTTAACTTACTTTTAATTGGGAACTTCATCCTTGCTTTTGTCTCTTCCTTGCCTCTTACATGCATTCTCACAATATGTGTTCGTTTTGTAGTAGCATATTAAAGGGATGCTGAGGGTGAATTGGTTTGGTTTATTGGTTTATTAGGGTTTAATATCCCAAAGCGACTCAGGCTATGAGGGACGCCGTAGTGAAGGGCTCCGGAAATTTCGACCACACGGGGTTCTTTAACGTCCACTGACATCGCACAGTACACGGGCCTCTAGAATTTTGCCTCCTTCGAAATTTGGCCGCCGCGGCTGAGATCGAACCCGCATCTTTCGGGTCAGCAGCCGAGCGCCATAACCACTGAGTCACCGCGGCGGGGTGAGAGTGAATTGAAGTTGGTCTGTAGCTTAATGTGCTGTAATAACACCTCGGCTGTTGCACTGAAAAGAGTTTAGATAAGGTAGAGAAAGACAATAAATGAAATGCATATACTATCGCTGGTGCCAACCATTTTTACAAGTCAATAGGGGATATTCAAAATTCCACAAGTGCGCTTTTCCGCATAACAATGATGCCCCCAACAAGATGGCGGACCATGCGTTTCCGGCTGAAACAAAGCAAGAAAGACTGGTTTTTTGTTTGATTCTTCCAAAATACATTTCTTACATTCTATCCACACCTTTAGCACCTGTCCTGAAGCCCATGTAGTTCCTTTATAGCGAAGTCGGCCATATTGTTAGGGGCAACATTGTTATGCGGGAAAGCGCACTTGCGGAATTTTGAATATCCCCTATTGCAGTGACTATGGTGCATTTTTCTTGGTCAAGAATCTGTAGCTGCACGAAGGCCGGCCACGAGTGGCCAACCTATTGCCTTTTGCAGCTGGACCCAGACATCAGCCTCTGGCCGTGGCAGCCGAACCCGGACACCCGCAACCTCCAGCTGAGGTGTGCGGACCACAGCGCAGTCCTGATCGGTTCTTTACAACCTGGACGACCTCTTGAGACGGATGAAGCACCACCCGCTCCTATGTGAGCATGGCCCTTTAGCAGAGACAACTGCAGGTTGGACTGGAGCGCCTGACAGATCATCCGGCCATGGCCACGATGGCCCCAGATTCAGCGGCCATCTACTGTCCAGAAGGGTAGCGGATCGGGCTAGTTGGTGCAGATTTGACATTTTCAGAAGCGCTAAAACAACAAGGAAGCAGAGGGAACAGACACGGACGAGCGCTCGTCCCTGTCTGTTCTCTCTGCGTCCTTGTTGTTTTAGCGCTTCTGAAAATGCCATCTACTGTAAGAAGTGTGGAAGCCTGGTGATCAGGGACACCATCCTCTTCCTCCCTCTACCGCAAGCAGCGCGAGTCCGGAGGTGGCAGGGATGCCGTAGCGGTGCGTGCATGCATGATCCAGGATCCAGCTCTTGCAAGGCCAGGGTGCTCAGGGTTCAGGCCACCTGCCCACCCTGGAGTTCGGGCCCCTGGTCGTGCTGGCCCCCTTCGAAGGCCCCTTGAGGACATGGCACTTGGCTTGGACTTCCTCTGGGGCTTCTGCAAGCGGCAAGCAGAGGTGAGCAAAAAACTTAATGATATCGTTGCAGCCTAAAGTCCATTGAACTCGGGGGACATTCGGTCTTCAGGGAGGAGGAGTGTGTAGGTTTATGGAGTTCTGTGTCTTTTCCCTGCTTCGAGCTATGCCATGGAGACCAAGGAAGCTGATGCATTCGTCTCTTTCCATGGGTGAGTAACCGTATGGTCCGCTTGAGAGCGCTGTGCTACCTTTTTCCCCAAACCGGTCGCAAGTGTGCGCCACCAGGTGCTGCAGAAGCGGCCGCTGATTGACGAAGAGTGGCGATTGGGAAAACGGGGTACAGTCGGCCACCAGACCAAGCCAGATGGCACGGGTTGCAGACCATCTCGGCAATCGACGGTCTTTTTGGGGAAACCTCATAAACCACTGGCTCTGGGCAAAACAGCCTGTCCTGTGTCGTGTCCTGATTTGCATAGCCACAGTGTGTGTCTCCTTAAAGGGACACTGAGGAGAGCACTATTAATATTTTGTTTATAGCAAAATATGATAGTTCGGCATTTCATGGCTTTGTTGCCTCTTGGCCGGCAGCGAAAGATGCATTATTTCCAAGAAATTTGGAGTCGAAGTTGAAAAAGTTTTTCCCGCCGCTCTGATTCAAACTTGGGATTCTCCTATGACGACACAGGACTAAGTGACGAGAAACAGGACGTGACATGACGTGACGCAGACTCCGTGATTTCTGGCGGCCAGCATAGCGGCCCAGCAGCAGCCGAAAAAAAAGCTACCGCCGGCCGCACGTTGAAGGCATCTATCGGCTATTGCGGCCGTCGCTACAGTCGCTTCGCTTACGTTTGCACTGGCGTTTTGCCAGCGTTACGATGGATCTTGTTCTCAAAGTCGTCAGCGAATTTCTCGCAAATAGACACCTTTAGCATACCGTGTACCTCGTTACCGCTAGCGGAATACCGGGAGCCTGCCTGCCGCCGGCGAGCAGGCGCTGATTCGTCCCGATGCTTCAGGCGCGCGCGTAGCTGCCGGGCACGTGGCGCCATCTGGCGACGTCAAGGAGATTTGCGCATGCATTGGCTGCGCCTCAGTGATTTGTGGCTTCTCGGGTCCTAGAGTTGCTAGAACCATTGGTTCTAGCAACACTGCTTTGTCCTATGACGTCATCACGCTTGTACTTGCGAGTTTGACCTGTGGCGGCGATACCTGCATTTTGGTTCTTGCTCATTTCTACGTTACAAGAGCTTTGTTGTCAGTATGAGTGGCGTTTTTGTAATCAGGAGCTGGTATTCTGTCGATACAAGCCAACTTCAATTTCTCCTCAGTGTCCCCTTAAGAACAGCTGAATGTGGTGTGCACTAGTGGGAGCTCTGAGTTCATGGCCTTGGCCTCAAAGGAGGTTCCACGGCCTAGTGAGAACCCCCAAAGGCCTTTCACTTCCAGTCAGTGGCCATCGAGTCCTTTTGTTTACTGGCGCCTCATGTGAGTTTAGATTGAAAATGGCCGATTTTTAAATCCAGCCTTATTGGCAGCAAATGTGTTCTTTGCTGTTAAGCAAGCAATCACGAAAGACCCAAACACTGATTTTTACTGGGAGCGAAAATTGGATCCAGTTGTCCTCGGTGTAGAGGAGCTTTCGAGCTGCTAAAGAACAGAACTTAAAAGCTAGCTCTTGTACAAATGTTGTTAGACTGTTCATGCTCACGGTGTCCGTTGTTAATTGCAGGACTGTGCAAGACAAGGACCATTTGGGCTCTCAACAGATGCAGTTTCCGTGGTGAATGGCCAACCATGAGCCAACTTTCATTGCCCGGCAAGGACTCGCAGAAAGGCTTTGGAAGTGTTGCGTGAGTCTGACGAGGGACATGCTGCCTCCACGGTGATGTACTTGATTTCTGAGAGTGTGGTAGAACACAGAGTTTAATTGTGGTGAGTTGTCACCAAGTGCTGTATGTATTGTCGAATCGCCTTGATCATAGTTGCGAAGTACTGCTTTAAAATGTGGCTGCCTTCTCTGGCCAGTTTTTGGGCACTGGCAAATGTATGCAATGTTGCTTTTCATATTGCTTTTTTTTTCAGTTTTTCTTTTAGTATGCTTGTCGGTGACAGAAACCTCTAGAATCTAGTCTAGGTGTCCCAGTTTTGGGCTTGTCATAGTGCCCAGTTTTGAAATGCAGTGCGTCCAGTTGCACAGTTGACGTGATTGAGGTGCTCTGCACGGACTGGTATGATCTGTTGCTTCAAAGTTGTTCATAGGTGCTCATAACCAGCACACATAACCAGAGGTAGAAAGGAGTTGGACTTCTAATACACCGTGTATACTTGATACTTGTGTAAGGGCCGCACTTTTTTCCCGCAATTTCAACCAGGTGTGGCCTTTACACGAGTCAGACATATAGCCATGCGGAGAAACCTCATCTTGTTGCTGCGAGTGTTTTAAAGAAGAATGTAAACACTGTTGAGTGATCACGCATGCAGTGGACTCCCTTTAAACGAAACTCAATGGGGACAGGAAATCTGTTTTGTTTAATGGCAGTTTTGTTTAAGGGTTCGGACCACCAGAGAAGCTATGCAATGGTGTTTGCTACAGGCTGGCATACCGCTGCATCACTAGGTAGGCATTCATCTTCGTTAGGTTGCATGTGGGCTCCAAGCAGCCCTCTCTCTTTAGAAGTTAGTAATTCAACTACTACTTGGCTAGCCTCATTAGCTGACACTCGAGAGCTCTCATTGTTGTCATGGTGGTTGTTCCCCTCTTCACTGTCATTACCGGTGGCTTCCCCATCTTCCCTCTAGATGTCAACTGAAGTGTCCTCATGGTGGGTGACAACGTCGTCATCAATAGCTTCTCAATCATCCATTTTCACAGTGCCACACTTGGAAGCCAGTACGCTAAAAGCAGCTTGCGCTTGAGCAACTTCGTCAGGTTCTTCTTGTTCTGTGGCTTCTTCCTTGGAAAAGCCCGCATGATGAAAGCATCGTTGAATTGCCGTTGCCGTCACTTCACCCCACTAGTGAGCGAAAAGTGAATGGCAGAGCGAAGGTCTACGGTGTACTGTTTGTCGCTGTCCGCACACAGCATCATCCTTTTTAGGACATGGCGACGGAAGAATACCTTCACGTTGCGAATGACACCGTGGTCCATGGGCTGGAGTACGGCTGTCATGTTTACGGGGAGGAAATCCAGCTGAATAGAATTCAGATCTCGCACTTCACCATGAGCTGGGCAATTGTCACAGAAAAACACGACCTTTCTGCCTTTCCTAGTGAACTTGGCGTCCCTCTGTCTCGACCAGGTTTCAGAAATTTGCCTGCATCATCCAGGCCTTGGTATTCGCTTCGTACAACACTGGCAGTCCTTTGACACCATTAAAAGCTCAGGGTCTCTTTGTTTTCCCTTTAACGAGAAGCTTCAACTTTTCGGACCCATCCATCTTGGCTCCCACAAGGACAGTGGCGCAGTCCTTGCTGTGCTTACCTCCCGTGCACCTCTCACCTTTGAAGCTTAGAGTCTTGCTGGGGAGAAGTTTGTAAAGAAGAGCCATTTCATCGACGTTGAAGACGTCGCTGGGCTCGTAATTCGCGAGGACATCTTGGAGCTTCTTCTACTGCCAGTCAGTGCAAACATCTTTATCTACCACGCCACTTTTACCTGCTACGGGGCGGAAAATAAGTTCATGGTGCTTCTCGAAGCGGCTTAACTAGCCATCGCCGAATTGGAAGTCTTCAATTACCGCCTGGATTGCTATGTCTCTCACCTTCTCCTTCAAAATAGGCCCGATCACTCGAAGGTTGGAGCTTTGGGCATGCTTGAACCACTGGAAGAATGCCTTCTCGAGGTCTTGGCAGTCGGCCAGACGCGTCCTTTTCCTATCGGGGGCAAAAGCACCACTGTTGTGTGCCTTTTCAATCTTTTCACGATCCGCCGCCGCGGTGGCTCAGTGGCTATGGTGCTCGGATGCTGGCCCGAAAGACGCGGGTTCGATCCCGGCCGCGGCGGCTGAATTTCTTTGGAGGAGAAATTCTAGAGGCCCGTGTACTGTGCGATGTCAGTGCACGTTAAAGAACCCCAGGTGGTCGAAATTTCCGGAGCCCTCCACTACGGCGTCTCTCATAGCCTTAGTCGCTTTGGGACGTTAAACCCTAATAAACCAAACCAAACCTTTTCACGATCCTTCAGAGTGAGCATCCAAGAACATCACAGTTCAACTATCAATGAGTAAACGAACACGAAAGGTGTGTGTGGCTACACCGAAAGTATCAAAGTCTTAAACATTATTCTTAGGAGAGTGGAAATATCACAGAAGACGGCTAGTACACAGCATTGATCAAGGCTAGCTTGCCATAAGCACAAAAGCGCGTTGCTGGGATAAACATTAAAGGTTGTCGGGTAGCAAAACCAGCTGCTCCACGTGGTCAGACAGAGGTCGTTCCCATCTAGCTGAAACGACTTCTCCGGCCATAGAAAATGCCCTCTCACTTGGGACTGAAGTGACAGGCACTGCGAGGTACTTCGTGCTCACCTTTGAGAGACTGGGGTATCTGGAAGAACCCACGGTCTGCCACCAGTCGCATGGGTCACTGTCTCGTTTCAACAATGCCTCCTCTGAGTAAGCCGCAAACTCTCATTCTGCGCCAGAAACTCGTTCAGTTTCCGCAGCATTCCTGACTAAATTGTCAAATGCATTCCAGACATTAGAAGACTGCTGTGCACAGAGTTCTGGCCTCTCCTTCTTAGCTTCTGGGTCAGGAGCACACAGGGACAGCTGTGGAAGCACTAAATGTTTCCTGTCTTGGCTCTGAATATGGTGGATTTGAAGCGCGAGTCCAAAAACATGTTCAAGCATGCTTCCTTGTCATCTGCATACAGGGGGAACCTTGATTTGACCGAACATGCCAGGGCTGCATGAAATCCAGTAGTATACCAGGCAAAGTCGGCAAGATTATGCAGCATCCCAAAAATGAGTGGTAGTTGAGCTTAAAGTGATGGATATGTTTCCGTACTGGCGATAACAGTGGCTTCAAAGAATGGCTTGAGTGTTTCTACCTACATTCCTGTGAACTGATTCCATCAATGCTGTTGTCCGAAGTGGCAAGGTCCACAGTGACTGCCTCCTTTAGTTCCAAGAAACGAGACAGCATTCTGGCTGTTCAGTCTGGTTTCTGCATCTTCTACCAGACGGAGAGGATGTTTGCCTGCTTTCTTTCTTGTATTCTTCCAGCCTTTTTTTTGTGTGCTGATGAACTGTGCTTATAGTGGCCAACAATTTGTCTGGCCTTCTTGCACAGACGACGATCAATGGGTGGCGTACGAGGTCTTGCGTCATTAAAGGTACACTGAAGAGGAATCTGAACTTGTCTTTTTGCCGCGGGAACTTGATCTACACGTTCCGAGCATTCTTAGAAACTGCGATTTACTGCCCTGTGTGGCCGATTTCCCCAATTAAATTGAATTAACGTCCGGCTCCCACCTTTTTTCTTTAATTCTGCCTCGTACGATGGGCGGAGTCGACCAACGCGTGGAGAGCCTTTCACCCAGTCCCGTGGCGGCTTGCCGCTCTGCCATCGGCGGAGTAATACATAGTAGTCCGTAGTAGCAAATAGTCCGCGCATATTTTTATTTCTTCGGGCTTATTTTGCGGCTATATTATCAGCGAATTAAACTATTTATTCACGGAAACCTAAAAAAACAAAATAAAGCGAAAGCAAAGCCTCCACGGGACTGAGTGAAAGGCGCTCCACGCGTTGGTCGACTCCGCCCACCGTACGAGGCAGAATTTAAAAAAAAAGGCGGGAGCCAGACGTTAATTCGTTTTAATTGGGGAAATCGGCCACACAGGGCAATAAATCGAAGTTTCTAAGAATGCTAGGAACGTGTAGATCGAGTTCCCGCGGCAAAAAGACGAATTCAGATTCCTCTTCAGTGCACCTTTAAGGGCTAGCTGCAAGGTGTGGGTGAAACACGAACAGTCATTCCACGGGAACCTCCTGACAGTGGCACGGATGTTGCGCCCATTATCTGTCTTGATGTACTTTTCACACTTGTCGGGTATCCCCCACCCGTTGCACACCTGATCCATCACAGCTGCAATGTATTCAGCACGCTGACTGTCAGCCCTATGACGCACGTGAACTGCTCTATTTGAAAACGAGGAGTTAGGAGGTGGCAAGTGAAGCTCGTGTTGCTTTCGTTCGCTCGCGA
This sequence comes from Amblyomma mixtum, assembly GCF_055824585.1. NCBI lineage: Eukaryota > Metazoa > Arthropoda > Arachnida > Ixodida > Ixodidae > Amblyomma > Amblyomma mixtum. Next base: position 148,984,191 of record NC_143015.1, read on the forward strand.
TGTCTACATGTCACTGATGAAGGTAGCAGCCGCAGTTCCGCCTTCAAAACCGTCGCTGAGCTCCATTTTCACCTTCTTCCGCGTATCGTCATCCATGCGCGTGGAACAAGCACCCACGAAAGTGTAGAGCACGACGTTAGGCGGTAGATTTCAATCAATCAATCAATCAATCAATCAGGTTTATTTTCACATCAAGGATGTGGGGAGCGGGGACAAAAAGCCTATAGAGGCTTGACGGAGGTCCCCGCCCCCTACAGCAACTACATTGTGCACAAAAACCCACAATCACACAACGGTACATTATATTTTTGACGGAACAGCGCAAAACACCGGGACAAGAGACAAGCGCTGTATCTCTTGTCCCGGTGTTTTGCGCTGTTCCATCTAAAATGAATAACCAACATGCCCAAGTTGCTGTCCGGGTACATTATATGTTATGCCTGTGACATATTTAAAACAAAAGCACATTGCATCGAAAATAAACACGTTCAGGGCATCAAAAAACACATAACCATCAAACATATCACGTAAAGAGGGAAGGCATAAAAGCAGGCTGAGTTAGTACACTAAAGAAAGAAACTATATGCTGTTACTCTTCACTAATTACAGTTCTTCACAAATTGTTTAAAATGGATGGGATATTATAGGACAGCATTTGTCTGCCGTAGTTAGTTCTAAACTTGGAAAAGGAGCTCTCAAAAGCTTCAACCCGCAGTCTTCAACAACACTGCAGGGCTGAAAATCAAACACCACCATGGCAGGGACCTTGCTATTTAGTGCTTGCATCCTCTTTTCTGAAAGCGGCTCTGTCAAATGCACAAAGTCGGTCACAGTCTGCTTATCTTTCTCCAGCACACCTGCAGCCATCTTTCGATACTGTTTCATCTTGGTCGCATACAGTTTCAAATGGTTGGCAAGTGGCTTTTTCGTACCTGTGGGCGTTTGAAGCACTTTGCTGTACGCCATGCACTCCGCCGTTGATGTTGATGTCTTCACACAGTATTTCCATACGACACACTTTCCTTTTTGTTTCAGCGTCATGTCCACATTGTTTGCCAGCTTCTCAGGTGGCTTTCTACAACGTTGCTTTGTCATGGCACGAACCACAGTCGTACGTGCAGTCGCATGTATGGCCATAAAGATGCTCACCAACACAGTCAGCTATGGCATGGCCCAATGTTATGCATGGCTCTGGGCGCCGCCATGTTGCTATGTCGATAGGACATGCGGACCAAAATGACTGCCGGTGCTCGCAGTAGAATATTATTCAGCTAATTACGAATATTCGCGTCGGATTGAATGTTTGAAACAACACGAATACTTGGTTTTAGAATCGAATACGAATACTAAAAATATGATATTTGAATTATATTAGAAAATTTCTAATATTCGAGTGCCATTGAGGGCTCGCGACCAAGCGTGAGTGCGGCTGGCGTTCTGCCCATCGTTGCCAAAACGGTTGTGCGCTGCCTGAGCAGAAATCAAGCCAGACTGCCCACGAATCTTCCAGACTGATCCTTGTCCAATGCCTGCTTTGTCTCAAAGACCAATCTTTATGCTTGCCCATTCGTGGCCGTATGATAGGGCGTAATGTGCATTACCTGGTTGTTTAGGAAATCTTCCATCTCCGTGGAAACAAAAGATGGGCCTTTGTCCATTACCGGCCTTTCGGGAATGCCGAAAGTTGAGAACAGGTTCTGCAGCTACCGATCGAAGTCGGCCACGATATGTTAAAGGGGCTGCGAAACACTGCCTAGCGGAATACCGGCTATACTTCAGGTGGGTTCTTTATGTCGCACAGATGCTGACTCAGAAAGAATTACAGGAATCGACGCACAGGAACGGGAGTTATTCAGTGGAGAAATTTCAAAATACAAGCAAACAAAACGCTGCCCTCAACTCGATTTTGGCGGGGCTTCCCACTCCTATTTCGCTCTCCCAATGACGGCACCTGGCGCAACCAATCAAAACAGCCAGCCAGAGCACGTCGCGGAAGTTTGTACTCCATGGTTGCCTGCTCTCTGTGAGACTGGCAGCGTTGTTTCCATGCCAGAGCGCCCCTGGTGGTGTATTTTTATTTTACTTGCTTTGCAGGGCTTTTATCTAAGACAAACAAGTTGTTTTTGTTGATCTAATATAAAACGCAGACAGGTGACAAAATGTGTCTCTATTTATTCACACAATTTGCAGGATATTTACTGTTTGTCCGGTCATCAAGCTCGCGCCAGGTGATGTCATATCCGCTGCTAAAAACCCGCCACTGTGTGGCGACACCATCAGAGCCATGAAGTTGTTTTTGGGAGGACATTAAAATATTAAAAAACGGAATGTACGCGGTATTACCGACGCTAATAGCACCATTATAACTCACTGTATGCAATCAACAGGCAAAACAGTTAACCAAGATTGTGTTTCTGGGCCCCTTTAAGCATGTAGCGCGCTTCCAACTTCTTGCTGTGTGCGTCAGCAACAATTAGCAGCATCTTTCCCTCCATGCGGCCAGCAAAGTCGGCGTGCATTGTGTGCAGTGGTGTTGTTGCGTGCTTCCAATTGGGAGATGCGGCTTTAGGTGATGTTCTTTGGTGCTGGCAGCAGGCCACACAACTTTTGACCAGTCGCGCTGTGTCGTTGTCGACGCCGGGCCACCACAAATAGCCTCGAGCCCATGCTTTCATAGCTACTAAGCCCCCGTGACCTGCGTTGTTTCAAGTCAAGCATGTCTTTTCTCGCTTTCGTCTGAATGACCAGTCTGGCACCTCTGGTAAGGCGACCTTCTTGTAGCTAAAACTCACGTCCAAGTTTTGTGAAAGCAGGAAATTCCTGTTTGGGCAACCTGTGCAGCTGTCCACCCAAGACAGCTCTCATTACGTGGGATGGCAGTGGGTCTTCCCGGTTGGTTTCCGCGAGTTGACTTGGAAGCCAGCATGAGCATATCTCCATGGGGGCTTGGCTTGTCTACTTGGGCGGGCAGTGGCAGCCTGCTGGGTGTGTCAGCATTTTGATGAGGTCTCCAGTCCTGTACACCAAATCGTAATCGTACGTGGCTAACTTAAGACACCATCGAGTCGTCCTAGGTGAGAGTGCCCGAGGTAATCTTTTCTCCCACGATGTCCAGGAGCAGTTGGTGATCCATTAGTACGATCACGTGCTGGCCTGCAATATGCTGGTGAAACTGGCTCACTCCATAGACTGCCGCGATACCCTCCTTGTCGAGCTGGGAGTAGTTTTCCGTTACGCTTCCCAAAGTTTGTGGCGAGACTGCAATGGGGGAACCTCTCTGCCGGACTTATCTTTCTGAGCAAGAATTGTGCCGCGATGCATCCACGGAGAGGCTTTGTCTCGTCATAATCCGCAAGCACTGTCGAAGAGCAAATCATCCTCTTAAGCTCATCGAAAGCAGCCTGGTGCTTTGTCTTCTACATCCAGGGCATGCTCTTCTTGAGAAACTTGTATAGCTCTGCGGCAACCATAGTTCTGTTTTCTGAAAAATGGTCATAAAATGCCAGAAGCCCTAGGAAAGCCTGCACAGAGGTCTTGTCAGCTGGCTTCAGTGCCTGGACCTTTTTGTCAGTCGTGTGAACACTTTGGTTGCCAATCTTACGGCTCAGAAACTCAACTGAGTTGATGCCGCAGCGGCATTTCTCTTGCTTGAAGCGTAGACCTTTCTCGCTTAGCACCGACAGGACATTGTCTAAGCATTGCGCATGCTCGATAGTGTCCTTCCCACTGACAGTGATATCGCCAAGATAAACACCCAACTCTGGAATTCCCACCAGTGTCGTCTCCATCATACGCTGGAAGATGGCTGGTGCAACAGATATTCTGAAAGGAAGCCGTTTTACCTTGAACAATCCTTTGGTGGTGTTGAAGGTGAGCAGCGCGGCTGTCTCGTCGTCGACCTTTAGCTGTTGATAGGCCTGGCACTGATCCAGAGTTGAGAAGTTGGTCCCACCACGCAACACAACTTTGCGAATACTTCTGCAGTTGTCGGTAGCGGGCACGCAGTCTTCTCGACTACTGGGCAGTAGCTTGTGAAGTCTGCAGCTACAAGGTCGTCCAAATTATGTGCTCCATAATGAACTGACACTGCGAGTTTTTTCTTTTTTTGATCGTCTGACAGTCATTATTCTTCCGCTCATGTTCGTGGCTCCGTCAGAAGTTTGCGCTCTGCAGCCAGGAAGTGGAAGTCCAACCGTGTTCAATAACTCCGTCACGAGTTCTGCGGTTGTGGCTCTTTTTGTGTTCGCAAAGTGCAGAGACCCAGGAGAACCTCATCTGGCCTGAGGTGCTTATGAACGCAGAACACTCATTTGCTTTGCTGCTGAGCAGCAGGGACATCCTGCATCCCATCTGCAATTGTGGCGTAGTTGGTTGTAGGAACGACACTGCACAGTGTTTCACGCACTGTCTCTGCAAAATGGTTACCGTATTTACACAGTTGTAAGTCGACTCGAATATAAGGGGGGACATGGGTCCTAGATCGTTTTTTTTTATTTACAGACCAAATGCAATGAAACTGCACAGACTTATTCAGTTTTTTCTGCTGATTTCTAATATGAAACTTGTTTATTTCTAGACCAATTAGTTCCTTAGATATTATATATATCATGCCATTGTCTGTTGAAACAATAGAAAAGAAATGGGCCACCAGAAATTTAATTTTAATGTGTGGGTAGATACTACAATGTGTGAGGAATGCAACGCTGAAAGCAGTTTTCAGTTTCTTGTCCGTGTGGACAAATGGGCTTAGTAGTTAGTTTCATGTGTGTCATGTTTTCTGGCACTGTATGTCTGGTCAACTCACTTGAAAACTAACTACTATTAAGCCCATTTGTCCACACGGACAAAAAACTGAAAACTGCTTCCAGCGTTGCATTCCTCACACATTGTAGTATCTACCCACACATTAAAATTAAATTTCTGGTGGCCCATTTTTTTTCTATTGTTTCAGCAGACAATGTTATGATATATATTAATATCTCAGGAACTAATTGGTCTAGAAATAAACAAATTGTATATTTGAAATCAGCAGAAAAAACTGAATACGTCTGTGCAGTTTCATTGCATTTGGTCAGTAAATAAAAAAAAATGCTCTAAGACCCATGTCCCCCCATAAGTCGACCCTCCCAAATCAGGGAGTCCGAAGAAAAAACAAGGCATACTGGCATTACAAAACAAAAATTTATTGCCTTGCATAGTAGCGAGACTACTCATCCCCACTGTTGTCATCATCCTCACTGGATGTGCTGTTGTCATCATTGCTGCTGGGGTCCCACAGCACATCGTCTTCAAGTGAAATTCCGCACTTTGCAAACAACTTCATCACGACATCGCATGGTACAGCCGCCCATGCAGAAAGTACCCACCCGCACATGGCCGCCAGGGAGGCTCTTTTGACACGGCGTGGCCTTCGGCTGCAAATGCTTGAAAGGCTTGTTCACGCCAACGTCTAGGGGATACAGCTGCCCCGTCAAACTGCCGCGAATCACGAGCATGTCTGTCTGCTCCCTCCGCAGCTCCGCTTTCACCTTGTCAGTAAGATGGCCTCGAAAGGAATCCAGCACAAGAAGGTTGGAGATGTGAATTCTAAGTGATGCCCCCGGCCTCAGAAGCCACACCAGATGGTACCACTCCACCACCATGTCGGCGGTCATGTAGCCCTTCTCATTCACGCGCACGATGACACCTTTCGGGAACGCTTCCGATGGCATTGCCTTTCTTTTGAAGATGATGTGTGGACGCAGCTTCATGCCATCTGCCAAACATGACAGCATGACGATGAACCTAAGCTTCTCATTTCCTGTTGTAAGGAGTTTAACGTCGCAAGCTCCCTTCATGTTGTTTGTCATATCGAAGTATACGGGGGTTTCATCAGCATTGCCAATCTGGCTGAGCTAGTATTGTTGCGAGTCGCGAAGTTTGAGGAAGTGCCTATGGCAGGCAGGGTATGTGGCAGGCAGCTTCTGGCACACGCTTGTACGCCGACGAAGAGAGAAGTCAGCCCTCTTCATAAATTTAGATGCCCAAGCCGTGCTAGCTCTGAAGTCTGTTCTTGGAGTCCCCGCTTCCGCAGCGAAGACACGGGCTTGTTCTGCGATCATTTCGCATGTCACTGGAAGAGCGCAATCCCGTATCTGAGTGACATACACTGCAAGCTTGGCCTCCAGCTCCCGAAAACATCCCGACTTCGTCCCGTGGAAACCTGTTCGCTTCGCATCACAGCTGAAAATCTTGCCTCGCCACCATCGCCACTTCCGCACCACCCGTTCAGATACGTTGAATTTTCGGCCCGCCGCGCAGTTTTTGGTCTCTTCTGCAAATATAATCACCACCCTCTTGAACGCTGCTGTGAAATTTCAAAGAAGCAACACAGCAATACTTTTCTGTTAATCTCTGTTTTCACGACAGCAGGACAAATAAGTTGTGCTCACCTGCGAAATCTGATCCCAGTTTTGTAGGTGCAAAAACTAAAAAATGTCAAGAAAAACAGCCCTTGAGCCATTTACTCCGTTGCATGGGTTGCCTGCATTTCCTTTTTGTTAGGAAACTTTTTTTGTTGGTCTCACTTGTGCAATACACTGCTCACAATTTTTCTAAGAGTAGTTTCATTTCCCCTGCTGTCCACTCACAACCATGGCCTGCAGACACGAAAAACACAAAGCAGTACTGAGACACTTCCTGGCATAGTATAGCTTCTAGTTTATGTGTAGCATATTACAGTTCCCAGTGTATAGCAGTTCCAAAACAGCAGTGGCGATTAATAACCAGAAAATGTCATCACGCTGCGCACATATAAAGATGAGAGCGACTTTCAGTGAGCTTACATATCCCCCTCATGATGCCTTCAGTTTAGAGCCAGTGACACACTCCAGCTGAGTGACGTTAATGTGACGTAATTCTGAGACATTATAATGTACCTTGGGCACTGTTACGGTAACATCACATTTTGTTGCGCAAAGTTGCATGGCAGTTGTTACAGGCAATGGTGAGGCAACATTTTGCATTAGTTGGACAACCCTACCATTGTACCCATCATCAATTTTAGCTAGGATGGTTACTCAGACTTCTAGTTTCCTTTACACATGTTAATAAACGTCTCTTACCTTTAGGCTTTGGTAGCAGTCATTCATACTCAAAGTAACAGAATTAGTGTCCGAGGAAAGGCCCCCAGAATTCTCCAGTATCACACCATGGACTCTTTTCAGCTCACCTTAAGCAGATTGAAACAAAATAAATGAGACTAATTTCAGTGTCTTTAACAAAGAAAGTCTCATGAACATGCATGAAGAAATCTGCAGAAATGAGAGATGGGCAATCTGCAAAAATGAGAGACCACAAGATTATTGCATAGTCTCAGCAGCCACAGCAACACCATGGCCCAGTAGACAATAAATAGAACAATACTGAGCAGCTCAGAGCCAGTTCAGTTCTTTTCCTTCCCTACTGTTCAAATAGATAATTCGAATAAGTGGTATCAGTTCCTGATTTCACAATGATCAAGTGTGGCACATAAACAATGCCATGCCAACCATATGAATTTCTTGTAGTTTGTAGGCTTTGGTAGCAATCATTCATACTCAAAGTAACAGGATTAGTGTCCAAGGAAAGGCCCCCCAGAATTCTCCAGTATCACACCATGGACTCTTTTCAGCTCACCTTAAGCAGATTGAAACAAAATAAATGAGACTAATTTCAGTGTCTTTAACAAAGAAAGTCTCATGAACATGCATGAAGAAATCTGCAGAAATGAGAGATGGGCAATCTGCTAAAGTGAGAGACCACAAGATTATTGCATAGTCTCTGCAGCCACAGCAAGAGCATGGCCCACTAGACATCAAATAGAACAATACTGAGCAGCTCAGAGCCAGTTCAGTTCTTTTCCTTCCCTCCTGTTCAAATAGATGATTCAAATCAGTGGTATCAGTTCCTGATTTCACAATGATCAAGTGTGACAGATAAACAATGCCATGCCAACCATATGAATTTCTTGCAGTTTGTAGGCTTTGGTAGCAATCAGTCATACTCAAAGTAACAGAATTAGTCTCCGAGGAAAGGCCCCCAGAATTCTCCAGTATGACACCATGGACTCTTTTCAGCTCACCTAAAGCAGACTCAACAAAATAATCGAGACTAATCTCAGTGTCTTGAATACTGAAAGTCCATGAACATGCATGAAGAAATCTGCAGAAATGAGAGATGGGCAATCTGCAAAAGTGAGAGACCACAAGATTATTGCATAGTCTCTGCAGCCACAGCAAGAGCATGGCCCACTAGACATCAAATAGAACAATACTGAGCAGCTCAGAGCCAGTTCAGTTCTTTTCCTTCCCTACTGTTCAAATAGATGATTCAAATCAGTGGTATCAGTTCCTGATTTCACAATGATGAAGTGTGACAGATAAACAATGTCATGCCAACCATATGAATTTCTTGCAGTTTGTAGGCTTTGGTAGCAATCATTCATACTCAAAGTAACAGAATTAGTCTCCGAGGAAAGGCCCCCAGAATTCTCCAGTATGACACCATGGACTCTTTTCAGCTCACCTAAAGCAGACTCAACAAAATAAACGAGACTAATCTCAGTGTCTTGAATACTGAAAGTCCATGAACATGCATGAAGAAATCTGCAGAAATGAGAGATGGGCAATCTGCAAAAGTGAGAGACCACAAGATTATTGCATAGTCTCTGCAGCCACAGCAAGAGCATGGCCCACTAGACATCAAATAGAACAATACTGAGCAGCTCAGAGCCAGTTCAGTTCTTTTCCTTCCCTACTGTTCAAATAGATGATTCAAATCAGTGGTATCAGTTCCTGATTTCACAATGATCAAGTGTGACAGATAAACAATGCCATGCCAACCATATGAATTTCTTGCAGTTTGTAGGCTTTGGTAGCAATCATTCATACTCAAAGTAACAGAATTAGTCTCCGAGGAAAGGCCCCCAGAATTCTCCAGTATGGCACCATGTACTCTTTTCAGCTCACCTAAAGCAGACTCAACAAAATAAACGAGACTAATCTCAGTGTCTTGAATACTGAAAGTCCATGAACATGCATGAAGAAATCTGCAGAAATGAGAGATGGGCAATCTGCAAAAGTGAGAGACCACAAGATTATTGCATAGTCTCTGCAGCCACAGCAAGAGCATGGCCCACTAGACATCAAATAGAACAATGCTGAGCAGCTCAGAGCCAGTTCAGTTCTTTTCCTTCCCTACTGTTCAAATAGATGATTCAAATCAGTGGTATCAGTTCGATTTCACAATGATCAAGTGTGACAGATAAACAATGCCATGCCAACCATATGAATTTCTTGCAGTTTGTAGGCTTTGGTGGCAATCATTCATACTCAAAGTTACAGAATTAGTCTCCGAGGAAAGGCCCCCAGAATTCTCCAGTATGGCACCATGTACTCTTTTCAGCTCACCTAAAGCAGACTCAACAAAATAAACGAGACTAATCTCAGTGTCTTGAATACTGAAAGTCCATGAACATGCATGAAGAAATCTGCAGAAATGAGAGATGGGCAATCTGCAAAAGTGAGAGACCACAAGATTATTGCATAGTCTCTGCAGCCACAGCAAGAGCATGGCCCACTAGACATCAAATAAAACAATACTGAGCAGCTCAGAGCCAGTTCAGTTCTTTTCCTTCCCTACTGTTCAAATAGATGATTCAAATCAGTGGTATCAGTTCGATTTCACAATGATCAAGTGTGACAGATAAACAATGCCATGCCAACCATATGAATTTCTTGCAGTTTGTAGGCTTTGGTGGCAATCATTCATACTCAAAGTAACAGAATTAGTCTCCAAGGAAAGGCCCCCAGAATTCTCCAGTATGGCACCATGTACTCTTTTCAGCTCACCTAAAGCAGACTCAACAAAATAAACGAGACTAATCTCAGTGTCTTGAATACTGAAAGTCCATGAACATGCATGAAGAAATCTGCAGAAATGAGAGATGGGCAATCTGCAAAAGTGAGAGACCACAAGATTATTGCATAGTCTCTGCAGCCACAGCAAGAGCATGGCCCACTAGACATCAAATAGAACAATACTGAGCAGCTCAGAGCCAGTTCAGTTCTTTTCCTTCCCTACTGTTCAAATAGATGATTCAAATCAGTGGTATCAGTTCGATTTCACAATGATCAAGTGTGACAGATAAACAATGCCATGCCAACCATATGAATTTCTTGCAGTTTGTAGGCTTTGGTAGCAATCAGTCATACTCAAAGTAACAGAATTAGTCTCCGAGGAAAGGCCCCCAGAATTCTCCAGTATGACACCATGGACTCTTTTCAGCTCACCTAAAGCAGACTCAACAAAATAATCGAGACTAATCTCAGTGTCTTGAATACTGAAAGTCCATGAACATGCATGAAGAAATCTGCAGAAATGAGAGATGGGCAATCTGCAAAAGTGAGAGACCACAAGATTATTGCATAGTCTCTGCAGCCACAGCAAGAGCATGGCCCACTAGACATCAAATAGAACAATACTGAGCAGCTCAGAGCCAGTTCAGTTCTTTTCCTTCCCTACTGTTCAAATAGATGATTCAAATCAGTGGTATCAGTTCCTGATTTCACAATGATCAAGTGTGACAGATAAACAATGCCATGCCAACCATATGAATTTCTTGCAGTTTGTAGGCTTTGGTGGCAATCATTCATACTCAAAGTAACAGAATTAGTCTTCGAGGAAAGGCCCCCAGAATTCTCCAGTATGGCACCATGTACTCTTTTCAGCTCACCTAAAGCAGACTCAACAAAATAAACGAGACTAATCTCAGTGTCTTGAATACTGAAAGTCCATGAACATGCATGAAGAAATCTGCAGAAATGAGAGATGGGCAATCTGCAAAAGTGAGAGACCACAAGATTATTGCATAGTCTCTGCAGCCACAGCAAGAGCATGGCCCACTAGACATCAAATAGAACAATACTGAGCAGCTCAGAGCCAGTTCAGTTCTTTTCCTTCCCTACTGTTCAAATAGATGATTCAAATCAGTGGTATCAGTTCGATTTCACAATGATCAAGTGTGACAGATAAACAATGCCATGCCAACCATATGAATTTCTTGCAGTTTGTAGGCTTTGGTGGCAATCATTCATACTCAAAGTAACAGAATTAGTCTCCGAGGAAAGGCCCCCAGAATTCTCCAGTATGGCACCATGTACTCTTTTCAGCTCACCTAAAGCAGACTCAACAAAATAAACGAGACTAATCTCAGTGTCTTGAATACTGAAAGTCCATGAACATGCATGAAGAAATCTGCAGAAATGAGAGATGGGCAATCTGCAAAAGTGAGAGACCACAAGATTATTGCATAGTCTCTGCAGCCACAGCAAGAGCATGGCCCACTAGACATCAAATAGAACAATACTGAGCAGCTCAGAGCCAGTTCAGTTCTTTTCCTTCCCTACTGTTCAAATAGATGATTCAAATCAGTGGTATCAGTTCGATTTCACAATGATCAAGTGTGACAGATAAACAATGCCATGCCAACCATATGAATTTCTTGCAGTTTGTAGGCTTTGGTGGCAATCATTCATACTCAAAGTAACAGAATTAGTCTCCGAGGAAAGGCCCCCAGAATTCTCCAGTATGGCACCATGTACTCTTTTCAGCTCACCTAAAGCAGACTCAACAAAATAAACGAGACTAATCTCAGTGTCTTGAATACTGAAAGTCCATGAACATGCATGAAGAAATCTGCAGAAATGAGAGATGGGCAATCTGCAAAAGTGAGAGACCACAAGATTATTGCATAGTCTCTGCAGCCACAGCAAGAGCATGGCCCACTAGACATCAAATAGAACAATACTGAGCAGCTCAGAGCCAGTTCAGTTCTTTTCCTTCCCTACTGTTCAAATAGATGATTCAAATCAGTGGTATCAGTTCGATTTCACAATGATCAAGTGTGACAGATAAACAATGCCATGCCAACCATATGAATTTCTTGCAGTTTGTAGGCTTTGGTAGCAATCAGTCATACTCAAAGTAACAGAATTAGTCTCCGAGGAAAGGCCCCCAGAATTCTCCAGTATGACACCATGGACTCTTTTCAGCTCACCTAAAGCAGACTCAACAAAATAAACGAGACTAATCTCAGTGTCTTGAATACTGAAAGTCCATGAACGTGCATGAAGAAATCTGCAGAAATGAGAGATGGGCAATCTGCAAAAGTGAGAGACCACAAGATTATTGCATAGTCTCTGCAGCCACAGTAAGAGCATGGCCCACTAGACATCAAATAGAACAATACTGAGCAGCTCAGAGACAGTTCAGTTCTTTTCCTGCCCTTCTGTTCAAATAGATGATTCGAATAAGTGGTATCAGTTCCTGATTTCACAATGATCAAGTGTGACACATTAACAACGTCATGCCAACCATGTGAATTTCTTGTAGTTTTGCCAACTCCACAGGGATGTCGGCTGTTGTTTCTTTGCAACTGACTATAGTATAGGTTTCTTCACATCCTTCATAATTTTGTGCAGACACTAAAGTAGTGGTTTGATCAGCCAAGCCACACGTACACACACACATATTTGAAAAGTTTGAAAAGTATTTATTTGAAGTGTCTCTTCATACACTTACTTCAGGAAGAAGGCCAAAAGGCGTGGTGCCTGATGAGGGCCTTCCTCCCTGGGGTAAGCAAGCTGCATTCGGCGTGTACAAACAAAATAAACAAATACAATAAATGTAGCGGTCACCATGACACTTGTTGGCATGTTAAAAAGAAAACAAACAAAAGAAACTGTGCAGCAATGTTACAGTAGCTTCAAAGTTGTTTAGATGCATGATGTTGGATTACAGGGAGGTATAAAAGGGAAAAAATACCTATATAATCATGTTAACTGTTATCGATTTACAGTATGTGACAGGATGTACCGGGTAGTCAGGCAGCCAACAGTGCAATCACTTTTCTCTTGAATATTTTTCGACTTCTGCGTTGATAGAGGAGGTCATGAAAATTTGTTTTCTTTCAAAAAGGTAGTCATTTGGTATCTAATCGTTTTGAACCCGTAGTTTGTTCTTGTTTTTGGTGCTCTTATTGTCATGTGCCGAAGGGGATATGGGTTTTGTGGTAGCTCTGGTGTTGCAAAAAAATCTAAGGTTCAAGATGAATTCGGTTATGTCTCAAGCGCTGGCCGAAGAGTTTTTAATTGAAAAACTGTGAATAGCCCCAAGCTGTTCCACCACGGGGTCGTGCTCTCCAAGTAACCTATATTAGCAGTTGCTCGTATGGCCTTTTTTTGTAGCAAAAAACAAAGCATTTAAATTAGTCTGTGTTGAGTCTCCCCATATCAGCGAACAATAGTGGAGGTGCGAATGAATTAAACTGAAATGAAGTTGCTTTTTGAGCCATATTGGTAATAGAAGCCTGAATTTGTTTAGAAGGCCCGCTCTGTTCGTGCGAAGCTGGGTGCGCAGCCCCCCCCCCCCCCCACCCATCTCCCTTTGTGCAGCATCTTTTGGGCCCTCAAGCATGAATGAATGAATGAACTTTATTTCCATCATCATGGGGCCTCACGGTCGGCTCTCAGCACCGGAGACCGTGGAGAGAGTCTTGTGGTAAGCTGTCTCCGCCTGACGGATGATGAGTCTTTGCTGATCCGGGTCGGGGCTTCGGATCAGCTCTTCCCAGGTGGCCAGGCCTGGGGTGATTTGTGATTTGGCCCCAGGAGAATCCTGACACTCCCAAATTAGCCGATTTTGCGAAATCATTCTGTGGCAGCTACTGCACAGCTTCCGGCTCCCCAGTGTCTTCATCGTGTAGTATGAAGTAGGGAAAGAATCTGTTGGCCTGAAGCCTCCTGCAGGCCCTGCACCCCTTGGGAGTGAGTGACCTATCCGGAAGTGAGAGTGTTCTCCTCCCTATCCAGTCTTGGTGTTTTCAGTTATTTCTTTATACGTTATGAGAGGGTCTTTATTCCCACTCAGGGGCACTTCCAAAGCAGCTCGGATGTACAATTCTCGAGCGAGGCTGTGAGCAGCCTCATTTTCCGGAATGCCCTCACGAGCAGGAACCCATGTGAGGGAGACCTCTCTGCTTGAGGGGTATCTTCTTAGTAATTTGGCGGCCTGACTGGAGACCACCCCCTTGGAAAAGTTGTGAACAGCTGCCTTACTGTCAGACAAGATGATCTTGGCTTTGGTACTGACACACGCAAGGGCAATAGCAGCCTCCTCTACCGCACTCCTAGTATTAATCGATGCTACCGTCACTTTCTCCCCACCCCTCAGTCGGGTGCTTTTACTTTCGAACCTTGGAACAGTACGGCAGCTGGTAGTTACAAGATTGCCAGACAGGAGCCCCCTGACACCCGCCAAATCGGATTGTGGGTAGGATCTATACGGGGCAAATTTTTAACAATTTTTTATTTCAAACACTGTCAGAGATACCGTATTTTCCGGTGTATAAGACGCACCCTTGTATAAGACGCACCTGCCATATATGCAAGCTGTCACTGAAAAAGTTCGTATATAAGACGCACCCGTGTATAAGACGCACCCCAGTTTACCCAGTTAGGCTAGTGAGGCTTAATTAAACACGCTTGCGCGACTATTGCGAAATGCACCGTACCTGTGAGCAATTCTTAGCCAACGCTAAGTGATCAAAAAAGGCAACACTCATGCCATACCCGTCCACGTTTTAGCAAAAAAGAAAGAAAAAACGATACAGCTCCCCATATGTCCATAACAACATTTTATTTCTACTTGAAACCTTCGAAGTCTTCATCTTCAGATGCGCTATCAAAAGGTTCACCCATTTCTGGAAGCAACTCGGCTGAAACATGCACTACGTACACGGAGCAAGAAAAGTTGCAAAGGGTGACTAAAAAAGAACGCCGGCTTGTCTTGACAATGGCGAGAAGCACGATTGTCACCATCTTTTGGCGCTTCTCATTACTTTTGCTTGGGGCCTCCGAAACAGCCGTGCGTTTGTGATCCCGGAAGTCGTCATCCCCGCCGTTTCATGATAAAGATCACCTAGAATGTCGCGCACGGCGGTCCCGGTATTGAAGTATTAACCGTGTTACAACCACGTTATTGGTAGTGACATTTTTTAGGTGAAAAAAGATTGAGCATGAACCGGAGTAATCGATGAACTCGCAAAAAAAAAAGATGAAAAATTCGCATATAAGACGCACCCTTGTATAGGACGCACCAGCAAGATTTTCGAAAAAAAGCTGCGTCTTATACACCGGAAAATACAGTACATTGGTGCGATCTGCGCAGGTGGATTGCAAAGCAAGGTGCACATAATGTATATTGTAGAGCTCAATAATTAGGCAATTAATTAAGCAAAGTTTTGAATCAACTTTTTTATTTTTTATTTTATGGGGCATGATTATATTGGGAAAATGAAGGCTGTCAACATCGAAGGTGAGCGCAGATCTTTAATTTTCTTTATCAGGAATGTGGCTCCAATTATCGAACATTGAGTTGGCTTTTCTGCATTACACATTTATAAAATGCTCTCGCTTGCATTTCTCACCCCACGAAGACAGACGCCATTTGTGCATTTTATCACAGAAGCGGTCAACGTGATTGTGGTGGTGATACTACATGCAGTGACACCATTTTGTAAATATGCAAAGCAGGAACGCCAACTCAGTGAGGTTTAAAATGTGCAATTTCGCTGTCCAATTTTTTTTAATCACACTGCGAATAAAATAATTTAAAGACGGCGCTCACTTTCGATGTAGGCAGTTTTCAGTTTCGCAATATGATATTGCCCCTGAAGTCAAAAATAAGAAAGCTGATTAGTTTACTGGATTTAATTAAACATCTAATTATTGGGCTCTATCACATACACAATGTCCACGTTGCTGTACAGTACACCTGCACAGACATATCTCTGACAGTTTTTCAAACAAAAATCTGTAAACGGTTAAACAAATCATCCTGCATGCACATACGCTCACATAAGCGCGCGTGCTAGTTGACTTCAACCAATCATCTATCTTTTTCCCCTTTTCTACAGCTGAGGAAAAAAAAATCCCAATTTCAGTGAAGCTGCACACTCATTTTTTCTGAAGTTTCTGACAAATGCAGTCACCCTAATTCAACAGGGCAAAAGAGCAAACTCCTGAACGGATGCCGACTGAGAAGTCTTCAGTAGCGTGCTATCCCTTCACTTTGGCTCAACAAAGACACGAAACCTAATGCTGGCCCTGTCTGTAAACGTTTGAGGCATGCACAATTTTGGCTTTTTTGGACAGCCCTCCACAACTTGAGACAACAGCAAAGCAAAATTCCAGTGTATTTTCAGTCCCAATTTGCTTTTCCTTTATTTTTATGACACCAGACGCAATCATAGCACCCAACCTCATGAGAATTACTGGAAAAGGGTTTTCGGAGAAAATCAGGGTGGGCACTGGGGCCACCTAGCCCATCTGAGATGTTATGTTGATGTTTATTGTATTAGTACACATTATAACAGAGAGCTCAGTTTTGTTCTCGAAAAATTGGCTGTGGCTTAGCTAAAGTTAAGCCTGGATATCTTGAAGCGAAAAGCTCTCACTGCTTTTCAGCCAACTCCCAAGCTACCAGTTCTGGATCAGTGTTTCTACGCCATCCGACTGTTGCTTCTTCTCCTTCCATGGCGAGTGTCTGCGCCTGTTCTATGGGCAGGCGTGCCTTATACAGTCTCGCCCGGTTATAACGAAGTCGGCGGGAATCGGAAATCACTTCGCTATATCCGCTATTTCGTAATATGCGGACAACGAAAAAAAAATGCAAACGTCGGCATACCGATTTATTGCCGCTGAAAGAAGTCGTCCAGCGTCCCCTGAACACGTTTCGCGAGTGCAGACTTCAGGATTGCGGCTTCCATACCATCCAACTGCGAGTCAAAGATCTGGTCGAACTCGGACTCCCAAGGTACATCTGTAGCGTGTCAACAGCTGCGATGGCCGCTACGGAGGTGACCGGCTTAGGGGCACAACTAGCATCGTCCGGCGTGACCGGCGTGCCATGCGATGCAGTGAAGCAACCTTTCGCTCCGCAGGAGAGCAGACGACGCCACGAAAGGACGCCATCAGCCGAATTTTGCTCTTATTTTCGTGGAAAAAATCGCCTCAAGGACGCAAAAATGTGTTGATTGGCAGATTATTTTTCGGTTGGTATTAAATCTCTTCGTTATATCCGCTGACGCGCTCTTAATTACTTCGTTAAAACCGGACCCAAAATGTATTGAAAATGCAAAAATGGGAATGGGAAATTGAAATCCCTTCGTTATAACTGCTATTTCGCTATAAGTGGCTTCGTTATAGATGGGCTAGACTGTATACCCCACTTTTCAAATGCGCACTGCGCACGGCTGCGGCGAAACATCAAACGCAGAACAGAGGGTCTTTCTCTTTGACTAAAAATGCCCTGCATGAGGCACACACCCTACCCGCGGTTTCACTCAACTGAACCGATGCTAACTCAATGCCTGCCGCGTGGCATCACTTACCGGCTTAAGATCCCGCAAATGCCATAGTCTTTCACAAACGTCACACACGTAGCCGAACGGATTGTTCACAAAGTCTCCCGTGAAGACCTTGGTCGCACTGGCACTTCTGCCTGTTTCTGCGCCGTCTGACTGTTGCTTCTTCTCCTTCCATGGCGAGTGTCTGGGCCGTGCGTGACGTCACTCGCTTTCGCATGCGCAGAAGTGTCAGATGTGTAGTGTGGCTCACGCGAAGCACGGTGTTGGCTAGCCTAGTGAAGCTTTTCGCTTCAAAAAGGTACGGGCTTTTAGTGTAGTCCTGGTAGCAGCTCGCAGAAGTACCAGTCTTTTCGTGCACTTTGGTTAAACTGACCTAGCAGTCACATCACTGCAAGAAGTAGCCAGCAAATTTACGGGTGCCAAGCTACCTGCCAACGAGGCGTTTCATTTTTCAAGCAGTTTCTGTAGAGATAAAGAAAAAGCTGCCAGTTTCTAGCCCATTCTTTCATCACGAATGGTACGTGGCACCATGAACAAGAAAGAAACTTTCAACTATGTCAGTGCAGAAAGTGTGCAAACACCTGTTGGGAGCCTAGAAAGAAGAGAATAGGTGGGAAGGATGTTGCATTTGCATCTCAGATCTGATGGAAAGCAAGTTTTACAAAACAGGAATTGTGAGTTTCCTGATAGACATTCATGACACAATAATATTTGGTGACCAAAAGTTTAGAAAAATTGCAACACTAGTCATAGTCCACCACATTCCAATGCTGCGACTCGAAATTTACAACAGAAAATATGTTCTATCCCTTACTGTTGGGGAACTGCCCGGCCCGACTGCGCCGGAGCAGCCGGAGCACCACCACGTCAAGCACCCGCCACGTACTTCGACCAACCCCTTTATTCACAGTTCATAATGAATATATATACAGATGTACGAGTCAGCTGACCAGATAGGGCGCGTGCCTAGTGCCACCTAGTTTATACAAACATAACTACAGAATACAATACCACAAAATGCAACAGCATTTCCTGCTCCATTTTGACAATGGCAGAATTTTTTAGCCCACTGAAGTTACAGCCCAGGAAGCCTAAGACCCATGGTTGAAGAGCACGCTTTTTAAAGCTATGAAACTGCTCACTTCAATGCGCTGAACAACAGTTTGGTCAGCTTCCTGTAACACCTCGTTAATGGCTCGAAGCTCTTGCAGAAGTCCATTGAAGACTGCATTCCGCTTCTCCGGTTCTTCTCCGGTTGGTTCTTCTTCCTCCTCCTCTTGTTCCTGAGGTAGTGCGCTTGCTACGATGTCTTCTGCAGTCAGCGTGGCGCATGTCTCAACCTGGGAGTCATAGGAGGTACAGTCCTCAAAGGGCAAAAGGCTGCCCGTATACCCAGTCTTTTCGACAATTCTTTCCAGCCACCGGGTTCAATGCTCTCTTCATCACATTCATTTTCCTCCTCATCAGGATTGGCATCGACAGCAGTCCAGTTTGCAGCGTTTAGACCTGCTTTCTGTCAGTAATTCACGATTGTTGTTGGCTTAACAGTCCACCAATCGCCTGTGA
This sequence comes from Amblyomma mixtum, assembly GCF_055824585.1. NCBI lineage: Eukaryota > Metazoa > Arthropoda > Arachnida > Ixodida > Ixodidae > Amblyomma > Amblyomma mixtum. The sequence goes on from NC_143015.1 coordinate 149,003,203, forward strand.
GCATTTCATCTGCTTGTCGCACGTTAATTGGGTCAGGCTTCTGCATTCTCAGATTTATCAGAATGCGCTGCACAAGCCGACGCCTGTAGTGCACCTTCACATTTTTGATAATGCCAAGATCAAGAGGCTGCAAGATTGATGTGCAGTTGGGCGGGAGAAACTCGACTCGGACGTTGCCGAGACGTGTGTCGACTAAGTTGGCCGAGCAATTGTCCAAAATTAACAAAATCTTGCGATTCTTTTTGGCCATTTCATTGTTCACGCCTACAATCCACTTCATAAACAGGTCACGCGATATCCATGCCTTTGAATTATAGGCGTAATCACAAGGCAGCGATGCAAGCCCATTAGAGCACCTTGGGCGGGCGTATCGACCGATGATTAAAGGCTTCATGTTATGGATGCCGAATGAAGATGTTGTCAGCTGGAATGAAAAATAAGTTTCATACAGCAAAATCTACGAAACCGTCTCCTGTTGAATGTGGCAACGTGAAATAAAACAGTCTGCAGGCGTGTTGACAGCGGCACGTGGCATAGGCACCAACAATACATAGCACAGTAAAACAGCAAAATGGTCAACTAACAAAACAAAGCAAGAATGGTCACCTCGGTGGCTCAGTTGTTATGACACTCGGCTGTTGATCCAAAAGACGCGGATTTGATCTCGGCTGCGGTGGTTGAATTCCAATGGAGGCGAAATTCTAGAGGCCCGTGTACTGTGCGATGTCAATGCACATTAAAGAACCCTAGGTGGTTGAAATTATCCGGAGCCATCCACTACAATGTCCCTCATAGCCCGAGTCACTTTGAGACATTAAATAGCGTGAAACCACTAAAAGAAGCCAATTCCTTCTGCAACCACGCAGGGTTCGTACAAGCTATACAGAAAAAAATTCAAGGATATTCAAGGACTTTCAAGGCCCTTCTAGGAGGTTTTCAAGGACTTGCTACGAAGCTGTATTTCGTAGTTTTGAAACACAAAAGTATTTTCAAAAAATAAATATCTTTATTGCACTCAATGTAAAATAACATATCTGTCAAGACACACCAAGGAAAGTTCAAGAGACCTCCTGAAGCTTTGCCTCAATCTCTTTGTTCAGGTTTAACAATTGCTCAGCCTTAGCCTTTGCCGCTTTTCTCATAGAATTTGATTTGGTTATGTAAGTGAGGTCATTGGCTGCTTCCGCCTTTTCAGCATAGTCGTCTGCTGATGCAGTCAGATCGCTAATAGCTGCTTCCAGTATCTTCCTTTTTTTATTGAGGCTGTCAAGCTGGTCCTCAGCACAGCGCTTTTTTGACTGCTTGACACATTCTTGTTCCAGCCTTTTCTGGGCTTCCAAGTAAGCACTATAATGATGCCTTGCAGCTGATACCGCCTTCCTCAAATCTTTTGTGATGACAATGTTAAAGATACCACCTGCTTTTTCCACTGCATCGCACACAATTCGTTGCGAGATGTAAGAGAGGCCTTTCAAGTTCTCTACAGAGATCTGTCGGTTTATGCTAAAGCCTCTCTCAACAGTTGCCTGACCATGGCTTAGCACAAGCAAAGATTTTACAACTTTCCGCAGCTCTGCATAAGAAGCATTGAACTGCAGAAGTTCACTAAAAAAGGTGTCCAGACTGGTGGCTTTCTTGAAAAGTCGCAGTTGATGTTTTTCTTGCAACAGCTCCGTGTACTCTGCAAGTACAGAGTCTCGATGCTGATCTGTCAGCCTCCCTGCCGCAATGAGTGCTTCCAACACTTTCTTGAGGCCTGCCAGGCACTCATTAGGCCTGCAGCACATTTGTCGAGGGTCAAGCGAGGAAAGGCCTCTAACCACTGGGAACCTCAAGGGGCTCTTCTCAAGGACCTTCTTCGTCACTGCGACTAGGAACTGCTTACACTCCATCTTGAACTGAAGTATATCTTTTGCACTTGCATTGCTCTTCTTCAGGATTTGTTCGACTGTGTGACCAACATCCACTTTTTCCAGTGGTGTATGATTCTTTGGGTCCTCTATATCAATTTGCAGCACGCCAGTGATCCCCGTTGCTGAAGACAATGTAGAACACTTGATAAATTTTGTCATTAACTTTCTGACTATCGTCTCCAAGTCTCTTGCCAGAAGAAATAACATTGGTTTGTCAGTTTGGAATTCCATTAGGAATGGCTTCAGTGTGGCAGCAACACTAAGAGCAAAATTCAGCTTTGCCACTACTAATGTGTCCTGAATGAATTCAACAATGTTCTGAAAAGACACACACTTTGGCAGACTCACTTGCTTCTTCCTTGCGGATTCCACAAACTTCTTCACATCACTCCAGAGTTCCAGAGCTCTTTCGATGACAGCCACATTCTCAACCCATCGATGGGCAACATATTTCAGAGGAAATACTGCCTTCCCAGTGAGTGCTGAAAAATCATGCCTCCTTGCAGGGGCATCCTCAAACAGTGCACTCAGACTGGACAAAAGGGTGTCGAGTCCCCACTTGCTCGCTATGACGCCTGCCTTGTAAGCATTGTGCACAGTGGGGAGGCTGCAAGTACCCAAGTCAAGACAGTGGACGTGAAAGTTCTCCTGCAGGTGAGATTGCAGCATCTTGAAGAACTTCAGGTTCACGTTGGGTCCGTCCATTGAGATTTGAAGAATCTTCGCCAGTGGCAACGGTTCTAGTGCACTCAAAAGTTGGTCTTTAATATTCTCAGCCGTTGCGGGCCCCATGAAAACAGATGTGTAGTACTTCGTTACCACCTTTCTGGACGCGTCCCAAAATCTTATGTGCACGTCCATTTGCTTCTCTTGAAGGCATTCGTTAGCAGACTCATCAAAAAGTACGACATAGTTCTCGCACCGCTCTATATCTCGTTGCAGCGATGACAGAAAAAAAGGTCTGAGGCCGTGGCAGGTTATGTAAGCACATTTCTTCTCGCCACATGAGAAGCCTTTAGCGATCTCGCTATCAGGAATCATGCGTTTAAACAACTCGCCTACTTCCGACGACGATCTGTAGGAGCAGTGGGATGTGCCTAACTTCAGCGTCCATAAAATTTCCGCATCTGTTACCAGCTCGTTTACCTTGCACGCGATATTGACGTCAGACGACTGCGATGGAGTATCTACGGGTCGAGCGCTCGCGCTAGCGGAAAAATACTCGCGCACCGAACCTGCCGCTGCTCTCTTCATACAGGCGCTGTGCTTTGCACTCTTCATGTGGCTTTTCAGTGCAGACTTGCCCATAGCAACCAGGTCGAAGCACTTCCCGCATGGTTTGCATTTTGCTCGATGTGGATTCGTAGCGTCCGGTGCCACCCAATCCTTGCAGGCGCTGTTACTGAGCCACGCGCTTTGAAATTTGCACTTTCCGGGCATTTCTGCGGATCGCGGGATTGCTGCAGTCACACGCAGAGAACTGTCTGAACGCACGCTGCACAGAGTAAACATCAGCGTACGCACGTGCAACGCAAAACTATATTCTAGGCACTATAGCAAAACCACGAGACGCCGAACCAACGGCCGGTGATGTCGATGGTGGTGGTGAAAAACTTTAATCAAAGAGAGCTTGAGGGTAAAAAAAAACCCTGCTGCATGGTCGGTATTCTTAGTCCGGGACACCGCATGACGAGGCCCCGTCTCGCTCCCGCTTGACCAGAGCCCTTTGGGACTCCAGTGTGGAGCAGTTGAGGAGGGCAGTCTCCCATACCTCTCGGCTGGGGGTGGGGGAAGGTGAGGATTCTGAGTACATGCCCACACCATGTGAAAGATATCGCAGATCTCTCCACAGTGCGGGCAGCGCCCATCTGTGTTTGGATCAAAGTGTTTTGCTATTGCAGGACAGAGAAGGGTTCCTGTCTGCAGGCGCCGCAGAGTTCGCTCCTCCGCCTTACTCAGCCCCTTGGCAGGTGCCGGGTAGAGACGGTGGCTGTCGCAATAATAAATTAGGATTTCGCGGAACCGCAGAAGCGGTTTATGAGCTTCTGAGCCATGAGAGCTAGGATGAGGAGCCCGGTGTGTGAGCGCTCGGGCGGCCGCATCAGCGGCCTCATTGCCTCGTAGACCCTGGTGGCCAGGAGCCCAGATCATTTTTGTGCGAGTTGGATCGGCGAGAGCGCGTCTTAGAATTTGCGAGGCAAGAGGTGATATTTCGCCTGCAAGATAATGTTCACAGGCCCGGCGAGAGTCTGTGATAACCGTTTTCGATTTTGGATCGGTGGCAGCGAGTGCTATTGCGACTTCCTCCGCTCGTGTTGAATTTGGGGCCTGAAAAGATAGCCCATCGACATTCATTCCCCGGTGGACTACGGCAGCCGTGAAGAATCCCGCGGGCGACGGCCCTGTGATGTCCACGTAATAGACGCCCTCTCTATAGCCATATTGCCTCTCAAGCGTGCGAACCCGCGCTTGTCGTCTGCCTTCATGTGAAGCCATGTCCATGTTACGCGGGAGCGGAGCGACCAAGAGCATGTGGCACCACAGCACCGGGATGTTCTCCGTCCCCTCTGGTATGCATGTGTGTTGGATGTGTAAGCGGTTTAGCAGGCGGCGCCCAGGAACCGTCTGCGATAGCCGCGTATATTGGTTCACGAGGTGGGCCTCCCGCAACTCCTGATAGGAGTTTACCACTCCCAACGCCTTCAGTTTGGCGTTGGAGGTAGCCACCGGGAGGTCCAGTGCTCGCTTTGTTGCCTTCCTGATGATGGCGTCAATGCGCTCGTCTTGTTGTTTGGTGGTGCGTAGGTACGGCACGGCGTAGAGGATCTGGCTGGTCACGAAGGCATAGGCGAGCCGTAGCGCGTCCCTGCCCCGCAGACCACCCCGCTTGTTGGAAACACGGCGGATCATGCGCCTTACCTGTTCACCTATGCTCTTGAGTTTCGCTATAGTAGAGTCCGGCCTAAGTTTGTTATTGATGAACAGACCCAGGATCCGGAGCTCCGCCACTTCTCTTATGGGACCGCCCGACAGAGATATGTGTAGAGACGTGTTGTCCTTGTGGTTTGTCCTGACGTGTAGAAGCTCTGATTTGGCGGGAGCACATTGGAGACCACAGTCGGCAGCATATGCTTCGACTATGGAGGCGGCCTGCTGAAGGCGGTCCTCCATCTCCCCAAGGCTCCCCTCGGTGGTCCAGATTGTAATGTCGTCTGCGTAGAGTGCGTGTTTTATGCCATCCACCTGAGCCAGTCGGCCGGGCAGGTGCATCATGGCGATGTTGAAAAGGAGCGGTGATAACACCGCCCCCTGTGGTGTACCTCGTGTACCCATAGAGTACGGGCCTTATTCCTCGTCCTCGATCCGGAGGAGTGCCTGACGCGCAGAGAGGAAGTCTCTGACATAGGCGAAGACCTTGGCCCCGCAGTTAGTGGTGTTCAAGTTAGAGAGTATGGTGCCATGTTTAACATTGTCAAACGCCCCCTTAAGATCGAGGGCGAGAATGGCCTTGTCGTTTTGTTGCATGGCTGTGGGTCGTATTATGTCCCTGTGTAGTTGGAGTAGGACATCCTGTGCAGACATTTGCAGGCGGAACCCGAATATAGTGTCTGCAAAGAGGCCCTTACCCTCCATGTATGGAGAGAGGCGATCCCGAACCATCGTCTCCATGAGCTTTCCCACACACGAGGTTAATGAGATGGGGCTCAAGTTGTCCGTAGTCACGGCTTTACCTGCTTTGGGGAGTGATGTCGATGGCGATACGGCCGTTCACTTTTGAACGGGTGATCACGCCACCTCAATGTGGCCAGCTGTCTAACGGGCTCCACCGAACTTGTTAAAATTTCAAGAAATTTCGTGTAACGGTCAGTAGAAAATTATGCGCTGAGAAAATAATAATTTTCCCACTTTATGCACGGGTTTCGCACCGATTTTTATTTGTGTATATCGCGATTTCCATCTCGCACAGGAAATTTCAAGGACTTTCAAGGGTTAAAAAAAAAATTAAGCACTTTCAAGGGCCTTGAAAACACAATTTTTAAATTCAAGGGTTTTCAAGAGTTTCAAGGACCTGTGCGCACCCTATCCAAGTGACAAATTAGTGGCCACCAAAAGCAAGGCTAATTGGTGACCTGTTATGAAACTGGCTAATGAAATGGTCTTACTTTGCTTGGGTTCTGTTGCTTTTGTTGGTTCCTCAAAGCTCCCTCGCTATCACTACTTCGCAATATTTTGAAGTATGTTGCTTAATAATTTTCTCGTGCAGTGTTTATACTCTTTTTTTTTCTTGTGTGTGAACATGCATCTCTTCTTTGTCACGGTACATTTTATGATTGAATCCATTGTTTGTTCTCTACAGTGTGTGCACTATGTTTTAATTTAAATGGTTTCGTTATACAGTGTAGTATATGGAACTGCAGTTACAGAAAAATAACTTACTTCTTTTACTCAATGTTCTCTCATGCTTTGTTTGTTTGTACGGTGAAATTTTGCTACATGATGTGTGCTCTAAAGTGCGTGATATATTCATTGCCTCTTAAATAGCACTGACTTGTTGTCTTTTGTGATATTGCGAACGTGTGTGTTAGTTTCCAGTGATTGATCTTCGTTACTTTTTAATGTGGAAATTGTAATAAAGTCGTCATTGAGAGTCAGTTCTTAAATTGTCCCGTGTCCTTCTGTTGGTGGTCTGCATCTTCTGTGCTATACGGTCGTCGGCTTTATGAAAGGGAACACGCAAGTGCGTGGCAGATAGCCTGGAACCCACCTTATGGTGATACGCAGTGGCTGCTTTCAGAAACCAAGTAGAAAGGGGGGTGCAATCCTCCATTGCCAGAAGCAGGCAGGGCAGCAGAACCCTTTCCAGCACGGTGTGAAGCACAGCACCACACATCGCTGTAAGCTGGGTTCAAGGCTATTTGCCATGCGTTCCTGCATTCCCTTTCATCAAGGTCACGACAGTACTTCTAGGAACATAAGGCAAAATCGAAGTTGACATGTGTCGATAGATTACCCTGTTCTAATCACACGGAAAGTGTCAAAATTCAAAGGGAATTGAACTCAAATTGAATTCCCATATATGTAGAAGGTCATTCTTTACTTTATATTGCCACCTGGTGTTCTCAGGTGGCGCTGAAGTGTCTTCGAAGACGTTGAAGTGTCTCGCGCTGGCTGGCTGGCTGCTTGCTGCATTCTGCCGGTTAGCGACCTGTCGCCCTAGTTTCCGTTACAATATTTTGGTGTAGGCGCTGGGGGGGGGGGGGGGGGTGCGATGACACATTCCCTGTGTCATCGGCCGGTCATAAATGGATCATAGTCGCGACCGACTATTTAACAAGGTATGCGGAAACTAAGGCGGTGCAGCGCGGTACGTCATCTGAGATCGCCCAGTTTTTTATGCAACAAATCGTGCTGCGTCATGGCGCACCGTCCCACGTAATCACTGATCGAGGTACGGCGTTTACGGCACAGCTCATGCGCGACGTGTTCGAGCTCAGTCACACGAACCATCGCAAAACCACTGCCTATCACCCACAGACGAACGGGCTCACAGAGAGACTCAACAGAACGATCGCCGACATGATCGCAATGTACATAGACTCGCAGCACAAAACCTGGGACGAGATTCTCCCGTACGTCACATACGCTTACAACACGGCCACCCAGGAGACGTCCCGATTTACACCATTTCGTCTGGTCTACGGACGTGACGTTCAGACGATGCTGGATGCAATGCTTCCATGCTGCACTGATGACCACCCACTCACGCCAGACGCCGAGCAGTTCGCTCAGCGCGCCGAGGAAGGACGTCAACTTGCCCGTATTCACATTCAGCGGCAGCAGAGCACGGATGCGCGCCGCTACAACCTCCGTCATCGGCACGTCGAATACCATCCGGGTGACCAAGTTTGGGTGTGGACCCCGGTACGCCGCCCAGGCTTGTCTGAAAAACTGATGTGCCTTTACTTTGGACCGTACCGAGTTTTGCGCCGCGTCACCGAAGTGACCTACGAAGTTCTTCCTGACGGGACTGTGCAGCCTCAGCGTCGTCCACCCCGCTCTGAGGTTGTGCACGTTGTCCGCATGAAACCCTACTTCACGCGGTAATGGATAGTACGCTCAGTGTTCCGCTAGTTTTCGCGAGGGACACCTTCGCCCACCTCTCTTGTACATTTTTATGTGCTTGTGCTGTTTTTTTTTCTCTTTCCACTGCCCGTACTGCAACCCCGCTTTTATGTTTTTCTTTTTTTGGGAGGGGGAGTAATGCCACCTGGTGTTCTCAGGTGGCGCTGAAGTGTCTTCGAAGATAGAGTCACTATTCGAAGACGTTGAAGTGTCTCGCGCTGGCTGGCTGGCTGCTTGCTGTATTCTGCCGGTTAGCGACCTGTCGCCCTATTTTCCGTTACAATATTCATAGATCCCTAGGCGTCCTCATGCCCTTCCTGGCACAGTGATATGCAGCAGTTAAGTGATGCTCCACTTCCCTGCAATGGCAGGTGCTCCCAGCGGTGGGCCTTGTGGGGACCAGGTTGCACTTTCCGAGCGAACAATCATTAATTTAACTGTCATAGTGGGAAATTTGCACACTCTCACTCTCCGGTGGGCAGGTTGTGATGACGCCGCAAGGTCACGTGACCCCGGTGGCCCACCTGCCTCCCAGGTTGCTCTCTGGGTACCACCTGCCAGAGCCACGCCCGTGATTTCTCGCTCCCAGTGCCGACACCTGATTTTCTGGACAACGGGGCCTTTGACGCTGTCGCGTTAAAAAGCGAAATAGAGTTATAGCCATCACCAGACACTTCCCAAAGGTAACTTCGGCGACTTGGAGAATTTCGACCACGTTCTCGATCCTGACTTCATGAGTTTGAATAGAGCTACGGGAAAATGCTTAAATCCAATCTTCTCGGCAATCAATGTGTCTTTCGAAAGACGCGGGTTCGATCCCGGCCGCGGCGGTCGCATTTCGATGGAGGCGAAATGCTAGAGGCCCGTGTACTAATCGGCGTCAGTGTACGTTAAAGAACCCCAGGAGGTTGAAATTACCCGGAGCCCCACTACGACGTCCCTCGTAGCCTTTACCCGCCGCGATGGCTCGGTGGTTATGGTGCTCGGCTGCTGACCCGAAAGACGCGGGTTCGATCCCGGCCGCGGTGGTCGAATTTCGATGGAGGCGAAATTCTAGAGGCCCGTGTACTGTGCGATGTCAGTGCACGTTAAAGAACCCCTGGTGGTTGAAATTTGCGGAGCCCTTCACTACGGCGTCCCTCATAGCCTGAGTTGCTTTGGGACGTTAAACCACAATAAACCAAACCCTCGTAGCCTTAGTCGCTTTGAGACGTTGAATCCTATAAAACCAAACTTTCGGAATGCAATTAGGGCTAAAGTGCCATCTTTTTCGCGACGAGGAGGAAAATAGGCCCGAACTCAGCCAGCGCCACTCCTCCTCCCTGCTACGCACGCGCGGCGGGGGCACCAAGGCATGGTACATCAGAATGCGTTGTGTTTAATGGCGCATAAGCGGCTATCATAGGTACATCAGAATGCGTATGTGCTATTGTGGTATGGAGTCAGTTTCGCAACAAGGTAGCTTCAAAGCGTCTTGAATCGAGACACAAGATCGTCCGGTCCTGCTACCACTGGGCTGTTCCCGCTACAATAACATCGAAAGTGGAGAAAAACTTTCTCCAGAACCATGCACCTGCATCAATAGCCGCGGTGCGTATGCGCGGGTACAAGCTCTTTCAGTTGCAACACTCTTCATCGGTGTCTTTACAAACGGCGTCTTTGATTGCAAGCACCAGCCGAAAGTGTTTCGCCATCGGCAACGTCTCGTGCTTGCTGCACTTTGTTGATGCAGAACGGGTGGTCAGAAATGTAATATCCATGCGTGAGTTGGTATTGAGCGGAAAGTACTTGCGTAGCTGCTCCGATGCTGGCGCTCCGTCAAAGGTTGAGGCTTCACACATACCTCGGGCTTTGCAGCTTCGCCAATGAAGTAGTGCTTTCGCACTGAAAGACGTATGAAATGCCGTTACGGCTCCTACGCTGGAACCTTCTTCACAATGAAGGCGAAGCGTGGTGTACGTACATGTGACGGAATACTGATATCTTGCGTATACATGGTGGCATATATTTCTATCGTCACAATTCAACGTATGCGTTCTCATCAATATCATCAAAGGACTCGGGACAGAGCTGTGATGCTGTGTTCTTTTTTTTTTTTTGCAAGTACATGTGCATGCCTTGTAAATTGTTTGACTGGCAGATATCGAATGTTAGGCAATGCGTGTTGGGAACCACAAGCCGATTCTTCTCGTCATTCTGGTGTTCCCAGAATATTATTTTTCAAAGCTCCCTCACTCGCCGATATGCAAAACGGCACAATCGGCACGTGGGATTGCGTGTAAGCAGCCTGTGAATTTTCCTTGTTAGAGCTGCACTAATTCACCTCTGAGCTTGCTGGTTGGCACGTGCTTAGTCTGCACGTCATAGGAGCTTAATTGTAGGGAACGTGTATAATGACTGCATGCTTCTGGGGTCGGACGTATTCTGGGCGGGCGAGTTGATGAGAGGCCTTTACCATAGCGCGGACTGCCACCCCTGCTGCCTACTGTGCACACCCTGTGGTTGCTTTCGACGCGGCAGGCGTGCACGCCGCAGGGTGATCTGCGCATGCGCAGTGTCGGCGTGCGGTAGGCGCCATGTTAAAGGTCTCTAATTAAATTATGCCCAGGATAGCCTCAAGCAGGCAAATCGCGGCGTGTGCGTTCCTATCCAGCAGGGACTTCTAGCTCTAGCACGGTGTAAGAATAATTTAGGTGCTGACACTCGCCGCTCCCCGTAGAGAGAAGGCGCGGGCAGATTGTGTTCGCAGATGACCTTGAATCAGCGGCAGTTGTCGCCGCAAGGGTACAGATGGCGCTGTAGTATGGGAGCCCAGGGGCCCGCGCTGCCCGCTCGCGTGCGTTCGGAAATTGCTGAAACTGTGTGTGTGTGTGTGTGTGTGTGTGTGTGTGTGTGTGTGTGTGTGTGTGTGTGTGTGTGCGTGTGCGTGCGTGCGTGCGTGTGTGTGTGTGTGTGTGTGTGTGTGTGTGTGTGTGTGTGTGTGTGTGTGTGTGTGTGTGTGCGTGCGTGCGTGCGTGCGTGTGTGGGGGGGTGCTTCTCCGGGTTCTCGAAAAGTGTTTGGTTGTGCCTGTGAGTCCAGTGAGTGCATTGTTCGGCTGAATGGTATTATGCTGGGATTCACTCAACGTATACCACGCCGCCGCGGCATGTGACGCCGAGTGCGCTCAGGCTTGCTGCGCTTCAAAATGGGCAAGAAGTGCTTTGTACCGAATTGCAAGTCGGGGTATCGGACTTGTACGGAGCGTGTGTCGCTTTTCAAGGTTCCGCGTGAACCCGAACGTTTAGAAAAGTGGCGACGGGCGATTCCGAGAGCAGATAGAGTTTTGCAGCCTACCGACCACGTGTGCGCAAAGCACTTCCCGAATGAAGTGATCTCTGCAACATATCACGCGGAATACAAGGGGAACGTCCTTCTACACGCACAAAAAGAAACGGTGCTCTCACCCGACGCTTTGCCTAGCATTTTCCCGAACTGCCCAGGATACTTGACTGTGCAGAAAAAACGATTCATAATTCATAATTAAAACTGCGCGAACAAAACAAGGACACGAGCAAGAAACCAGACAACACACACGAGCGCAGACGAGAAAACCTCCGCACACACGAGAAGACCTCCGCGGAAACGGCAGGCTCTGCCACCGACTTCTCAGAAGCCTAAGAAGCAAAGACAGCCAGAAGCGTCGAATGCTTCTGAAGAGCTACACCTGGCCGTTGTAAATATACCAAGTTTATTGCTGGTTGACACAACGAGTTCAAAACATTCTGATGCCGAATCAACAGACGCGCCTTGTAAGAGGCCACGCTTGGATTTCAGCAGCGTCGCGCCCCCTCCACGTGAAGAAGAGGACACTTCTCAACACGATACTGACACATTGAGTGGCACATGCACTGCCGACGCACCTAGTCATACAGCTGAAAAGGTAATTTCCTGTTTTAAATTCAGGTGGCATTCCTCCAGCCGCCTCATCTAAGCTCAGTAGGCGCAACAAATCATGATATTGTTCTACAATAACCACTGAGCGGAAATTATCGTAAATACGATTCGGTTGCCGCAGCCGTGTTTTCTTCCCTTCAGTATATTTATTTGATTATAATATTAGCCAGAATCTCATTGGACATCTAATAGCACAGTGTGCTATTAATCGCATAAGCTTTGCTCACTATGAGGTGGCATCCGGAAAGTGAACATTCATTTATTTAATTTCAGCGCCGTTCAGACGTTAAAGAAGAGGTTGGTAACAGGAAAATTTTAGATTAATAAGAAATAATAAAATAGCAAAAAACATATAACACCGCCTTGTTTAAGAGAAGTAATGACATAATATAGATGACGTAAACGAAACTTTGGCTTAGTTGGGACGGCAGAAACATTCCTGATTCTATCATTTCTTTTCATTCAGCAACAAGTTTCTTCCTCATATTAAAAAACTACGGAGCAAGAGAGAAGTCGTGGACCAACGCAAGAGCAGCGACCCACCGAGTCCCTGTTCCTCCAGGACGGAGGACAGCAAAGGACAACTACCGCTCTGTCATGCTGTGCTTCCAGCCTTAAACTCCCAAGTGAAGCCTGGGCAGTCCAAGTTTCTGCCAGATTTGGTGTTAAATCTGTTGTTTTCAGAGAGCTAGAATTGCCGAAAGAGAGTAACCAGGCTCCTTTTCATAGAAAACTACTAGAAGTAACCACATCACATAATGACTCCTTGTCAGTGAAATGTTTTGTTCATGGCCGTATTGTTAACGTAGACCATAAGTTCTGGTTTGCCCAGGAATTCTCTAGCTGATATAGAGTGTGCAGTGCGGGTCTTTCATGGAATGCATGTGTGTGCAGGTGGTCCCAGTGGCGAAATGTACAATAATATACGCCCCGTGCGCATATATTGACAAATGTGGAACCTGGCGGCACAACAGTTGCCTACTAGTGACAGAGAGTACAAGTTGCAGTGCATGTGCTAAGTTAAAAGATGTACTCGTATTCATGCTGCACGAAAGAAAAAGAATTATCAACTGAAACACATTCGCATTCCGGCCAGTCAATCGAAAAAAACACGCATTGAAATGTTGCGGCGCGCCAGGATTGCCTGCTACAAGTCAAAAGTGCGGCTTCAAAAACAAAAACATAATCTTGAACAAGAATTGGCTAACTGCAATTCAAAACTACTAGAAATCAGTAATTAAACACTCGAACGCCTTTCCAGAGAAGCAAACCTTCCTGAAGCGCAAAAGCTGGTGTTGACAGAGTGTGTAGCTGCAGGCAAAGCTCGCTCAAAAAACGGTAGTAGATACTCAAATGACTGGATCTTGCTCTGCCTTCTCCTCCATATTAGGTCACCTGCAGGATACAGATTCTTGATGGAGAGTGAAATTTTCGCCTTGCCTTCAGTACGAACAATACACCGCTACATCTCATTGGTGGGCTTTAAAACAGGCTTTGATAGTAAGTTCTTCATAGCCTTAAAAGAGAAACTTGAAAAGAAAGATGACTTCAAGCAGCACGGTATTATCATCTTTGATGAGATGCAAGTCCGTAAAAGTAAGGCTGTCAACTCAAAGACAATGATCTACGTCGGTCTGGCATCAGAGACGGAAAACAGTAGCGACCTTGCAGACGATGCTCTTGTTTTTATGTTCTGCCCTTTTGGTGAAAGCTATGCTCAGCCAATAGGTGTTTTTGCAGCAAAAGGTGCCACGAGGGGTACTCTTCTTGCACAGTTGCTCCTTCGGGCAGTTCTACTTATGAAGGAAGCTCGAGCAAAAATTCATGGGTTTGTTTGTGATGGAGCTTCGACAAACAGGACTATGTGGCGAACACTCGGTATAAGTGGGTCACTAGAAGCCTGCCGGAACTCCTTCACATATCCAAGCGACCCCACACGAAATTTTTTTGCATTTTCTGATGCTCCACACCTCTTTAAATGCATCAGAAACCGTATTTTGCAACAAAGGTACCTGAAAAAGGAGGGACGTTCGATTAGGTGGGAGGACTATGCAGCAGTTTATAAAGACGACCAAGCGAATGTTGGAGCTTTGAAGGTATGTCCAAAAATAACACATTCCCACATTTATCCAAGCAACTGTGAAAAGATGCGGGTAAAGCTTGCCACGCAAGTGTTCAGTCGCTCGATGGCAGCAGGTATTGAATTTTACAGAAACCGTGGTGTGCGCAGTCTGGGAGACACTGAAGCCACGCAAGAATTCACATTGTTTCTAAATAATCTTTTCGGTGCCTTCAACCGGCCGTTTCCTCATGAAGGTGTCACAAAGCAGTGCTCTGACCTAGGCATTCTGTCACGTGGGGTAGAATGGTTGGATAACTGGGAAAAAGAGCTGCAGAGTGGAAATATCACGAAACATATGTTCCTGACAAAAAGCACCTCTGAAGGGCTCCGAGTTACCTTGAGATCAACTAAAGAGCTGTGTGAGGTTCTTTTGCATCAGTACGAGTTCAGATACGTTCTTACAAATAAAATGAACCAAGATCCGATTGAAAGATTCTTTGGCAAGATAAGACTTGCGGAAACCAGAATGACCATCCTTCAATGCCAACATTTTTGCAACTGTACAATGCAATGTCCATTTACAGCCTTCTGAGGCCTCCCACGTTTGGGAATTGCTGCGTGGTCGATGAGAAGTCATTACTACACGCATCAGATTTCAGAGCCCTGATCGAACTAGGCAGTGCAAGCAACTCCTCGCCTGGCTTCATTGATCAGCTAAAAGAAAAGCTTGATAAACTGATTCTTGTTGAGGACTGGGAATGTGAGGATGTTATCACAGTAAACGGAAAGGATACAGCGCAAGTCGTTGACTGCATACTTTACTATGTGGTTGGATTCTTGAGCCGAAAGTTGATGAAAGCCACCACGTGCGATTGTTGCCGGTCGGCTTTTACCATTCCGGAAAACAGCTCTGCTGAAGTATCCCTGACCAACACAAAGAGCAGGGGTGGACTGTTGCACCCCAACGTGAATCTCTTTCAGCTGTTGAGAGCAGCTGAGGAGCACTTTGCAAAAAATGCCGACAGTCAGTCTGTATACTGGGAAACGGTGGAGCATGTGCTTGACACAAATACCTTGACCTTTCCATGTGCTCAGCACAAAGAAGAGGTCATTGCACAAATTCTGCACTATTTCTTAACCATGAGAATGAGGCAGCACTGCAAAGCTGCAACCATGAACTTGAAAAAACAAGCTCAAGAGAAAAAAAAAAGCTTGCAAAACTTTGTTCATCCTGAATCTTGTTGCCAAGTTTACAGAATGTACTAATTTTTGTTAGATTTTTTGTGAATGTATGATTTAAACAGTTTGTGCCATGCAATGTACAGTTTTGTGACAGAATAAAGTATATGTTCAGCCCCCCTTACAGCATACCATTCCTAATATTCTACACAAATGTAAGAGCACTGTGCACACCACCAGACCTACTTCAGGTCGGACATTTTTTTTTCTAATATAAGAGCGCGCATTGTACTCTTGAAATGACAGAGTAGGAGAGAAAAATTATGCCCATTCATGAGCAACTAGCACAAGATATACTACTTTGAGAGTTGCGATGGATTTAACCGTGTGACATGCCGTTCAACTGCACACGGCTTGCTGTACTGGCGCGAAGTGTAACCGCCATCGCCTTAAATCTGAGCAGAAGTCTGCGTAGGGGTCGCGTGTCGAGCGAAGTTTGTAACCAAGTACATGTGTAAGCTAGAGGTGCAATGGTTCAAGGTGCTTTGAGGACGTTTATTTTGTAAAGAGGAAGATCAGCAGCGGCGGCAGCCGCACCGCCAGCGCACAGCGCGAGATCGCTGGGTTGACGACCGAAGCTCGGAACGGCATTTTGGCTAGCTGTCCTTAGGCTATATCCCCGAAAATCCTGCTACAATTTATTTATTTTTGCTTTAATTAGCTAACATTGGCGGGTGCAACTATAAAATACGATTGATATACTGGCTTCAACGTATGCTAGCTATCAGAGCTATTACAAAACCGCCGTCGAGAAATCAGTTGTACATTCATTTAGATAATCAGTCTTGTTACTGCAGAATCCCGGTGTATTCATGCCCGTGCATACTTTTCTATATACCCCGATATCGAGCGCGACAAATGAGCAACGCTTAGCATCGAAAACCTACGCAGCGCGAATCCGAGAGCCTCCACCTACTAGCGCCACCTGTAGCCGGGAAACAGAAACAGCGCGGGCGGCGAACACAACCAGGACGGTGCCCCGGCCGCAGTGTCATCACCTACATTATTCTTACACCGTGAGCTCTAGGCAATTTTACTCAAAGCAAGCTGGGGAGCAGGAAAGTACTCTCTAACACGATGCAGTGTGCGTCAACAGCCATTTTCGTTTCCGCCGCTCCATTGTTGCCAGTCTTGAGTGGGCTGTGCAGTCGCGCGCTTTATTTATTTATTATTTGTGACGCTGAGTGTGCCGCGCGGCATAACACGTGGCGTTAGTGACGATCGGTATAATACATTACAATAACGCATGAAGCCCGGGTGTGTGTAAAAAGTCACATAAGCTTCGGGCGTAAATGTTTTTCGTTAGCCACACGTGCAAACTAGAGGCGTTGTTTGCAGACAGGCCTGCCTCTTGAACTAGAACGCGCACCAGTGAAGTTCCTGGACATGTCCACAGAAGGTGGTGGACATTGGTGTCGGAAGCGGGTGCTTCGCAGTGAGGGCATTTTTGCGGCGCAGGAATCTTGTCACTTTGCCACTGGTTGCGAACTGCAGGCGTAAGGGCCACTCCGACACGCGGCCGCCTCAGAGAGACCTCCTCCACCCGTGAGAGGTTGGGGGGAAGGGGGTAGGTACACGGGGGAATAAGAGCACGTGTGCGCTGCCGGAGGGAGGCTGAAGATGTTAGATGTGTCAGAAGTGGATCTGGTGGCAAAGAGGCAGGTGGAGTTTGTGGAACATCAGTCACGAGATATCATGTCAGGTGCGATGGTGTGGACATCTGTGCGAGCTTGAACCCACTGGATGAATATAGGCACCGGGTAAGATCGCGCGCTTTATGTACAGCAGATCAGCCTTTTTCATCAGTCTTCTGCCGTTTAAAATATTCGTATCCCTTTATCGATACCGTTATCGATGGCAGGGTCATCGGGGCAGCGCTGCTTGATCATGGAGAGATTAAATAAACCGTAAGCGGTCCACCGAGAGCGCTTGCGGGAAGCATATGCAACGACAATCCCAATGCAGTTGGGTCATGTTTCTGTGACGTCCCTTTCCTGCCGACCTGAAATTAAATTGCCAATCGAGGTACTGCGGAAACAGTAAAGCCTTCGTTCCCATTACGAACTCACGGATGTGTTCAACCCATTTCATGGATGACCGGTTCACGGAAGAAAATTGGTTTGGTTTGGTTTATTGGGGTTTAACGTCCCAAAGCAACTGAGGCTATGAGAGACGCCGTAGTGTAGGGCTCCGGAAATGTCGACCACCCGGGGTTCTTTAACGTGCACTGACATCGCACAGTACACGGGCGCACGGAAGATCTGGTACCGATGCTGAATTTGGGATACATGCGCAGGTAAGTGATTTTTCTGCTTTTATCGCATCGTGGACTGTTTAACAAGTTGTTTTCGTCACCATGAAATTAGAGACCATGTCGTAACAGCGGTGGTAAATTCAGCTGGTGATAGTGAATATTTATACCGCAAGGTCATCTGTGGCCAAAGAGCGTCATAACGCAAGGTATTTTCGTTTGCTCGAGGTGGTGTCAAAGACGCATTTCCCAAGCATTTCACCCTTAAGAAGCCGAGCAACAGGCCAGAGGAACCTTGCGCCCATTGCATCACCGGTGTGTACTCGGCGGTACCGGGGATCGAACCTCCTGCATGCGAGGCGGATGCTGCACCAATAGACCACCATTTCTCAAAATCGTGTTCAGTGAACGCTACAGTTTTGTTCAAGATGTTGAGTTTATAGAGTGAACTTGCTATGGCACGTTAGCGGTTAGGGAGGCTTTCAATTAATAGCCAGCACATATCTGCTTGGGCCCCGCCGCGGTGGCTCAGCGGTTACGGCACTCGGCTGCTGACCCGAAAGACGCGGGTTCAATCCCGGCCGCGACGGCCGAATTTCGATGAAGGCGAAATTCTAGAGGCCCGTGTGCTGTGCGATGTGGTCGAAATTTCCGGAGCCCTTCACTACGGCGTCCCTCATTGCCTGAGTTGATTCGGGACGTTAAACCCCAATAAACCAAACCAAACCAAGAAAGCATTTTTGTTGAACACAGGAGAAAAAAGCCCCAACGTGTGCCTTGCTATTTTTGAATGATTGTTGACGAAGTGAGCGGATGATTAAATGAAGTAATGGGACGATAACCGGAGGAGTAAAGACGCGAAATTTGTTTTTTTCTGTCTTTGAAATGATGCGCAGCAGATTCGAAAACATGGACAGCCACGTGGATTGCGCCAAAAAGCAGTAAATAATTTATAATCGAATTTTTTTCTCATGCTTTTTTAGGTTTCGGTTTCAACCGTCTGTGACGTTTGTGACGTCACACAACGTCACAGATGGTTTTAGGTGATGTGAGGAATACCAAAAGCGCAGTATATATCCCAAGTGAAATTGGCCGACGGCCGACCATCGGTAAGTAATTGGACAGTGCTCGGCAGCCGGTATCCTCCGCCAACCAATAACGGCCCCTAGTCGGGCCGTGGTTGGCTGCCAATTGGGCTGGTTAATAGTTGGCCAAAAACGTTCAGCCAACTACCGGCAAATGATAGGAAATTAGTCGGCACCCAACGCTCGGGCAACCACACGGGGACCATCGTAGGGCCATGATTGGCTACCCACTGGCTTGGCCGGTGACGTATATGGCAGACGCACGCGCAGTAGGCGCGTGGAAATCGCGGACGAAACGCTCGATCGACGTACGTTTCATATTATCTCAATTTTTTTTTTACGAATACACTGCGCGCATGACTGCATGCATGGCGAGCCTAATTTATCAATCGGTGAAATGTATTGTGTAAGCAAAATGCAGGTGCAATGCTGCGGCATCAATTTCGTTTTAATGCTGAGCATTTAAATAATTGTCGGACGAGTGCACTTTCATTGAGAGATAAAAGGAAAGTCCCGTAATTCTGACATCAAACGAAACCGAAACTCAGAAGTTTCGGTTTCGATGTTTTATTGAAACTGGGAAGCAATTGTTTTTTTATCTAGACGTAGTGAAGCAATGCAAATTTTAACTTGCATAATTTGAGAACAATGAATAAAACAACACATTTTTTTTTGTTCCTTGCGAACATATTTTTGACAGCATATCTACGAAAGCGCGGTGTCAGTCACAACGACTGAATCTGCAGCGCGATGCTCTTCCCGCGCTTTTCACTCTGCGCTTTCGTAGCGGCGTAGCTGGCAAAGTGCTTCGTTTGGATTTGAAGCACTGGTTGTTCCTGCAGTGCCGTGTCTTGGCCTTTCACTATGACAACACCACCTGATCTAAATGTCGGAAGGTAAGGCCTCATTATGGAGCGGTTCTTGAGGGTGAAACGTCGCCGAGAGCTTTATCTGGCGAAGGCGGGCAGCGTACGGTGTTTGCAGCAAGTCGCAGAAGACGCAGAGGCGGCAGCATGCTCTGAGACATTCCCCCATTTGCAATCCGACAATCCATCACGTTTAGCAAGTGTTGGAAACGATAGATTTGCACCGCTCGGGGACTGCTTAGGGCAAGCATATGCAGCAGTGAATTCTTTTGAATACTCTGTCGTGACAGCTGAGACACAGTGTTCAAGTGGAGATCAAGCTGAGTCAGATGGAAGTGACTTGCACGGCCAAAACGCTGGTCCTGTGGAGCCTGACGAACATGACTTGGTTGATGTTCCCGACAATGCCGAGTGTCCAGAGGGGATAAGGAGCCAGTTGAGGGCTTGGGCTGTGAAGCATCATATCAGGAGAGCGGCAGTTAATTCACTGCTTTTTTCATTTCATTTATTTCATTTATTTCGTCCTTAAAGGCCCGAGGGCATTACATAAGGAGGGGGTTACAAATTGTTTTGTGTGAACGCACTCATGATGAAAACATAGACAATAAACCGCACTTCACTGATCTTCCTAAGACACAGTATGCTCTAGTGTCCACTCGACAAAGCGTGCCACTTGAACAACTCGGTAGTGGTGAGTACGTTCATTTTGGCCTTCAGAGAGGCTTATTGCGTGCATTGGACATGTGGCATTCGGCTCCAAGTAATGCAGCCGGAAATTCTTCACCACACTGGTGAATAATTGTCATGCTGTGCTAAACATGCTGGTCATTTTATCAGCCATATATTCTTCAGTACAATGCATTTGTCCCAGGTGGTGGAAATTCCTGGAGCCCTCCACTAAGGTGTCCCTAATAGTCCATGTGTTGCTTCTGGGACATTAAACCCCGCAATGGTTTCCCAGGAAAAAATTTTTAAGTGCTTCGAGATTCTATTCTATTTAGTCTACTTTGTCATGAAAAAATTTCGTATTCATTCTTAATTTTGGCGCTGCTGTGACGTGGACGTAATGAAATGCAGGTTGTAAATGATTTGCCTGTATTTAAGGGTAAATATGCATGTTGGCAGCAGTGTAACTGTTTTATTGTTTTCTTAGATTGCCTCATTAAAGCAACTTGTTAAAACAATTGTTACTGTATACTGCATCAGGTTTCATGCAATTGTAAAAGTATTGAATTTCTAATACTGCTTGCAATTGTTTAGTGCTATTTATAATGGTACACACAATGCCAAATTTTTCAGTATATAAGGCCCTAATTTTAGCTAAAACATTTATAATACTGTTGTGAAGACATTGAAGACTGCCCACAAATATATCATAATTGATGCTATGTACAAAGGACAGATATTTTAGTTTATTGCATTTTGCCCTCATTGCCGCATCCCACGCAGCACAACAACATTGGCCGAACGTCGCGCAAGTGTTGGCAAAACTTGGCACGAACATCGGTCCTACACTGGCATTTGGGCCGAGCGCTACCACTTCACGCATTGGCCTTACTTTCATGCCAGTTTTGGGCCAACACTCGGCCGATCAAGCGGCCAACGCAGTCCCGATGTTCGTTCTGCAGCATGGACCAGCAAAGGTCTCATACTGGCATCCAACTTTCAAACATTGGTAGCCAAGTTTCAAACATTGGTAGCCAGCTTTCGAATAATGGTTTCCAGCTTTCGAATATTGGCATCCAGCTTTCGAATAATGGTTTCCAGCTTTCGAATAATGGCATCCAGCTTTCGAACGCTGGCACATGCAATTAACCCACTCGCCAATGACCGGCACTGTGGATAGATGTACATACATAACATTCTACCTAGCAAATATTCATAAATGAGGGTGCGAAAGAATTCCAGAAAAAAGACCCGTTTATTGCTTTGAGTTACAAGAATCACGCTTCTAGCGCACACAGGATGGTTTGCGCTACCACCAGCCACCCTGGGGAGTAAAGAAAAGGGGCCCAAGAGCATGGTGGCAGAGGCTGTGGGAAAACAATTTATTTTCAAGTTTGGTGAGTGCCGATCAGGTTGGACAAAGCATCTCGGCAAGCTGCTGCGGCACGGCTAAGGCATCCAAAAAGCGCTCAACGGAGCTGTCCTCCAGTGAACTGATCAGTCATATCCGAAGTAATCGTTGCACTCCACTTGCAAGGGGGCTGCTGGACTGCATTCAAACAAATTCCTCGTCCAGTTCTTGCACGATGGCCTCACGAAGTGCCAAGCCTGCAAAGAGATGCATGATGTCATGGTAAGTTGAATTATGGCCATCACAGAACAAAAACAAACATAACAAAGATAACACCGAATTTTGTGAAACACAGTAATCGTGAAGACACTAGCAACATATTTTACAGGATAATTTTTAATTTATTCTTAAGAACCAGCCCCACATTAGTTGCACAAAGTGGAATTTAATTTACTAAACTTCCCTTACACCAAATGGTTTAATTTAGTTTAATGCGTCGTGTCGCACTCCCAGTAAATATATTCAATGCGAGATAAGGAAATTAATGTGATATTGAAAACAGATTAATGTATTATTTTGTTTTAATATCATAACTTGTGTCTCTAAATTGCGAGGTAATTTTTTATTCCAGTAAATATGCACAGGTTGTAGCGTCTCTTCCACATGGACGTCAAAACAACATTTTTGATTAGTTTTATTTAATGGGGTCAAAAATGCGGCTTGCGACTTTTGACGAAATACGCTGAACGCAAGGAACTCAGGGCACCTTTGTTTTACCTTAGTTGCTTCGCATGCATGCTATAGTTGGATTCGAAACTGCAACTTGAAAACCACACAAAAATACTAGTCTGATAGTCCAGAGTAATGCCCTTTTTCATTGCGAGAGAACTTGGGCAAAAGCTTTAAGCAGTAATTGCGGATTTTCTATTGAGTCTGCAAGAGTAGAAGGCAAAAAGAAACACTACGGAAGTATTGCACATATCCTTACCAACTAGTCTGCAGTGGAAAATTAATTAAGCGGTTCTGATTTCCGTCGTGCATAAGCGGTAAAGGACATATTCCCGAATGCATCCTATCTCAATTCATATGAGTTCAAACCCGCTGTTAGCCAAAGTAGTGAATCTTTAGTGAGTTCATCTCACCAAAGACGAAAAATTAAATTCTCACCATTCGGCCACAATTCCACTGCGCACGACGTCAAGCAAGCCATTTCGCAATGAGAGTGGGTACACAGAAGTCGTCCTCGTGCTTTTTGGCTCGCTCTCTTCTCCTGCCTAAAAAATAAAGGCGCATGTAGTCAAAGCAACATTTACTACAAAAACCACTTTAACTTCCAGACGTATATCAAGATAAAAGAGTTTTAGTACTTACAAAAGATCTTGCAGGCGGTACGAACAGCGTCGGAGCTCTCCTAATATATGAGTGTGGCTTTTCGCGTGCGCAGACTATGAACGGTGCTAGCTCGAGTGTGCATGCATTTTCGTCGCGTTGGTTTGCACGTGGTTGAGCTCCGCCGTGCAGTCAAGAATGTCTTATTGTGATGAGTCGCGCGGTTCCAAGACGAGCAGTGGAGACGATGGTGTGGGGGGGTGGGGGGTTGGCTGGAGGGGAGAGAGGAATTTTCCTTTACACAGGTTTTGCGGTTCCGAGAAAAGTCCTCGAGCTGAAAGGTGGAGACAGGGAGGTGGAGGAACAGCGAAGCGCGTAGCTGCGTGCGAGGGAAAACAGGTTTGAGAAAGTGACAACCAGAAAGAAAAAATAGCGCTTCGCGGGGTGGGGTGTTAGCCCGCTACCTGGAAAAGGGCACGGCCGGGAGAACAGGTGGGGAGATATTGGACTTGAAGACTTGAAAGAGAAAGGGAAAGAGGCCAAAACACGTGAAAAGGGTTTGGAATTTTTGGAGAATGAGTCACATGGCCACAGGCAGTACAGAAAGGAATATCTACAAGAGAGAAGTGGATGGGAAACACGGAAGCGTCAAAGTATTGCTACAAAGCTGCAGCAAAAGCCTGAAAATTTTGAAGTGAAAAACTTGGAGCTTCAAGATGCATTTCGCCAAAACGACTTGAGACACTCGCGTATTTTGTGGGGCCGTATGATGTGGCTTCTGTTAGTTCAAGATAGCTTAAAATGTTACCACATAATAACAAAAATATAAAGCAAAAAAAATATCCAAGCAGAATGCGCGCTCTTTCATAGTTTCATGTACCGTACATGCGCCAAACAAGCTAGGTTAACATGCGTCTAACGCCAGTTGTCAGTCCATTTATTCAGTGGTCGTCGAAGAATCCTCAAATTGTTTGTTGGTGTGGAAGTTTCGCGCAAAAAAGCAAAAACAAACAAAGGCATGTTGAATTGTGGTTCGCAACTACTTTCGACGGTTTTCATCAATAAAGGTCATGTTCGAAAGAAAAAAAAAACTTGCGAGTAAATATGCAAGGACGTGAGCAAGAGCTATATTGCCCCCAATGCAAATTACGCAACAGAAGAATAAAATGGTCAAAAACAACAATTTCCAACACAACGATTTGCAGAAAAGGAAGGAAATAGCAAATCAGAAAACACGGGAAAGGCGCAATCACAGGGCACGACGTAGGGAAGCGTAGGAATCGCTTAGCACGTGTCCGCGTGCGTTTATGAAGCACCCGCCTAATATTTCACGAGCGCAACGCATAATTCAAAATTACGAGGCGACTGCTTCGTTTCTGGACGTTGCCAAAACTGAGCACAATTTCGGTTTAGCGAATGCACTTGCGCTAATCTATTACGTTTGTATCGCGATCTCCCTGAAGCAGACACCAGCTGCGCACTGCGGCAGTGAATTCCTAGAGCGAATAAAAAAAAGTGATTTTTTATTCCAAAAATTTAATAAAATGAAACTTATTTCATTTTTGTTGAAGGCACCTGTTCACAATTTTTGTTGAAGGCGTCTCGGGTGTAATCAGAACGTTAATTCTGATCAACAGGACTTCGATCGCAATTCTAAACGTATTATTGCTGCTCACTGCGCAACCAGAGTGCAGTTTTTCCAACGGAATCATGGGTAGCTTTGCTCACAAACTGCAAAAGTGTTCGCTTAAAATATAATAATAAATAAAACCAAATCTTTGAACTCGCATGTTTTAGCGCGTTCGAAAATTATGAACTGCCGATATGGTACTCGACAATAAAATTAATTTTGAACCCATTTTAATGGATGACACAATGTTTACCAACGTTTGCCAGTATACTTTGAACACTGGATAAGCGGTAGTAATCCTAGGCCAATATAGCCAGCTCCCGGAAATGGCATAGCCAATTCTGGCAAAGAGTGGAACAACACTGGCTAACATGGCCCATGATAGCCATGATTCGATGATGGCACAGCCAGCAATGGCAAACAGTGGGGCAATCCTGGCTAACCTGGCCCATGATAGCCAGGATCTAATGAGGGCTCAGCCAATACTGGTAAAGCGACGGACAACCAGGGCCATTGTTGGATGTGCTAAGGAGTGGCACAACCAATATCGGATGCTCACTGGCAACTCTGGGCCTAGTTAGGGCCATGCTTTGCCAGTGGATTTCCAATATTGGCCCGCCGTCGTGTGCTACCTGGGATGTTATTTTGGGTTAAAAGTGAATATTGCAATGGTTATAGAATATAGTGCTGACTGCTGTTATATCCGAGTCTGGACTACAAAGCACTGGAGTATTTGGTTGGAATATCACTGCTGAGCTGGTTTAAGCCTTTTTGAAGTGGTGGCATTTGTTTTTGCTCTCTTCGTTTATCGTAGCCTGCCTGAGAGCACACTACCCTGAACAAGCAACCCTGAAGAATAGCAGCGCTGTTATAAAGCGCTGGCTGATTGGCGCGCAGGATCGGGAGAGTGGCCGCAGCCAGAGGCGCCAGCCGACTCGAGCAAGGGAGGCAGTGGGCACAGAAGAATGAGACTTCACTTTCTTCACTTTAAAGACCCCCTTCAGGGGGTATTACATAAGGGGTGGGCTAATATATTCAACAATCATAGGCATTCAACAATCATATGCGGCACTCATAAACAATCATTCAACAACCATTGCAGTATGATACAAATGGTTACAGCGGATAAGAATGAAGGTGGGCACGTGATGGAGGCAACATCGGCGGGGAGGGCATTCTAGTCAACAATGGTGCGGGGAAAAAAGAACTGAAAAAGTTGCAGTACGTGATAGATGCCTGGCGATCTGAAATGGGTGTGCGGTGCGGTGAGATATGCGGGTCGGATGAGAAATGTAAGGTATTTGATTCTGAGTGCTATGGAAAAACTTGTGGAGCAAACACATGCAGGCGAAGCGACGGCGAGTTTCAAGGCTTTCGAGACCGGAATTATTCTTTAGAGATGAAACGCTGATCGTATATGAATAAGCAGAATGAACGAAGCGAATTTCGCGGTTTTGAACTGATTCGAGTGCATTTGTTAGGTATATTTGGTGTAGATTCCAGATGGGACTGGCGTACTCGAGTTTAGGTCTAATAAGGGTTTTGTAAGCTAGAAGTTTCACGTGCTGTGGTGCATGACGAAGATAATGCTATAGGAATCCTAGAGATCTATTGGCAGATGATATGATTGTGGTAATGTGTATTCGCCAAGAAGGATCAGTACAGAGTGTTACACCGAGGTACTTGAATGATTGGACGCTTTCTATAGATGAGCTGGCAGCTGTATAGGAAAAAATAAGGGGGTTGCGTTGACGCTGAAATGAGACAAGTTTGCATTTTTTAGCGTTTAGTGTCATTAGCCAGAGGTCACACCATTCATGGATGCGGTTGAGGTCATTTTGAAGAGCCACTTGTTCAGAAAAGTTAGTAACGGTGCAATAAATTACAGTCATCGGCGAATATGTTTAAATTTTACACGATATTTGTGGCTCCAGATTGTTAATATATATTAGGAATAAAAGCGGGCCGAGCACAGATCCATGCGGAACACCGGATGTTATGGGGAGAGTGCCTGAGTTGTGATTGTTAATCGAAACAAACTGAGAACGGTTAGCTAGGAATTCTTTAATGTAGTCTAGAATATTAGGGTGTAAATTTAAAAAGGCTCGTTTCAGTGATAGGCGTTGGTGTGGTACCTTGTCAAAAGCATTCGCGAAATCTAAAAATAATGCATCAGTCTGTATGTTACGGTCGAGGTTAGCATGCAGGTCGAAAGTGAAGATTGCCAATTGGGTCTCGCAGGAAAGTCCTCTACGAAACCCGTGCTGAGCCGGATGAAGTTGTTAGAATCTAGGAGGTTTACGACATGGGAATAGATATATGACATATATATGTTCCATGATTTTGCAAGGCACACTGGTTAAGGAGATGGGGTGATAATTCAGTTGAGAGTCCTTTACACCTGATTTGTGGACCGGAATGACCCTCCCCACCTTCCAGTCATCCGGTAGCATTCCTGTTGAAAGTGATTGCGAATACAATAATAAAAGATATATGGCTGAAATGTGTTCGGTGTTTTTCAGCATTTTGTAAGATTGCAGAGTACGCGTGCGTTTACAGCAAGTGGAACTGCTTGTATACTGATGTCTGCATAAAGGAACCCATTAATAATTGCTGCAAGTTCGTCTTCATTGTTTGTGTCTCCTCAAGATGCCTGTGCATACAGGTCGGATTCCTCATGGCAAAAATTTAGTTTTCAAACGTCATATATAGATAAGGTAACCACTATTTGTCATTGATTCACAATCTAGCAGGGCACTGGCTGGCGACGGCAAGGTCGGCATACGGCCTCGGCCCTATGTTGGCAGCCAAAGGTCGGCCGGTGTGAGGCCAATCACCAATCCCGACCTCGGCCCAACCTAGTTTGCCAAGCTAGGGCCAAGGTCGGCCAGGCCGGCTACCGACTTAGGCCCAACATAGGGCCGAGGTCGTTTTTTCAGCTGGCTATGATCGTCTCTTTCTTTGTTTTATTAACAGCAACTGTTTTGCAATCCTGCCCAGCAGTTGGAATGGCCAAAAAATTAGCAAGCAGCGATTAGATCGCAGTTTTCGCACAACACAAGTGACCTGACATCGTCTGCTACGTCGTAGCTATCGTGCCGCTGCTGAAACCAAAACGGCTCTAGAAAACAAAAATCAGTTATGAACTATTCACCTGGCGGAAATAAATTCCACGTCTTGACTCGCGCACGCCATCGTCTTGAAAATCATTCCAAATAAACCAACACGCATAAAAAAAATTACCGAAGACACTTTGGAAATTCTAAAGTGTGCTTGGCGAAAGCCTTGTGGTCAACCCACCGCCGCTTTCCCGAACCGCTTGG
This sequence comes from Amblyomma mixtum, assembly GCF_055824585.1. Taxonomy (NCBI): domain Eukaryota; kingdom Metazoa; phylum Arthropoda; class Arachnida; order Ixodida; family Ixodidae; genus Amblyomma; species Amblyomma mixtum. Next base: position 149,030,975 of record NC_143015.1, read on the forward strand.
CGCGTGGCGGGCTTCCCGCATGTGCGGTTTTTGTTGTCTTTGGTGACTGCGGCCTCTATTTTGATTGCAGTGTTTTAGAGCGAGAGCTCTTTGGCCCCTGTTTCGCGGCGTCGCCGTTGTCTTTCGGCGTTCATTGGCGTTGGCGGTGACATTTTACACTCCGATCATTTTAAGGAATGGAAGCGCTCATAACTTGCTCCCTGGGTCAGTGGACGCCTGAATCACGCTTTTGTGTTGTTGCGGCTGCAAGAGCCGTTGCCTAGCAACCGTCGCGGTGGACACCCGAACCGCACCGTACAGGAAGGGAGGGAGGCAGTGGGAGTGAAAGAAGAAAGACAAAGAGGAGTGAAGAAAATGAAAATTCTATTTGAGGGAAGGAAATTACTCAGTAACTGTCTCACATCATTCGGTGGACACCCGTCATCCGTTTGCAGAGGAAGGGAGGAAGTGGGAGTGAAAGAAGGAACAGAAAGGGGGCTCGTAGTGAAGAAAATGAATTTGAGGAAAGGAAATCACGCAGGAGGTTGCGCCGCTGCGCGGAGGAGAGGCCGCAGTTGGCACGATTCCAGCGCACGGACGGACACCGCCAGCATGAGCCATTAAAGGGTTTCGCCTTAAAAATTTGATGTCTTTGCATTGCATTTGGCGTCTTCGTTTGCAGACAGTACTTCAACGATTTGTATTTGAAATCGTGTTCAGAAGTACTGTATTTTGGGGAGTACAGTTCAGAAACAGCACATTCCTGGCCGCTTTGCGAGTTATTACTGATGGTAAATAATATTAAGCGAAAGTGACTCCATCAACCTCAGTGTTATGAAAGCTGTTACGGCATGCTTTACCTTTAAGTTAGAGAAGCGCTCTATACACCACCAGCTATTGAAAAATTATTCTCAAAATCTTGCAAATATCAGCATGTAAACTTTGGATTTGGCTCTCAGAAACTGTAGACGATAAAATTTTGTTCAAAAACTTTATTTGTACAGTATTAATTCAAGCTGTGTTTACGAAAATAATGCTTAAAATTATTATGCTGTTAAATGACCCGAAAAACAGAATATTCATTGTGCGCAGTCAGGGTCACTGCGATGTTTCCACAACGCAAGTAAAAAATTCAGGGGGCACTTCGGCTCTCTGAAGTGCTGCAAGGCGAAATCATTTCCTGGCGCACTGTTTGTTTTTCTTTACTTTTTATTTTTCATATTTTGTTTCTTTTTTATTTTTTATTTTGCTCCTTTTCTTATTTTTATTGTCTTTATTTTATTTCCATATCTTATTTTTATTTTTGTTTATTTCCTTATTTTATTTTTTATTTTTCTTTTCTTGACTTTATTCCTTTGGTTTTATTTATGAAACCCATGCATTCACTAGATGCGCGTTTATTCATGCCGGAACCTCGAGCCTTCGTGGCGAAGTGGTAGCGTCTCCGCTTCAAATGCCAAAGGCCCTGGTTTGATTCCCACCATCGGCGCAGTTTCTTTTTAAGCAGTGACACCGAAAGGCGGACAAATCTGCCGAGGCGTCTGTCGACACTCTTGCCGACGCGTCTGTCGACACTCCTGATGACGCGTCTGCTAACGACAGTATGAGGCATTAAAGGCTTTCGCCTTAATACGAATAGCACGGCGCGGTTCAGGTGTCCGCCGAGATATGTGAAAGATATAGCGCCATTTCCTTTACTCAAAAACCAATTTACCAGGCTTCTGCCACAAGCGCTGACGTGACAGCCTTAATTCTTGCGTTGCCATTACAGCAGCGGAAAAGTAAACTAGCTTGAATGTGTGGGGTCTACGATTTTTTACTGGCTGTACTATCCTAAATTCTTTATTGGCGAAATAGTGATGTAAACGGTGGCTCAGCGGTTAAGGCACTCGTCTACCGAGCCGGAGTACCAGGGCTCGAACCCGACCGCGGCGGCCGCGTTTCGATGGAGGCGGAACGAAAAATTGTCGACGATTACGTTACTTCTTCATGCAAAATTTGAGCGCAGCTCATCACCTGTTTCAGCTTTTCGATAAATTGAGGCAAATAATTCGAGCAAGACATGTATGTACAATTACACATAACTTGTTATTTTTCACACGCATTCCTTCTTCAAGAAACTCTCCACTAACAGTTCTTGATTGTCATGAAGGAAGCTTTGTGGTCGGAGAAATAGATTATAGATATATGGTCGACTTGCCCCTGCACCAATGCCCCTGGTTCTCAAAGGCGAGGTATGCGCAAGTATTTCGCGAGGTTGTCACAGCCGTGGGAGGCGTTACGAGCGCGAGGAACGGGATGTTCTCCCGCATGGGACCCTGGGGCATGCCCCGAATTCCTGCTGAAATAAAGTTTTCTCTCTCTCTCTCTCCCTCATAGGTGGTAAATCCTCTTAAAGTCCCCCCACCCTGCCGCCCTGTCAGGTGGCAGTTAATGGTTGATCGCGAGAGTTCGCTCACTGTTGTCAACGCTAACGCATGCACACCTCCCTCTCTCATCACCCCAGGTATCTATAAGCGCGATTCAGGCGTCCACTGACTCAGGTAGCCAGTTATGCGCAATACCTTTCCTGGAAATTATCAGAGTGTAAAACGCTGCCAACACCAACGCCAATGAACACAATGAACGCCGACGGCTTATGGCTTCAGCGCCGCGTTTCTGGAATAACTTTGTCAATGCCAACGCATGCAGCGCACATCTGTCCCTACCGCCACGTAGCTTAAAACACGATTGTGTGTCCACTGTAAAGAGAGGGTAGTTATGCGCCGTCCTTTTAAGGCGAAAGCCTTTAATGTCTCATCGTTGTAAGCAGCAGTTGTCGACAAAGAATGTCACGCTTTTCAGTTGGTCCAAACGGTCGTGACGTCACAGTGCACGAATTGCAAACGGGGCCAATTGTACTTTGGCTAGTAGCCATACAACCAATTGAAGGGACCATATAGAGATGCTCCAAGTAAGTGGGACTGAGCTTAGTTAATTGCTTAATTACCCAATTAGCCTAATTAACTTCTCTAGTCAGGCCATATAAATAAATAAAACCTGGTAGTAGTAGTAGTAGTAGTAGTAGTAGTAGTAGTAGTAGTAGTAGAAAACTTTTATTGAGATCTTTTAAGAGATTCGCGGATTCGAAGCCTCCGTCGTCTTTCGTGGCGCCGGCGACTTGAGGCTTCTCTTCAGCAAGGTTGGGCCCCTAGTCCAGGGCTCCACTGAGTCGCGCTGCATCAGTAGCGTGCCGCACTAAGGCCCTCTGGGCCGCGAGCTCGCTGCTGGTGAGCCGGCTCTCCCATTGCTCCGCACTCGGGAATTCGTGTTGGTGGAATGCTTTATTTCGTTCGCACTCCCATGTGATGTGGTATAGTGTGGGTGTGTCGCCGCACCAGGGGCAGTTTGCTCTGTATTGCGTTGGTGACATCTTGTTATAGATGTACAAGTTGGGGAAGGAGTTTGTTTGTAGCCTACGCCAGCCGACTGCTTCCTCCCTCGTGAGGGCTTTGTGTGGTGGTGGGTACTTGAATCTAGTCCCTCTGTATAGTTGTAATGTCTCTGTGTATCCCCCCTCGCATGCTAGTAGCTGAAGCTCCAGAACATCTGACATGCCTGCTCGGTATGTAAGCCCTCGAGCTAGGCTGTCTGCTGTTTCGTTCCCCGCTACGCCTGCGTGGCCTGGGACCCAGATTATGTGTTGTATGGGTGTCTTCTCAGCAGAGGCTGCTGCCCCACTGATTATCCTGAGGGCCATGCCGCTAATTCTGCCCTTCGTATAGTTTTTACACGTGTCTTTCGAGTCTGTTAAGATGTTTAGGGATCGGCCTTTCCTATAGCCTTCTGCTACCGCCAGCGCGACGGCAATTTCCTCGGCCTCCGTTATGCCCACGACCTCCACTGAGGCGCATGTGGCCATGTCTCCTGTGCTATTAACTACCACCGTAGCGGCTAAGCGCTTCCCTGCATGTACGTACATGGAGGCGTCCGTATAGACTGTGTTCTCTGATCGGCCTAGCCTCCTTTCTATCTGCTCGGCCCTTGCTTTTCGTCTGTCCTCGTGTAGGTTAGGATCCATGTTTTTAGGCAGGGGTCCTACACTAAAGGTCTTTCTAAGGTCGTCCGGTACGTCCGCGTATCTGTCTACCAGTCCGCACGTGTTCCGACCCAACCTTCTCAGGAGCGCCCTTCCCGTAGAGGAGCCTCTGAGTCTGATGAGTTGTGCCCCCAATTGAGCCTCGGCAAGCTCATCGAAGGTATTGCTGATTCCGAGTTGGAGTAGCTTCTCGTTTGATGCGTTTCTGGGCAGGTGTAGAGCAATCTTGTATGCCTTCCTGAGAATACAGTCGGCTTGCTCTCGCTCCGCCTTTGTTGTTGCGTGGTAGGGCAAGGAGTACATAACTCTGCTAACGATTAGGCTGTTGACGAGTTTGAGGGTATCTTCTTCTTTCATCCCGTACCTTCTCTGAGAGACTCTACTGATCATTCTGCCAACCTGCTCCGCGGCTCTTCTCAGCAGGCTGATGGTATGGCTGCATTTTCGGCTGCTCTGCAGCCACATGCCTAGGATTCGTACCATGTTCTGTTCTTGGAGCAGTTGCCCCTCTAGAACTACTTCCAGCGAGGCTTTGGTAGGATTTCTTCCGATCCTGATGATTTCCGACTTCTCCGTCGAACATCTCAGGCCTCTCTCCCTGACGTAGGTCTCTACGCAGGTCGCAGCTTCTTGTAGTCTGTCTTGCTTCTCCCCTAACGATCCTTGGGTGACCCACACCGTGATGTCGTCGGCATACATCGCGTGTTGGATGCCCGGGATTTCCTTGAGTCGTCTTGCTAGCCCGATCATCGCCATATTGAACAGGACGGGCGATATCACGGAGCCTTGGGGTGTTCCTTTGCAAGGCGTGGTGAAGACGTCGCTTCTCAGCTCGCCTAGTCCCACGGTCGCTGTTCTGTCGCTCAGGAAGGCCCTGATGTAGTCGCTGGCTCACGTTGTCGAAGGCTCCCTTTATGTCGAGGGCCATGACAACGTTTTCGCCACTTCTCGGCATTTTCTCGAGTACTTCCTCCTTGAGTTGGAGTAGTACGTCCTGCGTAGACAGGTGGGCTCTGAACCCGTACATGCTGTCTGGGTACAGTTGGTTCTTCTCTAGGTGCGACTGGATCCTTTTTGTGATTACTTTCTCGTACATCTTGCCCAGGCACGACGTGAGGGAGATCGGCCTGAGGTTCTCGACCTGGAGTTTCTTGCCTGGCTACGGGATCATTACCACTACCGCGTGTTTCCACTCGGCCGGCACTGTTCCTTCTTGCCAGAGCTTGTTGAAGTAGGCTGTGAGCTGATCTATGGCTCCATCGCTGAGGTTTCTTATGAGCGAGTTCTTGATTCTGTCCGCCCCCGCTGCTGTGTTTTTTGTTGCCGACCTGATCGCCTCGACGACTTCCTCTCTCGTTATGGGCCGACCCATGGTTGGATTCTCTTCGCCCTGGTACTCTTCTTGGTAGCTTTCGACCTGGTCTCTGCCGTAGCATTTGACTCGGACTTCCTCGAGTAGCTGTTCGTCCGTGCCCGTGTACTGGTGCACCAGCCTCTGAATCGATTTGCCGCTTTCTGATTTGTTCTTGCTCGGGTCCATGAGGGACTTGAGGATCTGCCACGTCCTGGCCGTGCTGAGGGTGCCGTTCAGCGCGTTGCTGAATTGCTGCCATCCTTGCCTAGCCAGCTGCGTTGCATATTCCTCCGCTTGTTTAGTTATTTCGGCTATTTTAATCTTTAGCTTCCTATTGAACTTCTGTCTTTTCCAATGCTTGGTGAGCCCGCGTCTCGCCTCCCATAGCTTGAGGAGCCGCTTGTCCACCTCCGGAGTTCGGTTCTATCCACCTCTTTAGTATAGAGTTCTTGGATCTGTCTGAGTTGCTGGCTCCACTCCTCCGCAGATACAATGTCGCCCTTGATCTGCTTGCAGTGTGCTCTGAAGGCGTCCCAGTCCGTTAGGCGGACCTTGCCTATTTTCCGCTTGATATTGTTTGCGGTTGTGCTGATCCTTATTATGTGGTGGTCGCTTCCTCACATTCCAATTCAAAATACATAATCACCGACTCGCGAGGGGCCTGTCGGAACGTCGAACAAGGCTGCACTCCCTTCCTAGCCTATCGAATATACCAAAATTGGATACGGGATACGGACGCCGCACACCGTCACCTCATATGGGCCCCTGCTCATCAGGGGTTGGCAGGAAACGAGGCAGCAGACGCAGCCGCCCGCGCGCTCTCTCACCGGGCTGTTTTCTCCTCCCCGTCCGATCAGGAACCCGATTTTAATCCGGTCTATCCCAAAGGGCTCTGGTGAAACGGGCTAGAGACGGGGCATTGTCATGCGGTGTCCCGGACTAGGGACGCCGACCATGTAGCGTGGCCACTCTGTGGCTCCCAAACTCTATTTCAGAAATTAAAAGTTTTCACCACCACCACCACATTCAAAGATATAACATATTATCAAAATTGTCATCGCCTTTACCCTAGCCCATGTAAAGGCCTGAAGAAGGCGGATGAGCGGCTCCTTCTCCGCCTTCTCACCAATACATTGCTGTGCCCGGCAGCGCTAAAACATTTTGACCCCTCCTTTAGCGGCAGCTGCCCACACTGTAGTGCAGTGTCTTCTGACACTTATCACATGGTGTGGGCCTGCCCCTCCAACCCCGCTATTCTCCCCATCCCCAACCCAACCCGGGAGGACTGGGAGGCGACCCTGCTCGGCTGCCACGACTTACAGGCCCAACAAGCCTTAGTCGGGCGCGCCCGGGCGGCGGCAACCGCCACTGGGGTCCCATACTAGGGACCTCCACCTAGTGTTTGTAAGGATCAGTCCCTTACGGGCTGATCTAAACATACCTCCTGCTCATTCGTAATAAATGTTTTCACCACCACCACCACCTCCAAGGTTCTCGAGCAGGTTCTCCCATTCTGCTTGTCTGGCGCCCCTTACGAAGGTTAAGTCAGGGCACGTGTCTGGACTGACGCTGTTCCCCTGTCTAGTTGGATGGTGTTCGTCGGTTAGCAATTCGCACTCTGCCTGTTCTGCTGCAGCGCAAATGCCGCGTCCCTTCTTGTCGTCTTTATTGTAGCCCCACCTCGGGCTCTTGGCGTTGAAATCACCTGCTATTACTAGGGTGTTGTTCCCCGCTAACTTTTTCGCCTCCGTAAAGAGCCTAATAAAGTCCCCATCTTTCTGTCTGGGCGGGCTGTATAGGTTTATAATATAAGTGCTTTTAGATCGTGCTTTCTTTTTGGGGATTATCTCCGATAAAACCTGGTAAGAAATTGGTCGAGCTCGGGAATCGAACCCCGGTCTTCGGAGTGCGAGACGAGCATGCTATCCACTCCGCCATGCCAGCTCGATGGTTTAGAATGAACAAAGGCACGTCTAGTGAATACGGTGTCTTCGCTCACTGCCATCCTCCTCCCTTCCCTTCCGGCGAGGTTTAGGCGTCCACCGAGATATGAGAGAGAAATACATTTCCTTTCCTCAAAAACCAATTTACCGACGAGCGAGGCGTAGAACCGAATGGGCGATGGCGTTCTATGGACTCCCTGGCAGCGTTGCAAGACGCTCTCGCGTTCCACTCTTAGAGGCGAAGCTTAACATCTTAATCACACATCAGTGACCACACTTTAGGTCAAAAAAGTGCACCCCCCCTGAATTTTGACGGATGTCCACCGAGATATGTGAGACAGTTACTGCGTAATTTTCTTTCCTCAAATACAATTTTCATTTTCTTCATTACGGGCCATCTTTGTCTTTCTTCTTTCACTCCCACTTCCTCCGTTCCTCTACGGTGTGGTTCAGGTGTCCAACGAGATGACAGAGATTTACTGCGCCATTTCCTTTCCTCCAAAACCGTTGCATTCAAACGGCAAGGCATCGCGCCGAACGGGTGGTGGCGTTCTGTGGACTCCTCGGCAGCGCTACAACACGCCGTCGCGTTCCACTCCTAAAGGCGAAGCTTACGAGTGATTAATTACCAGTTAATTAGTATTCAGGCATTAATCAGTAATTAACCATTAATTAGTGATTTGACATCATTTAGTAATTAACACTCAATTACATGTGACGCCACCAGTACCACAGAAGCACTGAAAGTGGTGCGGGAAACGCTTTCGCCTCTACGCACTTTAGACAGTCAAAGTGCCCCCTGAATTTTCTTGGATGGATGGAAACAACTTTATTACACAAAAAAATTCTTCAAGGGTGGTCCCCTACTGGTCCAGGAGTCCACGGGCCTGTGCTTCACGTAAAGCCCGATCCACTAGCTACTTCTGGCCGGCGGGTTGAGCGGTCCGTAAAGCAGCCTCCCAGGAAGAATGAGTGGGATTGGGGATGGGGGGTACTGCCTTTGGGGAAGGACATTCCCAAAGTTAGTGGAAAAGCATTGACCTGGGTGGTACAATCAGGAGGAATGGTGGGGTGAAAGCATGAGATACGGTGGGGGGAAATAAAACAGCCTGTCTGTAATTGTCGCCATGTGGCGCTGGATGAGGGCGACAAGGTACTGTGGGGTGGTGGTAGTGTGATGCGGCTGAGTTTGTAGAATGTTGTGATTTGATGATATGTAGAGAGGACCGATGGGGCCTCTTTCGCAGGGTTGGGTGCCTGATCATCCGGCGTCCGGGAGGAGAGTTCTCGGGCCAGCGCATGAACGCGCTCATTACCGGGGATCGAGGCATGCCCAGGGACCCACGACAGAGTAACCGTTCGGTCGAGAGAGGTGACTGTGGCAAGAATACGATGTGTTGCCGGCGTCGCCACGCCCTTTAGGTAGTGGCAGTACGCGGCCTGGGAATCTGTGCAAATTTCGGTTATCTGTTTGTCAATGGTGGAGCGGGCCAGAGCAAGTGCGATGGCGGCTCCTTCCGCTTCTGCAGGCGAATTAGTTCGGATAGTGGCGGCGGCCCCCACTGTGCCGTCTTCATAGGCTGCGACTGCCGTGAAATATCCTAATTTTCTGCCGCGTCGACATAAAGGATATTGGAGCGGTTGCTGTATGTTTTCGTGTAATAGCTCGCTCGTGCCTGCCGCCCACCGTGATGGAGACTAGCGCTCATATTGCGTGGTTGGGGCTTCTGATATATATTATCCTGAGTGCGCAGAGAAATCATGTAAGGTGTAGGACTTGTTGAGGTGGGAATGGGTGGATTGAGACGTAGTTGTCGCAGTAGGCGTTGTCCTGTTTCTGTGCGACTCAGGCGGACTAATTGGTTGGTGCGTTGAGCCTCTATTTATTCGATCACTGTATTGTGGGTACCAGTGGCCAGGAGACGTTTCGTGCTAACCGTCCGTGGAAGACATAGGGCGGAGGTGACAGCCGTGCGTATTAGGATATCTGCCTGTTGTGTTTACCGCTGAGTGAGTATGTGGTATGGGAGGTGGTATGTAGTGCGGCTAATGATTAGTGCATTTCTCATATTGAGGGTCTCGCGTTCCCTTACCCTAACCCACTATCATCCCTCCTTCCCCACTCCTGCTTGCGCCCTATGCCCAGAACCCTTCGCTTCTTCCCTCCACATCCTTTCCCTCTGCCCGGCGGACCCTCCCCCGCGGGACCTAGAGAACCTCAAGACCTGGGAGGACTGGGAGGCTCTGCTGCACTCGGAGGACCCGGCCGTGCAGACCATCGCCACCGGCCGTGCTGCCAGTGTTATGGACCTCAGGAACATAAACACTTGAGTGCAGTGGGGTCGTGCGGGGACCCTGGGGCGTGCCCCGAATTCCTTTGTAAATAAAGTTTTCTCTCTCTCTCTCTCTCGTTCAGACAACCCATGATTGCGTGCTGCCACCCGCCTGATAAGTGCAGCGACCTGTTTGGTCTGTCTTTTCAACAGCTGAAGGGTGGCGGTTGCATCGAGTGTGTTGTTAATGAGAAGGCCGACGAGGAGGAGAAAATATTTTAATGAAATTGTTTACGAGGTTGTAGCGGCGGGTGGAGCTCTCAGTCCGGAACCCCATTGGCATAGGCTGCTGTCCGCGCTCTTTCGATGAGTTCTTTTTGACTCGTTTCGTCCGAGCTGGTCAGAGCTGCCTCCCGCCCCTCCTGCGTTGGCTGGTTATTGACAGTGATAGCCTGATTTCGTTGGCAGGCCCATACCATATGGCACAGGTACGCCTTCTCCCCGCAGAATTTGCAGTGTGAGTCAAATGAGAAGGCCGAGAATCTTCACCTGAGGCACAATGGGCACTGGATTCACGTATATGTGCAGTTCAATCTGGAGTCCTTTCTTCTTTCACTCCCGCCTTCTTCTCTTCCCTTACGGCGCGGTTCAGGTGTCCATCGAGATATGTGAGACACATACTGCTCCATTTCCTTTCCTTAAAAACCAATTTACCAATTATTATCCCTCTGCTTTCCAAGCTCCCGCTTCATTGGTTTAGCAGCTTAAAGTGCGACTAAGGTGTCCACTGCTGGTTACAACAGACAACGGCGACGGAGACACCGAGAGAGAGAGAGAGAGAGATTGAGAGAGGGAAACTTATTTGCAACAGGAATTCGGGGCACGCCCCAGGGTCCACGCACGACCCCACTGCACTCAAGTGTTTATGTTCCTAAGGTCCATAACACTGGCAGCCCGGCCGGTGGCGATGGTCTGCACGGCCGGGTCCTCCGAGCGCATCAAAACTTGGGTAGGGCCTAGTTGGTACATGATGTTGTGAAGGTAAAGGATGCGCAATCAAATGACGAACCACGAAGAAAGACACAGGGACACACACAAGCGCACTAACAACTGTTTATTTCTTCCTTGAAACGCTTACTTATACATCTGGCCACGCATGCTCAAAAGCAATCTCTAACCACAATAGTCATGCCAACGGCTGTTAACGCAGACGCGAACGCAAAAAGTTGATTTCGGCAACGTACAGAGCCACGGACGTGTCACTGATACAATCTACCTCGTTTTCCTTTATGTGGAAAGCTTCCAAAGCCAGCCGCGCTTGTTCATTTTTACTTTTGTGTGTGTGTGTGTGTCCCTGTGTCTTTCTTCGTGGTTCGTCATTTGATTGCGCATCCTTTACCTTCACAACCTCCGAGCGCAGCAGGGTCTCCCAGTCCTCCCAGGTCTTGAGGTTCTCTAGGTCCCGCGGGGGAGGGTCCGCCGCGCAGAGGGAAAGGATGTGGAGGGAAGAAGCGAAGGGTTCTGGGCATAGGGCGCATTTGACGCAGACTACAGACACACACTCTCCCCTCACCCCTTAACCTAGCCCACACTCTTAAAAAAAAGTTAGTAAAAAGTTAGTAAATGGGTAGTAAAAAGGTAGTAAGTGCTCTGACTTCGTTTTACTACTTTTTGCTGACTACTTACTACCCTCTTCAAAGTATAGTTAGTAAAAGTTCCGCTTGCTACCTTTTTACAAACTGTGGTCGCCAGTTACTACCTAGTGAGTAACCGTTCCCTTTACCCCAAAATAAATTCAAAATAAAGTCAAAGAATGTAACTGACGGAGACTGTAGTGCCAATAAATTAGTTTTGTAATTAAACATTTCTTCAGGGGCATGCGGTTAGGTACATTAAGCTGTTTCTACAATATCAACTTCATAATTAAAGCTGTTATCTTAGCTCAACGGGTACGAGCCACTAGCCCGTAACTGAGAGCCTTATTTACGGAGTATATAAGCCTGAGAAAGATTTCCCTACTTGTGCACGCACAGTGCGCGAGTGTGACTCTTTCTGATTTGCGCTTTTCCTGCATTCTGAATCTTTGTGTACGCGCGGTAAGGTTGTTGATGCCATCATCTCGCATAATTTCTACATGTAATGCACGGTAAGCTTAAACCTAAGTGTGTGATTTACTGATTGCGGAATTAGTGAAATTGACTGTGAAGCTTTTTTTTATTTTTCGAGTACGCACAAATTTGACAAACCACACCAGCACACCGTACGAAGAACCTAACAGCATATGCGAGTTTCTATTCATTTTCTCAGTAAATACCATTAGCTTCCAGTTACTAACTGCGGGTAGTATGGGTTCAATCCAACCAGCGCAGTAATCACACTTTTACCCTACTGAAAGCAACAACGCTACAAGTCGCACGCATGATCACCCGCATCACCAACAGGCGACATGGCATGCGTGAAGAAGACACACTAAAACTAGTCAGAAGCCTAGTAGTTAGTCGAATCACGTACAGCCTACCCTACCAGTGCCTCAACAAAAATGAAATACAACAAGCGGATGCCCTGCTACGCAAAGCGTATAAGACAGCGCTCCGACTACCACGCAACACGTCTACAGAAAAACTCATGGCCCTGGGATTACACAACACCTTTGAGGAGCTACGAGAGGCGCAGCTTGAGTCGCAAAAACTCAGGCTGTTGCAAACAACGACAGGAAGAGCGCTCCTGCAGAGGCTCGGATACCGCGAGCAGATGCGAGAAATGTCGAGGACGGCAACGATCCCCGACGAGCTTCGCAAGACCCTCAAGGTAGCGCCAATACCAAAATACATGAATCCCAACCTCCATCGAGGCAGAAGAAAAGCGAGGGCCGAATTCATCGAGAAAACATACGCTCCTCAAGCCACGACCGTGTATACAGACGCGTCTTGGAGAGGAGGAGATACCAAAATCGCTGTAGCGGCGGTGGTTGATTCGTCTTTACGCGAAATGACCAGCGCGTCTCTCCGAGGCTGCACAGCTGCAGAGTCCGAGGAAGTAGCCGTTGCTCTAGCGGTGGCGGAGGGCTATAGAACCGGGCGGTCACTAACAATACTTACGGACTCTCAAACAGCCTGCCGAAATTACATGAATGGCAGGATAGGTCGTCACGCGCTCCGTATACTCCTCGCAGCGAGTGACAGAATTAAAAACCGGGAAGAACAAAACGACAAGATCCGACACAAAATTGTGTGGGTACTGGGGCACACGGGGGTGGCAGGGAACCGAGAGGCCGACAGGATAGCTCGAGGATACATTACTTTCCGAGCTTCCGACGAGACCGCGGAACTCGCGCCAGCACCCAGGGAATACTCGGCCATACTACAAAACTATAGAGGCAGAAGAATGCTATATCCCCCACCGCACAAATCTCTCAGCAGAGAGGAAGCTGTCACTTGGAGACAATTACAAACAGGCTCTTTCCCAAACCTACATATACTAAACAAAATGCACCCTACGATATACACGAACAAATGTCCCTGGTGCGACGAAAAACCTACACTATACCACATCACATGGGCCTGCCAAAACATAGACGTGGTCCCCAAAATACAAAACCCGAGTGCGGAGCAGTGGGAGACTCTGCTGTCCAGCGACCGCTGCGAAGACCAACAAGGTCTGGTACAGCGAGCTCAACGGGCGGCAGTGGCCAGCGGAGCCCTGGACTGAGGGCAACCGACCACTGATTAGAGGCGGACGACTTCGACAGAGAAGGCTCCTGGGGGTAGAACCAAGACGTCTCTGAAGATGCCCCCAACCGCAGGAAAAGCCATTAGTGTAAATAAAGTTTTCCCTTCCTTCCTACTAGCTCAATGGGTTAGTAACTGTAACCTCCCCGTTACTAACTGCAGTCACTAACAGGTAGCAAGATATGTGACAACCAGTTACTACCCCAATGTTAGTAAGTACTCCTACCTTTTTTCTAGGAGTGCACTATCATCCCTCCTTCCTCACTCCGGAGACGCCGCGAAGGGAAGGGAAAACTTTATTTACACTAATGGTTTTTCCTGCGGTTTGGGGGCATCTTCAGAGACGTCTTGGTTCCATCCCCAGGAGCATTCTCTGTCGAAGTCGTCCGCCTCTAGTCAGTGGTCGGTTGCCCTCAGTCCAGGGCTCCGCTGGCCACTGCCGCCCGTTGAGCTCGCTGTACCAGACCTTGTTGGTATTCACAGCGGTCGCTGGACAGCAGAGTCTCCCACTGCTCCGCACTCGGGTTTTGTATTTTGGGCACCACGTCTATGTTTTGGCAGGCCCATGTGATGAGGTATAGAGTAGGTTTTTCAACGCACGAGGGACATTTGTCCGCGTATTTCGTAGGGTGAATTTTGTTTAGTATGTGTAGGTTTGGGAAAGAGCCTGTTTGTAATTGTTTCCAAGTGACAGCTTCCTCTCTGCTGAGAGATTTGTGCGGTGGGGGGATATCGCATTCTTCTGTCTCTATAGTTTTGTACTATGGCCGAGTATTCCCTGGGTGCTGGCGCGAGTTCCGCGGTCTCGTCAGATGCTCGGAAAGTAATGTATCCTCGAGCTATCCTGTCGGCCTCTTGGTTCCCTGGCACCCCCGTGTGCCCCGGTACCCACACAATTTTGTGTGGGATCTTGTCGTTTGTTCTTCCTGGTTTTTAATTCTGTCGCACGCTGCGAGTAGTATACGGAGCGCGTGACACGACCTATCCTGCCATTCATGTAATTTCGGCAGGCTGTTTGAGAGTCCGTGAGTATTGTTAGTGACCGCCCGGTTCTATAGCCCTCCGCCACCGCTAGAGCAACGGCTACTTCCTCGGACTCTGCCGCTGTGCAGCCTCGGAGAGACGCGCTGGTCATTTCGCGTAAAGACGAATCGACCACCGCCGCTACAGCGATTTTGGTATCTCCTCCTCTCCAAGACGCGTCTGCATACACGGTCGTGGCTTGAGGAGCGTATTTCTCGATGAAATCGGCCCTCGCTTCTCTTCTGCCTCGATGGAGGTTGGGATCCATGTTTTTTGGTATTGGCGCTACCTTGAGGGTCTTGCGAAGCTCGTCGGGGATCGTTGCCGTCCTCGACATTTCTCGCATCTACTCGCGGTATCCGAGCCTCTGCACGAGCGCTCTTCCAGTCGTTGTTTGCAACAGCCTGAGTTTTTGCGACTCAAGCTGCGCCTCTCGTAGCTCCTCAAAGGTGTTGTGTAATCCCAGGGCCATGAGTTTTTCTGTAGACGTGTTGCGTGGTAGTCGGAGCGCTGTCTTATACGCTTTGCGTAGCAGGGCATCCGCTTGTTGTATTTCATTTTTGTTGAGGCACTGGTAGGGTAGGCTGTACGTGATTCGACTAACTACTAGGCTTCTGACTAGTTTTAGTGTGTTTTCTTCACGCATGCCATGTCGCCTGTTGGTGATGCGGGTGATCATGCGTGCGACTTGTGGCGTTGTTGCTTTCAGTAGGGTAAAAGTGTGAGTACTGCGCTGGTTGGATTGAACCCACATGCCCAAAATTCTTATTGTTGTCTTTTCGGGTATGGGCGTCCCTTCTAGGTAGACGCTGAGTTTTAGGTCCTCGTTGGTTGGGACGGTCCGGTTTTGCTTGCCTCTCCGGACTCTCAGCAGTTCCGATTTCTCGGTCGAGCATGCGAGTCCTCTTTCTGCGAGGTATTGCTCTACACAAGAGGCCACTTGCTGTAGCCTTTCTTCCTTCTCTCCGAGACAGCCCGTGTTTCTCCAGACTGTTATATCGTCAGCATACATTGCATGCCTGATGCCTTCGATGTTCTCTAGTTTTCGAGCTAGGCCTATCACATCTATGTTGAATAGTAGGGGGGAGATAACTGACCCTTGGGGTGTTCCCTTGTTTGGAGTGCGAATTTTGTCCGATCGAAGGTCTCCTATGCCGATGGTGGCAGTTCTATCGGACAGGAAGGCTTTGACGAAGCCGTGGATTCTGCGTCCGCAATCCAGGTTGTCCAGGCCCGTAAGGATCGCTTCGTGGCTGACGTTATCGAATGCCCCCTTGATGTCCAGGGCCATTATGACATTTTCTCCCGTCCGAGGTACGTTTCGCAGGACATCTCCTTGTATCTGGCGGAGAACGTCCTGCGTCGAGAGCTTCGCTCTGAAGCCGAACATGGTATGTGGTACACAGTCGTTATCTTCCATGTAATTTTGCAGTCTTAAAGTTACAAGCCGTTCGTAAAACTTGCCAAGGCACGACGTGAGTGATATGGGCCTGAGGTTTTCAATTTGTAGCTTTTTACCAGGTTTAGGTATCATTATAACTTCGGCGTGTTTCCAATCTTCGGGAACCGTCTCCGCCTCCCAATGTTTGTTAAGAAAGCTGACGAGCTCTTGTATGAGGTCGTCGCTCAGGTTGCGGATTAGGGCGTTGTCGATTCTGTCCGCTCTGGCTGCCATGTTTCTGGTGGTGTTTCTTATGGCCGCGTAAACCTCTTCCACAGTTATGGGGCGGTCGAGTTTCTCGTTTTCGGCTCCTCGATACGTTCCTTGGTATCGCGGGGGATTGTGATCGCCGAAACATTTTTCTCGTGTCTTCTCCAGTAGGGCGATGTCTGATCCCTCGAAGGAGTGGATGAACCTGTGGATGGCTATTGTTTTCTGATTTTATTTTGGTCAGATCGATTAGTGCTCTTAAGAGATTCCAGGTCCTGGCCGTGCCTTGAGTTCCCCTAAGCGAGTCGCTGAGTTGTTCCCAATTTTGTTTCGCGAGTTGCATCGCGTATTCTTCCGCCTTTGCCGTAATTTCTGCTATCTTTAGTTTTAGTTTCCTGTTGTGTTTTTGCTTCCGCCATCTTTTGGTGAGACTGCGTCTCGCTTCCCATAGTCTGAGGAGGTGGGCGTCTACTTCGGGCGTTGCTGTCGTTCTCCTTAGACTTTTTGTGCATCGTTGTCGCGTTTCTCTCAGCATGCCGCTCCATTCCTCCAGTAATTGGATACCGCCTTCAGATTTGTTGCAAGCCCCGCGAAACGCGTTCCAGTCAGTGATTTTCGCCTGTCCAATCTGGTGTCTTATGGTGTCGGATGCTATTCGTGTCCGGAGGATAAAGTGATCGCTGCCTAGATTTTCCATCATGTTTTCCCACTGTGACTCCCTGCTCTTCCTTACGAAGGTGAGGTCCAGGCATGTGTCTGGGCTCACGCTATTCTCGATTCTCGTGGGGGTCGCAGGATCTGTGATTAGACTGCAGCCAAAGTATTCCACTACTTCCACTAATGTTCTTCCCTTGACGTCTTGTTTCTGGTATCCCCAACTCCTGTCCATGGCGTTGAAATCTCCTACGATGATGAGTGCATTTTCTTTGGCCAGCTTGTGCGCTCCATAAAACAGTTCGAAGAGTTTGGCGTTTCTTTGTCTCGGCGGGCTGTACACGTTCAGTAAGAACGTGCTGCTTCCCTTTCGCTTTTTCGGAATGAGTTGAACAAGCGCGTGTTCAATGTCGGTGTCGGCGATGGTATCGTGCCTGATGGCGGTAATGGTTTTGCTGACTAGGACGGCCGCTTTACCTTCGTTTTGACTCTCGTAAACCTCGTACCCTTGTAAGGTCGGCTTGATTCCAGTCTCTTGGAGCGCAATTACATCAGGAGGTGTGAGTTGTGTGTTTATATATTGTTTTAAGAGGGCCTGCTTTTTGCGGTAGCCTCTGCAGTTCCATTGCCAAATATCAAAGTATTCTTGTTCTTGCCGATACGTATTGATCATGTTTACGCGTTACTGCTGTTACCTTGTTCCCTTGCGAAAGCTGTTAGCGCTGGACGGTTGTACGACCTTTCCCTAATGTTTTCGGTATGTTTTTGTTTTCGAAAAGCGCTTCTGATCTCTGAGATCTGCCCTTGGAATTGTACTTGCATCTGTTGCATTTGCGATTGGATTTGCTGCATCATATCCTGCATCATCTGCTGCATCATCTGTTGCATTAGTGTTTCAAGGTCTCCTTCGTTCGATGCCTATGGTTGTCGTTTTGGGAGGGCTCTAGTCGTGTCGAGTTCCCGCTGTTGTCACTTTAGTGTTTTTGTGAGTTCCTCAACTTTGCGTTCGAGCTCGTTTTGTTTGATTCGAGCGAGTTCTAGCTCGCTTCTGAGCGCATCGCTGTTCGCGTCCTTCGGTTCTGTGACGCAACTGTCTTTGTTGTTTGTGTTGTTTATGTCGAGCGCGCCCATGTGCTGTGCGATGTCAGTGCACGTTGAAGATCCCCAGGTGGTCGAAATTATTCCGGAGACCTCCACTACGGCACCTCTTTCTCTCTTTCTTTCACTCCTACCTTCCTCCCTTCCCTTACGGCGCGGTTCAGGTGTCGGCCGAGATATGCGAAACAGATACTGCGCCATTTCCTTTCGTCAAAAACCAATTTTCCAATTTACGCCAAAGCTCTAAAAGGCGCCCGGGTGCTGTGTGATGTTAGTGGTGGTCTAAATCATTTGGGAGACCTTCACCACTGCACCTCTTTCACTCTTTCTTCTTTTACTCCCACCTTCCTTCCTTCCCTTACGGCGTGGTCCAGGTGTCCACCGAGATGTTTGAGACATACTTCGATTTCCTTTAAAAAAACAATTTACCAATTTACCAAACAGGACACAAAATGGCAGGACAACAGCTACTCCTGCCGTTTCCTGCCAGCATAATTTCATTAGTAATAATGGATTTATGAAGCCAATACCAACCAGCCCAACTAGACATCTTAAAGATTGCTAAGGCGCATCCTTGCTTCCTTGGCAACGGAGCTAATTACCCCTTCGTTGTCGTCGTGTCCTGGGTTCAGATCTTCCTTCGATCCCTTCATACCCCACACATTCGATGTTAAAGTAGCGCTGAACACTGTGTAGGTGAAACCAATCTTGAAACGGTCAAAGCTATCAGTCTCAAGATGCCAAAGGAGACTTTCGCGAGTGGATTTGGCTGATTTTTATTCGTACGTCAGCAGGATCTGACTCATTTTCTATTCGAAGTGACTTTTGCGCGCAGGTTTTTCTAAGCCGCTCTCCTTATCATAGTTTTAGGACTCAACTACTGGATTCGATACCGCTTTGATTTCTGAGCTAAGGAAAGATGTTTATCATAGGTTTATTGGGGTTTAAGGTCCCAAAGCGACTCAGGCTGTGAGGGCTCCGGAAATGTCGACCACCTGGGCTTCTTCAACGTGCACTGACATCGCACAGTACACGGGCCTCGAATTTCTCCTCCAAAGAAATTCAACCGCAGCGGCCGGGATCGAACCTGCGCCTTTCGGGCCAACAGCCGAGCACCATAACCACTGAGCCACTGCGGCGGCTATGTACAATTAAAGGCGTCCTAAAGGGGATTCTCAGCTCTTCTTTTTACCGCGGGAACTTATCAACACGCTCGAAGCATGCTTAGAAACTTCGAATTATTGTCGTGTGGGGCCGAATTTCTTATCGAATGAATCAAACGCCTCGGCTCCCGCCTTTTTTTTTCCTTTTTTTGAACTCGCTTCCGAGAGTAGGACGATCGAGTCATCCAACTCGTCAGACAGTCCTTGCCGCTCTGCCGTCGGCGGAGTGATACGTGTAGCAAAGAATCCGCACGTATTTTTATTTCGGTGGGCCTAATTTTCTGCTATGTTCTTTGCGACTGAAACGATTTATTGACGGAAACATAAAAACTAAATAAAAGCAAAAGCGAAGCTGACACGTGACTGCAAGAAAGGCACTCCACGCGTTGGTTGACTCCTCCTACCTTCAGCGGTCAGTTCAAAAAAAAAAAAAAGAGGGGGGGGGGGAGCCGGGACGTTTGATTCGATTTAATAAGGAAATCAGCCGCACGGGACAATAATTCGAAGTTTCTAAGAATGCTCGGAGCGTGTAGATCTAGTTCCCGTGTTAAAAAAGACGAGCCTATAATCCTCTTTAGTGCACCTTTAAAACTCGATTTAACGAAGTGAAGAGCAGCCCCGAAACATTTCGTTAAATAGAGAAATTCGTAAAATCGAGGACGACATTTTTTCGCCCTTTGATGTGTGAAATCGTTTCGTAGCGGCAACCAAAAGCTACCGCGACTTTGTATTTGTCAACAGTCCGAGGCCTGCGCAAATGACAAGTCCGCGAAAGCGGCCCGATTCGCCTGTGCATGAAAGCGCCATCTGGTAATAAGGATTCGAAGCTAAGGTGGGAAGCGCCGTAGACTGTCCAGTCCTTTGTACCGTGCAGCAGCGCAGCTTGCAGCGCGTCAAACAAAACCAGGACATTTATTTGGGCGCCTCCCTTACAAAAAAGTTTGACAGTCTATAGAGTGTCTATAGACAAATCTTAAAGAACAGTCTATAGACGATAGAAATGCCATAGACAGTCTATAGACAATCTATAGACTTATGGCCATACATTAGTAGACTTTTGTCTATAGACAGTCTACAGACTATGAATAGGCAAAAAGCAATATCTACAGGAAGTCAATAAGAAGTCTATAGACCACTTTTATAAGGGCTAGTGTTACTGCTGGCACGCTGCCGGCACGCTGCCAGCATGCTCGAGAAATCGTGGACAAAATAAGTGAGAAATCACTATTTCGGCTCATTTATTTCCAGAAATGCTTCGTTAAATCGGGTTTATTGGTTTCTTGTGTCGTTATTTCGTGTTGTTGAGTACGTTGACCCCTATGGGTGCTTGTCGGGGAATCAAGTTTTGAAGCGATAGCTTCGCTGTGCTAGGTAAAGCCGGGTATCGCCGTGTGTGCAGCATGACCTTCATGATTCTGCCAGGTGGCGCCTAGAGAGCAACCTAGGAGGCAGGTGACCTTGCGGCTTCATCATCACAGCCTGCCCACCGGATAATGAGCAAACTACCTACCGTGGCAGGTGGCCGTCAATGATTGGTCGCTCGGGAAGAGCAACGTGGGTGGCGCCTAGAGAGCAACCTAGGAGGCAGGTGACCTTGCGGCTTCATCATCACAGCCTGCCCACCGGATAATGAGCAAACTACCTACCGTGGCAGGTGGCCGTCAATGATTGGTCGCTCGGGAAGAGCAACGTGGGTGGCGCCTAGAGAGCAACCTAGGAGGCAGGTGACCTTGCGGCTTCATCATCACAGCCTGCCCACCGGATAATGAGCAAACTACCTACCGTGGCAGGTGGCCGTCAATGATTGGTCGCTCGGGAAGAGCAACGTGGGCCGCGCTAGGCCTACCGCTGGGAGCACCTGCCACCGCGCAGGGCATTGGCGCATTGCTTAACCACTGCACCACTGCACTAGGAGGGGTATGAGAACTCCCAGGGGTCTGTGTATGCAAAGTAGAGAATGACCTTTTGCATATATCGGAGTTAACACATAACTCAATGGCGTCATACCATTAAGGCGGAGCTTAAGTGTCTCCTTTTTTTCCCGTTAGATTGGGATCTTCGTAAAATCGTGTTAGGTTTACTTTATGGGGGTCTAACGTCCCAAAGCGACTCAGGCTATGAGGGACGCCGTAGTGAAGTGTTCCGGAAATTTCGACCACCTGGGGTTTTTTAACGTGCACTGACATCGAACAGTACACGTGCCCCCAGAATTTCGCCTCCATCTAAATTCGATCGCCGCGGCCGGGATCGTACCCGCGTCTTTCGGGTCAGCAGCGGAGAGCCATAACCACTGAGCCACCGCGGCGGCCCAAATCGGGTTTAATTAGATCGAGATTTATTTGTGTTCGCTTGCTATCGCAGTATAATTCGGCTTAGCTTCGGTTTATGGATGAAAAAAAAACAAACAAACATACAGATTTTCATGTGGCGGTAACGGCAGTCCTCCAGACAGGGAGGCAGCCAAAAGCTTCCAAAATAAACTTTATTGGGTTGCCATGTGCCCACAAAGAGCTCAAGAACATCGCCTTCTGGAGGCGGCAGTCGACGGAAATCGTGGGTGGCAATTTGATTTGCGGCGGAACGGCGCCAGGATGGCTGCTTTCTTTAATCCGTACCGCCTGGCACAGCGGAATTCATTCGGACGTCCCGTCGTCGTCATTAGTGACATGCAAACATAAAAGAGGATCGACAGCGCATCGAAATCGAGATAGGACAGCAATGAGGATAGTTGGGTGAACTTCGTGAGCCGCGTCACTCTTGCTTTTGATGTGTTTTTTTTTTACGTCAGCGCATGTGATATTTGGCTTGGGGGGGGGGGGGGGGGGGGTGAGGGGTGAATGCATCTTCGATAAACTTCAGGTGTCGTTCAGCAGTCGTTCCGTCGTATCTCTCTTGTACTACAGTACAAGAAGATGAGACCAACATGTTGGTCTCATCTTCTTGCCACTTGTTTACGTGCATCGAGATAGGGCGCCGAGGGCAGGCCTTGTTCCTCCGCCTTCACTGGGTATCGCGAGCATACGTTCCCACATTACAGCACCACTCATCCCACCGGCAAACACGAGACAAACACCAAGACGAAGAGAAAGCATGGCGCGAAGTCCATTTCATTTCGACGCCCTCTTCGACGGCACCGCGTTGCTTGTCTATCTCGCCTCACGACCCCTTACTTTCAGTTCGAGGCCGAATGTCTACCGACACCGCACGATGTCCCTCGCGTCTCCACTTGCTGGCTTCGACGTCCTCCTACAGCGCCCTTCACTCTCCCTGGCCGGGCTTCTATAACCCCCCCGTGCTTCCAATGTTCCCCCTGTTTCCGGTTTCTAGCTGCTCCAGAGGAGGGTTTGGGAGAGCGTCGAGGGCTCGGCGTGCCTTTGATTGACGCTGGTTACTGACTCGACCCACGTGCGACCACCTCCCCCCCGGGAACGGTACGGTGGCGGGCGGCCGTTCCGACGCCCGAACATGGATCCCACTTAAGCCAATCGGGGCCTCCGGTTCTCATCACGCTTGTTCCGTCCGCCGACCTTCCCTCAGCATGCCGAAGCCTATCTGTCTATAGCGTTTCTTCCCTCTCACACACACTCCCCTTGCTTTGCAGTGTTGTTGAGTTCGCCCGAGTCATGTTTCGGGTTCTCCGGCTCCGAGACGGAGGACGCGTTGCGATTGTTTGTTTTTGTCTCATCGACAGGTCACGTCCCGTGTGACGTGTGCATCACTGGCCGCCAATTTCAGTTTTGTCGTAGTCCCTCCAGCCGCAACCGGCCTTGTACAGACATTTGAAAGTGTAGCTCTGTCTGTGCCTCCTTACAATGCTCGGTGATGTGTTACGTGAATTTGAGGGCTCAGATGGAGCAAGGCGTATTGCTAGCGATGAGCGCAAGTTTGCATACATACAAAGAGCATACGTTTCGACTCATCTATTTAAAAGTTGCGGAGGCGTGAAAGACGTGCAGTTAGGTATACAGCCCAGCTCAGTTGCACTAGAGTCAAATGAGCTTTTGGGCTAGTTGGTCGTATGCTTGTGTCGTAATTGAGGCGAAGAAATATGTTCACATTAAGAACAAAACACAAAATACACGAACGAATGGTGTACTGACAACTGGCTTTCGTTCGTGCGTTTTGTTTTTCTTCTCTATGTGAACGTGTTTCTTCGCGGCAGTTATGATACAATTATACTACTGGAACTTGCAGCGACAACAGTCGCTGCAAGGGATCTTAGTCCTTGCCTTCAAGCCAAGCCCGCTGCGTGGTTAACCGGCTGTTAATAGGGTTATGGCCACGACGGTACAGCCACGCATCACTTCCTCGCCACTTTCGGGAGCTTTCCATCAGCTAGTTTCTTTATCTGCGGGCGATTGACTACACCTAAGCCTTTCTCAGTCGCGCACTGCGGAACGCCTCTGCCCAAGGTCACCACTGATGACAGGATGGATGGTGGCCGTGATTGCCCGAGGGTCACGGTCAGTTAACTCTAATCCACGCTTGCTTGTAGCAGTCAAGTCTCCGAACAGGGCATCATCAATCTACAGGCACGTGGCGGCAGCAAACTGAACGCCCCCTTCGCATGTCCCCCTTGTGGGACCCGAGAGAAACGCCTGACAAAAGCAAATACAAGGAATTATCACTGAACAGTTCGTCCGCATCTCAGTATGGTTCCTGCTGCTGCTGCCCTATAGCCCTCTAGTAGTCTACAGTCCAGCACGCGCCGTGGGCCGCCGAAAGAACCCACGGTTCGAATCCCCAGCCCCACCTCTTCCCCCACGAAGGGAAGGTAAATAACAAAAAAGGTGTTCGCTCTGCCGCGCATAAGCGCGGGCCGAACCGACTTCCCCAATCAATGGCGCCCACACAAAAAGATCGATGAGGCTGAGGCCATCAGTTCACAATGGCCAACTCCTCCCCATCACCCGCACGCCGCCGGCCGGATACGTCGGGACGCAGCCGGAGTTCGGGGGTTCCCCCCTTGTCGGTAGAAAAAAAAAAAAGACAAGGCAGCTTCGAAACGAGGGCTATGTACGTTGAGTGGCTAACTCGGTGCTCCGTGCTGTGGGGTTCAGTGGAGCTATTATGGCTCGCTCCGCTTAATTCCATTCAGCAGTGAAGAAGGTAAAGGTGTGTGAACGTGTGACTGTGTCGTTTGTTTACCAACGAGATGAGCTGACACTTTTTTAGCAGACCTACGAAAGAACGTTACATCCTTCAAGCGATCTCGGGAACGCCGATTTTGAAGAATGTCTTTATCAGGCGTCTCACTCTGAACTTACACTCTAAACATGAATACGCTTGTATGAAAGTGAAAGGCAAGTAAGCAGCTCCTCTAGCGCAAACTCCTTTATGAAAGGGTGTGCGCTAGATGACAACTTATTCTCTTTTTACTCATTTTACTCATTTCTGTTCAGAGTGTACATCGCGACCCAGCTTGCACAAAGGAACTGTGCGCTGTAACGTTAAATGTCTATGGCTATGTGGATTGGACCATGACCCGGTAAACCGCGCCCATCTTCCACAGCACTGCACCGAATTTATGAGACGATTACAATTGCTTAGGCCACTGCGTTTATATGAGGCGTAACGGGAAGAGAAGCGCTCGGGAAAGGTGGATTCACGTCGTGCAGTACTTTTCACGTTTTCCGAAAAAATAGATAACGGGGTTACCATAGTTATGTAGTGCATTTAAATTGCTACAGGTGGCATAAAAAAAAACAAGAGATTACAAGGAGAAAGTAAAAGTGCTGCTGATGTTTACGAAGCCTCTGTGTCCGTGCTATGCCTGCCGCGGCTGCATCTATGCCGCAGATCTCAGCTCTTGTGAAGTTCCTCGCAAGCCTGTGATGCGCAAAATAATTTCGGCTTTTACGAAAAGCAGATGAATGAGAACGAAGAAGAAAAAAATGGCGCATCCTTGAACCTTAATGTATTCTGTCATGCACCTTATATCTGCTAAATAAGAAGACATCGCGGTTCTTTGTTTTATGTTTTATTAAATACATTTCCGCTGCGAGTTGTGAGCTGCTGGTATTACCCCGTATCGAAGAAGCGAGCAAGAAATGGACATCACACGTTTCACACGTGTGGACATCACACGTATGAGCCATTAAAGGCCTTCGCCTTAAAAACACCTGCGCATACTGCCAACCGTAAGCTCTGAAGAGTTCAGAATAAACACCTTATGTCTGTATGGCTTCTTTGTCTTTACTTCTGGAGTATTTGACCGCATGGAAGTTGTAAATGCCTTCGCGGTTTCAACAACAGCAGCAGTGACACCTATGCGAGCTGCCTTGTCCAAGTCCACATATGCGATGCAGCACGATCACGTGATGAAGAGTGACGGGAGTCCAGGAGAGGACAGTGGCGGAAGAGAGGTGACACGCGGCGGCCCTGTACAAACAGCAGACAGCGGGTTCCGGAAAAGACGCACGCCGTTCCGAGTGCGACTGTTCAGAGGACAGAGAAGATTAAACGGAACCTCGCAACGACCATACACTATACGGGTGTCGCCGATCAGGCTTGGGGTGGGAAGTGACTCTGGCCAGCTGCAAGCCCCCCGGGCTCCAAGCGATAACCTTCGGCGTCCTTTCTTCCTGCGTGCTGTCCGGTGCCGGCCGATGAGCGGCGCCGGCTGCTGGGCCCATTGTGAGACCTGCCACTTTCGATTACAACACGGGGCATTCATCTGGTATCGCCGGCGCCTGGCGTTGTTGCCGCTTTCGCCCACCCCGCGGGCTTTGTGCGGTCCGCATACGCGGAAGCGATGGGGTGCGGGGGCGACAGCTTTTGCGCATGCAGCGGGATGACAGCGACAGGCGCCTCACGTTGAGGGCGCCGTGGACAATGAGTCTCTGGCGGTATATGCGGAATGTTGCGCTGTCGAACGGCTTGTGCAGAAACGGACTTGCCGCTGCATCTGAAAGCGTATAGGACACAGAGCATTTTGACCTTTCTACCTGCCGCGGTGGCTCAGGGGTTACGACGCTCGGCTGCTGACCCGAAAGACGCGGGTTCGATCCCGGCCGCGGCGGCCGAATTTCGATGAAGGCGAAATTCTAGAGGCCCGTGTGCTGTGCGATGTCAGTGCACGTTAAAGAACCCTAGGTGGTCGAAATTTCGGGAGCCCTTCACTACGGCGTCCCTCATAGCCTGAGTTGCTTCGGGACGTTAAATCCCAATAAACAAAACCAAACCAAACCATTTTGACCTTTCTAAGAGAGAAAGTCTGCTTTATTCATCAACTTCAGGTTAGTCACCTAGAAGCGACCAGGCTTGTTTTACTCAGACTAGCTTGTCTTCGCAGGGTCAGAGGTCAGCCAGGCACTTCAGGGGGGAGGGGATGGGCAGAGATGATGCACCCCGCACTCAGAATAGTCTACATAAACAGTTCACCTTAAATCAATAGGCTTGGAGATGCCTGTGTGTGACAGTCTTATGTTATAGTCTATGTGGAGGGCCTTCGTCAGCTGCTTCAGACTTAATATTTCGCAATTTTAAACAGTAGCTGTGAGAGTGGAAATATTTAGCGTGATATTGCACAGATCTCGACAGTCAAAGTCGATCTTTCTGCAGGAGCCAGCGAGTGATCTTGCGCATTACACAGCTGTAGTCCTAAGGGAGACAAAGAAACTTCCCGAGCATGTACTCATAGCCCCTACGTACTCATAACATCCTATACTCCAACAATACAAGCCGAGCAACTCCACTCGTTAGGCGCATCTATTTATTTCGGCTTTTCTCCATGACCAAGCAGGAGACAGGTAAGTATAAGCACCTTATTGCAGTTAACATGATCCACAGCGCACAAAATTCAAGGGACACAACACGACCGCTCGTGTGGTGTTCCTTGAATTTTGTGCGCTGTGGATCCTCATGTTGACTACCCACTAGCCCGAACCCTCACCCTTCTAATTTATTGCAGTAGCGTTCTGTGCTTGCTCGGACTTAAGCTTTTGGCCGTCTCTCGACGCCGCCACATTAACGCCTGCATCGCTACAGTGTAGACTGCGAAAAAACGGTAACGGCGGTGCCCACATAGTACGAAACTATAGACAAAGCACTCGAGATACAGAGCTCCGCTGGGTAGCAAAAAATGTGCCGAGACGACAGTTATTCGCCTCAATTCACGCCGCAGATGGGTTCAGGAAATAGGTGGCCCCAGCCTCCTTCCTGAGCCATACGTCCTCCTTGTCTCTCCATTATTGCGACGACTTTTCGCGAGAATTGGATTTCGCTTTTCGCCTCTTCGAGGGGAAGAGAAACCGCTTAGAGGAAGACTATACCGTAGTACGGCCTGAGATTGCGAGGAAATGGGTAATTGAGGGACGCCCGACTTATTTTCTCTCTTTAACGATCCTGTAAGTACGTCTCCCCGATATTTCGCCCCCGTTTTTTTGCTTTTCTTTTGCTGAATTCCTGGATGTTTTCTTCTTAACGGTTTAATCGATTTCTCTCGGATTCGCTCAGCACTTCAGCGCTTCCTGTAACGCGTCCCGTCTTCGCGCAGTGTTCAGGTTCCCCTGGCTATCTCCATCTATTTTGTTTTTCTTTACTTTGTCGGATGGACACTTTCGAAATATACAGCCTGTGGCCCGCGAAACGAACAGTCGAGACCTTGATTAAAGAATTGCGCGAAGCAGGTATACTTCACGGTGTAGCTGATAAAAGGCGCGAACGTTTCGACAACTAATCTTCAAGTCGATGGTCGGTCGGGGGAGGAGTGCTGTTTTTCTTTATTTTTTATTGGGGCATGCGCAGTACAGCTTGACGGCCATTCCAGACACTTCCCCCGACCCACCTAGTAGCTTTCTCTTCGGTTTTATGAGTAGGAGGCTTTTAGTGGTATCCAGCTCGGGTTAATAGCCTCGTCGTATATTCTCTAGCGTTTCGTACTTCGCACGGTTGACATTCCGATGGGAGACAGTTGTAAGCCATAGCAAAGAAAGCATTGAATATGGTAGATTTGTTGCTCCTGAGCCGGTTTGTGCAAGTCGTGAGTGTCGTGAACTCGAGAGTGACACAAAAACATATGTAAGTAAAACGCAATACGCCGCTGACAATATTAACCGCTTTACTGACTAAGTCAACAACATACAGGGTGTTTTGCCAAAGATGTTCTGCGGTTTTTGAAAATATGCTGTTTGAGTTAGAAGAGCGCTTTTTCGGCATAGCATTGCCAGATTTGTAATACATCATAATACAGCTAATATATCCTAACTAGTAGGCTGGCTAACTAATATTGAATAATTAACTTTTTAACTGTAACTATAAGGCTCCTTAATTATTGAGAGACGTGTAGCCCACCGTATGTGATATCCATATAAGTTTTTAGAATTTCGAAAATGCGATTGCCCTCGGCGCAGTTGTCCAACAAATGTTTGCTATTTTACGAGTTACTTGCACTGGAGAGGTTTCTTTGCCTGCAAGCTTCTCCAAAGCGCATATGTTTTGACGCGATGTAGCCAAAATTTGTTCGGCCACAGCGCTGAGGGTAATCGCGTTTTGAAATTGTAAAATCTTATAGGGACATTGCTTACGATAGGTTACACTCCTCTCAGTCATTAAGGAGCCTAATAGTAATGGTTAAAAGTTAAATATTCAATATTTGTTAACCAGCCTGCTAGTTAGCATGTCTTAGCTGTGTTCTGATGACATAGGTTGGATTTTTCATCTAATGTAGATTTAATCAGATTTATTCCGCAGCATAAGTGTTTAGACCTTGGAGACTGCGCGTATCTCCACCATGCAAGAAACCTATAAATATTTTGGGTGCATCCAGCTTGAACATCTGCAGTACTTTATATAGCTATAGCTGGGACTGGACGTTGATTTTGGTTTTGTATACGCACGTAGGTTCTTGGTAGACAAGTCTAAAACAGATGCCTGTTGGAGGTGCTCTATGACCCGTGTAAACATCCTATGGACGTTCAAGTATTGTTTGCTGTTTTACTAAGCTGCCCTCATTGCGACGTCCAGCGCCTGACATTGCTGGCGGCTTTCAACCAGCTCGACACTCGACCATTCTCTCCAGCAAAGACTCTGTCACCTCTTCTACACCGACCAAGATAAGCCGAGCTCTTTCTGCTGCATTTCTTGCAACTCCGTATGCCCGAGAGACCGCTTGCATGTAGCCATTGTTCATGCATCCGTGCTGAGGTTTTCTTTGCTCTCTCGATGTCTCCCTCCTGTACTCTCTTTGATCTTGTAGGGTTTACCCGTCGCGTTGACAGCCGCAGGACGAAAGAAGCAATTGTTGAAATTCTGGAAGTTACAAGTAATCTTCGGGAACTTTTACTTCACGAAAGTACTGTTTTATTTTTATTAGTATTACTATTAGCGCTATATTACGTCCAAATAATAGGTTTATCTCTCAGACCACTCGCTTCCGGTACACAGTAACGTGCTGCAGGCGCTTCTCCGCAAAACTTTTTTCTACTCGACCTTACTTACGTCAGTCTGTGTTGGTTTGGACACTCAAGCGAAATCTTCAAAGTTTGAGGTGGCGTGCGCTGGTGCAAATGCTGACTCGCAGTGGGGCATCCACGACAGTGTCGCCAACGCGGTCTTGTCTAAAGTGACAACTATTGTGAAGCTGCGGGACGTGTTGTCGAACTTTAAAACAACGGAATGAAACCCTTAATGCTGCCAAGTTATCCGCCTTCTCCACCCGATAGCGGTCGGCGGAAGCGAACCCATCCTTTTCATTTGCTATCATTCTTCTCAGTCCCATTAATAGCTGTGGAAAGCGAGAATTTGGAACGTTAGAAAAGAGAAAGGCACTAAGGAAGGAATGAAAAAGAATGGTTAGAGAGAACGAAGAAAGAATCGGGAAATAACGAAGAGGGTGGAAAGAAGGAATTAAGTACATAAGCGAAAAAACGAAGCAAAGAAAAAGAAACGACAGCAGGAAAGAAAAGAAAAATATGGAATGAAGAAAGAAGGAAAGTAGGATAGAAGAAGAAAGTGAGGAGGGAATGAAGGAGGATATAAGGAAAGAAGGAAGAAAAGTACGAAAGAAGGAAAGAAAGCAGGAAAACAAAAGAAAGCGGTACACGTGCTGTTTTTGGTGAACGGTGCGCCAAAAGCGGAAATCGCGAGCATCTTGGAACCGCGTCACGTCTTCGCGAATTCGTGGAGCGCTGTGGCTGCTTGCCACGCACACTCGTGCGACCTCTTCTCTTCTGTATCCATTTATTTTTTTGTTCCACTTTTCCCCTCACTTTTTTTCCCCTCTTAAGTCGAAGAACGACGCGCCGATGCGATTCGGATTTCCCTAAAGTGGGGTCGTCTTGTAATGTTCGTCGTCTTGGTTTACAATGTCTCTGCACTTCCTTTTATCCTTTTTTCCTCCTGCCTGAAGCTGTTGCTTGCGCATTGGGACGTGGAGGAGGCGAGGGAAGATACATAAGCGCTGTATAAAAACGACCTCAGATCGTTTCTGAAAAATTTGAAAAAAAAAGAGACAAGAAATTCGAGAAAAAAAAATGTCACGTATTCCCGCGATCAATTCCCTGGGTTTGCGGTGACGCTGGGCTGGCGGTAGCTACTCTCTGGAGCCCAATCTCCACCACTTCGACTACACGGTCTCGTAGAGGCGCTACCTACACTTCGGAACCCCCTAGGTTTGTTGATGGAGAAAATTAAGTTTCATTCTCTCGGTTTTAAGAAATAGAGGGAAGAAACTCTGTTATTACACTCGAAACCGAAAGGAGTAAAAAGGGTGTAAACTGTTCTATAGCTCACTCCGCTTTATAAAATGGAGTGCGCTTGAGAATAAACTCTCTTTTTACTCCTCTCTCTTTAGAGTGCTTCTTTATAAAAGGGTGTGTGATAGAACACAGTTTACTCCCTATTTAATCACATGTAGGAGTATTTGTGCGCATAGTGCACAGCACCATGTACAGTTTTAGAGAACTAGGATGCTTACTTACATAATCAACCGGAGTTTCCTGGTATGCTCAGAGCAGCGGAGGCGGGCGAGTGAATCAATCTGCTAATGAGGTACGATGGTTTCGAGCAGGAGTTTGGGACAAGGACTGGCAGGTTGATTTGGACTTGTGTGCGGTCCTAGAAAAACAGGAAAGATAAACTGCTGGCATCACCCGCGACGCTTTAATGTCACGCTGCATAAGATTAGACCGCCCACAGTGTGAGGCGTTCACTTTTAAACAGGAACTAATCAAGAAAGCCGTGCGCAGCGGCACGCACACAATTGTCTCTTACGTTAACTAGTTGCTCTCTGTGATAGGCTGTGTTCTGATTAGTGTCAACTGTTACTTTGTCTTTGCTGTTTAGTTTCTAAATTCTGCATTTTATGGCGCACGAGGTGCTGAGTCAGCTTCATACTGCGAGACTTGCTGCTGAGATTCCATTCTTCACTTATCATACACAGGAAGAAACGCGGGCAGAAGGTATTCCTAGCTACCTGTGGGGGCTGATGTCACAGGCAGTAAACTTCGTGGAGCTCCTTGATCGTGAGAGTTATCTCACTCCCCACAGGGTCTATGTATCAAAATCCGCGTTCATGTTAGGTGAAAACTCACAGGTTAGCTGATTGTTACACCATCTTGTGGCATTGAGATGAACTATTCGCACCTGCCCAAAACATGACCATAGTAGCTGAATAAGAGCTTCGAGAACGCTACTGGTAGGTGATGGTCCGCCTCATAGGCGGCTTTACCATTTCCAGCAGGTTATGCCCTCATGTCGCTTGGAGCTTCATAACCAGTAGCGTGTGGAGCAACCGAGTAGGGGATGCCCCGTATGCTACCAGTTATGAAGCTCCGATTCGAAATGCAGTCTTTTGTTACCTTAGCAGAAAAGCATGTCGGTATGGTTTCAATTTATGTTCAGTAAAGTATTTTCGTTCTCTGATCAATCTGGAAATTGCCTTTGGTGGAGGACCAAGATGTTTGATCAGGAAAGGGAATCCTTAATGAATACAATTATTGATTTGCTGCACAACCCTGTCCCCTTCTTCCTAGGCTTTCTCGTCGTCAAAGGTGCTACAGAGCGTTCTGCCCGTCCAGTTGGTAGATACGCTCAAGGAAAACCCGAATCGGGAACTAAATCTCGCTTAGGCCGGGAGAGGAGGTTAGTGAGGCCACCTCGTGACCACGAGACGCCCTATACAGCCCAGAGCAATCCCGCTCCGACGCATACACACGAACTGTGGTTTCCAGGCGCGTTCCTTATATATCCAATAGAACTCGACAGGGGCAGACGCTTCTGCGTTTACTTTTCGGTAGAATCCCCAGCCAGTGGAGTGGCTGTGAGTAGGGCCGAAGAATGTAAGAGCCGGAGCTGAGGAGGGAGGATTGTGTTGTTTTTCCGAAACAAAAGAAAGCTAGATGGCGTCCCCCTTTGCTCGAGACGTGGGAGTGAGCTGCGTGTTATGGGCACAGGGGTCGGGAAATCCAGCCCGTTTCGGATTGGACTTTGGCTTTGGCTAGGCTCGGCCGGATTCGCTCCAACGAGGTAGGCCGGGACGGTCAGACGATTCTCCCCTGGGGCGCACGGCGGGTGAAGGGAAACACGAGGTGCAGAAGAAGCTCTGGATGCGTCTGGGAAGAGCGAGAAAGAGAGAGAGAGAGAGAGAGAGAAGAAAACAAAAAAAAAGTCGGTCCCCCGATATTGGCAACGCTAAGGCAACATTGAAACTATCGACAATCCCCGAGGGGGATTTCCCGGGAAGCGAAAGCCTCCACGAAGTCTAGAAGAGCGCGATCTTTTCTTTGCTTTGTTTATATTTCTCTTTATTCACGCGAACCTCTACCCATGTTTTAGGTGTGCGCATATGGTAGGCGGGCGGTTATGTTCGGAATCCAAAAATCGCTTCGCATAGTACATGCTTATGTGTTTGTTTGTTTTTTTCACCTTCTGAGATTCGTGTTTCTTTCGTTTGTTTGTCAATCCGGATCGGCCGAGCGCCTTTTGATTCGGTCGTCTGCTTGCATAAGCCGGCTCGCGGTCGGCTACCGAGCCAAAGCTCCAAGCAGCGTTCTGCAGACGATAAGTAGGTGTTTATGAAAGCACGACACGGGTCCAGTTCAAAGAGAATAGCGCTGCATTTGAACGCGCTCGCGAAATGCGAAGTGAACGTTTCTGCATATTATCGTTGCTTCTAGCCCCTTAAAAAAATGAAAAAGAAAAATCAGGTGGGAGCTAAAGCAAACATTGTGGGACGGTGGGCACTTCAGATTGTCTTCTGCGGTCGTCCTGAGGTCGTTTCGTTCATTCTATTTTTGCTTGTTCATCCTGTACAACGCTGCTAAAGTTTTTTGCGGGAGAATTCGCGTCACGTTCGAAATATCGGATTGCGGACGGCGCGAAAGGAAAAGGTTTCCTTGGCGCGAAAGTCAATATAATAGCACGTACGTCCGATGTGTGACAAAAAACAAAAAAGTATTGCAGAGAAGAGGTTTTAGTTTTTGCCTATGACGAAAACTCGGCGTTAGTTGTCTTTTTCCCTGATGACGAGCTTTCGGGAATGCGTAAGCGTTTCACGAAATCTGCAGGAACACAAGAAGAAAGATTTCTGCCCGATTTTTATTAAATTTAAATTGGCTCTGTAAGTTCTGCGTCAGCGCGTTCGCTTATCCACCAACGCATTCAACGAGCCATGGAAGACTGATGTCGCGCTGTACACGGGTGAAATTCTAGATGCCCGTGTACTGTGCGATGTCAGTGCACGTTAAAGAACCCCAGGTGTTCGAAATTTCCGGAGCCCTTCCCTACGGCGTCCCCCATAGCCTGAGTCGCTTTGGGACGTTAAACCCACATAAACCTAAACCTAAGCCTTTCTTTTCTTTTTGTCCATCCACTGTGGTGCAGTAACCACACCTTGCGATCCTCGTAGCCTCCTCTTTTTCCGGTGTAGTGCAGGACGCAAGTCGGAGCTGTTTTCTATTTTTTTTTTTAGTTTGAAAGGCATCTTCTCGCATATTTCATTTCCTGTTTTCAATACTGTGATCACTTTTTTTTTTTAATTCAGTCTATTTCATCGTGAGGACGTTAGCATCATAAACATCGCATAGAAGGCGTAGCGGATTCTCACAGGACGTCTCATATGGATGGTGGTGTCAGCACTAAATCGAGTCTTGCAGCCTCTAACTTCATCCACTTTTCTTAGCATTGCATAGCGAGCGACAGTGCGCTCTGATACCTTCGCCAATTTGTGTGTGTGTGTTTTGGGGGAGGGGGGCAGGGAGGGCTCGGGTGACCAGCGCCGGTATTGGGAACAAAAAACTTAAGGTTCCCGTAACCACTTTCTTAAAAAAGAAAACATGATAGTGTTTGGCAGTTGGCCCACCCTCAAGTATTCCAAAGGAGCCCAGAAAATGGATTAAAGTCTATTAGTGGGAGTTAGTAGGTCGGTTTATGTCAAATAGTGGGGATTAGTGAGTGGATTGATGTGGATTAGTTTGGATTACTTGGTGGATTAAGGTGAAAGAGTGGTTCGCACTCCCAAAATTCCAAAGAAGCCCCAAATTTTAGAAATAGGCCCACCCCAGGAAATGAATTAAAGTGGATTAGTGGAGGTTAGTAGGTTGGTTTATGTGGATTAGCGAGCGCATTTATGCGAATTAGTTGGGATTACCGTGTAGATTAAGGTGGAAGAGTGGGTCCCGTTATAACTGTTCCGTATCACAATTCTAATGGAAGGTACTCGTACATTCTGGTCCTGAGATTTTAAAATATTTCTGTATTCCAATATTATCTTTGAGGTTAGTATAACTGCTTAAAAAAAGCTAAGTTTTGGGTGAGATTATGCTGCGGCAGTGCGTCTCGCGTTTTGAAGAAGCGCAGATGTCCTTTCGCAAAACTATCCTGCTGATGCGTGCTTTAAAGCTATTTAAAAAATGGTTCCTTGTTCCCTCTCTACAACTGATGTGAAGAAGAGGAAAGGGGGTAATCTAGTTCCATCAGTCTCCGCAGCTACTTATGCTCACTCCGGCGTGTGGTATCAGCAGAAATAAAAGAAAATGAGGGGTGGGGTGAGCAGGGCAAATTAAATTTCCCTGTGTGGGGCCGGAGCAAAGATTTCGCTGTCTCCTAAAACGCGCGTGTGGACGCCCCGCTTCGAGTCGAGCGGTTTTCAATGGGTCCCCCGGGAGAGCTTCGCAGGCCGCGAATGCCTATAAGCGGGCAATGAGATCAAGGAGGTGACATGGTGCTCGATGTAACTTCGTTTGTGTTATCAATACAAAATAAAGAAACGCGTTATGCAACTTTTGCAGCGCGTCAGCTATCTGACTAAAGTGAAAAATGAGATTGTGGTCGGGCAGTAAAGAAACGAAGGAGCGTAGTGCGCAATTTTTGTCGTGTTTTAGGGCCTCTTTAAATTCTGTGCCCGTGATTTCGATCCAGGAAGCCTTTAAAGAAAAAAAGCTTTCAAAAATGCAAGATTGAAGTGATGCTGGCGTTTCGCGTGCGTCATCGAAAAAGTGGGCTGTTATATATGTGACAGCATGCGGCGCCCAAATTCGCTGGGCAATGAAGTTATGAATGCACTCTCACGCGTATCGATTAAGTAAGCCCTGTGTCCTTGCGTTTCCGTCATGTTTACTCGTCTCGAGCAACGCCGAGGATCCCAGGAATGGTGCGTCATTATCGTTTTTAAGCCTTTTTTTATTTTGCTTTATTTTTATTTGTTTTGTGGGCGGCCTTATACATACGACTGAAAGAGAGGAATAAGCAAAGAAATGCGGTTATTATGTCTCTTTCTCGTTCTGGAAGTTAGCGGACGTTACCTACAACCCAAAACATTAGGTTTGGTTTGGTTTGGTTTGGTTTATGGGGTTTAACGTCCCAAAGCGACTCAGGCTGTGAGGGACGCCGTAGTGGAGGGCTCCGGAAATTTCGACCACCTGGGGTTCTTTAACGTGCACTGACATCGCACAGTACACGGGCCTCTAGAATTTCTCCTGCAAAGAAATTCTAGCCGCCAAAACATTATGGTACACTCCCAGTGAGACGACGAAAACACTCGGAGTTTCTGTGGGGGCGAGTTGGTTCGTTGTGACGAAGCTTGCATTGTTTGAAACACACAGAGAGATACGAAGTAGATAACGCATGCGTCGGGGGCCAAGCATGAAATGTAGAATAGTACAGCACACTATGAAATAATCCACACCTGATTTACGACTGACACTCCTTTGAGCGCGCGTGGACTCTGTTTTCGGCTGCCAGATTCTGTGCTCCGGTCCGGTTCAGGTGAACTAAACCGAATTACGTCCCGTTGAATTGAAGCGAACACAAGAACACACTCCTTATAACCCACATGTGCGGATCGTACATGGGAGCAGTCACGAGGATTATGCCTTTAACTGGCTAGAATATCTATCCCGACAACCTGTTGTAGAAAGTGGTATGAGGTATAGCATCATTGGCGTTTAGCGTCTACTGGCTAGCTATCCCTTCTCCAGAAGCTTTCTTTTTTTACTATTTACTTCCGAACAGTTAACCCATATCATCATGGCCGAGAAATTACAAAGATAGGGTGAGGGAGGGAAGGTTCACAGCAGTAGAGTAATAAGCATACAAGATGAATTACAGCACAAGTCCAGTGAGCTTTGTTTCATTGAATTCGACAGAACGAAATTAACACTGCTGAAAGTGCCCTCTGCTGAATAAATAGCTTTTGCCAGGCCGGTGTTATGGTATGCTCACATAAATGCGCTCATTCAAGTTATAACTATTGAAAGGTGTCCTCCCATATCCATCACGTGGTACACTGCCTCTCGAATGATCTGGCTTGCTATCTTTTAGGCACAGGGCCATTCACGATAGAAGAGTTGCTCACGGGGATCAGACGCATCATTTTCCTGCTTTTGATAATCTTCAGAATAAACGACGCAATGTAAAACTAATATGCGAATATAAATAAAAACTAAATAAAAGTGGTGTGAGTGGCTACAGGCACTATCTCTCTGAATGAAAATTTTATTCACTCAAGCCAAACGCTGTAAGTAATAAATCACGAAGACGTCGCTAGCCGTCGCGTTAGAGTGGGTCTTACTTGAAACCCCTGCGGTCAAAAACGCGTATCAACATTTGCATTCATGAGTCTCCTCCCATCTGGACCCATCCGCTTTTAAAAGACGCCAAACCGGAAATTCTCCTATCATTTCGGGATCTCCCCCCTCACTCCCACCCTTTCTTTCTCGCTTTTCATTGTTGCCTAGAGATCTGCACCGTCCTTAGTGACGTAGTGCCGTCCCTACTTAGATAAGTATTCGGATAGATAGACTCTGAAAAGCTTGGAAATAAAAAGAAAAAGGTAACAGTAGTTTCAGTTAAAGCACTGGCGCCGATTCAAAATCGAAAGCGGGGTGCATCCCACAACAAGTATGAGAGTGGAAAAGTAAAAAAAAAAGAGAGAGAATGAGGAATAATAGTCCTAAGCAGGCGCGAGATTGCCTCGGATACGGTTTTGCAGGGTACTACTACAGCACGCTCGAATAGCACGGCGTTAAAAGAGATAGCTACGAGCTTCTCGCAAAGCGAGAAAGCCACGATGAGTCAGGGTCAATGCCTAATCCATGCAAATGGCTGCCGAGGAGAGATCCTATCCTCCATCCCTTCAGGCCTTAATCCAGAGAGATTAGGGGGAGCGTGCCAACAATGGCGAGGGTGCTCGGTTCGTTCCGGAAACGCCCCTCCATATCGGAACCCATCGGGGCTTCCTGTCGACGCGTTCGCCCAGATTACGCTCGGCGTCAATAAAATGAAGAAAGAAAGAAAAAAAGAAAGACGGGAATGCCCCTATACGGAGGAAGGGAACAAGGCATAGCAGGAGGGCAAACAATGGATGTGCGCATGCGTGAACAGAAATGACGTAGACTAATGACGGGACGAAGCAGACGATTTGCGCCGATGGCTTCAGTTTGTATTAACTTTTTTTTTTTAACTCTCGCGTGGGCTTTGCAGACGAACCGCCGACGCGAACGCTGGGAAGGCATTAGAGGGCGCTGTTTTGAACTCTTTTTGTTTTATATTCTGCTGCGATTTAAAGAAATAGATAGAGCCTTACGCGTTTAAGGAAGGCGGAACGTGATCATTCTAAGCCTTAAGGCAATCACAGTCAAACTATGGGGGTGATAAACGGTTCAAGACAGCGAAGGTGACACCTAGGAGCACGGTCGTCACGGAGAGACCGTCTTTAGGGGCCCAAACAGTCGCTGTCAAAAGCGAAGTGCTCAGCATTTGCTTTTGACTACCCCGAAACACCGAGTAGCTTCTTGGATGCCTTCGACATTTAAATGTTTCTTTTTTTGCTTTGGGAAAAAAAAAATATAGAATGTCAAGTGACAATGAATAGATTGACTGAAGAAAAATCTGGATTGATCTTAGTCTGCAAGGGTTGTTCGTCATCGGCATGCAGATTGATTACCTTGTCAACGTGTCTGACATTTCCGTCGGAAACATTCTCACGTCTTTTCCATTTTTTTTGAAGGACGTGACTGCAGCCACATCTCACGAGTACGGCGTATTTGTCACGGTGAATAATGACCACGAGCTACGTAATATTTAGATTCCTCAGTTTTCACTTCGACTCGCGACGGCTGACAAAATACGAATTTAATTTCCTCTTCGCAGCCGTTTCTCGCACTAAGCTAAGAAAACTGGGTTCTTATGAGTTGAAGATGTTTGGTTCCCAAATGCGCTCCAAGTTTGATTAGATTCCCTGAAACAAAGCCTAACTATCGTTGTCATTAACCCCACCTAAGTCCACTGCATATCGAAACCCTCTCCCAGCCTCCGCGGTGACTGAGTAGTTATGGTGCTCGGCTGCTGACCCGAAAGACGCGGGTTCGATCCCGGCCGCGGCGGTTGAATTTCTTTGGAGGAGAAGTTCTAGAGGCCCGTGTGCTGTGCGACGTCAGTGCACGTTAAGGAACCCCAGAGGCTGGAAATTATTCTGAGCCTTCCGCTACGGCGTTCCTCGTAGCTTGGGTCGCTTTGGGATGTTAAACCTCCATAAAACCAAATTAAAACCCTCCCCTAACTATTCTAAGCCGAGAAATTTTACTATATTTTCCTCATCCAACTTTTTACAACTGCTATCTACGCTTTCCATCCCTTCGAATTCATTGCGTTCCCCTAAAATAGGCTTAATTGGAAGGCTATCGGAGAGGTCTTTGTCCTGGAGTAGACGTAATTAGGATGATCACTATAAACAACCGGTCATGTCCCATCTATATCGGTTTTCGCTTCTTTTCCTCTAAGCGTCATTCACTAGCGTCTTTTCGGATAACCTGAATGTGCACTTTGTAAAGCAAGCATTTCTACAGGACTTCGGCAAGATATCTTCAGTCTCAAGAACCTTTCGTTGAGCCGACAGTAATTATATTAGTCTTGGAGTGAGCACCAATACTCCTCAGTTTCTTTTGCCAACTTCACGTGCTTTTGGATGCATACGTACCTTCACGAAGAGTGGTATCGGGTTGAATTGTATATTTTGAAAACTTATTTACAATATTAAGCACTTATCCGAGGACAGCAGTACATCTCGATTACGAAAAGATGCAGGACTTTAAAATAAAAAAAAAACCCTAAGATGGCTTCAATGAAGAGCAGTAGTACGAAACATATTTATATTAACCAGACGCAGGATTCTGAACGAGGTTGACGCATAACTGATGAACAAACTTTGAATTTAGAAAAAAAAAAGTGTTCCCGATGAAAGCTTCTCGACAGTTCCTGGTAGCTTTATTGTCTGAAGGTATTTTAGGGGTTATACCACATTTCCTCGCTAATCTTCAGCCCTACGAAACGTAGCCCGCGCCGCACCCGTCAGACGAAGAGCAGACGTATCGAACGCCTGGAGAAGCAAGACGGGCTCTGCTTCCCGCTTCGATCGCAAGGAGCGGAAGTGGCGCTACGGTCGCCCCGTTATGCAGCCTCCTTTCCCGATAGATGGATGAGGGGAGCGAAACAGAGAAAAGAGGCGACGACGGAAAGCGGGGAGCATGTCCAGCCCGAGCCGGCATCTGTGCCAGTCGGTGCTCTGGCCTGCGTCGACGGCGGTCTGCGCAGGGACGTCGGCCCTTAGGTCGCCTCACGATGCGTCGCGCTACGCATGGTTTCATTCGTACGGTCTAGGCAATAGAAAATACGCCGCTACGGAGATGTATTCATCGCTAAAAAACGTTAGAAAACGCCGGCTTTGGCGTGCGCTTAAAACTTGCCTAGAAGTCTAGGAATTTCTTCGAGTGTTTAGTTGTCAGAACGGAAGAAAGCAGGACTTCGAGACGTGAATATGTTTCGCATCCTTCAAACGAGACAATGTCCGTACATCTCGGAATACAAGATAGGTTTTCGGCGTTTTTCTGAGCGGATGAAGGCGATGACGTAAACAAATAGCACCTCGGAAGTTGGTTTCGCATGCGTTACCTGAGATGCCGGCCTCACGTAGATCCAAGGCACAGCGGTTTTGTCTAATTTATTGCTGTACGATGCTCGCTATCTGCACCCGCTCATTCGAAGTTGATGCGAAACTGATCTCACCTGGGCAGCAGAAAACGTCGAGTGACGATCGAGCGGACGACCACAGTGGCGTTAACGTTGCAGTACCTGGCTACGAGAGGTCTTCAACGGACTCGACCGGTGGACGTCGTAGTTCGTGGAAAAACGACGCGGACGAGAAGAGAAGCGGAGGTGGTGTCTACAAACTGGAGAAGCGGCTACCCAGCGCGCTCATTATCGGCGTCAAGAAAGCCGGTACGCGGGCGCTGCTGGAGTTCCTGAGGCTACACCCGGACGTCCGAGCTACGGGTCCCGAAACGCACTTCTTCGATCGCCAC
Organism: Amblyomma mixtum; assembly: GCF_055824585.1. NCBI lineage: Eukaryota > Metazoa > Arthropoda > Arachnida > Ixodida > Ixodidae > Amblyomma > Amblyomma mixtum. The sequence continues at coordinate 149,071,716 of NC_143015.1, forward strand.
TACAATAGAGGCATAGAGTGGTACAGGTGAGATGCATACTGTAATGTTTTCTGCTTTTCTAGCTTTTGAGTTAACTACATAAGACGTGAACGCGAAAGCTAACCGAGCAAGCAGGCAAGACGGAACGGCATTAGCAGGGCTGTTGAATGCTCGCCAGTATAATGTGAGTTTAACAATAGTTCTCGCAATTGTCATTTGCTGGAAAGATAGTCAACACTGATAGGCTCGGCAGTGAGTAGCAGCCGAGTAATAATAAATGTTGTAATTCATCGACGTTACGCTTTTCCACAGTGAAACTAAAGTTACCACCAGGTATAGTGACGCAGTTAATTTTCAGGACAACTCCTGCTGTCATTAATGCTTGCCATAAAGTACGATAGAGGGACATATAGGCTAGTTGAATTTATTCTCGGTCACTCAAGGGGCGTTTTGCAAGTAAGTGACACCGCAGGGAGGTGTATAACCACAAAGCAGCGTTGCCAGATTGGAAAGTGGCGGCGATACCAAAACCTCGTAAATTTTTCACCAGATTTCACCAGAAACTAAAATTACATTAAAAAAAAAAACAAAAGTAAGCCTTCTTCGAACACTCATTTTATTAATAACATAGAATCATTTCGTTTAGCCTTTAATCATCACTTTTAGCGTCATAGACGTCTGAACGGAACCTGCGTAGCATCGACAAATTTCACGCAGCACATCTCCCTGAAGGCCAACGTTGTGCGAATCCGTGCAATGGCATCCAAAGTTTTCAGTGACATCTTGTTCCGGTACTTCGTCTTCACACACGTGACTTGGCTGAAGACCCGCTCTACCAACGCATTTGACACTGGGCTCGAAAGACAGGCCAGTGCATACAATGCCAGTTCTTTGTAGGGTTTTTCACCCAGGGCGTTCACATGGCAGGCGACGGAACCTCGCCAGCCACACCGACTGATTCGCACAAAAGCGCCCCATCCTAGGAAACGATGAAATAAGTGAAAATGTCAGCAAATTCCTGGATCTCGTGGGCAGTTCGCTGAAAGCGCAGCAGACTGAGGCTGCCACACTCAGGCGGCGGCAGTGGGCTACCCACGCGCCTTTTTGGCTCGCGAAACCTGCACCTTCTGCGGACGAGCATTGCCGGTAGTTGATTGTCTCGGCAGAGTGGTTTTCCCCAGATATCACCAGTTTTTGTCTGGTGTAGTAGTTCGCCTACTTCGACACCCGGAGGTCTAAAATTTCACCAAATTTTTGAAATCTGGTGGCGAATTTCACCAGATGGCAACGCTGCCACAAAGCTCGTGCTATTTGACCTTATCTTTCTGACATGTTCTGAGAGCGGACGCGATATAGAAGTGACAAATGCATGACTCCCGCTAAAAACCTCATCACTGGCATGACGTGCATGACAGGTAATGCGAATTAAAGGTTGCCGCATCTATCAAATGATCTGACTGTATAAAGTAATTCATTTAGGCTAAAGGCAGGTATTAAAAACATCAGGCCGGATTCGAGCCCACGACCCTTCGGTTACGAGCCAGGCCCGCTACCGTTCAGGTCACGCATGGCACATTTGCATTACTTCGAAAGAAGCTGGAGTTTATATGTATTGTGTAGTTTTTCATGGAAAGTGATGTCTCACTACAGTATGCTAACTAGTGAGTGTGTGTAATTAGAGAGGACCATAGGCCACCCGTAAAGAGGAGCTTATGCGTCTCCGTGATTTTTTTTTTCATGAAATTTGTGAAAAGGTACCAAAATGTTTCTACTTAATTCCGCCTCTACAATGTATTTAGTAAGTTGGCTGTGTTGCAGAACGACAGTGTGTTACAGCCAAGCACGCTTTACAGGAGACGGCAAAGTATCGCGATCGCCTAGAGTAATTAATACTAGGCGTGTCGTATGACTCTCCAAAACAGTATTAATAAGTTTAATAACTATCAGTTCGGCTGAATCTTCATGTCTGAGCCACATGAAGGTTATTCAGTTTTTTTTTTTTTAGAAATCCTACGTATTTCGACTTACGAGGTCGAACGCGGCGGAAATGCAAATAGTTGCAAAGCACGCCAAACCCATAAGCTACAATTGCTATGAATGCTATTAATGAATACTATTCATGTCGTTAATGAATGTTAACACTCTAAAACCGAAGGAGGGATGATAACACACGCCCGTGTAATCCTGGGCACAGAATTAATTTAGACCTTCTGGGTTTCTTTAGCGTGCACCGAAATTATCTGTAAACGGCGCCTCTGTATTTCTCCTCCCTCGAAATGGGGCCGGTGTTGCCTAGCGCGAACCCACGACCTCGTGGTTAGTTGCGTAGCGCCACATCGCTCGTTTATGAATGAGCGATCTCACTATCGGGACCAAACGAAGTGCGCACGGAACAATGCTAATGAGGATGGGGAAAAATTATGAAGGTACTGATGTTGATAGAACCTGAACAAAAACGTGATATTTAGACCCGCACGGAGAAAGGTTGCCGTGCATCGTCATTGAAAGCTAACACGCCATTGCGCCACTTAGAAGGTCTAATTATTTTTTTTTTTTTTCTGCAGCAGCAGCAACTTTAAAACGAAATTTGTCTGTAGCAAACGGCGCTACCATCGCAGTGTTTTGTGACCGAATACCCTCGAGTTTAGCCGCTGGCTGTAACGAATGCTTCGCAGTTTGATACAGGCTGTAAATGGTATTATGGCCGGGAAAGCGGGGCTTTAGGAAGAGTACTATCTGACGGGCTTTTTAGAATGGATTACCGGGTGGAGCGTCAGACAGAGTTATCAATCCCACTTTTTGAAATAAAAGTGTACGAGGGGGGGGGGGGGGGGGGGTGATGTGGACAGAGATAAAAAAGCTTTTGTTCTTCATTTGCAAATTGATTCACGTGGTAGTATTTGTTCTGTAGACTTAGCCTTTTGTAAAGGCTACTCGACAATATACCATATTCACACTATCAATCAGGTTACAGAGAAATGCACAAAATACAACCAACCCCTACATGGGGCGTGCATAGATTTCAGGGAAGCTCTTGACACATTCAAAACCTCATCAGTCATGCAGTCATTATGGAACCAAGGTGTAAAAGAGGCTTATATAAATGCAGTGGAAGCTATCTATAGCGCTTTTGCACGACCACCATATATAGTTCTCCATAGAGAAAGCAATAACATCCCAATGAGGAAAGCTGTCGGACAGGGAGACAAGATCTCTCCAGTACTATTCACCCCCTGTTTACAGAAGGTGTTCAGGATCTCGATTTTGAAGAACTTGGGACATGAGTTAATGTAGATACCTTAGTAATCTGTGATTCGCGGGTGACTTTATGTTGCTAAGTCACTCAGGAGATGAATTTCAAAGCGTAATCAATGACCTAGACGGGCAAAGCAGAATGGTGAACCTAAAAATTAATATGAAGAAAGCTAAACTAATGATCAGTACTCTTGGAAGGAAACAGCAGTTTACTATAAGCAGCGGAATGATGGAAGTGGCAAGGGAATACGTAACTTAAGGCAGGTAGTGTCCGCTGACTCCGGCCACGAGAGTGGAATAACTAGGGTAGCAGTAACGGCCTTGAGAGCATTTGGTAGACGCTCTCAGATTATGAACGAAAGCTTACCAGTATCCTTAATGAAAAAGAAAATACATAACAGATATATCTTAGCAGTACTCACCTATGGGAGAAATGTGGAGGCTAACGGAAAGGGTTCGACTTAAATTGAGGACTAATCAGTGACCTGTCGAAAGGAAAATGATAGGTGTAACGTTAAGAGACCGAAAGAGAGCAGAGTGCGGCAGGAAACGAACACGATGTGATGAGGTCCTAGTCGAAATAATAAAAAAAAAAAATTGGACATGGCCAGGGCATGTAATTTGAGGGCAGAATAACCCCTTAAGGCAACTGAGCGGACTTCAAGAGAGGGAAACCGCATCAGGGGTCGGGATTCCCACCCCGCTAATAAACAGCGGCAATGCAACCCTACAGCATACGTATTTGGTTTTTAAATTCGAAACCAAGAGTTTTGGTTTTCCTATAGGAACGCTAAGCCGTCTTGGAATGTATTACTATACAAATGAGGATACAAGGATTAAATATGACTGGATCGCACCAGCTGCGAGGAATAATTGATAGACGGCGTGACAGCCACTAGCATGCCACTCAAAGGAACATTAGGTGGAGATGGAATCTCAATCACACATGGCACTGGCTACTCATCGATCTCAGCGGAATGAGTTGATCTAGACCTGCGTCGCTGCCTATGCTGTAGGTTGCGTTTCTTGTCTGATGCAGAGTGAGAGAGATGAGCTGGCATTGTAAAGATCTACGAGGCACACGCTTATGCACGGCTAGAAATTTTGAGCTCTGTTCGTAAGGGATGTTTTTCTCGTACCAGCTCAGAGTAAAAAGGAAACACTGTTAGGCTATAAGCACACCTGGTGCCGATCTACGTTTCGGCTTTTATTTTCTCTGTAGTATTAAATGCGAAAAAATAAGCGATTTTGGTCAGTGGAGTATATATATCCAAGCCATAGAACTTCACCTATGGTGACCCACATGTCATGCATATATTTTACCTGTGCCGTAGCTGCTCCAGTGGGATAACTAATGCGATTTGATTCGCAATACCTCATGAATACATGCAGATGGTTATGCAGAACCCTTCTAAATTCGTCCCAAAAGCACTTACTACGAAAAAACCTGATATGTCTCACTCCCTTTATTCCCTACAACGGCGCCCTTCCTGCCATAGTTTTGTTTCCTTCCAGGGTATATGTGCGTAGTTATTCTGGCCACAGCGTTAAGAACGACGCAAACGCCTGTTATTTAAATATGTTTTTGCGCTGCAGTTCTGCACTGCCTAAAGCAAGCGACAGTCAAGCGAATGTCGAAACAATATCAGAAATGAACACGGGAGAAACACAACAGATACAAGAAAAGATGTATCTTGTGAAATCGCATTGCGGAAAATTTTAAATTTATTCAATGTGGACTTTGTGCAGCAGGTCTTAAATCCCCAGGAATGTCACATATTTCCCACTAATGAAGTTAAAAACTTTGCTCACTAATGTATGAAATAAAATCGACGTGAACTTTGCCTTCTTCCCATTTCCGCCGAGACAGCTTAGTCTAAACAGGAACAGTTATTGCGCTTATTTTTTGCGCAACTTAACCTAACCTAACGCGGACACCCATTAACTTATGGAGAACTCCCTTTGTGGAAAGTACGGGAAAATTTCTGGATGAAGTTTATGTATGATAAAATCTAAACTCGCGCAGGCCTCATTATCCAAATAAACTTAGATCCCGATCGAGGTGTCTTTTACTAGCCGGTAACCGCTATACATCGCTGTTTCCGAAGCCATCGTAAGCACGTTCCGATTCGTGGCGTTGTCATTAAAATGATTTGAAAACCTTAAATAAATGGAAGCTCTTTCACACGCGAACCGCACATTTGCAGCTGAGCAGCATGCCGCCAGCAGAGCAACGAGAAAGAAATAAGGCCGAAAAAAAAAAATGCGACCTGACTCGTTCGACACACCAAATAGCGCAAGGCACACAAAGCCCAACTACGCAGGACCGCGTCTCTTAAGGCACTTGCGAGCCCTGATTAAGTAGCCAGGAGAACGAACACCAGCAACGCCCGGAAATGAAATTCGCTACACGCCGACCTCGCAATAGCAGCCCGGGTGGGAACGGGGCAATCAAAAGGTGCCTTGCGTGTAGAGGGCGTCAGGTTGGGCGGCGATTAATAAACAGTAAATGACACGCATTAAGGGGGAGCGCGACAGGTCGTGAGCAGGACGCCGTGTGTCGCTCCCCACCGCCCATACTTCTTTTTTATCTAGCGCTCGTTATGCGGCTTTCTTATCGTTTATTTATCTTTTTTTTTGAACACCCTCGGGTGCTGCTCTTTCCTTGCTCCCGCACCGTAGTGACTCTCTCCACCCCCAGATGGCGCTTCGTACCGTCGCAGCAAAGGCCTTCGCCTGATGCAGCTGCGTGGCGACCACTGGGGGGGACCGTGACAAACGTTTGTAACGCTAGTGGCCTGGCATTACGTCATGGAGCTGCCAACTTCGTGGGAACGTGATCTTTTCAATTTTATTTTTGTTTCGAAAGCTTGTCTTATAGCAACATGTGGGGTTACCTGCACATTATGGGCATTTATGCCACCTATAGGTGCTTATAATAGCAACACCTGTAGGCGACTACAGGTACTGTAAGGCGAGAGTGAGAAATGAATTTTAATGAGGAAAAGGTGGAGAGGTAGGAACAAATTACTGACGTGCCTCAAGATAAAAACTGCCACCTCTTCGCCCGTGTGAGCATCACGGGCACCTGAAAAGTGGCCCGGCAATAACGGTTAACTGTAGCTCAAGTGGCAGACACTGCATTTGATGACGGAAGTCTCTCTAAGCGACTGTAGGTTCCTGCACCTAATCCATAGGTACCACGACTACGTAGATACTGTAAGCAGTCGCGGTCGCGGAGGCAGTTTTAGTGCAGGAATCTTGCTGGCTCCAGCTCTTATTGCCGCCTGTCATATACCCTTAACATTATTTTCTTCAGTATCCTCGAGCTCAACTTGCGCAGAATTGTTTCTTCAATTATGCTCTGGCGGTTCAGACAACCTGAGCAAGTGTTGACCGGTGTAACGTATGAGTGTTTTCTTTGGGGCTGAGAGTGTAAAGGAAGCCTCGGCAGCAAGCCGGCATAATCGACAGAACCGAATCTAAACACGTAGTGTTCTGAGTGTCCCCCATTTGTATCGTGAATTACCGATTAGTAGGAGCCTCAGCTATCGTTTCTCCGTAAGTCTAGCGGCGCATCGTTCGCGACATCTATCTGCTTCTCTCCGTATGGCTCGCTGTACGCTAATGGCTGGTCTGGGCCGGTCAAACGCCTCTGAATTTTTATGCGAAGGCGGCTTTTCTTTATTTATTTTTTTCACAAGACAAATTGCGTCATACCCGCTCTTGTTACATCCCTTCGCTTTCTCGCTACAAATGCGTGGATGTGTGGAAGTACTATTACAGTCCACCCTATCCGTAAAAACAGAAGGAGTCAAAAGAAATTAATCGAAAGAAATACAATGATGCGAACGTGACGATTCGAAAAAAGAGAGAGAAGCCAAAACAGAAAGCTATATCCGTCGCCTTTCGCGGTAAATAAAGGCACGTTAATAGCACAAATTAACCAACTTAGGTAAATAGGAACTCGAAAACAAAGGAGCATATGGTCAGTGGAATGGGTTAATTATACAACGGCCGCTTACAGCTAACCCTGTCGCAATAAAAGGGGCGCTTTTTATTTTACTAACAGCAGGAAGGTGGTCAGGCCGTTTTAGTGAATAATGTATGTAGGAAGGCCTGGCTTCCAACCTTCCTTTTTTCCTCCTTCTGTCTCTTTCATCCTTTATTCCCTAGGGCAATAAATAAAAGCCAGTAGACGAGCTACTCGGGAAATCCCCTATTTTTTCCCTTTCTTGCCCCAGGGTGCGGTTGCACGTGACTGCGCGCCTAGAAAAAAAGAAAACAGAGCAATGACAAGGAACGTTGAATGAGATGTCTAGAGACTAAAAAAAAAACTGCTGCAAACAATAGAGGGAAAGTTGTCCCATCAGTAGCCGCCGAAGAACACACGCAAAAAAAAAGAGAAATAAAGCAAGCCGTAGAAAGAGGAAAGCGGATAAAGTTGGAAGCGAACACGAACCCTTACCAAAGAGACAATGAAAGAGAAGAAAAAAATGCCACAAAAAAACTCCTCTTTGGCCGAGAAACAAAAGGGAATAAATCATTCCCCTGGAGCGTTGTGGGCGAGGTATTTCTAGCCTTCATGGTCGGAAGTGGTTTTTTTTTCTTGTTTTTAGTTTCCTTTATTGCCAGCTATACCGCTACTCTTCCCGCCATCATCCCTTTCTCCCGGCCCGGCCAGACGGGAAACAAGAAAACACAAACCGATGGATTTACAAGTACGCGGGTATACACGAACGTGGCTCGCCTGGAGGGATGAAAGCGAGAGGGGAGGAACGGTAAAGGGGGGCGTAGGGAAGCCGTGAGGGAAGGCGTTGTTTTAGGCGCGCCCCTACAAGAAATATAGAGATAAAAGAAGTTAAGTCGTTGGGTGGGGGGGGGGGGGGTGGGGGGGGGGAGGCGGCGATGCGGGGTGGGCCGCAATCAATGCAGAGTCACGTTTTCTAATAAAGCTGTTTCCTTGTTTCGGGCACGCGGGGTGGGGAGAGGTATCGGGAAAACGGGACGGAACAACACGGCGCTCGACAATGACGTCACAAATCATTGCGTTGCAAAACGAAATGAAAGTAGAAAAAGGAATCACTGCATCAGAAAAGTGCAGCTGAGAATTGAGTTTTGTTGCTTCCTACCCCCAGCTCCCTCTATTTTGGTTCTTTCCGCACATTTTTTTTTTCTAAATATAATTTTAACGCCGTGATTTCTGCTATCTGCTTACGCTCGCCCGCTTCCTTTCTTTCGTCCTCTTCTCTTCTGTGTATACCTGTTTTTTTTGTTCTTCTTTCTTCGAAGCTGCTCAGGTTCATACGTTCGCGCCATAAAATTGCTTGCCCAGGCGGTGAGCGCAACCATGCCGAGACCCGAAAACAATTCTCCAGGTCGTATCTCGTTTTGTGTACACTTTTTCTTTCGTCTCTTTATTTTGTTGCTGTTGTTTACGTTGCAATCGCACAGACACGCTTTGCTTGTCGCTGTCATTCGCGGACGAAATTATTTCCCGCCCTCGTCTCTCGCTTGCTCGTCGGCATCGTCACGAAATGGTTCCCGGTTGCGGGGATATGTTCTCGTGATGCTAGATATATATAGCTATGACGGAAGCAATATCTAGGCGCCCTATTCCTTCTTTACTTCTTTTTTCGTCGCGGAGTGTCGACAACGCACTAAATTAAGTGTAAACGCATTACAGAGAGATTTAAGATGAAAACTGCGTGTCCGGAAACGGGCTGCAAGACGTTTCCATCCGACAGAGAACTTAAGCGTGGTGCTTTTGCTATATGAAACGATCACGTTCAGGAACGGTCGCCTACTCTTCTAGAGCACGGAGAATTACAGTCGGGGACAAAAGTCTCCGGACCACGTGTTCCTCAAACAAAGCTTATAGCTCAACTATCAGACAGCCGCAGGAGGCCGCACTTGTGGAGATGAAAGAACAAAAATTTAACTTTTACTTCTACAAGTGTGGTCTCCAGCCGCCAACTAATGGAAGAGCTATCGGCTTCGTTAGAGGAACATGTGGTCCGGAGACTTTTGTCCCCGACTGTACATTCAGTAGTGGAATGTATGTATACGCCTGCACTGCGTATCATTAATACGTTACTGCAGGAGAACATCCAAGAGATTTGCGTTGCGTTTTGATAGTCTTGCTGCATCGCGTACGTCAAAAATAGGAGTGAATTGAGGTACAGCACGGTTCCCACTCAGAACATGTAACTAGTACCCCAGCCCTGATTACTGCCAAGATTTGGCCATCACATATTCTCTTGTTGTCTCTCTTCCTAATTTTTTTTTTTTTTTTGCAAAGAAATGGCATTGTTTGCCATGGACTAAGGAAGAAGACACGCGACAAACTCTGTTCCTGTTGTTCAATAAATGTATGTGGAAGACGCCGCACTGATCACTTGTTTCATTACAGATTTAAGGAAGCATCGCACTAAGATTCCAATGAATGCAAATTAGGTGTTTTCTCAAAAGGGGGACAGCACTCTACAGTCCTGCGCCTACGGTGATTTGACACAGTGCGTTTGTGTATCGCAGTTTGTTTCTTAGTGGCAGTCCAGAAGCAGATCCACAATGAATAAATATCCAAGGCTGGGGGGGGGGGGGGGGGGGGGGGCAAGCAACGCCTTCTTTCTGGAGCTCCTTATCTCGAAGATCTTATCACTGCAGTAAGTGGTGCAGGCCATCTCGGGAAACGTTGCACTAATGCCGATGCAACAATCTTTTCCAAGTGAGTCTGTAGCTCTTTAAAGTAGGCCCTTTCAGTAACATAAACTCTGCTCATTCACTAATTGTTAAGAAGGTACATACGCCAAACTGTCATGGTCTATCTCTTTCCACCGCGAGTTAAAAAAAATGCCTGGTCCAAAAAGAATTGCTGGCCGAAATAAGGTGCGTGCGGTTACGTGCATTTCGGCGGCCTGTTCACGGCAAGGAGGCCAGAAAGCCTTTGAAGCTGTCAGCTTTGAAGAATATCCACAATCGAGGCCACGATTCTGTGTTTTTGAACGAAAAAAAAAGGCGAGGAAAAAATGGGCAGAGAGTTTGTTTCGAACAGGGCTACGCTTCGGTAAAAACGCTCTACCAAATGTTCAACATTTTTGTAGGTTCTCTCTTTTAGCGTTTTACTGCGCAGTTTTCCTGCTCTTAAGGCGTTACAGTACAGCTCATACGAAACGCTTGTTTACTTCGGCGTCTCTTCGGGGCTCTCAAAAACTTTCCATCCTCCTGACAGCACTCCAGTACCCTTCCAAACTTCCTTCTTACCCACTGCTCACGAGGCCGCCGCTATTCCATCTAAGTGTTCTCGAGATGGTGTCAACTTCTTAGCCGTGCGAGGCCTTAAAGCCTTCGCCTCTCCGACGGGCCTGGCTTGCCTTGTCTCGGCTCGTGGCTTTCTTTTATTCTTTGGCCTCCGTATACCGCCGGCTTGTTTGTCGCTGGCACTGAAGCAATGTGTGTGAGCGTGCATGTGGCTGGCGTGGGGCGTCTAGAAGTGTCGCATTGATCTTCGATGGATCGATAATGGCCGAGTGAAATCGACTCTTCGGGTCGATTCGGCTGCCGATAAAAGGCAGAAGAATGGGTGTTTGAGGAAGGAATCGATGCATGCGTTCTGACAGGACCGGCCACCGCCGTTACTGGGACGGGCTTAGCGTGTGCCTTGTCCAAGTGGACGACTCTTGTTGAAGTTTCTGGGCCTGGGAACTTTAGCGTGCGAGCTTGTTTGGAGTTCTCTTTTGTCTCGGGCCGGCAATAGGGGCAACGCGTGATGTTTGCGCGACGAGTGCCGTACTTGGCTTTGATGGTTTTCACTGTCGGGAACGGAAAACAACGAATTAACTTTTCCCAACTAAGGGAATTATAATTTCTCGAACGTGATTATCGCCTTGGTTTTTGTCTTCTCTTCTCCACAGAAAATGATGAAAGAGCCTGACTAAAAGGCCGCACTTAATTCTAACCTATTCGTAATCAACTTTATTTCTCGGAAAAGATTGCTAACCGTTTAGCTTATACTACTTACTTAAGCTAGAAGTGCAGTAAATGACTACCTATATTTTCAATTAGGGCAGCTTTAGCCCAACCTGTCGCTTGGGTGCCGAAACTGTATATATTTTTTTTATTTTGTTGCCTTTATCTCAAACTGTACCTGAAAGGCTTTTAGTAAATGGCGCTATCCCGTGATCGGCCGCTTTTGGCTACGCTGAAACGGCCTCCAAGCGTTCGGCTTAACGCAGTCGAGAGTGCATCACGACGAGGGAAGCGGATGTTCTTTTTTGTACACCAAGCGATGGTGTGAGCGCCCTAGAACTACTCTACCGTCACATGGTTCCCAGTGGGCATTGAAACTCTCTGGGACGTACCATGGACGTCCTGGATGTCCAGAGGACGTCCAAGAAAGCTTCAGTGCTTATCGTGTTCCGTGTAAAGCCAAACCTGGGCAACTTACCTTAGTGAGTCTGCGGTCATGACGTTATGGTATACTATTCACATGTTCTCAGCTTTATCCTTCGGTGCAGGACTTTCAGAAATGTCACCTTCATTCATTCATTCATTCATTCATTCATTCATTCATTCATTCATTCATTCATTCATTCATTCATACTGTCAGCCTAAGCAGGATATTACACGAGTGGAAACTTTTGAATAAATGCCCCTTCAAAAGGAGGTACATTTCAACAACTATAAAAATCCGACACAAAACATAAGCAAATGCAATGAACACAAAGGAACAAAAAATCTACCGTTAACACAAAAAACGCATATGCAGAGGCACAACTATCTTTTAAGTGCGTTATGGTTCAAGTATGACTTTAAGCTTCCAAGAAAAATGCAGGTTCGTTCAGTCGTTATGACCGCATTAGCAGTCCCTGTATTTTGATACGGCGTTCCCAACACTATTGTCCCCGTGTTCTTTCCGCGCAGGTTGCAGATGCCACTAACCCTGCCTGACCAGATCACCATGGAGAAGACGCCCAGCTACTTTGTGACCCCGGAGGTGCCGGCGCGCATTCGCGCCATGCGACCCGACGTTCGCCTTCTGGTCGTCGTCCGTGACCCCGTGACCCGGGCGCTGTCCGACTACGCCCAGACGGCATCAAAGCGTCCCGACACCACGCTTCCCTTCGAGGTGTTGGCCTTCAGCAAACGCCGGAGGAAAAGAAGTGACGTCACTTTGCGTCGTCGAGACCCGTCGTCTCGCAAGGCACGTGCCGAAAGCGGGAATGCTACGTTCGCTAGTGGCGGAACTAAATCTCCCCGTGACTCTAAGCGTAAGAGAGAACGGGTTTATAATAGTGGATCAAAAAAAGACGACGCGTTCGCCTTTCCCAATAAACAGCCAAAGGATAACAAGAAGCCCTTCGATGAAGACAGACAGCTCAACTCTGTAGATGCCGGGAGAGGGTACGTAGCAGCCAGGAACGGCAATGCTTACGGCGAAGAAGACAGTGAAGCTGACGCCGTCACAAGCAAGAGCCAAGATGCCTTCACCACTGAGGCCATTGTCAGAAACAGCGAACTGAACATGGGAAGCAGGGTTTATGGCAGCGGTTATGCAAGTGCAGTAAGAAGAGTACAAGGCAGCCAGATGAACCAGGTGACTAACAATATCAACGTTCCGGAAAACAAAAATGAAAATGCCGCTATTACCGGCCAGCTGCACAGTGAGGCCACTGAGAAACATAATGCAGTAGAGGAAGGCGGCAGCATTCACAACACTGGGAGAATCTTCAAGAGTGGAGAAGACCACATGATGTCTAGCCAAAACTGCGGTGATGTCCTTGACAAGAGCAGCACTTCCTGCAGTAAAAATGGAAGCAGCGATGTAAACGAGTCTTGGTCCGGCATACGAATCGGCCTCTATGCCAGACACTTGACGCTGTGGCTTGCTCACTTTCCCCAGTCCCAGATCCACGTAGTCAGCGGTGAAGAACTGGTCCGGAACCCAGCCCGCGAGATGGCCATGGTCCAGGACTTCCTGGGTCTTAGAAGACTAGTGTCAGAGGATCATTTCTACTTCAACAGAACAAAGGGGTTCCCGTGCTTGAAGAAAAGTGAAGGCAGCGGGAGTCCGCACTGTCTCGGCAAGACCAAGGGTCGGACGCATCCGCGACTCAGCGAAGAGAACCTTCGGAGGCTGAGGAGGTTCTTTGAACCGCACAACAGGAGGTTCTACCGGATGGTGGGTCGAGACTTCCAGTGGGAAAGCGCGAGCTGAACTGCGTAGCTTCTGTGTAACGCCACCACCAAGGACACTCAGGATTGCAACTGACGCTGGTCTGAGAAGGACTTGTGCGGTCATCTTGGGTTGAACTCGCCAATTTGCTGTGGACTTGAAAAGGTTTTACTGACATTGTCAACTTCCAGGCACTCTTGCGAACTTTCTTTTCTTATGAGACCACTTCAGACAAATGATAACTCGATGGTGATAGTTTCCACTTGGCTGATGTGCGAGGGGATGCCTGATTGAGCGGGTGAACAAATACTAAGCACGCGTAGGTGACTGGCGGCAACAAAATACGGGATTTTCGTAGAATCCGTGTTCATTTTGCCGAGTCTGAGAAAGTGCATGTCCCGTCTCCAACATATCACTAAGATTTCCTGCTTTCACATATCACGACAGAACATCACGCAGGCGTCCTGCTTTGCACAGTGGGCGAGGCCAGAAGGTTACGGATCACTGCGACTACCGCACACTGCGCCTTCTGTGTGTGGTGTTATGTTTTGTTTTCAAAACTGTAGCTTAATTAATTATTTTGTCATCCATAGAATGAGCACGGGAACAAAAAAACACCAACAAAAATTGATGCGTCTACTTTCTTGTATTTTGCCTTCGTAGTTAAAGGAGCAAGCACTTAACTATATTTCACTTCGGAGTTTGCTGAAAATAAGGCCTTTCTTTGATAGCTTCTGATGCGGAGGCTACTTAAGCCTACATGCCTGTAGCAGGCAACATCTTTCCCTATGATGGAAGTTGCTCCTTTTGTGCCAACCATGCAAGTAAACCTTAAGAGCAATAATTCGAGACTACCGCATGATGCGTGACTGTGTGAATTCTCGCAAATGAGTAGAGATAGTGCTACGCCGAGTGAGGAGAGTTCTTCCTATATTGAGCCTCAAGTGAGAAGCAAAAACTAGCAGTTGTGTTCAGTTTTTCTTCAGCTCAAATACTACCAACGTGATTTCATGACAATGCTAAAGATATTTCTTCACTAATCCCTCAGACACTATTCTATTGACTAGAAAGCATACACATGCATGAGCTTTACATGTCAGCTGTCCAGCGCATCATCGCCATGTGGGCGACAAGGCTTCTGCATTCTAACCCCCCCCCCCCCCCCCCCCTCGTGATGTCAGGATTCTCTAGCCTCTCGTAGTATTCATTATTGGAATTACGACAGAACGCCGAAGGCACTAGGCAAAATCGGCAGGTAATGTCTTCGCTTACTCTCTTTAATTCTTCATAAAATCGCACAGCGCTGTGAAAGATACAACCGGCATAAACCAATCAAGTTGCAAGTTCCAGCCTGTACGCGAAAGGGCACTGTGATTGGCCATGATCTTGATTAGTTCTCTATCTAAATTGGCCAGTGCAAGGGTACTGGCGTAACACGAGCAGGTCGTGCGTCTCAAGTGTTTGAGAATTCGGCCCCTAACTGCAGGACGTCTAATGTGGCTGCAACAGCACTACGGCATAGTTAGTGAGAGAGAGTGTAGACGTCTTCTTCACGCATTTAGTTACCGTCTGGACGAATGGGTGGGGGAGGGGGGAGTGCAGAGGCTAGCAAAAGTTTCTTCATTATCACCGCGTTTCCCACACACAGTAATAAAATAACCCTTGTAAGCTGCCGCTACCTTAGGACTTAGCGTTTGTGTGCAGTGTGAAATGAAGCTTTAATCTATACAGGCCCGCACTACAGCTGGATATGCGCAGTTCGTGCGAATTTTGTTGAAAACATGGTGAAAAACAGTTTTTGGTGTGCCTCCCCTGGATGCCAGCGCAAGCTGCTCCGCTGGACGTCTAAATATATTGCAGAAGAACTTGCTTTGGGGCTAGTTGGTTCATGATTGTAGTTCAGAATGGCGCAAAAGACACACACACAGGAAACACACAGGCGCTCTTTGTGTCATCCCCTTTTTTCCTGTGTGTGTGTCTTTTGCGCCATTCTGAACTACAGTCTAAATATAGCGCAGAGGAAAACCCATGCACAACTCTGCGTTTCGACCGCGCAGTACCAATGAACCTATCAGCTTACTCTTGTGTGCCGCAGACCTATTACCTCTTAGTCGCGTGCTTCTGAAGGAATCTACAGCTGACGTAAAAAAAAAAATGAATGCCATTTTGTATAAAGCGATCGGCGCAATACGAGAAGGTAATACCTGTGACTGGGAATTTTACCTGAGGTCAGAGTCATCTTCACCGGGAATAGTGATACAGTATGCGAATTCACCCTGATGCACTAAAGTCTGCCGGTTAGTACGTTTCCCCATTAACAGGCATCCAGGACACCGGGCAGCCAGGGCCGCTAAGTCTAGCCGCCTACACTAAGCAGGGACTAAGCTGTCCTCTATCGCACTTCATTTTAAGTGCGGGGTATTCTGCCCATGTCCCGGGGTAGATTTCCACCACTAAAGATACGGAATACTTACACATGGAAACGGAAACAAATTCCCTCTTCTAAACGCGCGAGGTGCTATCAGTTACAAAGTTTTTAACAAAGGTTTCAACCTCCCCTGTTTGCTAACCTCACGACCACTGGTACCGCGTTTAATAGCCTTTTTTTCATTGCTAACTGAATCAAGTTAATTCACTTTGCAGTGTGAATACACCTCTGTTGCCAAGAAGCATTCGTATGGCTAGGGGTAGAAATCTACTCCGGAATCTGGGCAGCACACCCGTCCCTTAAAAGGGAGTAGAGGATAGCTTAATCTTTTTTTATCTCCCACATAGGTGCATTCGTGTTTAGAGTGGATCAAATCTTGTTCTGCAGCAACACGATCATTCTCTTTTTAATAGCGTCACGGATGCTGTAAACACGCTATTTCGAATAATCAAATCCATGCAACGCGTGGTGGTAGCCAGTAGATCTAGAAACACTTGTCCAGAATTCCTTGTAATGTGTGCCAGCGAAGTGCGCAGGGTTGGTAAAGTGCTGCCGAGCGACGACATCAATAATTGAAGCTAGATATAAAAGATGGTGTCTCCGTCTCTTGACATTCGGAAAGTAACTGTACCTGTGCCATTGGCCCAGAATTTCATAACCAGTACTCGTAACTCGTAACTGATAAAATCCTCTTCATTCTCCAATAGCGTTATGACCTGGAGCAGCCTTGAGAACAAGTATGGAGCAGCTCAATGGATTTATTTACCGGGAACAGGAAGGAAGAAACTGGATCATCTGTAAATCTCCCGATTTTTTTGCGCTATATGTTCCGAAATCAAGCAGTGAACAAAACTGATACTTGTTCACCAGGCTTAACGTTCTGTTCCCTTTGAAATGCTGTCACTCCGGAAACTGGCTGAAGACAATCTGTTCTTTCTATGATAATAAAGTGGGAACGTGTTTTGTTGCAAGCCTCTTGTTATTGTTTTAGTCATGGAATGTTTTGACCTTTCAGTGCTGGTCCCATTGTGGTTAATTCTCTCAACGTACGGGGAATGAAAAATCAACAGAGTGTATGAAAAGGTAACCGATACCTACCTATTGTCTTGAAAGCTCAATTGCGTAGGATAAAAACTTTAACCTAACAGGGAGTAGAGGAAAAGACAGGGAACGATGTTGAAAGAGACCCAGCTTAGTTGGTGCAATTAAATATAGTTTTTTAATTACGAAAGCAACACCGTCAGTGGTGACGTGTTGGGCATTACTACACATTTTTTTTTCATCTTGCCATGATAAGTGCGCTGTTGCGTGTTACTTTCTTTCGCATACTACACGTTTCAATTAAATGGCAGGAAAAAGAAAAAGATTCGTAAAGACCTTCTGGGGCGTTAGGTTGCGGTCGAATGGGTGAAAACCGATTCTAAAGAGAGACAGTGGTAAGGGTGGAATTTGGTGCTGGAAAGTGAAAAATGGCATACTTCCTGTCTAGTGTGTGCGATTCCATTCGAGAGGGCCAACGTGAACGTTGGGACGAGCGAGACACACAACACATCGCTGACTGACAACTTATATGAAAGGAACGAGGCAAAGTATATACACGGGTTACATGTGCATATAAATGGGTAAATATATAACTGCCGATGTCTTTCCATTGAAATGGAAGACAACTGGTTTTCTTTACCGAGGCATGTACGTACTATTTAGATTGAAGTACATTTCTTTTGAGCCCAAAAATCGAGTGGCCCACGAAAGGTTTAGGTCCCTCTATCCTGACAAGGTAGAACAAGGTTTAATTGGAGGGAAACGGGAGAGGCATCTTGTCTTACAGTGGGCACAGTTAGGCTGATGATGATGATGATACCGAGAAGGTAGCGCCGCTCTTTTAAGTTTCTGTCACGATGTTCTCGCTCTTCTGCCTCTGTCATAGGTCCAACGCGGTCGCGTGATGCGCCGCAACGCAGGCGGTGAATTGTATTAGGCATGGAATGCTTTTACCTCCGATACTATACCATCTCACATGAATATCCCGCCAGAACAGAGAGAAGTTTGACGCCTAAAGCAGTGTCAGAACTTACACCGACACCAACGGCCTTCAGAGTCAAACTGCACGACACTGACAACGAACCAGGACAGCAGCTTGGGCATGTTGGTCACATAGCTTACTGCAGGAAAAGTCTGTCATGTACGTATCGCTGCAGAGTGGCGTCGATGTGACTAGCTTTGGCGGCATGTTTAATCAGAATATAAGATTTAGGCATCGCTTGTCTTTATCCACATATCCGTTTTGTACAAAACGTTTCTTTTCAACTGAATCTTTTGTCAGGGACAGGAGCTCTGCACGGAAAGCTCTACGATTTCTTACTTCTGAAGAATCCGGTGTACGCTGCGCAAATTTATGCAGATTGACACGTGACTAACTTCACTTTCTACGTGGATGCTGCCTATCCCAATCTACAATGGCTTTCTTCGCACTAATTGGCAATTGCTAGCACATGATTCTCATCTAAATGCAAATCTAAGAGCGACGTCGTAGCAGGTGGACGCTGTAGTGGGCGCTTCCACACTGGCGTTGTTTCAAAGCGCGTTATTAGCGAAGTTTATTGCGAATAGACGAACGAAGCCTTAGAGGAGGAGGTTAGCGCGTTTACTTGAGAGTTACTGGTGCGAAATTGCTCATCTCGCTGACAGCGTGCCAGACGCTACGTTGTCCTATGAAGGATGTAAACGGTTCATTAATAGCCACGTCAACGCCAGTATGCGCTCTTCATCAAGCCTCACAAGAAGATTGTTATTTTCAATAAATGACGAGAATTTTCACCTCGCGAATCATAAGTTCGGACAAAAATTTGTTTGTGCAGCATATGCAACTGGGTGGGGATTGCCAAAGTTTGGAAGTACTACGCGTGAGCAAACTATGTGCATCAGTGCAGAATTTCTTTTACAGTTATCACGTTATAACCCAAACAGTCGCTGTGGGGGCTCAGTGGCTACAGTGCTCGGCTGCTGACCCAAAAGACGCGGGTTCGATTCTGACCGCGGTGGTCGCATTTCGACGTATTCATCTCTTGTATCGTAAAAGTATCCACGATCTTTTGCAATACGTTTACTTTCTTTAATAGCTAGAACCTATAGTCTTACTTTCTTGTGTGCAGTCTTGTCATTCCAAAACTCTCCTACTGCTTCCTCATTCCTCAATCTCGTTTAAGTTTCTTTAAAGGCTCATCTCCATGGACACATCCGAGGCGCACCAGCACAGCGCCTACGCGCCCAGCGCCGCACCGCGGCAAGCGTCGGAAAACATATGCAGTTGGATGGCCTGTCGCTGCTACCAACGTTAATGGAACTAAACTAAGTTGCCAAACTCTCCGCCTTCTCCATGCGGCTGAAGCGGCTCGCAAATTTTAGCGCGAGGGGGCGCTGCCGTCGAAACAGGCTCCCGCTGGCCGCCGCTAGCAGACGCCGCAGGCCCGGCCGCCCAGCGTCGTAGCATGCAGCCTTCAGGAATGTTGAGCAACTGGCGTCCCAAATATCGCACTTACCGATGTTTATCGTAAAGACACCAGTCAGTTCTGAACCCTGTGCGGCGAGTATGCCACATATCTTTGCTGCAGCAACTGGACTGATAGATCATCGCTGCCTAGCCAATGCCACCGTTGGCCGAAACTGCGGGTGGTCATGATTTTTGAAAGGAGCGTGGTTATTAGAGTTTCTTCACCAAAGTAGCATATTAGACATCTACTTTAAAGGTGGAGATCAGATCATCGCAAGGCTCATCGTAAGTTCACCTAACAGCTTATCTAAACGCGAATCCTGCTACTGTGCGCGCATGTCGTAGAGTGCTTTCGCGACGCGATTGCTGCTGTGATCGTTGTCTCTGTGCTACGTGCGCTTGCATGCAGAGTTTCAGGTGCTGTATCTGCCATGCCGACGTGCTGTGCGCCGGGCTGCACGAGCGGCTACAGAAAAAACAAGACTGCGAGGAATTTTTTCGCGGCTCCTCGTGACGCGGATCTCCGTGCGGCATGGGATCGAGCCATTGCCCCGTGTTGTAAGAAAACTCTCCGAAAAATCACGGGTGTGCGACCTTCATTTTCACGAAGAAGACATACTGAAGACGTACACCCATGTTATTAATGGGGAAGCAGCAAAAATCGAGAGGAGTAAGTGGAGCCTCGTCGAGGGGTGCGTGCGCAAAATGTGTTGGGAACAAAATGTAAAAGTATTTCTGTATTTGTGTCCACCTGTAGTGCACTGCGTGAAGGATCGAAAAATATTTTTGGAACGGTAGCGCACGCTAGGATCAATACACGGAGAGCGGTAAACTCAAAATACTGAAATTGCTTTTCTGGAGTTGGCGTCAGGCATCCTCGCTGTTGCAGGGAAAGAGAAACTGACGACTCAGGAACCCGAGGAAGTTCACTGCCTTCGCAGCTCGGGTTGTGAGCAGCGCGCGGAGTCATTCACGAAGTGAACGCTGTGCGTAAAATCTGCTTATTTCGGAAAACTGCACCACATAAATCGTAGGTACTTGTGGTCTGCTTTCGAGTGCCATAAATGCGGGGCTTTGCGCTCTAAAGCTATTGTTAATTTATGTTTAAAACACACTGCACCAATGTCTGCCAGGCATTCGCGTTTAGATAAGCTGGTAAGTGAACTTACGATGAGCCTTGCGATGATCTGATCTCCACCTTTAAAGAATTGTCTAATATGCTTCTTTGGTGAAGAAACTCATATAACCACGCTCCTTTCAAAATGGAAATAAGATCGCACACGCGTGATTTGTCGGAGAGTTATCTGTCAACACGGAATGGCTCGATCCCATGCCGCACGGAGATCCGCGAAAAAATGCCTCGCAGTCGTGTTGTTTCTGTAACCGCTCGTGCAGCCCGGCGCACAGCACGTCGGCATGGCAGATACAGCACCTGAAACTCTGCATGCAAGCTCACGAAACACAAAGACAACGATCACAGCAGCAATCGCGTCGCGAAAGCACTCTACGACATGCGCGCAGTACAGCAACTGATCGAACCGGCTGAAGCCTGGTACGACTGCAGCGCCACTCAAAGCAGCCAGTGGTGGCGGCGCCGCGAAACCGCTCTCGGTTTGGCAACTGAGTTTAGTTCCATGAACGTTGGCTGCTACCGCGTTCAGCTCGGCTCGGCGAAGCAAACGGCGCGAAGGGCCGTACCGGATGCCGAGAGAACTGCGTTCTCTGATTGGTTACACCGAACGCAAACCAGCGGCCACTTCCGGCGCCGGCGCGAGCGAGGCGCGAATATCTGACATGTACAGATATTTGCCAAGCCCCAGCGCCAGCTCGCGTTGCACGTCGCGCATGCGCAGACCGGCTCCGGCGTACGCTGGTACGCGTATGCGCTGCGCTCGTGCGCCTCGGATGCGCCCATGGAGGTGGGCCTTAACTTTGACTGCATCCGCGCAAACTTTACCGTGCCGTCAATAATATTGAATAGAAAAAAAGTTTCCAAGCGGTGCTCGCTTTCAGAGGGCAAACAGACAGCTTTCTCAGCGAAAACCAGGCGAAAAATCAATAAGAATCAATAAGGCTCGGCCCAGCCCACGCCTTAGCTAAGGAAAACTTCTACGAACGGAACTCAAACCAAGAAACTGCCCTGAGCCCTGATATAAGACTCCTGCCGGGCTTCCTTAAAGGATTAGGAGGCATTAACGCACGAAGGAGCCGCAAGCTTCGGAGCGAAGGCGTATAGTAAATGATCAACCCTGACAGCGCCGTACTTAGATCCCTCAGGCCGGTAATGATACCGGGCTGGCGAAGAACAAGACAAACAAAAAGAAAAAAAAAGGTGCTGTCAGACTTAAAGTGAAGAAATAGCACTTCATCAGAGCCACGGTCGTTATTGAATCCCTGACTTTTAATTGGAAACCGCCGCGAAAACGTTTTTCGCCCCGGAGTGTGGCTTTCGAGGGTAACGAAATGTTAAAAAGAACAGAAACTTATGACCTGCCTCAAAATCTTTGTTTCTTCTTTCTTGCTGTCATGAAGAGAATACTTCGCCAGTTTAATCACGAAGGAAGAACAGCTAACGACTTGGTTTCGTACGCGTCTTAAAATAACAGATCTGGGGTGAAGTTAGCTAGGAGGAATAATATTTCTCGTTTCCCTTTTTGGCGTCCTCATCATGCTTCAAGATGGAGAGTGGTTAGGGCATATGTTTGTCTGTAAGACTTGCAGGATTATACGATTATTACTGGTTAGCTGAACTTCTTTTGTCAGAGAAAGTCAGTGGTTACATGTTGCAGCAGCCCAATTCTCATATCATTAGTTTTAGTGATATTTCTGGCATAAAATTACTTAAACAGCGCAAGGCCGAAGGCCAAAGAAGAGAGCAGAGGAAAGGAGGAAACGGACAACACAGCGCTTAACTAACAACTGACATTTGGCACGCTGTGCGTATAATTACGTTTAGGCACCAAAACAGAAAACACCGCAAAGAGCGCATTCATGCGCCCTGATCCCTGCAATACAACACAAGCTAAGATGCGCAATTGTGTTGTCTTGTGTTGTCTTGCAGGGATCCGGGCGCATGAATGCGCTCTTTGCGGTGTTTTCTATTTTGATGCCTAAACGTATTTATACGCACAGCGTGCCAAATTTCAGTTGTTAGTTCAGCGCTGTGTTGTCCGTTTCCTGATTTCCTCTGCTCTCTTCTTTGGCCTTGCGCTGTTTCAATTATACCATGCATAACCAACTCGCCCATCAGGTCGTGCTTTCAAGTTTCTGGCATAGTTTGGTGCACAAGCAGGTATCGATATTATAGCCCCGCCTGTATTATCTGGCCTCGTAATATTGCCAGTTTACGGGCTTAGAGCTCAAGGTATCGGAAAAAGGAAAAGTGATATAAAAGAAGATGCAAAATAGGTTTGTGCGAGGCTTGTTTCTCCAACCCGCTGCTCCGCGGAGAGGGTAATAATGGAGTTGTTTCCAGCTGAAAGAGGGTGCCATCTGACGTCATTGAGGGAGGACATTTGAGATTGTGGTACTGAAGGATGATGCAGTAGTGATGATGATGTTGACCAGGAAAAGGAGGGTGACAGGTGACGGCATTATATGAATGAATGAATGAATGAATGAATGAATGAATGAATGAATGAATGAATGAATGAATGAATGAATGAAATGTCGGCAACGCTGATTTGGTCTGGGAGAGGGAACGGAAGCGCTGGGAAAGAGTAACGGATAGTGAAACCAAGTTGACCTGCCACGTATAGCCGGTGAAAAGACCAAAGAATCAAATATCGCTACTTTTTACTGTCTCTATCTCAATATCCTGTATTTTCACCTAGTGTATATTGCCGCCCTACCTCTATCCTTTCTTCTATCGCCCCCCTCTTTCTTTCCCTCTCTCTGTCCTCTCCCTGTTCTTTTATTCCCGCTAGCCGCAGCTCCGGTGATTCGGGTTTTGATGGCAAATGCCGCGTTTAGCAACATCTGTTCTTTTAATTTTTTTTATTAACAATAAATAGCCACTAACAACACTTTCTATTCGCTTGCTTAGTCTGCTCGCTCAGATCCGCTTCTTCGACGCGTCAGCTTGTGGGTGAAAAAACAGACTTGCAATATCGGATTTGCCCCGAACGGCACTCTTGTGGCCTTTTCTGACGTCGTACCGATAACTGTCTATCCGGCCGGTATGCAAGACGCCGCGTTTGAAATGGGGAGGGCTCCGTGGGCCACAGGCATCCAATCGAAGACCGAGTGTAGCGGTCGTCGGTGTCACCGCCACCCGATTTGCGTCCCTAGCTCGGACAAGATTGGCCCTGCAATCGGTTTTCCGTTTAAGCTTGTTGTGTGTTGCCAGTCTGCACGTTGCGCTTGCAATGTGGAAATCGATTAAGTTCTTTGAAAGGAGCGGATATCGGGTCAAAGCCTTTATGAACGGTTCATCATCATCATCAGCCAGATTACGCCCTCTGTAGGGCGAAGGCCTCTCTCACGTCTCTCCATTAACCCTGTCCTTTGCCAGTTGCGGCCACCGTATCCCCGCAAACTTCTTAATCTCATCCGCCCTCCGCCCACCCAACTTTCTGCCGCCCCCTGCTATGCTTACCTTCTCTTGGAATCCACTCCGTTACCCTTGATGACCAGTGGTTATCTTGCCTTCGCATTACATACCCTGCCCAATCCCATTTCTTCCTCTTGATTTCGACTAGGATGTCATTAACCAGCGTTTGTTCCCTCACCCACTCCGCCCGCTTCCTGTCTCTTAACGTTACACCTATCATTTTTCTTTCCATAGTTCGCCATCATCTAGTGAATGCTAACCTTAACCTCAATGCCCAAAATGACATTCATGAGGTCATTGATGTGAAGGACGCTTGAGCACAAAGCACAATATGATTTGGGACGAACTTTCTGCCAGATAATTCTGCAGGCGCAGGGTTTCAATGCTTTTGAAGCTATCGACCAAACAGCAAGAATAATAATGTCCTAGGGCAAACTTGTACGTTCTTGCAGCACGACCGAACCAGGTACAGGGTACAGGGTTTCAATGCTTTTGAAGCTATCGACCAAACAGCAAGAATAATAGTGTCCTAGGGCAAACTTGTACGTTCTTGCAGCACGACCGAACCAGGTACAGGGTACAGGGTTTCAATGCTTTTGAAGCTATCGACCAAACAGCAAGAATAATAGTGTCCTAGGGCAAACTTGTACGTTCTTGCAGCACGACCGAACCAGGTACAGAGTACAGGGTTTCAATGCTTTTGAAGCTATCGACCAAACAGCAAGAATAATAGTGTCCTAGGGCAAACTTGTACGTTCTTGCAGCACGACCGAACCAGGTACAGGGCACAGGGTTTCAATGCTTTTAATGCTATAGACCAAACAGCAAGAATAATAGTGTCCTAGGGCAAACTTGTACGTTCTTGCAGCACGACCGAACCAGGTACAGGGCACAGGGTTTCAATGCTTTTGAAGCTATCGACCAAACAGCAAGAATAATAGTGTCCTAGGGCAAACTTGTACGTTCTTGCAGCACGACCGAACCAGGTACAGGGTACAGGGTTTCAATGCTTTTGAAGCTATCGACCAAACAGCAAGAATAATAGTGTCCTAGGGCAAACTTGTACGTTCTTGCAGCACGACCGAACCAGGTACAGAGTACAGGGTTTCAATGCTTTTGAAGCTATCGACCAAACAGCAAGAATAATAGTGTCCTAGGGCAAACTTGTACGTTCTTGCAGCACGACCGAACCAGGTACAGGGCACAGGGTTTCAATGCTTTTGAAGCTATAGACCAAACAGCAAGAATAATAGTGTCCTAGGGCAAACTTGTACGTTCTTGCAGCACGACCGAACCAGGTACAGAGTACAGGGTTTCAATGCTTTTGAAGCTATCGACCAAACAGCAAGAATAATAGTGTCCTAGGGCAAACTTGTACGTTCTTGCAGCACGACCGAACCAGGTACAGGGCACAGGGTTTCAATGCTTTTGAAGCTATAGACCAAACAGCAAGAATAATAGTGTCCTAGGGCAAACTTGTACGTTCTTGCAGCATGACCGAACCAACTTTTTTATGCCTCAGAAGATTAATGACCAGAAGGAAACAGCGGACTTGGTCAACGGGTTTTAGCCATGCCTTCCTGAGTTGCGTCCATAGAAGCAGGAGCAAAATTAAACAAAATGTTGAAGCTATGCATTCTAGGCTTGTATTGAGCGGTACATGAACAATGACCAGTACGTAAACGTAAAAACGTTGCATTAAAAATGGTAAGCTCCGCTGCGTGTCTAGTCTTGTTCATCAATAAATCTTTCTTTGTTATGTCAACTTAGTGCCGAGCTCCCAAACCCACCAGCCTCTTGTTACAGCAGCTCTCAAGAACCCCAAAAAGAACAAGTATAGTCAGTATTAACAATGGAGGACGTTGCTCACGTAATATGAACCAAAGTAAAACGAAAATGATACCAAAGGAGGCCACAGGTACATGAAGTTGTGCTTCGTGAATGAGCTTATTCTATAGGGGACCGCTGAAACTACGACCAAGAATCTCGACGAGACAGCCGCTTCGACCAGTAGCTACTTTCGAGTGGATCGAGCTAGTGTTGCGGCTTCATGCCATCGTCGTCAGGTTCGGCTTTCGTTAGAGGCGTAGGAAATGTCGCAAAATTCGCAGCAGTATCTATCGGCACTGCGGCTGTCCAAGGCAAGGTGGAATTACACCATGAATGACTCAAGCTTTTATTCGAAGTCTCCAGTTCTGTGCAAGTGTACTTATCAAAGAAAACAGTTAATGATTGTTACCAATTCCGGCAACTGCCTCTGAATTTTAGTTCATCTGCTGAAGCCACCGACAAAAAGTTTTAGGCCGGGCGCTGTTTTTTTCTAAATGCATGGGATCGGACAGATATTTTTCTCAGTAGCTCATGAACCATTTCGGTCATTTGTTTCTTTTTAGAAAAGCTTTATTCATTTATTTATTTATTTATTTATCTTTGGCTCTGGACCTACAGAATCATTATGGAAGGTAGGGTCACGAATGCAAAAAGTTCGCTGAAATTTCATGCAAGAGAATGACGCCACTTTTTCAATACAAAAAATATATTGCAAGATATGAATAGACTGAATGAACCAGATCAACGATTATAATGAAAATGGCATTTACAGCGACGTATAAAAATGAAGAATGGCCAAACGCAACAGATTGAACGCCAACTACAAGCAAGACAAGTTTTTGAGGATGTTGGCAAGTGAAATCCCCAGCAGCAAAGATAACCCGCCCAGTATTGGAAATGTATTGACAAACTCCGGTCCTACAAAGGAACAGGGTAAAACAGCCCATTTCCAATATTGGACCGATTACCTGTGCTGATTGGGATCCGAAAGCAATACTTGTCGGTTAGTGACAGGACAGCGGGGAAGAGGTTCTAATCCTAATCACTGCATATTATACGTAGAAGTGCGCCTATGTCCCCGTGTTTTGGCAAGATGTGGCAAAAGGATGGTCGACGCGTGTGGAAATACAAGTGGCCTGTGTGAGTAGGTGCGTTCTAAACTAAGGACTGTAACTTAAGTTCCAAGTTTTTGTGAGCTCCTACTTGTCAGTGCATTGAAATGAAGGTAGCCACATTGAAAGCAATCAAAGAATGAGGTAATGTTTATGTACTTTTATTTTCGTGGTTTGGTTGATCGAGCTTAACTTCCCAAAGCGACTCAGGCTATGAGGGACGCCGTAGTGAAGGGGTCCGAAATTTCGACCACCTGGGCTTCTTAAGCGTGCACTGACATCTCACAGTACACAGGCCTCTAGAATTTCGCCTCCATCGCAATTCGACCACCGCGGCCGTGATCCAACCCGCGTCTTTCCGGTCAGCAGCCAAGCATGCTAACCACTGAGCCACCGCGGCGGCATATTTTTATTTTCAACTAGCGGTGTTGATCAGTGGGAAAATAATAGTGTAATTACTTTATGTCTGGGAAATAATTTATTACGACCTCCGAATTTCGCGTCCTGTGCTCTACCGAGCTATAGCGGCGCCTGCCTAATCTTCTACTTTCGGGGGCGTTAATGTGGCACGTAACCTAACGTTTAGTGTTCACCAGCGCCACCATCGTCCATAGAGCCTGAGGTAGTACGTCCTGTATTACCGCTAATGTCACCCCAATAGGCATTGAAACTCCCTTGGAAATCCCATAGACGTCCTAAACGTCTAAAGGAGGTCCAAGGAAGTTTCGGTGCCCATTGGGACATGGAACGGGACCGAACGGGAAGGCCGGAAGCTGTAGGGCTGGTGGCACCTATGAACACTTTAAAGGTAAGGTTACACGTAACGTATATCCACCCGAAAGTAGACGATTGGACAGCCGCCGGCGTAACTCGGTTGGTAAAGTACCGTATGCGAAATTCGGAGCCCATGCGGTCGGATCCTACCAGCGTCATGTGGCTGTTTTTGTTTTCCGTTTTAATAAATTATTTATCGACCATGAAGTATTTAAACTATTATTTGCCCATTGATCAACATCAGAAGTTGAAAAAAAGTGAAACATTTCCCCAAGCATTTCTTGGTTTCGGTGGCTGTTAGCTTCCTTCATTTGTATGGCATATCGAGACCCCATTTCGTGACCTTTGCCTTGCCAGTGCATTGTCATTTAAGCGGGTTCCAGTCTTTTATGGTAACACTGAAATTTTGCTTCGCCCTCCTAATCAGTTGACCCGGTTAACTCGGAGTTTGCCTTCTTTTCGCAAGCGTCTAGAAAGCACCACTTTCTAGTCGTTTGTGCAATGCGTATTCCAGCATTGTTCCCCGAAGAACGCCACGCTAAAGTTTTTAAGCATTCGTTCAATGCACACTGCCTAAATTCGTGTGTGCTCATAAAAAAAATGTTTACAAATAACTAAACTAGTTTTTTTAAGACGTACAGCAAAATCCAAGCATATGCTACTTAGCAAATGTTTAAAAAGAAAGCAAATAAGTAATTACCTATCATTTGCTTGAGTCAACACATAGTTAATGGCTAGTTCGTTCCTAACTAGGCCGCGTTGCTGACGGCATGCCAACGATTTGTCCCTAAAAAAAAACGCGAGAGAAAAAGAATCTAAACGCTTGCAAAGCTAGTTGCCTGTTTGACGCAGTCAGCTTTCTCTGAAAGTAAGGCAGCTTTAACGAACGGTCTGAACCCTCGGGCGATGGCTTGAAACAGCAACGGCCCGTGGTCTCTACCTAATTAGATTTCAGATGCGTTGCGTGGCAGACCGCATGACTCTGTGCTTCGCCAACGAACAAGAGGGATCAGGTTTCAAAAAAGCGCTGCGGCAGGCATCGCCGTTCATGGAAGTATGTAGAGAGACTGCTCTGTTTTTTTTTTCTTCTGTCATCAATCTCTTTTGTTTTAATAACGAGGGTCGGGAGTGAACTTCACGCAAGTCCTCGCTCAAAAGGCTAAAGTGCTGATTGCGCAGCCGTATCGACTGCAGCCATTAGGTAATTCAATAAAAACGTACCGCTGGCAGAAACACTGAGGTGAAGGGCAAAAGACATCTGCAGGCTGTCGCTGAAACAATTGTCGGTCTTTCACAGAGTGCGCTCTATTAAGGGGGACAGAGGTGAGAGAGAGAGAGAATGATGAACGGAAAGGCCGGAAGGGGAACTAGACGACGCCCAGTATGCTACCCTACACGTGGGAAGGTGGACGAAGGGAGAGATAGAAAGGGGAGAGAGGAAAGCAGACGACTTTTTTCACATGTCGGCAGTCCGTAACCAGCAGGGTGTACGGGGCACACTCTGAAAGTTTACATTCTTGTCAATCCTCAGTCTTTAGGCGAGAAATCTTTCGAAGACCGCGGCTGAGCAGTAAGAGCGCTGTGTACTGCTTAACTACTTTCGCGTCAAGCGAGAATGGTGTTCTTCGCGGGTTCGTCGAGAAAAAAAAAATAAAACCTTGGAATCTTCTTAACTATAATCTTAAAGATGAAAATGCGATAGTATGTTGGAAGCTGGCACTCCGCCGATATTACAAAGGATCTCTCGAGTTTAGAAGGCCCACACCAGAGAGTGGGTTAAGGTGGATTAGTGGGTGAACTGAGATTAGTGGGGATTAGTTGGTGTATTAAGGAGAAAGAAGATAAACAGCACCTGTCTGTGTGTATCTTCCTTTAGTCCTTGTCTAGCTCACGCTGTTCTTCTTGAAAATGGCATACCGACTCGCCCAAGCATCAATCCTAAGGGGAAAGAGCGGGTCGGGTTAGTGTAATCTTATACGATAATCCAATGGAAGGCTCTCGAATATTCTAGTCCACAGATTTACGAATTTAGCGGTACTGTTGTTACTATACAGTCGATGAACTTTTTACACCACTCCGATTTAATTGGAGTTTGGCCCCATCAATAGGTAATTCTGGGCTAGAATCACTTTATTAAGTTAATGGCCGAGGTTACAAATTCATGTGACAGTTCTGAAGATTTAAAGAATTATATTTCTCATCCCGTGCGAAAATGAACCAGTCAGATCATGTAATTTTTGTTTCTATTTTCTGAGTACATTTCCATTGCGAAGCGACGCATCATGCTTGTTGCATTCTCTTGCGCATAGCGTTGTGTTTCAAATGGTGAAGTGTTTTGTCCGTATTGCACAACTTTAGTGCGCATTTAAAAAAAAAATTTGTTTCATGTTTGAGCTTCTGCAGAAAATCCTCCTTTTGAATCTAATGATATGAATCAATTATAGTCAGCTTGTTTTTGTTTACTCCTTTAATGCCGTCCTTCATTACCAATTTTTTTAGACAGTCTATAGACTGTCCATAGACGTCTGTCTATAAAGTACATAGACTCTGTATAGACAAATCTTAGAGAACAGTCTATAGCCAATCCAAATGCTATAGACAGTCTATAGCCAATAGACAGCCAATAGAGTCTATACGAAGTCTATAGTCTGTCAATAGACCAATTTTATATGTGCTGTACTCGAGTCGCGGCCAGGGCAAGGCTCAAACAGAGCTGCAAACGCAAAGATGGCTGAGGCTTAGCTAAGGTTAAGCCTAGTCAGATGCGAAGCATATTGATGGCTAGGCTTGGTAATACATGGCTTTCCTTGGTTGACGTTCATCCCGCTCTTCACCGGTCTCTGTGGCACGCTGAAGCTTTCGCTTCTCGTTCAAATCAGCCCTGCTTCTAGGCGGCATCCCAACACCTGGCCGCCTCGTAAGTGCCCGGAGAGCGAGGCAAGCTCAGCTTTATACCGCTGCTGTAGCGTCACGTGGTCAGCTGCAGCGCCTCTGATGTGGAGCCTCCACCACCGCGGCCGACCGCGCGAGCCGGCAGCCCATCTCTCCTCTGCTGTGACGTCATGTTCTCACGTGGTCAGCCGCCGCGCCTCTGATGTGGAGCCTCCACCGCCGCGGCCGACCGTACAAGCCGGCAGCCCATCTCTCCTCTGCTGTGACGTCATGTTGTCACGTGGTGTCACGTGGTCACGCTAAAGGTCAATGGTAGCTCCACCGCCGCGCTCGACGGGCTGTAGTGTAGCTCTAGTAATATGCTTCGCATAAAAACTCAAGGCAGAAAACGGTACCAACGATGCTGCTCCGGACAGCCTTGCGTTCCTTCCACCTTGGGGCCTTCACAAAGCAGAGTTTGTTGCTACTACCGCTCCTGCGCAACCGTTTCACGCACCCGTTACGCTTCAAGAAAAGCGTACAAAGTTTTCTGTGAGGCCGATATGATGTTAATCACGGAGCCCCATCCACGCCGTCATCGGACCGACCGTAGCATCTTGGTAAAATCGAAAGTTTTCCCAGTCGCTCAGCCGCACCACTAGTCACGCCTCTCCAACGTCGGGGATCGTTCTCGGCTTTTCGCGCACCCATAGTAGATGAAGTCGAGAGTGTGACGGAATCCCGTCTGGCCGGGGGGATACATTTCAAAAACAAAGAGACGCCGACCAGTAAAATGAAAAAAATTGTATTGACGTTTCGGCGCCCAGAACGGGGGCCTTGTTCACAATGGAATCACACCAAGAGGGTTCGTCTTTAAAAGCTATAGTAATCGCCGTAAGGATATTTTTGAAACCCATAGTAGACTGCCCTTACAAAAATGTCGTCTGTAAAGTCTATAGACTTTCTAGAGACCAATTCTATAGACTAGACTATAGTTAATACAAACCCTAGATAGTTTATAGTCAATCTATATATTTATGGACACAATTTTAGTAGAGTTTTTCTATACGCATTCTATAGACTGTGAATTGACAAAAGGAAATACCTATGGCAAGGCAACAGATTGTATAGGAAGTCTATGACAGTCTATAAACCATTTTTATAAGGGATGCTGCCGTTGACCTACTACATCAGTGACATTGTGCGCGTTGAGGGTGTCCGCCGAAAAATGAAGGTATTTACGTATGATATGTTCTATCGCGTGTTACTGGCGGTGAAGTGTCGATGGAGTGTCGATGAAGTGTTCATGTGGTGTCAATGAAATGTC
Source organism: Amblyomma mixtum (assembly GCF_055824585.1). NCBI lineage: Eukaryota > Metazoa > Arthropoda > Arachnida > Ixodida > Ixodidae > Amblyomma > Amblyomma mixtum. The sequence continues at coordinate 149,103,508 of NC_143015.1, forward strand.
AGTGAACTGTCGATTAAGTGGCGATGAAGTGTCGCCGTCTTCGCTCACGAGTTTCTGAAGGTGCTGCCGCAGCTGCGATATGTGATATGCTATGCCAGTCGCATCAGTTTCATGTTGTGAGCTCGGAGATACCTCTACGACGTTCCGATTTGTTTTATTTTTGCTGTTTTCCGAAGTTGAATGATCGATTTTTACGATACACCAGCCAATACGCGAGTGAATACGGCACTTTGCTTCCCTATCTAATTCCCTTAGGTCATAGCGGCATATAAATGAACACAACTGTACAGCTCGGTTTCCCTGCGAGAACTTTGGATATTCGGCAGTAAATAAATTGTGAATAATCAGTCGCAGAAGGTTAATCCGTATAGCTATATACGCAATCCTACGAAGCATTAAAATGATCAAGGAACGTATGCGTAGTTTCGAAACGTTATTTATTTTCAGATTTTGTCAGTTACCGTGATTCACATCACCCTGTGACTGTCCAAACGAACTTTTGTTGAACCCTTGCTTATACTAAAACAATCCGAAGCAATTTAACAGTTCTATGTTACTTTCTCTGATAAAAAAAGACAAACTCACCTCTGTTGGTGATGGTATTGACGATGACGGTAATGGTTAGGACAATGGCGATGATGGCTGTTGTTGATCTGACTGGGATACAGAAGCCCCACTCTAAGCATGGAGCTGTTGAATTGGGTGCTAGAGATAAGAACTGAAAGCAAAAGCCTCAGCCTTTGACAACATTATTAAATGAATGACGGGCTGTTTCTCCGCATCAGCACGCTCAGGGGGTGGTGTGAAGTGCTTGGACAGTTTCTCGTTCGAGCGCGACTAGAGCCGTACAACAAAGATAACGGAAACGCTTTTTGTCATTCCTTCATCATCAATATTCCTCCGCGGAACATCACTCTTGCAGGATCGTTAGAGGCAAACCGACTTGACAGCGCTGGAAGTGTGATTGATGTGTACCGTAGTTAATAAATCTTCAAATACGTTTGATGACGGAACTCCTGATACTTCGACCGGATCACACAGCCGACCTGGCTTCCTTATCAGTCGAAGCCCCATGCATACCGCAGTGAGCGTGAACCAGCGTAATCTGCTGCTGATCAACACAGTCTATGCCATCAATCATTTCGATCCTCAGACATTTTCGCGATCTTGTGTCGTCAGTCTTTTTCTTTTCAACACACGACTTATATTGCCTGTTGCGAGTGACGTTCCTATCTTTTGTTTTCAAAAGGCAAATTATAAAACAAAAAGATAAATGGAAGAATGAAAACCATTATCTTCCGTGCACTGCTAGAAATTTCGCTGGCTAGAGTTGTGATAACATCACCAAACGAATGTTTGTTTGAGCTTTGGCTGAACAGCCCCCGCCGTCAGATCGTCACGGTGGCCATCATTAGCCCAGCTGCATCAGTACGGCTGGATCCGAAACGAAGATGAAACTCTTCGACGACTAAAAGCAAACAAAGACTTTCGAGACGTAATCAAAAACGGTGCAGACGAGGAAGGGAAGAGCGCGTTTCAAGTCTTGTACACACACCCAAGTTTCCGTCAATGATTATGCACGTGTACGTGCTGATAACACGCGCCGATTAAAAACAAAGGTCGCGATCTTATGCATAAGGTCCATCGTTGCGTATACGCCTGCTGTCACGTCTTCCGAGAGAAAGGGGGTGGGGGGGTAGCTTGATCGAAGCTTGTTTGCGCAAGACAAGATCGTTAATCATGTCTAAGCTACAAGCAAAATAAAAAAACAAGCCGAAGAAAATCGATTTAAACTCCTGCGAACGGACCACGCGACGACAATATTGTCGGGGCCCCTTTTGCGATCGTTATCGCTGAAACGTCGCTGTCCGCGATGTAGCACACACAACGTCTCCGTAATGACGGGCACGCAGGCCGCGAGTTGGAAGGTATGTCAACGTGACCGCGTACATGGGAAGCCATGGCAGTGGACGCATTTGCATTCGTAGACGACGCCTGTAATGTCGCACAGCGTCTGCGGCGGACGTTTCACATGCAGCCAGGCTGGACCGTGCACGGTCGGCCGTCCGCAACGATGCAAATGAATTCCCTGTGCGGCGGGAAATGAAATGATCGTTAGGCGCATCTCTGGACACGACTCGAGGCTGATGAACTCTGCCGCTCGAAGTACACGGTGAGGAGCGACTTCGACACGACTCGATCGTTGTGAGAGCCAAGGTGGCGGAGGGCTTCACCACCGCGTCATCGTCGATTGGCCACTATTCTCCCGAAAAGCTCCTGCTGTCACCAAAGTGTAAATGAATTACGACGGGACAGCAGGCGGAAGGGGTCCCACATGTAGCCGCTGTAGTGATCTTTACTAGGGTATTTCTTTTTTCGTTTGCTCGCTTTTTCTTCTGGGCTGAACCTCGTTGTCTTGTCTAACAGTTTCCGTCATTTCATCTACTACATAAGATACTACATAAGAAGCGGGTTAACTGTTAACGCCGAATACAAGTTGTTGAGATGACAGAGAAGTTTCATTGTTGGAGTTAAACGGCAAGAATTATTTTGGCAAACCTTACTAAACCACAAACACTCTGCGCCAACTTCGATCTACTTGCAAACAGTTGTCCAAGGTGTGCTACTTAGGAGTGAGCTTGTCATGTGCGCAGTTTTTATGCGAAGCATACTACTTTAGCTACCACTTCAGCCCTTCACCGTGGTTATGCGCCTCCAAATCACGTGATACATGACGTCACACCACGTGACACGATGACGTCACGACAGTGGAGAAACGGGGGCCCACCTCGCGCCGTCGCTGTGGTTTTGCGCCTCCAAATCACGTGACACGACGTCACACCACGTGACACGATGACGTCACGACAACGACGTCACACCACGCGACACGATGATGTCACGACAGTGGAGAAACGGGGGACCACCTCGCGCCGTCGCTGTGGTTGTGCGCCTCCAAATCACGTGATACATGACGTCACACCACGTGACTTGATGACGTCACGACAGTGGAGAAACGGGGGCCCACCTCGCGCCGTCGCTGTGGTTGTGCGCCTCCAAATTACGCGACACGATGATGCTTCGCATTCTCCAGGCTTAACCAAGTTAAGCCTCAGCCATTTTTCCTCATCCAACTCACGTGCTTTTTTATTTGTTAAGCACTTCCTGTGCGTCATGGGCAATTTTTTCTTTCTTTAATTGATGGCTAATGACTTGGACTGAAATAGAGGCAAGACAGTGCATCTAGTAGTACTCAGCGAAAGAGCGTCTTGTAAACACGCTTTGCTGACTTGTCTATATCGAATTCGTTGCAGAGCTGTACGGAAGATGTCAATTCTTCCATCGCCTTAGATCTCAAGCCAGCCTGCGAATGAGGGGATAAAAAAGTGTGATGCCTGCTTGTGAGCGCGAAAAAGCTACAATAGTGAGCCCCAGATCAAAAAGAAACAATTTCTTACCAGGTAAGCAGCATCAACCTTCGAAGCGATTCACATAGCTACAATTGCGCTGCCGGAAGACGAACCTGGCCAACGTTTCAGTACCAGAAATATACATGAGCGAATCAGCAGCAGCTCACAGCAAGTGAGAGATAACGAAGGACAGATGGCGCTCGGAGCAGAACCAATCAAAAAGGGGAAAAAGGGGGAAAATCTCCGAAGCTAGCACCTCCACCTACGTAGCCAGTTATGGGGACAGCAGATGTTGATGGGGGTTGCGAAATGTGCTGAAGGGGGAGCTGGGAGCGAGGGCAAAAGAAAGATGTGTGTGGAGAATTGCGGGAAGCGACGTGCTTGGTGCCCACGACGGCACGGGGCGGGCGGTGGGGAAAGAGGGATCTCGGCTCGTCAGGAAGCACGCAGCAGATGTCATTGATCGACCAAGCCTACTCTCGCCGAGAGCGGCGCCAATCAGGCAAGCCAGTCACGCCCGGAGCCATCTTGTCGGGACCCTCCCTCCCTTTTCCTTCCCTCCCGCTGACAAGCGATAGTTGCAGTTCAGGGAGGCTTCTTCCCCACCGAATCCCTGTTTCCCCAAACCTACCTCTCTCTCTTACCCAAACTCAACCCCACTTTCCCCTCAGCAAACTCACATACACACCTTCATTTTTTCTTTTTACCGTTCCCTCATCTTTCGGTCGCTGATTGCGAAAGAGTGTGAGCAGGATACTCGGAGAAATCACGTGACTCTTAGCCTAGACGAAGAGAGGGGGAAAGAAGGCTAACACGGACGACGAACGAGGACCAGAGCGAGGACAGGACGTGTCGTGTCAACACAAAGTCGACACGCCACACGGAACGCAGGGGAGCAGGTCGTTAAGCCTGCGTTCCCTGCGTCCAGAATGCTAGACGCCCTCCGAGATAAACAGTGTTCCAAGCCACGTGTACGTGGTCGAGTGAGGTCAAGTGGACGAATTTAAAGCAGCCGCTGCGAATCGATGAGTGAAACCCTTGACGATCGGTGACTGTGTGTCCGAGCTGCCGAGGGGAAGATAGGGTGAAGAGTGGTCGCTTTGTCCAAGTAGGTCAAGCGACTACCACTTTGCCATCGACTCTCGGAAGCTCTCGGCGAAAACTGTTCTGACGTCGACGGAGCGAGCGGCGAGTGGCGGAAGAGTTCAGTTTTCGAAGCACTCAACCCTGAAGAGTGGGGAGAAGCCGATATGTGTACACACATGGGGAGCACTTCAGCTCGATATGCTTTCGATGTGGTTCCAATAAAACAAATATAGAAATGCAGCAGGCAAGTGTGTATCTTTCAGGTAGTTAACTACATAAAAAAAATTGCGAGGACACTTTGGCAACTAAAGCGTTGAGAGGCGAAAGCCGAGTACACTAAGCCGTGACGACTCCCGGTGGATGTGACGTCGCACCGTTCCCGTGACTAGTATATCGATACCAAAACTATACATCTTTCGGGGATCTTTAAGTGTTAATTACACTTAATTACACATTTTTCCATCTAATTTGACACAAATCTGTCGTTTTTCCGACTATTCTGTGACAGTTTTCACAATGCCGTGACGACTTCCGGTCGATGTGACGTCACGCTGTTCCTGTGGCTATATCGACGTCCTAGCTATTTCGACTCAATTTCGATATTTTGCCTATAATTAAATAACTAATTATTCTACACTAATCAAACTTGGCTTCTAGGTTCATTTTTTCCTCCTCTGTCTGAAGCAACCATTGGTTTCCTTCTATCTTTTTAGTTCCCGAATTAAGCGCGTGTGACACGCTTTGTTAACGGACGACAGTATGAGCCATTAAAGGCTTTCGCCTTAATAGCTGAAGAAAATCAAGTACGCGCAAGGAGACAAGCAACAGATCTTGGCAACCCTCGCCCATGGCTTTTTCGTAGCTATACATAAGTCACCGCATGAAAGTTCTGTGCGAATGTAATACAAATATGTCCATCCTAGATCTTCTAGTATGACTATACACAGTGCCTATGTCATTGAAGAAACTTCTTTCTTTGCCGGTCTGTCATTGCCTAGGCCTCTGCAGGTTTCTTGTTTTTTTTTTACATCCACAACACAGCGCAGAGGATTTCTTTGTGTCTTGATGTATTCCTGTAGTTATTGCTGATGATTGCCACGTTGACTCCATTTCACGCTTTCCACTCAGCGTTTTCATTCATACGAAGGGCTGCAGTTTTAAGGCGAAAGCCTTTAATTCCTCATCGTTGTCCACAGAAGGTTGTCAGCAGAGGTGCCACGCTTTTTCTAGTCAGACCTGAAAAAAAGCATTTCATTCTTAAAATCTAGCCTCTCCCGTAACCGAGAGTAGAGTAAGCATGAAATGTTTACGGGCCTAATGTCATCTCGGTGGACACCCGAACCGCACCGTACAGGAAGGGAGGAACGCCACCACCCGTTCAGCGCGATGCCTTGCCATTTGAACGCAAGGTTTTTTGAGGAAAGGAAATGGCGCAGTAATTCTCTGCCATCTCGGTGGACACCCGAACCACACCGTAATGGAAGGGAGGAACGCCACCACCCGTTCGGCGCGATGCCTTGCCCTTTGAACGCAGCGCTTCTCCCCCGGGCCCCTGTGCCTGCGAGGCTTTGCTTCGATGCGCGAAGCCCCTAAGAGATCACGTATGACAACAAAGTGTATCGTGGCATTTATGTGCTTTTTGCACGCGTTATTAGAAATCGGAAATTATAATTCCGTGCATTATCAAACGCACAGCGACTGATATCTTGATAAACATTGAGAAGACACTGGCAGCAGTTATTTTTTGTGACTCCTTTGGAGACCAACCGGCGCTTGCATGCCGATCGCGTAGGAGGGCTTACAGAGTCTCGTTAAATCTCGTTGTCTCGTACGGTGCCCGGATGTTCTCGTTTCAGAGCCCGGATGACTGGAATTCAGTGCCCGGATGAGTGGATTTCAGTGCCCGGATGATGGCTCTCGGTCTCGGCGTGACGTCACCACACTGCCGACAACGGGGGCTAAAAGCATTTCATGCTTAAAAAAGTTTGTGCACGATGGGAATCGAACCGCCATCCTTCCATCCCCCAGCCGAGCGTGCCAATGGCTACGCTAGTTCCTTTTAGAGCGCAGCTCTTTGGCGTCCGTTCCTGGGTTTCGCGTCGTCGTCGGCGTTGTCGTCGGCCTCGTAACCAGCTCCGCCCCCCTTTCATCCCCCCAGCGCTAGCAGCGACCGACTGATACCGCTGGATGCCGCTGACGCCGCTAGAGAGTCAAGGTAACGTGACTGCATAGAACACCGTCGCCGCCATGCAGAAAGAGGAGGAAAGGGTCCCCCCCCCCCCCCCCTGTTCTTGTGTGGCGGATAGGGTGCTCTTCAGTTGCCGACGCGCCGGTTATTTCACGTAGGCCCCGGCACGTGGACGAATACGTGACCACCTTCCCACGGCTAGACCTGGTTCTTAGCGCTGCGGAAGCGAGGGTATCATATTGGCGGCGTTGTCCCTGAAACCAACTCCGCAGCTGGGGTTGACTCACTATCGGCGTCAGCGGCATCAGTCAGTCGCTGCTATCTCTTCCCTCCTCCCTTTATCGTGTTGTCCGCTTGCTGCGCGCGCTTCTGCCCCCATCGTTTGCCGCTGGGTGTACACGCCGCCCCCCTCCCCCCTCTTCCTGCGAAAAATAAAAAAAAAATTCTGTGATAGCGCATACATGTGTTGCTCGATTTCTTTGCCTCAATCTATCGAAAAGGTGAAACAGCTTATTTGCTGCGCTCAAATTTCGCATTAGGAAGTAACGTAATCGTCGGTAATTTTTTTTCTTTATTCCGTGGAAGAACTTCCGTAAAAGGAGGGAAAAACTTCAATCAAACTGGTTCGCGTCTCAAGTTACCGGGCTGCTTAATAGGAGCCCGCCATAGCCCTAACTCAACACTGCATCCCCATCAAAACATCAAAATTCAGGGAGGCACACACATGCATCTAGGCACGGCAGCCAGCTTGGAGGTTCTTCGCGTGCAGCATACACACTCCTCACCAAAGCACACTGTTCACGAAACACAGATTTGGACGATCTTGGTGGCTCGGCATGTCTGTCCATCATACGGCTTTTCCAAACACTGAATAGTCCCATCAACACAAACAGATCATAAGGCACAACAGAGTTTTTGCCCACAGGCAGAAATCTAATAGTGTATGGTGTAATTTCAATGTCCTTCTTAAGAGTTCGTTGTAGTATGTCCCAAAAGAACATGGCATCACGGCACAGGATGAAGCAATGATCAATTGTCTCAGGCACGTTACACAGACGGCAATTCACATTCCAGGGTACAAACATCTCCTTGTCATTACGAAATGTCTTGACAGGCAGCGTCGCTGTGTGTAGTTTAAAAAAGAACGTTTTAGCGGCTGCCTGAATGCACATCCGCCTAACACGCTTTAGAACACTGATGTCCAAAGACCCCAGATAAGGCTGCCGATACAATGGTGTAGGGAACAAAGACTCAGTGAGAGCCTGGGTCATCTGTGCCGTGCAGACCATCGCCACCGGCCGTGCTGCCAGTGTTATGGACCTCAGGAACATAAACACTTGAGTGCAGTGGGGTCGTGCGGGGACCCTGGGGCGTGCCCCGAATTCCTTTGTAAATAAAGTTTTCTCTCTCTCTCTATCGAGAGAGAGGCTATAGAGGTAATCTAAAGAGAAGCGCACAGTGAGGAAATTGAAAGTGTCAGCAACCTCCTTAAGGAATCCCCATAAAGTCCCCTCACGAGCCTGCACAGTCGGTACGAATAAGTAAGGCAAATGAAAACTAAGCCGCCTAATGAGCACAGCTACCAGAAACGGGTGGTTTGCCGATTTGAAAAAGTAAAAACGGGAAACAAGTTGATGCACGAACAGGTGAACAAGGCCCACTCCACCACCCTACAAGGGAAGGAACAAGTTGTCACGCCTCATGGGCTCCCATTGAGAGCGCCACACGAATGTTGCAAATATTCTGTGTATTGCTTGCACCTTCCTCCTCGCACAATGCAGGACTTGAAGGACATACGCGAGCTTTGCAAACAAAAATATGTTACAGACCTGTGCCCTAGCGAACACTGAGAGTTCCCTACCCATCCAAGCCTGTGTTTGCCGCCGTAGAGTTACAATTTGTGAATCCCAGTAGGCTGTACTGTTGCGAACTTGGTGCAGCGGAACGCCTAGGTACTCAAGAGGGCTACAGTCCCAGCATATGCCACCGAACTGGCTTGGCCTAGTTCCCCAATGACCCAACCAAAAGCCTTTGGATTTCTCTAAATTAAGAGCCGCGCCTGAAACATCGCAGAAGTGTTTAGTCGAGTATAAAGCCTCAAGTACACTCTTTTTGTCAGAACAAAAGAAGGCGACATCATCAGCGTAGGCTAAAACTTTAACTTCACATTAAGCCAGAGAGAAACCGCGGATAGCTGCGCTGTTAATTATACTGAGACAGAGGGGTTCCAGATATAGGGCAAACAACAATGGAGACAGTGGACATCCTTGACGAACAGATGCTTCTAGTGGTATTGGTTTCGTTAGCTCCTGATTAACAATTACCCTTGTATAGGAGTTCTTATAGCACAGTCTTATGCCTTTGAGCAAGACGTCACCAATATTTGCATACTCCAAGACCGCGAATAAGAAATCGTGCCGAACTTTATCAAACGTCTTCGCCAAGTCAATTTGAATCAGAGCTACTTGACCTGTCTCATCTGATACTGTCTCTAATACTGAACGTGCAATATGGATATGTGTTTGAATACTGCGGCCTCTAATACCACAGACCTGATGCGAACCTATCAAGTCCATAATGACGAGCTGTAGACGACTGCAAAGAACCTTGGCAAAAATGTTGTAATCAACATTGCAGAGGGAAATTGGACGATATCCCTCAACATTTTTCAACCGATTGGTATCTTTGCTTTTGGGAAAAAATATTGTGTGCCCAGAATAGAAAGTGGGAGGCAGGACACCCACATCATAAGATGCTTGGAAAACTTCCATCAAAACAGGCACTAGGCAAGGCGAAAATGTTTTATAGAATTCGCTAGTAATACCCTCTGGCCCAGGAGATTTCTTGCTCTGTAGGGCAGAAATGGCTGATTGAATTTCATCCAAAGTGATAGGTCCCTTCACTATAGGACACTTCTCATCATCAAGTCGGGGGAAGTTTCCGAGTAAGGAACTGTAATCAAAACCCTAATTTGGGTCTTCGCAACTGCCAAACAACTTCCGATAATAGTCGAAGAAAGCAGCAAGAATACCAGGGGCATCGCTGTATGTGCAATCACCATACTGAATTTCCAATATTTCCTTCGCAAGAGCATTCTCTCTTTCATCACTCAGGGCCCGACGAAAAGGTTTCTCGTCAAGAAACCTTCGGGACCTAGATCTTATCAAGGCCCCCTTATATCTTTCTGTCGCAAATTGTTGAAGCTCTGCTTTTACGTTATTAATCTCTTCGAGATACGCACCCGGGCTAACCTGCTCTAGCTCATGTAGCTCCGTTAGGGTGCCCCCAAGCTTACGAAGGTGGTGTCTCTTCAGGAAAGCGATTCTTGCTGAGGCCTCAATTGCCAAGTTCTTGATCTCCTGTTTAAACAAGTCCCACTTTTGAAAAACGGAAAGATCACGGCGTTACCATACGTCTTTCAAACAAGTAGGTACAACACGCTGAAAGATTTTGTTTGAGAGACAGTTATTCATTTTCCACAGCTCCCATCGAGGGTGAAGTACATGCCGAGTGTACCTCCCTATCTGAAGAGACACCATACAGTGGTCACTAAAGAAGATGGGCCGCATTCTGTCAAGGCGAGCATTAGAGGAAAACTGAAAATGAGTGAAATGTATACTGTCGCCTTTTTCGTGTCCCACATCCACAAGATTATATTCAGAAACCAAATCGGTAAGTAATGCAGCACTAGGGTCGTATCTCTTACATACCACTGATCGGTCCTCATCCCTACAAACGCAATTAAAATCTCCCAACAATATAATTTTGCGATCCGTGCACAAATGTTCAACTAATGACAGAAAGAAAAGCCTTCTATCACGCTGCTTTATGGGGGCGTAAACACAAATAATCCGCCACTGTACACCTGAAATTGTGAGATCACAGCATATAAGTCGCCCCTCGTCATCTATGCAATAAGGCATGGCTGTCATCTCTAGCGTGTTCGCGAGGAATAGCATACAACCTCCGGATAAGCCTCTCGCGTGGCTAACAATAATGCTGTATTCCGACAAAAAAGGCTCGAGAGCAGCTTCTGTCTCTTCATCAGAGGACAACTTTGTTTCCTGGATAGCGGCTACACACACGCTCCATTTCTTTAAGAGATGCCGTACCTGCTGTTGCCTCCTACGATTACACATAGCCCTAACGTTAAGGGTAGCGACTTGATATGCTGCGACGCTCGCCATTTTTGGTGCCAGTCTTAACAAACGCCATCCCCTGGAATGGGGTGGCCCGCCTCCAAATTGGCGGCCTCTCGGGCAGACATCGCCCTCCTCTTTAACGCCGCCCTTCCCGTGGCCTCTGCCCATTGTGCCTTGTGGTCAGCGCCATCGATACACACCTCGTCAGCATCTGCTGGACGTTTCAAAGGTGCGGTGCTGTCCATGTCTTCCTCTGAGACAGCCAAGGCCTCGGCCCACGAACCCGAGGGGAGCACATCACTCGCCTCCACACTGACAGCCGACAGAGAACCGGACACGCCAGAGATCGACGCCACACACGGCTCACCGTTACCCTCCAACGACGAAGCAGCATCAGCAACAGAGGAGGATCGGCGAGCATTCACTGGCTGTATCGCCTCGACTGACTCCACAGGAGGCATATCCGGACGTTGACCCGTGGCGACGAGTTGTTCCTGTGCAGCAAGCACAGCAGTCTCTGTAGCACTCACGGGCGGGTCCGGCGGTTTTCGTTCTGGAGGCGCGGATGCTAGATGGCCAGTCGCTTCAGATTCCGTGTTTATTTGAGGTGTTGAATTCTTCTGTTCCCCATCTATTCGATGCTCACGACTTAGTTCTCCGGTCGCGTCGACAACCTCAGGCACATCCATGATGTGTTCTGATGCCACGTCATCTTCCCGTGACCACTGGCCTTGACGCAGCCTGTCAGCGTAACTCAAGACGCCGTTCTCCGCAGTATGGCCAAAGCGTCGGCACTGGGTGCATCGAGGCGTGCGACACTGGCGCCGTACATGCCCAACCCGGCTGCATCGGAGGCACAGTGGAGGTCTCCCTGGGATAAGGACTAATGCCTGCACTCCATGAACATTAAGTGTGTGTGGAATTGTGCTTGCTGACACTCCATCCTTGAGTGTGAGGGAGATTTCACGGTTCGCCGTTTCCATATGCTCCATCCCTGGGCACCGCCACTTTTCACGCTCCACAGACTGAATCGTGCCATAAGGCTCTAATGCTTCCACAATCCTCCGGTGTTCCATATAGCGGGGAAGCCAAAGGAGCTTAACCTTGACGTTCTTAGTATCCGGGTCAAACACCATGCACCTCAGTCATTTGACAGGAAACTCCGCTTTGTTAACAGGCGTCTGTTTGGAAGAACTACTCTCGCAGGTAACCATCCACACGTGGCTCATTTGGTATTGACCAATGCACAAAATTTCCCGGAGATCCGTCACGGAAGTCTGGTGCTCGGTACGGGCGGCCCTTAAGGTCAGCATGCAGGAAAACGGTATTAAGGACAACATTACCGGTAGGCAATCGGGGAAGTACAACTTTGTACGAGTCCGTAGTGTCCTGAGACGTCGGTAGACCTCGGCCAACGGCCGATGCGCTGTTTCCAGCAAGGAGCATGTTGTTGTTGTTGTTGTAGCCTATGACAGAATGGCACATACCCACTCTGGGGGATCGGCCAAGAATCGGGTGGTAAAGGTTGGTATTCACCTGTACGTAGTAAAAGCAAAAGGAAAGCACACGGGAGAGGAACACCGGGGGAGTCTACCACAAGAAGGGCACGGAGAGGATGAAAAAATAAAAATAAAAAAAAAACAAAAAATAATAATTATTATTATTATAAATAATAATAATAATCATACAAATATATATATTTAAAGGATTTTGGATTGGATAGAGAGTGAAAGAGAGAAAAGAGATAATAATTCGACAAATAATGAAGCATAAAAAGAAAATACTGAAAGCTTTAGCAAGGTAGTCGATGAGATTCCAGCAAGAAATTTTGAACAGCGTCACAAACAGACCTGTGGCTGAACCTAAGTGTGGTGGCACCAAATGATAGCAAGTGTGGGCTGCTCAAACTAAGGCCAAGTTGCTGTAAGGGCCACTCCAGCAGTCTTCTTCTCAAAGAGGTGAAACGACGACAATGGAGCCAAAAATGATCGATAGATTCAGGCTCACGGCAAAATGCACAGAGGGGAGATAACGCCAAACCAGATCTGTGCAGATAGAAATTTAGAAGGGGGATGCGGCAGCGCAACCTCGTCAGAGATACTTCTAGCTGCCGAGATGGACAAATTTTCCTGCTCCAGGAATATTTCAGATGCTGATATTCCACCGATGTTAAAAGTGTTGTGTCTTGCACGCTTAATAACGCTCGTCGCCGGAACCTAGATACTGTGATATACGCTGTAGCCGGGATGATGGGCAACACAGGGCCGCCTAGGGAAGCCTTTGCAAGGTTATCCGCGATCTCATTTACAGTCACGCTGCTGTGGCCGGGTACCCATATCAAGTGAACAAGGCTCAAATGCGAAGGAAGTAGCGATAAAAAAGTGCTTAAAGTGGGACAGTCAACATGCGATGCGAGGGACGAACACAAAGATAAAGAATCGCTAATGACTGCCACTGCAGAAATAGAAGGATCAAGTTTGCGCAGAGCAAGAACTACTGCCAGAAACTCAGCTTGAAAAATAGGGGTGAAATCCGGAAGGCTGTTGATGCACAGCTGCACAGAACGGCTTCTTCCTCTACGCTAATTCCTGCTAACGCATATGTAGTTCTTGTCTAGGACGCTGGAGAGTGTTTGCAGAAAGTCGTCGAATCAGACGGATGCCTCCCAAACGCCCTCCAGTGTCTCCAGCATTTAAGATGCACAAACAATTGTGTACTTAATTAACATCTGAACCACACATCAGTGACACAAGCAGCAACACCGCGCTAAACACTTTCGCCTCACCGCACTTGAAGTCAACAGAGTGCCCACCTGAATTTTTTTTTTCTTGGATTCATGGGATGTTCTTTCAGCCTCAATTCAAAGAAACAATTTCGTCTTTTCCCTTCTTGTTCTCCAGTTTAAAGGGACACTGTGGACAACTTCACCACAAAATTTATGTTAGCAAAATCCGATAGTCCGGTATTCCGCGCCTTTCTTTTCGCTTGTGCGGCAGCGAAAAATGCATTTTTTGCTAAAATATTTGGATTCAATGTTGAAAAACATTTTCGCGCCGATCAAATTCGGTCTAGGGACTCTCATGACGAAATAGCCGAAAAGGGGAAACGTGGGGGCGTGATTGTGGAAATGACGTCATTCAAAGGATACGTAAAAGCTTTATGCACCCGGTTTTTCTTGTCGTCTGATAAATTGTTCTAAATCTTCCTCTAACATTTACTATATTTACGCGGTTCCGAGCACCCCCACCCCCACCCCTCTGAATTTAGAGGTCGGTTGTCGGACCACGCAAGGGCCCAATCCACCATGTGCCCGCTGTTGCTTATACAATAAAAAAGAAAATAAATGTAAATAAATTAAAATAAAAAGTAATTACATCTCATTCTAGGTTCATCGAAAAATTGCTGTGATAGTGCCGACGAATCGCTATGGAGCAGGAACTGCACTCTTTTAGCCGAAAGAGACACCGTCCACCTCGGTAATTTACCAGACATATTTCGTCTGGCGCGAATCAAGATGTTAAATGCAGCACATAGTCTGTAGGGAGTATTTTTTCTTTTCAGACGAATACATTGTTTTAATTTCAGCGGTCCTTATTTATCGCCCAATAATGTCTCCTCTATCACCTCCCACTGTTATTATTCGAAAGCAAGCAAAGCTTTCCTTAAAAAATAGTTTTTTTTGCTTCAATGGCTACAGAAGTTAGTCTTTATACTTACCAAACAGCCCCGCAGACACAAAACAAAGTTTACTTCCGACAGCGGTTAACAAAAGATCATGATTTAAAGCTAACCAATGCATTGCAGTTGGAGGAAGTAAGAATTCAGCTAGCGAGAAATTATATAGATAACAAATATCAAAGCAACTTCTCGCATTCGACATCTTGATTCGGACTGGACGGTATATGTCGAGTAATTTACCGTAGTGAATCGTGTCCGTTCATCTCCTTAACGATATAACAAAGCAGCAAAAAAAAAAAATCAGAACTGAAGTAAGGCCAAGAGAAAATAAACGAAGAAGAGAAGAAAAGAGAAGAAAGGGATGAAGGAGAGGGAGAGAAAAACGCAGAACACCTTGGGCTACAATTTCGAAGCGGCAGGTTGTGAGCCGAAGGCGAGCGTACAGTACAAAAGTCCGCGCGATACAAGGCGCGCGCCGATCAATACGGGCCGGCAAAACAGGGAAGCCACCTCCCCCCCTCTAACAGCGCTCTTTCGCCCCTTCCCAACCCCCTCCTCCACAATACCCGGGCTTACACTTTCAAGCCTGTCCCTAGCCCAGCTGACGAACCTCCCACAAAAAGAAATCGGCAACGACCGGAAAGCCAGATGAGGTTTAGCTGGGGGCGAAAGACAGGGAGTTAGCGGGAGCTGTGGTAGATGGGAAGAGCAATTTGATTTATGAAGAGCGTAATATTGGAAGGTCATTTCGCGCGGGGAAGAAAGAAGAAAGAAATGAGAGAACCGTTTCATTCCGAGCTTGGAAGAACTCTTGAGGAGATGGGCGGTGGCACTTAGCGTTTTGATTTTTTTTTTTTTCGTCCAGCTTCTCTCTTCGTTCACGTCGTCCAGCGGGGAGGCGCTTAGGCGCAACCCGAGAAACATATCCCTCGTTCATGTGTCCATCGCTATATTTCGCTCTTTCTTAATATGAATTTCCGTTTTTTCGTTTTGCATTTCATTGCAATGAGCGCGGCAGGGAGAATTTGAGGAAAGAAGGGTAGGGCCGGTAGTGAAGGAGTTAAAATCTTGGGAGCGTAAAAGTTGTAAATCAGCGACTGCTCGCAGCTCGAGAGGCAAATTCAGAACGTAATGAGAAAAACCGGCCCAATATGGGAGCTGTAATAGGCCACTGTTACGGAGTATTACTCAGCCTATTGCGACTTTGGGCTGCGTGTAACTCCTTGCTGAAGTTGTCTAAGCAGGGCAGAAGCTAAAACACTAGAAGAGATTGCACTGACAAGGAACCGATGCAGGCATTTCTAGAACATCTGTCGCTTGCACTGTGGGCTTAGTATGTTCTTCGTAACGAAGTGTTACGAATTGCCAATTTAAATATTTTACCTACGGAGCAAATTATACTGAAGGTTCCTCTTGCGTATTTCACCGAAAACTTTAGAAAATTACTTGGAGCACATGTTTTATTTTTATTTTATGTGAGGCGCAGTGCATAGTTGTCCGCGATTGTGAACAACAGTTCATGTTAGCCGGCTGCGGTGGATCAGCGGTAAATACATTAGGCTTATAAGCAAGAAGGCAGCGGAGCGAATCGGGGCCGTGGCGGTCGTGTCTCAGTGGAGGCGGAACGCAAAAGGCAACCGGGCGTGCTACGTGATGTCGGTGCACGTTAGAGAACCTAAATTGTTCAAAATTAATCCGAAATCCTCTACCATGGTGCCTCTATTTTTCGACTTTGTTTCGCTCCCTCATCCATTCCTTCCCTTACTTTGCGGCTGAGGTATCCTCACAGAATCACGCAGTTAGGGCATCTTTCATTGCCTCATAGGCAATAAGTTATTATTACATATAATAACGTGAAAATAGAAAATAGTGAGAATAGCGCGTGATAAATACGCGTGGTCTGAAATAAATGCTTACAGTTGTTGATTTTGTAGCTAAGTATGAGCTCCAGCCAAATTAGTGCCCATTTCCTCTCTATCTGGAGCCTTCATACAGCATCAAACCGTGTGTTTAGCATAATGTTATCATGCTAATCAATCATGTCAACTTGCTTCACTTTTTGTTTCAGCACTCTCCATTGATTTTCACGGAAATAAACTGAATTGGAATTAAATTTGAATTTGAATAAAACGTAGCGCAGGTGGCAGAGGACGAGAAAAAGAACGAACGGATACACGGTTGGCTGGGCTTAAGCTTCAGGTGAGACTGAAAACCTCTGGAATGCTTTGACGTCACGAAAACATGGGACGCAGTTCAAATGCATTGACTGCATGCATCAGAGTCATTCATTTGTTGTCGGAATGAACACGCCATCCATGCACAAGGACTGCACCCGAATCCCTAAATATAGCACTTCTTTGACGCAACGGCTGCAGTTGGTTTATAACATGCATATGAACAAGCAACAATGTTCGGGGGAACTTTCGCGCTCAAGTTGCCAGTATTTTCAACTGCCACGCCCTAAATTCTGTCTCCAAAACTCAGTGAAACGAATTTTAAGTAACACATGTGCTATGCCAACGGTGTTCTTTACGGCAGAGCAGGAATTAGAAGTTAAACCTATTAAAAACGACTTTGCACGTAAAAATATGGAGCTAAAGAGAAGACCGATAATGAGGAACCAATTACTACCGGGACTACATCGACACTTCATCAAACGCCTTGACAGCGAGGGGAGGGAGAGTGGAAACAGTCGTTTCAGCTGCAGATTTTTTATTTTATTTTTTTTCTTCAATGAGTCGGGTTAAAGTAAAACTGAAAGTGTTTTATGTGCTTTCCGTCCGCTTTGTAGCACTAAGGCGTAGTGAGCAATCTAGTACTATGAACACAAAGAGAATAATGCCTCTAGCGCAGAAAAAGTAAAGGGGAACATTTTAGTTTTATTTTTCTTTCTTTTCTGAGATACGAGTTCGTATACCTCCGTCTCCCGAGGGTCCCAGCTGCTTTAGAGTGGATGAACTTTGCACCCGACAGCTGCTGCCTTCAGAGTAAATGACCTTAGTTCAGAAACAAGGCGCAGAGTTAGGCACTTCAGCGCCGCCTCCTTGCTTTCATCATTTTGTTCTGATTGTAGTTTTTGTCCTTGCAAGAATGAAGAACTTGATTGGTTGAAAAATTTCTTTTCTTTGAAAGTTTCCTTGTTGCCAAAAGTTCTTCCAGTTTACCTCCAGTAAGAGGCGCCATCGAAGAGCCATCAGAAGGCGACGAAGGTTGATGCGTGGCATTCGCTTTGTCCCTTGCTTATGCTTGCTTGCTTGCTTGCTCACTCACTCACTCACTCACTCACTCACTCACTCACTCACTCACTCACTCACTCACTCACTCACTCACTCACTCACTCACTCACTCACTCACTCACTCACTCACTCACTCACTCACTCACTCACTCAATCACTCACTCACTCACTCACTAACTCACTCCCCCACCCACTCAATCACTCACTCACTCAATCACTCACTCACTCACTCACTCACTAACTCACTCCCCCACCCACTCAATCACTCACTCACTCACAGACATCACAACAATGTCATTCCTTCACGTTATTAATTCAGTTCTTTATTACCCTACATATTCGCTGTTCAGCTTTCACACAGCATAGATTTGCGACTCACCACTACTGTTGAAATCTTTCTCGTTTAACAAAAGAAAGAAGGAAAGAAAGAAAGTAAGAAAGGAAGAAAGAAGGAAGGAAAGAAAGAAAGGAAGGAAGAAAGAAAGAAATGAAGAAAGAAGGAAAGACAGAAAGAAAGAACGAAAGAAAGGTAGGAAGAAAGAATGAGGGAAAGAAAGGAAGAAGGAGAGAAAGAAAGAGAGAGACAGAGAAAGAAAGAAGGAAGGAAATGAAGAAAGAAAGAAGGGGAGAAAGAAAGAAAGGAAGGAAGAAGGAAAGAAAAAAAGAAGGAAGGAAAGAAAGGAAGAAAGAAAGGACGAGAGAGAGAGAGAGAAAGGAAGAAGGAAAGAAAGAAAGAAGGCGAGAAAGAAAGAAAGAAAGAAAGAAAGAAAGAAGGAAAGAAAGAAAGAAGGAAAGAAAGAAAGAAAGAAAGAAAGGAAGAAAGAAAGAAAGAGAGAAAGAAAGAAAGAAAGAAAGAAAGAAAGAAAGAAAGAAAGAAAGAAAGAAAGAAAGAAAGAAAGAAAGAAAGAAAGAAAGAAAGAAAGAAAGAAAGAAAGAAAGAAAGAAAGAAAGAAAGAAAGAAAGAAAGAAAGAAAGAAAGAAAGAAAGAAAGAAAGAAAGAAAGAAAAGCAGTGGTGCGGAAGGCAGAACGAATCGGGCACTTGGCTCACGGAAAGAGTTGCGATTCACCGCATCAAGGAAAAGCCTCGAAGCCATAACCGTTGGCTTTCCGCGGCGCTATTCGTCCCGCGGGTGCCGTGGGCCGACTTGGCGCGCCGTAAGCCGGGGCCAGATCCTATATTGCCTGGGCCACTCTGGCCGTTAACCGGAACAGAGTTAACGCCGGGAGAGCAGCCCAGATAGCAACCACAGTGCAAAGAGCGCACACAGACAACTCACACGCGCCCTGAGACATGTAGGCAGAGGAGCACAATTTGCACACCTAATGCAGGCCCCGTACACAAACACATTATAAAACGCATGTGCGGTCAATACTGGCCTTTGGGGGGCTAGGAGCCTACGCGAGTGCTCACGAGAGCTATCGTGACGGGATGGCTTCCCCTGTAAGGAGTCCTATGGGCCGTTAAGACAGTGGGGGAGAATACTTTGATACCGAGCTCCTTTTGTGGGTGAGGAAGAAGAACCCTATTCCGCTCGGGATCAGTGCTGTTAGAATCGATGACATCGATTGTTTGCGGGGACTGTAATGACGCACAGTTTCAGATCTTCTTGTTCGAAGTAAGCGATGTGGTGATTCGAAATTACTGCGGCTGATGTTGCTGGTAATGTAAACTGTTGTTGCAAATGTTTCGGCGAACAGTAGAGTAGTAACTGATTGCTCTGGCGACACGTCTGCCAGAGGGTGTGAAACGACTCGTGAGCCGTAAGACATTAGCGAAATCTCTTACTCTGATACTCCCCTTTCTGGCGTCAGCTCGAATCGAGTCCCGAACGCAAACGCGCAGGTCTGAAAGGGTCAAGCATTTTCAACCACACAAGCAACACTACAGTAGAACATAGCTTCACTTTTATTCATATTTTTTAACACCACAGCGTTAAGGCTTCCGTTCAGCGGAAAGCCCGATGCCGGCCGGGCCGCGTTGTCTCGAGAAACTCATGTCACTCATGACGTCACGCGTGTTTGTAAGGAACAAAAATAATTGAAAAGAGAACTTGTAATGAAGTGCGGTGCATGTCTCAAACGACTTACTTTATGAATTAGTTGATTTTTCGTAAGGAAAAATGTTCACAAATTTCAGCCGGGACTCGAAACCACACTCTTGGGTTGCCAGTCAGGAAGGCTACGGACTATTAAAAAAAATGCAGTTGCGTTGACTTGGCTGAGGTACAAGGAGGGGTTGAGGGGTAACGTGTCTGTGTTTTCGGCTTAATTTGAGTCTCAGTAATGCAGTAATTAGTGGAGTGAACTAAAAAAGTCCTGATTAATGAGATACTATTTAGAAAAACAGTGTTGCGTAAACTGCAGTATGGAAGCGTTCAGACACAAGAATGTGGAAACTGTTTCGTGGTAATTGTGAGAAATCTGCGAATCTGAACAAAGAACAGTGGCAGTGATCCTGTTGCATCATACCCTCAAAGGCGAAGCTTAAGTGACCCCTTAATTTTTTTCACCTCGCGCATACCAATCCACCATCTGGACGATTTTCGTAGTCCTCCAAGTACCTGCTTTTTTCTCTGCATTTTTTCCTCGGCTTCGTTCTCTAAGAGCATGCTACGGCGCTTTGTGCTTCTCTTTGATTCAGGTTGGCCCCAGTTTAGAGCAGGAGGCGGAGGAAGAACATTTATTTCCGCCGAATATGGCGCGGCAGCGGCGGTTAGGAATTTTAGCAAGGGTAGAGTCAGCAATCGTGCTGCCAAAATTCTGAACGAGTCGTCTCTCGCCGAAAGCGTGACTATACTCTGGACCCCAGCACACGCCGGTCTCGCCGGCAACGAGGCTGCCCACATGCTCGCGCGCTCCTCATTACCTCGGGGTGCTGCGGACACCTCCACAACATCATCTAAAAGCAAAGAAAGTATTGGTACGTTTAGGGATGTAACCGAAAATCTAAAGAAAGACCGGAGGATATATCCGCCACCGGATAGATCCCTGAGTAAAAAGGAGTCGTACGACTGGAGAAGACTCCAAGCTCGAAATTTCTTCTCGCCCCTGTGGAGGAGTTGGACGGGTGCCAGAGGGCGGAAGAGGGACGGTGCAGAAACCGAAATTTGTAAATTTTGCGGCCACGTGGCAACATTAGTTCACATAATATGGAGATGCGTTCGTGGCCCGGGGCACAACGCGATTAAAACTAGCGATGAATGGGAGACCACGCTGAGAAGCTCCGACGAAAAAACTCAGCGCTTCGCCGTCCGCCTGGCGGCCGAGGCTGAAGACCTCTTCTCTTAGACGGGATCGGATGTCCTCCGGCCGCGGTGCGACAGACTACCTCCCCGGACGCCTGCGTGCGGACCCGGAGGTGGCTGCCAGAATATGCGTGAAAACCTGCCGGCCTGTCACTCGAAGTCGCGTGAATCGTCAAGGAGGAATAAGAGGAAAGGTTATTGCCGTGGTTCTCAAGTATTCTCTGTGTGCTGAGAGTATTCTCTGTGTGCCTAAAACACCTCAGCCTGATAACGTGCATTGGGACGCCGGCTTATGCATAATTTTTGAAGAATTCACAGAAGCAGCCAATAGTTTCCTGTCAGACAATATCAAGGGAAGCAATATCATAGATGACCTCCCTATACCTACCTTACTGTTAGTCGAACCTGGCACATCACCGCCAACTGTGGACGTGCAGGGCTTTGTGAAACGGAAAGCGTTTTTATGATCATTTCTCCATTTATCGCACCTCAAAATAATTACTTGCGAGTTCCATACGCAAGCACGTTCGTCTCTCCATCAACTTGTCTGGCGTTCCCAGTTCGTGATGACATGATAATACAATCAGGTTTCGGCGAGTGACATTCTTGACGCTCTTCATTAATTCGACCTACCTATTGTGCGCTCATCCAGAACATCGTTGATATGAAGGTCTAGTTGAACTTTCGACTGAAAGCTGGAAGCTGTTGAGAGTTATGCAGCCGTTCAGTAAACAAAAGAATAATCTGAACAACTTTAACTGTCGTTACGAGTCACTGCCCTGGAAATGCGAGGCACGGCGCAATTCCACTGCGCTGAGCCATACGTGGGACGCCCCAGTGGCTTCTGGCAATGTTTAGAGGCGAGGTCATGCGTGATCGTCTATCGCTAACTACCGCCGCTGGCTGCGCTTGACACAACCGGCGAACGGGCGGCCGTGCTTACGCGGCAGGTTGAAAAGTTGGTGTGTTATTTGCGCGTGCCATGGGAGCATCTACACATCAACGCGAGAGAACGCCGCTTCTACCAACTTGCCTAAAATGGTGGCCCAACTGCCAAACGGTGAGCTGTTTAAACTTGTTCGGCGTGCTGTAAGCAATTTCCGTATTATAAGCGTCTAAACTAACAACGCCAAGTGATCATGTATGTGCTTAGTAGAAATCTGGATTTAGAATACAATGAACTTTTGTTACAGGCGCGGAAAAAGACACAGCACAAGGCAGAAAGACGGACGAAGCGCTACTCACAACTGATTTATTCGAAGGCAACATGCATAAATATATACCGTCTTACATGCAAGGAATACTATCATCTTCAAAGTTGATATGATAGCGATATGATAGTATTCCTTGCATGTACGGCGCTATATATTTATGCATGTTGCCTTCGAATAAATCAGTTGTGAGTGGCGCTTCGTCCCATCTTTCTGGCTTGTGTTGTGTCTTTTATCGCGCCTGTAACCAAAGATGAACAGTTACCAACTTTCCCAGCGAGACGTTCTTTTAGAATACAATGATCATCATAATCACTGGTGGCTGCGTAATCACCAAAGTGATTACGTCCGCTGTAGAACAAATGCCTCCTCTATGCTTTCCAGTAACCTCTGTCTTTACTAGCCACCCGGCCACCATAACTTAAGGTGCTTCATAATCTAATCTCTCCGTAGCCGCCGCGGTGGCTCGGTGGTTATGGTGCTTGGCTGCTAACCCGAAAGACGAGGGTTCGATCCCGGCCGCGGCGGTGAAATTTCTATGGAGGTGAAATTCTGGAGGCCCGTTTAGTGTACGATGCCAGGGCACGGTCGAAATTTCCGGAGCCCTTCACAACGGCGTCCCTCATAGCCTGAGTCGCTTTGAGACGTTAAACCCCCATAAATCAAATACACCATCATCTTTCCGTGACTTTCGAGTGCACCCAGTTAAGTTTTCCTCTCAATTAAAATGTACAGTTATCCTAAAAGCAACATTTATTCATTCTCCGCATTAAATGTAATTTCAAGATTAACGCAGTTAGCCCGCTAGTATTGTAAACAATTTCTGAGAGAGGTGACGGCGGTTTTAGCATGACAAGGAGGAGGATCAGAAATGTGGAATGATATGGGACAGTTCGTATATGACCACAAAGAAAGCAGCTGGACGAAAGTAGCATAACAATGTTTAACAGTACAGGACGACTCATGCGGTTCCGCAAAGACTTCGCGGCAGTCAACTCATATATGCCGAAATATCAGAAATTTTGAAAAATTACATAATTTTAGTTACAAAGTAGTTATTTCCCCTTACAATTCAGAACCCTCCTTTTATTGGTGGAAATATTTTTCCACGCAGCAACTTTTGAGCCGCTCTACAATTAGAATACTAGGAAAACTCGCTACTTGTTACCTGTGGTAAAGCTTCAAACATTTGGCACAGATTTTAAAATCACATTTATCAGCACGCGCACTGGTTTCCTTGTGACACCATGCAAAAATTAGTTTTCCTTGCAAAACTACAACGTAGTCGATGGGGTCATTTCAAGAGCGGCGTCCAGGGAACACTGGCGGATCCATCTGAACGCACACAGAGTACAAACCTGAACGTACAAACACAACCTTTGCGCAGGAAATGTTAACACCCTCTTGAACCTATACTAGCGGGCGCGAGTTTTTACTCACTACATTTTGAGTTATTGCGCAAAAAAGTGATGTCCTAATTGCAGGACACTATGACATATATTGGTTGAGACGTTTTGGCGGGCTAGTTGATTTTGAAGTGCAGTCGCACACCAAAGTACGAATAGAGACGATACATGACACTGTATATCCGCTCGTGTTCTTCGTACTTTTGTGCGCGTTTCCGATCGCACTGTAAGGTTCATGATGCTTACAGCAGTGCCATCCGTTTGCTGTTCTGCGCTAAAGGAGCACTTTCCGGCTTCCGATCTCGCTACGTACCAATCATGCATCTGTTATGAATTTCGCGTTACGACGCCGTAATCATAATTTATGTTCTTTTTCAGTATTCTTTGTTTTCCTTTCAAACACTGCTACGAAGGCCACATGGTAGACCAGTTTATTGTTTTCTCAGCTCGGACGCTGCTGAAGTCCCTGTGACAGAAACAGCCGGAGCTGTGAAGAGCGTGAACAACGACAAGAATTCATCTTGCCTTCAGTGTGAATTCCTCAACGGTCGTCACGTGGCAAAGAAACGCAAAAGAAACAAGATGCTCATGAATTTCAGGATACTAAGCATACAAACTGATGTTCAATGATGTGCACTTTTCTGATGCCTGCTAAATGACCTTTTCAAAAAGTAAAGCACTAAAATTAGAACAAAATAAAAACAGGTCTTTTCTCACAAGCACAGCTCACTGGAAGTTGAAAACGGAGCAGCGTTTCTTGGGGTTCATGGCTGTGCCGTTGGCGCACTTGAATGCTTTGGCGAACTCCGGGTAGTTTGCGAGCGGAGTGTTGAGCCTGATCTTGGCCGGCGGCCAGGGCGCGTGGGCCAGCACTCGGGCCGTGTCCTCTTTCGGATCGCAGAAGGTCTGGCCGTACATGAGGAAGAAGAGCTGGTCGGCGTCCACGTCGGGGAGGTTGGCCAGCGACATCTCGAGCCTCTTGTAGTTGATCACCTCGATCTTGTGGATGTACAGCGACGTCCTGAACGCCTTGTGCAGAACCGGCACCAGGGCGTTGTCGGCCGCCGCGGCTCTTAGGACTCGGCGACCGTTGACCTTGGTTTTGTTGATGGCCTGAGAAGAGTAGGTGGGGTCAGTTTTTGAAGCCTTAAATAAATTAGCGCTTACTCCCTTCCAAAAAATTTTTACGCAGTCTATAGACTGTCCATACGCATCGGTCTATAAAGTCTATAGACTCTATATTGCCGCCAGGTGTCCCCGGGCGGCGCCGAAAGGACGAAGAAGTGAGGAACTCGCGTGCTCTCGGAGCTGGGACTCTGCTTCTCTGTTGGCGGCTTGCGCCTAGCCTGTGTGATTAAGGACCCATCCGTGACATTTCTGGTGGAGGTGCTGGGTACATCGCCCTGGAATATGTCGCACACCCCTCCTAACACCGAGGACCCCAGACCTCTCCCTATCGACACGCCAGTGCATCGGGTCAGTCGCGGGAATCTAGGACTGCCCCCTGAGCATGGGCTGTTGGAGACTACCTCGGCACCTGGCCGGCTGCCTCCTGAGCTCAGGCCATTTGACACTACCTCGGCGCCTACCCCTCAACCAGTCATGCAAGGCGCCGCGTACTACACCCTCCAAAACCCACGGCTACCAAAATCCTTTCACGGGACTCAGCTGGAGGACGTGGAAGATTGGCTCCTCCAGTTTGAACGGGTCGCCGCATTTAACCAGTGGGATGACGCCGCCAAACTGAGGAACGTTTTCTTCAGCTTGGAGGACGGTGCTCGGACGTGGTACGAAAACCGTGAGGACGCTCTTTTGTCATGGCATGAGTTCCGACGTCAATTGCTCGCCACGTATGTCAGCGCTGATCGTCGGGAGCGAGCTGAACGCGCCCTGCAGTCCCGCATGCAGATGCCCAATGAAACGGTTGCGCCCGATGCGCCAAGACCCCGATTTGGTCAACGGCCCCCTGCGATTGAAGAGTACGTAACGCAGCAACCCCTGTGGTCCACGGCGCGCCGTCAGTCCCGATCGCCGTCCCCTCGCCGGTCATCATTTTCACCGAATCCGCAGAACTTTTCGCGAGCGACAGCGGACCGCTCGCCCAGTCCTCGCCGGGAAAACTGAAGACAGCGACCTCCGGGGGCGTGGTCGCTGGATATCGATGCTGTAAGGACCCCCTGACGACGCCGACATTCGATGATAGAGCTTTGTCGACGTCGACGACAGCCGGTGATCTAAAGGAGCGATTCTCACTCGACATACCCGTGCTTCTCGACGGTCACAGCATTAGCGCGTTGGTGGACACAGGAGCAGAGTTTTCAATTATTAGTGGCAAATTGGCAGCGCTTCTGAAGAAAGTCACGACTCCCTGCTCTGGCATGCAGATCCGGACGGCGGGGGGCCATATCATTACTCCGCTTGGACAGTGCACGGCTAGGGTCCAGATTATCGATGCGACGTTCGTAGTGAGCTGCCTGGTGCTCCGTGACTGTTCTCGTGACCTGATTTTGGGCGTAGATTTTCTCCGTGAGAATGGTGCCGTTATCGACCTGCGGAACAGAACCGTTACGTTTTCTAGAGCGAAAGCCGACGACACCTCCGATGTTCGTCAACGCAGCTCCGCCCTTCGTATTTCCACTGAGAGTGTTTTCATCCCGCCGCGCGCCAGTGTTTTTGCAAGAGTTGAATGCGATGATAGGCTACGTGATGGACCTGCAGTCGCCGAGGGCAACCTTTCCTTGCTACTGACACACGGCATTTGCTCGGCCCGAAGCCTTGTCCACCTCCATAACGGTCGGTCGGAGCTCCTGATTACTAATTTTACCAACGAACCTCGTCGCCTTTTCCGAGCTACTGCCATAGCGTGGGCCGACCAATTGGCAGATGTTACTGAGTGTTTTGCGTCCGAGGGCATGGTACAACCGGAGACGTCCCTGGATCGCATCGATATTAGCTCCGGGCTATCAGCGACTCAACAGCGTGACCTACGCGCCCTACTGCTTCAATACCAAACCTGCTTCGCATCCTCCTCGAAAGTGCGGCAAACGGCGGTCACAAAGCATCGAATCATCACTTCCGATGATGCTCGCCCCATACGACAGCAGCCGTACCGCATTTCCCCGAAGGAACGCGACGCCATCCAAACGCAGGTGAAGGAGATGCTTACAGACGGCATAATTCAGCCTTCTAAGAGCCCGTGGTCGTCGCCTGTTGTTCTGGTAAAGAAGAAGGATGGGACTTTGCGCTTTTGCGTCCATTACCGTAAGCTGAACGCCATAACGAAAAAGGACGTCTACCCGCTGCCTCGCATCGACGACTCACTCGACAGACTTCGCCGCGCCAAGTATTTTTCATCGATCGACCTAAAGAGCGGATATTGGCAGATTGAGGTTGATGAACGTGACCGCGAAAAAACTGCCTTCATCACACCCGACGGCCTATATGAATTTAAGGTGTTGCCCTTCGGCCTTTGTTCAGCGCCTGCGACGTTTCAGCGCATGATGGACACTGTCCTGGCTGGTCTCAAATGGCAAACCTGTTTAGTTTATCTAGATGACGTGGTGGTGTTTTCAGAAACCTTCGACCAACACCTTGAACGACTGCGGACCGTGCTGGATGCCCTGCGGTTGGCCGACTTGACACTTAAACCCGAGAAGTGCCACTTTGGCTACAAAGAGCTCAAGTTTCTTGGCCATGTTGTGAGCGCCGACGGTGTAAAACCCGACCCCGAGAAAACTGCCGCCGTAGCCGAGTTTCCCCGTCCTACTACAAAGAAAGCGCTCAAGCGCTTCTTGGGTTTGTGCGCCTACTACCGCCGTTTTATCGCAGACTTCTCCAACATCGCTGAACCTTTGACCCGCTTAACGCGTGAAGATACACCGTTCGTCTGGACTGCCGCGCAAGAGGCTGCTTTCACAGAGCTGCGACAACGGCTGCACACTACCCCTGTGCTTGCTCACTTTGATGAGGAGGCTGCTACCGAGATACACACCGACGCTAGCAATATTGGGCTTGGTGCCGTCCTCGTTCAGCATCAAGAAGGCGTGGAACGTGTGATCGCGTATGCGAGTCGCACACTCTCGCGCACCGAAATCAACTATTCCACCTCAGAAAAGGAGTGCCTCGCCGTCATCTGGGCCACGATGAAATTTCGGCCCTATATCTACGGTCGCCCTTTCAAAGTCGTCACAGACCACCATTCCTTGTGCTGGCTGACCAATCTCCGGGACCCATCAGGCCGCCTGGCACGCTGGAGCCTTCGCCTTCAGGAATTTGATTATACAATTGTCTATAAGTCCGGACGTAAACACGAAGATGCCGACACGCTCTCGCGCGCACCCGTTGAGCAAGCTGATGATAGCGCAGAGGACGACCATCGTTTCCTAGGTGTGGTCAGCAGTTCGGACTTGGTGGCAAGGCAGCGTGCTGACGCTGACCTGCGGTCTGTCATGGATCACCTAGAGGGCCATGCTTCCAACGTACCTCGACCCTTTTCCCGCCACCTGTCCTCTTTTTGCATTCGCAATGGCGTACTCTACAAGAAAAACTCACGTAACGGTGACCGGACCTACCTCCTAGTCGTGCCATCAGACCTCCGCGACGAAATCCTTTCAGCGTGTCATGATGAGCCCACATCTGGGCACTTGGGATTTGCACGCACGCTCGCCCGAGTGCGTCAGGCCTATTATTGGCCTAAACTTGCAGCGACCATTTATCGCTACGTCAGAGGTTGCCGTGAGTGCCAGCGTCGTAAGTCGCCACCGCTAAAGCCTGCAGGTTTCCTCCATCCAATTGAACCACCTCGCACACCTTTCGACCAAGTCGGCATTGATCTTCTGGGCCCATTTCCTGTATCAGCATCTGGCAATAAGTGGATTATAGTTGCGACTGATTATTTGACGCGCTATGCGGAAACCAAGGCGGTGCCGCGCAGTACATCCTCGGAAATCGCGCATTTCTTCATACACCACATCGTTTTACGACACGGCGCCCCGTCTTCCGTAATCACCGACAGAGGCACTGCGTTTACTGCACAGCTCTTGCACGAGGTGTTCCAGCTGAGTCACACGACCCACCGCAAGACTACTGCATACCACCCGCAGTCAAACGGGCTCACGGAGCGCCTCAACAAAACCTTAGCGGACATGCTCGCCATGTACGTCGATGTACAGCACAAGACCTGGGACGAGATCCTCCCATACGTGACGTTTGCCTATAACACGGCGCTTCAAGAAACGACTCGCTTTACGCCGTTTCGCCTCGTCTACGGGCGTGACGTACAGACAATGCTCGACGCCATGCTTCCGTGCGCCCCTGACGACCAGGAGCTCACGTCGGACGCTGAGGAGTTTACCCGGCACGCAGAGGAAGCCCGGCAACTGGCCCGTATGCACATCCGACGGCAACAGGCCACGGATGCACAACGCTACAACCAACGACATCGACACGTAGAGTACCACCCCGCCGACAAAGTGTGGGTATGGACCCCAGTACGTCGCCCAGGCCTGTCGGAGAAGCTCCTGAGCCGCTACTTTGGACCGTACACAGTGTTGCGCCGTATCACGGATGTGACGTATGAAGTCCTCCCCGATGGCACTCTCCCGAGTTCGCGCCGTCGACCTCAGCCTGAGGTCGTGCACGTACTGCGCATGAAGCCTTACTGTACACAGTAAGGGACGTAGCCTCTTCCGCGTGTTCTTTTTATTAGTGCCTGCAGCCGTTGAGCGGCATGTGACCGTTTGTTCTCTTGCTTACTTCCTCCCGTTCACTCAATGTGCGCCCACGTTTTTGCTTTCTTTTTTGGGGAGGGGGAATAATGCCGCCAGGTGTCCCCGGGCGGCGCCGAAAGGACGAAGAAGTGAGGAACTCGCGTGCTCTCGGAGCTGGGACTCTGCTTCTCTGTTGGCGGCTTGCGCCTAGCCTGTGTGATTAAGGACCCATCCGTGACAATATATATAAATTCTAGAGAATAGTCCATAGCCAATACCAAATCTATAGACAGTCTGTAGACAATCTATAGATTTATAACCATACTCTTTTAATAGACTTTTTTCTATAGACAGTCTATAGACTATGAATAGACAAAAGGAAATGCCTATAGGAAGGCAATAGTGTGTAAGAAGTCTATAGACCATGAACAAAAAAGGGAAATGTCTATAGGAAGTCAATAGAGTCTCTAATCTATAGACTGTCTATAGACCATTTTTATAACGGTCAAGTGCATGCGGTCAAGTATGAGCAAACGCAGTATGTACCACAGGTCGTAAAAGTGTGCTGGGTGTCTGTGTACAAAAACAAATTTTCCACGCTGCCCAGTCGTCTCAAATGCCTGCAAGTAATGACAGAACTTGTGTGCTTAATCCATGGTATCATTATATCAGGTAACTAGATTGTGAGGCAGCGTTGGAGAGAATGTTTTTCCGGGCAAATGCATCCTGTGGCTTTTTGCGGCCACTGTACATAACAGCAACGCTAAAACTGAAACTAAGAAGACAGAAAAAACGCGAGAGCACACACATGACCATCGTCAGATGTGGCACCTAGGAGCAAAGTATTTGAACGCCTGCGGTTGAGAATAGGGAATACGTAGGGATGGCAGGACATCAGATATTCACTGAAGGGCATGCTCACACAAGGGCCTGCTATGTTCAACAGCCTAGCAAGGGAACAGCAGTTCGCAATTAGTAGCGAGGTGCTGGAAGTAGCAAGAGAATACGTCTACTTAGGGCAGGTAGTGACCGCATATCCGGATCATGAGAGGGAAATAACTAGAAGAATAAGAATGGGGTGGAGCGCA
This sequence comes from Amblyomma mixtum, assembly GCF_055824585.1. Taxonomy (NCBI): domain Eukaryota; kingdom Metazoa; phylum Arthropoda; class Arachnida; order Ixodida; family Ixodidae; genus Amblyomma; species Amblyomma mixtum. The sequence continues at coordinate 149,133,904 of NC_143015.1, forward strand.
AATGGCAGGTTCTCTCAGATCATGAATGGTAGCTTACCAATATCCCTGAAGAGAAAAGTATACAACAGCTGTATCCTACCGGTACTCACCTATGGGGCAGAAACGTGGAGGCTAACAAAGAGAGTTGAGCTTAAGTTAAGAACAACGCAGCGTGCTATGGAAAGGAAAATGATAGGTGTAACGTTAAGAGATCGGAAGAGGGCGGAGTGGGTGAGGGAACAAACACGGGTTAATGACATCTTAGTTGAAATCAAGAGGAAGAAATGGGCTTGGGCAGGGCATGAAATGCGAAGGCAAGATAACCGCTGGTCCTTAAGGGTAACGTAGTGGATTCCAAGAGAAAGCAAACGTAGCAGGGGACGGCAGAAAGTTAGGTGGGCGGATGAGATTAAGAAGTTTGCGGGGATACAGTGGCGGCAACTGACAAAGGACAGGGTTAATTGGAGAGACATGCGAGAGGCCTTTGCCCTGCAGTGGGTGTAGTCAGGCTGATGATGATGATGATTATGATGCTCACACAAAAGATATGAGTGGAAACTTAGCACATGCTGTGTATAACCATGATTAGAGAGCTGACGGTGTTTGTGATGCGTCTCTCAAGTTGAATTAGAGGAAGCAACTTTTGCGAACCAAACAATTTTGTTCCACTGGCTTCTGTGGTGTACCCGTTGCTTCCGTCTGCCTTTCTGCTATAGACAAAATATGTTGCCTTCAATTTTTTAGATTTGTCGTTCAGTGTAAGTCACTTACCTGGGACCCGTACTGCTTCTCCAAGCAAGCGGTGGCTGACATGTTGTGATGTTCATCGTACACTGTGCTGCTGGAGGAGAACAGTGGCCTCTCGTGGAAGGCCTTGTAGAGGAACCGCACCATGGAGCCTCCAAGACTCGTCGACTCCAGGAAAAACTCCTTGTTTCCTTTCAGCTGCATCTGACCGATGGAGACGGGAACAACAAGTTTGTTGGTGTCCGGATCAAAGTCCCAGCGCACGTTCAGCTGGTTGTCCTGGATCTTGCCTCCAGAAGCGACCACGACGCGTAGCCAGGACTTCGCCATGGATCCAAGCCCCTGGACGTAGTTGAATGCTATTTCCTTTCCCGGTTTCGTAGCGTCATTTTCGTAGTAGCGGTTGACGTCCTTGATGATACGGAAGTACTTGGACTTCGCTTTCTTCATGGCCTCGTCCACTTTGCTCTTGCCTTTTGACGTCGGCTGGGCTTCCGTGATGACGTTTCTGTTAGCAGATGTGGAGGAGACAAGATAGTTTATAATATTTCGTAATTCGGTGGTTGAGAATGACGCACATTCTGCTAATTAGCTAACATATTAGACGGGGTCGAGCTCCAAGTAGTGGTTCTCTCTTGCCTGAAGAGTTAACCATTAACTGTGTTCTTGCATTGAAACAGAACCTACCTCCGTAAACATTGCTGTTATTTCTCTGTGTGCATTTTACTGTAAGCAGATGGTTTTTTACTTCATTCGCTATGAAGTAAAAATCAAGAGCAGAAACATCAGAGCTGCGTAGTCTAACAAAGGCTCATGATGTTTCACTGCGTATAGACCCTGTAGCTCAAAATCCCAATGCCAGAAGTTAAGCTATTACTTATTTATAGGCAACGCTACTACTCGATGCATTTGGTACCACAGACAACATCGAGAAGCTCATGAAGTGAAGTGTTGAAATGCCGATATCCTTCGCTTTAATGACTTGCTAAAAGGGCAAATGTTGAACCGTAAGTGTAAGCTTAATCTCACCTGTAAGACATCCTGACGATGACTTCTTTCTCGCCAGCGCTCACAAACACTTGCAAGATCTGCGTGTCGTTGAACTCTTTGAGGAATGCGTATCGATAAAGCTTGTACGTCGCCAGCGTGCACAGCTTTTCGACGTCTTCCTTGCTAGAAGCGTCCGCAAGTTTTCTGAAGGGCATCAATGCCATGGCTGCTCTGAGCTTAAGGAAGGACCGCATGTCTTTTTTCGATACCTTGCCGAAGATCTTTACCAGGTGTCTCACGTAAGCAGGGGACTTGATGATAACACAGGAGTCCGCTTTGACTAAAACCGTGCCGCTTAGCAAGTTCCTCAGGTATGATGTCCAGTCAAATGCAGTACTTCCGTTACCGACCTCCGAAGCTGGAATGTCCCCGTATTCTTTGAGGTGGTAATACTGCTCACCCTGGGGCCCCGAGTACTTCTGAAGTTCGGCTTCCACCATTGCTGCAGAGTTGATAAGGTCCTTGACGTCATTACTGACCTTTCCTTTGTGACCGATCAGATCGGCAGCAAACTCTTGAAAGGACTTCGTAAAGGCGTGTGGTACACGGAAGATCCTGTCGGCGCCATGTCCATCAGGTTTTGTCAGGACAGCGCACGTCTTATGTGACCCCTCGAGCACGGACACATGGACGACGGGGAAGACCTCAAGAACCCTTGAGAACGTCGCCAACATGCTCTCTGTCACCGCCAAGTCTCCTTCAAGGTCCAGATACTTCCATGTCTGGTGAAGTTGGGACTTCCACGAAGACAGGTCCATCTTATTCGACAGGCAAGCTGAAAAGAACCCGGTGATTTTCTTCGACAACGTGGTTCTGTGAAACCAGCCGAGGTTCTGGTACTTGCGGATCACCTCTCTAACTTCGCGGATGTAATGGGCGACGGCGTGGTCGTAGACGTTCGTCTGCATCCGGTCGCTGGAGCAGACGTACTCGTAAAAGTCGGAGCACGGGTTCAGCGACCAGGCGACGTTCTTTCTCAAGTCTTCCGCCGTGGCTCGACAGGCACTGGACTCGCACTCGAAGTAAAGCGGGAGATGCCTGGTCTGCCAGGGGTTCTCCCTCGGTGGTCTCAAGTCCAGGAGAGGCGGCAGCGGCTCCGGTCGGTGTCTGTTGCGGATGGCGATGGCGGCGGTGACGATGATGGCCGACGCACCGGAGACGAGGAGGGCCGTGACGATGAGGTCCCGTCGGGACATTCGGAAGTTGGCCAGCGCGGCCGCCGTACGCCGGGCTTGGGTGGGCCCGCCCCGGGCCGCTCCGAGGTCCTCGGACCTCGACGACTGCTGGTGCATTCTTCAGCCCGCCGTTCCGGTGGAATGAACACTTCTTCTACTTCGATTCGTCGCTTGCGAAGCACGTGATGAACAGGCGTTAGTGCGCCGGAGCACTCATAGAATGAGGCTTTTAGATGTATCCGCTTATTTTATCGGCAGTAACCAGCTGACCTCCACTGATCTTAAAGCTGAGATCGCTTGAATACAATGTGTTCAATACAAAGGTATCAGTCACCCGCTCTAAGTACCAAGCATGGCTAACCATTCTGAGCGTTCAGACTTGGTTGGTTGGCCTCAAATAAAATGGCACATACCCACTACGGGGGAGTGGCCAAGACACAGGCAGGGAACTGCTGGAAAGAGGAGCATTAATAGAGGAACGGGAGTAGTAATACGGTTTAGGCTGACAGATTGGACAACGCAACGACAGGGGACCTTTTAGCAAGGAGATCGAAGACCGGACGATGGCTTTATGTGCGAATTCGAATGCAACGCATATAATGGTTCAACTCTGCACTGACTGAAATAGGGCAAAAATAATATAATAAAATAAATATTAGGCTCACTTCAACTTCAAGACAGCGTAGGCAGCCCGTAGTAAACTGCGGCGCATATCATTCGTGCGAATGCAGGGTAAATTTTGCGTGGTGGAAATGCGACCACTTTCACCTCAATACAAAAAAAAACTTTTATCTGGTGACGTCACTTCGCTCCAGCCAATAAATTTGTCCGCTCTGGTGAAATCTCTAAAGACGTCACTCCCCGCCAGCCAATCGGGGTTATGCTGGAGGAAGCCAGACGGCCGCCGCCAGCTCTTTGCTTGGGTGTGACTTCCACGCTCATCATCATCATCATCAGCCTGACTACGCCCACTGCAGGGCAAAGGCCTCTCCCATGTCCCTCCAATTAACCCTGTCATTTGCCAGTTGCGGCCACCGTATCCCAGCAAGCTTCTCAATGTCATCCGCTCACCGAACTTTCTGCCGCCCCCTGCTACGCTTGCCTTCTCTTGGAGCCCTCTCCGTTAACCTTATGTGCCAGCGGTTATCGCATAAGAACTTATTGCTGCTTTGCGCACGAGTCAGTGAGCTTATATTCTTCCAGAGTATGGAGCACGCATGTCACTTTGTGCTTTAATAATTTTTCTTTAAGAAGCTTTTGAACCACTGCACAGAAATTATATTTTCTTTTTTTCCGCAAACACTAATCCCGATGTCTTTTCTCCATGATCGTGCGTAAATAAAACTTCAGAGGGTTTCCCTTCAGCCCCGACGTTTCCCGCTTCAAGGAAAAGCACCCGCAGCGGATGTGATGGGTTGCGACATCCCGCCCCCCAAAACAAGTACGTTGAACGCGCACGCGTGCCCTAAACGACACATGGTATGTGCAGTGCGTGTCAAAAGTTTCCAGCCCCAAGAGTCTGTTTGTGATCAATATAGTCCGACACTTACGGCGCTTCTTACGCTGCTAACATCTTCATGGGTGACGAAGAGTCCCTGCCCTCCCTCCTGATGTTTTGTGATTAGCTCATGGAATAAATGGCCCGCTGCAAGTCTCAAAAATGTACCCTGTGGCCTGAAAACTTTTGACTAAGCCTACACGCACGTATCTTTCTCTCTCTCTCATCCCCCCCCCCCCTTTCATTCCATTCCCCATCCCACAGTGGCGCGATCCTGCTGTCTACTTCAAGTGAAACGTCTCTACGTTTCTTCACAACCTAACTTAACCTCACCTTGACAATCTGAACAGGCCAGTGTGCTGTTTCCTTCTTGCTGCATTCACTATTACCAGGGGTTTAATGTATCCGTAGCAAGTGCAGAGTCAATTTCCCAAATATTTAACGTTTTGGACGGACAACGTGGACGAGAACTATGTCTTCTAAAAGTGTGCGTTGAGTAGGAATTGTAAAGGCGTTCGGTCAGCGATTCGTTGCGCTGTAGGCCTGCTTAAATCTGTCTCACAGGTTTTACAGAACGCGACTTCCCTCTGTAACACAGCAATGGCCTTGTTTGCAAGCACGCATTCACTTCGTCTACACAAGCGGCAGGGTTCATATCCCAGCAATCGAATCGCTCTCTGTGCCTTTAACCAGCGGTGTCGAAGTCTCAGATGTTCCGACTCTTAATATCGAAGTTCAGGGTGAGAAAAAGAGGAAAGAAGTAAAACTTCGGAAAAAGTAACTGAAAGACACGCTGTTATTTTGCCACTTAAGTTCTGCCTTCAGGGTATGACGTGATAGCTTTACTTCACTTCACTTCACTTTAATGCCTTAAAGACCCTCGTTAGAGGGTATTACATAAGGGGTGGGGCATACAGAAATGAAAAAGAGAATGACTAACAGATAAGTTGAAAGTTATACAAATATAAGATTTTCACTGAGCAAGTACACGCGTGATTTCTTCGATGAACAATGATTGGCATGTGATAGCAGCAAGTTCTCGGGGAAGGCCGTTCCAGTCGTTCGCGGTCCGGGGGAAGAATTATGAAGAAAATGTAGTGGTGCGGGCGCGAGGTCGTGACACTTGCTGCTGATGGCCGGTGCGGAGGGAGATGCGTGGTGGTGGTGCGCAGATGTAGGGTTCCTGTCGTAGCTCAGAGTAAAAAAACTTGTGAAACAAACATAAACTAGCAATGTAGCGGCGATGAGCAAGGGTAGGTAGGCTGGACTGTGATTTGAGGGATGATATGCTGATATGAAAAGAATACGATGAATGAATGAATCTAGTTGCTCGGTTTTGAACTGCTTTAATTGAATTACAGAGATATGCTTGCTTTGGAGACCAGATGGGAGATGCGTATTCTAATTTTGATCTGACTAATGATTTGTATGCGAGGAGCTTGACATGCTGAGGTGCAGAGCGTAGGTGACGCTTTAAGAATCCTAGTGTTCTGTTGGCGGATGATATGATATTTGAAATATGCGTATTCCATGTAAGATCATGACAAATATGAACACCAAGGTATTTGTATGATTGGACAAGATCGAGAGGAACGTTCGATATGCTGTATTGGAACAGAAGAGGGTAACAGCGACGATGGAACGACATATATTTCCATTTACTTGTGTTAAGTGTCATTAGCCATTCACTGCACCAGTCTTGCACATGAGTTAAATTATTTTGAAGGGATCGTTGGTTGAAGGTGTTAGTGACTTTTCTGTAAATAACACAATCATCAGCAAACATACGAATAAGGCAATCTAATTTCTCAGGTATGTCGTTAATATAAATTAGAAACAAGAGTGGCCCAAGGACGGATCCTTGGGGTACGCCTGAGGAGACTGGTAGGAGGTTAGACATTTGGTTATTGACAACGACTGATTGGGAGCGGTGAGTTAAGAATTCTTTTATCCATGCTAGTATGTCGGGATGCAAGTTTTGGCGAGAGAGTTTCAGAAATAAGTGGTTATGAGGTACCTTGTCAAATACTTTAGCGAAGTCGAGAAAAATTGCGTCAGTTTGGAGGTTAGCGAGCCGCCGCGGTGGCTCAGTGGCTATGGTGCTCGGCTGCTGGCCCGAAAGACGCGGGTTCGATCCCGGCCGCGGCGGCTGAATTTCTTTGGAGGAGAAATTCGAGGCCCGTGTAGTGTGCGATGTCAGTGCACGTTAAAGCACCCCAGGTGGTCGAAATTTCCGGAGCCCTCCACTACGGCGTCTCTCATAGCCTTAGTCGCTTTGGGACGTTAAACCCCATAAACCAACCAACCAAGTTTGGAGGTTAGCATCAAGGTTGGCATGCAAGTCATGAACGAAAAGTGCTATGCCTAGTGGGGGTAACGCCCATATATGTGGAATTGGTCATTCTCGACTTTAAATTCATCCGCTCCTGGCTCAGTGGTCCATCGCTTAAGTGATAATAGCCCTGCGATGGCAGGTGCTGCCATCGGCGAGGCTTGTGGGACCCATGTTGCTCGTCCGGGGCGACCAGTCTCTCATTTAACTGCCCCTTGCCATAGTGGTCAGGTTGCTCACAATCTGGTAGGGCCGCCGCGGTGGATCAGCGGTTATGGTGCTCGGCTGCTAACCCAAAAGACGCGGGTTCGATCCCGGCCGCGGCGGCTAGAATTTCTTTGGAGGAGAAATTCTAGAGGCCCGTGTACTGTGCGATGTCAGTGCACGTTAAAGAACCCCAGGTGGTCGAAATTTCCGGAGCCCTCCACTACGGCGTCTCTCATAGCCTTAGTCGCTTTGGGACGTTAAACCCCATAAACCAAACCAAACAATCTGGTAGGCACGTTGTGATGACGCCACACTGTCACGTGACCTAGGTTTCTCCTCCGGGGATTTTTCGCTCACAACGCCTACGAGGACGCAGGATATTCTACACAAGGGGAGATTTAACTCTGTCGCGTTAAAAACCGCGCTATGCTTTTGAATCCTTTTTGAATGCGTTTGATGCAATGACACACCTTGACAGATCAGACATCCCGCCACCTTCCCCCCTTCCCCCAGATCCGCTCCTGTCCCATGTTTCCGAGAAACAGGCTTTCGCGCTCTATTTCCTCCGTGTTCGTACCCTCTCCACCGGAGTCTCACTCAGGAGGAGGAGGTATCTGTGCGCCGGATTCGGGCAGGAGCGGCTCTGACTCCTTCTAAAAACGGCGCACAGAAAAAACACGCAGAACACAGGGAGAACGGACAGGACAAGAGCGCACTAGCAACTGAAGCTTGGTCGAAAAACACTTCTCACTCGGTAAGCATGCGCCAGGAAATTCAGCACGTGTGAACAAGATAAAAACCCAAATAAAAACATGACGTTGCTGTACAAACGGACTAAACAAAGATAATTTTTTTTTTAAATACGTAAGACAAGAATAAAGACAAGAACCTAAACCCCCCGGGATGACCGAAGCACTTAAACAGCACATGCGAAACGCGAAACCTGCATGAAAACGCTGCCACTCCTGCTAACAGATACCGAGAAACTTGCGCTCTTTTTCCAGCAAAAACACCGACGTAGAACTAACACAGAAGTCGTCACCTGCGGCGATTATGTTCGAGGCCTCCAATATCTCAATGGGTCAACCACCAGACCAAGTTTGTTCCTTGTGCGACAGGTGTCGTGTATCGCATTCCCCTTAGCTGCGGCCGAATTTACGTGGGCCAAACGGGGAAATGTGTCAATGAAAGGTTGCGCGAACACGCAGCGTCGCTAAGGACGGGTCATGGCTAGAACCTTCCCCTGCACTGCAAAAAATGTAAGGATTGCGAGGGCGGCTGTCTGCCCAACTTGGGTGCGACAAGTATCATTGGGCGCGGTAGAAAGAGAGTGGATAGAGAGATATTGGAGGCTTCGAACATAATCGCCGCAGGTGACGATTTCTGTGTTAGTTCTACGTCGGTGTTTTTGCTGGGAAAAGAGCGCAAGTTTCTCGGTATCTCTTAGCAGGAGTGGCAGCGTTTTCATGCAGGTTTCGCGTTTCGCATGAGCTGTTTAGGTGCTTCGGTCATCCCGGGGGGTTTAGGTTCTTGTCTTTATTCTTGTCTTACGTATTTTTTTTAAAATTATCTTTGTTTAGTCCGTTGATACAGCAACGTCATGTTTTTATTTGGGTTTTTATCTTGTTCACACGTGCTGAATTTCGTGGCGCATGCTTACCGAGTGAGAAGTGTTTTTCGACCAAGCTTCAGTTGCTAGTGCGCTCTTGTCCTGTCCGTTCTCCCTGTGTTCTGCGTGTTTTTTCTGTGCGCCGTTTTTAGATGGATCGATACCAACTAGCCCAACTTTCTGCTTTTCTGACTCCTTCTGTGCGTCATCGGTGGCGTGACAGACGTTTCGAAGTGACTGACAAGTGTCCGCATTGTGGTGCTGCGCCAGATCATGTGTGACGAAAAACACTTGCTGTGGAGTTGCCCGGCTACAGCTTCCGTGAGACTGCGCTTCCTAAAGAAGGTAGGCCTGCGATGGGACGTTGCAGGCGACTATCGCAAGTGGACTCATGATAATCGCTTTATCGTGAACTTTTGCCACTTTTTAAGCGAGGCTTGTCTACACTCCTTCTTATAACTTTATTTCCCTTTTACATTATGCCTAATGGCAAACATCTCGAATAAAAAAAAATCCTTGAACGTCGACTTATCATGGGTGACCAGTTTCTAGGCAGTTTTATCATTCAATAGCCTTCTCCATAACCCTATGAGGTGTACTCGGCCTTGGAATAAATCTGAGTGCTGAATGCTCGTCTAACCTCCAAGTAGAAAACTTTTTTCAAAGCTTGAGGCGAGCGTACGTTGCCTCATTTGCATTGAGATTAAGCACGCGCCATGCAGTGCCGGTTCGCGAGGCGACCAATATTCCGTGGCCTTATATACGCTGACCCCTTAGCGCCGCTAGCGCCACGTCGGGGCCGACAGCGAAAATTTATTATTGCGTGTTCACTCACTACTCGTTTCGCACCTACAGATTCCAAGACAGTGAAAAGTAGGAGTGAACGTCCTTGGAGGACCAGTGCTTTCCGTAGTGAGGAATGCGATTTCGCAGGTGAAGGTTATAGGAGCGACGAGGAGGTACTAGTAGAAAAAAAAAAGGCTCTTGACCTTGGGTACGTGGAGAGTAATCACATAGCCGAATTCCAGGCTCAACGCATGGAAACTTAAGGGAAAAGTACACAGTGTAGGAGGGTTGAAAAAGTGGTTGGGTTTTCACGTAGTGAAACCAAGTAGAAGTGCGAAAGCATGTGTTTAGGCTGGATGACTCAGGGTTTTGCTTAGCTAGGTCGTCGACACGTGTGGCATTGTAGTCCGATAATAGTATTAGTGGATGAAGACGACAACGTGCAGTGCACAGTACGCGAGCGTGTTGCAGTTTAACTCGAGGCGTGATCGGTTGCGCAGATAGCACAGTGCTCTGGTGCACAGGCCAGCGAAACTGATCTGTTCGCGCCGCTGCGGGTTGGGAGTCCTTTTCCAGCAGTATTTAATTATTTACGTATTTATGTTATTGCGTTGCTGTGACGCTACGGTTGGTATGTCGTAGTTACTATGCTATTGGCACAAACCCACATTTGTCACTAGATCTTGCTCCGGGTTTACCTATCGGAATAGTACTTTCACACGAATAAGTTGCATACTGGGTGCTTGGCTCGTGGTTTGAACGTTCGCGAGCAATCCGGCTTTGTTCGCTTCTTTCATCAGTTTTCTTTATCACCGTGTGTGGTCACTGTGTTGTCACTGTAAGCTTGTCTGCATGGAGAAGTAACCTATTGATATCTTTTCTCGTTTGCACGTGAATCGAAGAAAACATGTACGGTTATACTCCCAGAACACTCCGGGTTAATCTCGGCAATATGTCCATTTGTTATCTCGGAAGTGCTATGTCATGATAAAAAAAACCCTTGTTAAGAACCACAGTAATATAAAATGACCCATTCAACTGTGTGGGTCACCATCTCTTGCCCTTTAGCCAGCATCCAAAAGCAAATTCCCACGTAGACTGCATTGGCAGGAAGTCCATGGTGTCTATTGTTGGCATCACAGTTGGTCCTCAGCGCTAGGATTCCTTGCAAGCTATTATGTCGGCACTTTGGAGCGTTAGAAGGTGGCGGAGCAAAAAACAGGAATACCTTTAAAAGCAAGAGCAATTCATAGTCCTCCCCACCTCATCCGTTTAAAATTAAAGAAACAAGACATAATAGGGGACCCAATCGATAAGCCTTCAAATCCCATTCAGGAGGACCAAATATGCCCCTTTACACCCATCGAGCTTTGACCGATTTGTACGGGCACGTAATCTTAACTGCGCAATTCGAATTAGACGTTTACTGCCGAACTCGGATATTTTGAATCAATGGCTATGTCGAAAAAGACATTATCCCCCTGAAAATCCTGTGTAAAAGTACAGGAAAGTAGCACTGTATATAGAACTGAAATTTTTCAGGCCATTACATCGAACTGCACTCCATGCCCCTGCAAGCGGCGCTTCTCCTAATCCCTCTCTTCCATCACTTTTCGTTCGCGGAGACGGGGTCTCCTGCACGGCCTTGGGCGACTGCTGGCAGAGGTATAGCAGGGAAACCATGTGACGAGGTAAACATAGGCTGGGATTGCGGGTGGTCTTCGGTCTTTTGCACTCATTTTCTGCGCCACGCAACTGTCATGCGGCGAATCCAACTTAACTAACTTAAGCTCAGAGACGACCGTCGCCCAGCGTGCTTCGCTGCCGAAGGCAGTGCGCAAACCAATTGCACCGTAACTTTAATGACTGATTAATCTACTTATGGTGGACTGCTAACAGGATCATAGCTCTTATGACAGACCCTGGCTAGTTCTAAAGCACCGTCCGCAACGGATTTGAGGCTACGCAGGTTAGGCCTAATTATCACTTAGCGAGCGGCACGTCGATGCAAGAAGCGTTTCGCTAGCGTGAGTGGAATGTATCCTCGCTTCTAGGTTACAGATTTACTGATCTACTGCCATTTTTTATGTATCGAATCAACAACATATCGAACTATTTCGCGATCCCCTTCTAGTTCGATATATCTGAGTTGACTGCATCCCCAAGGTGTCACGGAAATCCCTCAAAGTTATTGGAGGAGAAAAGAGGGTAAGAAAGAAAAAGAAAGAATTTTTTTTCAAGCGTCGAAGTTACTTCCCACAAAAAAGAAACTTTGTTTACTCCTTGTTTAATGGACCGAAATAACGTTGTCCCCCTCCCCTCCAAAAAAGAAAAGTAATTTTCCCCGGGGAAGTCACGCTGCTTCGAAAACAATGCTTCTAACGAGAAAACAGCACAAAACGAAGTCTGTAATGGCGCTCGCAGAGAAAAGCCCGCCAGCATCTTGTTTCGAATTGGAGCGCTCCTATTCAAGGGCTCTCAACAATGCCCTCGGGAGTACAAAGCTTCGAAGGCGCAGAAAGAGGCCCCTTGACTCGCGAACAATAAGCTCCCTGGATCCCCGCGACACGCACAAACACAGGTTGCGCCTAATTAAAGTGGAAGGTCCCGAGGTCCTTCCAAGTTCCTCAGCAACACTATAGCGAGCACCCTTGTCGATGAATATATTCAACAGAACAATGTAGTACACCGGTTCAGCAAGAATGATTAAAACGTGACCGCATCAAACTAAAGACGCTTGTTTAAACACAGCATACTTTGTTTACAGCGATGTTGAAATTGGAATCGGAATTTTATCTGCCTAAAATTCAGGTGGATTACTGGAAGTGACACGAATAGTTCTCACAACAAACTCTCGAGAAAAGACTGAAAATGTTGCGCACAAAACAATTAATGTGTTATTCGCACTAACGTAGAAAAGGGAAAAGTATGATTCAGTGAAGAGTAACTGTGCACTCTGGAATGCCGTCACTAATTGAATTAAACAATACTCTAATTGAATTAAACAATACCAGAATAGAGTTTGTGCAGTCTGTTAAAACTCTGGGCGTTTACTTTGCAGCAGATATGTCGTGGAATGACCATATTAATTACGTAGTTCAGAAACTTTCCAGAACCGTTGGTATCATGCGCCGCAATTGCTTTAATTTTCCTATGTCAGTCAACATGTTACTTTACCACTCTTTGTTCTCTTCTATAGCCAACTACGGATGTATGGTGTGGGCAACAACAACAGCTGAAAATATTAACAAACTCACAGTGTTACAAAAACGAATTATACGCATTGCATGTAAAGTGCCATATTTCTTCCACACTGCGAGCCTTTTCCATCGACACAACGTCACACCAATGAAGTCCATGTATAACTATAGGCTGTGCTATAAATATAAACTCGCCATAATGAAAAATGATGACTCCTTACTTACACTGGCTGGGCTAGAGCAAAGCAGAACTGTGTATGATGCCCGCGTAGCAGAACCTTGGAATGTTAAGAAATGCCGCACAAACTATGGCAAACAAATGTTGCAGCATACCTTACCGACACTTCTGAACCAGTTGTACTGCCACAAGAATCTTGATCTATCCAATATTTCTCTGAAAGAATTGCGCCAAATGTTCATGTAGTTTTTTTTCTTCCTATTACCACTTTGAGTGCGCCTGTCAATTTTGCTGTCATTTACTTTCTCCTCCCTGTGTTTGCCTTTATAGGCTCTTTGATCTAATGTAGTTCTTCTTTCTTTTATAAGCACAATGTACTGCGTATTGAACGTACATGTCTCATTCTCTGTACCGAACATACTTTACTTACATCTTGTTTGATGTCGTACTCCGCCGCCGTCAATGCTGCACTGTAAGAGGAAGCCAGGACCTCTCAAGCTGTCTATACAGCTTTTTCCCTGGCTGTCCTCGCAACACCCAGTTGCGGAAATAAACCTTCAACCTCCAACCTTCAACCTAATTGAATTTCTCGTTCTAACAGCGGTAGATCAAAATATATGGGAGCATACCAATACAAAACTACCAGAACAAAAACGCTCTTAACGCAAAGCCAGCACAGACACCACGCGTATTATTGAAACTCGTCAAGCAGCCATCGGTAATTTGCGTCTTTGTGGATGGATCCGGTGCATTGAAAGCAAAATCCCATTTTTGGAAATCGATGTGCGGCCGAAAGGGCATCTTTGCTCACCTTGTCTGTTACCTCTATGTGATGCCTGCATCGACTAGCGACAAGGAAGAGGTTTTCGCAACAGCCTATTTCAAGAAGGGATCTGTCGATGCTTTCTTTCAGCAAAGGAAACGTCCTTCCTCTTATATTACTTAATAGGCGTCATTCGTTGCGCAACGTCAGAGCAATTACGCTTTATTTCACCGAGCCACAGACAACAAGTATTAAGGGAGTAATTACTCATTGACATCCACCCAAGGGCAGCAAGATGTCAATGAGTAATTACTCCCTTATTACAAATCTACTCCACCTTGGGGGATTCCCCTAAACATTTGACCAGTCAACAAGTATTCTTCCATCCCGAACGCATGCTACAATCGAGAATGGAGGCTAAGGCGAGAATTTGGGCCCCTTTTCTTCTATAGATTTTAGTTTCCCCAGTGAACAAACTTCTGAAGACTGAGCTTATGCTATAATTCACGGGCACAGGGCCAAAGTGCACGTGAGAAAGCCGTGTCTCATGAACAGAAGAATCATCAGACTGACGCGTCATAAGTTGCATGCAGTGGCTCAGCAGTTCAGCACAAGTATTGATCGGAAGACAAGGTCATTTGTGACACGTGACCGTTTCCGAAACGATTGTTTCGTGTTATTCGTTATAACACTTGCTATTTACGGGACAAAATTGTACCTCGCGTTGTGTGAGTCATGTCGGATGTAGTGGATGCTTCCGGAATACCACATGGTCTTCTTTTAATGTGAATCGAAATTTCTCAATACCCTAGCGTTTCTGAACTTGGTTTCCTACACTGAAATGCAACCGCTGCGGGAGGGTTCGTACCCACGACCTCCTGTTCACTCACAGAATGTCACAGCAAGACTGAGCGACCGTGATGGGTTCAGTTCCGCGGGTCACAACAAGAATCGACCCAATAAGCCAATAGTCTATTGGACAAATGAAAGCAGCAAGTGTGGGATGCTCTGTCACAATCCACAAATACGAGAAACAATAAAGATAACACCTGTGCAGCGAAGCACGATTTCTTGCTTGGTGTTTTGTTCTGAGTGTGATATTTCTCAGGACACAAATGCAGCGCCAGAGAAAAGGAACAGAAATACCGTATACCACGACGGCAAAAAGACACCTTTTAACTATATGATGTGCCTTCTGCTCATTTGGTTTATTTCGAAGTTCTCCGTCTAACAAATGTTCAACTCAGCTCGAAAGGCCCCGCCGCGGTGACCAGTGGTTACGGCACTCGGCTGCTGGCTCGAAAGACGCGGGTTCGATCCCGGCCGTGGCGGCCGAATTTTGATGAAGGCGAAATTCTAGAGGCCCGTATACCGTGCGATGTCAGTGCACGTTAAAGAACGCCAGGTGGTCGAAATTTCCGGACTCCTTCACTACGGCGTCCCTAATAGGCTGAGTTGATTTGGGACGTCGAACCCCAATCACCAAACCAATAACCAATCAGCTCGAAAGTCAAAACTTAATTCCCACTCAAAAAGTAACTGTTGGCGCTCCTCTGTTTGTTTTCATTCTTTTTTAAACTAGAGTTCAACGCACTCCACGTCTCGGCGAAAAACAAGCACCCGGGAGAAATAAAAAAGTATACTTTCCTCTTGAACTTGACGAGCAAACGTTGACTGCACTGTAATAAAGCGTTCGCCTTTATATTGCTATGGCCTGTACAGTGTCAATCCCACTTTCAATACCAGGAAGCTTCCAGTGCGCGCGCCGCCAACACCGACTGTGGAGCCGCCTCGCCCACTACGCACGCCCAGCGCAACCGTTCACGCGGAGGCGGCTCTTCCTTTAAATCACGGCTGCACGAGCAAGCCGGGCGCGTCACGCATTCCCTACGCCACCGCTCGAAAGGGGAAAATGGGTTCAAAAGAAAGCGAGAGATAGAAAAGGGGAGAAAGCGATGGGAACAAGCGGCGCGGCGCCGCAATAGCATGAAAGGCGCGGGGCCGCGAACTCGCATTAGAACCGAGTATGCGTGACTCGTAAATAAAACCGATGCGCCGGAACGAATGGCAGCAGCAGCCGCACAAGCCGCCGCGCTGGAGGAGAAAGGGAGCTGCTGGAGAGGAGGATGTTTCGTCGTTCGGGAGTAGCGCGGTACGGAGCGGAGTCGCGAGCAAAAAAGTGCAATGTATACAGCACTCCTATGGGATCCAATAATAGCTTGTTTTGTAGACAAAGGCGTGGCTTTTCGCTAACGGTCCACTGGCTCTTAAACTTCTACGTAGCTAAACCACGTGTCAGTGTTAGAGGTAACCTCGCCTTTAATATAGTGAAACTAACTAAGGGCTGTTGAGAGTGGCGTCGCCTATCGGCTGTATTTTTTGTTCGCCGAAGTTCATTCTTACTTCAGGTATGAAATTTATTTTAAGTTCATAGGGGTTTAACTTCCCAAAGCGACTCAGGCTATGAGGGACGCCGTAGTGAAGGGCTCCAGAAATTTCGACCACCTGGGGTTCTTTAACGTGCACTGACATCGCACAGTACACGGGCCTCTAGAATTCCGCCTCCATAGAAATTCGGCCGCCGCAGCCTGGATGGAACCCGCGTCTTTCAGGTCAGCAGCCGTTCACCATAACCACTGAGCCAGCGCGGCGGCTGCTATGAAATCAAATGATAGCTAGGCGGATAGACAAAGGCGTGGTCTTTCGATAATGGTTCACTGGTTGTGAGGCTTCTAAGTAGCTAATCCAGGTGTCCGGGATAAAGGTAACCTAGCGTTTAATACGATGGCAGGCTTTTAACGTAGTTTAACCGAGTAGATGTGCGAAAGCATGTGTTTAACGTGGTATCGAAACGATTTAGCTTGCGGCTGCACAGCCACCAGAGCGGCGCATGCGTCAACCACAGCGTCTTCGGAGCACCGTAGTGGGCGGAGGCCCAAGAGGCGAACGCGTGGACCTGGTGGCACATGCTGAGTGAGACGAAAACGCCGTGCGAGCTCCCGGCATTATGTAATGCGCGCGCTAGTGACACATGGTCCCGTGGCGCCATCTACCAACACGGCCAGAAACCAGCTCAGCTCGCGAGGGTC
Organism: Amblyomma mixtum; assembly: GCF_055824585.1. Taxonomy (NCBI): domain Eukaryota; kingdom Metazoa; phylum Arthropoda; class Arachnida; order Ixodida; family Ixodidae; genus Amblyomma; species Amblyomma mixtum. Next base: position 149,150,517 of record NC_143015.1, read on the forward strand.
GCCCTCAAGGTCAAGCTTCACACAATTTTCTGGGCCTCGGTTGGACCGCGTTAACGAGTGCTATTCGCGCTGAAAATCTGGAGTGGCCTACCCTAGTGAAACGTAGCCTATCGGCTGTAGTGTTTTGTAAAGGTTATTCTTAGTTCAGGTATGAAATTTAAGTTGAAGTTTATGGGGGTTTTAACATCCCAAAGCGACTCAGGCTGTAAGGGACGCCGTAGTAGAGGGCTGCGGAAATTTCGACCACCTGTGTTTCATTAACGTGCTCTGAGATCGCATTGTACACAGGCCTCTAGAATTTCGCCTTCATCGAAATGCGACCGCCGCGGCGGGCATTTGGGTGAGAAACCGAGCGCCACAACCACTGAGCCACCGCGGTGGCCTTAAGTATGAAATCTCATCTCCGAATTTGAAGGCCATCTTTGAAAACAGGTAATTAGTATTTACTAGATAATTATCTTGGAGAACGAAAACATACAGCAGTCTATAGGCAACGTGACTCTCAACAGCCCTCAGTTCGTTTCACTGCGGCTAGGACACTCCGTTTGTTTTTGTTACCTGTTGCTGGAACTCATGGTATGCAAAATGTTTGCTCAACGCCTAAAGGGTGAGTTCTGCGTCGACTGGGGCTGCAGCTTTCCATTTAAAGAGAATTTCGTACCACTTCTGCAGACGGTTACACTGTTCAAGAGAACAATTTGCATAAAATAACGAATACTGCTATTACTTTTACGCTGCAGTGAAGATGCCTCAAATGGGTGCGCATCCAGAGCAAAATCATTAGAACAAATGTGCAAGCGGTTTTTATGCGAAGCATACTAAAATAGCCCAACCCAGCTCCTCGAGCGCGGCGGTGTCGTTACCATTGACCTTTCGTGACCTCCATGTCATACCACGTGATGCGTGACGTCACAGCAGATGAAAAACGGGGGCCCAACTCGCGCCGTCGCGCGAGGCGTCGTGACCAAGGATGACCACGTGGTGCGTGACGTCACAACAGATGAGAAACGGGGCCCCAGCCAATACCTACTAGAAGTCTTTCTAGGAGGTATTGCCCCAGCTCGCGCCGTCGCGCGAGGCGTCGCGACCAATGTGTTTCCTGCTTCTGCCGCTAGGTGCGCTGTAGTGAACACGTGATGCTGGACCGGCGGTATACAAGGGGGTGTGCCTGCCTCTGCTAGGCGTACACGGGATAGAGATGCCTCCTGGAGACAGGGCTGCTCGTTGGAATGAGAAGCAAAAGTTGCGGCGTGCTACAGAGACTGATGATGAGCGTGAAGAACGTCTAGCCAAACGGCGTGCTCGATATGCAACTCGGCGACAATATGCTTCGCATCTGACTAGGCTTAACCTAAGCTAAGCCTCAGCCATTTTTTTCCCTGATATTTACGGAGTGATCATTGTTGGCATGCTTATAAGCTGCTCCCTTTCTTATTTTAGGCTGCCTGTACATCGCTTCTTTGTTTTCCTGTGGCCCACGCCCGAAAGTACTAGGAAGGTACTATTAAATCCTGTAGAAAAGATTTTTGTCCTACAACGGACGGAATCTGATTACAATAATAACGATCATTACGATTACGGCGATAATGGTCAACGCAAGGTTAAATCGTGCGTTCATTACTAAGCATTTGCTTTAATTGCCTGCGCTGAGAAGATATTCCCCTATATCGGAGTTTCAACATAACCTCCGCAGCGTCTCAGTTGCATAAGTTGCGTTACGATGATAATCAGAAGGGGAATTCTCTGCAGCCTGATAAGTAGGCTGTTTTTTTCTTGCGTATGCCAATATAGCACCGTATATAGCACCAAGCACCTTGCGTAAGCAATATAGCACCAAGGTCAAAGAAACCCTTGTTGAATTTTTCTTCCGGCCATTCGAAGTTGATTAAGAATGGCATTGCGTTGAATGCATTAAATTCGGCTTTCACAAAGTCCTTTTTCCATCGGATGGACAAAGCGTTCGCTGATCAGGTGACCAGACTAAAAAACGCGGGGTTCCCGGCCTCTGTGCTGGCTTCGGTGTCGCACCGGATCCTTACGGTACAGAAACAGACTGCAAAGGGAACTAGGTCGCATAAAGAGAGCACAGAGGGAAGGAAAAAGCTCGCCTGCATCCCTTACATACATGGAGTGTCTCACAGCCTTAAAAAGGTGGCTCGCCGTTATGAGGTGGACTTGGTGTTTTCAGCCAAGAATAAGGTAGGGCGGATATGTGCCGCCATTGAGAGGTGTGACGCACCGCGGGAGAGAAGGAACGCGTGTGGGGTGAAGCACTCCAACCCGTTTGTGGACTGTGCTTGCGGTGTGGTCTATTCCATTCCCCTAACATGCGGTCGACACTACACGGGGCAGACTGGACGCTGTCTGAATGTACGCCTCCAGGAGCACGCCAGGTCCCTTGACGGGAGTTCGGGGACGCACCTGGCTAAGTATGTAAAAAGCCACAAGTGTGCACCATTGTTCAAGGAAACGCGCGTTCTCTGGAAGCATAAAGATAAGACTTCCCGGGAGATTATGGAGGCCTTCCGCATAAGGAAGTCGGCAGATGTATGCGTGAGTTTGCCATCCTTGCTACTGCTTGACGCCGAGGTTGATTATCTTCAAAGAACACTAAACCATGATAACAGGTAGATTCGCTGTGATTTAACGTGTGTTCTTGCCTGTAACCTTTGTAACCGTGTTATGACTGTGCATCTAACCATAGGTTTCGTCTATATATTTTTTGTGCTTTTAATAAACTTTGTCAGTTGTTAGTGAGCACTTGTGTTGTTGTCACTATGTCTCTGTCCCTGTCCCTGTGGTGCCACACCAGTATGAATTCGTACCAACTCGCCCAATTTTCAACCCTTTTTAGCACCGTAGTTAGGCAAGAGCAGATGTGCAGATTTGTTGCTATAAATGGAGCTTAGTAAGTGAGGCAAGTATGAATGCAGGTGAAATCTTCGAATTTTATTGTTTTTCAATAAGATGCATACTTTAATGGTCAACAACTGAGCCCACCTATAATAGTAGCACTGAGCAAACCTCTGTTGTTACCCCAACCAGCATTTCTCAAATGTCTTGCGGGTGCCGAACAGAAGTCAAATGCTAGGCGTGGCCTCTTGCTTGCACTGGGTCAGTGTTTCGCGCTCAAGTAAGTGCAGTGCATCACAGTACACCGAAGTTTGGTTTCCTTCCTTCCTTCCTTCCTTCCTTCCTTCCTTCCTTCCTTCCTTCCTTCCTTCCTTCCTTCCTTCCTTCCTGCCTTCCTTCCTTCCTTCCTTCCTTCCTTCCTTCCTTCCTTCCTTCCTTCCTTTCTGTTTTCCTTTCTTCTAATTCCTTACCAGCTTAATTTTTTTGCTTTGTTACTTTATTTTTCCTTCTCTTCTTTTTTTTTTCAAGCCACTGTAACTCATTAGTTGTGGAGCTTGTCTGAGCCATTATTCAAATATAATTTAATCTTTCTTTCTTTCTTTCCACCTTTCTTCTCTCTCTTTATGTTTTCCTTTCCTTCCTTCATCTTCCTTTTTCTACTTCATTATTCATTTTTCTCACATTTTTCTTCTTCGTATCAGGTGGCGACAAGTGGAAATGAGGCTACATCCGCTCCGTTCGGCTAGTCTACGCTGAGCACCATCCTCGGGACCAGTTTCTTCTATGGGCCGCCGCCGTGCGCGCCACCGTGGGAAGCGACTGGCGGCCGAGACCACGAAGGGGCTGGAAGTAAGGAGGGCTTCCTTTCGTTGCCCTGCCAGGAATGCCGTAATTAGCTAATTAATAAAGTGCTCCCCAGACGAGGGGAAAGACAAGAGGGTAGAGAAGGGGGGAATAGGGGATGAAGGGAGGAGAGGGAGAGGAGTGCCAGCGTACGCGACGGCACGACGAACCTACGAAAGGGAAAGAATCTGGCAGCGTGGTTCTTCCAGGCAAGAACAGGACGCACGAACCAGACACCCAGCGCCGATAGCGCGAGCCGGATATGGAGCAAGCGCATTCGATCCGTGATTACAGCAGAGACAAGAGGAGAACAACACGGCCAGATTAAGCAACTGAGAGCGCGGAATCACGGCGGTTATCTCTTGAGATCTGCTCTTCGCCATGTCACGAGTGTGCTGCGCAAGTTCGCCGAAACAAGGACGGAAGCTGACTCTGACCAGACTGTAACTGTTTCGTTTGTGTGCAAAGTATACAAAGCATCTGCTTCGGATTAGAGCGTTGCCCTCACGAGGCGTTTTTGTAGAGCTAGCGATTAATGCGTCGTAGGCTCCAATATAAGCGCGCATTGGTCGGCGCCTCATTCGCTCTGCATGCTATCGAACGTATTCGTAGTAATGGTTATTGACGCTGTCATAGCTAAGCCTGGTTGGATGTCTGTGTCCTGCTATCCGACTGAAACTGACCAGACTGCGTTGCTTCTTTGCACGCAGCAAAACTGCGGCTTCAGTGTATCCCGTCGATAACAGCAAATCGGGTTCTCCTCTTATATGGCCGGCAGTAGTTTTTGGATCTGAAGTAACACAGACTGCAAGTATGCGGACGCTGGTTAGGTCACCTACCGTTCCTTTTGCAATAATTACAGCCCGCTGCCACGTATGTGCGAGTGAATACGCCATGGTCAAGAGAATAAAAGTAATACTGCACTACGAAAGGAAAGGGGTTGGGGAGGGAGGTCAGGTCCCCATTCAATTTGTTTGGCCTGTCATGTTTAACGCAGGTAGTTTGGGTTGGCGCCGCAGTGCGTTAATAAAGCGTCACGTGACCCTAACGTCATCTGCAGTACCTACCAGAAGCAGAGACACTTTGATCATAAAAGCTATGAAATTTTTTCCGAAACCCCACCCGTGAATACCCGTGGCCTTCTTGCGGATGTATGAATGGATGGATGCTAGCAGCATCCCCTTTGAAGCGGGTGGCAGCGGGTTCCCAGAGGCTTAATATTTTTCTTCTGTATATTAATTTAACCGTAGTTTGAAACTTCAAAAGCACCAACCAGAAATTCCCTCTTTTTAAATACAAGAACCCTTAACCTTTACAATGTACCAACCTTCGAACCTGAACGTCCGTTTTTAGGTCACTGTCCAACTTTTGGGCCACAGTGGGGTTAGCAGATAGTGGTGCCACATAGGAGCGGCATATGAAAACAGTCGCCACTAGACATCGTTCACTTCAGGGCCTCATTTCATGACTTCAGAAAAATGGGGGGGGGGGGGGGGGGGGGTCATAGCTTTACAGGCGACGGTCAAAATTGCAATACTCGAGTGTTTCCGCTTTTCGCTTCAGTCCGAAGGCAGCCGAAAATAACGGGATATAAACCGCGGCCTTAGGAACAGCGGCCCAAAGCTATCTCCAGCCGGTGAGCTGTAACGTTCCACCGGATGTCGGAAGTGGCGTCGTTATCTGCAGCCAAACCATGTCCACTGCAGAGCCAAGGCCTCTCCTAAACCTCTACAATTTAATTTTAGTGCTCATAAATTTTAATCATGACGTAGATACGAATATGTAGATATTTTTAATAATGTGTACAGGTTAAAAGTGGAGACAGTATTCTATCAGCTTCCTCGCGCACTGTTATCTCACAAAATCGCGCCTGCTCTTTCAGTTTGGTCGCAATCAGTGGATGCAGCGTACGTAATGATTGCAAGGCCACTATGATACCGTATTTTCTACAGGTTTTCTTCGGTTCTTACCATCCACCCATCTGAGTACATGTTCCGAGTCACAGCGAAGCCATTGGGCAATAACGCAGGGCTAAAATAATTACAGCGAAAAGTTCAAGTAAATAAATATATTTCAACGGATATTGTGAATGAAGATGAGGTGAACGAAGTGTCTCGGTGGTGCGCGTGTTCTCGGCTTGGGTGCCATGTGCCGTGGGCTCTGTGCTCCCGGTCTGTGCGCTGTGCCCGGGTCGTTCTTGCGTCGTCTTCGCTTTGGGCCTCTTCCATTGGTAGCAAATCACCGTACACGCACACCGTAATAACTCCTGCCATTGCAGGGACATCCATGCAGGGAACTCTTCACGCTTCTGTTAGCTGTGTATGCTGAGCATTGGTTGTTAAGAAATAGGAAGTCATATTTGCATAGCAATATGGACTTAACGAAAGCTACGGACGGTTCCTTCTGGGTCCCTACCTGTGCGAATCGTATGAACTTTGGACACTTTGTGTTTCGGACACTTGCGTTGCTTGTGAGTGTATGTATGTGTGTTGCATCGGGCGACATCGGTCGCCGTAGTGTTTCTTCTGTTTTGTAGAGGGACGGCTGTCCCTTGTATGCTCCAGGGTCCAAATAAACTTCTCTTCACACATGGAGCTTCGGTTTTCAGGGGCAACTGACGATTATAATTAGATAAAACGGTACCGAAAATTCAGTGGTCATGTCCCACGTGCCTTCTTTCTGCCTCTGCAGCAGCGCCATGTGTTCGCGAAAAGACCATAGTGCAAGCCGCGTTCACTTCCAATCCAACACATTTCCCTCTCCCTTTTGCCACGCGCCGTTCACAAAGCTGTAATGCTACGTCTGTGAACCGTAAAACACGTAAATTAAACAATACAAAAAATACACAATTCCTGCTCTAACCAGGGGCGCCAATGCAATAAATATTCAGGAGGTCCCTTGCATTCCTTTGAGATTACCTTTGCCTCACTGCTTCTAGCGCAGGAACGCCGTCACATTTTCTTCTTTACAGCTGCCGCATATTTTCATTTCGTTTTGTTCTTGTGAGTCGAGGCTAGTCATTAACCGTTAACTAATATTACGCAAGCCCCGTTTCAAGGAGCCCGCTCAGAGTTAACATCAAAAAAAAAAAAATTCTTTACTAGATGCGGAGCCCTGTTCGGGACTTTCGGGTCTTTATCACCGAACCCATTTTGACGCTATTTCCGGTACCACGCTTTCGGGTCATTAGGTAGTTAGCGAGAGTTTCACAACGTTCCCTGCGAACACCCGTTTCTCCTGTGCTCCACTGTTCCGTGTCAGCACGCGCTCGAATCAGCACGCGAACGTCACGCCCCAATGAGCGGTCGCCGTTCACGCCTGCATCCTGGTTTGAACGAAGGCGAATCCACCCCAGAATTCGAGGTGCTCGATGTAGCACGAAAGAGCAGGGAAGGTTGATGCATCCTTTGCCGTGAAGAGAAAAATAGGTAGGCGGTAGAGAGGAAGCGATTTTAGTGAGGAAGATACGAGGGTTTGGGTGGCATTACGGTGGGGAGGTTTCGTGTGACGGCGTTGTTTTTCATTTCTGTCAAACTTTACGTGGCACCACCGTGTTGCCCTTCCCTTTGACGTCGCTGCGCCCTGAGTGTTCACGGACAAAGTAATCACAGCCGCCGATGTTAGTTTTTGGCAACAACTGTGGACTTTTGGAAGTTCGCAGACTCGTCCAAGAGAGTTTTGAGTGGGGGATTGGCGTGAACACTCGACAACCAATTCTTTTCTGCGTTTACTTCCTTGATTATCTAGACGCAGTTAATGGTTCGTTCGGTGCAGGAATGTTGTCTAAAAGAATCGGTAGGAGCTCCTTGTACTTGCTTTCGCATCAGTTCTTGAACAAACTATAGGAATGCAAGAGTTGCTTTCTTTTGGAAAAGAAAATTACTTCAATTTTTCTTTTTGTTTTTCGGGCGTCGGTGTTCGCTTTGTTCATGATGTCTCTTTTCTGAAATGGATAAGTTTACTAAGCGTTTTCTTCACTGAAAAAAAAAACATAGCATTTGAGGTCTCGTTTATTGCATGATACGAGAACTTGCATGATATGAATGCCATGATACGAATGCATTCATGATACGAATGCATGATACGAATGGAGCAGAAACGTGGAGGCTAACAAAGAGGGTTCAGCTTCAGTCAAGGACAACGCAGCGAGCTATGAAAAGAAAAATGATAGGTGTAACGTTAAGAGATCGGAAGCGGGCGTGGTGGGTGAGAGAACAAACGCGGGTTAATGACATCCTAGTCGAAATCAAGAGGAAAAAATGGACTTGGGCAGGGCATGTAATGAGAAGGCAAGATAACCGGTGGTCGTTAAAGGTAGCGGAGTGGATTCCAAGAGAAGGCAGACGTGGCAGGGGGTGGCAGAAAGTAGGGTGGGCGGATGAGATTAAGAAATTTGCGGGAATACGGTGGTCACAACTGGCGAAGTATAGAGACATGGAGAGGCCTTTGCCCTGCAATGGGAGTAGTAAGGCTCATGATGATGATGATGACGACGACGAGAACTTTGATAAGGCAGGCTGAAGGATATGTTTGTGCAGAAAGTGCAGAAAAATTGATGGCATCCCAAACAGTCTACTCTGGGAGTAGGCGGGGCGCCGGATTTTTCGTGCAGTGCCTTAGAGGATGTATCTCACTGTTGTAGCTGATGTAGTTGGTGTTTCATATCCTTCTTCGGTCACCTAGCTCCTTATTTTTGACTAAGCGCCTTGAGTATTGGTGTGTTATTTCATGCAGGGCGCGTTTCTTGAACTTCTTTCATCAAAGTAAAAAAGCCACGTGGCTTTTCCAAAGAAAAATTACTTGCTCAAGGAAGAGGAGCTTGTCACCGTCCCCTTCCTCTTTTAAGTCCACCCATCGTTAAAGTGCAGAGTAGACTCGGTTCAGGTGGTGAATGCCGTTTCTAAGTAGCGAGAGATATCGCACACGATACCTATGCCGGGCAAATTACCTTCGGAAGCGAAATGATTTATAAAAAATGTGGTGGAATTAAACTATCCGAGCAGACAATGCTGGGTCCCGAAGACCAGAAGAGTTCACCACCCTGTCCTATTTGCATTGCCGTTAAGTAGAATCATTCAGTTAGAATTCCGGAACTTGTGTATTATTATCTGTGCTTGGTTACGGGAAAAAAACTCTCAGCACGCGGACAAGAGCAGGCTTCTTCCAACACTAATCCAGAACGCCAGAAAAGGCGGATTTATAGCTATTCCATCTGGGAAGAAACAATCTAATCATAACGCACATTTACCATAAACTCGGGAGAGAGAGAAAGAAATTTTAATGAGAGGAAAAGGTGGAGAGGTCGGCCCGTGGTAACATGGCCCTGGTCTGCTACTCCACACTGGGGAAAGGGAAGGGGAGGAAAGGGAAAGTGCGAATGAAGGTTGATGATGGCATAATACAGTGAGTTTCATGGGTGATGTCCACACACACACACACACACACACACACACACACACACACACACACACACACACACACACACACACACACACACACACACACACACACACACACACACACTCCCTGGCACTCACATGGCGGTGAGTAGGCGCACGTGAAGCTCCTGTCTTGAACACACACACCGACACATGTCACTGACACATACTGGAGTAGGGGCTGCATTAAAATCAAATGTAAACCATGTAAACTGCGTAGGAAGCATAAGAGGGTTCTCACGCAGCTTCCACCCTCTTCGTTCGATGACGTTCTACGTCACACCTGCGGTAACTCAGGACGTTCCACGTCCGCCGCTTGTGAACGTGGGTGGCGCTGATGAACACTCTCAAGGTTAGGTTATTTGTAAACATAAATACCCCCGAAAGCAGAAGAATTGACAGCCGTCGCCGTAGCACAGAGGTAGAGCACCGGATGCGTAATTCGGAGGTCGTGGGTTCGGATCCCACCGGCGGCATGTGGTTGTTTTTTCTTCTGCTTTTCTAATCAATTAGCATTAAGCGATAACATATTAAGTAATATTCTAAATTGATCAACACCACAAATTAAATAAATAAATTTTAAAAAATCCCCTGTGCACCTTGGTTTCTGTGGCTGTTGGCTTCTGTCATATATAGTGCACAGGCGGATACAGACGGGTATCCAGGCCTGTTTCACACAAAAACGTGAGCACGGCCTTTGTCACACACCACGAATCAGAACGCTTCGCCCTGGCGCCTAGAAGAGTTTCTTCAGAGAGAGGGTGAGAGTCCAGTTGTCTCACGGTCACTTCCATTGTTTTCTACCATAAACTAAAATTTCAAAAGGGAACCAAGCGAGCATAACAGGTAAGCGAAAAGAAATAAGAGCCTCTGGAACCGTTTCGGCACAGCACGGGAGTCGCGTGCAGGAACCTAAGTCGGCGCCATGGAGGAAGCAGACTGGGAGCAAAAGCGAACTGTGATACATTTCCTCCGGTCATTTCGCCCCGGCATTCCGCCACGAAAACGAAAGGCACGTCGCGTGCCATTTGCGCGTTACGCGAGCCCGGCGTCACGCCACTGCGTCATCAGGGGAACTGCATCCTGGCTCGTACGCACTTCTTGAACAGCCGTGGGCATGCAAGCACACATTGTATCGAATGGGAGCCATGTACGCGAATCAAAACTATTGCCGCCTCACACAGTTGCCTCCAGCTGTGGCGCATGAGCATGACATCCAGCAGCTTGTAAAATCATAAGCGGGCTTGCATCCCTTATACAGAGAATCAGGGATAGAGTGTTGAGCCATGGGAACGCCGTGATCGCTTAATTAGTGTTGCCTCTGGGAAGCGCTAGAACTAAAGCTGAGTGACTCTAATGACGCTGCTGCTGAGTCAGTCACTATACATCGCCCTTTCCTCAGTAAAAGCTTGCCGCTCTCCGCGTAGTTGCAGTTCATGACAACCCGGCCGCACTTTTATTACTGGAGCAGGCTAAACGGGAAGTTCTAGTGCAGAGGGCCCGAGACATGACCAGAATGAGTTGCCGCTCGGAAGAATAACCATCGAGCAGATTCAGCAGACTTATGAAACATCGTATTACGGCAAGTACCCTTTTAATCCCGGAATGCAATTAATATGTGCATTTCTACCTCTCTTTGTTCACGAATTTTTGTCCCTCCGTCCGTCCGTCCACTCACACCACGAGGAAACACGAAAAACAACTGCGCCACAATCCCTGCCGTGTGCAGACAGAATAGAGTTGAAAGAAACTGATGTGAAAGAAAATACTGAAAGAATAAGCCCATCGCAGCGACTGCTGCAGCAACTAATACCACCTCAAGAAGTTCTTTGATTTGGGCTAGTTGGTTCATATCTTGAAAGTAGTGCGGACAGCGCGAAAACAACAAAGACAAAGGAGACACGAATACACCCCGTCCTGATGTATTCGTGTCTCCTTTGTCTTTGTTGTTTTCGCGCCGTCCGCACTACTTTCAAGATAATACCACCTCCCTTTCAAATCGTACGCAGGTCGGAGAAACTTATGCATAGAACACTTGCTCGCTTAATAGTTAGCTTGCAATTACTGCGTTGTTAGCAACAACAGCGTTGCTGAAAAAATGGCTTCAAGTGGCATTAAGTGTAGCTTTTAGTCGGATATTTCGTAAATGGTCTGTATCTTCCACGTTCCTGTATATAAACGCGAGTAATAAACAACTTTATTAGGGGAAAAACGGCTGCGATGGTTGAGCGGTTTAAGCCATTGGAAAACGAAGCTTCTCTATATTTTTTTTTCCGGTGGTAGTATGTTTAAATTGTTTTGCACTGGATATACGATCCCGACGAAAAAGTTCGGAAGTTTTCGTATAAGTTCACCTTGATGTTTGGCCTCCGCTTGGGTTTGATATGCCGTTCAGGTTCGCCTCAGTTTCCGTACGATGTTCGCTTCGACTTGTCAAGAATGAGGGCTAAAATCATATCATACTTCATTAGCATCTATGAAATATATCTTCTCTGGCCCGCTGGCATCAGCAGTTTGGCTAACACTGGCGGGAAGATATGTGACAGAAGCGAGAGGTCAGACAAAAGTGGAGACATCGGTGCACAGTTAGAACACACGGACAGGTGCAGAAATGTGGCGTACGCCAGTCTGTTCTTTCATTTATTCATTATGACCCCGAGGTGCAAATCGCACTGCAGAGGGGAGCGTGAGTATTGTTACTTGGCTGGGTGACAGCACGAACGCGAGTGGCAGACGAAAGAGTGACGTTGCATGGCGTCGACGAGAAACCGAGCGCCGGTCGCTGTCGGCCGAAATTTGGAGACATGGTGAGTAAATCACCCATAATCGTACCGAACATCGTACAAATAGGCGCACGTGATCATGATTTTTCCAGAGCGTGGTGGTCGCCACTCGCGTTACCAACGAAAGCGATGAGACAGTGATAAACAAAGAACGTGCACAAGGCACAAACATGAAATAAAACAAATCTTCGAGGCATTACTCCTGTGTTAAATAAGCGTCACTCCAATGCTTAAAACTAAGTGCGAGCCAAAAGCTACCACAGCAGAAAACATGGAAGACGCTTAAGTTCCGCCTTAAGAGTAAAACACGATAGCTCCTGCTCTTTATACCATCTACATGACACCATTACTCCGCACTTTTCCTAGGCGCCCCCGTCCGCAATGGAAGCTTTTGTTTCGGCTTCTTCAGGAACAAACATGGAGGAAAAAAAAAACTAGGAGAGAGTGCGCTCAGCCTCTGCAAGCCATCCTCCTCTGACGCCGCTGCCGAGGGCCCTTTTGCGCACTGACTCTTGGGAAATAGGCCCTCTTCCACAGTTACTAGACTGCCAACCAGCGGTGCTTTTTATTGAACGTCCGTGCTCCGATGTAGCGCAGAAGCGCAGCGCCTGTGTTGCAGCTTCGGCGGAATGCGTACCGAGCTCGAGGTTGTCTGAAGGCTCCGCGTCTCAACACTTCTGTTGATTACACTCGAGTTTTTGGGAGCACTGTAGAAAAGTGGAGGTAAACTTTTCATCAAAGGGTGCGGCCGCGACCTCGTCACTGTTCAACTGTGTTTCATATAGAGAATAGAGAGAAATTCCTCTCGTCGTTATACACAAATACGGAGCGTTTATTTCAGCGCATGCTATAAGCGCAGAACTCGAGAGTAGACAAAGAAAACGAGCCTCTAAAAAAGGGTGCAGTGGCTTCCAGAGCGCTCACGGCGGACGGCGGACGCTCACGGCGCTGCGCAAGATACTATTTCTCGCGCAGGCGGACTTCGGCCCGCTCATGGGCCCGCCGTTCTCCGCTAATCTCGAGGCACAAGTCGCGCCGAATACGCTCGCGCTCCAACGTGAAATGCGGCAGTGAAGTATTTCTCTCTCTCGCTGTCGAGAGAGAGTGCCGGCGGCTTTACGTCTGCCCCTGCGCGGGGTCTCCCGGCCACTGCGCACAATCACTTACAAAAAGAAGTAAACTGTATGTACTACGTAGCCGCGCGCACGTAGCGTCTTGTCTCGGACTAATCGCGCGCTCGGCACACTGCACTAGCGGCCGGGGTGGGGCGCCCGGCCGCGTATACCGTCCGAGGTAGCACCAACGGAGCGTTCGTGTCACGCGTGCACTACCTGGCAAAGAGCAAGCGGGAAGTCAAGTCCGCCTGCTTGATGAACGCACAGAGGCTCACCATTGTTCTGTCACGGATGCGCGCACTGCCGCGCGCCCACAGGAGCGCTTCGAGACCGTCCGGGGTGATACCCAGCGTCCTGTAGGCCGCGAGCATCTCGCGACGCGGCACTGCAGAAGCGGCACAGCGAAGGAGCATGTGCTCCAATATCTCCACTGCGCCGCAGTCAGCGCACGCGTCGCTCAGGGATGGTGGCCGCTGCGGCGAGCGAGCAGTTTGTGCTCACCACGGAGCCGTCAGTGAACACAAGCAGATGGTCGCGCAGTTGCTCGTAGAACGAGAGAGCGAAACCGGAACCGAAATCCGGCTAAGAACTACCGCTGCCTTGTCACGTGAGGGCCTATTTCCCATGATGCTTTCCACTATATTTTTTATGACTAGGCTTCAAGATTGTGACGTCATGCTACCTCCTAGTTTTTTTTCTTCATCCATGGGAACAAACGATTACGTCTAGGGTGCCTCGATGCCAGCGCCGCCGTTCAGGGTGGTGCCCATGGAGGAAGAAAAACTAGGAGGGAGCATGACGTCACAGTCTTGAATCCTAGTCATAAAAAATATAATGGAAAGAATCATGGGAAATAGGCCCTCACGTGACAAGGCAGTGGTAGTTCTTAGCCGGATTTCGGTTTCGGTTTCGCTCTCTCGCTGTACGAGCAAATGCGCGACCATCTGCTTGTGTTCACTGACGGCTCCGTGGTGAGCGCAAACTGCTCGCTCGCCGCAGCGGCCACCGTCCCCGAGCGACGCGTGCGCTGACTGCGGCGCAGTGGAGATATTGGAGCACATGCTCCTTCGCTGTGCCGCTTCTGCAGTGCCGCGTCGCGAGATTCTCGCGGCCTGCAGGGCGCTGTGAAACATCCCGGACAATCTCGAAGAACTCCTGTGGCCGCGCGGCAGTGCGTGCACCCGTGACAGAATAATGGTGAGCCTCTGTGCGTTCATCGAGCAGGCGGGCTTGACTTCCCGCTCGCTCTTCGCCAGGTAGTGCACGCGTGACACGAACGCTCCGTGGGTGCTACCCCGGCCGCTAGTGCAGTGTGCCGCGCGCGCGATTAGTCCGAGACAGGACGCTACGTGCGCGCGGCTATGTACATACAGTTTGCTTTTTGTAAGTGATTGTGCGCAGTGGCCGGGAGACCCCGCGCAGGGGCAGACGTAAAGCCGCCGGCACTCTCTCTCGACAGCGAGAGAGAGAAATACTTCACTGCTGCATTTCACGTCGGAACCGCGTATGTGCGCTAGCGTATTCGGCGCGACTTGTGCCTTGAGAATAGCGGAGAACGGCGGGCCCATGGGCGGGCCGAAGTCCGCCTGCCCGAAAAATAGAATCTTGCGCAGCGCGCCGGAGCGCTCGTTCAACACGTCCGTCCGCCGTGAGCGCTCTGGAAGCCGCTGCGCCCTTTTTTAGAGGCTCGTTTCTTCGCCTACTCTCGAGTTCTCCGCTTATAGCATGCGCTGAAATAAACGCTCCGTGTGTGTGTATAACGACGAAAGGAATTCCTCTCCATTCTCTTCATGAACCACAGTTGAACAGTGACGAGGTCGCGGCCGCGCCCTTTGATGAAAAGTTTACCTGCAGTTTTCTACAGTGCACCCAAAAACTCGAGTGTAATCAACAGAAGTGTTGAGACGCGGAGCCTTCAGATAACCTCGCGAGCTCGGTACGCATTCTGCCAAAGCTGCAACACAGGCGCTGCGCTTCTGCGCTACATCGGAGCACGGACGTTCACTAAAAAACACCGCTGGTTGGCAGTCTAGTAACTGTGGAGGAGGGCCTATTTCCCAAGAGCAAGTGCGCAAAAGGGCCCTCGGCAGCGGCGTCAGAGGAGGATGGCTTGCAGAGGCTGAGCGCACTCTCTCCTAGTTTTTTTTCCTCCATGGTGGTGCCATCCTTTGACCGCTCCAACGCCGCCTCTCTCTCGCTGCGGCGCCATTTTGAATCACAGCGGTCGGTCGGGCTGCTCTCAGCTGCATGGTGCAAGCAGCTGAGCTTCCGTTTTTCGAGGCCCAGTGGCTGCGGACGATCGCTGGCGGCTTTATTTGTTTGACAGTGCTCTACCGCATGACTGAGGAGCTTGCCAAGTCCACCGAGGCAGCATGGCGGGTCGTTGTGTGCCAATGTGCGCCGGGTCAATGCGTAAACGCCTACGCTGTTTTCGCTTCCCTCGAGACTCTGAGCGAAGGAAAAAATAGGAAGCTCAAGTAAAGCGGGATCAGCCCTAGAGTACATTGCTTTAAATGTTACACCTCACTGTGCTTTTTTACCACTCTGTCTCGTTCTGCTATTTCGTGGTTTGCATCTTTTTTTTTTTCATACTTCGTTTTCATGTTTGCGGCGAAGGTTACACCACAATGTGCACAACAACATTTTTCCACTAAGTCTTGTTGACTTATTTCGTGGTTTTAACCTTTTTTCATGCTTTGCTTTTATGTTTTCCTTTAAGGTTACACCTCACGGTACATGCCCCACTTTTCTGTCCCAATGTCTTGCTTACTTATATTGTAGTTCGTGTTTTTTTTTATGAGCTGCAATTACAGTTGGCATTAAATGAATAATTTGCATTGTCTTTTGTTTTGTTCTCTGTACCCTCTGTAAGAGGGTAGGCTGAAAAGCTATGTTACATATTTGTCTTCATCAGTAATAAAGATCAACTTTTAGGTAGGAGGAGGAAGAACATTTATTTCCGCCGAATATGGCGCGGCAGCCACCTCCGGGTCCGCACGCAGGCGTCCGGGGAGGCAGTCTGTCGCACCGCCTAACAGCCTAACCCATCAGCACACAATTTTGTAGACAGAATAGGAAATACACGGATAGCCAACGTTAAAAACCGCGTTTTTTTTAACAAAACCCTCTATGGTCGATTTTTTTCGCAAAGCGTGACTTTTCAATGTAGATTAATTCTATTTCTAATTTAAAATTTTCAGAATTACTGCAGTTTTTTAATGACTAAAATCCGCCATTTTTTTAGCAGGTTTACATGCATGGTTTATTAATGAATACCGATTGACTTGAATAAAATAAATATGAAAAATATGGGTAGAATTGTGTTTCACAAACTGAGGAATCGCAGGAGAGCAACTGGTGCGTATGTCCATGGCGCAAGCGAAGTGTGCATGCGAGCGCACGCAAGAACATTCGGTGGTTGTGCACCCCTCATAAAAATGAAACGAGTGAGAAACTTCCAGTAATCCTTTATGCTATCGCCAACGAGGGGCGATTCGTTTTCTTTGGCCTCGAGAAAGAAAACGCAGGAGCAGTGGCAACGTCGGTATACGATGGCATCATTTGTATATACCAGCGCCCGCCCCATAAGCAGATGGAATTGCGCCCTTTGAGCAATAAACGGGCGAGCAACTCGCAGTTACTCTTTGAAAGATTAGAAGGCAGACAGACACCAGTTTTTGCGAGCAGCAGAAACGGAAACAGCCTGCGCGACGATAGCGAAACCAGCCGCAGCGCTCGGGCGGCTGACGACACGCGGGCGTTGACAGAACGTGGGAATTAAAATCCAAAATATCGTGGAAAAAACAGAGGCAGCAATTTCTTCTATCCGCATGGAGCAGCAGCACCTGCCCGGCAACAGATCTTTAAAATATTTGGTTTTTCAAACCAACAGACGGAACAGTAAATGTTCAACCTCGATCAGCTGGGGCTGTAAAATTAAGTCATGCAATTACGTCTTCGACCCTCGGATGTTAAAATGTCTATTATGAGTGAAAAGATACGCAGTGCGAAGTTGATGAAAAAGACTGTTCTAGTCAAAACCACCCTCACGCCCGCCGAGAGTAAGAGTGGCGCCGTTACACATGCTAGCGCAGCTGATGCCGTGTGATTCAATATGGCGGCACCCACGATGTTGTCTCCACCCTGAACGGCGGCGCTAGCACCTAGGCACCCTAATTACGTCACACTCACAGCGCTCCTGGTGGCCACCGCGAGAAGCGGAATGCTTCCGTTCTTTCAAGCTGCACAGGGCCTCCGCGGCTGGTGCATCCGGGATTTTTCAAGCCCTAACGACGCGACCGAGCCGCGGCAGCGCGGCGACGCCGACGACGGCGGCGACTGCGCCAGCTTTTCCGCCTCACGAGCTCCTTAACGCTCTCACTTTAATAACTATAAAATAAGCAACAACGCGAGCAAATATTCGGGCAAAGCTTACCTAATGAAGAATGCTGATAATGCCTCCTGAAAATGCTGGCGCTGTGCAGTGACAACAATGGGTTCCAGAAGGTGGTTTCATTCTTGCGATGAGCATGGAGCAAAACTGAAAGCAAGGTTTTGTGCGACATGAGATTATACCTACGCTAAGACAGAGATCGATGCAATATCCGTAGTAATGAGAATTCCTAATCACCTTATTTCGAATGCCATAGTTAGAGGTGATTAGGCTACTCAAGTTTTTTCTTCATGTTTTGAATAAATATTCAGCTTTGTTTCAGTTTCAGTTTATTCACTTTGAATGAAGGTTATACAAACAGGGTGATAAAAGCATCTGGGCCCTTAGCAAGCTGCTAGTTCGTGCCCATGCAATAAGTGTACAAAACAGCGTACCCAGGCGTCAACATAAGAGAAAAAAAAATGTACATTTTATATGAATAGAAGATGTTACACAAAACTACAATCAACTGAAGCAAGCATATGCAACCAATGAATGAAAGAAAAGACAGCAGAGGACGTTCGTTACAAGCATTGAATAATACATCAATACAGATTAAGAGTATTAGCTCATTCTATACAAACCAAGTAATACACTTTTTAGTGGACTACATTTCTGCTAAAGATTGAAAGTTATTTCTATAGATAATGTCCTTTACCAAGCGAGAGAAATTTTGACTTCTTTTAACCATTACTGGAAGAGCGTTCCAGATTTTTGTACCAGTATATGTTAATAATCGCCTGCTGTATGTGTTGTAAACGGCGGGTAAGTTAAAATTATAATTATCCTCACTTCGTGTGTGCCTTTTTGGGGGTATAAAGATGGTGGAGGGAAATAGGTTATTGCTTGACAGAATTTTATGCACAGCACAAGCTGTTTTGTAATCCCGTGTGACTGTGAATGGTATAATCTGTAGTTCGGGAAATAGTGCTGCAGTGTGTTCTCTGTAAGATGAAAAGGTTAGAATGCGCAGAGCACGTTTCTGCAGAATGATGAGTGGTTCTAGATATGAAGGATAGGTATAGCCCCATGGGTCAACGCAGTATGTGAGATGAAAGTGAAAAATTGCGAAGTATATTGCTCTGAGCTAGCGTTTTAAGGGGAAAGTATTGTCGGGCTTGAAAAAGTACAAAACATGCATGGCTTAGTTTCTTGCAGACGTAACTGATGTGCTCCTTAAAATGCAATGACGAGTCCAGCGTGACACCTAGGTATCGGCATGATTCGACTTGATCAATATCTTTCTGACCAATCCTAAAGTTAATAGAACCTTTGTTTTTGCTGCCTGAAGATGTGAAAATTGCGTAATTTGTTTTTGTGCAGTTCATCGTTAATTTATTGGCAGTAAACCATTCAGCTATATTATTTAATTCTTTATTAGCAATTTCTTCTAGTCTATTTATAACTTTACCGGAAATGAGTACAGCTGTATCATCGGCGTATATTACGGCATCACCATCTTTTAAGCAGTTGGGAAAATCAATTATGTATAAGGAAAACATAATTGGCCCTAATACCGATCCTTGTGGTACCCCATGTGAGACTGGCAAAAAGTCGGACGTGTCTGTTTCTATGTTGTACTCTTTGCTGTCGGTTTGTGAGATAGCTTCGAAAGAAGTTTAACGCTACGTCGCGGAACCCATAGCAAGCTAATTTCATCAATAATAATTCTTGTCTCCTGAGCAGGAACACATTCTCTTCCTCACTAATTGGTGCATATCTTGCGATCGCTCGTTGATACTTAAAAGTGATTCGGGATCCATAAAACTACAAAGGCAACAATTCATTTGACTATAAGGCCGTGACATGGCGCCAATTCAAAACTGCGCCAAGAACAGCAGAGCACAATTAAACCTGCCACTCCGCCGTCATCAAGAATGCGGGCGTGGTTACAAGGGCAATCTTTTCGTGCAGGCCGCAATTCCACGATAAGAGACGGCAGCCGTGTAATTGGAATTTCTCGTTGAGATATGTTGTTCTGTAATGAATGCTCGGACGGAAACGGATTACAAGAAACTGCAAATATACTTGACTAGCAATGATGTTTGCGTTGTGTTTAATAAAGAAGAGGATAACAGAAAATCCAGAATAGAGAGAACTGATGTTATTAGGAGCACTAAGCACGCCTTTGTATCACCACGGCATATACACGTTGCTGCATCCACGTTTTGTTGTTATTCCAACTGTTGCGAGATGCACTGCGTGACTTCTCTCCTGAAGAATTAATGCAATCATAATGGCCAGAGACGTTAAAGCAGCCGCAGTAGTCAGGTTTGCTTTCTGTTTTAAGAAGCAGAGTCTTATAAGTCTTTCAGGATTCTTGGTGTTGCGCTTATAATAAAAAAACATAGATAATAAAAAATGTTCAACATTACAGTTACTGAATGCTTCACTTTGAGCAGTCTAGAGAAGCCGCATGAGTTCAACCCCAAGTACCATCAGGGGCGCACGAGTTGCATCCCAGGTACTTTATGTTCAGCACACTACACCCAAAGTACCACCTGTGAGGCATGGTTCACACCCTAAGTACCATCGAAGGGGCCCAAGTTTCCAGGGCGGAGCCCAGGTTGTATACCAAGTGCCATCAGCAGTATCTAAAGTCATTCCTGCGGTTCTGTGTTCAAATAAATAGCGGACATGACCAGTGAGAACTTCTAGGTTTGATCGCAGTGTAAGCCACCGTAATTAAAGAAACGCTAAACAGAGCTGGCGTTGCGAAGGAACATGCCTTTTAACTCTGCGAACAACCTATATATGCCGTGGAGGTCACATATCGTGCCGCATTCGGCTAACCGGCTAACTACGACTTGTCGATAAATCGAAATGAAATTGCCTACCCCTCAGCGCACAGTTGCGAACAACGAGCGCGCTCGAGCGCGATGTCGAGCGGCCCAACTGGAGACGCCTGGACCACGGGGCCCGTGTCACATTAGATGAAGGACATTTGCTCGGGGGGCCCTTCCCATCGACCGGCGCTTTAATTTCGCATCTGCGCAAGCTGCCGCGGGCCGTGACGCAGTGTGTCTTGCCGTGGCTACCGATACCGTCCTTTCTTCCCTCATTTTCGTCTTCCTTTCTTTCCTTCTTTCCTTCCTTCTTTCTTCCTTTCTTTCCTTCCTTCTTTCTTTCTTTCTTTCTTGTCTTTCCTTTCTTTCTTCCCTTCTTTCTTTCTTGTCTTTCCTTTCTTTCTTTCTTTCCTTCTTTCTTTCTTTCTCTCTCTCTTTCTTTCTTTCCTTCTTTCTTTCTTTCTTTCTTGTCTTTCCTTTCTTACTTCCCTTCTTTCTTTCTTGTCTTTCCTTTCTTTCTTTCCTCCTTTCTTTCCCTCCTTTTTACTTCATTCCCTTTTCGCTTTATCTTTCTCTATTCCTTCTCTTTCTTTCCTTCTTTCTTTCTTTCTTTCTTTCTTTCTTTCTTGTCTTTCCTTTCTTACTTCCCTTCTTTCTTTCTTGTCTTTCCTTTCTTTCTTTCCTCCTTTCTTTCCCTCCTTTTTACTTCATTCCCTTTTCGCTTTATCTTTCTCTATTCCTTCTCTTTCTTCTTTCATTCCTTCGTTTTGTATTTGCTTTTTTTAAAAAAAACAGCCGTTCTTCAGCTTCACTTTTCGGTTTGACCGTCATCGCGGCAGCTTTGTCTTCACGTCTGTTAAATATCGTCCACTTTTCGCGCCTCACAAATGCTCAGCTGTTAAAATCTCGTTTTCATCGCTGCATTCTGTGTTCTTTGCAACGGCGCAAGACTGGGATGCTGCAGAGCTGGTGCTCCGTCATTATTAGTTCTGAACCTTTTCCGGTGCTTGAAAGCATTTGGATTGCCATGCAAAATATTATTTATTCGTTATGTCCCGAAGTAACGCGCTGCGAGATGAATGACACGCGTAACAAGGCGTTTCCGCTTAATTTCTACCCTGCTCAACAATATCAACTCTGGGAAGCTCGTTTTTTTTTGTTTTTTTTTTTCAGATATTCCCCCCTTGAGAATAAAGGTGTCGCTACCTGGTATTGAACTTGCCATCACCAAACTGAGTTAAATCAAGCGGTTTCAAGTTATGTTTTTTCTAGGATAAGATTAGATAAGATTTCCTACTTCGCGCTGCTACTCCAAACCGCGCTTCACTTCGATCCCGGCCGCGGCGGCTGAATTTCTTTGGAGGAGAAATTCGAGGCCAGTGTACTGTGCGATGTCAGTGCACGTTAAAGAACCCCAGGTGGTCGAAATTTCCGGAGCCCTCCACTACGGCGTCTCTCATAGCCTTAGTCGCTTTGGGACGTTAAACCCCATAAACCAACCATAAACCAACCAACTTCTTATTTCCCCCAGTGTAAGGCCTGCCCCCCCCCCCCTCCCCCCTCACCTTTTTCCGTCGGCCTGGTTAACCTCTTCCTGCTTGACCGTCTGTGAAGATTTTCCTGATGCTTCAATCCTCCTTCCTGATACAGTCTGCTTCACCTTGTATCTAGCCTACCATGCTACATTATGCCCCTTCACATCTCTCTCATTCATTCCTTATGAAGCTTGCCCTCCTTTCCTTGCGACACCCCGTCTAAAGCTTCCCTAACTCTAACTTCAGAGTGCCATCTTATACACACCAGACTACATTCCTCTGCAGCTATCTACGACAATCCTGGCCAGATATATATCTGCCACATATAGGTGTCCAGATATATGTACGACCATATATATCTGTCCGGCGAAGATGTAAGACATCCATCTCGAAAGAAAAGATACCCAATCAACGTCGTTCGTCCCAGAAGGCAAACATTGAGATAGTATGAAGAGACAATTGTTTCCTCCAAGGCTTCGGGCGTCCGTTTAGGTTCTGTTCTTCGTGCTCTATCGCCGCGATACAAGCTCGGTACCAGCCCGAACAAAAACTTTCTCCAGGCTTTCAGCAAGCGAGAAATTGGATTCTCAGCACGACCCTTGCGAGACAAAGGAAAAGATCGATAACATTGTTTCTCTTCGAGTGCAACGGCGTCTTTCTTAATCAAAGTGTCCGGGTCCACCAAGAAATCCCTCGGAGACAACGCAGTCCCGCGAACAGCCCGATTTAGCCCACTCAACTTTGAACAAGAAAAAAAAATCTACTAAGAGGCCAGGGAAAAGAACGGCGGAAGTAAATCAGATGGTCTTGCAAACGCCAACGCTAAACACATCACTGAAGAGAGGAAGGCTATTAATGCAACACATTGGTGAGCCAGCTTCAGTTAACGCGCCGCACTGTGGACCGAATGAAGAAAACATCAAAACCGCGGTAGCCGTCAGCGGCGCAGGAAACGGAAGCATAAACGCACAAAGGTCAAATAAAAGCAGGCAGGAGGAAGCGGTGTTCAAACGTGACCGGCATCGCCAACGAGCGACGTCTTCACCGCAACGCCCAACAGCGTTGTGTCGAGTCGGGCTTTGCCCCGAGGCGGCGAGGCCTCGCTAAAAAGCCAAACCCCAGGCGCGAACTACAGCGGCGGGGAACGCAACACACGGCGCCCATTCATCACCATCATTCCCTCCTCCCCCGTTTTCTCTCTTTCGCACACCTCCCTCCCTCTTGCTCCCTCCGACGCTCATCCATCCAGAGCTGCTAGTAGGTTGTTTGATTTGGTGCCTCCATCTATTGTTTTGTTTTGGTTTTTTTTTTTACTTTGTGGTTGCTCGGGAGCGGCGGCGTCTGCTCGCGTTCGTGGCGTTGCCCTGCAAGTTTCGTCTGCTCCCTGCTCGTCCCTCGGTCATTATGGCCGGGATGCCGTTCGCCTCGGCTGTGGCCGTGGGGATTGGCTTCGGATGCGGCTGTGGCTGCTGATGCTGCCGCGACTACTCTGAGCGACGATGCGCTGGAGCAGAGGCGATGCCTGCTGTGCGGGTAAGCTCTCTCCCTCCGCAGAGAGCGGGGTTGGAAACGCAGTCAAGGTTAGCGCATTATGCGTCTTTGATTCTCTCTCACCCTCACTGTGCTTCCTGGTGAGCAACTAAAAGACAGACTGGATATCGCTGAGAACGTAGAGAAAAATCAACTCGCTGATACACTGGGGTCTTTATACGGTGAGACAAGTTAATGAGCAACATATCAGCAACCAAACGGAAGTCGTGCTTCACTCCGTTAAGCCTACAGCGCCAGGAGCAGGGATTTGCAGTCATGTGTACTTGGCGTATGGCCGACATCCAGTGTCAGCTAAGTGCTAACAACAGCGTCATGCACCGCATAACTGAAATAAACTAGGTAATGGCGGATGAAACAGATAATTAACGGCGATTACATTTGCTACGGTCTTGGCTTTCAATTTATCTATTCTTATATAAGAGGTAGGGCAAAATTTTCCAAGCTTTTGCTTCTGATGCAGGTACCTGCGGGCGACGTTGAGTTAAAGTAAGAGAACAAAATAAAAACAGTTACTATCAGAACTGCTTACCATCAGAACCAGTCACCATCAGAACTATGAAACCATCTAAAATGCAAGGGGCAAAAGGCGGCTGATGAAGTATTCCGAAGTGCGTGCGCTGAAGCACTACATGCTTTCTAGTTACTGTTGTGCCGGTAAAAGCAAGTAAAGTCATACTTTATTGACTCTAACTAACCACGTACGCCTAACCATCGCTAACTACGTACACCTAAGAAACATTCCGAGGGCACAGGCTGGAGTCTGCTGGTTACTTAAGCGAAATAACCGCGCATAATTACAAACACGTGGCTTCAGTTTTGCTTAAGCTGCAAAGAAAGGTAAAGGTTTCAGCATTGAAATACCGGCACGCGTGTCTCAGAAACACCCCTAGGGCTCGCCGGGATCTAGTAATAAAGGGTCGAATAAACTAAAAAAAAATACGCAGCATAAGTTGGTGGTAATGACGCCATCGCAGCCTTGAGGGCACTTTCACGTTATCGGGACTGATTGGGCAATACGCGACACATGTCTTTCGGGGAGCAGGTGTCCCTAAGTGCTTCGTCGTTCGTTCTGGGTCGTTGTCACGACAAGAGTCATTAAAAGTTTTCAGGGGGATTCTTCTTTTTATGTTTTCTTTACCACTTGCAGAGACAACGCTATTAGGACCCATCGAAGGCTGCTAATATCTTCGCGCTGTCGCATGCATTTTATTCTTGAGAACAGGTTAAACATTTCAGAATTTATGGGTCACCGCCGAAATGAAGTTATTCATTTTTGAAGCAGTGAAACAAAAACTTCCAGACCTTCCAACACCCCGGAGAGCCCCGCAAATTCAAGAATAAGCAGCATACAGACTGTGTATTCAAACTGACTCTCTTTTAACAATCTAAATATAAATTTCCTGGTTACTATACTGTACAGGTGCTGCATATAAATGTGCTGCTCAGTACGTACACTGTATTTGTACAGTCTATATATTGCCTATAGACTTTCTTTTGGGGGCAAAAATAAACTTTTTTTTTCCACGAAGAAATAACGGTGAGTGTTTAGAGCATTCCTGTCTGCCTCCCGTTATAAGATCGCTCACACCCCTGCCCGAGTCTCTCTTAGGGTTCAGATGGGCAGATTGTCTTTAGGCAGCAAGTGAAAACGGGAGTTTTTGCACATGCCTCATTACGAAAACAGTCACCCCCGCAGTTATCGCTAGTAAAAAAGCTCTCAGGACGGTTACCACTGCAGAAGGCGAAATTCAGCGAGAGCTGTTTGCCGCGGGGCTGGATATATTATCATTGTTATTTGTCTTCTTCTCTGGTACAGCGTGCAAGACGTTACTATTCTGTCAGTTGTGACGTCACTCCGGACCACTGAGCATGGCTAGTTGCCCAAGCGCATTGCAGTGACGTCATGTGTGACGTCTCATGACCATTCAGCGTGCCGCAATGTTACGCTATCGCCGCGTAAGCAATATTCATGCCCTTAAGAGCTTGAGCTGCAAAACGAAAGACTGATTCGTAGAGATAACCATGATTATACCCATGCTGGCCCTTAAAAATTAAGTAGCATTTGGGAGCAGACCTGGAGCATTCAAAGCGCGCCTCTTGCATCCAAACACCAAGTGCGAGAGAAGACATGGCTGCAGTTGAGTATTTTGTCTGAACACGACTCAGTGGCTTTAGCGTTCAGCTACTGTTTCCACGTGACAAAATGGAATCTTGTCAGCGACACCGCAAACCGATGGAGGTGAAATGCATGTTTCCCATATAATGACCGATGACAGTTTTAATTAGGAGCCTTCTACTACGAGGAGAGAAAGAGAAACCATTTTATTACGACGTTGGCTTAAACGTGAAGGGTATACCCTGCGCTATAGGGTCACCAAAGACCACAGGTCTATCATCTGCTGCCTCAAAGCCGACATGCAGTTTTTGATGGTAAAAAACCCCAAATAGGCGATATCATACCTTTGAACTGCTCTTTGCGACTTGCTCCCATGGAATCCTCGTACGTCAGAGCGGTTCGCAAATTCTTAAGCCTTCCTCATTGGTTGGCAGTGAGGCTTCGGGTATTTTTATGTTCGCCATAACGACTGACAGGACTTGCGTGTCAGCCAGTGAAGGATCCTCTGCAAAATTGAGTGATTGATTGATTGACTGACTGACTGACTGACTGACTGACTGACTGACTGACTGACTGACTGACTGACTGACTGACTGACTGACTGACTGACTGACTGACTGACTGACTGACTGACTGACTGACTGACTGACTGACTCACTGACTGACCGACTGACCGACTGACTGACTGACTGACCGGCTGACCGACTGACCGACTGACTGACTGACTGACTGACTGACTGACTGACTGACTGACTGACTGACTGACTGACTGACTGACTGACTGACTGACTGACTGACTGACTGACTGACTGACTGACTGACTGACTGACTGACTGACTGACTGACTGACTGACTGACTGACTGACTGACTGACTGACTGACTGACTGACTGACTGACTGACTGACTGATTGATTACTCGAGGTCGGAGACCTTATTTCACTGGCTATGTTTATAGTGAAGGGCCGTCTCTGCCCCTAGTAATGATACGCGCCTTGCTTGTCGCCTATGGGTGGCTGTTTCGGGAGATCACGAACCAATTCTGTGTGTGTAGAGGCCGGGACAAGTTTTTAAGCGCAACTCCTATTTGCACGAAATCTTTAGAAGCGTTTCGTTCAAGCCAAACTCAACGTGAAGAGCACAGCTCAATCCGTGCAACGGGTCAGCCTTCGGTCCACTTCCCTTATTGTGCCTTCCTGCCTCACCTCGGCACAGCCCTGGGAGCTGTCAGGCTGACGCCCGCGGAGGCCGAACCGGCCGCCTCTGAAACCACTCTTTTTAATCTCGACGCGCGTTGACGGATGAGGTGGGATCATCAAGTCGCTCCTGTTCGTACTTTCATTCTTTCCTTTTCTTCCCTTTATCTTCCCTCCAGCGTCCCCTCCCCAGACCACACCTGCCCTCTCCCTCCCTTCCCCATAGACTCCCGTAGCATTCAATCTCGTTGCTGGCCCCCCTTTCATTTTTATTTCATTTCTCTGTTCAGCCTGTTGGATACTGGGTCCGTTGTAGTTGCTTATCTCTTTTTCCCTAGCCCCGTTGTTTCCCTAAATCAGCAGACATTTTCTTTTTCTGTTCTTCGCCCCTTCCCTTTCTTCCCTAGTTGTTCCTCCCAGTTTCCCTCAATTTCGCGGCGCGGTTCCTCGCCTAAGAGCCACTCCGGTGCTCGGCCGCGCTTGGCTTGACCTGGTGTGGCCGGAGAACGGCTTGCAAAAAAGGCGCCCGCTTTCTCGAGGGTCTTCAATCTTTGGGCGAGCGTTGCTGGGGGATGCCTTCGAGTTTAGTTCGAGAAGGTGGTGCCGGTGGCGAACTGACCGATCCGGGCGAGAAGGTATCCCAGTTTTGTCCGGGTTTCGCCAATCAATCACACCGGACTGCGAGGGAACAAAAGTTTTCCTGGACGGCTTCAGTCTGAGAAAATTTCTTTTCTGTGTACTGCTCCTGCATAGCTACTTTATGTACGCTCGAAGAGATGCCAAAGGTGCTTGAAATGTCGGACCTGCTACCGCTACAGCTGTGCGTTCATCGCTTTAATATATTTATGTCGATCGCAATGTCCAGGTTAAACATTAAGGCTCCCTCTACGAGCTTTTCTTGCGAAATAGTGGAAAGTTTCAACAAACTTTTTTTTTCCGAACCGTTGCTTTAGCTGATTTCTTAATCTTAGCTGGATGAAAGTCGAAGTTGAGTTCAAAAACATATTCCCTATAGTGCCAATAATAGAATGCGATATGGCAAGCCCAGCCAATACTAAACGATACAGTTTATTCGCCAGTTTTCCATACCTGGTCAGCCTGTGCTGCAAATGCAGGAGATGCTGTTCACTATCAGTGTAATATTTAGAGCCTGTTCTATGCGTAACCACCCAGTCGAAAAATAATACAGAACCATGTCAAAAATACCATAAAATCTTTTGTACTTTTGCTGTAACGACCAAATTGTCTCTTGTTTTCTTGTAGTTTTTGCAGTACTGTGATTTTTTCTGTAGTACTTTTCTCCAGCCTGTAGCTCTGTACTAACACAAAAATTCTGTTGTTTCGGAAGAAATTTCTGTTGTTGCTGCAAGTTTTTGGTGAAAAACATTACAGAAAATTTGCTGTGACTGCAAGAATTTTTGTTTTGTTTTTTTGACTGGGCACGCAATGTGTTACAAAAGAAACCTCTGTTGTTTCTACAGAAATTTATGTTGTTACTACAAATTTTTTAGTCAGAAACATTGGAGAAAATTCGCTGTGCCAGCAGAATAATTTTCTGATGTCTTTTTTGACTGGGCACCCAATGTGTTGCCGTGTTCTACAAAGTCAAAGGAGAAATAAACTTGAACTTGAAGGATAAAGGTAGACCGAACACAACTCCTTTGCACGTACCTGAAATCCGCGTGTAATGCAAGGCACCGGGGTTTCGGAGAAGGACGCTGGAGATCAGAGAGCAGTCCTGGAAAAGGAGACCGGATTCGAGGAAGGGGACAGCGAACTCCCTGAGGGAGCGAAGAATATTCCCAATTTAATTACGGTAATGACCCGAGACGCGGCGGAGACTGCGGAGTGCGCCCACCGGAACAGCCGCCACTGCATAGGAAGAAGAGGGGCGGAAGAGGAAGCCCTTCCGGAAGCAGAGAGGAAGCAGGCGAACTGAGGAACCGTGCCTCCACTTCCGCTCTCTTTTCCATCTCACCAGAAGTTTCAAACTTTGTCATTGTGTCTTCATTTTTCATTCCAGGGATCCGCGGGTGTGCAGTTCTTTTGAACGTTATTTTTTTTTGTTTAAAGACGGGCTTAGCGAATCCAGTAGCGCACAAAAACGGGAGCTAAGGTGTGAGAAACTGAGTTCGTCCCAATTTCGTCCTCATTAAATCGCACAGCCGTGTGGCATTTGCCCTCGAGAAGTATCGGTTCCCTTTCGAAACGAACCGGAAGTAGCGGCTTTCGAAAACGTATCGTTACCGCGCATCGTTAAGGCAGGCACTGGAAAGCAAAGAACGAAAAAAGTCATACGGCTCGAACTTGAGAAAGGCGGTTGGAAAATGACGCCTGCCCTTACCGGGCATACTCACCACCTTCCAGACCGAAGGAATTGGGATGTCAGTACATGTGCGGAGAGAGTATCGGTGTGTCTTAAACAGAGTCGAAGTTTTACTCAATTCCGCTTGATCAGTGTACATTCGTTCAGGGGCGGTCCCGTTAATGTATAATATGTATGAAATCTGTTGCATTTGAAAGAAAAAAAATCTTGTAGAAGTCATCAAGATTACACCTTTGCTGCTCCCGCTATAACTGCAGCCATTGGCCGAAAGCAGTAAAAAAAAAAGGCACCACAATCTCTTAAATTTCTCCGCAGTAAGTAGCCGGAAGTTGCAATCATCAATGATTTCGGGCTTTTTTTGTGACTCTAAAGCGCTGCGACAAAAACAATTAACAGATTTTTTTTGGTAAATCATGCTTCTTACAGTTCTCGAAGCCAATACAGCTATTCGAGCTACAATCGCAGGTCACGGCGTCATCTGCCACATGTTGTATCAATTGATGATACCGTCAGTCGCCAGTCTTGTAATGCCTCTTGGACGCTGTGTGAGCGTTACGTAAATAAATATAAAAATGAATCAACTTTAACTGCTTTCTTAGGAGGATGGTTTGTAACACGTTTGGAGCGCGGTAAGAATTAAGGCAAGACAGGAGATATTCCAAATGGCACCCGGCACGACCTCACCCCTGAACAAGGAGCCCCCGACGGCAGAGCTCAAATAAAATGTCCCCTCTTTCATTCCCCAAGAGAGCGAAATCTCGCATAACGTAGATCAGTAAATGGTTCGCAATTTAAAAACAAATCGCGAAGTTAATAGCATTAAATGGAACAAAAAGAAAACGTCTCGGTGTCTCAGTTCGGTGAACTTTGATGCTTGAATAAATCTCGGCCGAGTCCCCCACTTCTGCACCAGGGCTTAGTCCCATTTTCTAATCTATGCCAAATGCCTGCTCTCTTCAAACCTTCCTGGAGACTCAGGCGTTTCCCTCTAATCATTCCCTCTTCAGGAATCCCACTAAAGAAGATTCTGGAGCGGAGACGTGATTTTGCCACTCGGCAACGATTTCGGTTGGAATCCATCGCATTTGAAGAATCATGTATTAGCTTTTTTTTTATTTTCTGTTTTTTTTTTCTGCACTGCCAACTACGCCTGTCTCTATAGCCTGTAATTGCGGTCGTTAGTGCTCAAACTCCGCGGTATCCTGTGGTTGAATGACACCTGCGGAAATATTCGATATTTTCGTGGCACGTATTTTCGAGCGCTACCGCTTCCTCTTGGTTTTCTTTTTTATTTTCATTGCGACGAATATCTTTGAGGGCAGTAGCTTCCCAGATAGGAATAATAGAAGGTGGCGTACCGCTCTACCGTTGGGACGTGCTTAAGTACTTATCGAACGGCATGATATCTTTGAGAAGCGCATTCCTCTCGAAATCGTTCGAAGCAGATATTTGTGCAGGCATGAGAATTTCATTCACTAAATTGAAAAAAAGTGTAACTGAAATTATTAACTTTCATTCGATTAATAAGTTCGAACCCACAGATGGTGTAAATGCCTTTCTATTTCAAATCGTACGAATATTTAAGGTTGAGCCGATGCCAGCTATGGTTGTCGATAAAGTCCACTTAAACTGAGACAGTTTTTCTTAGCAGTTAATAGGGCCATAATAGAGCCTAGTATTAATAGACAAAGCGTTTAAATTATGCTTGCGGGGCCGCAGAATGCGGGTATGGCGTGTATTCTTTGGGGCACTAGAATTAAGAATACATGAAGCAAGCAATCCCTTCAAACAAAGGGAAACGTTGAGAACTATTGATCTAATCGTCTTTTTTGTTTGTTTATGCTGTCGCAAGACATCGAGGGGCACCTACAGATAAGGTAGCTAGCCGTGCGAGCTGTTAATATGTACATTTTGAAAGGGCAGTCCAAAAGCCAAAACACACAAAAGAAGACAGAGAGTACACTCTGACTCCCCACTCGAATTCATTTTAAAAAGAACACATTATATACGCTAACCATATACGCAAAACGTCTCTGCTACCTGTAGTTTTACAATGTTGATTTTGTTTTCAAGGATCCTAATCAGACAACAAGAGAGATTAGTGAAGTCTACCAGATATAAAGTGCAAAGGCAAATTTCCAGTCCCTCCTCCAGTGACCTTTCATGATAAAAAGATTACCTTTCTGGGTGCTGCTTGCGATGTTTGGTGTTTCTTTTTGTTTTTTTTTCTTTCGGTGTCAAGAGTGAGTTTGCGCT
The DNA here is from genome assembly GCF_055824585.1 of Amblyomma mixtum. Taxonomy (NCBI): domain Eukaryota; kingdom Metazoa; phylum Arthropoda; class Arachnida; order Ixodida; family Ixodidae; genus Amblyomma; species Amblyomma mixtum. The sequence continues at coordinate 149,181,745 of NC_143015.1, forward strand.
CTTTCTCGAATAATTTTCGCTTGTGAACCAAAACGCATTCTGTCCCCGCTTCTGTGTGTTTCGTTTCGTCTTTTTCGCGTCCATTCCACAGTAACCTAGCGATGTTTTGAGACAGGAATAAATTCCACGGAGTAAAAGAAAAATCATGCCGTCGGTGGAAACATGATCTTTACATGTCGTGTGTGGAGTGGGAACGTGTACCAACCGGCTTATTGTGGCGTATGTGTCTACTTTCTAAGGTATTTCTCATCTGCGATGTGTAGTCTAACATTTAAGGAATTCACCAGGACCACGCCCAACCATAACTGTGGACGTCGCACGCTCCTTTTAAACTGCAAGAGCGCCTTGCAACGTGCCCGATGGTCGAAAGAGGCAGTCTTGCGAAGTCTAACAGTAACATTGTTCCGGTGCTACCTAAGGCAACAAGACAGCTCCAACCGAGACTGCCACTATGCTGTGAACAGACAAGAATAATCAGATAAGCATATTGCCGTTACAAATATAATGTTTTAATTTCATTGGGGACGAAATGCGACTAAGGAATCATTTTGGGCTTTATTCGACAAATTCAGCAGACAACAGAATGGAAAGAGATGCTAGCTATCACATACATAACGCAATCTAACAGTCACTGAACCGAAAGAGCATAGGTGATGTCTTTTTTTTTTTTGTAGTTTTTATCAGTGGGAGATTTAAAAAATTCAGGGGGGCACTTTGTTGACCTAAACTGAGGTAAGGCGAAAGCCTTTAAAGGGAAGCTGAAACGGTTTTTTTGAAAATTCGAGGTTATTCAAGAATTCGAATCTATCAAGCTTCTAGATAAAGCATGCAAAATATTTTTGCACTAGCATTCAAAATGGCGACATAATCGTCGATTAAAACCGCCACGATGTTTAGGCTTCTCCTCGCTACGTTGGAGGAGTGCGAGGAAACTCGGCAGTGACGTCATTGTTGCCGAAATTTCAGATGTTCGCTGTTTACGCCTGCGTGCTACTGTGGGTCGTCAGATGGCGCCAAACAGTGCATCGCGAGCTTCACCTTCGATGGCGTCGGTTTTCTTCCATGGAATAGCCGTTTCTTCGCTGGAAACATACTGCCGTCATACGTGACGTCATTATCGGGGCCTCTGCCCGTCGCTGTGCACTTCAGAGAAGCTGAACGCCAACGGCGAATTTATTCGGCGATTACGACACCATTTCAAATGCTAGAGCAAAACAATTTCGCAGGCTTTACCTGCGCATTTTGCACATTCGGCAACCTTAAACGCACCGAATTCTAAGACCGCTTCAGTTGCCCTTTAAGCGCAGTATTGCTGCTTGTGTCACTGATGTGTGGTTAAGATGTTAATTAAGTACACAATTGTTTGTTGTGAATCTTAAATGCTGGGTACACTGGAGGGCGTTTGGGAGACATCCGTTTGATTCGACGCCTTTCTGCAAACACTCTCCAGCGTCCTAGACAAGGAGAACTGCATATGCGTTGGCAGGGAATATGTTACTATTATGTTTCTGCCACGTAGCGCCTACCTAGGTGCTCTGTAAATAGTTGTTTTTGTGTGTGTATATACACACACACACATATGTATATATATGCTTTGTATACAAAACCATGTAAATAAATACCATGAAAGAAAAGAAAAAAAGTAGCGCAGCCATTAGCACGCTCGGCTGCGGAAGGATGGTAGTTCGAATCCCAACGTGCGCAAAGATTTTTTTTTTTTTTGTGGTCTGACCAGAAAAAGCGTGACACCTCTGCTGACAACCTTTTGTCGACAGTGACGAGGCATTAAAGGCTTTCGCCTTAATAAAAGCAGTAGAAAGAACAACCATATGCTGCCGGTGGGATGCGAGCCGACAACCTCGTTCGCACCCACCGCGGGTTCGAACCCACCGGCGGCATGTGGTTGTTCTTTCTTCTGTTTTTTTTTGATCTCCCATTAAGAAAAACTACCCAAAAATTAATTCCTTATGCTCCTTGGTTCAGTGACTGTTAGCTTGCGTCATATACCGGGTGTTTTTTTTAGAAGGTCCAAAATTTAAAAAAAAACGTAAATGGCTTTAGACTTATTTTAGCACTGGGGCTATACTGGAGGCTACGGCGGGCGCCAGGCAAGAGGAAAACTGCTTTAATTAGTTCGCTGATCAACTAAATATGTTAAGATACTTTTCTAATATTTATTTTAGGGTGTATGTTGTAGCCGCAGAATTGGAGATCGTCCTCCGAACAGTCCAACCGAGAAAAAACAATTTTAATAAAAAATTTTTCACGCACATTACGAGGCGCGAAAAAGTCACCCTGGTAGGCATCTTCACACCGTAACTCAGCGGCGATGAGCGCCTCGGACGTAGTTCGCTCCGCCCTCCGCTTTGCGTCACGCGTCCCGGACGGGCGGCCTGCGCTATCGCTGCTTATCTCGCTTCGCTCCACGGCCTCACGGAATGCCGCGTTGGAACAAAAACGCACTGGCACAAAACGCAGGGCGGAGCGAACTACGTCACAGGCGCTCACAGACGCTGTGTTGCAGTGTGAAGCTGCCTACCAGGGTGACTTTTTCTCGCTTTGTAACGCACGCAAAAAATTTTTTCATTAAAATTTTTTTTCTTGGCTGGACTGCTTGGAAGACGATCTCCAATTCTGCTAATACAACATATCCCCTAAAATAAAAATTATAAAAGTTAATTAATGTATTCAGTTAATCACCAACTAATTAAAGTAGTTTTCCTCTTACCTGGCGCCCGCCGTAGTATTCTGAAATAGCCCCAGGGTTAAAATAAATCTAAAGGAATTTACCTTTCTTTAAAAATTTTGGACCTTCTAAAAAAATTGGCTGTGGCTTAGCTTGGTTAAGCCTGGTAATTGCGAAGCTCGTCTTCAGCTCGTCGATTGGAAAGCCGTTCTTCTCGTTCTTCTTCTGTCTCCGTAGTTCGCTGATGCTTTCTCTTTGCAACCTGCCGAAGCATATAGGCTGGAGGCGGCATCTCATGGGCTTGACGAGAAGAGCGCAGTCAGGCCGCGGCCGTCGCTATGCGCCGCGCAAGGCAACGGCGTGAGATGGGGCCCCGTTTTTAAGCAGATGGTATGACGTCACATAGGGCGCAGCGCCCCTGGTGAGAGGAGCGGGAGTCAGGCCGTGGATATATTCGCCGCGCAAAGCGACGGCGTGAGATGGGGTCCCGTTTTTACACAGATGGTATGACGTCACGCAGCGAGGTCACGCGAAAGGTCAAGCGTGGCTATGCGGCTGCGGCACGGCACGGGCTGAGGTGGTAGCGAAAGTAGCATTGCTTCGCAATAAAAAAACACCCGGTATGATTGGACAAGGTAGAGCAAAAGACAACATGGCGCCGCCAGGGTGTTCCCCTCATATCAAGATCGTCCCGTGCATTTTACCGCATATATGAGGAAGCTAAACATAGAACAGGCCGATGTGGGTCATGTCATCTAGAGAGGATGCGCCTAAGATTTAGAAGAGTAATGGCGGTGTAACGGCCTGGAGGCAGCACTCCAGCTCACTTGCCGTTTTGTGCGTCTCCTTCTTCGAAAAATCGTTGCTCAGAAAATAAAGAGAAGGGAAACTATAGCGGGTCCCATTTGTGCAGGCAATAAGTAACGTGAATCGACAAATGAATGTTCTGTAAAAAAAGGAGAGCTGAAAAAGGCCACCTGCCCATTCACGCGGTGAAGGGGCCGCCATGTTTTAAGCTGGGCACTTAGCCAAAGTAGCAGAGTAGCAACAAAAAATAAAAGGAATACAAATGACTCGAGAAGCGCAGAATAACGAGGGGCACCCTCCGGGAAGGCAGCGCACTCCAGGGCCCTTTATTAGGGACATACGTTTTCCCAGAAATCCCGAGCGCTTCAAATTAGGGAACTTGGGGGCCTCTCTAGCTCTGGCCTGTGGCCATTTTGCACGGAAGGAAAGAAAATGCTAAGCAAAACTTTATAAAGGTTCGTCTTTGGGATGTGCAAAGTTCAGTGCAGCACATCCAGTTCGAAAAGCATCGGATAGGTTTATATGGGAACAAGAGGTCCCATATAGGTCCAGTGTGGGTTCCGGTACTTGCATCATCGACCGGATATGTAAAATAAAAACGAGTAATACATAGGCTAAGTATACTAGGCCCGTTACAAGTGTCGTCGAGCGGATTATTTTTTTAGGAATAAACAGATCCTGTGTAGGTCCGGTACGTATGTCGCCAAACAGACCGACACAGGAACAAATAAGTACTGAATAGTTTAAATGTATCGTTCAAGTATTTAAGACATCATAAGTATACAGCATACGGACAGACGGTTTCTGCATGTGTCCGGCATAAATGGAACAGGTATTGAACGAACAGTCCGATTTGATGTGTGAAAAAGGCTCAACATGGCAGTTCCCATGTGGCAACAAGTGGTCAATCATTTGACATGCTTCAAAATATTAACGGCGCATTTTTCTTTACCAAGTCAGCTTTCCAAATTTGAAAAGGGAGCCAAAAACCATTCATTTTCCTTGCTCGAAAATTGACATCATAAACAAAACTGAGAGCCAGGCAGAAGCAGGTAAGAGGTACTTCAAGACGGAGTACAAAGGCCTGCTGTATGCAATAGGCATTTCATGACTATCGATAAGGTAAAGCTGCGCTATGAAGTTTCAAGTTATGATGTGCATAAAGGCGCTTTAGGTTGTTAACTGAAAGGACAGAAACACCGGTGCACGTGGGAAGCGTACTCTTGTTTCTCTTGTCAGCTAGGTTTCTGTACGCTGCACGCAAGTTTGAGAAGCACCCATGACCACAGACTGGAAATACGAGGGCGTAAAGTGAAGTCAAAAGAGACAGCAGGCAAGGAAGACGCTTTAGGCGCCTTTGTTTTACGGGTGCATTTGTGCGTGGCGTAAAATAGTGTCCACAGCAGTTGCGTGCTTCTATGTATCTGTGGGAACGTGTGTCAGTTCCCTCTTTGCTTGCGGCGACCATCCGGCGTCAAAGGTTTACGGGGTTCCTGACTCACGAAAACCTATCCCTTCTCAGGCTCGCCTCCTGTGCAATGAGTAAGGCAGGTATATCTCACAGAGAAGCCCGCGCCGCACACTTGGATTTCGGGTCTCATGTTGCTTTCTTCTCTTATTTGTTTCGTGTTTTCCACAAGCTTTTTCACTCTACTCCGGAGAAGTCCGACGAAGAAGCGTAGAAGACAGAAACTAAGGAAACAAAACGACGCCCACTGCTTCCCAGTTCTAATCGGGGAACTTCTCCCTTTTTCGGAGAATTTAAGAACGAAATTCGGCAAAAAGAGGACGTTCAGGAGTTTTCTGGGACATTAAGAACCGAAATTATATCTTTTTTTTTCAAACTGATGGATTTCCCAAACTGCTGACGAGAATTCGGACCAGAAGTAGGAATTCTTGGTTCTAACTAAAATTGTTATCGGCTACGGCACGAAACACCCATCTCTGCTACCCCAACTCCGATGACCACCTGGACCACATACGATCTTTTCCGCGTTTGTTCCCTCACCCACGCTGCCCGCTCATAACATGAGCTGCAAAGCATGATCAATGAGTTAGACAGGCGAAGCAGAACGGTAGGTCTTAAAGTTAACATTAACAAAATTAACATGCAGCGCTGACATCGTACAGCACACGGCCTTTGTGTATTTCGTCGCCATCGAAATACGGCCGCCACGTCCGGAATCGAACCCGCAACCTTGTAATCAGCAACTGAACGTCGAAGCCACTCAGCCACGGCGGCGGGTAGTTAGTTTGTAGAGGAAGAACTGTTGAGCCTGATGGCTGAGAAAACGTATTTTTAATATGTGCATGGTAGCACTTATATTTAAGAAAAATATTTCGACTGTGGCTGACAAAGCCAACTCTTGCTCATGTGGGAAGGATATATAGAAAACCGAAGTGCTGCAGCGTTTGTGAAAGCTTCAGGCGAGTAATGAAGATTCCTTAAAGGAAGGAAACCAAAGAGAACCTTCGCATTTATGGCACGTTCGAAGCCCGTGCAGGGATAACGGCAGATGGCGGACAACCGGGGCGCCAACTCAGAGGCTTCTGATCTTAAATTGCGCAGTGGGTCGCGAACCAGGGCCCAAGCCGCTGAACAAAATCAGCCTCAAAGAAAACAAAAGGCTTCTGCCGCTGGGGAAACAAGAATCGCTCCGCAAGATCGCTCCTCCCCATCGCTTACTAAGCCTTTAATTCCAACACTTGATTTGTGTCGCAAATCCGAGGCCGCGCACGGGGCTTTTGGAGGAAGTAAACAAGACTGGGGAAAAAAAGAATGAAAAGGAGGAGGTCTGCGGTGGCCCAAAATGCCCTGCGGGGGGAGGGGGGCAAGGGGGGAAGGGGGGGCGTGCTTCACGCCAACACCCTTTCCTATCTCTCGCACCAACCCCTCTTGCACAGTGCGGATTTCACGGCCCAGTCCACATCGGCAAAAAGGAAAGGAGAATTAGGGAAAACGGGAGTGGGAGGGCGGCTATATAAGCCTGGCATTTTCCTCACCACCACGCATCCCCATCCCGTGCATGACAGTGCAGCGCCAGCGCCCCCCCCCCTCCCCCCCTCCCCCCCCCCCCCCCCCCTCGCGTTGTCTAAAGCCGCCGGGTGGGCCAAGTCGTTCGGCTCGCGACGAATGCGTAGCCGAGATTATGGGCTCAAAACCACCCGCGCAAAACTTTTAACCCTCCTCTTTTCCGGCTGCCAGCCCCCCCCCCCCCCCCCCCCCCCCTTCGCAGCAACAGCAAAGGTGCCTCTCTCCTTCCCGATTTCTCAGCCCATACATCCCAACATTCTCTCATCCCTGCGCGTGCTTACAACACTGCTTCTTTTCTTTTTAGGGATTCACAGTAGCGTACGCACGTCGGTTCAGCCGACCAACAAAAATAGTATTGACGTGCTACCTGTTCTTTCGTTTGCAATACCTGGCCATCTTTAACCGTAGCTTTCTCTGTATGACCAAGACGTTGCGTACATCGTGAATAGTGAATGAAAGCCCCCTATCTATCTCTCTTTCTATCTCTGTTTTTATCTATCGCTATCTCTCTACCTCTCTTTTTAGAGCGTACGCTCTACTTCGCGGCCAAAGCTGCAAAAGCCAGGTCATCGCTGAAGACTCGACCTTGAATAAATAAAGTAAACATCGACGCGAGTGGGATTCGAACCCGCGGAGGCGCGAACAGAGCATCTTGGCTGGCCACTGCACGAGAGCACTATGCTATTGCCGCAGTTTTTTTTCTTTATTTCATGAAAATAGTGCCGAAAAGGAACCGTGAGGCAGCTGTTGATGCTTCTTTGTTGTTGTTGGCCTCAAAAAGATAATGGCGCATATCTACTGCGGGGGATTGGCCTAGACACAGGCAGCGACTGGCAGGGGCTCAAAATGTTAAAAAATGAAACAAAATCAAATTAAAGAGAAGGTGATAATAAAAGCACACACACTCTCGCGCTGTGCGTTGCACGTCGTCGTCTTCATCAACTTCCATCGGCGGCGCAAATAGCTTAAATTCGATCACAGCTCATCCTGAGTCTAATGTCACCAGAAGTGCTGACGACCCAGCAAAGCAAAATCATGAGCCAATCAGGCTAAACACATGCTTTCGCCAGTCTACTCGGTTGAACTATGTTAAAACCCGACCATTTCTTTTTTACGAACGGCATGACTAATATCCAGCTAAACTTCAGTTTCTTGCTGTGTAATCAGACACTTCAATTTTTGTTACTTTAACGTGCTTTTCTCCGTGCGTGTCGCGAAACATTGTTGAACAGTTGTAAATCGCTTACTGTATACTTCCATTTGGAGATATATTTAGAGCATAATAATATTAAATGCTTGCACCATTTCGTGCTTATTATTGCCCACCTGTTTGGTCTTTTTTTTTTTTTGGGGGGGGGGGGGGTGCGCCGTATGTTGCCACGTAAATAAGTTAACCAAATGGGCCATTCATCTGGACGGCGTTCCATCCAAGGTATGGGACATAGAGGAACGCTTAACTACAACACCTCAAAGCCATTCCCTATTTCCCGGATCTTAATTCTACCGCTTGTTGAGCGCGGTTTTTTGTTCGTTCGGATCCCCTTCCTGATCCCCAGCAGTGCCCAGTTGAGGCCTAGTTCTCGTTTGCATTCCCCACCGCACGCAATCTGTTTGCGGCTCCGCCGTTCCTTGCAGATCGTTATTCTTCCCTAGTTATCCAACATGCCCTCCCGCGCGGAGCATTTCTGTTCGCACGCACGCCTACACATAAGAACTATAGACTCGCGCTGTCCACTACGAAAGTGAGCCCGCTGCTGCATTAGCCGAAAAACGGTTGCTTCGCAAAGGCGCAAGAAAGTTGGAGAAATCCCTACACGGTCGGTAAGGTTGCCGTGGCATGCCCAACAGCGAATATATATCATACCCCGCAATCCCCTCTGCACCCAGAAATCCTCCGTTCTCTCTGGATAACTGGAGCCACCCGTGTCGTGTGCACTGAGTACTGCTCGTCTAAATCCCGCGCCATTTCCTTCCCCAGAAACGTCTGCGTCCCGAATGGAGTTTCCCTGTTTCCCCTTATGGCCCGTTTGTGTTTGTCTTCCTTGGAAAAGAGGAAGGGGACATGGAACCAGGAACTGAGCTGACTTGTCGCCGCCACCTTCCATAACTCCTGCTTTGACGCCCGCAGTCACGTGGTACACAAGCAGCTATGCCATTCCTTGTGTGGCCCAGCGGACGACACTGGAGGTGTCGGGCTGGTGTTCTGAAGTGCGTAACCGCCATTTTGGGTCCCAGTGCAAGACTGCTGGAGAAGAGATCAAAGACGAAATTGTACACCCGTGGCTGTAAATGGTTTACACTAAATGGTCGTCAGGAAGAAAGCGACTGAAAATCAACAGAAAGAGATTTTCGTGTCGCAGTGCGGCCCTTGCCAAATCATATGCTTTGCACTTGGCCTGAAGGGAAAAATGAATAAGGAGTGTAAAAGCAAAGAGAGAAGGTTAAAGAAAGTAAGTATGGAAGGAAGGAAGGAAGGAAGGAAGGAAGGAAGGAAGGAAGGAAGGAAGGAAGGAAGGAAGGAAGGAAGGAAGGAGGGCAGAAAGAATGTAGGAAAGGATACAGAAAAAAAGCAAAAACAAAGGAATGAAGGAGGGAGGCACGAAAGAAGGAAAGAAAGACAGAAAGTAACCAAGGGGAGAAGAAAGAAGGAACGAAAGAAAAAGAAAGGGAGACGCAGATGAAAAAAAAAAATGAATGAAGCAAGCAAGGCAGGAAGATAGAAAAAAGAAAATAGGCAGAAATAAAAATTGAAGGAAAGGAAAGAAGGAAGAAAGCGCGAAAGAAAGCGAAAGAAGGCGCGAAAGGGAGGAAGAAAATAGAGATTAAAACAAACAAGGAAAAAAACATTACAATATAGATAAAGAAACAGGAAGGAGTGACCAAGAAACAAGACCGAAAGAAAGAAAGAATTTAAGTGAGAACGGAAGGAAAGGAACGCGGTGTCCGGCTTGCAGAGTACGCTTTCATCACCTGCATGACGGCCGCGCCCTAGTCACCCACCCCCGGCGAGAGTGTGCACAAACGCGGTAGCACTCTCGTAGCGAGTCGACTGTGGTTCCCTTCGCACCCGCCCACCGCCAGGCGTGGGCTGCATCTGCAAGTCGAAAGCTTTCTGCTCCGCTGCCAGCTGGCCGGGGCTTTGCCAAGCGGGAAAGGCTTAGCGAAGCCGCGTACGCCTCATATTTTGATACGCCAACCCTCCTTACTTTTTGCCCAGGCTCCGATTAACTTCCCCCAAAGTGGCTTTGTCCGGTCGCGGTCTGCCGACCGTGTTTATCTTGGGGCGGCCGCGCGGGTTTCCCATCTTCATAATCCGCCAAGCCTATAACCCCACGAGTTCCAAGGCGCCGCCTGGAATAGACAAAAAGACGACGGGGGAGCGATAGTCACCTTATTGCGCCTTGTTGGATTTTTGCGGCAAGTAGGAGAACGGAACGGAGGAGCTGGAGATAGCGCGATATGTGAGCCTCGCCAAGGCTCCGACAGAAAGGTGTTTCTACGCCGCGTCGACGGTTTTTAGAGGCGAAACCACGCGGCGTTCGGCTCATTATTTGTTCGATATGTGGTAGCGTTAATTCGTTGACAATAGCCTAGCTCTTGGAGTAAGATCAACAACGGTGAAGACTCACCATTTGAAATGCTTCGGTTGACGAATTGCTACACTGGCCTCATAGTTCTTGTTTCATCGCTCCCTTCCCGCTCTCCCTTTTACGTACCCTCCTCCTTGGGTCAGGGTAACCAATCGGAAAAATCTCCTGGTTAGCATACTTGTTTACATTTGAGTGCTTTTCGTGCTTTATTTCACGGGCGGGAACTGTGAATATTGTCGGAGGTTAGGGTACCTTCTCGGGTATACAGTATGATTATTGCGGTAGTTTTATAGTAGTGAAATTAAATTGTAACTCTACAGGCCACTCCTGACGTGAGGCGAGGTAAACAAAGCACTCATCTGAGCAATGGCACGATATTGAAGCCAGGTAGTTTGCGTAGCTGAATTCTTTGCCGTCGATCTCTCAGGAAGCGCAGAGTAGCATGCATGCTTCACCGCATATATATGGTAAACAAGTGGCATTTGTGGAACAGCGAAACAAGTCTTTTCTTTGCTTCAATGATCTCCTTGCAACGCTATGCAAATATCGCCGCCTGGCGATATTTTCGCTGCGTGGCGGCGACTCGGTACTCGGTCGCGGTACATGGTGTACTAAAAGCTTCTGTTTAGCATAGCACGTACTGTGTTACACTTAATTACATGCATGCCGATCTCGTTCATGCAAACACGCAGTAAAACGCTATGCAAGTCACCCAAGATTTCTGGGTGAGTTATAAGGTGATCGAGTTTTCAGCGTATTGTTCTCATTCGAAAGAACGCTGGACTGTTGCATCAGTGGCTCTGAATTTAAGCAGTGCATGGAAAACGTGTTGCATCCGATCCATCGTAACTTGCGGCCTAAGGAAAAGCAAGCGATGTACCCAACACTGCCGGCGAAGCCCTAATCATGGCTCCCTTCATACGAGGAGCGGCTTTCCCGCAGAGCTTCGAGCATAATGGCGGACCTTCACGCAACTCTGCTCCCTGCGGGAGCATATGCAGGAGCACTACGAAACGCTCATGGAAGACAGTTGGGCTAGTTGGTGTGAATTCGTTAGTGACTGCGACATTGCAACTAGCGTGGAAAGCACAAGGACAGCGACAAAAGGAACCGACGGGACAGCACGCTAGACTTCAACTGACGTTTTAAAGAGCTCCGACAGGGACGCAAGACAGCAGGCTGCTGCAGTGACGGCCCGGGGGAACGTCCGGTGCCTGTGCCCTACATGCACAACTTGTCCCATCGCCTCAAAAAGGCCGCGGGAAAGTGCGGCATCCCTGTCGTTTTGACAGCCCCACAAAAGCTGTCTAGGATGTGCCGAATGGTCAACAATGCTTACCAGGCAAAAACCTGCGCAACAAAGCACGCCACGCGGTTTGTGAACTGCACCATCGGTGCGGTGTATCTTATCCCACTGACCTGTGGTAAATGTTATATTGGCCAAACAGGCTAGTGCCTGAACGAAAGGCTACGAAAACACCGGACTACAGTCGCAGCTCTGATGGCGGGGGGCCATTTGGCTGCACATTGCCGCAAATGCATAGTAAAATCAACAGGCGGTAATGAAGAAAAATGCGTTCCACTCTTTAGCCACACGAGAGTGCTGAGGCGGCTTCATAGGCAGGGTGATAGGGAGATATTTGAAGCATTTTGCATTGATAAGGCAGGGGACAAGTGCGTGAGCACACCCTCAGTAGCCCTCACGAAAAAAGAGATAATCTATCAGATATGTTTTAGTGCACTGTGGTTCGTACCTCGGGATGGTCTCCGAAGTTGTTCTTCTCTCCAGCAACGTGCGGAATAAGATGCAGCCGGTTACTGCCAGACAAGATAGACGATTTTATTTACAAAGCAGGTTATCAGGAGTCTCTCGGCCAAGAAGGAGGGGGCGACGGCCGTTTCTCGACCTCGAAGGAGAGGGTAAGGAGCCACCGGCGGGCGCACGTGTGCGCGACCAAAACAATTCCCAGAACGGGACACCGGAAGCAAACGCGTACACAAATACACACACACACTCAGCGTGCTGAAACCGGCCGTTATTCACGTAGCCCAGTCCCGCTGGCGCCACTGTCGTCGCTGCAGACGGCGCGTCGAGCCCAACACCTCCCCACAAAACTGTGCGGCACAGTCTTCGAACTTGCTGCACACAACAATCACAGGAGCTCGACGCATTGCTCCCACTTCATCGGTCAACAAGTACCCCTCGGTCCCCCGCCAACGCAGCACCCAACAATGCCATACCTCTCGCAAACCGAGGCCGCGAAAACGGACGACGGTATCTTACTCGCTCTCGTCATTGGCGACCATACGCGACATAGCGTCGGCATTTGCGTTTAGAGACCCCTTTTTGTACTCCACTACAATGTTATACTTCTGGAGAGCCAGCGCCCACCTTGTCAGCTTCGCGCTTAGTGGCGTGGTCAGAGTAAGAAATTTCAAGGGATTGTGGTCGGTAATTACCCTGATTCGTGCACCGAACAGCCACGTGTCAAGCTTTCCCAGCGCCCAAATGATGGCGTAGGCTTCTTTCTCGATTGTAGCCCATCGTGACTGGGCCGGGCTTAATTTCTTGCTCAGGAATGAAATGGGTTGCTCTTTTCCTTCGTAATCCAACTGTGCTAGACATGCTCCGACGGCATAATCTGAAGCATCAGTGGCCAGAATGAACTCTTTGTTCAGATCGGGTGTGCTCAACGCTGCGGCCTTTGTCAAACACTCCTTTACCTTTATAAAAGCACCCTCGGAATCCTCCTTCCACGGTATCTTCTGAGGCACGCGCTTTCCAGTCAGGTTCGTCAGTGGTAGCACCACCTTTGAATACTCCGGAACGTAATCCCGGTAATAATTTGCTAGCCCCAAAAAGCTACGCAGCTGCCTTTTTGTTTGTGGTACAGGAATTTCTTGAATGGCTCTAAGCTTTTCTGGATCTGCGCCGTGTTTTCCTGACCCCACGATATGACCCAGAAACCGCACTTCCTTTTGCGCGAAATGGCACCTTGTGACATTAACTGTGAGCCCTGCGGCCGCTAGCGAAGCCAGTACCCTTCCGAGGTGTTCGAGGTGCTCTTCCCATGTCTGCGAGAAGACGCACATGTCATCTATATATGCGCACGCATATTCACGGTGTGGTACAAGGATCTGATTGATTATTCTTTGGTAGGTGCTTGCCGAATTTCTCAGTCCAAACGGCATAACCTTCCAAGCGTACTGTCCAGACGAGGTGACAAATGCTGTGTACTCCTGGGCTCTTTCGTCCAACGGAATCTGCCAATATCCTCTTAGCATATCGAGCAGGGTTATGTACTTTGCCTGCGCTACCTCGTAAATTAGGTCACCTGGCAGGTTCATAGGAAACGCATCAGGCTCCGTTGCTTCATTCAGCTTGCGATAGTCACAGCATAACCTGACACTGCCATCTTTCTTAGCAACACACACCACGGGATGTGCATGGGAGCTTTCTATCGGATATATCAAACCCCACGACCTTAGCTCTGCCACCTGTCGGTCAACTTCCTTTCTTAGTGCCATGGGCACCTTGTAAGGGTACGCACGCTTCAGCTGCGCCCCATCTTTTAGCTTGATTTTGTGCACTCCCCAGTTGCAGCGGCCAGGTTTATCACTGAACACCTCACAGTGCTTCCCGATTAGTTCCTTTACCTGCCTTTGCTGCAGCAGATCTAAATGGCTGAGAGTTACCCGTTCCAGCTGCTCAACTGCTGTCGTTGTATCTGACCACGCGGGAAGTTCTCCAAACTCCGTGTCGCCTTCAAATACTATACCTACAGTGTTGACCCTCGCGTTGTATGGCCTAAGCTTATTTGCATGCACTGATCGGCGCTTGCCATCACTTAGCTCAATCGTATAGCTATATGGCCGCACCTTTTCCACAACTGTTACTGGACCTTTCCAGTGTGCCATTAACTTCCCATCGCCTTCTTTCTCCAGCCAAAGAACCTGGTCACCTGGAGAAAATTGTTTGTCGGTGGTCCTCAAGTTGTACCTCCCCACATAAGCTTGCTGCGTGAGCTCGCTACTTTTTGCCGCTTCCCTACTGGATTCCTCGAGATCACTTCTCAATTTCTCGAGATAGTCTGCTGCTGGCACTGCCAATGAGTCGGGAACAACCCAGTCTCCTGACCACGTCTTTTGCAGTATAGCCAGAGGTCCTACAGGCATCCTACCATACATAAGCTCGAACGGTGATTTACCCGTGATGGCATGTGGCACCTCTCTATAAGCCCAAAGCAGGAATGGCACCATTCGATCCCACTCACGTCCATGCTCGCTTACAATGTGAAACAGCATCCTTTTAAAAGTGCCGTTCCACCGCTGCTGCTCTCATTTGCCCATCGCTGGAGATCCTGTCGACTGCGCCAGATATGTTTTAGTGCACTGTGGTTCGTACCTCGGGATGGTCTCCGAAGTTGTTCTTCTCTCCAGCAACGTGCGGAATAAGATGCAGCCGGTTACTGCCAGACAAGATAGACGATTTTATTTACAAAGCAGGTTATCAGGAGTCTCTCGGCCAAGAAGGAGGGGGCGACGGCCGTTTCTCGACCTCGAAGGAGAGGGTAAGGAGCCACCGGCGGGCGCACGTGTGCGCGACCAAAACAATTCCCAGAACGGGACACCGGAAGCAAACGCGTACACAAATACACACACACACTCAGCGTGCTGAAACCGGCCGTTATTCACGTAGCCCAGTCCCGCTGGCGCCACTGTCGTCGCTGCAGACGGCGCGTCGAGCCCAACACTATCTGTCAAAAAACTTGCGCGTCAATTTGGTTTAAATGTTTTGCTCTTTGTTATGACAACCTGCTTCATGATAAAGAGAAGGGGGCGGGGGTACAGTCTCCTGAGCATGCGCTGAATAGAAGTGTAAAAATCTGTTATGTGTGCATTAAAACGTCAGTTGAAGTCTAGCGCGCTCTCCCGTCGGTTCCTTTTGTCGCTGTCCTTGTGCTTTCCACGCTAGTTGCAATGTCGCAGTCACTAACGAACTACGAAACGCATCTCGGACGCTGCGGGTAGCCGCTGCAAAGGTTGCACCACGGCCGTGGTTGCACGAACCGCCAAAGTCTGGGTGCGAGACGAAAGTGGTCACGTGATCCGCAACGGACCGACGCATAGTCTGGCGGCGGGTGTGCGGCTACTGTCATCTGTCTGGGAACCGTCCTGTAGAATGCGCTAAGCATTTTCGGCAATGTGTATAATGTTCTCAGGGGAGGATTCGCTGATGAGGCAGTCGCCCCCTTACCCCAATCGAGAAATTTTACATGAGAAAACCGTGCTGAACCCCATTACTTCGTACGAATTCAGTTGCTATATATGTCTTTCCTCCTGAATCGTTGCTTGTCTCGTAAATGGGCCGGCGGGCTCTAGTCAAGTCGCTTGCCTCTAAAGCGACTTTTACCCGCAGTCTCCTCCATCAGTGATGGAAATAAAGAGGTTATTATTATTATTATTATTATTATTATTATTATTATTATTATTATTATTATTATTATTATTATTATTATTATTATTATTATTATTATTATTATTATTATTATTAACTACATGGCTTAAATGGGACACCCCAACCATCCATCCCCTAGAAGCGTGAACCATAAATCCGCCCCTGGATGCTGATCAATTCGCTTTTGCCCTAGCAACTGCTAGCATTTAGGTATAGAGCCACTGCTCCAAATAGTGTGGGTCCCAGGTTCCATCCCCTGAACGGGACGATCTTTTTTTTTTTTTTTGACTTGCGAAACTTGTGAGAAAGATATGTAGAATGGTTCAGCTGAAATTCTTTAACTCCTAATTTACAGACAGGTTTGCATCCAACGAAAAATAATATCCACATCAGTTTGTTTAGATTTTTGAGGCTGCCATTTTGGTCGCAGCTGCAGCACAAGGAATTGTGGGAGTGCATTCGGGTGAAACCAAAATCGCGCGGCCGGCAAGAGTGCTAGCCTCGCCTACAAGCAGCCACTGCGCGGCATACAAAGTTTGGTTTGGCTTATGGGGTTCAGCGTTCCAAAGCGACTCAGGCTATGAGGGACGCCGTAGTGAAGGGCTCCGGAAATTTCGACCACCTGGGGTTCTTTAACGTGCACTCACATCGCACAGAACACGGGCCTCTAGAATTTTGCCTCCATCGAAATTCGGCCACCACTGCCGGGATCGAACCCACGTCCTTCGGACCAGCAGCCGAACGCCGTAACCACTGAACCACTGCGGCGGGGCGCATACGAAGTGATTTTTAAGGCGATGGAAGGTCGGATGAGTACACTTTAGCGTAATAACGTGTCATATCTCGGCAGGAACGTGATACCTAGAACATTCTTCCTCCTTTCATTATTTATGGGCCATTTCATCTTCTTACCCCTGGACAGTGGCATGGTTCTTCGGTGCGCATATGAATCTCTCTCTCTGTTTGTCTTCGTGCGCATCTAGCGCATGATCAGTAAATTTAATAAACAGGTGACTTAGCTTCCTAGTAAAAAAAAAAGAAAATTTGATTTCTCTTTGGAGGTTTACGAAGGTAAGCTTGGCATTAGTATCCGCATCAGTACAGCATTGGCTCACTTCTTGTCGACCCCACATTATCGTACAAATATCTCGGCCTCCACCTAACCCCATCACTATCATGGGTAACCCACATTCAGAAGATTTGCGCAGAAGCCTCACGCACACTCGGCTACTTACGACGTAACTTGAAGGCCGCATCCCCTGAAATAAAGAAACTAGCATACATGACATTCATTCGCCCGAAATTAGAATATGCGTCATCCATTTGGCATCCATCTCAAGCTTATCTCGCCGCCGACCTCGAAGCCGTACAGAACCGCGCCATCCGCTTTATAACATCTTCCTATTCAAGAAAAACCAGCATCACTGCACTGAAACAGGCCGTCTCCATTCCATCGCTCGTGTCACGCCGCATCATATCTCGCCTCTGTCTTCTGCATCATTTCTATTATCATCCGCGCTCACGCCACGCAAAACTAGAACCCCCCCATAGGACTTCTAGCCGCTTGAACCATAATCATAGCATCGCTCGCATCAACTGTCGCACGTTAGCACTCAGTTCTTCTTTTTTCCTGCACGCAATAGCTCTATGGAATGCCCTGCCAAACACCATTGTATCATGCACTAATCGCAAATCATTCCGTGAAATGCTAAAGGACCATTTTTCGTGAGAGCAATCTTTTCAGTTATATGTTGTGCTTAATACAGACAAGTGTCCTTGCTTTTTTTCATTCCTTAGCCTTTGTTTACTCATGTGTTAATTTTTTTTTACTTGTTACACATTGTATAACCTTTTCGACGCCCCTTACCTGCTGTACATTTCTATTCCTTTTCACTGTTATTTTTTTTTCTCTTTCTTTGTAGTGTTCTTGTCATGTTGGTACAAATCTTGAGTTTGCTCCCCCCTTATGTAATGCCCTCGGGCCTTTAAGGGAAAAATAAATGAAATGAAATGAAGTTCCAGAGGCCTCTTTCCTGTCAAGCATGAGCGTGAGGTGTTAAGTGGCTACAGCTAACTAAATTTTGTGTTTTGCACGCTGTTATTGTTTCGCCGAAGTCAGGCAATAAAGAAAAAAAAGTGGCTATAGCTCACTCGGTAGAGCACCGCACTCAGAATTCGGATGTCGTGGGTTCGAATTCCACCGGTGGCATCATGCTTTTTCTATTGCTTTCTAATAAATTATCTTTAAGCGATAAAATAATTACACTATTAATATCCCGTTCATCAGCACTGCAAATTACAAGAAAAGCTCCCCTATGCTTCTTGGTTTCGGTGATTCTTGGCTTCTTTCATGTATGACATAATGAGCCCCTCATTTCCTTTCCCTTGTCTGCTTAGAAGGCAGAACAAGCATTTATGCCTTTTTGTAATAGAGATACAGTGCAAAGACCGTTAATGAGATAGCGCTGTGGAAAATAAAACGTGTACGGTAGATATGAAAGTGACCTCGGACTTTATTCACGTATATACCCAAGAATTGGGATATTTGAGAATTGTTGAAGAGGTCCGACTTAGTATCCCGAGAGGAAACATAAAGGACAAGAAAAAATGGTTCTTACGTTATCGTTGTGTTCTGTGAATACTTCTCCCCGTCTCTTCGCAATAATCGTCATGCCGGCACCCTACATACAGAGGCTGGCATACATGGCTTTCGAAGATTTCTTTTTTTTTTTCTGAGCAAATTAATCGACTAATCGGGCAAAAGCATCGCACACACAGTAGAATATTGTGTTCTATTTTCTCTGAGAAGTAGGTTAACATCGGCATGTGCCTACGTTACCCTAAACTACTGTCGGCTGAAAGTAGGGTTTTGGGGGATAAGAGCCCAGACGCAAATCTAACACGCTGCGCCATATGACGGGCGTGGAAGCAACTGAAGTGTGCGGGCGGGTTGCGCGGTTTATTTTGAAAGTTACTGTCACATTTTGGCATCTTTTTTAGTAAGAGTAGCGATGACCCTTGGCTTGTGACTTCAATTTCATTTAGTGTGCCTCAATAACGTAGAGCCAACCTAATTTCAAAGAGCAGTCGGAGCAGTATTTTCAAAGCAACCGCGCAATTTGGCCAATTAACGAACCTGGTCGTTGGTTGCTTCTCCGCCCGGCAGGTGGCGCAACCTGTTAAGTAAGTGGAACTCGGTGACTTTAGGTCAGCCAGAGTTCCAGTGCTCTAGGTCAGTCTAAAGTGAGGTCAGCTCACTGATCTCCATCCGCAGTGGAGATCAGTGGTTCAGATGCTGAGATCACCTCGACAAACTAACATGCCTAGAATATTCTAGACACTGCAGACAAACTGTACTCGCAGCGGTCAGTAGTTTCTCAATAATTACTTACAATCCAAATAAACGTTGATGTTATGCAGGACACATTATGCTGCTTTGTCCACGATTTTTCCTCCCGAATAGGTCGATAGTCTGCAGAGAAGAAATTTTTTAATTCTGGCCACCAAATATGCAAGGATTTGCATATCACCCGCACCTGTAGGTGCGGGTGATTAAAATGCAAAGAGCGTATGATTACGGCAGGGCGAGCAAGAACGAAAACTATTCGACAAAGAAAAAATTGGTGGTACTTTTGTGAATAGGGGCTAATTCGTAAAAGCGTAAACACGCTTACTACTGCTCCCGTTACATATTCAGATGCTTTCAAAACAGAAACCGAAACTGCCCCATCTTCTTGATTCAGCGTTAGGGAGGGGGCGCGACATGTAGGCTCCCTATTCAGCGTGAGATCATCTCGCCATCTGTCGACGGTAAGGTGAGATGTCGCAACGAGCATGGCGCAGCCCAGGCCACGGGCCAGGCGTTTTCCGTGAAGTTGCGCGCCTGAGGCGTAAACACGCCCGTGAGTCGTCGTTCTACGCCCTTCGGCGCGATGTGACGGTGGTGACGGAGCGTGGGATTCGCGCAGCGCAATGATCCGCGTATTCGTGCCCGCGTACCGTCAAGTGGACATTCCGAACGGGCGGCGGTATATCGTGTACTGCGTCGAAGTGACCGTTTCGGGCGTCTGTCACCGGCTGGAGCGCAGGTACAGCACATTCCACTCTCTCCACAAGAAGGTCAAGCGCATGTTGGGCAGCCAAGCGCCTTCGGGGTTCCCGCCGAAGCGTCTCCGCGGCCTGAACCCGAAACTGCTGGAACAGCGGCGCGCGGGGCTCGAACGCTACCTCCAGGACCTAGTGCGGATTCCGGCCCTGTCGTCCCAGCTGCTCTCTTTCCTCGAAGTGCCTGCTCCGCTGTCGCCTGCCGCTAGCAACGGGTCCGTCGACAGCGACGATCAGGAGTTCAAACCCCTGCACCAGCCCATTCTCGGTTTCCCAAAGGACCCGTATTTGGATACTTCCAGCAGCGACTCGCTTCCCGACATCGTCATGCAAGGTGTCATGAATGGTCTCTTTGCTGGTTATGACTATGACGACTAACGGCAGCTACACTAATTTCGGTCGGTTATTTTCGATACGTTACGTCAGCGTGAATGATGTGCAGCTAGTCGTACTAGCCTTACTCCGCATCGCCTCCCCCTCAGCGATGTCTGCCTTGACGTCATCAGCGACGCGCGTTTTAGTTTTTCTGCATCTCTTAGAGGGATGCAGGGCTTCGCGTTGAATTTCCGCTTTTCGCAGAGTCACAGTTTTGGCCACAGCTCAGGTAAAGTTATATAGAAGCGTATTTTTCGTTTGTTGAGCAGATGTAGCGACGTTTATGTTGACGTTTAGTTTCTTCCTTACTACATTCTCCTGACAACCTTTAAAGTAACAATTACTAAGGCTTCAGTATTCGTGACTATTAAGTTTTTCTTATATAGCGAATTATAATGGTGTGTTACAATATTGCATTGTTGATGCTTTTTTTTTTTCTATTCTGTGTTGCGGTCCTGCAAAGCATCTATGGACATACTTGCCTCTATAAAGATATGCAAGGCATTTGCCAATGTGCGTCACAACTTTACCTGCACTTTAACACCATGTATTTGCAATAACAGGGCCTACAATATCTTGACAATCGATGTTTACTTTTTGATGTAATGTAAAGTAGCTAGAAACTGTCCTGTCTAATCAGACTGCCATGCAGTACTCGTGCACAATGCTGTTTTGAAATGTAGGTCAACATTGGCAGGTAGCGTAGGGGTGGATGCTTGTTCCTTTAGTGTTTTGAAAATATTTTTGAATTCACTTACAAAACAATTTGTAACCACTCAGCATTCCTGCTAATTTAATTCTGCTGAAGTCACATAATAAAGCATTATTTTGGAAACTGGTCAATTCTTTTCTGCTTTGATGTCCTGTAAGAACCAGGTACACTATAAAATATGTATGAAGCAAACCAACAGTGACTGAAACCAAGGGAAACAGAGTGGAATTTTTTTTTAATGTGTGCTGTTGGTTGGTTGCAAATTAGTAACGTGGTCATTTTATAGCTGAAAGATAATTAACTAGAAAGTAGAAGAAAAAACAACCACATGATGCCAGTGGTACCTGATCCAGCAACCTCAATTGTTATTGTTTCTTCTTATTTATAATCAGATATTATTTGATATTTCAATTAGACTGCTAATTTCCAATTTATCAACACCACAAATTGAAATCTTTGGGGCCTTTTAGAGCACATTCTTAAAGATGAAAGTGTGATAGCATTTGGAAGTAGGCCTTCCCCAGAAAATGGATAAAGGTGAGTATAGTAGGTGGATAAAGGTCAAACAGTGAGCCTGGTTATTATAATCACATATGATAATCAAATAGAAGTTACTGGAACATCTAGCCCGCATATTTTCAAATTTGGTGGTGCTGATGTTGTCACAACCCTTTCGACCAATCAAGGAATTTCAGTACTGAGAAACACACTGGTTTCGTCAAGATGATAACCGAAACACTATTGCATTAAAAACAATTCCCTGTGCTTTCCTTTGTTTTCGTCAACTGTTACCTTCCTTCATATGAATGTCATTATGATCCCCTCCATTCCTTTCCCTTGTCTGCTAAAATGCAGGAAAAGGTAGTTCGAGAGCAGCAGTAACTTCTGTCTATTAAAATAAATAAAATTAAATGGCAAATTGAGCCATTTTTCTTCTCTATGTATAAGTACTATGCACAGCATGTCGAGGAAATATTCAGTAACGAATGCAACCAGGAAATTTAAACTCTCGCTCCTGCATGCTTAAAAAATTGCTGCTCATTAATGACGACTTTGTCTGCAAGGAATACTTGCCTCTTTTGTGCTCCAGGTTAGAGCACCCTTACAAATGTTGCCAGGCTCATTTCCTAGTTTGTAGAGTACTCAGCCAGACTGCTTTTTTTGCTTGTTTGTTTGTTTTTTGCACACAACAGGGGTACTGGGCTGAAACATGACAGGCTTTTAGGGCATGGGATATGCCAAAGTAACCGTTCTTTCTAATGCATGAGTCACATTTTTGAGTTGGAGTCCCAATCCAACCCGCAACTTGCCTTGGTCTTTTGCAGCCACTCTGCATATTGACCTCTTTGAACCTTTCCTGTGCCTCACAAATGTATAGCTTTCAAGCCTACCATGTTTTTCTGATCAGACTGCCATAATCTGGCATTCAAAGCAGAATACAGCCGCTTCTTGGCTGCTGATTCAGATGCATTTGCATGGATTTCTTGCAATGTTTCCAGAGTGTACATTTCCATGTTTCGGTTAGTCATTTTCAGGTGGCTAGTCACATGTGCACTCGCACTTTTTTGTACTGCATTAACATGTAGCCCTTGCTTTTTCTTTAGCTAAAATCTTACCTTTTATCAACTTAAATATGTTTCAAAAGCACTGTAATTCCTAATGCCATGTGTGATACTATGAACGAACCTTACCAAGAATAAGAGACATTTTCATTTTGGCAGTCTCTTTAAATTTTGGTCTGCTTTTGTTGAAAAGGTGAGTAGAAATCTTGCTAAGAAATCCCTATGAAGGAAACCAAGGGTAGCATTTCAGTCTTTCTCTGCTGTGGCACCACAAGGACTTAGACGGTGTGACGACAACACACGTGCTCACTTACAACTGAATATATATTTCGTGTTTTTAATAAATTTTGTCAGTTGTTAGTGAGCACTTGTGTTGTCGTCACTCTGTCTACGTCCTTGGCCTTGTGGTGCCACTGCAGAGAAAGTATGAATTCATACCAACTCGCCCAATTCTCAACCCTTTTGAGCATTTCAGTCAAGTGAAAATTTTGGCTTTGTGGCTGTACAGCAGCTTTCTGGTAATATTAATATATACAACCTTTGGGAAAATTTACTGACCAAAAGGATGTGCTGCAGGATTACTCTGCGAGGCTCTTGTTTCACCTCTTGATCATCCAACTGTGTGAACATTTCAGACAGTAGTTTCCTTACAAGCGATTTGGAGAACTGGCAATGCAAAATTAGCCATGCTGTTTGGCCTAGATGATTAATCAGTGAGCTTTGCAGTCTCAGCATAGGCTTTACGTATTGCAACAAATTAGCTGTGATGATAAACTGCGCGATAATGAACTTTACAGATCCATGCTATAAAGTACGAAACAGACAAGAACACAAGTGTGAGCATTATCAGTTGGTAGAGAATACCAAAGAGGATCAGAAGGTCAGTTGACAGTGCCAGAATTTGTTTTCTCTTGTAGTTGCTTGTTCTGTTCTTTCTGTTCTTGAGTTGTAATAGCTACAGTTCATCAAATGTCCTGGATGCTAGGAATGCATGGGACGTTCAAAACTAAAGCTTTCTGTATTCACAGTTTCACTTCTTTCTCAGTTTAAAGCATTAAAAAACAGATGGGCTCTTAAATATTTAGAGTGCTGACGTTTCCATATTAAAGTTCGATATTCTTGCTGTACATGTAAGTTCAAGCCAAAGCTGTCTTTTTTGCCTTAGGTCAGCAAATACTGAGCTGACAGTCCATTTCTACAGTGCAGTGCCACACCGTATATAGTTTGTTGCATGTTACCAATGGCAGATTTGGTGTGGCAAATTTCTTAGTACTTGTATTGAAACTTCTGTCACCGATACTTGCCTGTTTGTCATTACAAACTACATACCACTATCTCAGCAAAACCTGAGCTGATCTGTATTCTTCCGAATCTCTTCACAAACCAAATTCCCTGTGTAAACACATATACCTGCACAGCATCTGTAGACTGCTTTTAGGGGTGTGCGAATATTCGAAATTTTCGAATATATTTCGAATATTATATTTTTAGTATTCGTATTCGATTCGAGATCCAAGTATTCGTGTTCTTTCGAATATTCGACCCGACGCGAATATTCGTATCTAGCCGAATATTCATTGTGAGCACCGGCGTTCATTTCGGTCCGCAAGCCCTACCGACAGAGACATTACAACATGGCGGCGCCCAGAGCAATGCGCATAGATGAAGGAAAATTTTTCCTTCGAATTTTTCCTTCGAGGAAGGAAAATTTTTCCTTCCTCCTAGGACCATGCCGCAGCTGACTGCGCTGGTGAGCTTTTTTGTGGCTATACCTGCGAAGCTGGTATAGTCAGCGCTGTGCACGAAGTACCTCATAGTACGTGCCAGGTCAGTGCCAAGTGAGAGGGCATTTTTTGTGGCTGGGGGAGTCGTTTCAGCTAGAAGGGAACTACTTCTGCTGACCATGTGGATCAGCTGGTTTTCCTTCACGACAACCTTTTATGTTCATCCCAGGCAAGCTGATGGCAAGCTACCCTTAATCAATGCTGTGTACTAGCCATTCTCTCTGATATTTCCACTCTTCTAAAAATAATGTTCGAGACTTTGATACTTTTTGTGCAGCCACACATGCATTTTGTGTTCATTTGATCATTTATAGTTGAACTCTGACGTTCTTGGGTGCTCAGATAAATGTTTTGTAGTGGTTAAATGCGTCTGTCCTTGATTATTCGATATTCGATTCAATATTCGGAATCAAGTATTCGTATTCGATTCGTATTCGAAAAATTTAATATTCGCACACCCCTACTGCTTTTCTCGAAGCTCGCTGCTTATTCATGAAAGGATGACACGTGGTGGAATGAATGATGAGTTGCATTGAAACAGTCACATGTATGCAAAAGAACAGAACGTTTATATACATGTTGTGCTTTCAACAGTATTGGAACAACATATTTTGTCAACACAAACAGATGCAACAAGAATAGAACATTGCACAAGGACTAACATACGCCAAGAGGGTTGTTGTTGCTGCAGCTGGTAAAGAGTCTATAGCATTCCTATGCTTTGGAATGGGAACATTGCGAGCTCCATTTAGTCACTGCTGTACCATTTAGCCTTTGGACTTTCTTTGAAGTGTGTTTTTGTCAGCTCACTAAGTGTCTGTCTGCTACAATAAACCAGATGTTAACACCTTTTCATAGCAGATGCATGATGCACGAACTTTTATCAACATTGCTTCTATATACACAATACTCTGGGTCTAGCACCTCATTGAAGTAAGATATCAAAACATTTTGAAAATTTACAGTAACCATTTTGATATTGGTTTCAGTGAAATCAAATTTCCAGCAGGTCGGTGCTTTCTTTTGCAACACTGTTGTGTATTCTCGATGTAATGCACACCAAATGACCTGGCTAAACATTTAATGAAGCAGAAGTCTGGACCCAGTTTGTGCACATTTGACAAGATGCATCACTTGTCAGCTGCATTTCGAAGCGCACTGCAAGGGCTGCACGCCTAATGTTGAAGAGGGGGCGATTTTGCCACTTCTTACAGCTCAGTACTGTGAGGGGAGAGAAGAAACAAAGCTGAAAACACGAAACACATCCTTTCATCTAAACACCAAAAATGGGAAAGTGCTAGACCTTTTAATTTGCTTCAGGATTCTACGAAGAGAGCAATGTACAACAGTGGCCACAACGACACGAGAAATATTTTTTCTTTAGTTACCGCAGCCTAGGAAAACGCACATATCACAAGACACACTTTGACTATGGCTGCCACATTAACACCCACCCATATGCGTCCAGTGTGTGCAAGCTGTTGATGGAATGATGGGTTGTATCTAGGTTTGGCTCTCAGGAGCATCATCACTTGAAAAAGTGTGCACTGCTGCCAATGGACAATTTGTAATTGTGCATTTATTTCCAGAATTGCACCCCAGAACTGTGTTATGAACTGCATGACATTCCTAGCGTATTTCTCAATGTATCACTTTCAGTTTGACTTCTTTGTGAGGAGAGCTCTTTTCAGTTCAAAGAAGTTCTTTAACAGATATCTGGCATTTTCAGCTATTTTTACTTGGCAGTGGCAAAATAACAAATGAAGGGTTTTTGACGAGGTTTAGGCCTCTCTCTCATCTTAGTTCTTTGCTTTATGCCATGCCGCTCTTTGGAATATTTAAACATATTTTTCTTCTATGTTAGAGTGAAGCGTCATGGAATAAACATTCAATTCGTGATCTTCAAGCTGCATTTCAAAGCACAATTGTATATTTGAATGTGAGGGAAATTTCACTGTTAGATGGAAAAAGTTGTCAATTTCGATCTATGTTATGCTAGGAGCATTTGTGTTCGCCATGAACGCAACAAGTACTACATGCAAAGTAGTCACTACCACTGCTTTGACCACATCACATAATGCAAGTAGTACTTGCTAAACCTTAACAAGTCACTAAGACTAAATACCTAATTTCAGTGGAGTTTAATTAATATACCTTGGTTGTAGCTTCCGAGTGGCATTTTGGTCAAAGCAAATGAAGATTGCTATCTGAAATTTTTGTACTTTATAGCAGCTCGAACAGGCTTATATATGCATTGCCTTTGTTTCCTGACAAAATGGAAAGCACTCCAAGTAGCTTGGTATATCCTGCATCAAGCTTAAACATGCAGCAATATCTTAATTTCCTTAAATCATATTTGCAATATTCCCCATAAATTCCTGATACAAATGTGTGAGGCCTGGTGTAGGAAATATTGACACTGAATTGAAAATGCTTGAGAAGTGAAAACTGCTGCCGCAGGTAGAATTCAGCGTAGTAAATTTTTGAGGACATACACAGGTTATTTAGCTAAGAACAACCTGTTTGGTTTAAATTCATGTCCTTATTTCATTTTTATATTTCAGTATGACTTCTTTGTGAGGAGAAATCTTTTCAGTCCAAAGGAGCTCTTCAACGGATAGTTGGCATTTTCAGCTGTTTTTACATGGTAGTGGCAAAATAACACATTTCAGTGTCTAAGCTGGTGCATTTGTTCAAAAACAGAATCCTTTAATTTAGTGACGTTCGTTTATTTAATGCCTGCTGTATAATCCAAATAAACCTAGCATGTGAATGGCTGCTTGGGAGGGACAGCGTCTTTTGGAGCAGAGAACAGAGAACAGACTTCTAACACACAAGCTGTCTTGCCGCAGCCT
This sequence comes from Amblyomma mixtum, assembly GCF_055824585.1. NCBI lineage: Eukaryota > Metazoa > Arthropoda > Arachnida > Ixodida > Ixodidae > Amblyomma > Amblyomma mixtum. Next base: position 149,208,712 of record NC_143015.1, read on the forward strand.
TTCCTCGTGGCAGCCAGTCCCACACAAGAAAGGTAAACAACAATGCTTACAGCAAACACAGAATGACAACAATCAAAATAAATTAGAGGAAAACAAGATGGCGCCCAGCACCACTGAGGATCCATACATACTTTGAAATAAATTAGGAGTGACATCAACCAAGTCACGCATTTCAACTCAAGTTACACTTTCCAAACATCTACTGATGCGTCCATCAAACCTTCAGAGTCTCTACGCGACCACACATGCGCCATTGTTGCGTGACTTTCAGCTGTTTCATGAAACCGTGAAGTGACATGGTGGCTTCGAGAGTCTGCTACAGCCCACCACGAGAGTGCAAACTAAGTGCATGGCTTCTCAGTTGCACCATGCCTTGACTGACAGAGAGAAAGGAATGCTGTCAAACACTACAGTCCAAAACCATTTAGCTGCCAGTCTAGCACTCTTTCTGAGCGCTAACTCGACATCTTTTTGAGTCACTGACACGAGTTTTGTGCACTTAAAATGCTGCACTTCAGTCTCGTGACTGTCGCAAGTGTACTTCAGAGACCAGTTTTTTCACAGTGTCACGTCACTCTGGAGACATCTCTGAAGAAGCCACAACCTTGCTTTCTGGTCATGCACGGCCCACCGACCACCATGCAGTGAGCTGTTCTCAGCGCCCCACCCAGCAGGGTCCACTAAGCAGATGAATCTACGTCTCCTCCGAGTTCCGTAACCTCACAAACAGCCTGCCCTTGGTCCAGGGGTTCTGCAGCCTCAAGGGCTGGAAGTCCGCGCTCAAACACCGCTCTCGTGAGCCCACCACAGCGACGAGGCAGAAGTCCGGCAGCCGCTCGTCGCCGTACAGGGGACCCGTCCTCCCCTTGGCGACCACGGCCGTGTTGAGCTGCCTGACGACGAGCTCCACCACTTCCCTCGCCGTGGTCTCGGGCGTCACGTGCAGCTTGATGCTCGTGCCGGGCGGAAGACCCGACTCGTACGCGGCGTACACCCGGAGTACGCTGGGCGCCAGAGCCGCCGTGGACGTCACGGTGTCCTCCGCACTCTCCTCGTCGTAGTCTTCGTCGTCGTTGAGATCGAAGGACACATTCCCGGCGCCATCGCGGCCTTCGGTCGAGGACGTCTCGTCGATGTCGTCCATGTCTTCCTGCGGCCTCTCCAGGGCTAGCCGCGACGCTGACGCGCAGCGTCTGATTTCCATGGGGGCACCGCCAGCTGTCCCAGATGCATTGGGGCCGCCGACGGTGAGGAATAGCTTGGCGTCGATGAGATCGTCGACGCGTGAGGCTCGCCGTGCCTGCGCCGAAGAGGGCGCCATGGTCGGGGGCACGATGGACGGCTGCGTCTGGCGCCTGCGCGTGGGGCTTGACGAGGTGGGCGAGGGCGCTGTCGAGCCTGGCGTCGTCCACACGGCGCTCATGGGGAGGCCTCCGTTGAGCGAGCGGTCGCGTGCGAACGACAGGGCGTCCATGATCCAACGCATGCCACGCCACGTCTGCTCCAGCTGCGTCTGGAAGTCCTGCAGCTGCGTGAGCCGGCTCCGAGCTGCAGCGACTTCCGGCGCCGAGAAGGCCTGCAGAGAAGGAACCGTGCGAGTTAGCCAAGAGGTAACAAAAGGGCAACATGCTTGCAGTAGGCCGGGACATGGTCCCTTTCAACTTTGGTCGTGATCCTTTAACCTGAAAGCTACCGGAGGACCCTGGTAGTGACCGAGGTGTAGGAGTTCACTTAATCAGCAATAATTCTTGATGTTAAAAGAGGGGCATTCATGAATATTGCTCTCAGAGAAGGGCTGGGGCAGCTTTCGGCCCGGTGAACAACGCACCTCTCGATTTGCGTGCTGCGCGAGCACCGTGTCCGTCTCGAGCATGGCGGAGACGCGCGCGTAGCGGGCGATGAGAGGCGCCTGGTAGGTGCTCAAGTGGACCACCTCAAACACCTGCACGGGCAGGGCGAGGCAGTCTGCGCGCGACGTGAGTTCGTCCCGCTGGCCGGGCACCGAGCACACGCTCTCCACGGCCGGCAGCACCAGCAGGAAGCTCACGCCCTCAGCCAGCTCCACCACCTCGGCGTCGTACAACCTGCACGCACAAGACGGTGCATCAGTCATTAGGGGGGCGCTCCTGATGACCACAGTGAGCGGGACAGAGGTTCTTACCATCACTAAGAACAAAGCAGTAGCACTTAAAGGGAAAGCATTCTTATTGCGTCTTGCGAGAGAGAATGAACATTTATTGTATACAAGGAGACAGGAGCGGATTGTGGGTGGGGTCCTCAGTCCAGGACTTCAGTACCTTCCGCAGACGCTATATGGTGATGGCGACTACAGTACCTCCTAGTATTCCAGGGTGCTATTGGCCAGCGTCATCTCTAACTGCTCCAGCGCCGCGTTTTGCGACTTTAAGCGACTGGCTTTAACTGTACATGTCCATGTAAGGTGTGTGAATGTAGGAATATCACCACACCAGGGACATATATCTGCATATAATGTTGAGTGAATGCGGTGTAGATGGTAGAGATTGGGGAAATAAATTCATTCCTCCCGCATTCACATAACCAGTCTACTGCGAAGGTTAACGTTCTCCAAATTAGAGCGGTTACCAGTGCAACATCGAAAGGCTCAGAAGGAGTTCTATGATTATAAGCCTCGCTGAATGCACCTAAGTCATACCTCGATTCCAAATATGCAAGCCTCTATCACGATATCAACTACGCATGGATCAAAGACGCAAAAATATCGTGATATCAACCACGCGTGGATCAAAGAGCGCCAACAGGAGACAATGCGATGCAGAATTAAGTGCAGTACCTGTGCGCGTCGTACAGTTCTGGCGGCACTTCCAGCTGAGCGAAGAGATTGCGGGCGGCCGCCGAGACTGCGCGCTGGAAGCGCAGCTGCGATTCATCGGGCTGCTGCTGCGGCGGCCTGCAGCGGTCGGCGGCCACGTCACCGGTGTCCGGCGCTGACGAGGCATCTTCGGGCCGAAGCTCGTCGCTGGACTGCGCTGGAGGCGAATGGCTGGTGTCACCGCCGAGGCTTTTCAGCCACTGCCACTCTTCCCTGCAAAGGTGTGTTGAAGATATCTTTAGACTCCACATATTACATCCTGAGCTATTTGTTCATCCTGGTATGCGCACCTGCGTTTACCTAAACTATAACAAAACCACTGTTTCCCACCTGCTGTGCATACAGGGAGGCTGCTGAGATTAAGGTCTACAGAAATTTTGGTATCGGTCTTCAAAGTGCTAGCTATAGACCTAGACAAGTTGGGCAAGTTGGTACTGTTCCATGAATTACAACAGCACGATATGGGGAGCCAGAGGGAAGAAATGCTTTGTAGCTGTACACATGATTGGCACTGTAAACTGCCTGGATTGTGTGTTGCTGCAAATCATGACAATGGAGACCTTTGCATCAGACAAGCACCACCTTATGCGTGACAAAGAGAGAGGTACGGAAAGAGGCGTTGTCCGTATAAACGGCAAGCATTTATAGAAAAGATGCCGAAGGATACGCACGTACCGGGAGACGTGAGGGTTGTCCCTTATGCGGCAGTGGGGCAGCACGTTGGGGTTCCGGTAGGGCACCATGATGCTGATGAGGTCCATGGAGCTCTTGAGCTTCAGGTAGCCCAGGTAGAGTCCGCGGGGCAGCGGCCGGCTGCTGGTCTGGTTGTAGGTCATGATCTCCTGGATGGAGGAGACCAGGAGCTCGGCAGCCGAAGGCAGCTCGCCGCCGTCGCTGACGCTGGGCATGCGGCGCTGGATCTTGGCCAAGGGGATCCAGCGCACGGACAGCGCACTCACTGTCTTCGGCTCGCTCACGTACTTGGCCACGCACACCACCGCCGTGCCTTCGTAGTCGCGCAGCGGCTTGTAGTACACCTGGCCCAGGTCTTGCACGCCCAGCGCAGACTGCAGAAGGAAAAGGAAGACAAGTGCTGTGTTTAACTAGCCGTAAGGGAAGCATCCACCAGTCGTCACCCGCTGCTCTTCTGACGTGCTAAATGCGGACCGGAAAAGTAGACCTCATCCACTTTGGCGGGGAAAGGAGGCGACGCCTCACCTGCATCTGCTCGACGGTCTGCAGCAGCTTGCTACGGAAGTGCACGTTAGACGAGCTGTGGCTCTTCTCCATGTCCAGCCGGAGGGTCTTGACGTCATCCCACGTGCACGCCACCTGCACGCCAGCGAGATAATCGTTTTAGTCACCAGTGCTAAGAGCATGCAGGCAGGCATTAGTCCCACGTTTCCGTGCAGATGAGTTTCCGTGGTTTAGAAAAAGCCGTTGCCGAGGCCACAACCACAATGCCCCCACCACATCATAGCCACTTCCTAGGAGGACATCTCGGGTGGGCATTTGCACGGCAGTCGCTTGTTCTTTATACTGCACGTACACTATTGTCTAGCATGCTGGTTAGGGCACTCGGCCATATTGCTCGAGGTGCAACTTTTGTATAGAGAGTGTTATTTTCACTCGGAGATCTTGGACAGTTACGCTGCCTCTGAGCTGCCCATCGCCCTCTGCTCCAAATCAACTCGTATCCGGTTCAGCTGTCCACTGACGCTCTCTCTTCACATCAAGGTACAGCCAAGTATAACTATCGAGCGAGTCAAAGGAGCACTCACCTTCATGAGCCAGTGGAAGTCGGTCTGGAAGGAGGCCGGGTAGCAGTCGTCTACCTCCAGGATGGGTAGTGTCTCCTCTGTGGTAACCAGGATGCGGTCCTCGTTGTAGAACAGGCAGGCCAGGTACACGCCCCGCTTCAGCGTGCGCTGGAACTTGGGCGCCGCGGCGAACAGCTGCCGGATGCTCTTGCGCATCTGCCGCCTCTGCAAGGGGCGAGCGAAAACGGCGTCACTGTCACGTCACGACTGATCTTTGTATGCCAAAGGGTATACCGCCTATGAAGCCTAAAATGCACCACTTGCTTTCGAAGGGACCGAACACAGCCGTCAGAAGGAACAGCCCTTAGAAAAATTTCTTCAGACAGTTTATAAACTTTCATAACGTCCATCGAACTTATAAACGTCCATAGACTTTTATTTATAAAGTCAATAGACTGTCTATAGACAACTCCTATGGAACAGTCGATAGGCTATACAAATCGAATAGACAGTCTATAGACAACCTATAGATTTATGGCCATACACTTTTAGTAGACTTTTGTCTATAGACCATGAATGACAAAAAGAAATATCTATAGGAAGGCGATAGTCTATAAGAAGTCTCTCGACTATCTATAGACAAATCGTAGAGAGTACTCTATAGGCAGATCTTATAGACAGTCGATAGATGATCTGTATTTTATGGCCATATACTTTTAGTGCACTTTTGTCTATAGATTAAGAATCGACCAAAGGAAATATCTATAGGAAGACAGTAGAGTCTATTAGAAGTCTATAGACTGTCTATAGACCATTTTTGTAAGGCAGAGTGCATCCAGAACTTAAAGGCACCCACCTGCTGCATGGGTGTGCTCTCGCACAGCTCCCCGGAGCCTCCCAGGGCCGACGCCGTGCCCAAGCCCCCGGCCGTGTTGCTTCGCTGGAGGTCGGAGCCCCCATGCTGGGGCCGAGACTCCATCACTTGCAGGAAGAGCGAGTCCAGCCGGTCGATGCGGCCGGTCCACCGAGGAGAACAGTCCTCCACGTCCCGCCAGCCTGGTGGGAAAGAGAAGCATCGACACACGACGTTAGTCTTCAGCAAGCATAAAGTGAGAGTGATACGACACAGCGAACAAGTAAATGTCTCGCACTCTTAACCCAAGCAGCATTGCGTATGATCACTTTTTGTGGGACGTTCTGCAGATGAACGTGAAATCAAAGGGTCGATCTCCTCGCAAGCGTATGAATAGGGCACGGGCAGTGCTTCTTACTCGAAGGCCTGGCACATAGCGGCCACGAGGTCTGGTAGGCGCTGAAGCCCTTGGCGTTGCCTGCGGCCACCCGCACGAAGTAGGGCGTGCCTTTGTCCAGGTCCCGGATGACGTACTCCAGGCACTGGACGTCGTTCAGGTCCCTGGAGCCCACGCCCAGGGCGAAGTCCTCGCGTTCGCACCACTCAACTGCGCACGCGGGGAGAAACGAGGAAGACGGAAAAGGACATCTTCAGTGACGGCCCAGAGCTCCTTACACCACGCTGAATATTCAGGCGATACTTAAGGTACCAAGGTGCAAAAACCACAGGTACAAGAAGGTTTACAAGGACACCTAAGTTCATTAGGCGTTGGCAGTGCGACAGCATTAGCAGCTGTTGATGCATTTACTGGAAGTAACATTATTTCCCTCCAGCCGATGGGAATGCTCCGGTCCGGTTACGTCACTTCCCGTTAATGGTATTGCATTAAATGTCAATTTGCCAGAACCAACAACTATGAAAGGGAAGAGTTCCAAGAGCGCCGAACTTGAGTATATACATGGCCATGTCTGCCATCAGCGTCATGGTAGATCGGCAGCGATTGTATCATGATCATCATTCGTGTTACTGACAGTGATATCGCTGTTTTTTGCGCTTTGAGCCTCTTCCTACATCAAAAGCTTGCGAGATATCAAAAATGCTTCACAAGCGCTGCAGGTCTTAGCTCGGACACGTTTCATACAGTACCAGGCATGTTAATTTCCGCTCCAGGGCGTCTAGAGTCACTTTCCCTGTCGCACTGGATCTAGTCGGGTGCACCTACCTCGGTACTTGGTGACAAAGGCCCTGGCCTGCATCGCGGACAACGGCGGCTCGCAGAAGCGCACCCGCAGGGCCTGGGTGCCCACCACTTCCAACGTCACGCGGCTGGGCGGATCCGGAGGCCCTGCGAAATGAAGGCGAAAGGGATTCCTCGGTTGAAGATCGGAAGAAGCGATGGTCAATTATTCCTCGCGCGCAACGACAAGAAGGAAACTGTAGCACTCTAAACACCAATACGACATATGGGAGGAAAAAGAGCTGTCCTCTACCCCACTTCCTCCTTACACAGCTTACTCCCTTTTTACTCCTTTCTATTTGGAGTGCACAGCAAGACGACAGAAGCTGGACTCACGGAGTTCGTCGAAGCCGGCCTTCATCTCCGAGATGAGCTCCAGGCGGCGCTTCCATAGGCTCAGCTGGCGCTCCTTCTCCTGGAAGAGGGAGGCATAGACGAACGTCAGTTGGGGCTTTTCTTTGCACACATGGCGATCGCGCAAGAGCCGTCCTGCCTGTTCGAAAAATCCGATGGACGTGTGTAGCGCATCCGTGGAAAGGTTTTAGGAAGCATCCGGTTCACTGGACTCTGTGCCACTTGTTCGCAGTGCAGCGGAAGCTACGAGTTCAAGGTGCTTGACAGCTTTTACAGTTCCACTGCAATCCTCACGCTCTTAGATGCTGAATGAACTGCTCCAGAAGGCGTCGCGTTCGCAGCTTGTAGAGAACATTTATGTTCTGCTTCACCCTCTTATTTCAGATAGAAACTTAGAAGCTTCGTTTCCTCCAGAGGTCTGTCTACCAGAAGTATACCAGAAGGTCTAAGGCAATTCTTGAGAAACAAAATGGCGTCTCTCGACCGAACAAAGGTCGTCGCTACCCTGAACAAACGCGCTGACGTGGAGGCACTTTAGTAATTTCCCCTCCACTGCGAACAAGTTGTGGTTGCCCATGTACTGTCGGGGACAAAAATCTCCAGGACGCGTCATCGGGAACCGAAGCTGATATCTCCGTGATTATCCGCTGGCTGGAGACCACGCTTATCAAGGTGAAAGACGGACTCGCGTGCTGTGATGCGTGCTAGTGCTAGCAGGTGACCGCCAACAAATGTGACAGCTATTAGCCAAAAAATCGCTTGTCGCGCGTCCTGGAGAATTACGTCCCCCATCATCATCATCAGCCTGACTACGTCCACTGCAGGGCAAACGCCCCTCCCACGTCTCTCCAATTAACCCTGTCCTTTGCCAGCTGTGGCCACCCTATCCCCGCAAACTTCATAATCTCACCGGCCCACCTAACTTTCTGCCGCCCCATGCTACGCTTGCGAAGCTTCTCTTGCAATCCACTCCCGTCACCCTTAAGGACCAGCGGTTATCTTGTCTTCTCATTACATGCCCTGCACAAGCACACTTCTTCCTCTTGATTTCGACTAGGATATGTCATTATCCTGCGTTTGTTCCCTCACCCACTCCGCCCGCTTCCGGTCTCTTAGCGTTACACCTATCATTTTCCTTTCCATAGCTCGCTGCGTTGTCCTTAACTTAAGCTGAACCCTCTTCGTTAGCCTCCTCGTTTCTGACCCATAGTACACCCTATAGTAATCCAGTGTGCCCCCTATACTATAGTTCGGCGCAGGGCTATCCTTCCTGTGACTTCACTCTACCCCGAGAGATCAGGCATACCAGAGCAGCGTGTGCCATAGTTGGCACAGAGCGTATCCCATGCAGCGTACCTTGAGCAGCGCGTTGGACAGGCTCCCCTGGTTGGCCGATGCGGAGGCCACGCATCCCGCCAGGTCGTCGACGCACCGGTGCGCCTCGCGCAGCAGCGCCTGCAGCTGCGTGGCGCGCGCCTCGGGCGTCGGGAAGCGGGGACTCTCGCTGGCTCCCCGGGACTGCAGGAGCCGGGCCAGCGAGGCCTCGCCAGTCAGCACGGCCACGTCCAGCGCCGTGAAGCCATCCGTGTTCACGCTATTTAGGGTGGGAGTAGAGGAAAAGAAAAAGAGGGGCACGCATGTCCTTCACTGCTCCGTCCACTGACGGTGTCTTCTCTTAACAAGAACCACTGTGAAAGGACGACATCAGGTCGTCCTGTAACATACACACACCAGGCATACAGAAGTCTGTCAAAAGCGTTCGCATGACACGGCATCGAATCAGCTCCATACCTCCGGGGCGAGCAGACCTCTCGTTGTTAAACGTGCGGAACGCTGGAGTTTATTGATGTCTCATAGGAGTAACCAAAAAATGCTCTCAATTCCCCCCTTTAATCATCTCTGTTATTTAGCGCTGCTACTATGGCCTCTCATTCTATAAGCACCAACTAGTCCAGCTTTCTGCCTTAAATGCCTCTTTCTGGGTTTTCTTTACCCCTGCAGTAGCGTGGCAAATACAACGATTTAGAAAAAGCGAGCATATTTGGACTCTTAAAGATTCCCTAAAACTCCGCAAAGATTCTCTTATTGGAAAATTTTACTCCGAGAATTCCCCGAAAAAGGGAACATTTTGCCGAAATAGAATATCGCTGCCGGAGTTTCAGGAACGCCTTACCCCACTGCAGGGCTGACCGCGAATCTTGTGGGCTGGACACCTTTGACAAAGACTGCACATGACAGTCCAGGGGAAAAATTCTCCGCCTAGAGCTTATCAGGAGGGAACTCATTTCTTGCGGATGAAAGGTTACAGGCCATGCGTGTTGCGATGGAAACGACGTGCGCTTCTCAGTACGGGTTGATCGTCGCATTCTTAATTAACTACAGCGGCGGAGGGAAATGTCATGGGGTCAAATAACTGCGAACTTTCCTTCGACGTGAGGTCACGGCACCAGGAATAGCGTGCAAGACGATAACAACAAGAGAACGGAGGGGAAGGCGTAAATGCCTCCGCCTTGCCTTCATATCGATAGTGAGGGCGGGAACTACTCTTCAAGCGCGTCCGTTTCTTATTTCCTCCTAGATTCTGGAACAAAACAACCGGCGCCACAACCTTTTGCCGCTCCAGAGCCACACGCACGTTTTCCAACGTAAGGTTTTTCCTATGCGTCATCGTTACCATAAACTGCGTTCACTGCTGCTCTCCCCACCCAGACAATTGATGAACGCAACGGTAAACATGGATACAAACCGATCAGTTGACGACCGGAACAGTGAACACGTATACAACGCCCTCAACGACGAAGTAGTAACGACAGGACAGCAATGTAACATGCCCAACAACTCTGGACAAAAGTAAAGTAAAGCGTTCCCAGTTGCTTTTCTATGGCAGTCTCAACTTTTCGATGCGATCGATGGAAAAGCTTTACAATAGAGATCTTGCAGCACGTCGGAAGAATGGGCCATTAGCTTCACTATTTCCGTAACAGTGCCTTACAATTTACAAATATCCCAAATTTTCGTCCAGGAATGTTGGACACGGAACTCACACGTATTTCCGCTTCATCCTGAGTCGAACCGCAGAGTCCGGAAAAAGAGAAACTTTCACCACTGTCCGGTGTATATCGCGGTGAAATGGTCAACTTCTAAAGGTCGCACAGTCATCGTGGGTCCATAGGGGGTTCCGTCAAGCGAACGACGACGTCACTATGCGAAGGGGTCATCGCGGCTTCATCGCGCACGTAAAACTGGATGACCACGAAGGATAGCAACGGCCGGGGGGAGAACGACGGGAACGACGACACCCGGTAGACAGCAGCTGCTCGTATTCGGCAGCTCCCCTAGTTGTCGCTCGCTCGGCAGCGTAGGCGGCTGTGGACCGGGAAAGCCGTTCGACCGTGACTCCTAACCCCTCGACGAACGGACGGACGGTGTCGAGCGTACTGCCTGTGTGTTCGAGAGCGCGTCGAGCGGAGCACGATGTTGAGGAGTGACGGCTGGCGGAGAGGGAGGGGGGAGAGATTCAGAAAGAAAAACCGTTTCTTTCGGGTCTGCACCCCCCTCCTGGGCCGGGCATTCTTTTTGCGGAAATGGCGCGGAGAAGACATGATGCACCGCGGCCGGCGGGCGAGAGGAGGAAGTTTACACGCTCCGTGAATGACACGTGTGTGGCCCGTGAAAAGAAAAGAAAAGAAACAGACCATAGAAGAGAGGGAATGTGCTGGCCCTGTTGAGATAGTAAAGACGGAAAAAGATAAAAAGAGTAGGAAAAAGCTCCGAAAGTGTTGCTAGTCTGCTCTATAGTCTGGCCGAGTGTTTTTGAGAACATCCTCACGTTTTCGCGCTGTTCTTCTTTCCGGATAAAAAACCACGGACCGACTAGACTAACACAGCCTTTTCTTTTGACTACGTGTTTAAAGGCATTAGCCTGACACACAGCATTCTTGGTCACCTGACGGCATCAGCAGTAAGACACTCAACGCGGAAAACTTCAGCGTACAATACCTATACTTTGCTTTACCCATGTGTAAACATGAAAGAGCTCATGCGGTACACGTTTCAAATCGATCGATGCGTTCGATTCTTGAGTTGTTTAGAAGAGGCACGCATGTAATTCCTTGGGGCATGGTGAAAAATATTGTTTTCTTGGTACTCAAAGCGCAAGACTACCGGCTCTCGTTCTTTCTTGTTCGAGTGCGGCGGAGACAGCTCTTTACATGCTTTCACTCGAAACAGGCCTCGCCAGATCCGAACGCCCCTGTGAAGCTTAACTATCAGCATAGTCTCCGCTAGCTCCAGGTCACCGCTGCAGAGAAACCGCTTGCCGGGCTAAGATTTTTATGCTCCCAGACGCTTCACTCGGTTCTTAGAATACAAGTAGAGCCAGCATGAAAGGGAACGTTTTACCAGTACCAATTCATAATTAGTTCCTCTGGGTGCATGATTTCATTGGTGCCTTTGCGAGTTCAACGCAACGGGAAATATAAACCACTCTTCCGTAAGAAAATCTGCGAAGGAAAATGAGTAGTGTTACATATCAACTGGAGCTTCGTTTAATTTATACAGGGGACGAACACATGACCGCATTGCAGGCAAGCTCCTGGTGAAAACGCCACCTTTAGCACAAGCAATGGGCCCTGTACTAAAAGGAATAAAGATGACGTCTTCAGCTCGAGCATTCAGCACGAGTCATTATTTAGTTTAGTTGACACTTCGCACACAGTTTCGGTGTTCGTGTTTCAGAGTCTATGTTCGTTCCCTCCATCTTTAAGCGCTGTTCGCAATAATTCGTTAGTGTTCTGTTATAGGCACGCGCCTAGAAATCACTGTGGTCATGCGATGTCTCGTATGGAAAAAGTATGAGGCACGGCGCCATAGATGACTTAGACGCCCCTTTGGCTTGGCTCATTCTTGTAGATCTTCCTCTTTTGCATTGACGCACAACGCTTTATGTCAGCTGTCCCAAGACGGCAGCAGCAAGTCGTAATATGATGCCGTTTACAGGATAAGACGTATAGATCAAGACAATGTTTTGCCTCGGAGGTGACCTTCCTGCCCCGGGTTCACAATCGAGGACAAAGTGTTCGTAAGTGAAAGCTGCAAGCGATGCACGCAATCTACCGACTAGTTTGACTGACATCTGGGCCCAGATAGAGCAAATGTGAGTATGCAGCCGGAGGCAAAAATGAGCAGGCCGCATGGTTTTCCGTTGAACTCTTCAGTGGGAAACTAACGCCACCTATGAAAGTCCAGGTGAGGAGAAAAGACTTGTCTCTCCCTGGTGAAATTCGGAATTTCGGGGTGCTGTATAAAACACCCCGGTAAGCACGTCAACAACAAACCTTGGGGTACGTGTAGGATTTTGACCATAAGAACCACGTCATCGCCGTAGTCACGCGACAGGAATGGCTAGCAAGCCCCTGACACTATTTATGAACTTGCTCGAGAGTGCAACGGCAAGCAACATGACAGCACTGCTTCAGCATTGCACTTTCAGCTGACCTGAAACTTAGTTTAAAACCTGAGTAGACCTGAAAGCAAGCCGCGAAGCTTCTTTTCCACACTGTCCCGGGAATTGCCGACCCGCAAACCCAGACACACACAGCAGGAGAGTGGCGTTCAGTACCCCACTCGTCGGAACTGGCCGAGCTGTGGGCATCGCCGAAGACAGATGTTCCCGGGGGGTTTAGCACCGCAGACACTTTGTTTTTCCTTCCAGTAAGTGTAAATATCCACGCGAGCCACCCATCCTGAGCGTTCGTTACTTCTTTCGTTCAGGCATCCCATTGCCTACGTGATGCGGGCCACGGAGCGTGTCGGTTTCTCTCTCCCCTTCTATTTGCTCTTCCTCTCGCTTTTCCCTCTTCCCCTGTCTGCGGAAGTCCCGGGAAAAAGAGGGCCGATCCCGCGCGTGGCACGTAGAATGCAGCGAACAGTATGGAGTCGAAGCGACTTTAGATCGAAAGCAGCGGTCGCACCTTCATCCCCACCTTCGTTATTAAAACTCCCAGGGACGTCATCTGGACGTCTTAAACGTCCTCACGACGTCCAAGGCAGTTCCACTGCACACTGGGCGTGGTGACAACCATTAACATCACGCCAAGTGACAGCCTCCCGCTCTCATAACGATCAAATGCAAAGCTTAGGGCAAAATTCCAATCGGTGATCCCCAGCAAGTCTTCTTTTCCCACGAAAGCGAAGAGCTGTTTCAATAGACGATTTGGATTAAGATCCCAAATTCTGAATGGACAGCGGCGGCACTCATCTTCCTCCAGCGCAGATTCTTTGGGCGTTCCAGATCACGGATTCGAATTCGCTATTACAAATTTTCCAACATAAGTCTTATAAGATCCCGTGATTTCGCCCAGTACCGTGACGGCCGCTATTGAGATGAAACTGAAACTTAGACGCATTCCAGCAACGTTTCTAGTTTCAGGGCGCTCAGGAGTACAAAAAAGTTCTTGTTTTTAAGCTTCGAACGCTTGTTCAAGAAGAGCGTCGTTAATTTTGCGTCTCATCTTGAGCAAGGGCGGACAAGCGCTTGTCAACCATTCACGTGCGCGAGTGCGTCGAACAATTCGAAGCGGCCGGATGCGCGGCGCGCACTGCGTAACGAACGTTCGCATTCCCAGAGCCGCACACGCTTCGAGCGTGCCGGTGCCCCGCTCCAGATATATGTGACAGCGTGCGTGCGCGTCCCACGAGTTTCCGAGGGCCGAAGACAGGAAAGAGGAAAGCGTGTAGGTATGCCCGAGGGGCCTTTCTCTAGATGACTCACCGGTATTTGCATCGGCGCATTACGCCCGGTGGCCTTCCCCGCGTACGGTATACATCTTCGTTAGAAGGCGTTAAGAAGTACGGGCACGACTCCTCTGAAAGCACGCAACCTCCACCCGCGCACCTGCTGGTGTAACTCGGTCGCGTTGGTGCACGGACTGCGACTACGTTCGACCTTTTACTTTCTTTTGACTGCAACAACAGTATGAGTACTTTTTTTAAAGTGAGAGGCGCAGGAGAGACCTTCTTCAAGGTAAAGTCGTGCCGTTGTTTGTCGTGACATAAAACTTTAGCCTTCGCCTCTTGGCCAAAGACAATATCCCTCATGTGGGCTTGAACCATACGGGAAGTGTGGGTGAACTCAAGGATGTACCACCTGTGCCTCATATGGTCGAGGTAAGACTGGGTGTGAATGCACAAACCGGAGAAAGGGGTGGGGTAAGACGAAGCATCACACTGCTGTACATGTGAAGGGGTTCAGTGGCGTAGCTCACCTGTTGACGTCAACGTCGCTGGACTCGAGAATGGAGCGTGCCCGTTCGATGTGGTGGTGCTCGACGGCGGCGAACAGGGCTGCGAGACAGAGGACAGCTCGTTAGGAACAGCGCTCCTGCCTTTGCCACTATGTCCAGCGATAAACGATGGGACGCCTGCCGGCTGGAGCTACTGTTATCATTTCACAACTTGTGGACTGTCTAGGTAGCTGTCTTTTACACTGAACAACATTGAGTCATGGTAAGTGTCAATGGACGGTGCGTATCATTTCAATTGAAAGAAGAATCGCAAGGCAGGAATGATTTCGGCTGGCTCTCAACGAAACAGTTTAGCTTTCGATCAGCAAAGACCTGTTCGCTGAGGAGCTTCGTACAGTCGGCAGATCCTAAACCTAACGTTCTCGGGAGGTACTCAAGGTAAGCACATTATTCGCGATCAGGATAATCCGCTGGACAGGCAGTGCTAACTCACCCTGGAGATCAATGTTGAACTTGTTGAGCTTCTCGAGCTTCTTGCGCTCGGACTTGGACAATGAGAACCCGTCGAGAAGCAGTTCCACACTACTCTGACGGAGGCCTGACGTCACCAATCACCACGACCACCACCGGGACGATGCAGGGTGCGGAGTTTCGGTTTGTGCAGGACACGGTCGAGGCGGCCGCCAAGAAGGTGGAAGGCAAGGCCAGTGACGGGTGGACACCGTGCAGGGGACGGGCGGTGTGAGAGTGGTGGACAGGCGGTGGAAGAGAGGAGAAGGAGGAACGGGAGGGTGGAGAGAGAACAGAGGACACAGAAGTGAGGTGGTGAGTGTGCGCAACCCACAAGGCAAACCGAGCAGACCAAGGACAGCAGTGTGGTGTGTAGAGAGAGGTGTGACCAAACCCCATGCCCTACACAGACCGTGTGGCCCAGTACGGAAAAGGTGCCACGGCACAGCTCCGTGGCGGCAAGAGCATGGCCCAATGAAGGAAAGCCAGTGCCATTGCTCAAGACCACCAACACAGTGTACTGTGCCGTGCTGCCTATAGGCAATAGCATAAAACACAAACATCATGGTGTTGTAGGAACAGTAAACTCTGTGTCGTCAGCTGTAGAAGGATGTTTGTGCTTTGTTGTACACAGTGGTGCATGGTATTGTCGAAATTGCCACTGTGTATCCAGTGCAGTAGCACACAAAACACCGCAACACATGCGGAAGCAACCGCCAATGGTACCTCATGCCCTTTTCGGCACTCAATACCAGCTTAGACACTAACTAAACATCTGCAGTAATCCTCCGTACCAACCCTTGAGCTGCGTAAGAGGCATTTTTCTACCTTCAGGACACGAAACAATGCTACAACAAAACCGTTATGAATCATTTCTAATTTACGAAATTACACTCGCTTATCTATTCCTGCTTCGCTAAAACACGCTAAATGAAATTATCACCGAGGATAAAATGTAAAGAGCAGGCCAAGATCGCTACCAAAACGAAACTATAAAATAAACATGCGTTCCACTCTGAGACGATGTCATTAAACACGTGCACCAAATAATTGCCCACTGGCAAACTGTTCTGCCTTGCGAAAATCCAAACGGAAAGTGTGTTAGAGAGCGTTGTCACAGGAAGCGCGATAAAGTGAAATAAATACTAAGAAAGACGTGCTAACACGACCGGCTGATATCAATGGCTCCTGAAGAATATACAGCCCGCGAAACTTATGCATCGTTCCAGCTATCACGAAAATCGTGACGGCAAACTAAATAGCGTTAACAAGGCAAAGTCGCCCCAACAAAACCAAATCAGCTGTGTATAAGGCGCTCCATGAGCATAAACAATAAAGGTAAACCTATGTAATATCAACCTACGGCCAACGAGGCTGTTTAGTTTAGGATGGCTGCTAATGCTCATGCAACAAACATGCAAGCCCATACATGCGACAAGAACCCTGACTGCGCCTCAAACTCCATGCTTTCTGTTCCAGCTACGATAGCCAAACACACAACGGACAATCTTCAGAGCCAATGCAGCACAGGGCACATAGATACGACAAAGCAGTGGCGTTTGGTCAAGAAGCACTCACAGATATGACAAGCAGGCGAGGAACAGACTATAATGCGAAGGCATGCAACGTGTGCGCTGAAACAGTGCTCTCCTCTGAACCTCTAAGCAGCCTCTCAGCAATATGCAAAGTTCGCTTTCGCCTAGACATGGACGTTTCCGTCGGACTCCCTATCACCGTGGTGCAATTACCCTGAAACTCCGCAGCTGACATAGGAACCTTGCTGTCCTAAGTTACGCGCACAACCTCCTGTTGGGACTGGGCAGTCAGCGTGCCGCGCTGTAAGGTCCTAGTCAATGCAAGACATCAGGAACAGTGCCCAACCCTTACAAAAAAGTTTTAGACAGTCTATAGAGTGTCTATAGACTTCTGTCTATAAAGTCTATAGACTGTCTATAGACAAAAGGTATAGGCAATGCAAATGCCATAGACAGTCTATAGACAATTTTTAGTTTTATGGCCATACACGTTTAGTAGTCTTTTGTCTATAGACTATGAATAGACAATAAGCAATATCTATAGGAAGTCAATAGAGTCAATAAAAAGTCTATAGACTCTCTATAGACCATTTTTATAAGGGAAGGGCGCAAAAAAAGGTCCTGTAGAGCTAACTTTCCGAATTGGTTCCCAAGCTGCGCATGTAACTGGCCCAATATTTGAAATGCACTCGCAAAGGTCAGTCCTACAAAGGGCCAGAGTGAAACCATCTTATTCTAATATCGGGCCCATTTCCTGTGCTGCTTGGGAACTGCTGACGGCCCCGAACTATGCCATAACAGGTCCGTCACGTGACCACACATCTGCACAAGTATACACGGTGTCGGAGGTGGTACGGAAGCATCGCTCTCACCTGGCACTCCCTTGGCGAGCCGACTGGGGACGCTGGGCGAGTTGGGCAGCGCCCCCGGTCGTGGCGAGTGGCCCGACGTCGGCGTGGTCTGGAACGAAGCTTCGTCGGCCGGGCCGTTGGGCGAAGGGGCCAGGCAGGAGGCGTGCTGCTGCTGAGCCGCAGCCGCTGCCGTCGCGTCCAGAAGGCTGTCGATACTGGCGGAACGGCGCAGCGGCGTCGACGGCACTCCGGGAAAGCCCGTGGCCCTGTCCCAGCGGACGCAAGGAAGGGCACAACGTTACTCACTGTTCATCAGGCTCCAACAACAAGCAGTTGCTGAATGACGCAATGATGATGACGTTAAAGAGTGTGTCTGACGTGGGTTTGGACATCCACCCGTGGACGTGGCCATTGACGTGTGCTCGGACATCCACGTATGGACATGGCCATGTGTCTTGGGAACCGTGTGAGCAGCTCACTGCGTTGTGCCACCAGCGCCTGCATTCTTTATTCTCTCTATTTTCCTGCCATTCACCCTTCCCTTCTCTAGAGTGGAGTAACAGCATAATGGGGCACTGAAACTACTCTGGACATACTGCGGACGTCCTAAACGTCTACAAGACGTCTACAGGACGTCAAAGGGAGGCTTAATACTCACTGGAAGCTTAGAGGCGTGTTGCTTCGGTCGATCTGTCCACATTTCCTCACTACACAGCCTCCTCTATATCTGCTCAAATGAAACCAAATTGTTAATTGCCTCAAGCTAAACGAACTGATTGAAGTCCAGTTAAACGCTCGTCTATAGTCAGTTACAACTCCAGAATGCAGCGGCGAATGCCCCTCAGAAAGGATGCCCGTCCAGCGAACGGCGTCATCCAGTTCTCGCTTTGCAGCAGGGGCTAGACAGGAAACGGACAGTGGCCTTTGTGCTCAGCGCTAGCTACCCTGCACCGTCTTTTCAACTTCCCATTTAACCCCAATGGACCCAAACCCTAACAACGAACGCCCGACTTCCAACGGAATGGGAACAAAGACCCTTCTTCCCTTTCTTGCCTAGCCTCTGCCTAATGACAACCAGTTGACGCCATTGACTGGAGGGCCTTCACTGAGGGGAGTTCGCCGCTGCATTCTTGAGCTGCAACTGACTACAGTCGGATAAAACTCAAGAGCGAAGCGGCTTTTCCCCGTCAAAGGAACCCACTTCTAGTCAATGGCGCCGGCCGATTCCCATGACCCTGCTAGGGTGACAATGCAGGGAGTGCCAGATGAAAGGGGATAGTCCCCTCCATGCATTGTCAAGCCGCTCCCTGCATTGTCTGACAAGCAGGTTCATGAGAATTGACCGATGCCTTTGGCTGGAGTGTCCTTTCTTAAAGGACATTCATCGCTGCATTGTTGAGTTCTATAGTAAAGCTCGACCAACTACCAGAGAGTCTACCCATTGCATGTCCTTCTGCGTACACGCATTCTTATCAAACGTTAAGTTTATCGAAGGCCGGACGCCAGAAGATAACGACTCGCGTAGGTAGGGGCGTCACGAACGGAGCCGATGTAGAGTTTAACCCGGACACGTGAAGGAAGTAGTGTATACGCACGGATCGAACACGGACGATGTGGAGGAGGCGGGCCCAGGCGGCGACAAGAGCGTGCTGCTGGCCGAGGGTGGCCGTTCTCCGGGCACCTTCTCTTTCTGCATGAGCAGCCGTGCCAGCTTGGCCAGGCCGCCGCCCACGCCGCCCTGGTCTTGCCTGCGTGACGGCGGGGAATAGAGACGCTCTAACTTCGCGACAGCAGTGGTGAATGGAGGAGAACGCATAAGGCGCTATCGAGAACAATTTCAGCCCTCGAAACCAAGTCAAACCAAAAGCGACGATAATATCACAAAATGAACAAGGGAGGGGCAAACCTAAGGGTGCTTGCCGACGTTTCGACAAGTATCTTCGTCTGACCCAGACGAAGAACAGTCCATTTGTCGAAACTTTCGGCAAGCACCCTAGACGAAGAGCAGTCCTGTTGTCGAAACGTTGGCAAGCACCCTTATACGAAGAGCAGTCCTTTTGTCGAAACGTCGGCAAGCACCCTAGACGAAGAACAGTGCTCTTGTCGAAACGTCGGCAAGCACCCTAGACAAAGAAAAGTTCTCTTGTCGAAACGTCGGCAAGCACCCTAGACAAAGAAAAGTTCTCTTGTCGAAACGTCGGCAAGTACCCTAGACGAAGAACAGTCCTCTTGTCGAAACGTCGGCAAGCACCCTAGACGAAGTCCTCTTGTCGAAACGTCGGCATGCACCCTAGACGAAGAACAGTCCTCTTGTCGAAACGTCGGCAAGCACCCTAGACGAAGTCCTCTTGTCGAAACGTCGGCATGCACCCTAGACGAAGAACAGTCCTCTTGTTGAAACGTCGGCAAGCACCCTAGACGAAGAAAGTCCTTTTGTCGAAACGTTGGCAAGCACCCTTATACGAAGAGCAGTCCTTTTGTCGAAACGTCGGCAAGCACCCTAGACGAAGAACAGTGCTCTTGTCGAAACGTCGGCAAGCACCCTAGACGAAGAGCAGTCCTGTTGTCGAAACGTCGGCAAGCACCCTAGACGAAGAAAGTCCTTTTGTCGAAACGTTGGCAAGCACCCTTATACGAAGAGCAGTCCTTTTGTCGAAACGTCGGCAAGCACCCTAGACGAAGAACAGTGCTCTTGTCGAAACGTCGGCAAGCACCCTAGACGAAGAACAGTCCTCTTGTCGAAACGTCGGCAAGCACCCTAGACGAAGAGCAGTCCTGTTGTCGAAACGTTGGCAAGCACCCTTATACGAAGAAAGTCCTTTTGTCGAAACGTTGGCAAGCACCCTTATACGAAGAGCAATACTTTTGTCGAAACGTCGGCATGCACCCTAGACGAAGAACAGTCCTCTTGTCGAAACGTCGGCAAGCACCCTAGACGAAGAAAGTCCTTTTGTCGAAACGTTGGCAAGCACCCTTATACGAAGAGCAGTCCTTTTGTCGAAACGTCGGCAAGCACCCTAGACGAAGAACAGTGCTCTTGTCGAAACGTCGGCAAGCACCCTAGACGAAGAACAGTCCTCTTGTCGAAACGTCGGCAAGCACCCTAGACGAAGAGCAGTCCTGTTGTCGAAACGTTGGCAAGCACCCTTATACGAAGAGCAGTCCTTTTGTCGAAACGTCGGCAAGCACCCTAGACGAAGAACAGTGCTCTTGTCGAAACGTCGGCAAGCACCCTAGACAAAGAAAAGTTCTCTTGTCGAAACGTCGGCAAGCACCCTAGACAAAGAAAAGTTCTCTTGTCGAAACGTCGGCAAGTACCCTAGACGAAGAACAGTCCTCTTGTCGAAACGTCGGCAAGCACCCTAGACGTCTTGTCGAAACGTCGGCATGCACCCTAGACGAAGAACAGTCCTCTTGTCGAAACGTCGGCAAGCACCCTAGACGAAGTCCTCTTGTCGAAACGTCGGCATGCACCCTAGACGAAGAACAGTCCTCTTGTCGAAACGTCGGCAAGCACCCTAGACGAAGAAAGTCCTTTTGTCGAAACGTCGGCAAGCACCCTGAGGTTTCTCCTCCTTTGTTCACCTTGTGATTATCCAGAACCATCTGACCAACCTCTCTCTACCAAAAGAGACAGTCTGATTTGGTATCAATTTTGGCCTCCTCGGTCATCTGTCGCGCCACAGTCGCGGTGAAGACGAAGAACAGCGTTTGTTTGACAATTTTTCAGACAGTAATAAGTTTATCCTCGGCCTGAATGCGGACAACGTAATTTACTAATGGGGGCGCTTGCTACTGGTATTTACACGGCTTAATGTATTCACCTGATTCGCTAGGATCAGTGCAAGCAGACCAATTTTATGTGATGATTAAAGGAACAGCCCAGTGTCGCCTAACCTGCCGCGAGTGTTTAAAGCAGTTAAATAAGCCCGTCTTCACGCCTGCATAACTGAATCAATAAGCTTTTGTCTGTTAACAATGTCTCAGAAAAAAATCCAAACACCCGTCTCCCAGACATCTTCTTTGGCTTCGGATGCTGTTTAGCGATTCATTCACCTGGCCCGACTACTTCAGGGAATGCCCCGACAGAGATATGCCGCAATAGGGCCTAGCACTCTTCAAAGCACTCTGAGCACACTGCTTTATTTAGTTTTAGTTAAGTACACATACGCTAGGCCTGCCCATCCCGCCTTAAAGAGTGCGTTTGGACGTAGGGTAAGGTGAGAGAAAGATAGACTCACTTTTTGGAGCTGGCGCCATCGCCTCGGTTGCTTCCCTGCGAGGCACCCGATCCCGCCGAGGAGAGGCTGTGGCGGGGAGACGGGCTCGGAGAGACGCGAACCCCATCTTCGTCCTCCACCAGCAGCTGGCATCCTGCGACGGAGACAAGAGACGCAGGTTAGAGAACACAAAAGCCTGCCTCGGTAATCCAGGAAAAACAACGACCACCGCTTCCATCACTATGTTTAGATCACTGAGCTTAGTATTCACCACACCATTTGGAGCAGCGTGCGTACAGAAGCCCACAAAAGTTTTCGGAACGCCGAAATCACAAAAAGCCTTAATTTTCTCGCCACGTAGAGGCACAGCCAGACATTAAGAAGTGCATGATGTTGTTCGCGGATGAAAGTACGGATTTCATCCTTCAGTTCATGGATGCAAGCTCAAAGTGCTCAGAAATTAAATTTTGTTGCAATTTTCGCGTTCCGAAAACTTTTGTGGGCACCTGTACAAATAAGCTTCAGTGTGAAAAGGAACACAATTATCTGCTTTCAGCATATAACTACTCCTTCGGTATAAGCGAAAAGCACAATTTTTTCTTTTGTTCTGCGGATAGTTTTCCTCTGAGCGGATAATGCTCACAGCCTACTTTAACTTAGGTGTCAAGTGACAACACATTTGTTCTTGTGTGCAAAATAATTGTGCTTCGTAATAGTGGAGCTATATCTTTACAGTCAAAATCAGTACAAAGGTTACCGGTTTCGTTTCGGTCGGAAAGAAACAAAAAAAAAATGAAGTACGATAAATTCCACTGATGCGGAGGAAATGCAAGACCATTATTCTCTACCGTCCCTTTCTTCGTGGTATCGGTCTTCAGCCCGAGCCACGAATTTTACCACTACCGCTGCTTGTAACCCCGTCACTATCACCAGTCATTGAAGTGTCCTTGCCGACTGCTATCTCCAGTGTTTCATAGCAGCCGTTGATCGCTTATAGCCGGTGATTACTTAGCCTAAAGCAGCCAATTTCAAATCGCCCCAGACTGTATACAGTCGTGTTCAGTGTGACCTGCAAAGCTCCGGCTATGATCTCATTACGCTTCCACACAGCAGTTGAGGACGCAACGATGCAGAGCGCTACCTGCAGGTTATGCAAAGGCGTGTTATGCAAAGGCGCAAGGCATTGCATGTATGGCGTGGCTCGCGTCCTGAAGTAACCGAATGCAACGTCATGTACAAAACTAAACTACGACGGCGCTGCTGTTAACCCTACTGCTAGGGACAAAAACTAAATGCGTTAACTGTTTCTGAACCACCGGGCTCACACGGCTGGGCGGGGCCCTGACTTCATGGGCAATTATTATGCGCTACAGGTTGTCGTAAGCATGGCAAGACTTCTGCACAGTGCTGTTACCGCTGCTGAGGGAAATCTGGTTTCGGAGTAGCATCTTGTGACAGAACACTCACACACATGAAAAAAAAAACCTTCTCCCCTTCCCTTCAGTCCTCTTTCTACAACACGTGATATTGCCTACTGGCTTGCGAGCAGTGAAGTTTTGCTTCCAAAGAGAAAGCCTTAGGAAAAGGATCATGACTCGCGGTAGCGACATCAGAGAGCAATTCCCTCCTCCCTATCTTCTTGGCAAGGAGCAGCGCGCATAGCTCGCGGAATTTGCAATACAGCATCGCAACAGAACCGAGTTGCTGGAATCGCGACGAGATACGGAGAGACCTTGAATGAACTGAATTCTTCCTTCGACGCGGGCACCCGCGCATTGTATGCGCAAAGTAATAACAAGAAGAAAAAAAAGACTTGCCACTCGGGGCGAGCAAAGAAAAATAGAAGCCACTTTTATACAGTGGAGAATGTAACTGCGCAGTCGCTGTCGTCCGGGCAAGTCTATAGGGCGAGATACGGATACGCTATATCTTCGGCCTCGAAGGCCGCTTCCCGAAGGACGTCGCGGAGGAAGCGAGCAAAAAAAGTGGAATATATACGCGAAGAATGAAACTATAATCCCGCGATTAGGTCGCCCCGGGAGGCGAATCTCCTACCCTTCGTCTCAGACTCGGCGAAAGCAAAACAAAATAGAAGCGTGATTAATTGCACGAACCCGCTACCAAGGCGAGACAATCAAAAGGGGAGAGAGTACAGCAGGTGAAGCCAAGAAAGAGGGGAGGGGGAAGAATATAGAGCCGGGTTATGTCACCACGATTATTCATTTCCAATCTTCTTTTGATCTTTCACCGTTCGGGATCCTGGACCGCATCCAAAATGGAGGCGACGGAAAGTAGCTCACATAATATATTACCAAGCTTATAGGAACAGCAGGTTGGAGGCAAGGAAGGAGAAACGGTTAAACGGATGTACGCGCCTGGCGTATTTGCGTACACGATTCATATTGCACACAATGCACGTCAAAGACGCGCTGGTATAGCGAATGGTCACCTTCGCATTAAAGAGGCTATTTCGCGGAGCAGCTATAAGGTGCGCGCCACGCTTTTAAATTAAGAGGGAGTCAAGAGATCCGAATCGGGAAATCGCTGCGCGCACACTTAAGGGTGCGCAGTTAGAAACCACTCCGCGATTTTAGAAGCGCGACCTGATATCGCGCTATTATTTGAAATCAGCGGAGCTAATGCCAAGCGCGAGCGCTCAGGCTCTTGCAGCGAATAAGCTGTTCACTAGAGGTTAAAGCAGAGCGCTTAAATCGAGCCGGTTGCGAAACTTTGTTTCAAAAAGTGGATAATCCCAGTAACCACTTTACGGGCACTTAAGGATTGCGGCGCCATCTGGAAGTGGCAAATAAAAGCTGCGGGCTGAAGTAGACAGGAACCGCGGCGCCATTTTAGTGCGGACATTGTTGAGCAACCGGGAGGAGTAGCGCGTGAAAGGGAAGACAGGAACGAGAAGAGAGGCAGATACGGGGGAATGGGGATATGGTGGTATAGAGGTATAGACAATGGTGACAAGATGCAAGGTGCGCTGGTGTAATAATTGTGTCAGCTAGCCGATAGTAAAGCAATGTAGCGGCATAAAGCAAGGAAACGAAAAGGGAAATGACTCATAAGAGAACGCTCGGGCATACGCAGACCGAGCTGAACAGAGGTTTCGAAATCGGTAGCCACTACAGTGCTCATGTCTGGCTGGTATGACTGTCCCCAGATCTTATAAATATATATACCGCCGACGACATGTCGACGGTTTAAAACAGCACCGCAGATACGACGATGTTTTACGCGGAAGCGCAAAGGCCCCATGTCGCAGAAAAGTCGGCGTTGCCGTCGGCGTCCCGGAAAAATCCGAATTGGTTAAAAAGGTGGCTGTTACGAGAAGCTCCCATAGATGGCGCCAGTCACATCAGTGGCGCATGGGTTGCGAGTCGCACACGCTGCCGCTAAGGTCACACAGGCACGTTTGTACAGCTTGGTTAAAGGGCTTTATATGTATGCAGTATGATGATCGTGATTGTGCAAGAGGAAACAATGCTCATGTCTGCGTACACTCTAAACAGAAAAGAGTAAAAAGGGTATAAGTTATCCTCTCACACCCTTTAAAAAGGGAGTGCGAGCACACCCTTTAAAAAGGGAGTGCGAGGAGAGCTTATACCCCTTTTACTCCCATATAGGTGTATTCATGTTTAGAGTGCGGGCAAGAGGAATCGCTCTCGCGTCATACCCTTAAAGGTGGAGCTTGAGTTTCCCACCAGTTTTTTTACTTCGGCTTCGACATACACAAACACTGCAGTAAAACGAAAGAAAATGCGGGCATGAAACAGAGGTACATTGGAGGACTGGGAGCAAAGCTGAAAAGTAAGCAAGCGATCCTCTAGCCTGCCTGTTAAGGTAACAGATAACAGGCAATACGCTAACGCAAGTGGAGTTCGCGCATCTGGAGAACTGGATACGACAGAGCTATTGTGTCGTGGCCAGAAGACCTGCAAGATGAAACTGGTTTCTTTGGATGGCCAAAGCAGAGCTGGCGAGTATCGAGAGCGAGCTCCGCGCATCAATTCGATCGAGGCGTGTCCGGTGAGCTAATGGAATCAATTCGCCGCGCACGGGAAGCGCATTTATGACGCCTCATATTTTTCTCGCTATCGCATTTTCTCAACTTTCGTTTTATTTCCTTCTTCAAAGTCGGAGCGCCGTCGGCAGCGTCCGCGCTAATGGCATCCCTGTCGCGGGTGCCAAGACGGACATCATAAAACGCGGCGCCGACTTAATTCGGCCGGGGGAATTTTCCGACCAGAGACTCGGGTGTCACACAAGGCGTATAGAATCAGCAGCGGCAAATTCCGACGCCCCACGGTCCGCCGGGAAACTGTCCGCATCTGTAGCGCTGTACAGGACGTACGAAAATTGAGAAAGGGGAAGAACCGACGATACGTACTGACGTCAGTAACTGGACAACGACTGAAGCGAGCGCTGGAATGATCAAGAGGTGTGAGTACTCCTTTAATGAGCAACAACCAGGAAAGTGGATAATGAGTCGCATGGCGAAATTACTGCAACGCAGAGGACAAGCCGTGAAAAGCACGCGGTCCACAGAAGGTTTGGCATCTGTTCGCTCCAGGTACGAAGAAAAAAAGAAAGGGGGGGGGGGGTGATATAAGAAGAACACAAACAAGAGTGCTGCAAAAAAGTTGACAACTAACATGGAGAGCCTCTGTCACCCCCCCCCCCCCCCCCTCTTCTGCATGTAGTAAATCATTTGGTTTTGAGGAAAGCCGCCGTAACTGTTCCAGTCTCGGTGGAACCCTCAACAGCGCCGTGAAGGAAAGGGCGAAGGGGATTTGAAAGAAGCAGAGAAAGAGAAAGAGGAGAATTGTAGTGGAGAGCTCTGGAATTAGTTCGACCACCCGTGGTTCTTTGAAGTGCACTGACACCACACAGCGCATGGACGGCTTTTGCATTCCAGCGAGCCCTCGCCGATGTTAAGACTTGCGCTTAAAAAAAAAAAAAAAACTAATAAGAGTGCTAGCTCCAAAGCGCATTCTAAACCTGTCAAAGTGGAGGAAAGAACGAGCCTCATATTTTTCAATAATAAATCAAAACTCTGCCCGGGCGGTGAGATGCACAGAGCCGCGTTCGCGCTAAGACGAGCCACAGTGCATATCAATGTTCAGACTGAGGTCGGATCACATGCCTGAGGTACTCGCCATAACTGGGAGCGGTGCATCTGGCGGAGAAATGAATTTGGTTGATTCCTCTGTACACCGCCAAGGTCGTCAAAAGACGTGCCCATGTGAACGTCCATAGTCTTCTCATTGTTCAATGCCAATAGCAGAAAAAACGTCGGATACGTTGAAGGCACGTAAATGGCAGAGAACATGATCGAAAAGCAGTGTCGAAGTACGGGTCCCGGCCGAAACATGGGATATAAACTGCTCTTCGTCCGTGTCCTCTGGCATACGTATATAAAGGCTATTACTTCGTTACAGGCGTAGCTTCATAGCCTGTGATGTCCGAGCTTTCAAGGGGAATCGCCATTTCTTCGTTATATACATAAATTCGTTATAAACGGTTTCGTTATAACGAGGTTAGACTCTACAAGTACATACACTTTTACTAAGACTTCGCCGTATAAATCAGTGAATCGTCGAAGTGAACTTCACAACGTTAATGAAGCGGGATTTCCACACCGGTGCCCATGTCTATCAACCGCGCTTGTTTTCTTGTATGTAAGAACCCGCCACAAGACAGCAAACGTGATATTCGCAAGCTCAGCAATGAAGCTAGCCCAGTGCCCACATAGCTATGCGAGAGCGCACTTAGTCCATGGCGAATGGAAATGAACTTATCGGAGACACCATTCCACTGCATCCTGATGGTGTCGGCCCGCTGTGAGAGAGTACAAGAAAAAATCTTCGTGCATTTATTAGTACAGGCGCGTCCAACATTGCGCGTGGCAGAACATTGCGGCCGGACACCATGTGACGTCACACTACGCGCCAACAGCATAGCAAACAGCCTAGAGAAAGCCCGTATGGATGGGCACGCCCGGCGTGCTGAAAACGCGTTCGGCGCCGACGGCGACGCGTTCCGAATGCCGAAAGGATGCCCTGCAACTGATGCCGCTGGCGCTTGCCGCCACCACTGTCGACGGCGTCTTTGAAGGGGAATCCCCTGCGGCACTCCTCAAACTATACGAACAACCGACGGACAGGGGAAGACCGCTGCATGATCGAGGCCGACCGGCGGGACGTTTTTTGAATGTGGAGGATTGCGCCTGTTTATTCGGTGCTCCGCTCGCTCTGGCATCATGCTGGAACGTGCGAAGCACGTTAACGAGTCGGCCATGCAGAGGTCTAAAGGCACGGCGCCTGCGAGCCGGTAGGTACTGACAGAGTCACCGGGGCTCAGTTTAGTGGTTAGTAAGAAAAAAAAAAAACAGTCAGTTGAGTGGTCGCCTACAGAGCGAAGGGGCACAGGCCGTGATTGATGACGTCGCCGGCGCCCAGTGTATACGTCACCGGCTTGGAACGCCCCAGATTTGACAGCTCTGGGGTGAGAGAATTCCCTGCCTGAACGGAAACGTAAACACAGCAGCGCTTTTGACACCGCGACGACAGATTTCAATGGTTTCGACAGGCGTCTTTCCAGTCATTGCTTTGACAACGTCTGGAAGCATGACGGGCTGAGACACGTTCTCTATCAGTGACTTGCCCCGCTATTTTTCAGACAGCTTTTTCAGACATACTAGGTGGGTGACTATGTCGGCTACGCAGAAGCTGAAGCAGGCGAACATACAATCACAGTCAGAGCTCTCCAGCCATAATAACACCGAATCTCCCCAGGGAGCCCATGTTTACCCGACGCGGTGGCTCAGTGGTTAGGGCGCTCGGCTACTGTGCCGGAGGAGGTCCCGGGTTCGAACCATGCCGCGGCGGCAGCGTTTCGATGGAGGCGGAACGCAACAGGCGCCCGTGTACTGTGCGATGTCAATGCACGTTAAAGATACCCACGTGGTCCAAATTACTCCGGAGACCTCCACTACGGCACCTCTTTCTCTCTTCCTTCTTTCACTCCTACCTTCCTCTGTTCCCTTAGGGCGTGGTTCACGTGTCCACCGAGATATGCGAGACAGATACTGCGCCTTTTCATTTCCAAAAAACAAACAATTTCATTTGACCTATGTTTAGAAATGTGGTGCTATGATGGGTTAGGCTAGGTTAGGTTCTATTAGACTTTCCGGCATTCATCTATGGGGCAGAAACGTGGAGGCTAACGACAAGGGTTCAGCTTAAGTTAAGGACAACGCAGCGAGCTATGGAAAGAAAAATGATAGGTGTAAAGTTAAGAGGCCGGCAGTGGGCAGAGTGGGTGAAGGAAAAAAATGCGGGTTAATGACATCCTATTCGAAATCAAAAGGAAGAAATGGGCTTGGCCAGGGCATGTAATGCGAAGGAAAGATAATCGCTGGTACTGAAGGGTAACGGTGTGGATTCCAAGAGAAGGCAAGCGTAGCAGGGGGCGGCAGAAAGTTAGGTGGGCGGATGAGAATAAGTTATCGGGGTTACGGTGGCCGCAGCTGGCGAAGGACAGTGTTAATTTTAGGGACATGGGATAGGCCTTTACCCTGCAGTGGGCGTAGTCAGGCTGATGATGGTGGTGATGATAATTCAGCCGACGTGACCCTCGCGGATTTCATGTGAACTGTTTCGCGCTGTCAAAACGCGCAACGAAAAGAAACGAAGCAGAGCGCCACTACTAGTTGACTCCCTTGATCCCAGGCGGCGCCACGATCCGCTAACCTCCAGAAAAGTGGTCGCAGGTCGTGGCCGGACTTCGAATCAGGGTTTCGCAATGGGCTGATTTAAGGAACTCTGCCCACATAGCCTCGATACCTCGTTTCGCCTAAGACCAGCTTTGATTTCAAAAACTACGTCACTGAACCGGAACTTACTAAGCTTTTACACGGCTACCGAACACGAGGCTATTGTACACGTTTCAGCCAGTTACGGCGAAGACCCATGCGTCACCTCAACGCGGAGTCATGCGTGCTTTCTCCCAGGGGTCATCCCGGGGGCGGTCGTCGTCATGAGCGGTAGATTTCTTGCCCGAGGTGACTAGTCGTCACTGCCTACTCGAAGCGGCACAGCGAGGCTGTCGTGAAGCACCGGTGTCGAAACACATGCCCGTCTCGTTCAACGAACGCACCCGCGGGCGTTTTTTGTCGTGCTTAGCATTTTTATGTCCGTTCAGTAGGAGAATATCGCTTTACACAACACCACTACCGCGGCGCACATTGGGGACACGTTGCCACTGCTGTCGGCGCCGTGGTATAACCGAATAAAAAGAAAGAGAAAAATGTAGAGTTCCGCCATTTCAAAGCACGATAAGTGGCACGCCTGCCAGCATTCCAGCTAATGCCGGACTGCAAATTAGCCGCTTTGCATTTGATCTGAGGGAAACTCTTGAAACCGCAAAGGGGAAATGAAGCCGCTGGTTGGACTCGAAAGGTTCGCTCGAATTGTGCGCACGTATCCTGCTACCCGTACAAGCAAACGAAATCAAGTCTTGTAACGTGTTTCTTTTTATTTTATTTTGTAATAACTACTTGCAGTCGTACATTTATTGTTCTTTAAAGCCCTTAATACTGTTGAAACTCGTTATAACGAAACAGTTTATAGCGACACAATGGGTATAACGAAGGAATGATGATTCCCTTGGAAGCTCGGTCAACACGGGCTATAACGAAGTTACGCATATAACGAAGTAATCGGACCCCTTCAACTTCGTTATAACGAGGTACATCAGAAACTCGCAGCACTGTGAGTAGGATGGGGTCCTCTAAAGTATCACGAGACCCTGCCGGTAAAAGCGAAGTCACGAAAAGGAAAGCGGTTGACCAACGTTATGGTACGAACGTATGAATGAATTATGAACGCACCGGGATTATTTATTATAAATCGAAATTTCAGCGCAGCCAGGGTTACTTCTGCATTTCGCTTCCTTTGAAATACTGCTGTCACTTTTCGGAAACGAAGCCGCGACGTCGTGTTCACTATAAAACTCCAAGTAATTTTTTTTTATATGCACCGAACATGAGCCGCTAAGAAAAGTAACGCCTGCAACAAAGAGAGTGCCGCTCCTCAAGTGTTTAGTAGCCGGCTGTTGTTCGAATTTAAATTAAATATTAAAAACATTGTCTTTCGTATTCTTTTTAAAGCCACGGAAAGGACGAGAACCGGCGTATTCAGCATGGTATGGCCGATGCACGTTAAAGAACCCAGGGTGGTCGAAAGTTCCGGAGCCCTCCACTGCGGCGTCCCTCATAGCCTGAGTCGCTTTGGGGCGTTAAACCCCATAAACCAAACAAAACCATGGAAAGGAGTGGTTTCGGAAATGATTAACCATGATTAACCCCTGTGCCGAGTCCGAGTCACAGGGGGCCATCCAGCCAAAGGCACCCACCGGTTGTCACGATATCATAGTTAATCCCCTTGCACTAGCTAGCGTGACGTCACAGAAGGCTGGCAAGTGCAAGGGGATCAACGATAGATTAACGGATTAACCCCTATATCATGACAAATGGCCCATGTTATTGGCTGGACAGCCTTCGATGGGGTACATTTGCCGCTTCGTACTTGACTTGTATACGACAACAGCAGTTTTTGTTAAATTATACCAATGTTACTTTGTTAGCCCAGAACGCAGCAATTAGTGTCGGAGAATCTCCTTCCCTCAAACTACTCCACAATTCTTAAGCCTCACAATTCCCTCTGCTCTTGACTATCTAAATCGAACATACTAGTGCACTAGCGAATACTTGGAGTGGGGCACACAAAAAATCGCCCAGTCATGAGAAGTACAGGCGATTACTTCCTGTCGTCAGATAACCATCCTCTCAAAAATTTCGTCCACGGATCAGTATCTCAGCGGCTCGCACTTAGAGAAGGTCACGATTGGAAGATTGCCCGATATTGCTTAATCCGCACAGGAGGCGCTCGCAGTGCGTATAATAGCTTCAGGCATCGACTATACGGACGGCCGCTGTGCCGCTGAATGCCCCGTGATAGGCAAATCAGAGAGCACCACAAGAAGCTCCACGAGCGAAAAAGCCATTAAACGTGTTTATGGTGCCGCCTCTAGAAATCGCGCTCTTAAGACAGTTGCGCCACCATGCGAGATCTACGTGCGATAGACTTCCCCACTCCCATAGCGTTCCGTTCCATGGCATTCCGACTCCCATGGCCACGCAGTACATCCACACTTTTATATTTCTTTTGTGTTTTTCAGAATGCCGTCCTGCTCTGACTTTGCAAGCTATGCAAAGCCAGAGCTCATCTCAATCACATAACCTGGGAATGCCCTCAGTCTCTCTCAGGGAGAAGATGCATAAAGTCTTTACACCATAGGGAGACCTTATACTGCTCAGCTGCCATCCGGAAATTGAACTAAAGACCGTCTGATGTGTGTGTCTCTATCTTTCAGTCCGTGTCTTTTAAGCGCAGGTATATTTCAATATGGCAAACCAACTCGCCCAACAAACCACTCTGCTAACCATCTGATCGGCCGAAGCCGCCACTGGGGTTCAAGAAGTAAAAAGGGTGTAAAGTTACATTCTAGTGCACACCCTTTTAACATGGTGTTTAAATATTGTGTAACGTTGTTTAATTTTCTCCAGTTCTTTCCAATTCCTTGAATGTTACAGCTCTCCCCACATAGTACTCCGGCTGTAGTTCACGCGGTTTGGTTCAAAAGCGACTTAGGCTACGAGGTGACGCCTGAGGTATTGGCATAAACAAATAAATCGGTAAGTGGTAGCCGAATAATAAATAAATAAATACGCGTTAAAGATAGGCCACAGTGTGACAGCACTTTAGGTGAAAAGAAGGGCTGTTAGCCTCGGCACCTTCGCGAGCTATAGAGCGTGCTTTCGAAGTGTTGCCGAGTAGCGCAAATGGACCGTGCCGAATGCTCCTGTTGTTTTTCGAAGCCATCGCTCGTAAAAAAAAGCCCGCGGCGGGGCGGTATTGACAAAATAAACTTGACGCAGAAGCTGGCGCTTTCCGAGAGCGACTGAGATTCCTTCGACCGAATTGCCGAGCGGTGCTGGAAGGGGGGGGGGGGGGGGGGGGGGGGGAAGAAGAAAAGCGGTGGGAAGCAGCCGTAAGCTGTTGACGTGACATGACAAAGTTACGAGGGTGCCTCCGTTTTTCTCAAGACGCAAACCTGTGCTATGAAAAGACCGTGAACCGATCAGTGAAAAAAATTCACAGGAACAATTAACTAATTACTTTATGAGTTGGCATTGCGTTAGCATTAGAACCTGTTAATGCATTTACCGGAAGTCACGCCACTTCCGGTCTGCGGACGTTACTTCGCTCCAGCCAATGGACGAATTTTATGAATGACGACGCATTTTTTTCCCCGTAGGACTTCTAATGTTACCGCTTAACAAGTGCCCAGAGCGCTGAAGGAATTAAGGAAGAAAGAATCCGAGAACAGCTGCTGAAAGCTACCGACTTAAGTCCACGACTTCCATAAAAATAATAGCGTGCTTGTATACAACGAACAAAGAGTGTCCCTTCTATTATCTGATAGTAATACTAATAAAAACCGTCTAAATATATGTAAGATAGAACTGCGACTCGTTCTTCTATACGCACAGATTGGGGCGGTTTTCAGACACTTCAGGTTCGTATACCCCAATAGAAGAATCATCCCCACTCCTCTAGGATAGCTCTTGAAAACGGCAAAAGGCTCCTGATAGCGTGGAACCGACGAATTCAGTATTTCGCTTATCGTAGGCACAATGCACAGGATGGATTCCATGGATGTCAAAGAGATATGCGACATAACTGACAGCTCCGTGAATTGGTGTCGATTAAGAGATAAGAAAATTAGATAGGACGGAGCAACGAGGCAGCATCTGTTGAGTACCGCTACTCGCTAACACCGATTCGTTCAGTGAGTGTCACAGTACATCTGCCACACGTAAACGCAAAGAGCCATTGATTCGCTAACGCATTCAAAAATCACTGCATGGTAGCTCACAATAACTCAAGCTGAAATCGCTACATTTTCTGAATTGGACGTAACAAAGGGTAATCGGTTACAGAGGAAATGCCGCTAACATTTTTTCGCCTCATTGTAAGGATGCCATACTTGCGCTGTGTAACTGTGCAAGTGTTGCAACGGTGTGTTCCAAAACGCATGCCGGTAGTTCTGCAGGAGCTATGTGCGAAGAACTGCAAGAGCGGCTGCACGTTGAGTAAGCCAGCCTGTCTTTGTATCGGGGCCGCTACATTATGTTACTGACAGAAATCATTGACAAGCCACTAAATAGACGGAAGAAAATTTGCACCAGTTATAAAATTGAGTGCGAATACTCACTATATCCCTCAGGATGCGCTGAAGGTCTCTGTCCATGAGACTGTTCGCTCACCACGATCTCTCTAACTTACAGTAGAACTCCAGAGAACACACAACTATACAACCATAATAAAGCAAAACGTTTGCATGAAGAACAAGATAAGTAGGATCAAGGCTGTTTCCGCTAACCTAATACCTGAGGCGAGATCACGCGCGAAAATCCGGTTCTCATTCTTCAAAACTGAGCTGGAATTTTTTTCCCAGCCTGAATTTGCGTCACAGGCCGGCTATATTCGAGAAGCGACGCCGTATTCCTTTTCACAAGTGCGCAACAAAGTAACAGCCAGCACTGCAACGCGCGTCTTAAGTCTGTACGAACATAATGGGCCCAACGCACGCAGTCTTAAAGAACAGATTCGCAGCTTTGGCGCAGTGTCTTCGGAGGACGCCAATGCCGCTGACGTCACCACTGCTACGACTCATGAATTTTTATGTCGCCAATACGGACATCGGTCGAGAACAACGACTAGGACGAGCGGACATTGGTAACGTATAATCATACAAGCTCGCTTCCAATATATCCAATAGCGGAGGCGTTCTATCATCCATATACCTCCGGGTCACCGTATACATTCCTGTTCAAACGCTGTCTAGTCACATATTCGATCATGCGGGACCTCTGACCCACGTGGATACCGAACCCTTCATCGTCTATAGCTTGTTTTTGTTCCTGTTCTTTTTTAACAGCAGTTCACATTTATTCGACTCGGTGTCCTCCAAGGCCCCATTTTTCCTCGGAACGCAGTCAATACGCAACCGCTGGTCGCATCAATTTCTTTCTTCGCGAAGAAAGGCTTATATCACGCTGAGCCCTCGTTTTTTTTAACGCAAGTTTCGCCCATACGCGTTGTGTGGCGCAACAACAATCGTTCCCGGTGAGGGTCGGGAAAGTCCGAGCCGGGAAATCGAACCGATCCGACGTGATCGCGGAATGCGGATTTCGCTTTAAAACACGCGTGGCCTCGAGTAGTGGGACGCGTCCAGGCACGTATAGTAGGTACTACATACATGCATGTATGTACACGTACCGTCGTGGGCAAAAGTAAAACACCCATCATGCCCTCCGAGATGACCACCTCGCTCGTAACTGAACGTGTGCTAATAATCTCAGAGGCCATGCACCCTTCCTCCTAGTTCCGACCCGTGCCGCTCTGCGTGGGGGCGCCACCTAAAGTGCTTCGTCAGGTGGCGCCCCTACGCAGAGCGGCACGGATCGGAACTTAGAGGGGTGTCTCTTTCATTTTCATTTGTCTTCACTTTATTTGTTTCATTCTGATTAGAGGAACCGGAGCAAAGGCAAAAAGCAAGAAGCCTGACAAAGGCCTTTGCTCCGTATGCAGTTCAGCACACAGGCGTGAGAAACACATAAAACCACAAGTGCCAAAAATTGCTTCTCTTTTCAGGGGACAAAAGGGATAAAAGAAGCAACGCTGAAAGGTCATAAATGCTGCCAAAGCACAAAGAAAAATAAATCAAATGAATTTAATATTTTCTTGTAATATTACATTCTTGAGTAACTTTTCGGGAATTGACTTGCTGAAATCTACTCTTTCAGAGTGACTTAGTAGAGACGGTATTTGAAACTGTACGTGTTGCCTACAGAAATTTGTCCTCACAATAGGGATGCTCTCGATATTTATATATACGCATGCCCACCGCTGCGGTGGCTCAGTGGTTATGGCGCTTGGCTGCTGACCCGAAAGACGCAGGTGCTATCCCGGCCACGGCGGTCGAATTACGATGGAGGCGAAATTTTGGAGGCCCGTGTACTGTGCGATGTCAGTGCACGTTAAAGAACCCCAGGTGGTCGAAATTTCCGGAGCCCTTCACTACGGCGTCCTTCATAGCCTGAGTCGATTTGGAACGTTAAATCCCCCGAAATTATAAAAAAAAATCTGATATGCACATGGACGAATTCGCGCGACATTCGATCCAATTGCTATAGCTGCTCGTAGCAAGGTCATGTCGTGACTGTCGCACACGATCAAGACGCGCTCGTTGGACTCGGTGGACAGCGACCTCAGCTCTACTACACCAGTCGTAAAGTGGTCGAGGCCTCACACAAGGCGTTTTTTTTTTCTTTCTTTTTTTTTTCTAAACGACGGGTATTCGCCTTGTTCTTATCTATACCTGCGCTGTCTGACTTCGATCTTCATTAGTTTTTTTTTTTTTGTCTTTTAAACGCAGTGGCGATGGATGCACCCTTCATATTTCAGTCTTTCTAGGGGTAAACGCGCTTTTCGATCGTGCACACCAGACACGCGTGGAACGCATGTTAACGAGAAAAATGTGACGAAACGATAGTCCCGAGGTTAAAACCCTTTCTTCTTGTTCTGAAGAGGGCAGCGCATTGTTGCACCGAAGGCGGGAGAAGCGAATGCCGAGGCGCTTAGAGGAAATTGTGTGGGAATAAAACGTGTCCAAATTGAGGCGTAAAAGCGGCAGGCGAGGCTGTGCATTATTAGCAGCTCTGGGCGAACCGAGTCCTTCGGCACGGGCGTCTTCAGTGCGCTGATGACTTTCCTTGGGGCGTACAGTGTAGCGCGTACAGTCAAGGTCATTACTTATGAGTTATTATGTATGAAGGTAATTATTAAGTGAGTTTTCTCTCTCAACTCTTATAAAAATGGTCTATAGACAGTCTATAGACTTCTTATTGACTCTATTGACTTCCTGTAGATATTTCCTTTTTCTATTCCTAGTCTATAGACTGTCTATGGACAAAAATCTACTAAAAGTGTATGGCCATAAATCTATAGATTGTATATAGACTGTCAATGGTATTTGTATTGCCTATAGACTATTGTCTAGGATTTGTATATAGACACCCTATATACTTTATAGACCGAAATCTATAGACACTTTTTGTAAGGAAATAATCATCACGCGAGAGTTTTCTCTCGCGTGATGATCACGAACTGTCCAATAAAAATGACCGGTGAAGGGTACGTACAGTCGGGCTCAAAAGTCCCTCGACCACGTGTTCCTCAAACGAAGCCGATAGCTCTGCCATTAGGCGGCGGCTGGAGATCACACTTGTGGAGGTGAAGGACAAAATTCTGTTCTTTGATCTCCAAAAGTGTGGGCTCCAGCTGCCCGCTATTAATAGAGCTATCGGCTTCGTTTGAGGAACACGTGGTCCACAGAGTTTGACCCCGACTGTACAGTCTTTGTGAAAAGTATACAGGCCAAGAAGTCTGCTTCCGAACCCTGCTGCATAATAAGTGACCCTAATCTTAACAAGGAAGGAGGAGTTTAAGTCCTCAACCGACTCAGGCTTAGGACTGCCATATGTGCTAAAGACCTCCGCTACACGTCTTTGAAGCAAACCACTTGGGCTGTATATTTTTGACAAAGATTGTATTTACCCGTCAAACGAGCTTATATTCTGGTATATCTTAGCTACATATAGGTTGCGTCAGAAAAATGTCCTTCTGCAGTACCGCTGCTGCTATACCAGTAATGCCCTTGCTATTATTCTGAGCAGGTAGAACCTCGACGGTCCGAACCTCACGGACTACAAAAAAAATTCGTACCATCCGAAATTTCGTGTCATCCAAAACGAACCAAACCAGCGTGCAGAAGCATGGCAAATGCATTCAGGCAAATGTGTTAACTGTCCACGGGGTTTATTTACGGCTGACGGAACGGCTGTTCACCACTGGCGCTGTGCGAGACGCGACTGGCGATCGCGACGTCACCGACGTGCGGGCAGTTCTCACTGCTAGAGTGTAGGGTTTGGCTTGCGCATTCGTATCATTCCTAGTGGCGCGGAAAGCGATTGGAACATCCGAAATTCTGTATATTGTATACAATGCACTCCGGCATAGGAAATTGGAAAATTCGTATCATCCAGAAATTCGTATCAACCGTATTCACATCATCATCGGGTTTCTACTGTACTAATAAGACGCGGCGCTCATTCGAAAGACAACCCCGCCGCGGTGGCTCAGTGGTTACGGCGCTCGGCTGCTGGCCCGAAAGACGCGAGTTCGATGTCGGCCGTGGCGGCTGAATTTCGATTAAGGCGAAGTTCTAGAGGCCCGTGTGCTGTGCGATGTCAGAGCACGTTAAAAAACCCCAGGTGGCCGAAATTTCCGGAGCCCTTCACTACGGCGTCCCTCATAGCCTGAGTTGCTTTGAGACGTTAAACCCCAATAAACCAATAAACCAATCATTCGAAAGACAGTGCATTGAGTTATAACTGAAGCAATACAACCCTGCAGCGGCGAGAGTCGAACCCATGAGGAGTAATTCAGCCTTTTCGCTGTTAATTAGATTCAAAGTGACAAGCTATGGATAGTCAGGAAAGTCCGCGTGGGCTGCAGGCTGTCGTTTTGCCAGCCGACTATGTTGTACCTCTTAACGCCGACAAGAGGGGAAAAAAAATACTGAACGTACGAATGATTGAGTTTTGTAGCACTGAAAAAAGAAAGCATGAGATAGAGAGAAAGAGAAAAGGCAAAATAATGTACAGTCTAAGTACACTCGAACACAGTGCTCATCCATATAGCCAAGGATTCCGCAGCGCGCTATAGGACGTATACGTAACCACACGGGATCGAGGACAGTGTGTATACCAGGCAGAGCTGGGCCCGAAGGCCGCCTAGAATCCGGTTCACCAGCGGATTCTTTTCCGAGAACCGCTTGGTGAGGATTACTCCCAGCGACCACGAACAGGAAGCCCCCAGGAGCCGGCTGCGCAGGAATTGCAGAGCCCTGAAAGCGTCGGCCTGCTCAATCACCGACGTCGAATTCTTAACGCGTCTGAAGAGGCTGCAAGAACACGCTCAAGTTCAAGGCGCCTGAACCCAGCCCTTCCAACTATATTGACAGCTGACTGCGAAAAGAAGCCTAGGCAAGCACTTGAAGGAATTTCCAGGGGTAGCATGGTCTCGTCGTCTCTGCAGGCGTAGGCAGTGAAGGTCGGTCATCAGTCGCCGTTACTTTGGGCAAGGCCGGCGAGGGGAATGTTTTATGTCCATGGTTCGTGGTCGCGTGTATGGCATGTACACCGTGTCTCTGCAGTCGTAGTGGTGGTATGCGTCAGTAGTATGGCCGGATACAACTTAACTCTCCAGTGAAGCTCCGCACACATTCATGAACAACCCCCCCCCCCCCCCCCCCAACACTACTCCCCTCCGCGACATAGAAGTTGCCTACTGTTAATCCTTTTTCTTGTTAGTTAAACAGAAAGCTAATTGCGAGATGGAATTTTAAGCGCAACAGATTTGATGCTTCTCACATGTTTCATAAAAATGAAGCACTAAAATGCTGGTTTCGATAACAGCTGTGATTAACGCCGTGTGAAGAGCGGGTGTTGGGAACTGAAGTTTGTTTTTTAATGCGTTTTAATTACTACCTTAACTTTCTCAAAAGCTGTCTGTTGCGTTGGCTGTCTATCTAGCGTGTTGTGGTTTGTGTGTGGGTGGGGGGAGAGAGGGGAAGGCCATAATGAAGCTCTCCTCTCCCTCATCGATGTAGAAAAGTTACCTTGGGCCCCTCCTAAAAAAAAATGACTACCTGCCTGGGTAATCAGTTATAGCATATCGGGAAAGCTTACAAAGACGCTCAAAAGCAGATTTATCTAGCATATTTTTATACCACGCATAAAATTAATGGCGTAGTAAACTCCTGGAACACACAAAGGAAGCAATGTTAGCAGCATAAATTATGTGTATAAAGGTAAACACGTGCAAATATCAAACGAAGAAACAAAAAGTGCAGTCGAACTGTGCGGACGCTTTATACAAGAAAAAAAAAGTATTTTTAAAGGTGTAGGACAAAGATCCTGGACACAGATTCTTTGCGTCAACGAATGACTGAAAATTTCAAATAAAGCTTCATTAAATAAAGCTTTTAAGATTTAGAGTTGAATCTCGCTATAACTAAATTGCAGGGGCCCGTCTATTGCTTCGTTATAGCCGGAGCTGCGTTATACCCCGTGTTGATCCAAGAGAAAACCTCCAAGAGAAATCCTCATTTCTTCGTTATATCCATTATTTCGTTATAAACCACTTCGTTATAACGAGATTCGCCTGTATTTGTACAAATAAAGGCTTTCTTCTTTTGAACTTCGACGTTTTCACAGCGCCAACTCCCGCACATGGCGCATATGCAACCTCGAATCGTCGACATGGCAGGGGGAAAGAGTCGAACGAGTTCAGCCAGTCCCACAGCCGCATATGCATGCAAGCGCCGATATGCCTTCCGGCTCCGAAAATCGGCGCAAGGACGCCGCGTTCTCGGACGGCGGGGAAGAAAAAAGAAACAAACAGAAAGCAGCGCGGTCGCCTACGCCTCTAAGGACGAATGAGACAAAGGAAGAATACGAAGGGAAAAAAAAAGTCTGCGCGGTGGCAACAATGCAGAAAAGGTCGCGCGGTAGCAGCGGCCAGGGAACTGCCTTCCTGGTATACACGTGCGTCACAAACCGAGAGCTAGCGTCTTGTAATCACCGACCACTCCCACCATAGCGCTGAGGGAAATGTTAGTAATGACAAAAGTGGGACTAGAGAGACTGCACTTGTACAGAGCGCTGTGCTTTGCGCCTGACTTCTCGGAACTATGAATACAGTAAAAAAAAGTATGCAGAGTGTGTCCTCAGACATGCAGCAGCGCACTCGCCATTGTATTCTATTGTGTTCACCTTGCTTTTTCGCAAAAAAAAGTTAGCGTGATTAAGCCGGGAGCCAAGCTTGACAAAAACCTCTGCTATGCTTTCTTTTTTTTTCGGAGTAGTTTGAGTGGAAGCCCTGACAATAACAATGTCACTAGCAACAAAAAGAAGAAAAGTTCTTCATTTCCATCCGTTTCCTGAGACTACAGTTCATAATAGTGCACGGCCCACCCACAGTCTGAGCGTCGGGAAGTTTTCCTGCACACAAAGCGCCGTACTCGTAAATAGGATCGAGTGCACCTGAGGTGGATCCGATCCGGACACGTATATTATCTCGATTGTAATAAAATTCTATTCATTTTTGCGCTTCGCCATTCACTCAAGCGTTGCCATGCCCAATTATATCGCGCGGATCACCAAGTCAACCGCGATGACGGGAATGCAACAGATATTGAATAAAAAGGATTTCTGTATTATATTCCATAACTGAATAAAGAAACAAATATATAAACAACGAATCTGCTATAATCCGCACTTCTCTTCCCCAGACGGCTCGACTAAATAAATCGGGCGTCCCCTATAGCCTGAGCCGCTTTGGGACGGTAAACCTCACAAAACCAAACAAATACGTATACCGGCCAGTCACTACCCTGTCTAGAGCTCGAGCGGTTTACCACATCGCCAACATGGAGACCCTGTGGCCATTAGAGGCAGACCTGCGTGTGTACGGGCTGAAAAAATGGCTGGAATTGTTTTTTTAAAGCGCAGAAAGACAGCAAACGAAAAAAAGAAACGAACTTGACAGGACAGTGCAGAAACGTCCTCGCAAGATAACAATGCGAGTGCACTCCGATATACTTCACTATTTTTTTTTTTGTTTCGCTGCTCTTCTCGGATGAATCAAAAGACGTCAGTCCCTCACTTCTCTCCGGCATGGCGTCGTTCGAACCAGTGACGAGGAAGTTCAGAAAGACGAAGAATTAACAGAATTAGAACACAACTGGTACCGTTATAATCCCGGATCGGCTCTTCTCCGATCAGCTCACCGCGACAACGTGGACATCACGCCACCACCCGCATGCACACGTAAACAGGTAA
Source organism: Amblyomma mixtum (assembly GCF_055824585.1). Taxonomy (NCBI): domain Eukaryota; kingdom Metazoa; phylum Arthropoda; class Arachnida; order Ixodida; family Ixodidae; genus Amblyomma; species Amblyomma mixtum. The sequence goes on from NC_143015.1 coordinate 149,250,228, forward strand.
AAAAAATAAAGCCACCTCAACCAAAAGGCACTGCAGGAGTGCCCGCATGCGTTTATTTATTGGGAATCGGTCCACGCGTGGAGATGTATGCGATAACGGCAACGGGACGCACGCTGGCGGAGCCTGGTACCAAGCGTGTATACATACTCCAACGATATCAGATAAGCGTCTACGGCTCTCCCCCTGAGTGCGCAGATAAGAGGGCGCAGGTACACATGTCATTTATCAGTGAGTGCCTGCGCTCGCTCAGAAGGCCGGCCGCGGGCAAGATACAAGCTGGACGGCACCGAAAGAAAGTCGCAAGGCTGAATGTCAAGGCGCGTGCCGCCGATGCGACCCGATAATTGCTGAGGGTGTCAGCTCACACGGAATTTCTCGCCTGCTGCTGTTTTCTGTATTTTTTTTTTCATCAGCAAAGCTCTGTTCTTGCTCAGATCTGCATAGGTCATCATCATCATCAGCCTGACTACGCCCACTGCAGGGCAAAGGCCTCTCCCATGTCTCTCCAATTAACCCTACATGTCTTTCGCCAGTTGTGGCCACCGTATTCCCGCAAGCTTCTTAATCTCGTCCGCACACCTAACTTTATACCTCCCTCTGCTATGTTTGCCTTCTCTCGGAACCCACTTAGTTACTCTTAAGGACCAGCGGTTATCTTGCCTTCGCATTACATGCCTTGCCCAAGCCCACTTCTTCCTCTTGATTTCGACTAGGATGTCATTAACCAGCGTTTGTTCCCTCACCCACTCCGCCCTCTTCCGGTCTCTTAACGTTACACCTATCATTTTTCTTTCCATAGCTCGCTGCGTTGTTCTTAACTTAAGCTGAACCCTCTTTGTTAGCCTCCACGTTTCTGCCCCATAGGCGAGTACCGGTAGGATACAGCTGTTGTATACTTTCTCTTGATGGATATTGGTGAACTGTCATTCATGATCCGAGAGAGCCTGCCACATGCGCTCCACCCCAATCTTATTCTTCTAGTTATTTCCCTCTCATGATCCGGATCAGCAGCCACTCCCTGCCATAAGTGCACGTATTCCTTTACGACTTCCAGCACCTCGCTACCAATTGTGAACTGCTGTTCCCATACGAGACTGCATAGATGGCATGCTTGAAATGTGATATCTTCCTCTGGTGCTTCTTCCAGATTTGTGGACGCCAACTGAACAGTATCCGTTCCTTCTCGTATACGAGGTTCGGTGTACTCAAATGCGTACCCAGTAAAAATGTGCTGAGAGTTTAAAAATCATCACAAAGGAAAATCTCAAATCAGGCAACCAAATGAATGGAAGGAGCTCGCTTTTGAGATGAATGCCTCTGCGTCTTACGGTAGCTCGGGTACGTCTCCGGTCAGCCTGTCTGCATGCTTTCTTTCTGAGTGGCTTGAAATGTCTAAAATGTATTTATTCACTCTGTATATAACTTCCTTTTGTCTGCGTTTAGTCTATGGATTTTATACAGAAGAAAGCCTGCTAAAAGTGTACAGACATAACTCTACGCATTACCTATAGACAGTCTATACGATTTGCGTTGTTCACAGACCATACCATAAAATTCGTCTATAGAAGGTCTGTATACTTTATACACAAAAGTCTATCAACGATCTATATAAGATTCAAGAACTTTTTGCAAGGGAAAAATTATTACTCACAACGAAACATGGAGAGAGTTGTCCTCAGCGACCAGCTAACACAAAGATAGATGCGCCGCCTAGGAACCCAGAACAGTAAAAAGTTAGTAAAGAAACAATCGCTCTTGTTGTATAAAACTGTACAAAAACATCGCATAAAAAAAATTTCGAGGACACTTTGGCAACTAAAGTGCTGAGAGGCGAAAGCCGAGTACACTATGCCCTGACGACTTCCGGTGGGTGTGACGTCACACTGTACCCGTGGCTATATCGATACCCAAATTGTACATCTTTCGGTGATCTTAAGTGTTAATTACGCTTAATTACGCATTTTTTTTTCATTTAATTTGACACAAATCCGGCGTTTTTCCGACCATTCTGTGACAATTTTCACTATGCCGTGACGACTTCCGGTGGATGTGACGTCGCACCGTTTCCGTGACTATATCGACGTCCGCACTATTTCGACGCAATTTCGCCATTTCTGCCTATAATTAATTAACTTATAACTCTACAGTCATGAAACCTGGCTTCTAAGTTCATTTTTTCCTCCTCTATCTGAAGCGACCATTGTTTTTCTTCTATCTTTTTTAGTTCCCTAGTTAAACGCGTGTGACACGCTTTGTTAATCGACGACAGTATGAGCCATTAAAGGCATTCGCCTGAATAACAGCGTGGCATCCAGGCGTCTGAGCAAAGCGCGCATTTCGCATTAACGCGCCTTACGTTCCGGAGGCATGACGCTATTGCTAGAGCAATTAGTAAGATGCTTGGCCCAAACGTCTGCCGTTGCAATGTAACGCATAAAACACGCCTCTCGTGTCTCCACAAATCAAATGCGCTGCGCTGGATTAAGAGAAGCTCAGGTGTCTAGAAAAAATCTTACGCACGTGGGTAAAGGGAAAGAAAGATACTGCGTTGTGCCCAAGCGTGCGTTACCTGCACTTTTTGCGTAAACATGTTTTTCTCACTAGTAGGAATTTATGAGACGGACGCGCGAGTCACGTGACTTCCAGCGTAAATGGTCCGCAGGGGGAATGTTGGCAATACCCGCGAGATTTTTGCGCACTTTTTGTTTGTTTCTTTTTTATTTTTGCAGCAAGAAGAGCTTTCGTAAAAGGCGCCACAGTCCCGTACTGCAATCCGGTGGAATGCGACCGTTAATTGATTGCTCGATTGCGTCAATCCAACTCCGTTGCTTTCGGTGGAGGCAATCAGAAGAAGAAAAAAATCGGCTCAAACACCGGAAAGCGCAGTATGGGGCGGTTATCATTCCGTCTCGAGCTTTCTACTCTAGCGATGCCGCATTCTTGACGCGGTTTCCTCTCTCATGTTTCAAAAGGCGTGGGAAAAATAAAAAAATATAAAAAAAGTAAAACTCCCCCCAGAAACATTTAGCTGCGCGCTAATCCCTGGCTTCCCGTTTTGTACCACGTGGATGAATGTGTGTGTATATACATAGGCTGGACACGTCGCGACACAACGGCGCCGCCATCCGGCAATTTATTTCGTCCGCAGACAAGACACGCAAACCGGCAAAAAAAGTCTGCGCACTATAAGCGACGATCGGATTGCGTGAACGCTTTCTCGCCGGATAATGTGAACGACGCGTGGGAACACCCACAGAATCACATACGTTCGCTCTCGAAGTGCTTCTCATGCCACTAAGGCGCCTTGAGTGCAATACGTTGGATACAGTCAACAAAGCGCGTTTAGTGCAAGGAATGCGCTTTGCGTGTTATAGCTTTTTTTTTTTCTTGGGGGGTTTAACACGGAAAACAGGATGATCGGCCTCTCAATCACATTCCTACAGTGTTTACAGTCGGAGAGACTACTCCGGAGTATTGGCGCCTTGACGTAAGGTTTCAATGCTGAACATGTACGAAGTCCCAACACCTTCGCTGGCACACGCCTCGCATATGTGAAATACAATCACGTGTAACGCGGGCTTCAAGGCGTTCCTGCGCGAACGAAGTTTAGCCTCGCACACTACTCTGCGTTTGCGTTGTGGGGAATTTAACCCTGTGATTTTTCACTGCCTTCCCGTACAAATGGGGCATCCCACCATGCCTGCAGATGTTTGTCCGTTATGCGCTAACAGGGGCGAATTAAAAGGGGAAGTCCGGAGGTTCAGGGGGAGGGGGGCAAGCAATTTTCTGTGGGAAAACCACTTTAGTCACTAATTTCACCCCATGGAGAAGGTTCAGGAAGCGTATTGTGGAAATACGACCCCCCCTCCCCCCTCCCCTCAGTTACAGTGACCGCCGGCACCTCATAAGAATGGTCTATAGACAGTCCATAGACTTCTTATAGGCTCTATTGCTTTCCTATAATATTTCTTTTTGTCTATACATAGTCTATAGACAAAAGTCTACTAAAAGTGTATGGCCCTAAATCTATAGATTGCCTATAGACTGTCTATAGCATTTGAATAGCCTATAGGATTTTTCTAGGATTTTTCTATGGAGAGTCTATATACTTTATAGACAGAAGGCTATGGGCAGATAATGGACTGTTTAAAAAAACTAACGTCTTGAACACGAACTTCTTAGCCCCTACCCGCAGCAGCAAAAAAGAAAGCCCCAGAATTTGATAATTTTATAGAAGACCCTATTATATATTCAGCTTCAAGAGACACCTGATTCAGACATGAAATTATAACTGAAATTACATATGAAGCTAAACGTAATTGACATTGCAGGCCTTTCTCGTGGTCGATACACACTTCGGAAGAAAGTGGTTCATTCGAACATTGCGCGCACTTCGATAGGGTAAGACGGCTCGAATTTTTCCCCAGCAGTATACCGACGTACTGCTTCCAAAGAAATACAACGATCAGTAGCGCTACAGGACTACATAAACGAAGAGTCTTCCTAGACAAGTAAACCTACAGAATTTTCACATTTAGAAGAGGTGTAAATACAACGAGAAAATGGCCAGGGAATGCCGCACAATCACGCACTTCATAATCCGCCCTCTACATTTCCTTGGGACACCACTTGAGAACCTGCCACTTCCTAGTCTGCGTCCCCCTTTTTTTTAAACTACCTTTTACAGACCACCTTTTTTATAGACCATCCTTTATAGACCACATTTTTTTCTAGACCACCTGATTTTCTTGGGCACTTGAGCGCCTGATTGATTCCAACAGACATGAAGAATCTTTGCCGCATGCGCCAGGATCGCCATCTCTACTATCCATGCGGTCAAGATCCTCGCCGCCTTCGAAATATATGCGACGGAATTAAGTAAACACGGCACCAACAAGAAGGATCACAGCTATCCGTTAATCCTGCTTTCGAAAAACACGGCCGCAACAAGGATCTTGTCCGCATCGTTAAAGCATTATCAAAACTTTTTTTTTATATACATAAAAAACTAACGCCGCATCTGGCACCGACTGTCGCATTCCATACGGTTCCCTGATCCATCTTGCAATTTTTCTCTGTGTATTTTGCCCGGCATCTACGCTTTGCAGTAAGCCTTCGCCCTTAATACCTCCCCCCCCCCCCCCCCCCACTGCTTTCCCACCTGTAATCGTATTACACATCAGTTATTTATGAGTACTGTCAAAAACAGCCCCAGCCCCCCGTAAGAATCCGGCAACGTGCCACCGCCAAAGAAGCTGTTTTCAACACTCGCGCGCGGAGCCTATAAATGCCCCGCGTTCTTATCTTGTTTTCCCTCCGCTAGTGGGAAAAGAAATTACTTCGAATCTCTCTTCTTATTTCTCTCTCTAACCATTTAAACCCAAGGCTCCCGAACGGCCTTGCCGTCGTTGGCAACACGGATAAGTTTCTCCGCATCGCGTGTTTCCTTTGTGTACAGGCAAGAACGAGAGCTGTTCTCGTCACACGCTATATGGCTCGCGTGTGTGTGTGTACGACGCGGTTACACGTGAATACTTATACAGGGTGTGTTGTTTTCAAACTCGTCGCAAAGCTCCAGCTTATAACGCTATGGGAGAACTCTGTACGTTGCCTACAAAGTAATCGCGCTCCGTCGATTCTATTTCTATTCTATTCTCCTTGAAGTTAACTTCTGTGCAATATTCATAGACACACACACGAGCCACTGGTTCTGGTACAACTTATTTGTTGTCTGCCAGAACACGCGAAACGGCACTAGAGAATACAGGTCACGTCTAAATTTCATTTTTTTTTTCGGCGAGAAAAAAAAAAAAAATCTCATTGCATGGTTATATCCTATTTCCGCATGGTTATAGAACTCACTTTTTGTGACGCACTTAGCATCCACGCGTCTTAAAAATATGTTCATATGTTAATCAACTGCTTCTCTACAAGTCGTTGGTTCGTAGTAAACTAGAATATGCTGCATCTATCTGGGACCCCTATCAAGAGACACTAATATACCAACTCGAATTATACAGAACCGTGCGGCCCGTTTCATTCTCTCGAATTATCACCGTAACTCTAGCCTCAGTGCCATGAAATCAAGCTTATCACTCCCATTACTGACGCAACGTAGAAATATATCCCGCCTTTGTCTATTCCATAAGATTTACTATGATAACCCCATCCTTAAGAGAAAATTTATAACGCCACCTTGCTACGTTTCAGCTCGGATCGATCATCGTCATAAAGTTGGTATTCTTTCATGCCAAACAAACCACTTTTACAACTCATTCATCCCCAGCACATCGGCACAATGGAATCACCTTCCCCGATCGGTCGTCGAAATAAGTGACCATTCTGTGTTTAAATCGGCTTTAACTAACTTGATGGTAACATAGTACATGTAATTCTTGCGCCCTGCCATTTATTCTTTTCAGCATATGTTGTAGTTCAAACAGACCTGGTGTTTTTTTTTTGTTTTTTTCCACTTCACAATTTCTGCTGTTTAAGGGCATGACAGAATGTGTGCACCAGTGTTTTCCTGCCATTTTCAACAATTTCCACGTGTTTTTTTTTGTTTGCGTGGTATGCTTACTTTTATCCTTTGCTCATAATTTCGTGTTAAATGACTGTTAATTTGTTTGATTGTATTTGCTGTAACCTACTGATTTGCGCGAGCCATATTTTTGTTCATTTTGTGTTACTTGTAACTGCTGTTCTTTTGTCATTTTGTCTATTGTACCCCACTTTCCTCTGTAATGCCCTCGGGCCCTGAGGGTACTGAAATAAATAAATAAATAAATAAATAAATAAATAAATAAATAAATAAATAAATAAATAAATAAATAAATAAATAAATAAATAAATAAATAAATAAATAAATAAATAAAGGCTTTACCATGAGGTTAGAGGACCATCTACTCTTCCCTCTCCTAGTTCCCTGGATTTGTGCCTATGTGAACCTTCGGTGGAAGTACTGTGGTGCCGGAGCAGGGATTCGACCCCGCGACCCGAGTTCTGCAGCCAAACAGCAAAGCTAGTAACTAAGCCATCGTTACGGGCACCTAGGGAGTGTTCAACGAGACAGACCTTTCTACGCTACTTCACAAACAAAATAAATTAATAAATGAACAAATAAACAAACAAATAACAAACACAACGCGTGCCAGAAACTCCGTATTCATTATAATGATCAAGGGACTTCTGTACGAAGGTACTTCGTACAACCACATCCAGTTCCATTGCGCCAATGTGCGTTTCCTGTTCTGTGCAACTCGTAAGCGCGATGCTTAACTATTTCCCCTATACCCCAGTGAGGCAACTAAACCGAGCGACTTTCCTCATGGGGTACCCAGCTTTCTCTTACGTCACGTGCTTAGTATGAAAGCACGCACCAGAACGACGACCGATGGCAGCTTTCGTTTACGCAGTAACGGTGGATTTATAGCAAGGAGTGGAACGCGCTCAGCAACGACGTTCACGTAGACGGTCATTTTTCGTCGAGCAGCGCAAGAACGCCTTGCGCAGAAATCTAACCCTTTTCTCCAGCCCCATCTATCTTTTTCCGCCGTACAGAATACCGACGAACGTGCGTGCCAATCGGTCGGCAAGTTATGCAGGCGTTAACTAATGCCGCTTCAAGCGTATTCATCACAGCACAGAGATATCGACACAGTGTACTGTGGGCCACAAAATTCCGCGGGAAGCGAGTGTGCAGGGGGAAAATTACTTCGACACAGTGACGTAAGCCAATCGGCCGAAAGTGTGTGGGAAAGAGCATGCTCCATCAGCTGGTAATATTACCAGGCGGCTCGATTGCGAGGCAGCACAATAGTTAATTTTTGATGCCGCTAATACACTTGTAGGCATACCAGCAAGCCTGTAGGCATGCTAACGTTACGCATGTCGGTGCATGTACAGGCATGTTGGTGTGACACCTGTAATCAGAAAGTCCGTACGCAAGCTAATGCTATGTACGCTCGTATGAAGTCTACAGGAATATTAGCAGAACAGTCGTATACCACCAAGTCTGCAGGCATGCTAATAGTGTGCAGCCTGTCAGGAAGTATATAGGCATAATGGTACTATGTACAATTTGTATATACCAGCATGTCTACTGTCTGCGGCATGTTGATCCTTTTCTGAATCATAGATGATTCTGTGTACAGTCCCGCATGCCAGATCGGCCTTAGGTGGGCGAAGGTTTAGAATACTATGTGCCGCTTTTTAGGCACGAAGAAGCTAGTGTCGCATAAAAAAGAAAACAACGACAACCGTCTGCGTTCCTTGCAGGGAAAGGTCTGTCTGTCTAACGTAAATACAGAAACGCCAGTTTGGCCCTCAATAAACCTTTCATTAAGCGGAGCGTTAATCCGTTACGTTAGGCTGTGATTTACGGGTACAGGAACTCGTACACGTCCCATGAGAACAAAGCTGATTCAACTGGCTTCTAATATTAGAATGCGTGAACTGAACGTTAGGCCACAGAATGTAGCACATTTGCTTCCATTTCCTAAGCAAACAGGTATAAGCGGGCACAGTTTCACTAGTTGCAGAGAAGTACCTGTCCTATCTTCCCTGCTCACCCCCCCCCCCCCCCCCCCCCCCCCCCCCCCCCCCCCCGCCTTCTTTTACGTATAATAAACAGAGTACATTTCAAAGAGGGAAGCCTGAACGATGGCAATCGGAAAGATTGGTCTGCTGATAAGAGCGGCTTAAATATGCCACCGAGCTAGAGCGACTTCCGTCTCGACAAGGTCTCACGGCCGCCTATATACCTAACCACATCCTCTCGCGCAAAAGTTAAGCGAAGTGCCCCGCCACCCCCAACCTATATAATCGCCTATTCGAATGCGAACCGGCACGCGATGTGCCACCGACAATGCAGCAGTACATTCGGCTTCGCCTCCTCGACTTCAGCTCTCGCAAACGAAGGTTGTTCGTTCGAAACCCGATCACGCTCCCTCACCCCGAGTGCGGCAGCGCTTTCGACAGACGATGGTTCGAGCCGCGCATAGCCTTAATTCCACTACGCCGCAGCTATGCAAGAAGGACCCCGCAGCTTGTTCTCTTACAGAGCGCATCTCTGTAGTGCTCCGTAGCGTACCGCGTCGTGAATTCGCGATTGGCCGCGCGAAATTCTTCTTTTTCTGTCTCCCCAAAAACCTTCTCTCGCTCACTCTTAAACCAGGCGCTGGCGACCGACAGTCGGGCGCCGGCCACTATTATAACGTTCCCCCCAGGCGCGACCTATAAATGGAGCTTGAATACTAAGCGGAGGACGCTGCGTGGGAGCAGTGTCACCAATGCGAAAGTTCGAATCCCAGAATAGAAAGAAAAATAATGAAAAGCAAAAAAAAAAAGACGTAAAAGCAGCAGGCATGCTGCCGGGGCACTGCATACGAATATAACGGCACATTCCACAGAGCATTCTCTTTCTATCTCTTTTTTTTTGGTTCCCACCCTTTCTCGCGTAGTCTTCTTTTCATTCCAGGGTATAATCGTTACTTCTTTTCATTTTTTTCTTTTTCTGTTCGTTTTCACCGGGCCGGCTTCCTCGTTGCGGCACTGGCAACACGGGGCCACTCCGTCCGCGCAACCTGCGCGGGAGGAACGCACTGAGAATGCTAAGAGGAAGGCTGAGAATGACGAAGGCAGCAGAGCCTGCGGCGCTTAACCGCGGGCGTCATCGATTCCTTCACAATCGCTGCCCTCGGCAAGGAATCCCGGAACACGCTGCATACCTCCGAGGATGAGGAGGATAGAGCATGCGGCCACCGCGTGCTTGATTATCTCGCCGGTCGCGTACACGACTAACGAGGAAGATATAGATGGGAGATTATACGCTGAAGATTGGAAGGCTGGGGGAAAAACCACCCCCGTGTCGACGGATAACGCCCGGATAAAAAAATGTGGAGCAGAAAACTGTGGCGGGATGTTGGATGTCTCGTTTCTATAGCGTGTCTGTCTCATTTGCCTCGCTTCATTTTCGCAGCCACCTGTGCGTGTTCATTCGGTTTGGTTTCTTTTAGGGTTCAGGGGGGTTTAACCTCCCAAAGCGACTAAGGCTATGAGAGATGCCGTAGTGAAGGGCTCCGGAAATTTTGACCACCTGGGGCTCTTTAACGTGCACTGACATCGCACAGTACACGGGCCTCTAGAATTTCGCCTCCATCGAAATTCTAGCCGCCGCGGCCGGGATCGAACCCGCGTCTTTCGGGTCAGCAGCCGAGCACCATAACCACTGAGCCACCGCGGCGGCTCTAAATGGTTTATTTACTGGCTGATTATTTGGTTCAGTTCATTGGTTCATCTGATTGATCTATTGGCTGACTGATTCCCTGGCTGACTAAGTGATTCCCTGACTGACTGACTGACTGACTGATTGATTCATTGATTGATCGATTCATTGAATGACTTCACAGTTTGAGAACATTAATTGCGCGCGAGAATCTACGTACAGCGGCGTTCCTGCATTTGGCCTCCATCGAAATGCGACAGTAGAGGCGGGAATCGAACCCACGTCCTTGGGAATGCCACGGCGAGAACGAACGACGCGATTGCGCAACATTCCGTACATCGCTTTTGCCACTTGTACAGTGTCGTGCCCAGGAGCTGAACGTCGTGCACAGCCGATAAACCACCGCGAGAGATTCAGAATGGCAAGCTGCAGAATCAATGCATAACTGTGAAGTTGCATCGTACAGTCATACTGCAGGCTTTGCTTCGTGAAGCCTGAAGGTTGATGCGTTGCTACCGAAGGATAAATTCGCCGAAGAATGCGACATTCAGTAGGGAAAAAAAACCGCGCCAGATTCGGTCCCACATTTATAAGCTCCAGAGAAGAGGCTGTTTCTTCACCTTTTGGCTAAGGTTATACAGAACGCATACGCGAAGTGCTACCATTTACGGCAGACTTTACAGTATATAGAATATTACCGGTGACGGAGCCGTAAAGTACACGTGGAATGGCTCTAAAGGCCGCTAAACTCTACCAGCAGCTTTATGGAGACGGTATTCGAGTTCGGCGCCGAACAACTGCAAAGTGCGCGAAGCCGACAGTGGTGTATTACAAGTTATCCTTCTTATGACGCTTGTGAGGAAACGTATTCGTATATGCCTATCAATATACGCATATACTCACATATATATTTACCGCATATATCTATGTGTAAGCATATTGCTGCACCAATCACCTGCTGAGTGTGTCACAGGCAGATCAGTTCCAGTATCAGTGTGAAACAAACGAATCCAAAAACTACCGCGACTGCTTGAATTTAGTGTGCGTGTAATTGCAGTGACAAATTTACACGTCCGAGCAGTGTCGAACAGGTTCCCAAGAAGTTCAACCCAGACAAATAATTCACCCGAAAGCCTATCGACTAAGCACCGCCGAATGACAGTTTTCAGAAAGTATGGATAATTCCAGGTAACGGACAGTCCCAAACATCTGGTTTTTTTGACAGTGCATCATCGAGGGAGTAGAAGCCTTCTGGCTGACGTGGATCCTCACTAAAGGTGTCTCCACGTACTCTGTGCTGGGAGTGCAGAGTATAGTACATTGTAAGAGCACAATACTGATGCTCACCGACGCCGCCTCGTTCGTGACCAAGTTACTCAACGGGAACTCGGGAAGCGGCGAAATATGTAAAAAAAAAAGCCGATTCTTGAGCAGATAGAGGGCGAGCCGGCGCCACTGTGTCGCTCCGTGCAATGTACGAGGACCCGCCCTGCTCTCGAAGACGAGATCGAAATCTGCATACATTAACACGGGACACGGCACGCAGTGACATGGAAGGCGGCGTTTAGCGACATCGATAGCGCCCTTTATAATGGCCCTGTCCATGGAGAGGTTTAAACATACCATGATATCATTGTCTTATAACTTTTCCTTCGTTTCTCATTTTCGTTTTTTTTTTTTTTTGCTTCAAGCGCGTGATCTTTCATGAGCGTTGTTTCACCGCTGCTTTGACGCCCATTTGGTCTTTTTTTCTGTTTGCACCAGTTGGTACTACAAAACTACTAGTTTCGTTTATCAAACAATTTAATTTTTGTGTGTATGTGTGGAACAAACAAGCTATTTCACTTTCCTTGTTCTCACAGTTTGCAAAAACAGCCGTGCTTTCTAGCCCAAAATGAAACTGAAAAAATTCAGGAGGAGCGTGGGGGGGGGGGGGGGGGGGGGGGGGGCACTTTGTTGACCTAAAGTGCAGCACAGTGTTGCTGCTTGTGTCACTGATGTGTGGTTAAGATGTTAATTAAGTACACAATTGCTTGTGAATCTTAAATGCTGGAGACACGTGGATGGCGTTTGGGAGGCATCCGTCTGATTCGACGCCTTTCTGCAAACACTCTCCAGCGTCCTAGACAAGGAGAATTGCCTATGCGTTGGGAGGAAGTAGCGTAGCCATTAGCACGCTCGGCTGCGGAACGTAAGGATGATGGTTCGAATCCCATCGCGCACAAAAATCTTTCTCTGGCCTGACTAGAAAAACCGTGACATCTCTGCTGTCAACCTTCTGTCGACAACGATGAGGCATTAAAGGCTTTCGTCTTAAAAGTCAGTGCTACGGGCACAATCTTCGACGCTATCTACGTCATAGCAGGAACGGCCCAGTGACCTTGCTTTGACCCCCCAAACGCAAGTGAGCCCGAAATGGAGGGAAAAACTCACGGAAAGGGGAGAGAGACCGTTCATCCAGCTCATCGTCCGTCGACCCCGTCGAGCGGTTGCCAGCGCCGTTAACGACGCCGTTGACACGGGACACACGCTTATCGGGCGACAGCGACTTGGCGCGCTGATGCGGCTGTCCCGACCCGTAGCTGAATCCGAGGCCGTTCCAGGGTTCGGGTTCGGGGCTTTCGCTCCCCGAAAGACGTGGCTCGGGTGTGAGGCTTCGGCAGAACGCCTTGCCCCGTCGCACTACCTTGCTGAGAACGACGACCGAAGCCTCGGAACCCCGCCTCGCCCATCGAGAAGCTCTCCTGGAAGCCTGCGTTGGGGCGTCGACGATGATCCGAACTGGACCCTTGCCTATTGCTGGCCACAGAGGGTACGAGACGCATGGCGGGCCAGACTTACGCCGTCTGAACGCTTTGTCCATCATCTTGATTGCACGATGTGCGAGAACCACTTGAAAGTTTCGTGTCCCGGGACAGTTTCTTCTGATTTCAGGGCTCCTGGATGAATTCTAAGACTTGAAGAACTGCTGTTCTTTCAAGTGACGGTTCACAAATATTGCTCTCCCGTTGAGGACTCGGCGGAAAGGAAAAAAAAATCAATGTCCTGAGGGCTAAAGCGAACAAGGCCGAAAGCTACTCGACCATTGCGAACGTTGCACCAAGAAAGGCTTTGAGAAACAAGTTAGAGCTTTTCCACGACGTAGTTTCCTCGTAATCGGGACGTCGTTTGGTGGCACTTCTGAACCGGGTGAAAAGATGAAGTCTTCGGCTGAATAGCAGTAGAAGTTTGAGCTGAGATCACTAGAGGCACTTTGGTAGCTTGTTTGGATACTGAACTTGGATATTTGGAAAAGAGCACCACCCTTTCAAACTTGCGGGATTTATTCAAGTAGTAGTGAAACGCTGCTGGTTCTTCTTAACTGAGAAACGCCTTCACTAAACAGGCGGCCACTTCAATGAACAGCCGTCAAGGCACAAGATACAAGCACGGGGGTCTTTGGTGAGGAAGCAAAAAATAACTGAGGGATAAAATAAATACCGACCAAAGAATGGTCAAAACACTCCGAGGTTGCGTGATCGTTTGCGTCGGCTGTTTTACAATCGTGCCGTGCAGATGAGAGAGAACAGAGACGACAATCAAAGTGAACGCATGTGTCTTGCAGTCACTCTAAAATCAAAAGCAGCGTCGAGGGCCACATGAAAGAATGTTCAAAACTACTCATCAGTTGCCACCGATGCTAGCAAATGAGCATGAACGAATAGCCCTGCCTGAGCGGACTGTCCTCAGAATCGGTGTCTTCTGATTGTTGGTGACTTGGAGACTTCCGGACGTCACAGTCCACTCCGTTCCAGGAATATGAACTCTTCGAACCGCGACTAGCGGTAAACGGTTGCTTTCCCTCCATTTAAATCATTTTCAGAGGCACAACCCGATACGTGAAGGCTCACGCAATAGGCTGCGGTAACGCTGCTTAACGTTTGGTGCAAGCGGAACCAGCTATAAGGAACCAGCTAGGCAAGGACAGGGAGTTCCCAGAGTTCCATAAGCAGCCGCAGAAGCCGTTAAACCGCGCGGAAGGCGAAATCCAGTGATTTCTCACACTGGTCCTCACAGGTCTGTCCGAAACGACGGCTTCGACGACGAGAGCAAGGCGGACACCGACGAAGACACACGTCTCTTCTGCAGTCCGCGGACCTCTGGCGCCGGATCGATCATGTCATCAGTCGGTGACCTTCTTTTCTTCAGAAGTCATCGAGCACACGCTCCGGTCGCTGCTGCTAGCACGCACAGAAAACAGCTGGACGGAGCAACAGGTGCAGTGCAACCACGCTCGTAGGCATACATACACGCACGCGCTAACACAGTAGGCACTGGACGCAGAGGTCAGGCCGACACCGTCGACACTGTTGATGCAAGGGCCGGCTACAGTTGTAACGGAACGCGCCAGCGCGTTCACACACACACAGACACACAAGATTGAAGGGCGCGACGCTCGAAGTGATGATCGTCCCTACTCCCAGAGCTCGCGCGCTTTTGACGATTCGGGACGTAGCGCGAGAGCACTTGGCCGCTCGCACCGCTGCCAGAAGGAACACGTTCGCGCGAAGCCGCGTTCGGGCTCGATTTGAGCCAGCCGGTCTGCAAGTGAGAGGGGCGGCAAGCGGGGTTGCTGTGTCGGCGGCGAGCAACCTTGTCCTTCGAGAGGGGGAAAAAGGACTTGTCTCTATCTCTCTTTCCTTTTCTTTATTTTTCTTTCATTCCCTTCTTTTTTTCTCTCTCTCTTCCTTCCCCTCCCTTGAGTTCGCGGCGGTTTCCCGCTCTTTCGCGTTTCTCAAACGACGCACGTTGCGAAGAGCGGAGTGAAAGAGAGAGAGTGAGGAGGTTAGAAAGAGTGCAGGGGAGAGCAGTGGCGGAGGAGCGCAAAAGGCAGCAAACAAGCGTGCGCTCCTCACTCGCACTGCTGGCGCAGCGGCGACGGGGGTGCGATGACGCCTTCGTGGACTCGTCTCGCCGCCAGAGCTCCCGACCGCGCCCCCCACTCACCACTTGCTAGAGCGAGACGGTGATAGCGGTGGTGAGAAGGAGACTTTCGTCACGCTCACACTTTTCGCCCTACCCTGCCGTGACCTGGGCTCCGCTTATCTGTGTTTAACAACGCCCAAAGAGGGCGCTAAAATAAATGGCACCGGGCCGCGGCATTTTGTACTGAAGATTAGGATTCGTCGCCACTGAAAGGAACGCTGAACGGCGGTATGTCCGGCTCTTCACTAGACGTCACACTGTCACGGCTTCGGGACGCAAGTGTTCGAGTGCCGACTCAAAGCAAGGCCACTGCACGCCTTGCCGCCTCTATTATTATTATTATTATTATTATTATTATTATTATTATTATTATTATTATTATTATTATTATTAACACGGACTGCTGACAAGAAGATGGACACAAGAAAATGGAAGGGAAAGAGCGGCCAAATTACACGAGAAGAGGCACAACGTGTGTTTGCTCAGGAAAGGAAAGGGAAGGGGAAATGATGTAGAGAGGGAAAATACGACTCCTGTGCAACGACGCTCGCAACGAAAACGGAGCACAGAAAAAAAAAATCAAAGGCCCGGAGCGAAGAAAAACGAAAACGCAAGCAGCGCGCAAAGCACACGAAACACAATCGAAAAGCGCGACGACTCGTGAGAGTTTGATCAGTTATATCGTGATCGTCACTAAAACAGCGTCTTCCCACTCATTGGCCGTTCTACGACGGAGATTTTGTGGACTATCTGTCCAGAATGCCGATTGCTCACTGTTCACCAAACTCCACCCGCGGCATTCGGACAGCGTTGTCTGCTATAAGAAGAGTACTAACGTCCCATGGCCGTCGTCAGGTGGCATGCTGTAATACACGTGTACCCAAACAGTGACAAGCGACCGAATTTTGATCAATCCATGAGGCTTTTATAGAATAGTGATGCCATAAGCACTAGCGATGTAATCGCCAAGAAGAAATCAGTTTCATTTCCATTGCTACCTTTGAGGCGCCAAGCAGAATTTCTTTGGGTTAAGGGTGTGAAATGAGTTCTAGTCACGAGATTCACAGGCTTGCCAAGCAATCTACAGGCTTTACAGGCTTGTCAAGCAACTCACTGGAAGCCACGAGTATGAGTATATCCGGAGCATCAACCGAAGAAATCCGCCCAATCGATAATTTTCGAATGATCTTCAACAAATCGAATTCTCATTTCTTCGCGTTCACTCAACTGAAGCTCCGCTTAACCCCACCCACCACATGCAAAAATGTCCGGCTGCTCTGCATTCTCAGTGCGCGTTGAAAAACCGCCGGTGGTCGAAATCATTCCGGAGCCCTTGGTTAGCGCGTCCACCCTCAGTGAGACAGTTGCTGTGCTTTTATTGCGGTAGCACTACTAGGCACATTTTCCGATTTCGGGCATACGTAGTAAGGCCTTCCCGGTAAAGGCCTTTAGGTAGAAGGCCATGCTAAACCGCCAGCTAATTCTTTCCTTGCATCTAACCGCCTGCTCCACCTCCCTACCCTCCAACACACACTTCAACATACAGTCGTGGACAAAAGTATACAAGCCTCGTTCCCTTGAGTTCCGAAGTTTGCAGCTCTGTACGGGAGCGCCACCTGACGAAGCCCTCTCGCTGTGAAGACCGGCCCACTCTGCTGCCAAGCCGCTTTCTTGACAGCAAGAGGGCTTGGCAGCAGATGGCGCTCCCTTACAGAGCGGCAAGCTTCGGATACAAGGGATCGGGGGCACTTACTTTTGCACACAAATCTATGTTGCCCTAGTGGCACCCTGCGAGCTTTACCAAGAGTAGCCGAGCAACAGGTATTAAGGCGAAAGCCTTTAATGCCTCATGGTTGTGGACAGAAGCTTGTCAGCAGAGGTGTCACGCTTTTCGGTTGGTCGAAATGGTTATGACGTCAGAGTGCGCGGATTCGCAGTAATGAGGTCACCCACGGATGCCTGGCGCCCCCTTTTGGAGCAGACTACAACTAATAAAATAGTTGTCATTCGCTCCGACAGGGGGCGTAATGCGTCCGTGGGTGACCATATCACATATCTCATCACAGCGAACAGAGCCATAGAAACAACCAAAATTATCAAAGAAGAGAGAGAGAGTCGTGCTAAAGAAGCAGTCAACGTCGGCAGTCAAAGCGCGTGGTTGTAATGTGTAGTCAAAGTGTGTAGTCAAATAAAGCACTCGTACAGCTCAAACAGGAAAGGATTTGCCTTGCAGCACTCTAGAGAGCCAAAGTGGCCCTGAATTTTTTTTTATTCTCAACCATATAACGAAGCTTTTACGGCACACCTAAGGACCAAAAAGTGTCAGAACGGAAGGGTTCACCTTACTTTACACAGATTAAGAGCTTAAGGGCTGCCATAAGAGTTTACTGTGCGGCTAAGAGGCAAACCACGGTTGCCCGGTTACTTTTGGCAAAGGCAGTGCATGCGTTTGCACGTAATATGCAATGGTTTTAGTAAAACCAAACTCGAGTAACTGTAAGTCATCTGCTGGGTGGTTCCCCTGCCCGTTGGCTTTCCCCTTTCGCTTTGAGGCGAAGTGGGCGCAGCTCCCCTCCCTTCCCTTGCCCCCTCGAGGTCGCAGACCGCCCCAAGTGTCATTTCCGGACGGGCGAGAGGGGCGGAGGCCCGAAAAAGCTCCGCCGAATAGCTTCCGCCTCTCAATTAAACCGCTCTCCGCGCGACCTACTCTGCCTCAAATACACGCGAGGAACATGCTACAGCTCAGTCGTGACCTCTTTTTATTGACGACGGGGCAAGGGGGTGGTCTCGAGACCAAACATGGCGTCAAGTGTAATTGCCCAACGGGCCTTAGAGGCGGACATGTCTAGGTCCTTTCGAACCTGTGCGAAAGTGCGAAAAAAGTGCTGTTTGTCACTGTAAATCAAAGAACACTTTCACGGGGGTAACTCCATAAGCAGGCGTTTTTCAGTTTAAACGGTGTCAGCGCCGGCAGGCGCAGTACATCATCTTCCCTTCTTCGCCCCCTGCTGGATAGGAATGGGGAAAAAAATGAATTCCTACAGCATTTGTACTTCAGGGTCTTTAACCAGCAACAACCCCAATTGAGCCAGTATCAAGGTTTTCACTGCTGCATTTATTCTACAGTAGGCCAAACATATGGGGAAACGACAACTGACTCAGTATACAATTATTTCAGGCTTAGCGAGTGGCTGGGTTTTCCGGAAACGATGGAGAAAACAGCTCTGAATTACGATTTATGATATAATTTTGGCAGGACGATGACATTGTCAACTGTCGTCAAGTGGCATGTCAAAAATTAAACCGTAGAAATGGTACGACAAGATCGTCATCATCATCATCAATAACATCGTCTATGCCTCAGGCGCAATCTCGGAGCTCGGAGTCCTAGTTGTACGAAGCCGCCGCCCTCAAAGAACGCCACATATTCGGGGGACGTTGGTTTGTTGCATCCCCTAGGAGGAACATATAGCACCTCCACCAAAAGAAGCCTCATGCAATCGGGTTATTGCACCTCCCGGGACAAATTCCCGGCACGTCCTCCAAAACACGTCCCGTGGAATAAGGGTTATTGCATCTCCCGGGACAAACACCCAGCACCTCCACCAAAACATACCGTGTACGATGTCTCGTCGTATCGCACAGGGCTGATATCCCGGAGCTGCATTAAAATATTTAACATAGGTTGATTCAAATTCCAGAGATTCTGAAGGTCATCCGCAACGCGCTACTGATAGATAGCCGCTGGTAGCTAAAAATCGCTAGGAATTCTGCTGTCTCGTTCAAACTGCACCGTGATAGGAATGCCATCCTGTCGCGCGGCTGAGCCCCATCCGTTTAGCTGACAGTTCAAACTAACATGTACCAACTGCTTTGGATCAGATGCAATCGGTTCGGCGCTCCGTGTTCGCTTATGGGACATGCAAAACGTCGATAACATACGAGTGTTCGACATGTAACGAACGATCACTCGGTGGCATACGAAACAAATCGATTTTCATGATAGGCACATATGGCCTCCCGGAATCTAGACGCTGGATCTTTGTCAAGAAGGCACCCACTGTGTTCTGTGAAGCGCGATTTGCGGGTCGATGGTGTCGGGCACGTTGCCGGTTCACGGACGCGCCGCGTTCATGTAGTAACCCACTCGCTTTCCTACGCTCGCTTCTAAATACAGCGGGCTCCGTATTTCCCACCTCCGGGAATCCGGCCTCTAGATCGGGCCATATCCTTACACCCGGACGCGCTACTGCGTACAGATGGCTTCAATGCTCGTATTAAGACGAAAGCCTTTAATGGCTCATACTGTCGTCCGTTAACAAAGCGTTGTCACACGCGCTTAATTCGGGAACTAAAAAAGACACAAAAAACTGCGTGGCTGCATCAGATAGTGGACGAAAAAATGAACCTAGAAGCCAAGCTTTATGAGTGTAGATTAACTAGTTAATTAAGTATAGGCAAAGAGATCGAAACTGCGTCGAAATAGCGCGGAAGTCGATATAACCATGGGAACGGTGTGAGGTCACATCCACCGAAAGTCGTCACGGCACAGTGAAAATTGTCACAGAATGGTCGCGAAAACGTCGAATTCATGTCAATTTAGATGGGTAAAATGTGTAATTAAGTGTAATTAACTCTTAAGTTCCCCGAAAGATGTATAATTTGAGCATCGATATAGCCACGGGGAACGGTGTGAAGTCACATCCACCGGAAGTCGTGACGGCATAGTGTCCTCGGCTTTCGCCTCTCAACACTTTAGTTGCCAAAGTGCCGTCGCAATTTTTTTCGCCGCCAGTATGTAAACTTTATGTACAGTCTTGGGACAAAGACTTTGACCACGTGGTCTAATTTTGAGCCGCTCAAGGGAATTTTACACGGCCAATTTTACACGCGCTGGATACATGCTAGTTGTGATTCTCTGGTCGCCAAAGGTGGAAGAGTTTTCCTGAACTGAGCAGTCCGGGATGACGCATTTGTCATTGTTAATAGCTTAAGATGATCCCGGATAACTTTTTGAACCCATGTACTGCAGGGCGAGTCTAGCGCAAGCTTCACGATGCAACACAAGAACTTCCGCCTCGAATGCCCATCGCTCGAGAGGGCGGATTACTTTTAAATCGCTCACGTATGGGCCGAGAGGGGAGAAACACTTGGGAATGCAAGCCCCGCAAGTCTGCGCAGCATTTCGCTGTGCACGTAAGCGAATGTTTAGGAATATTGGGAGGAACAACTCGCCTGCTAAAATGAACGAAAACAGATGGATTGCGAGTCTGGAGTGAATCTGCCCATGCAGAACAGGTGCGTGTGCTGCCGTTTTCAAAGTTCGGAAACGGAAACATCTCCGCTACTTCGAGATATGTAGAACAATAAGCAGCCCAACACGACGAAGTCGAACCCGGCGTTGGAGAGAGCTCGTCGGAAAAATTCCACTGACATCCTGAGCTGAGATACGGAAGACGTCAACAACACTGTGCAACCTACTCGTTCTGCGAGCTTAACGTTAACGAGGCCGATAAGAAGACAAAGGTTAGCACGGCGAAAGCATGAGGCTAAAGTGTGGTTGTGACGCCACGGTTACGACGGTGATAATAATGAGGTTTTTTAATGACGCAAGGGCTGTTTCGGCAAATACTGCCATGGCTAACACGTGAGGTTTGCAAGAGGGTGGGCGAAGAGCCCACTTATCGCAAGCATTTCGCCTCATCAATGGCCAGCGGAAAGCTTGTACCGTATGGAAAAGAGGAGGGTTCCAGCGGAAGTGGGGATCGAACTCCACACCTTGTGCAAAAGATATCGTCGCGCTTAACCACAGGCTTCAGTCAGTGTCATCTCAGGCGTCAGTTGAGCCTGGGACTAGGCGTAGATTCAGGCTGACTCTCAGGCCTCAGCGCAATCGGACTGCAACCTCAGGCTAGGTGGTACATGATAAAAGCAACGGAAGAAAGGGCAGTACAGAGGGCCAGTCCAGCCGTGAGAAAAGGGAGTTTGTACTTATTAACCACAACATGTTCCCAAACAAGGAGACGAGATCAAAATGGATGGACTGATAGACAAAAACATCCATTCTGGTACATTAACACGTCTCACACGTATCTTCAGCTGTCTCCTCTCCGCCGCTTTCCCTGTCCCAATCGCAGCAACCGCCGCACACTTAACAAAAATGTCTTTAGACAGTGTGTGGACTGTCCGTAGACTTCTGTCTGTAAAGTCTCTCTATAGACGAATCCTAAGGAATAGTGAACAGTCAATACAAATGCAATAGACAATCTATAGATTTATGGCCATACACTTTACTAGGCTTTTGTCTACAGACAGTCTATAGACTATGAATAAAAAAACAAATATCTATAGGAAGGCAAAAGAGTCCATGAAATGTCTACAGACTGCCTATACAATGTGAATAGACAAAAGGAAATATCTATACGAAGGCAATAGAGTCCACAAAATGTCTATAGTATGTCCATAGACCATTTTTTATAAGGGACGTGTCCCATCTTCTGCACTATACGCTTTGAAGAGATGAATGTTCTGCCCTCCAGAACGGCGGCACGCGAGACGTGAGGTAAGCAGAGAGAGGTCTACAAGGCGACCGTTCACAAGCCGGAGAGCTGTGTTTACCTGTCTCGGGTAAAAACACCGTCCACGGAGCGTGCACAACACCGAGCGCAATGCTAATGCCGCCTGAGTGCTCTGGCGACGGCCAACAAGGAAGCGAGCGTATCTCGAAACCCCGCGCTTTTTCCCAATAGCGAACTGGTTGACGGCACATTGGAGCGCGAATATCAACGAGACCCGCACGCGCCGTACGTGTGCGAGCGTCGAGGAAAAGGCGTCGCGTACCAGGCCGAAAGTAGAGTCAGCCGGAATACGTTTCGTGCCTTCCGCTGGAGCCCTGGCTGGCTGGTATTTGTTGCCTTTCTCGCCCGGCAGGGGACTCCTGGAAATGCATCCAGCGGAGGAGGGGATGTGCAGGTATATGCGAGAGCACCTGTGTGGAGCGCCCGCGAGCCACCTCCTTTTGGCTCGGATAAACTATTCTTGACGCCTGGTCCCCTCGAGGCGAAGGCGCGCGAGAAAGTTCTGGGAAAATAAGCGGCGGTGGATATTATCCCCACGCCAGTGCTGAGGAATAACAGGACGCCTCGGGTCCAGGTACCTCAGTCGTGGGAGGATCGCACCTATAGCGCGCTTTTCATGGGCGTGCGCGAAATTGTTGGCTCCTAGCTGGTTGTGTGGCCCGCGAAGTACTGGGCGTATCCTGAAGATTAATATAATGAGTACGTAGTGAGTGAGTGAGTGAAAGTGAGTGTCCGAGTGATTGTGAGCGAGTGAATTAGTGAGCGAATGAGTGTCAGATTGAGAGAAAGTACTACACACACCACTACTGGCACTATATACACACTATACTACACACTACACAGAACACGTGTAATGTTCTGTGTAGTGTGAGTAAGTGCAGTGCCTGCAAGTTCGCTAGAAAATAAGAATGCACACTATAATAGTACACACACCACTCCTGCCGCTGCACACTACTACCACAAACACTGCTATACACTACACCAAACACTACACAGAACAAGTGTAGTGTTCTGTGCAATGTGAGTGTGTGTAGGGCCTGCAAGTTGGCTAGAAAAGACGAACTTAGGAAGCCATTAATAACTTCCCCAACTAAATGTATTAAAGACCTACGCTAACCATTGCGGTTAGTCTTAGGCGAGTAACGATTGATGTTTGAGCCAGTCATGGGACTAAGGCAACGTAATTAGTTCTCAAAGTCCACTGAAAAGCCTTTTTTACAGTCCATTCGCTCTGGCTTAGTGACTCCAAATAAATATATTTAGGGTTGTTCGTTTTCGGGTAAAACCCGATTTTATCCGATTTTTGCACCCCGAACGTGTTCCTAAAATATCGGGTAAAACCCGATTTTTCCCGATTTGTGAAACAATTGTGCTCATGAAATTGTGAAAACTGGGAGCCGTACTCGATCCGCTCCAGAAGCGGCTGCTGAGTCAGTCGTTTGATGACTACCGACCTCTCTTTATTTCCGTGATGGACGACGTAGGCTCGCTTCGCGAGGAGTTTAACCAGTACTTGCTGGAAGCAAGCCCCACAAATGAAGGTGTTGAAGTGATGGACTATTGGAACGACGCAACTGT
Source organism: Amblyomma mixtum (assembly GCF_055824585.1). Lineage (NCBI taxonomy): Eukaryota > Metazoa > Arthropoda > Arachnida > Ixodida > Ixodidae > Amblyomma > Amblyomma mixtum. The sequence goes on from NC_143015.1 coordinate 149,273,574, forward strand.
GCGTTGCCCAAGGCTAGCAAATGCGGCGTTGTCTTTGTTGTGCCTAGCTAATGGCAGCTGCGACGTTGAGCGAACGTTCTCTCAGCTAAGGTACGTGCAGAGACCAGACAGGTCTCGGATGGGAACCGAGATGTTGCGCATGCAGACGATTATGTATGTTAATAAGGACGTGCAGAACGTCAATGACCAGCCCTCGTGAATAAAATGTTTTTTTTTTTCTCAAAACTGACCGTTGCCTCTCACTGTGAGTAATAATTACTTACCAAAGAAACGCCAAATTTGGCAATACTTTCTTGAAAGCAGCCAAAAATATAGTCCTAATTCTTACCCATCGGTTAGAGCAAATCGAATAAATTATTAGTTTGTAAATTTAACTCGATAAAACCCGAATTTCGGAGTTTTTCCACGAAAAACCCGATTTCTCCCCTATTATGAAGCCGAAAAATAACGCCCGATTTTTACACCCCGAATTTGAAAAAATATAACACCCGAAAACAAATAACCCTACATGTATTATGACAGAAGCCAACAGCCACAGTCTGTCATATTTATAACGAGCCCCTCATCCCCTTCCCTTGTTTGCCTAATACCTACATGTATTAAATATGTTCCCTAACCATTGCGGTTAGTCTTAGGTGAGGAGTAACGATTGATGTTTGAGCCACTAATAGGACTGACGCAACGCAATTAGTGCCCAAAGTCCTCTGAACAGCCCCCTAACAGTCCACCCGTCATGGCTCGGAGTCCATGCTGCCTGCACACGCTCGTAGGGTCACCCGCGTACATGAAGAGCAGCGCAGGTGGGGAGCGCATGTAGCCAGGACGGCCTCTCTGCTTACAAACACACGCCGACCCGAGGGCAAAATTTAGCCGCGCGCCACGCTTTAATTCGGAGGCGCTGGCGGATTCTGAAAAAAAAAAAAAAAATACAGGAAAGAGCGACTGGAAGCAGAGGCAGCACGCGAGCCCGGAGAGGTAAACTTTACCCGCAGGCTGTAAATCATACGGCGCGGTGGTGGTATACGGCGGAGGGGGCAGAAAGTCCTCCGAGACGGCTTACGCGTGCGTGACGTAAGAGGAGTCGGTCACGTGGTCCCCTGTTCGCGCCTCCGGTGAATCACCACTGCTCGAAATGTGCGGCAGTGGCGCGCGCGTGATCAGTCTCTCTTGCCAGGCAAAACATGTGCGAGTTGAAAATACATATATAAAAAACAAAAATCCGCCCAAACGTCGTAAAACAAATTCTCTTTCGTATTCAACCGAAATCCCTGTCAGCAGTTACGCACGGGCGGCCCGTTAGGTGAGATCGGATTACGTAGGCGTAATTTTATTGCCCGGAGGAGATGCCTAGGCACGCTTCGAAAGTGATTTACGATGGGGTGTTAAGACGACTAGCAGTTTCGTATCGGGAGCAGAACGGCTGTTTTACTAGTACGTGCGATGGAAAAACACCGCTGGCTTAACTCAACACTATTGCACTTTTTTAACACGTCAACACTCTGATCCGAGTTGAGGCCTTTGGAGGACAAAAGGCTCATTACAATGACTTACGTTAAATTCCTTCTTTGCGCCTATTGCAATAATGCTATTCCAGCATATTCTTAAATCATGCCAGCCAGTTCGACCTACCTACATTACGTTTTGGTTTTTTAAGTACGGGCTCCATCACCGGATGTCAATTTGATCGCGTTACGTGTGACATGTTCTCCCCATGTCTATTCACTATTTTCATTACAGATGAGGTATGCTAGCTGTACTCGCGTTTCCTCTGTAATCCATGCTTTTTTCTGCCTATCAGTAAAGAAGTAACCATCTGTGACCGCGCTCTTACGACTGTAGCCCTATATACTAACAATTGAGCAAATGTCCTAAACCTACGCGTCTACAGAACTGGAAAAGTGCGATGGTAGTACTAAGTTCCGTTGCAATTCAAAGCGAGGTGTTTTGAACACCTCTACCGAAGACAGCAGATAATTGCGTCAAATACCAAATGTAGAGCACTGAAGCAAGACGCCTGATACAAGTAAGCTGCGGGTAACGAAAGTGCAAGGGGTAAAACAGGGTCTGCTATACCCACGGCAGTGGTGGAACTTAAGTTTCAAAAGGGTTGAGAGTTGGGCGAGTTGGTATGGATTCATCCTGCTCTGGCACCACAAGGCCAAGGACGAAGACGGAGTGACGACAACACAAGTGCTCACTAGCAACTAATAGAATTTATTAAGAGCACAGCTACTTAACACTGAGGTTCATTATCTTGAAAGAGCATTAAACTATGATAACAGGTAGATTCGTGGTGCTGTAACACTTGTAATTGCCTGGCGCCTTTGTAGCCTTGTTCTGGACTGCGCATGTAACCGTTGGCTTTTTTGTATATATTCTGTATTTTTAACAAATTTTAACAAATTTTTACGCCGACGTACCACATACCCATACGCACGAACATTAATTATCACTGTAATCATCATGATCAACATCGTCATCATCACCCTAAATATGCCCACTACTGAACAGAGTCCTCTCTTATATCCCTCCAGTTAACATTTTCCTGTGCCAGATGCGGCAACTTAATCCCTCAAAACTTCCTAATACCATCCACTCACCTGATCCTGTAATCTGTGCCTTGATCCTATAATTGCGTCGATCCTCTAATCTGCGCCGTGCAAGCGGCATTGCTTACTAAACCCATCGGATAAGGATTATGCTGTCACAGAAGTTCAAGCTTAGTGAAATTTCAACACATACGGCCAGATAAGAGCCGAACTATGCGGAATGATTTCTCGCTTGACGTTCACGATGAACCGATCGCCATTGTACCAGCAGACGTCGTCAAGGTTGCTGTGCGTCTGGCCACAAATGTAACGCAGGACAACGTGCTATGCGCCGAACCGATAATCGGAGGTTCATTAAGATAGCAGACTAGAATACAGGGGAAAGGAAACCTAACTGTGGGAGATTGGGGATTTGCTATAGGACTAGATAGCAGCGGAGAGGTTGGGAAAGTCTGACCGTAGACCGATAGGAGAGGCCTTTGTCCTGCAGATGACACTACCTAGCTGACAGAGATGAAGTTGGAAAATACAGGATTCTTGCAACTGTGCTACGACAAAAGAGTTTTGACGCTCGATATTCCAACCGTCTCAGACTACCAGTGCCGAGGTTTCTGCAATTTCTGCTCCAGTTTTGGGGTATCCATTCAAATTACCAATCCCCTGGCGCTGACATAAAGCGGTCAGCGAAATATTGAGGCCGTTTCATCGGTTTAGCGAAAGATCAATTGCCTTGAAATTTAACAGGGCCATCCGCGGCTCCTTTGAGGCCCTCCAGTACTGTGATGTCTCACGTCCCCGTTCTGTTAAAGGTCATGCAGCCTAATACAACCTAATATAAGTGGCGTCTGTATTGTTTCCTCCCCCTTACATGTGTTCGTTTTAGTACTGCTATTTTCATGGTGTCATGCAATCACTAGCCCCAAATAAACACCTTGAGCACAACGTTTCTTGTGATTCCTTCGGACGTGTCGCATTCACTGGGACGCAAGCGTATCGCCATCTGGTGGATACTAAAGTAAATGGGTCGCCGTATCGAAGACCTAAGCATGCGAATCAAGAGGGCCGTCCGCGTGAACTATATCCGGAAAAACAACAAAGGCAAACATGCGTTGACCTTTCTTTGCAACGCTTGCGGTATTCATATCCAGAGGACAAAAGCCTATCTCCATCGTGAACAGGCACTTAGCCGGCGGGTCTTCTCCCACTATGAAGCCACACACCGAACTGTCCGCCCACACAAGCAACTCACGTAATGGCTACTTCCGCGAACATAGACGACGCTACGACGCCGTGTAGCAGCAGCTATAGGAGCAGCCGCATGCTAATACGGGGCTTCGGGTGCTAAGTGCTCGGCGTGCTTCTCGACGCCCACCGGATGGAGGAGAGAGGGGTTGTGGTGAGGAGGATGAAGAGAGGGTAGACGTCCTCGCCCTTCGTGTCTAAGGCTGAAATGATCCCGTAGCGCTAAGGGGTTCGCATAGGGCGAACCGTCGCGACGTCGTTCATAAACATGCCAGAGAAGAGACGGAGAAAAACTAAAATGAAAAAGAAAACAAAAAGCAAATAAACTGGCGATGGCCCCAAGCGCCGCCGTGGCACAGACGTCAAGCCTCCCCAGATGAGACACGTTTTTATTTAACATTCGCCAAGTGGAGGTTATTTACTTTGTTCGGGCCTTGAAGCGCTGCATCACCATGTCGCCCGTGGTGAGAGAGAGAGAGAGAGAGATAGACAGAGAGCGCCTTTCGCGATGTGAAGAACGAAGGTTTCTCGAAGGAACGGCTCGTATTCGTTACCTCCGAAAACTGTAGAACGCCACTTCCCGTCAACAGAGACTGCGAAAGAAATGTCTGAAGACACATACGGAACAGAACTGCATACATCTCTTAAACGACTACCGTCATCTTAGATTTCGTTTGTGGCGTGCGTTGACGAACATTTTGCCGGAACGGACACTTAAGAAAAATTGAAGGCGGCCTACGTCTATACACTACCGCGTTCTAATGACAAAGGCGTTGCTTCCACTGAAAGGCGTTTTTTTACAGCCTAAAAAAGGCCAGAAGGCACGCACATTACCGCCAAAGGCCGTTTTCCTTCACGGAAGCTGCGATGACGTCATGAACTTTGTTTTCGATCGCGGAACTTTGGGTCTAAGCCTCATCGTCGTACACTGCGCTGTGTTTTTTAGCATTTAACAGCATGCGCGTCGTGAGAAGGCATTGCCTGTTTCCAGAGACCCAAAGATCAGTAGCACGAAGCATGGATAAAGGTCGTAGATAGAGCACTAACGTTAGACCTACCCACTGTTCACGTCTCGAGTGTTTGAGTGAACACTTGCAAAATAATCTTTTGATCAACGCTAACAAACCGAATTTCTGCTCGGGTCTGTAAAGGATCACGAATGGCAGTTTGCCAATATCCCTCAAGAGAAAAGTATACAACAGCTGTATCTTAGCGGTACTCACTTATGGGGCAGAAACGTGGAGGCTAACAAAGAGGGTTCAGCTTAAGTTAAGGCCAACGCAGCGAGCTATGGAAAGAAAAATGATAGGTGTAACGTTAAGAGGTAGGAAGCGGGCTGTGTGGGTAAGGGAACAAACGCGGGTTAACGGCACCCTAGTCGAAATCAAGATGAAAAAATGAGCTTGGGCAGGGCATCTAATGCGAAGGCAAAATAACCGCTGGTCCTTAAGGGTAACGGAGTGGATTCCAAGAGAAGGCAAACGTAGCAGGGGGCGGCAGAAAATTAGGTGGGGGGATGAGATTAAGAAGTTTGCGGGGATACGGTGGCCGCAGCTGGCAAAGGACAGGGTTAATTGGAGAGACATGGGAGAGGCCTTTGCCCTGCAGTGAGAGTAGTCAGGCTGATGATGATGATGATGTAAAGGAGGTTTAAGATTCACCCTCCTAGCATGCTTGGACTTAGTGATGAAATCAATGGCCGGATAAATCTGCAGATACCGCACGTGTGTGGGAGACCCCAGCTATTGTCGCCAGTCGGTCAGGTGGCCGATAAGCATCTGGCACCAGGCACGGGATGGCACGGCGGGTGGCCCACAACACCGGCCAGCGACCCTCCTCGCTTCACCCCAGTTTTCCAAGGTCGCTTCCAGGGGGAGCCACGCGCGGGGCATCGACACAGTTCGGAAAGCGAGCGCTGGTATACGGAGGCCCTTCGGTATAACACGCGGGGAGCCCAGTCAACGACATATATCCCGTGGTCGGAAATATTTTTTTCTTTATTCATGAACACGGAGAAGTGACGACAGCCCACCGAGCATAGACCGGGCGAGCAACGCGTTATACAAGGGAGAAGAAAGTCATATCGCTTTCCTTTCTGCAGGTTTGCTGTATTTAGAAGTTGCGTTTTCCTTTAGGTATTTTATGCATCGAGTGCTCAAGGCGGTGAGAAACGTTCGGAACCCAGAAGTACTTGTTGGGCTATTTGGTTCATCTTAAAATTTCGAATGGCGCAAAGGAACACAGGAAGACACGGAGACAGAATCGTGTTCGTAAATTTTTATGCCTTGTTCTGCGAGTAGCAATTCACCGACTTTTATGCATAAATATTACTTTTTTTCTGTACATCTATATTTTTATTTCTTGTTGGCTCGTCCTGGCTATGATAACGCACTGATGATTATCGTGTACTGGCGTATTAAAGTGGTGTTTTCCGCAATAAACTCAGTTGGTAGTAGGAGCTCTTTCTGCCTCCGTGTCTTCCTGTGTTTGTTCCTTTTATGCCATTCAGAATTTTTGGGAACCCCTTTGAGGCTTGTCCTGAAGTGACGCCAGGATGTGGGCAAATGAAGCCATCGCGGGAATCGAGCCGAGGACTTCGCGATTCGAAGACCAACGCTGCCAATATTTAGCCGTAGCCGTATCAGTGACAGCAAGCAAGGAGTAAGCGGGAATACAGGCTAAGTTTTGCACTAATAAGGTACCGTCAGCGTCGAATTAAACAAGAATAAAACAACTCAAACGAAAACTTAAACAATCAAAAATATCACCGGCCGGAGCGGAAATAAAACACTTCCTTTACGCCTTCGGTGCGAAAATAAACCGCTCTGATATTCTGCCTCTTTAGTGTAATATACACCAGTTTTGCAGTGTGCCTCTCAATCTTATGTTCGCGTTTCATTTGACGGTGATAGTACAACGCTACTGCAAACCAAGATCAGTATCAAATCTCGAGTAAGTGATAATTTTTTGTCTTGGAATCAAAATAACTTGTTCATGTTGAAAATAGACGTTGAACATCGATAAAGTGATGATCATGATCCAAGATTATCGCCTCCACATGTGGCCATTTTTTTACCCCGGAAAACGATCAAGCGATGGTTCGGAATTAAGTCACGTTGGAGCCAGACAGTAAATATGATATGGCGCACTACGACAGGTACAATGCGCTTACGGTGTGCGATCCGCGGTGTGCGATCAAACAGCGCGTTTGTGCGAAACGTTTTGCGTGAAGTCGTACCGTAGACATGTCTTAGTCGAGTAAATTAGGGGAATTACCCAAAATGGAGTACATTTGGATTCAGACAGCATTCACGATTTCAAGAGAATACCCCTCAACTATTACTTTCAGAGAATTTCTTCGGCAGTACTTTCAGGTATGCTGTCGTGTACAGAAATGCGTCTGCCAGAAAAAGCCTTCTAAGTGCTGTATCTTCGACAAATATTTTCCGAATAAAAAAAAAAGACCACCCAAGCAGACACCTGCACATTCCTTCCATGAATCTCTTATGTCCAACTCATAGTAATCACCAAGATTTCGATAAGCAACACGTGCTTTTCTTCGGAAGCATAAAAGTGACCTGGAGCCGCGGCCTCTCGCATGCGCTATCGTACGCCTGCGAAATATATCGACCGTGCCAAAGTATTACGCAAATTGGAAATTAAGAGTCGCGCACAGACAAGGATACGGTATATCGCGAAGGCGGCTGCTACGAGGTTTATGGCGAGACCAGTGTTCAAGATTTTGAAACAAGGCTCAGATACATCCTACGCGCACCATCCACGAAGGACCATTGGGATGCCCTACTGGGAGGATTTCACAATCTGAACGCTATCTCGTGCGTCCGTTGCACATTTCCCTGGCTTGCCCGCATTGCGTGTAGCACCGTTAAAGTACGAAGTCAAAATAAAATAAAAAAAACTTTCAGATTACTGCGCGGCGGCCCCCGTTGGAGCAATGCGAGAGCAAAACGTCCTTTCCCGGGCGCGGCCATTTTGAACCGACTGGCGCGCCGCGGTGCGGGCGTTTCTGTGGGGATTGCGGGGCTGCGGCAGTTCAGCGGCCGCGCGTGCATATAGCCGCGCTTCGGGCGCTAAAGAAACATTGTCGAGCATACTTCCGCTGCGTGGCTGTGTTGCAGGAAGTATTTACGTGATCACAGCGATAACATTGACGCGTTTTAATGACATTTAGTTTGACATTCAGGCTAATTGTGCCGGCGCTTACAACGCGCTCGTGCTTATATCGAATTCCGTCTTGGTGCTCCACCGCAAAGAAACTTTTTGTTCAATATCAAGCGTTAGGTGTGCGGCTAGCATGCAGTTCCAATTCCCATGCACTCTTATTCCTTCCTGCCGGCCGGCCATAAAGGCCCCCCTCCACAAACAGGGCTTTCTTGTCGCCGCGCCAATTTATCAACAAATTACCGCTGTGAGCTCAACTGAGTCGCAGCGCCAACAGAAAACAAATTTTGTCATGGTTTATGCAACCTGGTGCATAAAAACGTACTTTCGCTTAATTTATCGAAGCTTGAATAGATATGAGCTGCTAATCCAGCTTTCACTAATTCTGAGGTCCGAAGTCGCGTTATTTTATTCAGGAGCTCTCGCCGCGTGTGAGAGCGTTGCGTAGCCGTTTGGCTAAGTGTGGAAATGTAATGAAATCGCCGATATTTTTCTATGAATAAGGTAGATACCGCACCGCTGCGGTGGCTCAGTGGTTACGGCCTCGGCTCCGGCCCAAAAGACGCGGGTTTGATCCCGGCCTCGGCGGCCGAATTTCGATGGAGGCGAAATTCTAGAGGCCCGTGTACTGTGCGATGTCAGTGCACGTTAAAGAACCCCAGGTGGTCGAAATTTCCGGAGTCCTTCACTACGGCGTCCCTCATAGCCTGAGTCGCTTTGGGACGTGAAACATTAATAAACCAAACCAAACTAAGGTAGATACAAACAGCAGAAAGATACTATAGATAAACCTTTACCGCCCAGATACCTCTGACATGCGTGCGGAAAAAGCAGCTGAAATCGGTAGCGGTCGTGCTTACAATCCTGTGCATGAAATGTGTTTAATGGGAACAAGAGGAAGCTCAGCGCAAGGATGCCGAACACGTACTGGTGATCGAAAACACGCGCTCCGTCGGGACCGAGAGGACTGGAAGGCGGCCCTGCTCAGCTGCCAGGAACTATCGGCCAAACAGGCCCTGGTTCGGCGGACTTGTGTAGCGGTCTCGACCAACAAAATCCCGAATGAGGGACTCCGCCTAGTATTGTAAGGGGTGAGACCCATTAGGGGCCTCTCCCCGAGCACCTCTCTGTACATTACTCAATAAATGCTTTTCTCCTCCTCTCCGTCGGGACAACCTTCAGTCTGCAGCTCGCCTATCCAGTTGCTACTCCACTGAGTCAAATCAATAGATCTACATTCTGATGCATAAAATTATCATAGATGATATCGCACGTAAAAGGCGACAACAAACGACACGACAGCGAAGAAATCTGCTTAGTAGTGCCGGTTTCCAGTCCGTACACTACCTGGTCGACTACCCTCGGATGTCACGTTAACGAGTATCTGCGCACAAGATAACCGCAGTACTGTCTGGAAGAGGGAAAATGTGAGCAGTGACGCACAGCACACACCCTCATAGGTTAGCTGATGGAGCACAGCAACGGCAGAAGCGAACACGTAAACATGCGTTCTACGCGCGGCGCCGGCGCGACCCGCAGTCCCTCGGGCCGCGCGCGCCGACAGATGGCGACTGGTGTCGAGTAGGAGCGCGCCCGCTACCTGCGTGCGAGGGTAAAAAAATCTGGTCTATATCGATGTCCGTGGCTGTTGTGACGACCATGTACTATATCGACGTCCACGGCTCTTTTGACATCTAAGTGTATTTTTCGCGTTTAATTACTACACCAAATAAATCAAACTTTTCCCACGGCAACATTTTGTCACACACTATCTGTCACAACCACACTTTCACTCCGTAGTGCAGGACGTCTTCCAAGGCGCTGCGTCGCGAACTATTAGCGGAACAGTTCAGGTGCAGGCCAGAGGCAGCGGTCAGTTCAGAGCACGCACGAGCATCGGAACGCTGTTTCACTCTTCGTTCGGGAGCCGAAGGCCTGTCTTACAACTGCCCCGGTGCGAAAAGGCGCCATCCTGACGACGGCGGGATCGTAGTACGGTTTGAGACCGTCCGTGTGGCCAATTTCACGGCCTCGGCGACGGTGATCAGTGGATGGAGTAAGGGGTTCGATGAGGTAATTGACGGGGGAGGTCTGCTTAAGAACGCGGTAGGGGTACTAGTTGAGAAGTTTGGAGGAGAGGCCGGAGGAAGTCACCAAGAGCCAGACCAAAGAGTCAGGAAGATAAGTGGGAAGAAGTGCAGAGGGATCACGGGTGCTTTTCTGCTGCTGCTGGGCGTGTGAAGTGAAAGACCGGGCAAGCTGACGGCATTCTTCGGCATAAGTGGCGGCTCGAGAAAAAGTCGTAAATTCAGAAGCATCAGGGCGGTAAGGGAGTAGGTGTTCATTGTGCAAGAAGGCTCACGGCGGCGTAGAGGAGAAAGTATGGAGAAAATCCGGGGGTTGCAAGAGCAGCGGAGTTATAAGCATAGGTGACGAAAGGTAGAACGCGGTCCCAGTTGCAGTGATCGGAAGCCATATACATGGCCAGCATGTCGCCAAGAGTGCGGTTAAAACGCTCAACCAGGCCATTTGCCTGCGGATGGTAGGCGGAGGTGGTGCGGTGAATGATGTTGCATTCCTGAAGAAGAACTTCTTCAAGTTCATATAGAAAGGCCGGACCTCTATCACTGAGCAACTCTTTGGGAGCACCATGGCGAAGTATGATGCGATGGAGGATGAAAGATGCAATGCCGTGGGCTGTACCAGATGGTAAAGGCGACGTTTCGGCGTAGCGGGCAATATGATCGATGGTAACGATGATCCAGCGGTTGCCGGCTGATGTGCTGGGAAGAGGACCATAGAGGTCAATGCCAACACGCTCGAAGGGCTGCGCTGGGCAAGGTAGCGGTTGCAGAGGAGCGGCGGGTCGGCGAGGTGGTTTTTTCGACGTTGGCATGCGGTGCAGGACAGAACGAACTTGCGCACATAACGGTACATCCCACAACAGTGTTACCGATGTCGTAGACGGGTGAAGGTCTTCAAGAAGCCGGCATGGGCACACTGCGGATCATTGTGGTAGGGAGAGCAAATGAAGGAGCGCAGATGGGTCGGAATGACAAGCAGCCACTTGCGACCATCCGGAAGGTAGTTGCGGCGGTAAAGAAGCTCGTCTCTGATGGCGAAATGGTGGGACTGACGACGGAGACCACGGGAAGGAGGTCGAGACGATTGGCCAGATAAGAAATCCAAGAGGCAAGCGATCCACGGGTCTCTGCGTTGCTCGGAAGCCATATCAGCGGGCTGAAAAGTTAAAAAATGCAGGGCGGATATAGAAGGCACTGCCTTAGAGGGCAGAGGGGAACGTGAGATGGCATCAGCATCGGCATGTGTACGGCCTGAACGGTAGACAACGCGGATTTCGTACTCTTGAAGTGGCAGAGCCCAGCGCGCCAGTTGACCAGAGGGATCTTTCAAAGAGTGATCGGTGACAACGTCAAAAGGGCACCCGTACAAGTAAGGGCGGAATTTGACGATCGCCCACAGGATGGCTAAACACTCCTTCTCAGTGACCGAATAGTTGGCTTCAACTTTTGTTAATGTCCAGCTGGCGTACCGACGCCGCTGACATCAGTGCGGAGTTTCGTCGGAGAACGAGGATCGAAATGACGCAGAATAGGTGGAGTGGTCAGGAGGCGACGGAGTGTCGTAAAGGCTTCATGACAAGCTTGCGACCAGGCCGAAAGGTCGTGGCCGGAAAGGAGCTTGGTCAGAGGGTCGATGATAGTGGCGAAGTTGTGGAAAAAACCGGCGGAAGTAGGAGCAGAGGCCGACGAAGCTGCGGAGGTCTTTTACGAAAGAGGGTTTCGGAAATTCTGCTACAGCTCGCAACTTTTCCGGGTCGGGGAGAACGCCATCCTTGGACACGACATGTCCGAGAATGATGAGCTGCCGAGCTCCGAAGCGGCACTTTTTTAAATTGAGTTGGAGGCCAGCGTCGGCCAGGCAGCGAAGAACGGTCTCAAGGTGCTGGAGGTGAGACGAATAATCCGGAGAAAAGATCACAACGGCATCTAGGCAACAAAGGCATATGTGCCATTTAAGCCAGCCCGCGGAGTAGGTTGTCCATCATGCGCTCGAATGTGGCGGGGGCATTGCAGAGGCCGAAGGGCATGACATTAAATTCATAGAGTGCGTTGGGTGTGACGAATGCAGTTTTTGGGCGATCGGCCTCTGCAGTCGGCACCTGCCAGTAACCAAAGCGCAAGTCCAATGAAGAGAAGAACTCAGCGCCCTGCAGGCCGTCGAGGGCGTCGTCGATACGAGGGAGAGGGTAAACGTCCTTGCGTGTAATCTTGTTCAGACGACGGTAGTCAATGCAGAACCGGATGGAACCGTGTTTTTTTTTTTTTTTTTGACAAGGACCACCGGCGATGCCCACGAGCTTTGCGACGGTTGTATCACGTGGAGCTTGAGCATGACGGTCACCTGTTCGTCGATCATGCGGAGCTCAGCGGCTGACACGCGGTACGGACGTTGGCGCAAAGGGGCATGTGTGCCGGTGTCAATACAGTGGGCAACGGTGGTTGCGTGGCGTAATGAAGTTTGCTCGTAGTCAAACGAAGCTGCAAAGCGGTGCAGGACGGCGAGAAGTTGGGCCCGTTGGGTAGGCGTCAGGGCGGAGTCGACGGAACGGTGAAAAACATCGAGAGGAGACGGATTGGCATTGGGAACAGGGGTAATGGCGCTGACATGAAGGCCGGCCGCGCTCTCAACGAGGGGGAATGCTGAGGCGGGATCGAGCAAGGCAACACTACCAATCAATTGGCCACGGAGTAAAGTGGTAGGGCAGGAGAACGGGTTGGACACATAAAAAGCGCTTGAGCCACGAAGAATTGTAAGCAGGGCATGAGGCAGCAAAAGAGATTTCCGGTTAGCGCATCTGAAAGAGGGCGTGTAAGTGAGTTGAGACAGAGAGAGCAGCACAAGAAAGAGACACCAGCACTGTAGAGAAAGGCGGAAAGTCTGTGTGCTGTGAGACGACCACAGTAGCGGCAGCAGCACGGGGTGCGTCGAAGGGAGCGTCACTGAAGGGCGATAACTCAAGCTGAGCACGGGCGCAGTCAATAACGGCGTGATGTGTGGAAAGGAAGTCCCAACCAAGGATGACGTCATGAGATGAGCGGGCGAGTACAATGAACTCTGTTGTGTAGGGGACGTTCTCGATAAGCAGGCGGGCGGTGCAAGCGGCTAATGGTCGAATGTCCTGAGCGCTGGCGGTGCGGAGAGAGACAGCAGGAAGAGGCGTCGTCACTTTTTTGAGTCTGCGACAGAAAGTGTGACTAAGAACGGAAACGGCTGTGCCAGTGTCAACAAGTGCTTCGACGGCGACTTCCTCAACGAACACGGTGATAATGTTGGCGGGCACTGAAACAGGTCTTGAGCGAGTCGCTGGCGGCGCAGTTCTTGCCTCCGGAACTGCGGCCGTTAGTTTTCCGCTTGCATGGCGGGTTGGCGGCGGAGCATCGGAGAACGTGATCGTCAGCCAGGGGAAATGAACGGTCGGAGCGGAACTGGTAACTAGAAGAAGAATCCGGAGGCGGCTCATGTGACACAGGCGAGGAGGACGGCGGAAGATCGTACGGCGGCTCACGTCTATAATTGTACGGACGAAGGGCGCGACTGCGGCACAAATGAGCCACGTGGCCAGCGACTCCACAGGCGTTGCAAATAGGGCGATTGTCTTGCGTGCGCCAGGGTTTGAGGGGCTGAGGCTCAGATCATGGGCGGGCAACCGGACCATAAGTGAGAGCTGTAAGTCGCTGGGGTTCTAACATGTGGTGAGGAGGCCTGTAGACAGGAGCAGCAGGTGAGGGCCGTGGTCGCCCCACAGCATCAGCGTACATTAGAGGAGCCGCGATCAGTGACAGCTGAGTGGGTGGAGGAGGAGGGGACAGTGCCTCGGCGACCTGCTCCTGTATGACACGCTGGAGACCGAGAGCGAGTGGCGGCGCAGGCGTAGGTGGGCAGGTAGTCAAGCAGAGCTGGCGGGCGACTTCCTCACGGACTCACTGCTGAATGTGCTGGAGGAGCGACTGGTGGTCCAGAGCACCGTCCCCGGGAAGAGCCAAGCCGGTTATTGTGGCGTCTTGAAAGCCGGCTCGGCGGGTGGAAAGGGGCTGTTTGCGCAGCTCATCGAAGCTTTGGCAGTAGCTTGTCACGGCGGAGACAGACTGGGGATTTTTCGCGACGAGCATCTGAAAGGCGTCATTATCAATGCCTTTCAGAATATTTTGGGTCTTGTCGGCCTAGCTTATGGGAGCGTTGATGCGCTTGCAGAGGTCAACGACATCTTCGATGCAGCTCGTAAAATTTTCTTCGCTTTGTTGTGCCCGACTGGGCAAGCGTTGCTCGGCACGAAGCTTAAGCACAGCGGGACGACCGAAGACCTCTGTGAGGCTGGTTTTAAGATTCGCCCAGCTGGAGATGTCCGCCTCGTGGTTGCGGAACCCCAGATTGGCCACGTCGCTCAAATAAAATATAACGTTGGTGAGTTTGACGCTGTCGTCCAACTTATTATACGCACTTACGCGCTCATAGGAGGCCAACCAGTCCTCCACATTCGTGTCATCAGTGCCGCAGAAAAAGGCAGGGTCACGCTGCCTCTCTGCCGAAACAGATGACAACTGAGGGAAGCGGTGATGCAGGTTGGGTCGGGTCTCAGGAATCGCGGAAATGGGAGGCATTCCACGGCTGCGAAGCTCCAGGGTGAGGGGATCGCTGTCACCTCCACCAAGCGTAGTGCAGGACGTCTTCCAAGGCGCTGCGTCGCGAACGATTAGCGGAATAGTCCAGGTACGAACCAGAGGCAGCGGTCAGTCCAGAGCACGCACGAGCATCGATGATGATGATGATGTCCTAAGGCTTAATGGCACATACCCACGGCGGGAGATTGGCCAGGGTACGAGCATCGGAACGTTGTTTCACTCTTCGTCGTCTTCTGCCTTAAGCGCCAGACGCCGATAGTTAGGGAGCCGACGGCCTGTCTTACAACGCATTTATCTTCAGAGAACGATGTAATAGTGCGGAAAAAACTGCGGACACTTTTTGCTGACACGAGAAGAGCCACATAATGTTCTCGCATTAAAACAAACGCGAAGTGGAAGCAGGCGGGTTGGAAGGGGACGTTACGCATGAGACGTGTGTCACACATGCACGCGTCCTAAAGATAAGGCAGGCATTCGCGACTTTAGAGAGGATTACGCCCGAGGGTTCATGATTTTTTAATGCCGTGGAGCCTGTTTTACGAACCAGGTGCGTGGGCTGTTGATGTGATAGGAAGTTAGCGCCCGCCAGCCCGGCTGCGAGCGCGGTTTAGCAACAGCTCCGCGTATACACCTGTCTGCATGTCGCGCAAGACTAATCTGCATGCGCGCTCTCTTTACGTAACTCCTCCTTTTGTGTCTTTGCAGTATGTGCCTTCTTTGTAAGTACCATCGCTTTATGTGCCTTCTTTGTAAGTACCATCGCTTTATGTGCCTTCTCCTAATATGTACACTCGCCGTCTAAAGTAAATCGAAGGTGACCTTGTCGAAAAAATTTAATTTCTTTAAATCTAACGCATAATAGTCCATATTTATTGGTGCACAGTGCAATTGGCACAATCACAATTAGGCTGCACATATCTACTCAAGAGTGCACGAATTGGGGGGCAATGATTAAATTTTTTTCGTTAATATTGCCTTCCACGGCACCTGTACACTCTGTACGTTGCTTCGCTGTATGTTTCTTTGCTGTATGTGCCTTAGCTTTCTGTGTATTCTCTTTGTGTGCCATTTCCTTTTGTGTGCCCTATTCTTTTGCCTTCGCGACACGAGTCTTTGCTCTATGTGGCTCCTCTGTATATGCCTTAGCTTTCTGTCCATTCTCCTTGTGTGCCTTTTCTTTTTGTGCCTTCGCTATATGTGTCTTCACTGTGTCTTCGCTTTATGTGCCTTTTCTTTTTGTCTTCTCTTTAGGTGTATTCGCTGTATGTAACTTCGCTTTATGCGTCCCCCACTCTGTGTGACTTCGCTTTATGTGTCTTCGCTTTATGTGCCTTCTCTGTGTGTACCTTTGTCAGATGCACAGACTCGGTAGCATGTCTGTCCCTTTTTTTTCCATTCTTTGATGACTTCAACCCAAGGCGCCAGTGCTTTGTGAAGCGCGTGAAACCGCTCGACAAGCCGCCATGAATAAGGTATATTTTCCACGGCCTCCGGTTCGCGTCAGCGTTGACGTGCGCGGTGAATACTTTACACGGGGATCTGACCACACCCCGTGTCGAGGATATGCTATGCATGCCGCCGACGAGGAGCGAATGCTAGCTGCGCCTGATAATGGTCGCGGAGGTGTCTACGCGGTATTGCAGTTACAGCGCTTTTCTCACTTGCTGGGGACAACTCAGTGGCTTGACTGCACTGACGCTCTACTTTGCGCAACCTGACAGACGGACGCGGTGAGGTGTGGCGTCTCGCCACTGCGCTTATCGCGTGGGCAGCTAAATGAATGCGGGGGGTGGGGTTCGCTTTTATGATCCAGTAACCGTCTACACTGTCAGCGCCGGACGAATGCCTTCAGCTTCTGTAGCACTCCATCGTGCGCATACCTTTGAAGCGTAAAATACAAATACACCTGAAGAAAAAAAAAACTAAACATGCCCGACGAGTAGTAAGTGATGAAACAAGGAAATGCTTTAAGTGTCACCGTGTAAAAGGACTCCTCGAAGAAACTCTACTACATACTATAAATGAAATTTGAATGAAATGTGGTTTTATGGTTTTATGGAGGTCTAACGTCCCAAAGCGACTCTGGCTATGAGGGACGCCGTAGTGAAGGGCTCCGGAAATTTCGATCACCTGGGGTTCTCTTTAACGTGCACTGACATCGCACAGTAGACGGGCCTCTATCATTTTGTCTACATCGAATTCAGTTTAGTTTAGTTTCTGGGGTTTAACGTCTCAAAGCGACTCTGGCTATGAGGGACGCCGTAGTGGAGGGCTCCGGATAGTTTCAAAAACCTGGGGTTCTCTTTAACGTGCACTGACATCGCACAGTACACGGGCCTCTGGAATTTCGCCTGCATCGAAATTCCACCGCCGCGGTCGGGATCGAGCACGCGTCTTTCGGGTCAGCAGCCGAGCACCATAACCACTGAGTCACCGCGGCCGGTTAGTTGAATGGAATAATCGTTCCCATTCAGTCAGCAGTTTATTTAACAAATGGACAGTAGACATCTCAGTTTCCTTTCACCGAGAGCTAGTAGTTTTGTTCTAACTCAAAGAGCCTATTTAAAAAAAATTCTGTAAAATCTTAGGTGCAACACCCTGTATATCGCGCTGCGAAGCTACGATGTCGTAGCACAATCCTCGTTTTCGATCCAACTATAGCCAAGCTAAAAACGAAGTCTCCCCTCTTCTATATCTTTTTTTTGCGATGGATTAAGGGCTCTTTAAGAAACTCACATAGACGGTTGCGCCTCCTTTCCGTGCAGGTAATTCTGAGAAGCTCTGTATATATCGATTAGGCATGAGGACCACGTGAGCCTATAGTTACTTAATAGGTTCCCAAACATAAACGCAAACTCTGCGTGCGCCTGAAATTCTCAGGGCCATTCTGCAGGCCGACCACTTTTCCCAATGCGGGTGTATAGCATTCACGCTACGTAGCCACCAAGTGGATGCGGAAGTTTGCGACCAGTTCACACGGCGGCCACGTATGTTTACCCGAGGAAAATTCTCATACGCAGACGCCATTGTAAAATAACACGGGGATTTCAGGCTTAGCCGCGGCCACGACGATTAGCCGCGCAGACGTTGAAGCCTACGTCACTTCTTTCCAATTACTCATCTCCGAGTGTTTTTCGTTGTGGGCTAATTGGCTTCTCCACGGGAATGACCGCGGTCGGCCATTACAGAAAAGCGCTACAGCCGTTACAGAATGCGCTACAGCCGAGAGTTGGTGACGAACAGTGGGAAGCACAGATCCGTCTCAGCTCCGAGACAGTGACTAATACACGCCGCGCGCGCTCTGAGCGTCCTTATCTGTTTACGAAGAGGAAAGCAGGGAGAATTTCTCGTTAATTAGCGCGACGACAGAAGAGACAGAACGCGTCTCACATATCACTTCGTTTTGAAAGAATCACTCCAGAATGGAAACCCGCGCCACAAGAAAGGCCGTTCCCAGCATCGGCCGCGTCAGAAAGGAACAGCCGAGCGCTTGATTTCGAGTGAAACTCTTCTTGGCCGCGCGACCTGCTCGTAAAGATAAGCATCTCTGGCGAAACGAGCGTCAATGACGTCAAAGAAGCTGGAACGAGCCCTCGCACCACAGGTGGGCAACTCGTGACGGAAAGCTGGAGGGGCGTGGACCGTTTCCGCCCGAAATAATAAACATTTCGTCGTAGTGACACGTCGTGAAGATACGGAGGAGGTAGGTAGACGACAAAACAAAAGTGTTTGGATGGTGGTTTGTGGTCTTCGCCCAGGGCGACACCGTCCTCAGCGTGCAAACAAGAGAGAAAAGGAATAAAAAAGGGACAGGAAGAGAGCGAAATGCCGGTCATAAAGGTGCAGACGACAAGGTAGTAAGCTAGCAGACGACGCACAAATACCAGGAGGTCGCGCATGGCATAATACGCAGGAACACTGCACAAAATTCCGTGACGCAGGCCGGATGGTGTTTTGTGCGACTCATGTGAAAGAAACTCCGGCGCGCGCCACGGCACAAAACATGTTTAGTAGCGAGTTCGCGCCGTAAAATTCTACTACGAGGAACAAAGGTTGTTTTTTGGTTTTCACACCCTGCATCCTTGTTTCCATTGACTTTTCTCTATTATGAAGTTATCCATTACCCTCCCTCAGGCCTGTTCCGTCTCATCGCATGTCAACCTGTTATGCGCCAGTGGCACAGGTTGAGTAACTCTTTCTTGCATTTGCCTCTTTTGTTGTTGCCAGACATATACAAAAGGTTGATGCAGTGACATCAATCAATCAATCAATCAATCAATTAATCAATCAAAGGAACTGTATTACACAACTAGAAATTTGTACACGAACATTTGGTCCGATATAGCCTTCGCGGCTCCTACCTCATCCAGAACAAAGAATTAATTGCATTGCAGCCACTCGAATTCTTATTTTTCTGCAGATAAAGGCAATTAATTACCAAGAAAGTGATATACTGAAACGTTGAATGTGATAGATAAAGGCGTTTTGAAGTGACATCGAAGTTTCCGTGGAATTTGATTTCAGTGTCTTTCAAGAAAGAACTCCATGCATTGCCCCATTTCCTTTTTCTGCAAAAACTAGCTTGTTATAAATTTCTCCAAAAGCAATATCCAGGACTGGCGAATGCTTCCCAACGCGTGCTTGTCAATATGGAGCTGAATCTATCATTAGTGATGTTAAATTGGGAGTTTCCCAGGGGTCTGTGCTGGGGACCCTGCTCTTCCTAATTTATATCAATGATAATAACGTAAATATCCAGTCGTACATAGGAATATTTGCCGACGATTGTATAGAAAAATAAGTTCAGAGAACGACTGCACTGCAGTTCAGAGTGACCTCAGAAAATACATAACTGGGGACAAAAATGGCTCATGAACTTAAACCTTAACAAGACGGTATACATGAGGTTTTCTAGACAGAAAATTCCAGGGAAGTTGCCGCACAGATTAGACAACACGCTTATAAGACTCGTCACAGAATGCAAGTACTTGGGTGTATTTTTGGTTGCTTCTTTATCTTGCAGTCGGCACACTGATTACACTGTCGCTAAAGCTTGTCATAGTCTGGGCTTCTTGAGACGTAACACTCGAGAGTTTCCTCAAAGCCCTCAGGATGTGTTGTACAAATCGCATCTAAGGTCAATATTAGATTAAGCTTGTGCCATATAGGACGCTCTTACTTTAAAAGACAAAATCAAACTACAAGTGCGGACATTAGCAGCCCCATATGTGCTTGGCATACCAGTACGAGAAAGGAAGTTTAGTTCAGTGCAGGCCAAAGGAACATTGCAATGGGACTTAGCACTGGAGCATCTCAGAATGATGTTTCGCTTAAAGCTACTTCATGCAATATATTGTTCACTTAACGGTGTCTCCCGCAACACCTATCTCTTTCCCTCTTATCACATATCGGCCCGTGTGGACCACGAACACCAAACTTCGGAGTACAAATGTAACACTGTAGCATACAAAGAAGCGTTCTTTCCAAAAACGATTCGGCAATGGAATCGCTTGCCTGCCGCTGTTGCACGGCTTTCTTCCAGCGAGGCGTTTTATTCTTTAAAAGTGATAAAACCTGTTTGACAGTGTGTTGTTGTTTTTCGCTGTTCTCGATGGTTATCTCGGAGTAGATCGCTGTTATTTACGAACTTTTAGCCTAGACGTGCATTATCTCTGATAGATATCACTTTGCTATATTTCGGTGTGCTTTTTCTACGTTTTTTTCTTTCCGTATTGACCGGAGTGCAATTCTTGTCATCGTGTCACGCCTGCTGATGTTTTTTTTTTCTTTTTTTTTATGTATACCACCATTCGTTAACAGTTGAATCTGTTATCCCCCCCCCCCCCACACACACACACACACTGTAATGGCTTACAATGACGCTGTGGGTAATAAATTCACAAAATAAGTTATGTAACCAAAAAATTCTAACCGTTCCCCATAAACGTTGTCTTTCTTTGTTTGCACTCCAAGCACTGCAATCCGTAAAATTATAGTTCGCATAAAGCGACTTCCTCGAAGAAGAGACTGCGGTCAAGAGCTGGTTGGCAAGAATAAAAAGCGCAACAAGACGACACAAAGAAGGAGGAAAAACGACAGGACGGGCGCTAACTTGCAACCAGAGCTGGGTTAGGCAGTGGGGTGAAAGTTCCGGAAGTAACCTGATAATGATAGAGGCCGAAAGAACAATGCAGGCGAAACAAGAGTATGTCAGATGATGAACCACTACGAGCGGCAACGACATCAAGTACGAAAAATATACCAGCAAAGCAAACTTGACTGGCTTTTACGAGCGCCATTTTACGGCCCCTGGAAACATGACATGTGTCTCGAACGTACACTCAGGGTAGAGATAACGCCGCGGCCAAGAGAGGAGTTCCAAAACAAGGGAGTATAGTATTGAGAACGGGCGCCGCGGTGCCCCTGACTTTATGACCCATGTACCAGCATCGACGCTCACCGCGCCACGTCAGGCACGTGGAACGGAAACGCGTGGCTACCGCTCGCTTGTTTTGCGTAAACGAACACTCGCGAGGGACCCTCTGCACACATGTAAGTCCCGACCGCTCTGTCCCGTGCGTTGCCACCCTCGAACGTGTGCTTACAGCCGACGTCATCATAAAAGCAAACGCCTCCGACGGACGCACTCGGCAGCTCGTAAACAAAAGATTTTTTTTTTATCGCGCACTTCTATCGGAGAAGTTTTGGCCGCGACGCAGCAGCTAGTTTAGTATTCTGGCGAAGAAATAAATTCCAAAGCCCGCACGCAACTTTGCTAGTAAACTCTTTTATCGATCGAGAGAGGGTCGCGTGATTGAGTGTCGGGCCTTTTTTATCGCCCGCAACCCATCAACACATTTTCCGGTGCCAGTTAGTTCCATCTCTGCTGCCCCCTTCGGACTAGACATTGATGATCACTTTCCTCCGTGGCTATTGATGCAATTGTGACAAGAATGTAATACACAGCAACGGGCAGCCAGACGAAACCGTTAACGGCATACTTCAAAGCACAGCGACCTCTGTGTGCTGATGGAGCCGCGTCTTCGTAGCCAGGTGTGGAGCTACAGTGTTGTTACGCAGACCACACTCCCCCCTTCCCCCCCCCCCCCCCCCCCCCTCCCCCGCGCCTGCTCCCAGGCGCCCGTGCGTACAATGAAGATACGTGTCGTCTTGGAGAAAGCAGGTGTAAAAATGAAGCGAGTAAGTGCTTGATGTTCTAAAAAACCGTTTTCCAAAGAAATAAAGCTGTTTACCTCTGTTTCTGCGTCGCAGCAAGATCAACATAATGATGAATTGTGAAGATCATTTAGCTTCGCGTGCGGTCCTCGCGATCATACCATTTTTTGGCAAATGTCATTGCGCATTATTCTGAAAAAACGAAACTGAATTGACAACACTGTTTGCAGCATCTGTTCAGGTTACGGCGCTGCGAAAATTCAAATGCGCGATTTATTCAAGGAGTTAATTAACGGCAGAAGATTCTGTCCACACTAAGCGCTGAGAGCGAAGTAAGCTTCTTAAAGAAATCTCCGGCGTGCACTACGTCCATTGTTGCCCATATGAGTCTGATCCGTATAAGGCACACGAGGATCAAAGAGTACGCGTTCTAGAGAATGTCATCAGCGGTAATGCGGTTGCGGAGGACCTAGATGATGATGACGATTGGATTTTAAAGACCGCCGTTTTAAAGATCGCATGAAGTTAGGATATAATTCTCTTTTTTTCCAATAGCTTCAGCCAAGAGGAACGGAGCCAGGGGAAATCCTACACCCAACCCAAAACCCAGGGTCACTGGGGATCGAACCCTCTGCCTCCAGCATACTCGGGGGATGCCGATGGACCTCGGATCGGGTGGACACAATGGAAAACGGCTACAAGCCTGGGAGATCTTTAATACACTTCACAGGGCTTCGTTTTTTACATGGATGTTAGCAGCCCCGGAGATGGAAATTCCACGTCGATTATGACTCCTAGATGCACTACCGCTTCCGGTAATGTCCATTGCACTGCATCATCGTGAACTGGAGCTCCTGGCACACTTTGGTGGTGTTTGATACTAGCCGCTGTGTTAACTAATTACCAGGTAAAGTTTGTCCTTGGGCTTCGCTCTCTGCTTCCTTTCCGGTCGTTCTTACGCAATTTCCGAGATACTTTGTCCTTGACCTTTGTCCGGAGGATCCACCTCCCCCGGTCCTAATTCAGCTCCTAACTTCCGAGCAGTGGGAGGCCGTGCTGCTCAGCTCCGACCCCGAGACCCAACTCCGGGCAGTGGAGCCAGCCAACGAGATCGCCATAAGCCACGAGCTGACGGCCATCTAGCGCGACCAAGATCTCACCTTGAACCACTTTCTGCCCGTGAATAAATGTTTTCCAATCCAATGTCCTTGACCTTCTGCTTCGGTTTTGTTTGGTTTCTTCTCATCTCTGGCCAGAAACAAACAAGCTCTCGCCCCGGTCAGTGACCTTTCTCAGACACGTGCGCGAAGAGGTGGGACAAAATTATGAAAGCCGCCGAGCACAGTATTTTCAGACAACACGCGCGCAATGTTGCAACCGGTACATAAAACCCAGACGGGAGCGAAGTCAGTCCAGGTGTGCAACACAGTAGATTACGAGAGCACCGCCGCAGAGAGCTAGCCAGTGTCGTCTGGGCCGCGCACACCACCCCATTTGCAATTCCAGCGTCTCGCGGACCCTCTTACTCCGTCACACCCGAAGAGCGCCCCAGCGTTTTCACGACTCCTAGTATATGCGGAGTGCCAAGGCTTAGAACGAGACAGCAGCGATACACGCGTATTCTTCAGGGTGTACGCATATAGAAGGCAGCGAAATACGCCAGCCGACATTATGCACTCCACGGCACCCGGAGGACCTTGGACAGGTCGAGACACTTACTCAAGCTCCGTCAATGTGTTTTTTTCGCGGCGCCTAGCGCAGGTTTCTTGAGTAAGACGGAGTCCCAGGCCGTCTCAAAGGCGCTTGAGTTCTCGGCGTCTACGTGTGCCTGTATATGTGGTGCGTAGCCTTTGGCTAAGAACAAGACCCCGGAACATCACCAAGAACAGCAGCGTCGAAGACATACCTGCGTCAAGGTCTCCGCCCCGACATGATGTGGCGGCAATGAGTCCTCAAGGCCACGAGTTTCCATTCAGAGGTGCATGTTTTATGGTAAGACGTGTGCGCGCGAGCGTGAGAAGCTAGCACATGTGGGTGTGGGTGCCCACATGCCGTTCCCAACGTCATTTGCGTGACGTGGGGGCGCTGGGGTGGCGTGTACTAAGCGTGCAGCTAGCTTCCTCGGAGGGCGGAAGGCAGTTTCGCGTGCATTGTGAAATGGTAGCTCGCATATATCGGCCCACGCTGGCGAGCGTACGAGTCACAGTCAGCGCAGAGATTATAACGTGTAAGCTGCCGGTATAGAGAATATACGTTGCAGTGGGTCGGCGAAAATCAAGTACGAATATTGCGCAAGGCGAGATTTCCTGCGAAATCTTGACATCTGAAGCGTGCACACGACCAAACGCATAGTATACACTTCTGGCCCGTCGGTGATCTTGACGGACCCTCAAAACAGTTTCAATACATAGCCTACAGATTGCCTGTATGGGATATCACTGAAATTTTCATGAGGGTAAACTCTGAGACAGAAATTTCGTTCCGATTGTGCGTTGGGACATGGTCTGCCCGTTCTGAAACAGTATACAAACTGATATAATAGCTATGAGTAAGAATTGCCTAATGACGTTGTGCATTTCTCTGGAGTGGAATGCCGCAACTACTAAGACACGTACTGAAGACGTTTATTTGGACCCAGGAGCACAAAACGGACAACCATCCCTCTACAAAACAGAAAACACATAGGATAAGACTTAAGACCACGTACTATGCCCGCTGACAGTTCACCATGGAACCTTGTATTAACGTCCTCTTCCCCAGCCCGCGTAGGCGCCCAAGTTTTAATCTCAGCCTGTGCGCCCCGCATCCGTCAATAATGCAAGCAGAGAAGAGAACTCGCGGGATACGATCTACTTCGCGTTCTGCTTAAAACCTTTAGTATATCTGAATAAAAACAACTCAGGAATCGAAGAAAACTTCAAAAAATCTCATTGCGAGAACAAAGTTTCTGCTGGCTGCTTGAATTGGTTTTAAGGAAACGGCAAACGGCAAGAGCGAGAAATTATTCCAGACCTCCGCTACGGCACCTCTTTCTCTCTTTCTTCTTTCACTCCCTCCTTCCTCCCTTCCCTTACGGTGCGGTTCAGGTGTCCGCCCAGGTATGTGAGACAGATACTGCGCCATTTCCTTTCCTCAACAACATATTTACCAGTAAATGTCGCACTTTTCGGTAGACACCTCAACCATGTCTTACGAGAAGAAAGAAAGAAATAAAGAAAGAAAGAAAGAAAGTAGGAAATAAAGGAAGAAGGAAAGAAAGAAAGGAAGAAAGAGAGAAAAGGAAGAGAGAGAGAGAAAGAAAGAAAGAAAGAGAGAGAAAGAAAGAAAGAGAGAAAGAAAGAAGGAAAGAAAGAAAGAAAGAAAGAAAGAAAGAAAGAAAGAAAGAAAGAAAGAAAGAAAGAAAGAAAGAAAGAAAGAAAGAAAGAAAGAAAGAAAGAAAGAAAGAAAGAAAGAGTTGCCCTAGTGGCTAGTGGTTTTCCACCGAAAAGTGAGACAGATACTGCATACGCCATTTCTTTTTCTCAAATACCACTAACACTAATGGAGGGCTGCTGAATTATTTCGATCTGGGAGACCACGGCAAAGCTCTCGGGTATACGAGAGAAATTTTGTGTATCCGGCTTCGAGCCCTTTGATCGCGGCGCTCGAAACGTCATGAGCGAAGGTATTCGGGGAGGCAGAACTTCCACACGTCGCGTCAAAATGCGCCAGGGGTGCGTCAAGGCTAAGAGCATGTACAGGGTTGGTCAAAAGTTCCCAGGCCACATGGTCCGCTTTTCATCGGTGTATCCTGGCACTTAAGATTCCGATAGAGCTATCGAGGTTCTCAGATGGTAGAACGATCCTTCGTCTATTCTCTACAGTTATTTTAACCTTCGAGGGTGTCTCAACAGCCCGACTATGCCGCTCAAAAGCAAACCCCGTGGCCTTGGAACTTTTGACTGACCCTGTACATGCTTACACAGGCTGGCAATATTAATGAAGTTTGAAACTTGTTTATTTTTTAAAGCGTCTTCTTTTCGCCGGGAAGAAATTTTCTCATTTTTTATATCCTTCTCTCTTCCGCTACTACGACAAGCGGTTATCTCTCACTCCAAGACGACAGAAGGTCTCGGCAGTATAAGGGATGTGAGGTTTAATTATCTCCACAACTCGTTACCGTCCCGACGCCACACTGCTTTTTTTTTTTTTTTCAACGCAGGCTATAGGCAAACGCGAAGTTCCTGCCTGTCGGAGATCACAACGAACGAGTTTGTCGAAGATATATGCTATAGACAAAGCAGAGAACGCAAAAGCTCCCAAGACAAAGTGCTCGCGGTGTACACAGAACCTGCCACCAAACCCGTACATGGAATCGTCTGGGCGCCAACTACACACTCCACTTTGCCTCTTATTATTTTGTCGCCTCGACGACCTTAGCGTGACAGGAGGTAATGAGAGACCGACGGCACGCCGCGCTCACCGGCCGCGCGCGCCAACGAGCTTTGAATGGCACGCTATATGAACCCTGCCTGCGTGAGGGGTGTGCGAAAGCCAGAAGGTTATAGCGCTGACCCATTAAGAGGTGGCGCGATATGCTGGCGTGCGGTGGAGGCAGTTGGAGCTGCAAATGGGCAAGCTTCGTAACATGTTAGCCAAGTTGTTTGTCGCTAAACAGTCGGCGCTACTAACCTACTCAACGGTTTCCGAGGGACATTACCGGGATCCATTAGGAATATACATGTATATTGAGCGTTTGGTCACCTGCCTGGGTAATGTGCCGCGGAGTGTTATGACCTCTTCAGTCGGCTTTATTTTCGGCCTCGCAGAATTCCTTTCGCGCGGTTCGGCTTGCCCCGTTCTCTTTGTGGAGTGCATGAGGTGATTAGCAAACAACAGGCCAATGTTGAGAGACGTCATAATCGGCCATAATGCAACAAAGTTGCGCAGTAGTCAACGCTATCTTTCGTGCGCCGAATTGATTGCTGCTGACCGATTCCCGTCGTATTTGTTTCTCAGTGACTGGAGACAGCGCAGTCGCCCACACACGAATAGGGCAACGCAGATCAGTAGGCACATGGGGAACATGTCCTCAGGAGCACAGCTAATCGCCCCATTGTTGTAGATATATTGGAACAGGCCGGCATTATAAAGGCTCAGAGTAAAGCCACCCATTCCCAGTATTGGGCCACTTGCCTGTTCTGCATGGGGAAGTCGTACTGCACTTGCAGACAGAGGACACAGAGATGGAATATAGAAGGGATGCGTGTAACTTTAAAACTGTATAAATATGAAAGAAAATTCATCATAATCATCATAATCATCAGCCTGACTAAGTCCACTGCCGAGCAAAGGACAGCTTCACTCTGCAGTAGGTGGCGGCATATATATCGTTGCGAAGACAAGCAGCGATTGGTTGAACCAGCCATTCGTATGGCATGCTTGTTGATTGCGTGGTGCAATTTCTGGATGACACATTTTCATTTCATTTATTTAACCCTCGAGGCCAAAGGCATTAAAGAGGAGAGTGGTTAAAAAAACAGAAAATACATAATCAGATGTGATGCATGATACAAAACAAAGTATTATCATAGTCCTGTTATACCATGTTAGCTAGTGCAGAACAAAAATGCTGGTTATCACTTATGTCGAAGATATCTGCGGGAAGGCGGTTCCATTCGCGTGATGTTCGAGGCAAGAAAGACTGAAATGCAGTTAGTGTTACACGTTTCAATGCCAACTTTGTGACGATGATCAATCCAGTTGGACACGTATTTGGGGGACGAAATGAGGGAATCATGTAGCATGGGATGATGGTATAGTTATGGTATGAACTCTCGCTGCATCGTTTAAGGGACTCGAATGCCTTCTGTGCACGTACCTTCACTTCATTTCACCGTTTATTTCCTACGATATTATAAAATATAAAAATGGGTTTGTGGCTTCGCGCGTCCTAAGTACTGTCTACTCTTTGTCCAGCGTCTATAAGCGCTGTACCGCTCCCTAGGTAGCTCAACGACCTGCACTGAGTGTGACTGCCGTGGCTTGTTCAGACGAAAACAAACACAAAAATAAAGAACTCCCGGAAATATTTGACCTCACGTTGGGAACGGAAGCGAAAGCGACGGCTGTCTCTCACGTCAATCGCCCACGGCATAGGCACGAGTTGCACTACGCCGCTGATTAGGCAGCCACACGACCGTGAGCGGGGTGGCGTAAACGTCATCAGATACGTCAACGCTCCATCCGCGCGTGGTAATACATAATGAGGGAAGCGGAGGCCGACGCTGCATTTGCCGCGCGCGGTATCCAACGTACATCGCCAATGTTCGCAGTGGGGATGCAAGGTACGCCAACGTGCGCTCGTCAAAAGTCTTGCAGCGTCCATATACTCACCTATGTGACTATGTTAATTAGGTGCTACAAGCGAGCAGTTAAGGGAAAACTTGAGCCGTTCCTAACACAGGCAAACTTACAGAAAACACACAGCGTCTACCACTATCGTCATCAGGTACCCTGGAACATTGCTTTTTCGCGTACATACTACGGCCAAAAAAGAATTGCTCACACGTTGCCGAACGTTCTTAACCGCTTCCACTCGGAAGGCGTGGATGTGGAAAGGGTTAAAAACAACCGAATTTTGCAGACATTCTTAGACATTCTTGTGATGCCAATAGAAATAATCAATGTGGATAAGTTTCACTTCATTGTAATTATTAGTGTTTTCGCTTTAGGGAAACGCGTTGCGTCCGTATGACTCTCTTCCCCGTATATTTGTTCGATCTTCATTTTTTATATTTCTTTTTTTTTCTGTAAACATTTACTGTTCTTTGCCTTGTAGCTTTGCTACTTCGAATCTTTGAAGCTTGTAGTCTTGTATGCAGCATTTAACTTTTTTTTTTTTTAATCTATGGGCTTTCTCTGTAATCTTGAAACGTGAAATATGCACGCTGTTACCGTTGCCTTTGGAGGGATGGAGCGCTGTCAGGCTGTGTTCACACAGCTTTTTCGCCACCCTCCCTTTTCACTTTTTGTGTGAAATAAAAAAAAATGTTCTGTTCTGATCTGTTCTAGGTCCGCATCCTGAAAGTTTTCCGATTTCTTGGAGCCTCAAATGCGGACGCGACGGCTGCGTGAGGACAGGCGACCCGCCTTTCCTGCTACGTCATCTCGACCGAAATTGGCCTAATATCGGAAATGTATTGGTGAAGGTCGGCCCTACAAGGACCGGAGTGAGAATAGGTGGTCGAAATTTCCGGAGCCCTTCACTACGGCGTCCCTCACAGCCTGAGTTGCTTTGGGACGTTAAACCTATAAACCAAACCAAACCAAACCAAAACATTTCAAATATTGGGCCGATCACCTGTGCTTTTTGGGGCACTTCACCTGCCATTGCATCAATGATTGTAGTACAATAGTGAATGTTAGAGAACTCGAGCGATAAACAGTTACGATTTATACAAAAGCGTAAACAAGCGCAGACAACTGGTCGGGGCTGATTTGAAGGTGGTAGGAGCTGCCTCTACGCAACTAACTTGCTCTTCTCCAAGACGGCGGTGTGCTTCGTTTTTCGCAGAAGAAGGAAACGTGATCAGTCCAAGACACCTCCATTTAGTGTACACGCGCAGAATACACGAATACGGAGAGGAGACCGTCGTCTCTTTCTCTTGAGGACAAGACCTGAAAGTCGGCTAAAAACAAGCCAAAGAAATGAACGCATTTGCGCACTATGTACGGCGACCCCCCACCGGGCCAGCGAGTGTGAGCCGTGCCCTATCATATCGCGTCCATCTGCGCGTCGTCGACGGAGAGGTCGAGGTCGACGGGACGGCCCTGGCCCGCCGTTAATGCGCAAGCACAGAACGACAACACCGATGGAGCACGCGCCGTGCGTTCCTCGCCCCGTCGCATCCACTAAACAGGGCCAAATTATGGCGTGCCAACGAGCGAAGCCTATAACGCGACACAAATTAACGCATCCCCGATGCCTCTGATCGCCGGGCGTCTCATTAATATGCATCGGCGCCCTACAAGCGCGCACATGACGGTGTCCCAAAAGCAGGTGAAGCGGCTCACCACAGCTGGAAAAGATCAAAGCGAAAGCCAGACTCGAGCAGCGCTTACGCGTAATGGTGAAAGTGTGCCATGGGCATCGTTATCCAGTCAACTACCATAAAGCCGGTGCTAGGGGCTCTGTCCCGAGATTGCTGTCATTGCGGCAGCCATCCCAAAGCTCATAGCCTGACACCTCGAATAGAAGGAGCGGGGGATGCAGTCAGAGATCGTACCTTTCACGCATAGCGGTAGTGACGCCGGGTGTCAACCGGTTCTCCGATGTGTACAAGCTTTACGTCGGTCATGAAGCTCTGCTTTCTTTAAGCGCAAATGTTCGAAAACAAGGGTATTTGACCAAGCCGTTGCTTCTTCCCGTTATTTATTTTACTTTTTTTTTTTTCACTCTGCGGGAGGATTAGGGAGGGGTCTACGGTGGGGAGGGGTGTGAGGGAGGGCCACGGAGTGGTCGCATTGATATACTGTATCGAGTGGGGGAAATAAGAGGACTTGTAAGAGACGACAGCAGCTGATATCGGAAACGTAGCGGGGCGAAAATGCATCGTACGCCAAGCAGTTTGGGCCCATAATGCTTAGCAGTTGCTTTAAGCATTCTGCTTTCAGTCAATGTTCGTAGTACCGGTTCCTTTATCGTGCACAGATATGCGGCTGCGCTCGGAGGTATTATTAAGGGAGGCCTAGTTCTTGAAAGACTCACGAAACCATTCAAAATAAACTTCAAGCGATTGGTAATCTTTGTAAGCTGACGAGAAGTGCGAATGATGACGTCTTTTAGAACTGACAAGCTATGGCACAGAAAACACACATGAATTCAAACAAAAGACCGTAGCGCCCAAACGAAAGCTGGCAACAGTTCTGCGCTATTCAAAACCATGACGGCACTGGGCCAGGCAGCTAAGTTATGAACAGTGTCATAATTTGAGCACTAAGGCAGCAGCAACTCATTGTTTCTGAGGACATCGGATGCAGTACGCCGCCGTCCGCCTTATTCAAACACGTGCCGAGCACTGCATTTGTTAGATACTTGTAGCTGGGCGTGTGGGCGCATATTCAGGAAAGACACAGTAGCGCAACGATACGAACACTAACGTAGCAAGGGAAAGGTACGAGCCTTGATTCGTTCCCTCACAACTTCCGTGATTGCATCTTTGCGCTCCTGTGTCTTTGCTGAAACTGCACTTGTAGGCCCTCAAACTTTCGATACGCCTCGGAGTCTGCCAACCGAAAGTCTGTGGGTCCCGTTTCGGCGTTCGCTTACACAGTCGACGGATACCTGGGACCAGTAATCATGCTATTTTGTCACAAGGGCTTCTTTCAAAAACTTTCACCTATTTATGACCTGTCAGTGCACACCCACATAGGCGAGCGTCAAAGTGCCGGAGCTATCCATGTTGTTACATGAGCAGGGAACAGATAGCGCATCTACGTACGTGTTTATGTTATTCCAGCAACGAATGGTTAAACAAAAGCCGCACCCAGTCAAAAGAAAAACGACAGGTTCGTGTCAGAAATACGGCAAAATGTTTCGTCCTTTTCTTGCAATGACAAATTTCTCTCGTGATTTATATTATTCTTCTTCAGTCATGTAATCCTTTCTGTAGCACTTTTCTGCTGTCTGTACTTCTGTATTGCTTTTCAGTAGTAACTACGCATATTTCTGATGTTACTAGAAAAATTTATGCGGTGGCTACAAATTCGTGGGCAAAGACATTACAGAAAATCCGCTGTAACGATAGAAAATTTCTCTTGAGTTTTGGTAATGGCATGTGTGCTCGATCCCACCCACCCCTTCCCTTGGTGTGATGTTGGTTGGAATAAGGGAGTAATCGCTCATTGGCATCCACCAGGCACAGGCATACGGCTACAGAGGAAAGCTACAGAAACTTCGAAATTCGTTTTGGTCCGGGATTCGAACCCGGGACCACCACTGCACCGGAGCAGTCGCTCCATCAACTGAGCTAACCGGGACAGCAAGCTTTGGATGAGTCTTGGAGTCTGCCAACCCACAGTCTGTGGGTCCCGTTTCGGCATTCGTTACACAATCGGCGGATAGCCGGGACCCGTAATCACGCTATTTATTTTGTATAGGGCCGCCTCACTTTCAAAATCAATCGTTCGCCCTGTTTCTTTCGCTTAGGTCAGTGCGCGTAAAAAGGTGCCCTGCTGAAATCAGGTTTTCGTACTGCTTGTTGATACTCGCCTGCAGCAGAATTCAACGCCACGACGTACCACGCCACCTGGGGCTGTGAAAAAAGCCCTTTACTAACCAAGATAACTAGTCCTAGACTAGAGTAGTGGGAGGCCTTTCTGAGTGACTCCGACCCGAGCATACAGCTTATAATGTTTTCGAGGGCCAAAGCGGAGGCGGAGGCCAACGGGATCCTGGAATAGAGAAGACTGACCGCTGAAGCTCAAAATACATCTCTCTCCACCCCCTATGCTCTAACTCACTCTTCCGGAATAAATGTTCTTACTACAACAACTACTCAACGAATGCACTACATGTAGAGGAACGATTGCCACGCTACGTCGGACAGCCCTGGTTTGCCAGCGTTCACGCGCACCAATTTTGGCGCAGTTCGATTTCCCGCGCAAAAATCGCGAAACACGCGCTAAAGCAAATAGCTGCGACGAGTAAGACGCGTAACTCTGCTGACTTCGCGGATTCTCTACAAGGGCTGTGCAAGGTGACAAATCGCTGAGCCAGCCACTGCTCAGAAAGGAGCGATGTTTACAAAGGCGAAGGAAAGATGGCGGCGCGGCATTATTACGTCCACGACCAGCGCGTTCCCGGCTGGTAAATACCGTATCAGATGACACGGTAGTGGGTCAAGGAAAAGACGGCCATCGGAGACGACGACAGCCGTGCAGAACGGGAAGCGAAAAACAAAAGATTGCCGAGGGAAAGGGAAGACACTATAGTTCTTCCACCTCTCACTAGGGGGCCATGAGAGGGTTGTAGCAGAATGGTATAGGTCTAGGAGAAGGGCGCAGAAGCAAGGGTACAGGTGGCACGATGCAGGAGAGGTATAAGGCGTGCTTTCTCTCTCTACATATCTACTCTTCCTCTCTCATCCTCTATTTTTCTCTTCTCCCCGAGGAAACAGGAAGCCGAGGCGTTGTTTGCCACGACCTCCGCGATCCGATCCAGGTGCCCTCGCCGCCCCGATCACTCATGACGTGGGAACCGGTCCCGACCTGCTTTAAATCAAAGCCCGACGGGTGCCTGCAGGAGCGCTTTCTCGCCGGCGCGTATACATTATATGCAGGAGCTGCTGCAAGACAAGGGTAAGGGAGGAGAGGGAAAGGGCGACGAAGCCGAGGTAGGCGTGCGAACGGCATGAATCATCTATGGCGCAGAATTAGGTGGCCACTGTATAACCGGGACGGAGGTCGAGCAAGGCCGATTGCGCAGCTCAAACTTACTCGTACGTTTCTGCATTTCTGTAGTTCGTTTTATAACGGCACCGCAGCGGTGGATTAGTCGTTTGAGCATCCGCTCTCGCATGCTGGAGGTGCGGGGTTCGATCCCCAGTGGTGCCGGGCACCCACCGGTGAAGCGATGGGTACAAGCTTTCCCCCGGCCTGGTGCTTGGCTGCTTTAGGAGGAAATGCTCGGGAGATGGGTCGTTGACCCCACCTTGATTAAAAGAAAGAACCTTGTGCCATGGCACTTCTTGGCGACAGATTCCCTTGCGCCATTAGAAGTCATCGTCATCATCATCATCATCATCGTTATGTACTGGCACAACCTACTCACCATTCATTATTGTGCATAAGGCTCTACAGAGCGCAGTGAGGAACTTCCGAGATCCAGCACCACCATCATCCCTATCATCATCTGGTCGTTATCAATATATTCGGTCCTGCCGCGTTCACTGTAAGTCGAAGGCTTCTCTCACTGGCTTCCGATTAACTCTGCCTTATAACATCAAATTCTTATCTTTTCCGATCTTCTCAGCAATGAATATGTTTAGCGTGGCCACCAAGCGTCCCAGAATAGATTGCTATAAGGAACAAAAACTGCTACGCGTTGTCCTCAATCTGATTTCACGGCATTGGTGACGCTGCAAGACCGCAAAGGACTCACTTGCAATAATTTGGGCATTGGGTCGTAAAAAGATAGCCCTTAAATGAATAAAATAATATGTCTGCATTCACACTTCGACCATGTTCCTACGTGGCACTAGCGGTAATAGAGGCCGTACTAAGTCCGCCGCTATGAGCGAGGGTGGCGCTGGTGAACACTCTCAAGGTTCGCTTACACTGCACATAGATACACACGAAAGCAGAAGAGTGGACAGCCGTCGCCGTATACCTCAGCTGTTAGAGCACCAGACGCGAAATTCGCACGTCGTGGGTTCGAATACCATAGGCGACAGGTGTTTGTTTTTTTCTCTGCTTTCTGATCAGTTATCTCTAAGAATAATTACCCTATCGTTCTCCCACTGATGAATACCACAAATTAAAAACAAGAAAGACATTCCCTATGCTCCTTGGTCTCTGTGACTGTTGGCTTCCGTTATGCATGCCATAACGAGCCCCTCATTTCCTTTTCCTTTATGCTCACTTTATGAAAGTACTAGCCAAACCGAGAGGGATAAACGGATGGGACGGATGTGAAACGTGCGAGTTGGCGAGCGAAATACTGCGTAAGTAACTATGTGTACTGTATGAGTCATACTTAAAGAGCACGAGAAATGGTTAAACCTGTTCTTGGCGCCGACAGGGGTAGGCTCAGGCCCCTCCTCAAGCTTCAGGTTCCTCCTCAGGCAGGTCCAGACTTCAGGCATCTCCTCCCGTACTCATTTTTTTCTTCGCTTTGCGGTGAAACCTATTTTTCTCGAGTTAACATCCGGCTAAACTAACTTTCCTTATGTTCCCTCTAAGTGTGACACGTACTGTATTATGAGCAAGAAAAGAAACACGAAGATGACAACTGAGCAGTTAACAGCAAATCAAGAAGCTCTTAGCCAGGAGAAGCTCAAAACTAGCTCAGGTTATTTTAACTTGGAAGGCGCGAAGACGTTTCTTCACAAGTTTTAATCAACCTAGCTTGTATTTCCTTTCAGGAGCTAATATGTCAGTATTCTCTTATTCTCACCTCAGTTTTTTTCTTGTTCGCACTTCATTCGTTGCTGATAGTACAACTCCTTTCAAAAACACACAACCCATTGCGTACGCTCTGTGGTTGTACCTTGTGGCTTAGTGTGCACTGTCATTACTTGCCAGGGGAGATCTCCCCCTTAACTGCTTGTATTCTAAGACGGACTGCCCCTGATCCAACACCCAAAAGAATCATTTGGGCTCCTGGCCACTAGGGCTTACGAGGTAATGAGGCCGCTGACGCGGCTGCCCGAGCGCTTACTCACCGGGCTCCTCATCCCAGCTCTTCTGGCTCGGAGACTAACCAGCCGCTGCTGCGATTAAGGGAAATAATTACGCCTTATAGCGACAACCACCGCCTTTTCCCGGCCCCTGCAATGGGCTGAGTAAGACGGAGGAGCGAACTTGAAGGCGCCTGCAGAAAGGTATCCTACTCTGTCCTGCAATCATAAAACATTACGATCCTAACACGGATGAGCGATGCCCGCACTGTGGGGAGACCTGTGATATCCTCCACATGGTGTGGGCATGTACTCAAAATCCCCATCTCCCCCCTTCCCCTACCCCTACCAGAGAGGCATGGGAGACTACCCTCCTCAACTCAAACGCTTGAGTCCCAAAGGGCTCTGGTGAAACGGGCGAGAGACGCGGCCTCGTCATGCGGTGTCCCGGTCTAGGGACGCCGACCATGTAGCGGGGCCACTCTGTGGCTCCCAAACTCTTCCATCAAATGAAAGTTTTCACCACCACCACCCTTAAGATATCTCGAAACTGAGAGGAACTCTCATCGCCACTCGTGCGAAACTCAGGGCTTCCAGGAGTGCTAGACAACCTCACTACGTGGCTTAGAAGGAAGCTTGTTTGGTAGGCTTCTCAATCGCAAAAATAAGAGTAGCTTCGGCAAAGCGCAGATACAGATACTCTCGTTGAAGCCCGTGTCGATAGACATTTTTTTACCCGGGACTCAAGTGCAACGAAACAAAGCACAGTGACGAGAAAACAATGATACGGAAACCAAGTCACGTGTGACCAAGCGTAAAGAGGGGTAGTAATTGTCTCAACACTGAACAAATGTAAGCGTCAAAGGAAAAGGGTTGAATTTAAATCGAGGACAACACAGCGAGCTATGCAAAGGAAAATGACAGTTGTAAAGCCGAGAAAAAGGAAGAGGGCAGAGCGGGTCAGGGAACAAACGCTGGTCAGTGACGTCACAGACGAAATCAAGAACAACATGTATTCAATGCGAAGGCGAGATAATCGATGGTCGTTAAAGGGTGATTGAATGGACGATGTAGACGATGACTTGTGAAAGACTGATCAACCATTCTTTATTAAGTAACGCCACAGGTTGCGCTCACACGAATCTCATTGTAGAAAAAAACACTTTCATTTGGTGTTTACCAAGCGCACACGTAGGGGTCCGGATGCATTCGGCCTCAAAATGGAGTTGTTGTTGACCACAGGTGAAAAATGGCACATATCCACCAAGCGAACGTGTTTAGCAGGGCTTCATTAATAACTACGCTCCCCTCTAAAAAGAAGAAAGAAGAAACAGCGTCATTACGGCCATCTTAGGACACTGATTCGCTGAGTGCTGTAGTAAGGCGAAATAGACTGAAAAACAACTACCGCTAC
Organism: Amblyomma mixtum; assembly: GCF_055824585.1. NCBI lineage: Eukaryota > Metazoa > Arthropoda > Arachnida > Ixodida > Ixodidae > Amblyomma > Amblyomma mixtum. Next base: position 149,310,220 of record NC_143015.1, read on the forward strand.
TCCATCTTAGGCTTCGTAGGCAGAGGAAGAGGTCGACTGCGCATTAAACTTTCGTCGGATGCACGAACGCGGTGAAGAACGATGACGTCAGAAAATCCGAGTCTCAACGCTTTGTGGTCCAACCGACAGCCGTGTATAATGTATGCAGCTAGTGAACAACAACAATAAAAAAGGCGGACAAATCTAGCGGAACACAAGTGCAGCTTTCGAGGCAGAAGAAAAATGTGATCGGATGCGGAGGCCGTACGTCATTTTATCACGCGCTCGCGAGAGACCGTTGGCGCGATAAGGGAATCGGATAAGCGCTATACGCGACTCACATTTACCCGCGCGTATACGCTCGCCTCAAGAGAAACGTGCGAATGCGTGCGCGGAGCAAGCCATTATGGCTGAGAATTTACATTTTGGACACTTTCCCACTAAAGAAGTAGTCTTTATTCACCCCATCCTTTCAGCATGCACGCCGTTTCTCCTCACTTCCGCGTTGCAGAGATTCAAGTTTTATGGCGACATCCGTGTGAGACTCTCCCCCCCCCCCCCCCCCCCCCTCCCCAGCCCGGTTGCAACGTTGTCCCCGCCAGCGTCTATATGTCATGACAAAAACTCTCGCGCTCAGCTTCAGCGCCTTCAGGGATTTGCCTGGACCCTTATAAAGTGGTCTATGGTCAGTCTATAGATTTCTTATAGACTCTACTGCCTTCATATCGATATTTCCTTTTGTGTACTCATAGTCCATAGACAAGTTTACTAAAAGTGTGTGGCCATGAATCTATACTTGCAAGTCCCCTAAAAGTGTGTGGCCATAAATCTATAGATTGTCTATAAACTGTCTATAGAATTTGTATTGCTTATATAGACTGTTCTCTAGGATTTGTCTATAGAGAGTCGATAAAATCTATAGACAGAAGTCTGTAGATGGTCTGTAGACTGTATAAAAATTATAAGGGAAGGGCTAGCGCCTTTACGTGCAGCGCGCTTTCTGCATGCATAATGCGCGAAAGCACAATGCGGTTTCAAGATATAGGCGTCATCACCATCATGATCATCGTATGATGAACACCGGACGAACAAAGGCCTTTAGCAATGAGCTCCAAACACCATCCTCCTCCAGCTGTGGCAACCTGGTGCTCTTCAAACTCCCTAATTTTATATGCCAACCTGACTTCATGTCACCCACCCTCTGCTATACATCTGTCTTCTCTTGGAATACGACTCCCGTTACCCTAAGCGACCATCGGTTGCCTGTCCGGCTAATAGCGTGCCCTGCCCACGTCTATTTCCTGTTCTTGATTTCTCCTAAGATATCATTAACTTGTGTTAACGCTCTAAGCCAAGTTATGCTATTCCTATCAATTTACATATATGCTGTTGAAATTACTAATTCAATAGCTTTACGAATCATGACACATACTGTATAAACCGTCCTCATGTCTTTTTGTAACAAATCTTCCGTTTCCCATTTTAGATACTCTTTCAATGGCCGTGTGGTGGATAGGGTCTCTCAGTACAAATATCTTGGTGTCATATTCACGCATAACATGTCTTGGTCTAAACACATTGATTACGTATGTAATAAAGCACTACAAAAACTAGGTTATCTACGACGCACGCTACCCAATTCACCAAAAGACACAAAGCTACTGTTGTATAAATCTCTAATCCGCCCTGTTCTTGATTACGCAGCTGTAGTGTGGAACCCGTACAAGCAATTCGAAATTAACATGTTAGAGGCAGTCCAAAATAAAGCTGTGCGTTTGATATGTCATCGTTATGATCGCGATTTCTCACCCTCTTCTACACTTCTCTCATTGAATTTAACCACGCTGTCTGCCCGTCGCCACACTGAATCATTAAAATTCTTACATTGTGTTGTCAATTCCTCAGTAAGGTTCTCAGCTAACCACTACATTAACTTTGCACCATTATCATCTACAAGAAGTCATCACGAGCTTAATTTGATACCGTATTTTGCGCACGCTAATTTTTTCAAATTCAGTTTTTTTCCCCGTTCAATAGAAGCCTGGAATTCTTTACCTGGGTCCATTCGTTCTCGTCCATTTCAAAACTTTGTAACTGCCGTTGAAGACGCATAATAGCTGTGTAATCTTACCCTGTTGTTAACAGTTCCTTTCTTGTTTGATATTTCATTTGTGATTTTAACTTTTTGTATTTCTCACTTTGTACATTTTGCTGCATTTTGTTTCCTTGCATTTTGTGTTTTTCCCACTCCTGCCATAGCGCATATAAATTGCGCTGCAGTATGTATAAAAATAAATTCGAAATGTTACAGGTTTGTACCTTCCTTGCCAAAAGTAACCGAGCACAGGTTGCTTGTTTCTTAGCCGCGTAGCGAAGCACTTGCGGCACCCCTTGACTGTTCATCTGTGTAAAGTAAGCTAGGTTAGCCCTTGTCCTCACGTTCTGACCCCTTTCGGTCTTTAGGAGAGCTGCTCCACTCTACGGTTGAGAAGCAAAAACCTGTTGCTCGGCTACTTTTGGCAAAAGGGGGTACATCTACGGTTCCCTTTGGGCCTTACGGGCCTCTCACGAATAACCACCCGTGGTGAATGTAGGACAGGATGTTCAGCGAACCTCTAAAGGATACGAATATAAAAACGAGACACTGAATCGAGGAAGCAAGCGTTGTGCGCACGTATATCCAGGAATGGCATAACGGTTGGAATAGGAGACCAACCAAAAACAAAAAAATGTAAGACAGTTCTCGAGACTGAAGAGTGCACGCGGCACGCATTTGCATGAGACGGTGCACACGTCCTCCTGGCACGAGCCGACCGTTCATTAATCGTGAAAGACAAAAGACCTCGCTTTATTTTTTCTTTTCTTTCTCCTTCTTCGTTCTTTTCGTGGCGACATCATTAGGAAACGTCCTCACGGAGCGACCGGACACGTAAATAGAACGTGCGCGGACCACGCAATTATTATTCGGCCCCGGACGTGCGGCTCGCGGACGAGAAGAAAAGAAGAGAAAAGAACAAGGAAAGGATAGGCAGATGAGACCGACTTTGGCACCGTTCGTCCTTTAGTGCGTCACATTCTTACCAAGGACGTCCCTGCTGGCGGTCACGTACTTTCTCGCAGGCCTGCTCGCCAAACCTGTGCTAGGTAACAGGTAGCCACGAACCACCAGCGTGGAGATGAATACTAGGACTGGACTGGCGCTGGGCATCGCGGTAGACAGTATGCAGGAGAAAGAGTTAGGCAGGAAGGCCGGAAATGACGTCGCACGAACGACGTCATTATGTGGTAGTCAGCCGCTGACACGCAAACAGGATGTTGCACGCAGTAGACCCGTTCCGAGGTGCAGAATCTTCCCAGCGACACAACGCCAAGCTCGTACGGGACAAAGTGCGGCGCCATAGGTGTAGCATGCTGCAACTTTGCAACTCCGAGAGCCTTCCTGCTAGCCGGTGTGAATGTAATCCGCGGTGTCGGTGACAGGGACGGATTGTGTTAGCAACAAGTCTTCTGCTGTCATCTATGGCCACCTGCGGTCGTCTGTTGCTACTTGTCATGATCTCTGGCTATGTGTGGTCCTCTGTGCTATTTGTTGTCTGAGGTCACCCGTGATCATCTGTGACCATATGCGGTACTCTGTGGCCATGCGCCACCTATGGTGAGCTGTGGCTGTTAGCAGTCATCTGTGGCCACCTGTTAGCATTTGTTGCTCTCTGTGGTCATCTCTGGCTATCTTTAGTCGCCTGTGGTCTGAGATCACTGGGGGCAATCTGTGTCGATATGTTGTAATATCAGGTCATCTGTCATCTATGGCGAGCTGCGGCCATTTGCGGCCACCTGTGGTCACCTTTGGCCAGCTGTGGTTCTCTATACTCATCTGTGGCTATCTGCGATCCCCTGTGGTCTGAAGCTACCCGCGGTAATCTGCGTCGATGTACGGTAGTTTGTGGTCATCTGCCATCTACGGTGATCCATGACATCTGTGGTCACCTGTGGTCATCTGTGGTTATCTGTACTCATCTGTGGCTGCATGTTGCAATCTCTAGATATCTGCGTTCCTCTGTGGTCTGAAGTCACCCGTGGTAATCTGCGGTTTTCCATGGTAGTCTGTGGCAATCTACCATCTACAGTGATCTGTGACCCACCAGGGTGGAAATTTGGGCAAGTCGGTATTGATCCATAACATAAGAGTAGCGCAAAACCAGGACGACGGACACAAGGGGAGAGAACACACACCAACAACACAGGCGCTAACTTCCGACTGACGAAGAAAACCAAACCCAACCAAGTGAACGGAACCTGAGCAAAAGTAGCGCATGCGCTGACCTAAGATAAAAAATCGAAAAAAAAATCGAAAAAAAGGTGCGAAAATTGCGATAAAAAATGTGAGATCACGGCTGTTTTGAACCCAAGAAGGCCAGCTCTCGTTTAGACAAGGAAATGGAAGGAGTACTAACGCAGTTATCTTGTAAGGCAGCAATCTGTGCAGCGTCCACAATTTCGCGAGTTAGCTTATCTCTACTCTTAGCAACGACTGAATCCAAAAAAGGCACGCACTTGCAATCTTTGCAGTGCAAAGATTGCAAGTGCGGAAGTTAGCGCCTGTGTTGTTGGTGTGTGTTCTCTCCCCTTGTGTCCGTCGTCCTGGTTTTGCGCTACTCTTATGTTATGGATCTGTGACCATTTGCGGTCGTCTGTGACGAGCTGCTGCCCACGTGTCATTCATGTAGGTATGAGAGCGGGAGCACACGTTTCGGTCGGAAGGCGCGGCCAAGCAAGGAGAAAGGAGGAGGGAAGGCGGTGGTCCAGGCATAACGGTTACACCTTCGCTGCAGTGGAGGATGGACAACCTTGCAGTTCTCCTCTTTTTACGCGCACTATGTGTTATGCGGACCGCTTTCTGTAATCATTCGCAGTGCACCGGTTTAAAGACTCAAAAGGCCATCCCCTTCTCTTGCGCGTGGCACCTCAGACCTTTGTCGACACCACTTTTTTTTTACTGCATCGTGCGCGCTCCACTGCTTTTCGAATTTAAAGCAGACGTCTAGGCAGACCGGTTCCTCTGAACACGGCGAGACAGTCAGCGCTAAAGCACAGCGACCGAAAATGAGCCATGTGCACGTTTGTCCATCTTTCCTTTTCCTTCCAAGCCTTTCGGCTGGTATAGCCGGGCAGAGTTCAAGAACGAATCGGTGAGTGCCTTTCAAAAGAGGCGCTCCATTCAGCCAATGGCGTCGACCTGTTGTCATGCCTTCACGGTCAATCGCCTTGCAACTGCTAGCGCAGAGTCAGCTGGACTGACTAGCAAGCGCAATTGACCATGACGCCATATAACACTAGGTCTACGCCAATGGCTGGATCAAGGGCCTCCTTCGAAATGCATTTATCGATTCGTCCATGCCTTATATACCATCAAGAGCGTGTCTAGAGCGACCAGAAGCCGCGCCTTGTGAACACTCGAGCCCCCAGAACGCCTTCCCAGCACGAAGTGCAAGGCACACTTTTCCTGAGAGACAAAGCGGCGAGCTTTGCTGCCACGCGAGGATGAACAACTTCCTTTCCGACGTTGCTGGAAGCCATCGATTCAAAAACCGAAACCCACGCTGCCTCAGACACATACACACAATGTACGCGTGGCGCGCGACAACAGAAACGAACAACCCGAAAATAACTGCCAGTCTGCCGAGAGCGGTACAGACAGAGACTTGTAAACACTTCTCTCTCTCTCTCTCTCCGTGAGTCAGCGGAAGAAGTGCACTGAGAACGTACCAAGCCAAAGGAGGGGAGAGAGGGGGAGGGGTGGAGGGGCGAAGGGTGCGCTTCCCCCTACAAACACAGTTCTTCCCGTGACGTATGTGCTGCCCCCTCCGGACAAGGACGCCCCTGTCTTCAAAAACAACGCCTCACAGACGCTGCTGCCCCTGCCGCCGCCAAGCAAGTCAAGTCGGACGCTGTGACGTCAGCGGGGCAAGTGACGAAACGCGAAGTTTCGGCGCGGGTCTCCCCGCCGACATATATACATACATCTGTCTGCATGCGCCCGCGAGGGCAAGACCTTGAGAACGGCCGAGAAACAGGGAACAAAGACGCGCCGCTATTTACGTGTCTGCACTAAAGCGCCCTCTTGCCTTGGCATCGTACGATTGCCCGGTGTCTTAGAAACTTAGGTTCAAAAAAAGGAAGGGCACAAATTTAGCTTTCAACCGATTTCACCACCCGCCATTTCTCAATTCCGTATTTGAGAAACGTTCGTTTTCCAGGCAGCGCAGAAATAAGTAAAAAGAGCGGCATTGGGAAGAGGCCGAGATTTTATCGAAGTGTGAATAGGGAGGGTGCAACGCAGAGAAGGATTTATTAGGGATTAGGGGGCAACTGCTCCTCTCCCCTTCAGGCGGAAATTTTTACGTAGGGAAACCATGCCGAACGCAGGCCATAAAAGTAAAAGAAATACATAGCTCAGATGGACTCCCCCCCCCCCCCCCAGCCGACACCTTCGAGAGTGATCCATAATGAGCACCTGTGCAGGCGTTGGGCAAGCTAATGAAAGGCCACAAAGGAAACCAATGCAAGGCACGCAACACCAAGGCGAAGGCGGAAGTGGGACAACACTACACTTCCGACTAAATGCAGTACAAGGAAAGTGACATCAATGCAATGGAACTTAAAAGGCACATGATGATGATACTGATAATGACCGCTAGGAATGGGAGTTCCGGGCGATTCGATGTACTCCTTGATATAAAATGAATGACTTATAGCCTCTTGGAGAATGTACCGCTCGCAGCTTTTGGGTCGACGGACACCATGCAGTTCTCAGCCGCTCGCTGGCTTCCGCTGGTCCGTTACCTACCAAGAGTAAAAGTAAGAGTTACCGCGCCTTACCTTTTTTTGTAACCTCCTCCACGTCCTGCACCCCCCCCCCCACCCCCCCGGGATATATTTGTCTTGTTCTGCCCCCGGAGTGACTCAGTGGTAACAGCGCTCATTTCTCGGCCGAAGCATACTCGGGTTCAATCCTGGCCGCGGAGGCCGCATTTCGATGGAGCAAAAAAGCAAAAAACCGCCCGTGCGCTGTGCTATGTCAGCTCACGCTAAAGAACGCCAGCTCGCCGAAATTGGTGCCGAGCCCTCCACTAGGGCGCGTCTTTCTTTTTTTCACTTCCTCCTTCGTTCCTTTCCTCACGGCGCGGTTGAGGTGTCCACCTAGACTTGAGAAAGTTACTGCGTCACTTTCTTTCCTCAGAATCCCTTTTTATGCGAAGCATATTGCTAGAGCTACCACTCACGCCGTCGCCGTGGGACCCCCACGTGACACCGTGACGTCACACCACGTGACACCGTGACGTCACACCACGTGACATCGGATGAGAGAGCCGGCCTCCACCTCGCGCCGTCGCCGTGGGACCCCTAGCCGTCACGCCACGTGACACCGTGACGTCACACCACGTGACATCGGATGAGAGAGCCGGCCTCCACCTCGCGCCGTCGCCGTGGGACCCCTAGCCGTCACACCCGCGCATTCCCGCGCATTTCGAACGCGCGTTCACACTCGGTGTAGGTGAAACGCTCGCTCCACCGGGCAGGCAGACGCAGCTTCCGTGGCAATCCAGGCGCTCACCCAACGCGCGTCTCGGGGTTAGTCGGCGTTCCGCTGCAGCCATGCCGTTGTCTTCCCCCACGACGAAGGCTTCTAATGGTTGTATTAAAATGACCAAGTATTCAACCAAGGAAAGCCATGTATTACCAAGCCTAGCCACTAATATGCTTCGCATTCCCCAGGCTTAGCCAAGCTGAGCCTCAGCAATTTTTTCATTCATCATTTCATTCTGCAGGGTCCGGGTTTCCAACAGATGGCGAGTAATTTAATGCGCTCACTGGAACCAGAGCGAACAGCATCTGGGAAGATATGGGCAAATATGCTGAGTTACCTCTGCAAAACAGTGTATAGAGCGTGGCTCGACCACCCGAGGCGTCCCTCCATGTGTTTAATAGGTCCCTACCTTACCCTTCCTTGACAACGCAATTCCCTAGCAAACGGCCTAGAGCCTCGCTTTATAGATAAACAACTCTTTCAATTAAGTTTTGCAAGGAGCCACGCAAAGCCAGTGGAGAAGGCCGAAAGAGCGCTGGACAAAGCCTCCGCATAGCTGAGATATTCTTTGCCTACAGCGAAAGAGAACAAGTGACAGGTCGAAATGCGAGCTGTACACAGCTTTGGAAGTGGATTCGTGCGTAACCTTCTCCTGCTCTTGATGATGCTGTGTGCCCGACGTCGCGGCTTCGACATCCACCGATACGGCCGCCTCTCCAACGAAGGCTGCAAGCAGACTCGCGTCATCATCATCATCAGCCTGACTACGCCCACTGCATGGCAAATGCCTCTCCCATGTCTCTCCAATAAACCCTGTCCTTTGCCAGTTGTGGCCCCCATATCCCCACAAACTTCTTAATCTCATCCGCCCACCTAAGTTTCTGCCGTCCCCCCCTGCTACGTTTGCCTTCTCTAGGAATCCACTCCGTTATCCGTTAAATTAATTTCAGGCTGCCGGCCACTCTACAACATGCTCCAGTACACGGCAGTACTCCAACGTTGGGATCTAACAATGCAGTTTAACTCTCATGCCTGCAATTACACGACCAGCTTCTTATGTTAAAGTTGGAGTTGTTGGCCCTTAAACATATGCGAAGTTTCCCGCTTTCAACCCGATTTCACCAGCCTTCACGAACGATGTCGAAACCGGCCCACATCTGCGATCTAACTTCAAAACAACGCCCTTTGTAAACATCGCGAGGCCTGAAAGGTTACTCCCCCCCCTTGGTGGACAGCAAAGAAGGCGCTGTTCTCTTCTTCCTTTGTGCTCTTCTTTCCTACTTTTCCCGCCTCCTCTCCCCTGTCCCTCCCCCTTCTCTTTAACATCAGCGAAAGTCCAGCCCCGTAAATGCTTGTAATTACGCAGAAGCGTCACGCCAGAGTTCGAAGACTGACTCCGCGAGGAATGCGTGGCTTCGAACTCGGCGAGTTAGGTAAAACACAAGGAAGGGAATTTTACTGGGACAAAAAAATTGCCGTTAACGGCGCTACACGTGTCAAACAACCTTCCGCATTTGCTTGTCGTCCGTAAACGCTTTCTCCTGAGGTTCAGGACCATACCAACGGGCGAACAGTCGAGGACCAAAACGTAGTTCCGAACGGGCTGACCGACTCCTTTCGCGCTCTAAGAGACATACCGCAAAACCACACACACACACACACACATACACAAACCCGAGGATCTTTATTATTTAGATCACTGGCTGGCCGGTTCCGTAGAGTTGTTTCCCGACCCCAAAACCCGAAAATAGCACTCAGGGAACGGCCCCATTCTTACATACAGAAATTGATTTTCCCGGTCCACACACACTTGCGCACGGGACGGGGATTTCTGCTCCAAACCGCCGCATCCGGGGGCACCCACCGTGGCGTAAGTGGCTTTCACAACAACCCCCCCTCCCCGCTTTCACTGTCCAAATCCCGTTGGAACGCGCTACACGCATTGAGAGCTTATCTTATAGCGGGCCGCACTTCGCCGGTTCGGTTCGTTCTTAGAAGGAGCAACAGCAGGTTCCGAATCGAAATAGCCAAAAGCACGCTGGTCGAAACAGATTGAAAGCGAAGGAGAGAAGGAGAGAGAAAGACAGCGAGAGAAAAGCACCGATGCCCGAATGGACGCGTGCTGGTCTCCGGCACGTGTCAACAGTCGGCGTTGCTTGAGCGGCCGTTCTAAAGATAAACCTGTTATACGCGGAGCACCCCAACACGTGTCCGTCCGCCGGCCGCCGAGGAAGAGGAAACAAACCAAAAAAGAAGATACGCAGAAATAAAAGATAAGATATACACCGCTGGACGCGAGTGGGTTTGTATATATGCGTGCTGCGTGTGTTATGCCCAGGTCCTAAACGCGGCCAATAGTGGGGAGCCCTGCTGTCTCCGGACGCTGCAAGCTGCTGCTTGGTGCTTTGAGACGGGAAAGCAACGGAACCGGTGCCTAGCGGCGAAGCGCTCATGAAGTTAACGAGGGTAGAAGTGACACAGCGGCTACGAAGGCTAATTGGCACTTGCCACACGTCTGGCGTAGTGGAACTAGAGAAGAAAGATCACGCGAAAAAGTAGGACACAGGACAGCGGGGGACTTGCCAAAAATGTTTAAGGCAAAATGTCTAGCAGTGTTGCGCTTTTGAGAAGACATGGTTCCGGTCTAGTTGGTGCGATGCCGCTTGAGTGGGCCAGCTTAAACACTCGGTGATGTGTCCTGCTTGTTTTTCTACGTCCGTGTCTCAATGCTGAGGCTGCCCCACTAAAACGGACAAAAGCTCTTGGAAACTTCGACAGAAAATGGATACAGCACAGAATACGGAAGTTCAAACTAAGACCGTATACGTGTATTGTGTGCTGTTTCCCGTTTTGTGTCCAAATTTCGAAAAGTGCAGCAATGCCCGACCACGATTCTAATCAACCAACCCAGTTTGAAATGCTGTTAGGCCTACAACGCAGGACCATGATAATAAACAACCAGCCAAATTAAACCTCCATATTAGCGCAATCTACTCAGGGTAAACCGCCAGGCAGAGTAGATTTCAATTAGGCTGTAATCCCAATACACCCAAGCACAGTCATACGGCCACCAAGGAAAGCTTTCTCAGAAACTTCGCAGTTGAAGGCTACCGCATGCCTGAGTACAGATAGATGCTAAAGAGTGTGTAATCCATGGTTCAACTTAGGTTTTATTGAAAGGGGCTCAATGTGTGTCACCAGGCAACGAATGCGGATCGCACATGAGCAAGCAAATCCGTGCTTGCCGCATTTACGTCTATAACAAGCGCTGCTCCTTGCTTACTGTGTTTTAATGGCGTACGTAAGCAAGGGCGCAGTTTGCACGTCGCAAGCAATCACCTTTGCGTGTTCCGCGGATATCAGAAAGCAAAGCGTCAATACCGCCATTTCATCGATCGGTCTTGACTCCGCACTAAAGGGCAGTGGTTCTGACCGTCGACTCTAAGGTGAGGCGTTGCTCTTTGAATGTGCCCTAGTTCCGTCTGCGTATTGTAACCGTCCCCCACTTCTTTCCTCCGTTCTTCCTTCGCCTGTGCCTAGCAGCAGCGTGGAATGCCATTATTCACGCCGTTCCACGAGCCTTCCTTCAATTAATACTGTCTCTGTAACTATATACACGAGCAAGTCAAGACAGTGAACACTGCCGGCTGCTTCATAAGTCCGCTTACAGGTGCACTCTGTGGGGACGCCTTCGTCCCCTGCGTTCACTTTCCCGCATTGCACCCCACTGTTGTTAGCTGCCCCCGAAAAGCACTCCTCTCGGTTCGGTTACTTTTAACTAACAGGGGAGGGCGCTCGCGTCGCAGCGACACCAGCGCCACGGATGGCGTTTTGCTGCGCGCGCGCGAGGGATAGCTGGCTCTCTTCTCCCTGGGATCGGGAAGCGACCGGACGTTTCGCTCGCAGCTTCGCTCTTCGTCGACGGGCGCCTCTTGGTCGGAACTTGCTCCCGCCGAGCCCGTCCCGCTCGGCCTCGGAGTTTATCCCTTTGCCCTACCGTGGACGAACGTTCGCTCGTAGCCGTGCTGGTGAGTCGGACATCCTCGATTCCTCAGTGCATTTTGTTGCTAGCTGGCGTTATTGTTGTTATAGCAATAAATGCCTTGTTTGTGTCAGCCAGTGTGTCGTTCCTTTGTTCCCGTAGAGCAAGGCCCGCCGTGGTCGGTGTGCGCTCGGTAGCGTACGCGACCACGGGGTGGGGTCCGCGCGGTTTTGAACTGTGTCAGCCGCGCTTAAACGGGCAATACGTATTTATCTCCCCTATTTTAAACCCCACATTTGGCGCCCAACGTGGGGCCTGCTCTTGGAACATTGGACGACTGTCAGTTCGGTTCGAGGAACGCTCTTTGTCCGGACTTGACAAGTGGTAGGCCTAGTGTGAATTTTGATCGCTAGGACCTGCGGCATGCTTTCTTGAGTGCGAGGTGTATTGCGCTACAGCATGTTTGAACTTTTCGACATGCTCAGCATGTTTTTTTGTAAAGTTTTCTTCTTGGAGTTGCTTCAAGAACCACTTGGTCCGCATCGAGGGAGCGCGAGGCCTAGCGCCCGCGGAGTTGCCGAGCCCGAAGCGAGTGAGTACGGAAGCCGCGTGGGTGGTCCGAGTTTTCTGTATATATTTTCTCGCTGTCTCTTTTTCGACTCTGGGAGTCGCGGCTCAGGGAGCCGGGTGGCCTGGGACCACGGGTGCAGCTACGAGCTCGCTGGTATTGCAGCTCGGCACCGGGCGTTCCGACACCGTCCGATACGGTGGGCGCCGATCGCTCAGAAGCTGCTTTGTGCAGTGAGCGGGGAGGACCACCCCACAAAGCTGATGTCTCCTCGCGGCTGCGCGCACGAAACCCGTTTCGGGTCTTTCTTTTGTTGGGGGTCATCGACCCTCACTATGGTAGTGAGTCCTAAGGCTATTCATAGCTGCCTGCACCTTGTCAAAAGTGACATGACCACCGGACCGTGGTGCTGAGAGGGGGCGCACTTTGCTGGCCGCCCGTTTTTTTAACCTCGCATGAACCGAGCATTCTCGTTCAACTCAAGAAAGGGCTTTGTTCACTCGAACTTTGCGTTGCACAGCCGCCCGACACGTTTTGCTAGCGAGTTGAGCATTGAGCCACCAGGCCCGTGTGTACGCCGTTTCCCCTCCCGTGACCTACGTTAAAGGCGTGCGGAGTGTGTTTCGGAAATTTTTCAGATCCAGCGGAGCCACTCCGGCTTGCTGTCTGGTGCACATCGTCTCGCTGCCGCCTGCTGCGACGGAGCGGCTTGTATCCTGTTCGCCGCATCCATCCGGGGCAGCCGTGGCGAGACCAGACAGCAGCCACCTCCGGCTTCTGTTGCCCTGGCGACTACTGCGGAATCTTGGACTTCAGTGGTCAACTGGCCCTCCTCTTCGCGGGCCTGCGGGCACATAGTCCGCAGGCCATGCGAGTCGTCCCAGCGGAGACCTTCACGCCGCCTTCGGAATACTGCGGAAGACTGCGTGCACTCTGTCGGCGTGACCTCCGCTGCACGACCTGCCTCAAGTGCATGAAGACCAGGAGACTCCTCCGTAGCATGTAACTTGCAGGCGCGTGGGTCTATTTAAGGTTGGGGGGATGTGGGGACGCCTTCGTCCCCTGCGCTCACTTTCCCGCATTGCACCCCACTGTTGTTAGCTGCCCCCGAAAAGCACTCCTCTCGGTCCGGTTACTTTTAACTAACAGGGGAGGGCGCTCGCGTCGCAGCGACACCAGCGCCACGGATGGCGTTTTGCTGCGCGCGCGCGAGGGATAGCTGGCTCTCTTCTCCCTGGGATCGGGAAGCGACCGGACGTTTCGCTCGCAGCTTCGCTCTTCGTCGACGGGCGCCTCTTGGTCGGAACTTGCTCCCGCCGAGCCCGTCCCGCTCGGCCTCGGAGTTTATCCCTTTGCCCTACCGTGGGCGAACGTTCGCTCGTAGCCGTGCTGGTGAGTCGGACATCCTCGATTCCTCAGTGTATTTTGTTGCTAGCTGGCGTTATTGTTGTTATAGCAATAAATGCCTTGTTTGTGTCAGCCAGTGTGTCGTTCCTTTGTTCCCGTAGAGCAAGGCCCGCCGTGGTCGGCGTGCGCTCGGTAGTGTACGCGACCACGGGGTGGGGTCCGCGCGGTTTTGAACTGTGTCAGCCGCGCTTAAACGGGCAATACGTATTTATCTCCCCTATTTTAAACCCCACAACTCTAAATCCGAATTATCCTAAAAAGGGAGTAGAAAAGAAAGTAAACCATCCTCTAGCACAAAGCCTAAAAGGAGCACGGTATGCTCGTCATGTCCTAGGGTAGATGTCCATCATTAAAAATAGGGAATACTTACGGTTGGAAACGGAAACACACTCCGTTTTTCAAAAGATACGAAGTTCTTGCAGTACGGTTGGAAACGGCAACAGGCTCCGTTTTTCAAAACATGCTAAGTTATGGCAGTTCGGAAGATTTTAACCGATGTTTCAATCTTCTCTATTTGCTAACCCCAAGACCTGCGGTGCCGCGTTTCTCCTTGCATTGCTAACTGCTTCAAGTTACTATGCTCTGAGGTGGACATATGCCTCCACTACCAGCCGTAACAAAAAAAGTTTTAGTCAGTCTATAGAGTGTCTATAGACTTCTGTCTATAAAGTCTACACACTGTTTATAGACAAAAGTCTGTAGGCAATACAAATGCCATAGACAGTCTATAGACAATCTATAGATTTATGGCCATACACTTTTAGTCGACTTTCGTCTATAGACGGTCTATAGACTATCAATAGACAAAAAGCAATATCTATAGGAAGTCAATAGAGTCAATAAGAAGTCTATAGAATGTCTATAGACCATTTTTATAAGGGAGTAGTAAGCATTCCGTATATTTAGTGATAGAAATGTACCTCAGAAAATGGTCATCATTCTCTGCTCCTAAAAGGATGTGTGCTAAATGACTGTTTACTCCCTTTTTACTCTCTTATAAGGTAATTCATGCTTACAGGCGACTTTTTCAACACACCGAGATTTGGCTATATACGACGGCATGATAATATCACGGTCCCTTTGCTCGACGAGAGTCATGATGTGCTCCGTGATGCGTGTCGAATGATTGACAGTTCCGCCCACACATTCGGGACAATGATCGGGACGCCTTAAGGCTGGTTCCCATGCAAGCGGCTGAGCGAATTGAGCGGTTCAGCGGCGCGTCGGAGCGGAAAATTTTCAACCTGTTCGATCACAGCAACAAAAAATTGGCAGTGGCTTAGCTCTGGTTAGGCCTGGATATACAAGCGAAAAGCCGCAGTTATGCTTTGTTTGACGTCATGGCTGTCGCAGTTCGCGCACAATGCACTGGGAGCACCGCGGTAACGGTGTAGGCAATCGCGTTATATAGCCCTCCTTGCGCATGCGTAGTAACTGTGGTAAACACGCGGCTGCAACGAAAGGTCAAACGGTGGCGAGGAGGCGAGCGCGCAGTAGTAGCGGCGGTGAGGAGGCGGCGCACATGCGCAGTAGCGCGCGGCTGCGCCGAAAGGTGAGGCGGCGGTTGCGGCGGCGGCCGCTCCGACCACCTGCGCCTCTTCTGTGACGTCACTCGGTTCTGCGCACGCGCAGCTGTGGCTAATTCTGATCCCAGAGCATACGCCAGACCTGATGTTGACTAGCCTAGTGAAGCTTCTCGCTTCAAAACAAATGATCCCTTTCCTCTTAAACTGTTTAGATCACCGCTAAGACAAATAAGAGCCGCCACTAATAACAGATTTAACCTACCCTCATGTCACAATACTAAAAACAAGAGGTTACGTGGCGTCGTCTACAGACGTCTATACAGCTCGAACTGTACACACTGCGGCTAATGAGCCAACTACGATCACATCCTATATAGGACTCCAAAATAGAGTCACCTCCGGGTGACCTACCTACCGCTCCTTCTCTTGAGCGGTGGGAGACCGTGCTGGCTAGCTCTGAGCCCAGAACCACTATACCCAGAACGCAAGTTCTGGCGGTGGAGTAGGCTGACAAATCGCCGTGGGCTATGTACTCTCGACCACTTAACGCGACCTCTTAGCACCAAGCTCTTTCCGACGAATAAAATGTTTTACAATCAATTATGGTCAAATACTATTAGAATACAATGGTGCCCAAATATGGAATGAAGTACCACGTGACCTTAACCTAAATATAATTTTCCGCCCTCATCGAAAAAAATTTTTTTTGTCTTTCTAGAACTGTGGGACTAAATACGTTTGCTTGGTTTTGCGCACTTGCGAACTTATTTTTTGTCTTGTCTCTCGCGCTCGCCACATATTTTTCATTTTTTCTTTTTTTTTTTTAGAATATTTCTGCGCTTTACATATCTCAAATGCCGTGGTTACACTTAACGTGTTTTTGTATTTGTTTTTTGAATGTCTGCAATTCTTTTCTAAATATGTTGTATATGGACATTTTGCTAGCCAAGTTGGCAATGGGTCCAGTCAAGTTTGTATGTATTGATTTGTCAAAATCAATACACGCAAATGAAATACACAAAACGAACAAAATAAGCAAACAAATTAAAAATGAGAGAAAGGGATAGAACCTCCCCGCTCGAGAAGCACCTACGACTCAAAACAGGTTTTTCCGCCGCGGCGGCAGGATTCGCTACCATTTTCACTTCCATGTGAAACAGGCTTTACTTCGGGACCATAGCGGAGTTTGCGCTACTCGTCTACGCGTCGCCTATATTGGAAGAGAAAAAGGGAGGGACCAAGGTAAAAGCAAAGAGCCAAAGAAAAAAACAAAGGCAAAAATGGAACAAAGAAAGGAAGACAGAAGGAAACCAAGAAGGAAAAAAATACATGAAAGATGGAACAAAAGGATGACAGAGAGAGGATGTAAAACATTCTTTTTTCGCTTTCAAGTTTTAAGTTTTGTTTACGTCAGGCAATGGTTTGTTCTTTGTTTAAGGGAAAGAAAGGAAGGAAGGAAGGAAGGAAGGAGGAAAGAAAGAAAGAAAGAAAGAAAGGAAGAAAGGAAGAAAGAAAGAAAGAAAGAAAGAAAGAAAGAAAGAAAGAAAGAAAGAAAGAAAGAAAGAAAGAAAGAAAGAAAGAAGAATACTTTTCCCATTACTGCAATGCGGTTTCGCAGTACCCTGGAGCGTTTTTGAAAAATTGGCGGGGCTTAGCTAAGGTTAAGCCTGTATATCTCGAAGCGAAAAGCTGTGGTGATCCGCCATAAGCGCGTTTGCGGCGAACGTCAAACGATGACGCATAGCGCGCGGCAGCGTGCGCCTGTGCTATGGGCAAGGGCGCCTTATACAGTCTAGCCCGGTTATAACGAAGCCGGCGGGAATCGGAAATCACTTCGCTATATCCGCTATTTCGTAATATGCGGACTGCGAAAAAAAATGCAAACATCGGCATACCGATTTATTGCCGCTAAAAGAAGTCGTCCAGCTTCCCCTGAACACGTTTCGCGAGTGCAGACTTCAGGATTGCGGCTTCCATACCATCAAATCAAATCAAATCTTTATTTCAGCACCGCAAAAATGCTGAGGGTCGTGGACAAAAAGCCTCTTTATGGGCTTGACTAGGCCCACGGCCCTTTTCTACATGGCAGCATGGCATACAGCAAGAGAAAATTGTTCTAAGTTAATTGTACACAGCTCTCAGAAAAAAAAGAGAAAAAAAGAAAAAAAAGAAAGAAAAGGAACACAAATGGAAGTTCACAGAAGGTAAGCGACTTGGTACAGTTGTTAGGAATATAAATACAGGCATGTATGAAACAAATCTACTATGAAGGCAGTTCTTAATAGCATAGAAATATTGCATGAAATGTCAACAAGAGAATGACTGCAATAAAAACTAAACAATGACTAAAGAAATATAAAATTCGTAACAAAAAGAAAACCGAAAAAAAAAAAGAAACTTCTACCTACATTTGTTTAAGTATGAGGGAAGGAGATGACGCAACATTTGAAGTCCATAATTTGTTCGTGAGTATGGAATTTCCCAGGTTTCAGCTTTTCGTGTAGTACGAATACTAGTTTTTAGCTTTAGGTTTGCAATCTTAACTAATGCGGTATTATTCTTTTTTATGCCAGCTTCATAGCGCCTGAACAAGTTAGCATCGTACATGTCCGGGATAGGAAGTAAGTTTAATTCAGTAAAAAGTGGTTGTGTGTGACTGTCAAATGGTGTGTTCATGATGGCGCGAATTGCTTTCTTTTGAGGAATGTAGAGTTTATTTTTATTTGAAACAGTAGTAGTGCCCCATACCAGGTGACAGTAGTTTAGACTTGATAGAAATAATGAATTATATATTAGAAGTTTAATGCGTTTTGGTAAATATGATCGTAATTTTAAAAGAATACCAGACAGGCGAGAGACCTTTGTAGCAACTGATTCCACTTGCAAGTTCCATGACATGTGTTCATCGAAGAATATTCCGAGACACTTGACTGCAGGCACGATGTCAATCACTGAATCATTCAGCTTTAAAGCAGGTAACTTGCCCAATATACGGTTTTTTGATCTGAAGAAAACAGCTTTAGTTTTTTTTGTATTTATATTTAGTGAATTTGAACAACTCCAGGATGATAATTCTACGAGTGCTTGGTTGGCGTCTTTAATTATGTCAGCGGGGTTTGATCCGGTAAGAAGCATGGTGGTGTCGTCAGCATACATGACAAACTTTACTGCACTGTTAATGTTAATGTTGATGAGGTCATTAATGTAAATGCAAAATAATAGAGGCCCCAGGATACTTCCTTGTGGTACACCTGCAGTAATTAACTTCAAATCAGAATTTTTATTATTAATGACCACCATCTGTTTACGGTTCTGCAGGTAAGACTTCAACAGTTGTAGAAAAGTGCCACGAAAGCCATAATGACCTAGTTTTTCCAAGATAGTGATATGATTAATATGGTCAAATGCTTTAGAGTAATCAATAAATACACCTAATGTGCACAATTGTTTCTCAAATGAATCTAGAATAATTTCCTTTTGTGTTAAAAGAGCAGTTTCTGTCGACAAGCCTTTTATAAAACCAAACTGAGCGCTAGTAATGATATTATGTTTTGTCACGAAAGATGTCATCCGGCAATGTATTAGTTTTTCTAAGCCCTTTGAGAAAACCGGGAGTATTGAGATCGGCCTGTAATTCGAAAGATCATTTAGATCCCCACCTTTGTGTAAAACTGTGACTTTTGCAATTTTAAGTTTCGTTGGAAAGGTCCCGCAGCTGATCATAAGATTAAACAGATGTTCTAGCACAGAGGAAATTATATCTAACACGTGTTTTACTGGTGTAATCTGCAGACCGTATGCATCGCAACAGTTGCTGTTTTTTATAGATGCAAAAATGCTGATTACTTCGTTTGCCGTTGGATCTTTGGTTCCAACTGCGAACCAAAGATCTGGTCGAACTCCGGACTCTCGAGGTACATCCGTAGCGTGTTAACAGCTGCGATGGTCGCTGCGGAGGTGACCGGCTTACGGGCACAACTAGCATCGTCGCATTCGCTGTCGGAGGCGCTCTCCGCCAAGGTCTCTTCCATGACACTCCCGGCAACTTCTTCAGTCGTCAAGTCCTCGGTGGCAACAAAATGGGAATGGGAAATTGAAATCCCTTCGTTATAACCGCTATTTCGCTATAAGTGGCTTCGTTATAAACGGGCTAGACTGTATACCCTTCCTTTCAAATGCGCACTGCGCACGGCTGCGGCGAAGGGTAAAACGGTTGCGAGGAGGAGCAGCGGCGGCGCACATGCGCAGTAGCCTGCGTCGTGCGTGACGTTACTCGTGCTCCGACATAGCGCAGTGTAGACTAGCTCGGCGGAGCTTTTCGCTTCAAAAATTAGTTAGCCAGCTTACGACTTAAGAGGATTCACCTGTTTATTAAGTTAGCCAGATAAGTATTTAAGAGGATCCACCGGCGGCCGCCAACACTGTAATACTGTGGTGCAAAAAGCACATGTTTACCCCAAAAGGGCCATTTACTAAAAAATCGGCAGTGGCTTAGCTTTGGTTAAGCCTGGTAGATTGCGAAAACGAGCGCAGCGCTTCTAACGAAAGGAACGCGGCGCGCCGCGTCTAGAGAAGGAACGCAGTGCGCCGCGTCTACAGGTCACGCGTGGCTACCGGCTGCCGCTGCGCGTTGACTCGATTTGGTAGCCCATCTCTCACACCCTGATATGACGTCACGCTATGACGTCACTAGGCATGGCATGACGTCAGAGGTCATTCTAAATGTCACGCGTGGCTATAGTGAACTATACGCGTGGCTACCGGCCGCCGCTGCGCGACGACTCGACTTGGTAGTTTAGAAGAACTTCTTGTTGGGCAAGTTGGTGCATTGCTTTGAAGGAACCAAGTTGCGCTATAAAAAAGACAGCCACAGGAAAAAACCAAGGAGGCAGACAGGAGTTGATAGTTTGCGCTCTGTCTGTCTCCTTGGTTTTAAGCATGAAATGCTTTTAGCCCCCGTTGTCGGCAGTGTGGTGACGTCACGCCGAGACCGAGAGCCATCATCCGGGCACTGAATTCGTCATCCGGGCTCTGAAACGAGAACATCTGGGCACCGTACGAGACTTAACGAGATTTAACGAGACTCTCTAAGCCCTCCTACGCGACCGGCATGCAAGCGCCGGTTGGTCTCCAAAGGAGTCACAAAAAATAACTGCTGCCAGTGCCTTCTCAATGTTTATCAAGATATCAGTCGCTGTGCGTTTGATAATGCACGGAATTATAATTTCCGATTTCTAATAACGCGTGCAAAAAGCACATAAATGCCACGATACACTTCGTTGTCATACGTGATCTCTTAGGGGCTTCGCGCATCGAAGCAAAGACGCGCAGGCGCACAGGGGCCCGGGGGAGAAGCGCTGCGTTCAAAGGGCAAGGCATCGCGCCGAACGGGTGGTGGCGTTCCTCCCTTCCATTACGGTGCGGTTCGGGTGTCCACCGAGATGGCAGAGAATTACTGCGCCATTTCCTTTCCTCAAAAAGCCTTGCGTTCAAATGGCAAGGCATCGCGCTGAACGGGTGGTGGCGTTCCTCCCTTCCTGTACGGTGCGGTTCGGGTGTCCACCGAGATGACATTAGGCCCGTAAACATTTCATGCTTGCTCTACCCCTTCACCCCTTACCCTAGCCCATTATCATCCCTCCTTCCCCACTCCGGCATGCACTCTATGCCCAGAACCCGTCGCCTCTTCCCTCCACATCATTTCCCTCTGCCCGGCGGACCCTCCCCCGCGGGACCTAGAGAACCTCAAGACCTGGGAGGACTGGGAGACCCTGCTGCGCTCGGAGGACCCGGCCGTGCAGACCATCGCCACCGGCCGTGCTGCCAGTGTTATGGACCTTCGGAACATAAACACTTGAGTGCAGTGGGGTCGTGCGGGGACCCTGGGGCGTGCCCCGAATTCCTCTGTAAATAAAGTTTTCTCTCTCTCTCTCTCGGTTACGGGAGAGGCAGAGATTTCCTGTGGCTGTATTTCCTGTGGCTGTATTTTTTATAGCGCAACTTGGTTCCTTCAAATCGACTTGGTAGCCCCTCTCACACTCTTTCATGACGTCACGCTATGACGTCACTAGACATCGCATGGGTCAGAGGTCGTTCTTAAATGTCACGCGTGGCTACCGGCCGCTGCCTCGCGACGACTCTACTTGGAAGCCCATCTCTCACCCTGGTATGACGTCACGCTATGGCGTCACTAGGCATGGCATGACGTCATAGGTCATTCTAAATGTCACGCGTGGCTACCGCCCGCCGCTGCGCTACGACTCGACTTGGCAGCCCATCTCTCACCCTGGTATGACGTCAGAGGTCATTGTAAAGGTGAAACGTGGCTACCGGCCGCCGCTACGCGAAAGGCCGTTCATGAGCGTACTGTTACTTTCGCAAAAAAACTTTTGTTCGCCGAAACACCCGGTACACGGATCGAATCTCAACGCTCCGCAAGGCAAGAGAGAGAGAATGCTCGCTGCTTGTAAAGCCATCGAACCTAATCTTAATGTCATCTTTCCCAGCCCGCGTAGGCGCGCAAGTTTTAATCGCATCCTGCGTGCCCCTACTCCATCCTTAAAGCAAGCAGAGAAGAAAACCGCGCGGATTGCGACCTACTTCGCGTTCTGCTTTGCATCTTTAGTGTATGTGAACAAAAAGACCTAAGGTATTAAAGAAAAATTTAAGAACTGCATTCCGAGAACAAAGTTTATGCTGGCTGCTTAAAACGATTTTAAGGAAGCGGCAAGTGCAGTAACTGCCGCACTTTTCGGTGGACACCCCAACCGTGTATACGAGAAGGAAGGAGAGAGGAATGGAAGAAGAAAGGAAGAAGGAAGGAAAGAAAGAAGAGAGAAGGAAGAGAGAAGGAAAAAAAGATAAGAAAGAGAGAAGGAAAGAAAAGAAAGGAAGAAAGAAAGGAAAGAAAGAGAGAAGGAAAGAAAGAAAGACAGAAGGAAAGAAAATAAAGGAAGAAGGAAAGGAAAGAAAGAGAGAAGGAAAGAAAGAAAGACAGAAGGAAAGAAAAGAAGGAAGGAAAGAAAGAAAAGAAGAAGAAAAAAGAAGGAAAGAAAGAAAGAAAGAAAGAAGGAAAGAAAGGAAGGAGGAAAGAAAGAAAGAAGGAAAAAGAAAGAAGGAAAGAAAGAGAGAAAGAAAGAAAGAATGAAAGAAAGAAAGGAAGAAAGAAAGAAAGAAAGAAAGAAAGAAAGAAAGAAAGAAAGAAGTAAACCGTGGCCCGGCGCGACCGACCAACCTTTTAAAATTTCACATCATCCTATGATTCCACGCACATGGCATTTTTTTCCTAAACCTTCGCAGAAGGATAGCAAGGCACAACAAAGAGATAGAGGAATATGCGCTCAAACTTTCTAGGCAAAACTGGGAATCGCTATGCGACAAAATGGACGGGAATATAAGTCTGGCTCGCACATGGAGTTTACTCAGATACCTCCTAGACCCTGACGGATGTAAAACGGCCCAGAGGCAAAACCTCCAAAAGATCCAGCATAAACATGAGGGTACAGAGCAAGAGCTGCTCGATGAGATTCGATCTAAGTACATAGGGGACACCGAGAAGGTACCTCTGCATGGTTACTGTGGGATACCCAACGATCGCTTGGACGAACCCATTACTGAATCCGAAGTGCGAGCAGAGCTTGCTAGATTAAATACTAATTCAGCGCCCGGACCGGATGGGGTAAGCAACAAATTGCTCAGAAATCTCGACGACAACTCTATAACAGCACTCACTGCCTACATGCAGAAATGTTGGGAGGCGGGTGAGATTCCTAAGCAGTGGAAGTCGGCTAAGGTGGTACTTATTCCTAAACCGGGGAAACCTTTGTCGATCGAGAATCTAAGGCCTATATCCCTAACCTCCTGTGCAGGGAAATTGATGGAGCATGTAGTGCAGACACGTCTCAACAACTACATGGAAGACCACCATCTTTATCCTATCTCCATGGTGGGATTCAGGTCTCATCTCTCAACGCAGGACGTGATGCTGCAACTAAAACATGAAATTCTGGACTCACAAACGCGGGACGCGAAGGTCATTCTGAGTCTTGACCTGGCGAAGGCTTTCGATAACGTCACGCACAAGGCGATCCTGGATAATCTCAGCCTCCTGGGAGTAGGCCCGAAAACCTACAACTATGTTAAAAATTTCCTTTCCGACAGAGTGGCCCAAATTAACTTCGGGGAAAGTAAATCAGACTACATAGAGCTAGGTAGCAAGGGGACCCCGCAGGGATCTGTACTGTCCCCGCTTCTTTTCAACGTGGCCATGATCGGGCTTCCTAGCAAACTAGCAGCGATTGAAGGTCTCAGTCATTGCATGTATGCGGATGACATTACTATGTGGATTGGCAAAGGAACTGACGGTCAAATAGAGGAGACTCTCCAAATGGCCATAGGAGAAGTTGAAAAGTATGTAAATGATAGGGGGCTTAGGTGCTCCCCGCAAAAATCGGAAATGCTTTTTTACCAACCAAAGAGGAAATCACGGTCGGATCCCCCGCGGATATCTCTTAAGGCTCAGGGACTCGATATCCCGACGGTGGACAGGATTAGAGTCTTAGGGCTGTACATTCAAAACAACGGTTTCAATGGAGAAGCAATAAAGAAGTTGGAGATATGCGCGCAACAGACTATGCGGCTCATCCGCAGAATCGCAAATAGGCGCTATGGCATGAAAGAAACGAATCTAATCAGATTAGTTCAAGCCTTTGTAATAAGTAAGAATGCTTACGTAGCTCCTTTCCTTAATCTCAAGGCAGCGGAGAAGTCCAAGCTGGAAGGGATCATTCGCAGAAGTGTCAAGCAGGCGCTGGGTTTACCAATTCGGACCCCCACCGCAAAACTTTTAGAACTAGGTCTTCACAACACATTGGATGAAATTGTGGAAGGCGTGACAGTCTCGCAGTACGAAAGGCTGTCGGGAAGCGTTACAGGCAGGCAAATCCTCGCGAAACTAGGAATAAATTACGAGAGTCAGCGAGGTCCGAAAGTGGACATGCTTAAGAGCGTGCGCGATAGGCTGATGATCCCACCACTACCGAAAAACATGCATCCCGTCCACCACAAGGATCGCAGAGAGAAACGGGCTGAAGCCCTCGGCAAATGTTTCAAAAACTATCCGATAGAAGACGTGGCCTACGTGGACGCAGCTAATTGCGGGAGGGGGAGAATGGTGATAGCGGTAGCTAGCGCCGAGACATATCTCCGAGCCGGCGCTTCGATCACGACGGACAGTCCCGAAATTGCAGAAGAAGCCGCCATCGCACTTGCAATAGTGGGCACGGATGCGTCAATGATAGTCAGTGACTCAAAGGTAGCAGTGATGAACTTTGCCAAGGGGAGGGTCTCCCCTCTGACGAACGGAATCCTGCGGACTGCAAGGGACGACCGCAAAATTCGCATAGTCTGGACACCTGCACACGCATCCCTGGCTGGAAATGAAGCAGCTCACGAACTGGCTCGAGGTCTTGCTTTCCGAGCCAGTGGCCATACCGAGGGCTTCGCAGACAGGGATCGTCT
Organism: Amblyomma mixtum; assembly: GCF_055824585.1. NCBI lineage: Eukaryota > Metazoa > Arthropoda > Arachnida > Ixodida > Ixodidae > Amblyomma > Amblyomma mixtum. The sequence goes on from NC_143015.1 coordinate 149,334,789, forward strand.
TGTAGGTTACAGAGAAATCACACAACATTATAGGCTCAATCGAACAAAGTACCCCGCTGCTGATAAATCATTGACAAAGAGTCAGGCCACCTCTTGGCGCCGTGTCCAAACTTATACGTTTCCGAACCCGGTTATGTGTAGTCGTTATTATCCGGGACAATATTCAAACGAGTGTAAGCAATGTAAGGCCAAAGCGGATCTCAACCATATTCTCTGGAAATGCCCTTTTGCCCCCCTGGAGGGACAAAAAATAAAGTCACTTGAACAATGGGAGGCTCTCCTACTCAGCTCCGATCCGGAGACTCAAACAAAAGTCGTCCAACTGGCCGAAGACGCCGCCAGGAGCCAAGACCTTCTGGCCGTCGTTTAGGCGGGGGGCCTATATGCCCTTCAGACTGTTGGCAATAAACGTTTTACAATCCAAAAAAAATCCTAAACTTTCAAAACTGCCCAGCACGTTTTTGGGCCCAACCGTCGTCATCGCGGATGAAGCACTTGTGTTGTTTGGTCTTTGTTGTCCTGAGTGCGCTATTTTTTTCCACGATAGGGTCATCGCGAAAGTGGCGAAACAATGGCTGAACCTGGCACTGCAGCGAGCTGCGAACTCCAGCATGAGCATGACTGTGACGTGACCCTCGATTCCTTCGAAGCTCATTTAAAAGTCAATAGCCAAAGCGGCGTTTCCAAGAGGCGATCGGGACGAAATGTTAAGAGTCGATGCGTCTTATATACCACGACGCTTTCAAATCCTTCCAAAACAACACGACGTCTTTCGAGCTACTCTCCAGCGGAGAGGGAATTTCGGGCAAGCTTTGTAACGAGGAACACAAGCAGGGAAGGAGAAAAAAATTCAGGGGCCACTTTGACGATCTAGAGTGCGCGAGGCAAAAGCCTTTCCACGCAACCTTGGCCGCACGGCCGTAGGCACACTAGGCGGCTATGGGGTGACTTGGTTTGGCTAGCCATGACTAATTAGTCATGACCCATGACTTACTAGTCATGTTTGGATATTGACTAACTAGCCATGCTTGGTTAATGACTAACTAGTCATGACTAGTTAATTGACGACTGTTGAATGACTAGCTAGTCATGGCTAATTAGCTGATGACTAACTACTCATGATTGGTTAGTGACGAACTAGTCATGTCTGGTTAATGACTAGCTAGTAATGACTATCCAGCCTTGACACACCAGTCATGACTATTCATGACTAACCAGTCTTTGAGCAGTCATAACTAGTCATGATTGGTTAATGACGAACTAGTCATGAGTAACCAATCATGACTAACTAGTTATGAGTGATTGATGACTAACTAGTCATGACTAACCAATCGTGACTAACTATTCATGAGTAATTAATGACTAACTAATGACTAACCAGTCATGACTGGTTAGTCATTCCTTAGTCATTAGTAATGACTGGTTAGTCATTAACCAATCATGACTAACTAGTCATGAGTGGTTAATGACTAGTTCAAATGCCAAATGAGTAGTTAATGACTTCAAATGCCAAAGGCCCTGGTTCTATCTCAACCGCGACACTTTCTTTTAGTGACGTCGAAACGCGGACACATCTGCCGACACGGCTGCTAACGACAGTATGAGGCATTAAAGGCTTTCGCCTTAAAAAAAGGCAGGCGGGAAGAAAAAAACGGAGGACCAAATAACGCCGAAGAGCAGTCGAGTCCCCGTTTCCGTGAAACAGGGCAGCGAAAGAGCTTCGCGGAAACCGCTTTTATATATAGGCCAGGAAGCGGCTTTGAGAGCTGCGTTTAGCAACTAAGAGCACCCCCAAAATGCCTTTGGCTGAATCGCTTTCCGAAGAACTGATCGAGGTGGTTTTCGAACGGTTAATAAGCGTAAACGTGTCGCTCTAGAAAAACCGATCAATATCACGTATGGGGAAGGCTGCAGTCTTAGTGCTTATGACAGGGGAGCAGGCTTCGAAGTGTGCTCTGTACACCTATCGGTCAGCTTCAAGGTCGCTGCGCAGTTCGACATGACGAAAGTTGTAGAGCTTGAAAGACATGGAACGGTGAAAATACGAGGTAGACAACACTTCCGCTGTAGTTGGAACTCATCATGCATCGACACTAGTTTGCCAGTTAAAGGGGCTCTAATACGCCTATATGGGAGTAAAAAAAGGAGTAATTTTACTCCCTTGTTACTCCTTTCTATTCAGAGTACTGCAGTGTTGGCGGACACCAGGCAACAGCCGAATCGTGTTAATTAGTAATTTAATTAGTAATTAAATACCTATATTCTAATAGCTAACTTGGTTGAAGTTAGAAATTTACAGCTAGCCTTTACTAATGGTCATACTAGTTTCTAGAACATCGAAACCGCGATTAGTCTCGCCGCCGTGGCTCAAAGTTAGGTCATCCCTCGCGGAATTCGAAAACCGCGCGCCTAGCAGCGTAGCGCTCACAGCGACCTCTATCAAACCGCGCTACTCCATCGACACAGAGACGCACATATCACGTGACCGTTTATGCCCCGCCTCGACCGCAGCAGCAAAGAGCGCAGAGCACCGCGGCGCAGGCGGGGCAGAGCATGTCACGTGACTTGTTCGAGAAAGTCTAATGGCTTAGGGTTTATTGGGGTCTAACGTCCCAAAGCGTCTCACGCTATGAGGGATGCCGTAGTGAGGGGCTCCGGCAATTTCGACCACCTGGGGTTCTTTGACGTGCACTGACACCGCACAGCACACGGGAAACTAGAATTTCGCCTCCATCGAAATTCGACCGCCGCAGCCGGGATTGAACACGCGTCTTTCGGATAAGTAGCCGATCGCCGTAACCACTGAGTCACCGCGGCGGCTAACACGGTGTAATGCTAGTTGAGGTACTGAAGTCTTCACAGTGAGGACAGAGCAGGAAAAGTTTTGATCAGAATTCTTGAAATACATTTGTAGGGTTGTAAAATCACTAGGATTCAAACATTAGCAGGACGTTTACTTTGAATGTCAAACCAATATTTGTAATGCAATATGTACCTTTATTAGTTTTGTAGCATTAAAACAAGGTTCGATTATAACACGTAACGTTACTGCAACTTACACTACAATATTACGTTAATGTTCCGTGTTAACCATGTATATTTACCATCGACACGTCGACGCAGCTGTATTATCAAGATTCTGAAAACATATTACACTATCTCTTTCCCTTCTTTTCCATTGACTGAATTATTTTCATTATAATAAAGGACACAGACTGCACAGGCAGATTCCGCCAACGTCAAGAAAGGGTGTGACAGTTTATATTGTTATTTTTATTTAGAGTCCCTTTTCGTCATGCTCTGCATTTGGGACAGAATACGCCTTCACAAGCACTGCAGGAGGTCGCATAACTGAAAAGCCTTTAGCATGTCCAGTGGAGAGCACTAATGTCTTGGGCTTATCTTAATTACTTCAGCCGAGGAATGCTGGGGTCTGATAGCAGTGCTAGCGCGCGTGAAGCTGTCCTTTCCTCGGTAATATAGACGCGATTCGAGGAAATATGGGTCCAGACGTTGCTGATTACAAAGCAAGTGAGCAGTAAAACAATAACCTGCTCACTGCGTGTCTTGTCCCTGGTGTAGGCAGAAAAACACGGCGTTGCTTTGCGACCCGGCGGCGGAAAGCGTCGGTGAGGAAGCGATATCAGTAGTAAGCCGTGTATACGTTGCCGTGAATAAATGGGCACTTTTACGCGCGCAACGCTAATGCGCGTACACAGCCGGTAATCGGACCTGGCAGCCGGTAATCTGTTATACATCTACGCTACCATACATTTCTGCTATGCTAAAAACCTTTAATGAATCAGTGTGGACAGAGAAGGCGAAGATCGCTCTAGTATTACTAAGCGCAAGTATATTCCGGCTTATAGAATTGGAACGAAGACAAGTTGGTAGGGCGTGCGCGCGCGTGCGTGTGCGTGTGGGTGCGTGCGTGCGTGCGTGTGTGTGTGTGTGTGTGTGTGTGCGCGCGCGCGTGCGTGCGTGCGCGCGCGCGCGTGTGCGTGTGTGTGTGTGTGTGCGTGCGTGCGTGTGTGCGTGCGTGCGTGCGTGTCACGAACGGACGGCCGCTACGAATATTTACGGGGAATGCATAACCCGCTCATTCGCGCAGTGCGGTTCCATGACTCTCCTGCCATCTATGCGAAGGCACACGACCAACGCTCACCAAGCCTTCACATCTTGATCGACAGATGGCGCCGCCAACCAAAGTGCCGTTAAAAAGTCTCGTTGTTTCTGCTTTTAAGTCTTCAGTCTAGCAGACGATGCGAAAGGATGTTGACTAATGCCCGGAAATAATGCCACACACTTAATAAATGGCCATTAGAATGACCAAGTTAAGTCTGATATTGTTTCCGAACAATAAAAATCGTTATACTTTTGCTTTCCAACCAGAAAGCAGCGTCGAAAGGCGGTTCTTCCAAGGCTCGTACCAGCGTCTCCGACGAAAGTAATCGGCAGGTGGTTGTAGTTAGCGGCTATTTGTTAAGAAAAATAAAAGCAAAAATACATATGGAAGGAACAGATGTTGCTAGCCGCGGCATCTGCCATCGAAACCTGAAGCGCCTGAGCTGCAGCTAGCGGGAATAATTGGTTTATTGGTTTACAGTCGAGCCCACTTATAACAGCCGCAGATATAACGAACGCTCGCTTAGTACGAACGAGGGTGGTGCTACCGTCAAAATATATATAGGGGCAATGGCACAGTGTCTCACATAGAACGAACTGTTGTGACCTCAACACTCGGTTAGAGCGAACGCGAAGCTGTCGGGCCCCCGTAGTTGACCGAGCCGGCAGTGTTTGGCGCGGTTTCGCTCGACTGCGAACCCGCGGCAGGCGAATTTCGCGCACTTTGTGTTCCCCTGACAGAGCGCACAAAGCGTCCCCCGGCGCTCCTTTGCGGGTAAAATAAAGTAAAAAAAGAAAAAGAGCGCGTTGAAAAATGAAAACGAAAAAGCGTGCGCGCGCGGTGACGAAAGAGAAAGTGGCGCCGTGGAACTCGTGTGCAGCAGATGCCTTGGCGATGAACATATTACCGCGCTGGAAAAATTAGAAACGGCAGTGATGCGATCAGCTTTGAAGAAGCAGACATGCATCACGGACTTTTTTCAAAAATAAAATTAACTTTCGTCTCGCTTGCTCTTTTTGCCCGTATTATAGGTGGTCCACTTACTGCGAACTTTGGATACAACGAACAAATGCCGCGTGACGATCAAGTTCGTTATAAGTGGGCTCGACTGTATTGGGGTTTAACGACCCAAAGCAACTCAGGCTATGACGGACGCCGTAGTGAAGAGCTCCGGAAATTTCGACCACGTGGGGTTCTTTACCGTGCACTGACATCGCACAGCACACGGGCCTCTAGAATTTCTCCTCCATCGAAATTCAGCCGTCGCGGCCGGGATCGAACCCGCGTCTTTCGGGCCAGCAGCAGAGTGCAGGACAAGGAGAGGACAGGGAGAGGGAAAGAAAGGGGGGGGGGGGGGGGGTCGAGCGATAGTAAGAAAGAATAGTAGTAGCGCGGTAATGTACATTATGTACAAATACAGGACATAATCATGGGAAGTAGCGGGGCCAGTTGGTTCATTTTTCAACTTAAAACAGTGCGCAGGGACAGGACACAGTCGAGACAGTGCTGTGTCTGTGTGTTTCTCGACTGTGTCCTGTCCCTGCGCACTGTTTTAAGTAGGACACAATCGGCATTAGTGAACCAGAATAACCGGCAGCTGTTTGCAGAAACGGTGAATAGCGTTCAACGCAAGCGTTTCGCTCGCATTGGATCAACCGCATCAGCGATTTTGAATGAGCTGGAACGTTGTACGGTCGGTACCTCCGGTGTGGCACTATGCACAGAGCGAAAAAAAGAATCACATGTGTAACGTTGGAGCTGTGTTAGAGGTATACAGTGTATACACCTCCACCCGCTCTTCCGGTAGCGATGCCTTTGACAGCTGTCGGCTGACTGCACCACAAGCGGTTCTCTTTCTTTCCTAGACGAATCTATCTTTTTTCAGCAGTCATGCAGATCGGCCCCGCTTAAAATCACCGAGCTGAACAGAATAGCTTCTGTATGTGTACAAATATGGGAGGGGGGGGGGGGGGGGGCATTTTATCGTCCCCAAACCACGCATTGGCTGTTATGACCGGCGCAGTGGAGGGCTCCGGGTTAATTTAGACCACGTGGGTTACAACTTGCGCTGACATCGCAAAGCATCGGGTGTCATTTGCATGCCGCCTCCATCAAAATCCGGCCGCCGCTACTGGGATCGAACCTGCTACCTTGGGACCAGCAGCCGAAAACCAAAGTCACTGAGCCACCGCGACGAGTCCACTTTAAAATATTCTGCATTAGAAGACAAATATGAAACAAGGCACGCGAGAGAAGTAAACATGTGAACAGTACGAGGGAAAGATATGAAGGACGAAAAAAGGACAGAACACCTCGGCGATGCATCTGCCAGTTTTTCTTCCGCCTTGGGGAAAACAGGAAGGGAAAACCGGGAAAGGCCGCCAAAAAGGCATGCACAGCGGAATGTGCAAGTTAGGAGTTCCTGACACTGAATGTGTTAGCAGCTCCCCCCAAAAAAAGGGGAGGAGAAAGACTTGTATTGATCTGCTTTCCCAGCTCGAGTAAACATTCCCTATTCTGGCCGCCACCTTCCCTAAAGCGGAACCGTATAATATAGGGAGGAACGCCGAGTATACGACTGCGTGCTCTGCTGAATGCCTTGAGATACTCTGTAAAGCACTAGGCGGCAGAAGGCGGCGAGGTAAGGGCAAAGAAAGACTTAGTGCAAGCTTAGCGGGGGATTTTTCTTTTCAGTTTCGCCAGGTGGTAAGACTGCCGCACAAGCAGAATATTTGCCCTTCCCTTATTTACTAGAAGCGCGACTTTTTCGCGAATGTCAAACAGGCACGCTCGGCGCGCTCTGTAGGAAAGCTGCGTACGACTACAGGCCAGCACGAGTTGGCGTTTTCGAAAGCAGTAGTTGCTTCTAAAGCTGTTTCCGGCTCTTCCGGCATACAGCGGCGTTGATAAATTTGTCAGGAGGCCAGCCTTTCTGGTGAACCGTTTCTAGTGACAACTGACTGTTTTTCTTTATTCTTCTTCTTTCTCTTGCATGAACTGTGCTTTTTTGCTGCCTTCAGCTGTTACGCAGAACATAAAAAAAAAAGAATTATGTCCCTGTGCACTTCGCCACAGGGAAGTGGGTTGAAACGAAACAATGGATAAATCGAGGCAGTTCTAGGGTCATCAACATCATCATCAGCCAAACTACGGGCACTGCGAGATAAAGGCCTCTCCCATATCCCTCCAATTAACCCTATCCCGTGCCAGCTGGGGCCACCGTATCCCCGCAAACATCCAAATCTCATTTGCCGTCTAGTCTGTCTGCCGGCCCCTGCTACGCTTGCCTCCTCTTGGAATCCACTCCACTACCCTAAGGCACCATCAGTTATTCTGGCTTCGCACTGCATGCCCTGATCATGCCCATTTCCTCTTCTTGGCTTCGATTGCATTCGAAACAGAAAGGCCCCGCCGCGGTGGCTCAGTGGTTATGGTGCTCGGCTGCTGACCCGAAAGGCGCGGGTTCGATCCCGGCCGCGGCGGCTGAATTTCGATGGAGGCGAAATTCTAGAGGCCCGTGCGCTGTGCGATGTCAGTGCACGTTAAAGAACCCCAGGTGGTCGACATTTCCGGAGCCCTCCACTACGGCGTCCCTCATTGCCTGAGTCGCTTTGGGACGTTAAGCCCTCCAATAAACCAAACCAATCTAAACAGAAAGGAGCAAAAAGAGAGTAAGCTGCACTCAAGCACACTCCCTTTTATAACATGGAGAGCACTAGAGGACAGGCTACTCCTTTTCTTACTCCCATGCTGTTGTGTCAGTGTTTAGAGCGCAGCATATCCTTAACTCACATTAGCTTCCTTACTCCACCTTCCTCTTAATAGCCCGGCTTAACAATGCTATCCCTATCATTTTCCTTTCCGTAGCTAGCTGGGATGTCTTCAATATAATTTCAAGCATAATGCGATGGCATTTCCCTTATAAAATGGTCTATAGACTTCTTATTGTTAAATTGAATTCAGCGCAAAAAAACAGACAAGGGACAAAGAGAGACACACTGAGACAACACGAGCGCTGTGTGTCTCTCTTTGTCCCTTGTCTGTTTTTTTTGCGCTGAATTCAATTTAACATGCTTCACCAACTAGCCCGGCAGCTTGCTCTCCTGAACTTCTTATTGACTCTACTGACTTCCTATAGATATTGCTTTTTGTCTATTCGTAGTCTATAGACTGTCTATAGACAGGAGTCTATTAAAAGTGTGTGGCCATAAATCTACAGATTGTCTATAGACTGTCTATGGCATTTGTATTGCCTATAGACTGTTCTCTAGGATTTGTCTATAGACACTCCATAGACTTCATAGACAGAAGTCTATAGACACTCTATAGACTGCCTAAAACTTTTTTGTAGGGGTTATCTTGTCTCACAAAAAAATTTCCGGCTTCAATGTCACGAAAATCCCTGATTGGTCGAGAGACGTAGGTAGACCTTGTGACGCCATCATAACCTGTCAACCATGGCAGGTGGCGATCTGCCCACCCTTGTCAGATTGAATGCAACTGCCACCTGCCCCACCAGCAGAGCTAATCGGCCCGACATTGGAAACGTATTGGCAGAGGCCGGTCCTACAAGGTCCAGTTTGAAGCCAGGTAATATTAGGCCAATTACCTGCGCTGCTTGGGTGCCCACCTCGGCGCTGCAGTGAGAGTGTAGTGACGTCATCAACGCCACGTGACCACCAGCGGACCAATCGTAGGGCACCGACAGAACTGAAAATCTGAGGACCCCAAGAGGTGCAAGTTGGTTCAAACGCCCGAAATTCTAAAGGAACATGATGTAAAAAATAGCGCACAGGGAACACAAGGGACGGAAAGTAAACGACGCAGACAAGCACTATTCCCTGTGCGCTATTTTTTACATCATGAACGTTATCCAACTTGCCAAACTTTCCGCTTTTATAAAGGACCCCCAAAATTTTGGAAGTGAGCCCACCCCGGAGAATGGATTAAGATGGTGTAGTGGGTCGGATTAGTACAATTCCGTATGATAATCCAGTGGATGAAAAATACAAGTATCATGGCCGTCGCAGAAATACTGCGCATGCGCAGTGAGTGTAGTTGTATCAATCACCTTCAAAATAGAAAAAAAAAACGCAAAAATAAACCAGTCAGCATCAGCGCTTTCAGGGACACGGCACGGACTATATAGGCCCGTTACATGCAGCATCAAAGGCGCGGGCCCTATGCTCTGACACTCGGCTGAAGCGAAGCGTGATGATAGACTCGCGCGCCAGGCTTCTGACAACAGCACAAACATTCAATGCGCGATTTCAACGTCCAATATAACAACAAAGACCGTCAGTTTTTACGCGAGTGCAAACGTTGCAACGCTCGAGAGAGCCGAGGTTCCGAAGGGCAGAGTGAAACCGCGGTGATGAGTCCGCGTCGGTCCATCGCGCCCGAGCCATATTGGCACTTCAAGCGTTGGCCAACAACGCATTACGACGCACCCGTTGGCGCCCAACGCCCCGCGGACGTGTCACCCTACTGTGCACATAAAGGCGCCGGAGGTTCCCAGACGCACGCAATAAACCCGAGCACTCGCATCGTCACTGGCGCCCTGTCTATACCGCCTTCGCGGAACGCGCCCCCTCTGCTTGTGCGTGCGTGGGCCTTGCAGCCACGCGGGCTTAAATGGCGCGGAAACGCTATTGCACATAAAACACCTTCTTTGCACGGAAAAGGCAAACAAAAGAGGAGAAAAATGAGCAAAACGCTGAGGCAGTGTATGAGTATCGAGCGTTAGCAGTATCGAACAGTACTGTCATTAGGCCATCTTCGATATATCCGGTAGAAATGTTTCGTTATATCCGGATATAGACTTTTTGCCGGAACGTACTATCAGCAAGGAATGAAACCCGAACAAGAGAGCTGAGCCACGAAGCGCAAAATAAGAATATTTTAGCCCGAGAAAGCTCAATACTTGCTCAGGTTCTTTTGACTTCAAAGGCTCGAAGACTCTTCTTCAGAAGTGTTAGTCAACCTCGCTAGCGTTGCCACCCCAGGCGCTAATATTGCGGTGTCTTTGAGATGTCCCCTCAGTTTTCTTGTTCGCGTTTCATTCATTGCTGATAGTATACAGCGAAAGAAGACAAATCGTTTGACGCCGCTTCGAATGCCCTGCGTCAATTAGTTTGGCCGCAATGGACGTTTGAAGTTTCTAGAAGTCACGGTTTGGGGAACCAAAGGTCGTCGGTGCGAATTCCTGTGATGTGCTACGCTTTGATTCGACTAGTGATATTATGCTCCGTAATACGCTGAATCGTCTGATACCACTCCGAACAGTCTTCGCCAATTACGTGGTCCACAATCTGTGTGCCAATGGTACCATCCACTGGTGCCATTTTAACAGTCTTGTGTTTCATACTAACTCGACCTTAAGTAACGCGAACGTTTCAGCTAACGCTCTGAACAGGTTGTTTTTGTCTTTGTGAGGGACTATGGTCCCTTTGTATGAATAATCAGTTCAATAAACTTCTCTTCAAGCCCATAATAATGTGAGTGGGTTTAACGTCCCAAAGCGACTCAGGTTTCGTGGGACGCCGTAGTGAAGGGCTCCGGAAATTTCGACCACCTGGGCTTCTTTAACGTGCACTGACATTGCACAGTACTCGGTCGTCTACATCCAACCCGCGTCTTTCGGGTCAGCAGCCGCGCGCCATAACCACTGAATGTCCCACTTACCATTAGTGGGGCGCATGACAATTACCAGTGGGGCAAATCATCCGGTAACCATTGATTATTTTGATGGAGGCGAAATCCTATAGGCCCTTGTACTGTGCGGTGTCAGTGCACGTTGAAGAACCCCAGGTGGTCGAAATTTCCGGAGCCCTCCACTAGGCGTCCCTCATAGACTCAGTTGCTTTGGGACATTAAACCCCCATAAACCCATATATCCCGTGATTGATGCCAGTGGGTCATGTGACTTTGCCTGGGTTGACGACATTATCATGATGTGGGTAACGCCGATGACCACCCCCGAGATATCGCAAGGACCAAAGCTGTAAAAAAATGGTTGCCCTGTCTCCATACTTCGCAGAAATATGCCTGGCTCCAGATATACATATGCTAACTTTGTGGGATAGGTATGTGAAACATATAAATGGCAGTTCAATTTTACATCTGCTGGATTCACGCTCACCTGCTGGGTCCAAGCTACATAGTTACATCAGCAAAATCAACCACTTCACCCAGCATTTTTACTCGGCAATGAAATAGTGATTTAATGAGAACAAATCTTTAAGATTCATTAAGACACTGACGTCCTGCACGCACTTTGCTGACACTCAAGTAATACTGAGTGGTGAATACCAGCACGTACCTTTATTCCAAACGAGCTATTTCTTTTCAACTTTTAGACCACTCGTTGTTAGTCTTTTTTTAATTACAATTCATAAACTACGAATACACCAACGCGCCAGAATAAACTATATGCTCACGCTGCGTTTGGCACTATTAATGCACTATATGGTCGAGCTGCGTTTGGCACTATTAATCATTTTATGGCTCTGTCGCGCCAGCAAAAAGTGTCCGCACGACTATGTTGTTCTCTTGAGATAAATGTGTGAAAGTGTGTAACAGATAGTGTGCGATAAAGTGTTGCCGTGGGGAAAAAACTGGTTGATGAGGTTTAATTAGTTTATTAATTAAACGCGAAAAAAATACAGTTAGACATGAAAATAGCCGTGGGCTTCGATATAGTACATGGACGTCATTACAGCCACGGACGTGGATATAGTATGTGGACGTTTTGCTTTCGCACTGCTCCAACGCGGGTAGCCGCAGTGATCGCAAAGTTTTGACTGCCTCAATTGCCACTGCGCCACGAAACAGCACAACACACCCAAAAGTACTACTACAGCAACACCAACGTCTCCAGCCGCCGCCAAGACAACACCCATTAAGCACCGTATCATGATCGCCAAGCGCAGTCTCCCGAGGTGTGGAAATCAGCGACAGTCAGAGATCCCATAGGACACCTTCCTCGACGATGTCGATACACACACAGACGACAGCGTTCCCCAAGAGATTCTAGTCTGTCCATGGACGGATATGTATGTGGATACTTTGCTCGATCGTCAGCTGCGGAGAAGTAGCAGAGGCGACTTCACGGGTCGAATTGCGCCCGAAAAGAGGCAGGCAGCCCGGCCGGGGAGCATTGCTCTTGTTTCGGCGAAGGACGTCGCCGCGACGCTAGGCGGCGTCAGTGGCGGTGTGGGGGGGAGGCCATCGAGGACGCGTCGGCCCTCATTACGGCCGATACGGTCTGCCGGAAGGACGGCTCCGCTGGGACGCCGCCGAAGAAGGGCGACGCGCAGGCACATGGTGTGTTCTAGTGCCCAACACCCTCCTTCTCCTCTTTGTACCAGTGACGACACTAATCGCTCACCCGACGGGGCCGCTTGGACGCACCCTCCCCGGAGGCGACTCTAAGTGCGCTAGAGACACGCCATCCACAGATGCCGACAGCGGAGAAGTCAATGTCTCGGGTGGGGAGAGAGAGGCGCCAAAAGGTGTGGCTTTCCCCTTTTCCCCACGAACGCTGAGGGAAAAAAGGGAACACGCGGCGACAGAGGGAGAAAAAAAACGGGCGACGCTGGGCGCGATGTCCTTAAACCGCTGCAGTAAACAAAAGACGACAAAAAAAACCCTAAGGGAACCGGCGAAGGAGCAGACACGACCTTGGCTTGCGCCACTCCTCCCCCCCCAAAAAACAAAACAAAATAGGGAAAGTAATCAGAGCTAGGGAAGAAGGAAGGAGAATAGGGAAACAAGCGGGAGAGAGCTAGGTAACCGAACGTAACGACCGCAGACTCGGCGGGGGAAAAACAATGTGGCCGAGACGAGACGAGTGACCGCGCTTCCCTTTTCGATTGCAGCAACCCGACCGCGCAGAGTCCGCAACGACGCGTCAAATTACCCGGTCGCCTCGCCGGTTTCCCCAAAGGGGAGGCCGGGGCTTCATTCCTCGCCGCCTGGCTCCGGGAAAGTTGCAGGGTCGACCCCGGCGTGAGCGTTCAGCCGTCGAGAGCCAGAACTCGGGTGGACAGGGCGCCGAGCGATGGTACAGTGCCGTCTCGGTTCCAGAAAGTAATTAAAGGGCTACAGACACGAAATTTCGAATGCGAACTAGCAATTGCACTTGTTTAATGAGCGTAAGGAGATGCTTAGGGTTTATGGTGGTTTAACGTCCCAAAGCGACTCAGGCTATGAGGGACGCCGTAGTGAAGGGCTCCGGAAATTTCCACCACCTGGGGTTCTTTAACGTGCTCTGACATCGCTCAGTACACGACACTTGTTGCTGGGCTAGTTGGTGCATTTTTCTTCGTACAAAAGCTAGCGCAAAACACGACACACACAAGAAAGGTAGACAGGAAGCGCGTTGTCCTGTCTACCTTTCTTGTGTGTGTCGTGTTTTGCGCTAGCTTTTGTACGAAGAAAAAAGTACACGACACTCTAGCATTTCGCCTCCACCGAAATTCGACTGCCGCGGCCGGGATCGAACCCGCGTCTTTCGGGCGAGCAGCCGAGCGCCATGACCACTGAGCCACTGCGGCGGCTGTAAGAAATCCATTCTAGCAAGCTTCAGACGCAGGTGTTGACTGGAACTAAATTTAATACGATTTTGAATGTTCGAGGAGCCGATCGGCATTTCCACTCCCATCGATTGACGTCAGGCTGCACCTGTCCGAATTATTGTGACATCACCAAACCCAGTGGCTGTTCATAGGAGCAGTCAGTGCTTGCCGGCGGCGCCGCCGTCATGATGTGGTATAGTCCAGATTGGCCGGTCAAGCGTGACGTCATAGGCGACGACCGAGGCTGGAACTTACAGCTACGGAATCGTTCGTAATTGAGAATTCCCAACGCGCACTGGTGTATAAAGCTCATTATCATGATCGCTCGGCTAGTAAGCCTCTTGCAAGGCAAAGAAACTGACCCACAAAAACTTTGTGTCTGTAGTAAAACTGTCGATCAGTTTTAAAGGAAGCCTTTTGCTTGTCGAAAAGTCGCGCTATGGATGCTAGCTTGAAGCAAGTAAGTCAAATAGAAGTCAACGTGACATGAAATGATGAAATTGCTGTTGCTCCCCTCTATACTTCTCCTCACTATCCTCTCCCTTTGCCTTTCACTTCCGCCGGCTGCAGCTCGGGTGCTTAAGATATTAGATAGCAACTGCCGTGGTCGGCAAATTCTTTTCCTTCACATTTTTTTTCTTTTTTTTTTAAATAAACCACTACCCCCACCACCACCTCGAGCGCAACTAGTATGGAGCTTCTGTCAGCCCTTAGAACGCGGGGAATATGTGATGAATATGGACGGGAAAACTTCGTACTCTAAAAGCGAACATATTTTTGCTTCTGCATCGAACCTTAATGGCAGTAAAGTGACCATTGTCGGGAGGAGACCTACTTCGAAAAAAAAATGTAGGGGTGATCAATGGCATTGATGCGAAGGAAATGGGACACTATCTTCCTGCACAAAAGACATTTCTAACCCTGCATTTGAAACATGATGGTCGCTTATCCGCCACAAAAAACAACAAACAAACATTCACAGGACACCCAAAATTTTTATGCTCAGTAACGAGTTATTACAAAACAACTGTTCATTGTAAAATGCAATCACTATTCGAGGTAGCGGTTACATTTTCCGACGTCACCAACTAAGTTATTAATATTAATTGTGGCGTCAGCACCAAAGTGTTGTTCTCTCGGATATCGGCGTTGAAATCACCAACCAGTAACATGCCGGAGCAACTGTCATCGCCGTCTTTACACGCTTGGTGATGACTCCACGAAATTCTCAGAACCAATCGGAGACCTCTGAGGTGGTGTCATATCAATGATGACGTCATGTTTACAATATCCATTCAGAAGTGCCGAAGAGGTCACGTCAGTGATGAGGTCATGGTTCTGAGAACCAATCAAATGAGAGCGATGTGATAGGTGCGTATTCACGTCATCTGCGAGCGGTCACGTGATGTGCTACGCCGACGGCGGCACTTACGCCTGGTGTGAGCCAGTATTAGCTGCGCAGTAAACAACCAAGAAAGCAAACAGCAAACCAACGAACCAATCAAACCTTCCCTTCCGCGTTTCAGTGCCGTGCGTTGAATGTTATGAGTTCACACCAGCCGCAATGGCTCAGTGGTTACGGCACTCGGCTGGTGACCCCAAGGACGCGGGTTCGATCCCGGCCGCGGCGGCTGAATTTCGATGAAGGCGAAATTCTAGAGCCCCGTGTACTGTGCGATGTTGCACGTGAAAGAACCCCAGGTGGTCGAAATTTCCGGAGCCTTTAACTACGGCGTCTCTCATAGTCATGAGTTGCTTTGGGACGTTAAACCTCAATAAACTAAACCATAAACCAACAGCCTTCGGAGAGTTAACAAACGCCTCGCCTGACCAGGGTGGTAGATGAGGAGCATCTTATATCAGAACTCGATAATCTATGACGTAAAACGTTCCTATATTTCAGAGGTGGTAACGGACTGGTAAGCTCTATGGCACCAAGAGTGCTCTCTACATTTATGTCCCCTTCAGAAATGAGGTCAGTCATGGCATCCGAATCTCCGCCACTCTAAAGAGTTTCACGAACGATCGAGCACAGCGCTGTCGCTGTGCATGGGGAAACGCAGCGCTCCATCGTTGCTCCCTTCCCATTCGGCCCCGACAGTCGCCAGGAAGCGCCTCTCAAATCAATAGGTCGTAGTGGCGCTGGCCAAGCACGTGTATTATATATGACCCAGCGGACCGGACCATTAGGTCTGGCCGAGCAGTTTCTCTGCCCAAGTCGCTCTCGGGGGAAAGGGGGCGGGGGGTAAGAATGCTGGCGCGACAGCGAATCTCAGTCTATATACGGAAGACGGCGACTGAGGTCTTCCTGCCTGCGTTCGACCGACCAACACTCGGACTAAAAAATTTGTCTCGTATTGCCTGAAGCGCCGCTGCGACAAGAGTTGTCAGCATGAAATTGGCGAAAATACAGCAGGAAGGAACATAATGAATAAACAGCGCTAAAGACGAGGACGAAGAGCAAACGGGAGGCCAATCCCCCCACGTGGGTATGTGCCATTATAAAGAGGTGAAGAAGAAGAAGAAGCGCTGACTCGCAACCAACGTTTATTGAGGAAAACACAGAATGTACCCAAGCCAAGCAGCACCAATACCACAGAATCATCAAAAACCAAAAAACCATGTCATGACAACCCCCTACACATGCCCTGTTCAAGAAATCTAACCTCATTATCTGTTAAAGCAATGGAAGGGTCACTGACACATTCTTCCCCTAATCTCATGATATGTCCTTCCTCAATGATTTCCCGGTTGATCTTTGCCGAATGGGCGTCTAAAATAACTGTCTCTGATAGAAAAGGACGCACTCATCAATAGGAATGTTGTGAAAGTGGGCCGGCAGAAGGCGTTCGTGTTGATACGACCCGATACACGTTAGATGTGCTTCGCACGGTTCTCTACTGTAGAGCATCATGAGCGAAATTCGGAGGTCGTGGGTTCGGATCCAACTGGCGGCATGTGGTTGCTTTTTATTCTGATTTCTAACAAATTATCCTTTATCCACTACATCATTCCACTTTTCATTTCCCATTGATACATGCCAGAAATTACAAAAGAAAGAATAGAAACATTACCCTATCCTTTCTTTGGTTTCAGTGACTGTTGGATTCTTTCATACGTCATAACGAGCACGTCATTTCCCTACACTTGTCCGTACAGTCGTTGTGTATAGGGCCGTGAAGACTGCAGACGCATGAGTTTTATAGCAGACCACGTGACTGTAGCTGAAAGAACGCCGTCGCCTTTAAGCAACTGCATTCACAACCTGCTTATAACTAAGTTGGGCACATGCAACACATGCCGGCCCCTGCAAAAGGGCTGAGTAAGACGGAGGAGCGAACTTTAAGGCGCCTGCAGACAGGTACTCTACTCTGTCCTGCAACAATAAAGCATTACGATCCTAACACGGATGGGCGATGCCCACACTGTGGGGAGACCTGTGATATCTTCCACATGGTGTGGGCATGTACTCAAAATCCCCACCTCCCCCCTTCCCCTACCCCTTCCAGAGAGGCATGGGAGACTGCCCTCCTCAACTGCTCCTCGCTTGAGTCCCAAAGGGCTCTGGTGAAACGGGCGAGAGACGGGGCCTCGTCATGCGGTGTCCCGGACTAGGGACGCCGACCATGTAGCGGGGCCATTCTGTGGCTCCCAAACTCTTTTTCACAAAATAAAAGTTTTCACCACCACCACCACTCACTCACCCCCATACATAGGCACAAGTGGAGAGAGAGAGAAAGCGAAAAGCAGCAGGAGACGTATTCAAGGCACCCGCTATATACAGACAGACATCCGCCACGGCAAGATTATTGCAGTCGTCGCAATTCGCAGCCTCCCTTGCTTGTAGATCCCTTCTCTCTCGAAGACATCGTATACGGTCAATCCCGCTGTGCCACAAGACGTGACAGGAAATCCAGCAAGACAGAAATAGGGAAAAAAAGGGAAGTACATAAAAGCGAGCATTGTCGGCGGTAAGACACGAGCGCGCGGGAGTGGGGAAGGGGTGGTGTTGCCTCCATCGAACTTGGGGTCGTAATAGAAATTTACGGCACCAATATCGGAGGGGCTCGTCCGTGTGTTCGGCGGTTTCACCCTCTCCCCTGGCGGCGCCGGTCCTTCTCTTCCCTAAACAGGGAAGAGGAGAAGGAGAACCGGGCTTCGCGCTTCCCTCTGAACATATACCCTTTCCTCCCCGTTTTCCCCACACACTCTTCGCGCTCTATCCCTACTTCCCTCTCTTTTACCGCGCTCGTGTAGGCACAATCTGGACCCTTAATGTCCTTCATCCTTCGCCTCGCTTCTCGGTTTGTTCCCGCTCGCTTAGGGAGCGCCGAGACCCTTTCGCGGGAAAAAGGGAGCGCTTACGTAAGAGCATCCTGCTATAGCGTGGAGTAATTAAAGACGACGGTAGAGAACCCCTACAGCAGGAACCTCGGTGCAGGTGATGAGAGAGGACCGGAACTTGGCCGCACTTACTACTTGCGCCGTCCTGACCACGTGTTCGCAGGGCACCGCCCGACGGACTTCGGCGAGTCAGAAGCCGGGCCTGCGGCGGAGACGACTCCGATTTGTCTGGAGAGCCTGCGAGAAGCGACACAGCGGTTGATGTTGAATGTTTACTGGCAAACAGCTATTCGCGCGTAAAGAATACGTTGTTGGTTGAAAGGAACGCTGTATATAGTGAAGAGTTGCGCGTTGTTTGTTGAAAAGCTCGAGTTTTTTTTCGACCAGCAGCAAAGTTTCGGCACAAAGATGCCCTAGTATTAAGCCCCCATCGGAATCGGCCAGCCGCAACTGTCCACAGACTTCAGCCAATAAAGTCTATACACTCTGTGTACACAAATCCTATACACCAGTCTATAGGCAATGCAAATCCTGTAGACAGTCTGTAGACAATCTGTAGATTTATGGCCATACACATTTAGCAGACTTTTTGCCTATAGACTATGAATAGACAAAAAGAAATGTCTATGGGAAGGCAACAGAGTCTCTAAGAAGTCTATAGACTGTCTATAGACCATTTTTATAAGGGATAGCTGGTGCCCGTGAAACGTCGGTTCGGGGATCACCGCGTCAGATTCGGCACGAACCACACACGTGAGCTGAGATGCAGCGAAACTGGAAGTGGACAGATACGTCGGCTATTCCATGGGCAGAGCTAGCGGAGAGAGCAGTCGGTCTGACGGTCAGGTAAAGCGAGGGGAATCGTGATTCGGACATCAAATGGTCGTAGAGCTGCTACCTCCGGCCTGGTTCCCATTAACCGCCACAAACTGCGCTGCACCAGAACAGTTTATCCTAGGATGAATTAAAAGGCATGGACGCTAGCATGCAACAATCAAAGCATGAGCTTTACTCTTTCCGGAACTATACGCATGCATTAGCGCGCGCCGGCACGGGGACCCACTGACTGATATGGTTGGCTGCCCAAGTCAAGATTGCGATGCGAAGTTGAGAATTTCGATGTTTGCTGTCGACGGAGGTTAAAGTGGACGAAATCAATTCAGCGCGGTTCGCTGCACAGGATGCCCATCAGTCACAGTGTTACTTTCCTAATATATCGATCGGTCGATCTCCTTTGATCCATCCGTCGATCCATCCATTCGTCCGTCCGTCCGTCACTCACTCACTGACTCGATCGATCAATCAGTCAATCAGTCAATCAATCAATCAATCAATCAATCAATCAATCAATCAATCAATCAATCAATCAATCAATCAATCAATCAATCAATCGATCAATCAGTCAATAAATCAATCAATCGACATGGAACAAGAGTGTACTGGCTTGGTACGAGAAATATTTCACCTGCAGCTCAGTTAAACATACTGAAGCTTTATTTTTGTCGGCGCAAATTTCTGCTGGAGCCTGCAGAACGCATCTATCAGGACAAGTTAATTATAGGTCTTTTTTGCGCGCCCACCAGAGACGACCTCAGTCGTTTCCAAATTCTTTCACGGTTCTCTGCTAGAGTCCAAACGAGTCCAGTAAGGCGAACATCCGCCTCTCTCAAAAGGTTTATCGATCGAAGAAGGCAAGAATAAAAGAAAATGAAAAGTCCAATATCGCGATCAACACTCAGGGGTAGGCTTGAGCCTAGGACTCATTGCAGGCGCCTTCCGGATTTCTATAACCGCTCAGCACTGTATAGACTTGAACTTAAGATCTTCCCCGGGGCGCCGTCACAGCAGAACTTAAGTACCTGCGTCGGGGTCAAAGGTCGCGTAGCCGTCATTAAGGGTAAAAGAAAAAAAAAACGCACGGAAAAGTGGTTCGTAATCCGGCACTCGAGTCCAACGGTACGTGAAAATGAGTTCACCTTTTTTCCCCTTCTCCTTTATAATCATTTTCAACTCTGCCGCGATGCTCTAGCAGCGATACTTGAAACTCCGCTCTTCCAAACTCTCCCCGGGGCCAAAAAGGACAAAAAAAGATTAGGCGACAAAGACGATTCTTCGCGTATCCGGGGCCCAAATTTCACCGAACCCGAGCCGATTCGATACCGGAAACGTTAGAGAGCGAGAATGGGGGGCTGCAGGGGATAGAGCGTCCACGTCGCAAAGTAACTGCTCGAATCTGTCCGTTGCCATTGTGAAACGATGATTCCGCCGCCAACACAGCACTCAATATAGACTCCTCGAAGATTGCGCCACACTGTGTCGATTTACTTAGATACAAACGGTGTTTTTCGCCGGAAACGGGACGCTGTACACAAGCTGTCTACCTTTCGGGAGCGGCGGGAACAATGGACGTGCGTTTCGATGTTCTTTGAGCCCGCTTTGAGACACGTGGCTGAGAGCTTGTTCTCTTTGGAGTGGCTAAATCATGAACCCCGATGGTTCGCTGGAAACCGTCGTCTCGATACGAAGCGCACGGTGATTGCGAAGTTGAGGAGAGTGGGGGCGTTTGTACCTCGATTCCCTTGTACGTGGTTTGTTCTGACCCGCAGCAGAGCCTGAGAAAAGTTGGCCTAAAGGTAAGGCCGGAGCAGCCTTTTGTGACATTTAAATACACTTTTTTATCCACTGTGACGCAATACTGGTTGGCAAACAGTGCAGCGAAACAGTAGCAGTAGTGGTTTATTAAAATAATTAATTAAAAGGAAGGAAAAGATTTTTCCTAGCCCCGGTATCTGCCATCGCTATGGGAAGCACCTGAGCTGGGGCAGCTGAGACAGAGCGATAGCAGGCAGACTGGAGAAATGAAATGAAAGAGGTGAGGGCACAGGCAGAAAGGATAGAAGAGTTTCCTTTTCTGCATTAGGAGTAAAAAAGGAACTAATCTGTCGTCTAGCGAACTCCCTTTTAAAAGGAGTATACTAGAGGACGGCTTACTCTCTTTTTACCCCTTTCTGACTACAGTGTGGAGTGTTCGTCGGTCTCCCTTGCACCCTAACAAGGCAAGAGCGGGAGTAAGCTGGTGCAACATAGTGGTAGCACCATAGATGCCGCTCTGTACATGTTCTGCGTTTCCTATATCAGCCTAGCGCGACATCTAACTTTCACGGTTTCCTTCTTGCTGGAACGGTCTACCTGTATAACCTTCGTTACGATTTGTGAATGGGGGCCGTCGTTGTTTTAAATCTGCAGCGTCTTCTAGGAGAAATACGAAGTTTTCCAATAGACTGCCGATAGTGCGAAGTAGAGTCGTATAAGCGTTGGTACATCACACGGGCGACCAATGCTACAAAAAGAACTGTTTAGAGAGGCACCAACAGTGGCGCTGGTGTTAGCATCTTGCCTTTAGTCAGTTATGTCGCTAAACTTTCATGGGTGATCATTCTACCGCGCACGACATGCACTGAACCGGGATGCGAGTGACTTGCCCCCCCCCCCCCCCCCCCCCCCCCCCCCCCCCCCCCCCCCCCCCCGCTCCCCTGGGAGCTTGTTAGCAAATTGTGGCCCGTGCAGTGCGATCCCTAATTTCACGGACATGACAGCAAAATATAGGACCGAAATGCAAGTCCGCACAAAAAGGACGAGGATCTAACCGGTTGGCATTTCAGCAATAAAGAGGCGTTCTAGAAAGTGCCTGTTGCTCCTACAGTGTTGCTGCAGCGTAGAAATCCTGTATGTTGATACTGCTGCAAAGTCCCTATCGCACCTTCAAGAGCAGGTGACGAAAACATTGAAGCTATGCCACAACCCCTATGAGTTCAAGTGCAAGCATGACAGGTGTAGATGTGAGGGCACCGCACTGCAGCCATTAATTGCGTTGTAGTCGCAGGTTGCACCAGCTATAGCAAGTAGTAACAGGCCCACGGGAAGAGCCAAGAGTGACAAGCTCAGCTTATATTTACATCCCCAACTTCTCGAATCCAAACAGTTGCATTTTCAATCATTACAGTTTGGAATTCATCACCCTATGATATTAAAATAACTCCATCGTTACCACCATTTAAAGTGTAACTTACTATGTTTAATTCTAACTGATAGTATGCTGTTTTCTTGTTTGATTGTTTGTTTACTAGTTGCCCTGTGTTTGCCCTACCCGTTCAATCTCTTTTGTGTTGCAACATCTATATTTGATCGAATATATCATATTTACCTCATATGCCTGAACACACTTCTGTCGCGGCTGCTGTGGCTAGCAGTCAACTGTAATTAGTGTATCCATTTTATTATAAGGAGTCTCATCACCGCATATTGCTCTGGGACCTTAATCTGATGATAAATAAACCTTTGCAAAAAATTTCAGACAGTCTATATAGTGTCTATTGACGTTGGTGTATAAAGTAGATAGATTGTCTATAGACAATGCAAATCTATAGATAGCCTCTAGAATATCTATAGATTTATGGCCTTGCACTTTTGTAGGCCTTTGACTGTAGACAGGCTTAGAATATGAACAGACAAAAGGAATCATCTATAGGAAGGCAGTAGGGTATAAGGTAGGTACGAATTGCGCACAAAAAACACAGAGAGGAAAAAACAAGAGGGAGACTGAAAGAGCGCAAGAGTGTGTGTCTTTTGTGCGCAATTCGTATCTACAACAGTATGCACCAACTCGCCCAACGAGAAGTTCTTCTTAACTAGGGTGTAAGGAAGTCTATAGAGAGTCTACAGGCCAATTTTATAAGACAGTGTATACATGTACGTTTCATGTATTTAAAGAAAATAAACTTCAAACTTCACACCTCTTCACCAGGACGAGGCAGGCTTCAAAACACCCACACTTTGGATTACTGTGAACCGGTGCAGAGAGATCACATTACCACTGCGTTCTATGGCGTTCGCGCCAGTTGCACAGGGCAGTCCAGCGAACAAAAATTCAGGGGGCACTTTGACTGTCTAAAGTTCGCAGAGGCGAAAGCGTTTTCCGCACCACTTTTGACTGCCCCTGTGGCACTGGTGACGTCACCACTGGGTGACGCCACGCATAATTGACGACGAAGTAATGACAAATCACAAGTTAATGACTAATTACTGTTTAATCACTCAGCACTAATTGACTGCTAATTAATGGCGCTTAAGCTTCGCCTTTAGGAGTGGAACGCGACAGCGTGTTGTAGCGCTGCCAGGTAGTCCACGGTACGCCACCACCCGTTCGGCGCGATGCCTTGCCATTTGAGCGCAACGCTTTTTGAGGAAATGAAATGTCGCAGTAATTCTCTGTCATCTCGGTGCACACCCGAACCGCACCGTACAGGAAGGGAGGAAGTAGGAGTGAAAGAAGAAAGAGGGGCCGTAATGAAGAAACTGAAAATTGTATTTGAGGAAAGGAGCAACTGCCTCACTTATCTCGGTGGACACCCGTCAAAACGCGGACACATCTGCCGACACGGCTGCTAACGACAATAGAGGCATTAAAGGCTTTCGCCTTAATATGGCGGCGCCCAGGAAGCGCTCTGCAGTAAAGTGTCTACTATGTAGTACACCGACCTCTCCGTGAGTCGGTCTGCTTCTTCTTGGCGTGCCTCTGCCGGTGCTGCTGCGTCATGGCTGCTGCCGACTGCGCGGTGGTGCCGGCGTCGAGCTGCGCCTGGATGATACACAGGCTGGGCGTCACGATGGCCGGCAGGGTGCGCGCCCGCAGCAGAGGGGCGGGCTTGCGCCGGGAGCCCGAGGAGGCGGACGTGCCTCCCAGCAGCAGGCCCTGGGCCAGGCACGAGCCTCCCGCGGCTGCCGCTGAAGACGAGGAGGACACGCGCTCCGACACTTGGCTGCAGAGGGTGCAGGAGAGAGGAGGAGAGAAAAATACCAGACTGATTAGAAGCGAAGACACTGATAGCAATATTAATAGCCTTATTTGTATCATCTCCCTATACACAGACAGACGCCGACTGCTGTTCCCTCAATGCGGCTAGTAAGGCTTTCCGCCTCAAAACTATTCAAACCACCAGGAGTCGACAGTAGTAGAGGAAGTGTAACAATGGCCATGAACAGTTTTTGTCAAAAGTATATAGCCCAAGTGAACTGCTTCTGAGCTCTGCAGCGCGGCCCATGGTCTTTATCCCCGCCCGCGTAAAGGTCTGTCAAAGGCGGAGGAGCGGCTTCTGTTCCGCCTGTATACTAATACTTTGCTGTGCCCAGCAGTTCTGAAACACTTCGACCCTTCTTTCTCGGGCAGCTGTCCGCACTGTGCGGAGAAGTCTTCGGACATCTACCACATGGTGTGGGCCTGCCCCTCCAACCCTGCTATCCCCCCTCACCCCAACCCAACCCGGGAGGACTGGGAGGCGACCCTGCTCGGCTGCTCTGACCTGCAGGCCCAACGGGCCTTGGTCGGGCGAGCCTGGGCGGCGGCCGATGCCATTGGGGTCCCGAACTAGGGACCTCCACCTAGTATTTGTAAGGGCTGGCCCCCTCTGGGTCAGCTCATGCATAACCTCCTGTATTATACCTGTACATAAATGTTTTCTACCACCACCACCATCCTCTTGAATACTCGGGGACACTAATCTCACGAAGGCGGGATGAACGTAAGTCCTCAACCCTCCGAACCTCAGGATTATCAAATGTGCTTAAGAGCCCGGTGGCTCAGTGGTTATGGTGCTCGGCTGCTGACCCGAAAGACGCGGGCCCGATCCCGGCCGCGGCGGCCGAATTTCGATGCAGGCGAAATTCCAGAGGCCCGTCTACTGTGCAATGTCAGTGCACGTTAAACAACCCCGGGTGGTAGAAAGTTCCGGAGCCCTTCACAACGGCGCCCCTCATGGCCTGAGTCGCTTTGAGACGTTAGACCCCATGAACCAAACCTTAAGAGCCCCACTATATGGCTTGGAAGAAAACCCCTTGGACTGCCTATTTTTGACAACGATTGCACGTAATACACAAGTTTCGACCGCGTTAGTGGACCGTGCGTGAGAGGCGTGTAAGGCAAGGCATTCATTCGCATGGTGGAGCACACGTGGCACGTTTGGAGATCGCTGCAGTAGAAGCGACTGGGAGGAGCCGTCATCTTGCAGACTTGTATGTTTGCCTCTGAGGGCGTGAGAAAATCAATTTTGGACCCAAATCGCTACTGAGTTCTAGTGCACATCTTGAGAGGTATATAGGCACGAAAATACACGGGGATAGAAAACCTATAGGGGCATTTTGGCAGAATAAAGTGCGCTAGGCGGAAGCCTTTGTCGCGCTACTTCGACTGCCAATGACTGCCTGCATTTGTGACGGCTGCACCGCTTGGGAACCATCCTCCTCCACTAGCTGCCGCACACCGACTGACGACGGAGCAGCGCTCGACGCCGCCGCGCCGACAGCTCCACCTGTCGACGAAGATGGCAGCTGCGCTCGTCGATGAGTTACCCCAGGCGCTGTATGTAACACAGGACGGACTGGCGGGAGAGTCAGCCATTAAAGGCTTTCGCCTTAAAAAATAGGCTGCGGTTCGACTTGGCCGAACCGAGTTAACCTTAGCGAAAGCTGCGGCGCGAAGCTCTCGTTTGTGTACAACTCTCGACGCTCACGTCCAGCCCTCGCTCCATTACGCCACAGCCACGTGGTATCACGCGAAGCTCACGTGACTTCTTGCACACCTCTACACCAACTGTAAATCAAAGGTCAAGGTCAAAGGGCAAGGGTGATCCACAGAGTGGACCACACATGCAAGGAATAAGCGCAGAGCAACTCCAGCCATAGCTCAACCAAGGTCATTCAAGGTCGGCAGCCAATCACGCGAAGTATGAGGCATCTTAGTGGATCTTTCGCTACAAAACTGATGACGAAGAGGTCTAACTGCCACTGTCGTTTAGTGGCCAATGCAGGGCACGAGGTGATGGGATTCGATCGCGACCGTTATGGCGGCCGCGTCGGTTATGGCGAGAGGAGGGTGTACTACGGTAACCACCCGGAATGTGGTTACCAGAGAAGGAGGAGCAAGGGTATGGCGAGAGCGGATAAATATAGCACAGTCCATCTGCGACAGCTGTCGGAAACGCGCCGCCCGAAGAGAGTGGTTCTAGTGCGGCAGCTGTACTCCTCGGGGTACAACTTCCGTTTTCGATGTGGATGAGACAAGGACCTAATGACCTTCAATGCCTCACAAGGTCAAACCGAACATAGCTGCATGGTGGTACGGCCCAAGGTATGGTGGTATGACCACATGATCATATGACTATGACCATTGAGCACCTGACCTTGACCGCGACCTTGAACTTGGCATTTGATTTGAGACAGTGCGCCCCATACCGAATAGACGTTCAATGCTTTACAAGGTCAAACCTAACAACTTTGTGGTGGTATGGCTTAGGCTATGGTAGTATGACCACGTGATCATATGACAATGACCATTGTATACCTGATCTTGATCTTTGACCCTTGACATTTGAATTGAGAAAGTGGAGACAATGCTTAACAGAGCATTCGCTTATATAACCAGGTTCAAGCCGCACTAAACCCCAGTCACTTTTTTAGTGTTTTTTTGGGGGGAAAGGAATGACGCAGTAACTTTCTCACTTCTCGGTGGACTCGTAAACCGCGCCGTAAGGGAAGAGAGAGAAGTGAGAGTGAAAGAAGGATGAGAGAAAGAGGCCGTCGTGGAGGGCTTAGGATTAATTTCCTCCACCTGGGGTCTGACATAGCACAACACACGGGCACCTTCTGCGTTTCGCCTCCATCGAAACGCGGCCGCCGCAGTCGGTTCAAACCCGGGTACTCTGGCTCAGTAGCCGAGCGTGCTAAGCAGAGAAACATCGGCTGGGCTGCGCTTTTAGAGTAGTTGACTGGACAACAGACCTAGAAGAAAAATGACTATGTGTGGGAAACTAAAAAATTCAAGGCGGCACTTTGTTGATTTAAAGTGCGGTGAGGCGAAAGCCTTAAGCGCGGTGTTGCTGCTTGTGTCACTGATGTGTGGTTAAGGTGGTAAGCTTCGCCTCTAACAGTGGAACGCGACAGCGTCTTGCAACGCTGCCAGGGAGTCCACAAAACGCCATCGCCCGTTCGGCTCTACGCCTTGCTCGTCGGTAAATTGGTTCTTTAGGAAAGGAAATCTATCTGTCGCATATCTCGGTGAACACCTGAACTTCGCGGTAACGGGAAGAGAGGAAGATGGGAGTGAACGAAGACACCGTATTCTCTAGACGCGCCTTTGTTCATTCCAAACCATCGAGCTGGCATGGCGGAGTGGTTAGCGTGCTCGTCTCGCACTCCGGAGACCCTGGCTCGATTCCCCAACTCGACCAATTTCCCACTCGGTTTTA
Organism: Amblyomma mixtum; assembly: GCF_055824585.1. Taxonomy (NCBI): domain Eukaryota; kingdom Metazoa; phylum Arthropoda; class Arachnida; order Ixodida; family Ixodidae; genus Amblyomma; species Amblyomma mixtum. Next base: position 149,362,136 of record NC_143015.1, read on the forward strand.
TTTATTTAACTAGTCTGACAAGAAAGGCTAATTAGGCTACTTGGTCAATTAAGCAATTAACTAAGCTCAGTCCCACTCACTTGGAGCATCACTATACGATTCCTTTAAATGGTTGCATGGTTACTGGACAAAGTACAATTGGCCCCGTTTGAAATTCGCGCACTGTGACACGACCATTTCTAACAATCGAAACAAGGTCAGTGTAGCTACGGCGCGATGGCGCGACGGCGGCCACCCGAGGTCACGCTTTGGCTGTCGGAGTGTTGCTTTCGCAACAAAAAGAGTGCTCTAGACTATAGGGAGGTGTATTCTATACTATACAGATGTGGGTGAGAGAGAGAAAAGATGTGAGGTCGTTCTCATATTCTCAACATATCGTTCAACAGCTGTCGCAGAATCTCTCGTTAACACGTGGTAACCGTCTGTCCATTGTTATTGTTTCTTTACCTTAACCCCAGAGTAAGAGATATGCGGGTTGTGAGACATCACATGAGAGGGTGGCGTGTTACCCTTCGTTCGCAAGGCTGCAGGTGAACAGTGCAGGTAGAAATTAAACATGGCCGGGACACTTATGTGTGCTTTACACCATGGTGCAGGGGCACGAGTGCGTGAAGAAATTGGCTCAAGAAGCAGTGGGTTGGGAAACAGCTCTGTCAGCTCCCAGAAGACGAGTTCCTGCGGCGGTGGAGCACCCGCTTCATCGCCGCCAGCGGGGGCCGCGTGATGGTGCGGCTCCTGCCGTATTGAGTGTGTGGTTCGCGGTGTCGGTGCGCGTTCATCGTATTCAGTGAGCGTGCTTCCCCGCGATGCCTGGACATTATGGACCCTTTGAACATTTTGTGCTGTGAATGATTTTGTGTGAACGGCGGCAGCAGTCGCCGTCGTGTTCTTGTTTCATAGCTTGTTTGTACCGAGCGACACTAGTCGCTGCCTTGGTGTTTTTGTCTTTGTGAGGGACTATGGTCCCTTTGTATGAATAATCAGTCCAATAAACTTCTCTTCAAAGCTCGGACGGAAAGAGTCAAAAGCAACTCATCGAAAGAGCCCGGACAGCAGCCTACGCCAATGGGGTTACGGACTGAGAGCTCCAACCACGGCTACAACCTCCTAAACCATTTCATTAAAATATTTTCACCACCATCGAGAAGCGGTGATGAAATGTCGCTCATCTCTTGTTTTTGTTTTACATTTGTGTGTTTAGCCTATTTGGTCTAACGCGGTGGCCGCAATAGACGGTGGCGGCAGTTTTCCCTCTACGTAAAAAATTACCGAACTCACTTCAGAAATTCTAAAGTGTGCTTGGTGAAAGCCTCGTCCGTTCCGCCTCCCTGACTGTGCAGCCTGCTCGTGGCCCCCCCCGCCACCGAATACGGGCCGGTGTAGTTTCGGCTACTAGGCTTTGTTTCGGTGCAATGCCAGCAGTGGGGATGGGATGGCCGGGACCCATCCTCTGGGGATGCAAACCCCCAATGGGAGTGGCAGCGACTCCCAGACGACTGTGAGGGCCAGTCGTGCACGTGAGGTCCGATGCCTGAGCGGAGGCAGGCCTGGGTTTATACTCAGGTTGGACCCACGAAATCCGGCCCGGAAGGCATGTCAAAACGCCAAAAGGTTTCAAATACATGCTACCTTCCTTCCTCTGCGCGCGGGGGCGTGCAAGTCTGGCTACCGACGCGTCGGTTTCTGGTTACGGAGAAACCAGGTCCGCGCGGGGGTTCATAGTGGCCAGGCTCTGAGGACCGCCGCCTCGGGGAAGCGGCCTTACGGCTGGCCGCAGGCTTAACCGCTTGCGGGATGCCGGGGGATGAGGGCTTAGTACTGCCTCGTAAGAGTCTGGCGAAAACCGAAGACGTGTGGAGTACCGGTGGAGTAGGCCCGGGTCATCTCATCCTAAGCCACGTTCTTGGTTAGTGGCCCGGTCGCCCAGCCTTGAACACTCTCTCCTCTGTAGGAGAAGAGTAAGCTAGGGGAGGAAATAAGTGCATGGATGGTTGGAGGAAGCACAGATGGACCCCCCGGAGTCTGTCCAGTTCTGAGGCCGCGAGGCCGTTGACGTTCTGGACCTCCACTGGCTCGGGACTATCACACATACTTCCGGTGTCCGAAAAACCGCGAAAAACCTTCGACGGCTAGTAGCCGGCAGGTGGGAAAGGCCTTCTAGTGTGCGAGAGGAGCCCCAGGTAGCTACTGACCCCGTGTTAGGTTTTCCTGTCTCCGACGGTCGGAGCCCGTTGCGTATGGTGGGTGGTCGGGCATCCCGTGAGTGGGGCCGCACCATTGGGCAATCTCGATGCTCTCCCTGTCCTGGCCAGGTGGGCCAGTAATGAAGTCGAGATAATTGAAGGATCAGAGCAAAAAACCTTGCTGTCCCCATTCCCTTCCCACGTCCCATTTCCCTTTCCGCTACTTCCCAGGGGAGGTCAGGGGAGCCTCCCCGGGCCCGCTCTCTCGGCTGTGGGTCGCTAATGTAGCATTTTCCCTAATATTTTATTTTTCCACCCACGGGTGGTCAAAATACAACTTGCGTACGGGCCGCCTCTTTTATTTTACAATTGGGTTAAGCCTGTTGTGAGTAAACGGTGCAGGCAGGGGCCTATTATTTTTATTTCCTTTTCGGTTGCCCCAACCTATTCAATGTCCCTAGCTTTGCAACTCCATCGAGCGTACGCCTCCGAGCCGGACTCCGCATGGCTGGACGCTGCCTGCACGGGTGATGAAACGACAGCAGCTGCGCTGGACTCCTCTTCATCCACCCTCCTCACACTACCTCTCCCTCCAGACACCTTCCCAGAAGCTGCAGAGGAAGCCGCCATTGCACTTGCTATCACCCGCACGGAAGCCCGGTACATTTTAAGTGATTCTAAAGCTGCGATTCTCAATTTTGCTCGAGGCCGAGTCCATGTCCCTGCTTTTGGCATACTAGACTCGCCCGATGCACCCCCGCCCCGCCAAGTGGAGCTGATATGGGTGGCTGCGCACTCCGGGAATCCCGGAAACGAGGCCGCCAACCTTTTAGCCCTAGGTTCTTTAAGCCGGGCTCAGGTGGCCTCGGATCGGGGATTCACGAAGGAGCGCATGCATTCATTCAGTGAGCTGACCCAGGCATACAGAGCCTCATGCCAGCTCTACCCCCCGCCCTACCCCTCCCTAGATAACAAACACGCAACAGTCTGGCGCAGACTACAGACACACAATCTCCCCTCACCCCTTACCCTAGCCCACTATCATCCATCCTTCCCCACTCCGGCATGCGCCCTATGCCCAGAACCCTTCGCCTCTTCCCTCCACATCCTTTCCCTCTGCCCGGCGGACCCTCCCCGCGGGACCTAGAGAACCTCAAGACCTGGGAGGACTGGAAGACCCTGCTGCGCTCGGAGGACCCGGCCGTGCAGACCATCGCCACCGGCCGGGCTGCCAGTGTTATGGACCTTAGGAACATAAACACTTGAGTGCAGTGGGGTCGTGCGGGGACCCTGGAGCGTGCCCCGAATTCCTGCTGAAATAAAGTTTTTCTCTCTGTCTCATCTGGTGACATGTTCAGTTGTCGCATGCGCATTCGCTCCTTGCTCTTCTGGCGTTTGGTGTTGGGGGAATCCGGCGTCCGCTTCCCCGAGCCTCTTGGCGCGGAATCACTGGGCCGCTTCTGAGCCATGCGTCCCACTCAGAGAGAGAGAGAGGAAACTTCAGGGTCTCCCAGCAGGGTCTCCCAGTCCTCCCAGGTCTTGAGGTTCTCTAGGTCCCGCGGGGGAGGGTCCGCCGGGCAGAGGGAAAGGATGTGGAGGGAAGAAGCGAAGGGTTTTGGGCATAGGGCGCAAGCAGGAGTGGGGAATGAGGGATGATAATGGGCTAGGGTAAGGGGTGAAGGGAGTGTGTGTGTCTGTAGTCTGCGCCAGAGTGTTGCGTGTTTGTTATCTAGCTCGACTGCAACGAGACGTCAGGCGAAGGAGCGGCGACGCGGCGGTGTAGCTGCCACCGCCGACGCGCGCGTGCTCGTTCTAACCCCTACTGTGTGACGTCACGGTTGGTATGCACAGCTGGGCCCCCAACCGGCGTGCCGGTTGCTAAAGAGGGGAGGAGAATGCGCCGCTGCGCGGAGGAGAGGCCACAGTTGTAACGATTCTAGCGCACGGACGGACACCGCTTAAGCTTAGCCTTTAGGAGTGGAAAAAATGGTTATTGAGGAAAAGAAATGGAGGAGTATCTGTCTCACATATCAAGGTGGACACCTGAACCGTGCCCTACAGGAAGGGAGGAAGGTGGGAGTGAAATAACGAAGAGAGAAAGAGGTGCCGCAGTGGAGGTCTCCGAAATAATTTCGACCACCTGGGGATCTGGAACGGATAATCCAAATCATTTTAAGGAAGGAGAGCGCGCGCGGCGAGGCACGCCAGCTGTGCGTAGTGACGTCACTTGCTCCTCGTGCATGCGCAGTACGGCCGTGCAAGAGCACTCGAAACGGCGAGACTGTGGGAAACGTAGCTCATGAAACACCATATGGCTACGCGCAGATGTTGCTTTCGCAATCCACTGCAGGTTTAACCAGAGCTAAACCGCAGCCAATTTTTGTAATATAAATCGTGTCGTGAGCGTGTGCTTGTGTTCTGGATTAATTAGAACATCACGAGCGTACGAACTGTACATATGTGAATATGTAAATAGATTTCTTATAGTGTACCTCTCCCCCTTTACAGTTTATACAGTTTATTCTGTCACAATCTGCAGGAATGGTGCCGAAAAAATAGCCTGATACTAAATGAATCCAAAACAAAATGTATTCTTTTTCGTACACCCGGAGTCCTACCTGGAATATCTCCCACCATTACTTTCGATCCGTATACATTTCGGCTGGAAACGTGTGTGAAAACGCTTGGCGTTTTCTTTTCCGAGCACATATCCTGGAACGAGCATGTTCATCTGTCGACAAAGCTAAGTAAGATTGTAGGTACAATAAACAAACACCGTCACACCCTCCCACCAGCTACAAGAAGGCTCTTATATAATGCCCTTTTCTATTCACAACTCCGCTACTGTATACTGCTTTGGGGAAATACCACCAAGTCATACATCAATAAACTTGCCTTAATACAAAAGAGGGTCATCCGCATTATTGAAAACACATCATTTTGAGAGCACGCAGGACCCCTTTTTCTCAAACATTGCATTCTAAAAGTTGAAGATATGTACTCTTATAACCTGTTAAGTAAGTACAAGAATGCAATACAAGGAAAATCTGAGACATTTCTAGACTGCAAAAATCAACAAATACGTATTCATTTCGCTATCAGTCACCATGGCTCATCCCATTTTCCTGTACAATGTACGGAAAACAACGACTAAAACACGCCATACCGCATGCGCTCAATGAACTGGATGAAAAACAAACAGACATTCTGCAAATGTCGCACAAGGGAATTTTTAAAATTTTTGTTTAACCTGTACCGCGGATTTTTTTTCTTTTTTCTTTTTTTTTTAAATCTTGTTTCAAGTGTCTATTTTGTTCATTGTTCTGCACGTGACAATTGACTGCTCTTTTTAGAGGACTGTTTTATCAATTTTTGTAAAACTATGTGCTGTGCAAGTGCTTGCTGTCTGGGTGGCGGGAGCTTTGTCAAGCTGCAACTAAGCGGCTTTTTCTTCCGTCACCTTCCGTCACAAAATAAAGATACTTCTTCTTCTTCTTCTTTCCTTTCCAACTGTCCCCCCACCTCTTTCATTTCATTTCTACACACTGCCTGCTATCCTTCTATTTCTGCTGCCCCAGCTCAGGTGCTTCCAGCAGCGATGGCAGATGACGGGGCTAGCAAAAACATTTTCCTTCCTTTGATGTTTAATAAAACCACGTACTACTACTACTCGAATTCCTGCCGCAAGCTAGGCTCCATCTTAACTAGTAACTTTATGCTGCACGAAACGGTGAATCGTATGACACCATCCGGAACATTCTGCGGCAAACGGTTGGCATGGTACGAGTTTTTTCGGTGCTCAGCCCCGACTATGTATGGGAAACAAGAGGGCGCCCTAAAACCGCTCAGTCCCGCGTTATGTGGCAACCGTCATGTCAGTTGTTTCGAAGCGAAAGCTTCACTACGGTACCTCGTGCTTCGATCAGCATGTGCCTAGTTTTCACCTTCAAATGACCTTGAGCTTCGTAAGCAAACGAAAGGAGCGTAACTGGCTCGCTGAGACAATGGACACTTTAGTCGCGCTTTAAGCTACGAAACCGATTGAGCGGGAGCTTGCAAAGCAAAGTAAAGGCGCATAACTACCCTCTTGGAACAGTGGACACCTCAAACGTGCTTAAAGCAGCGTGGCGGTAGTGACAGATGTGCGCTCCATGCGTTGGCACTGACAACATTATGCCATTTTAAGGAAAGGAAGTGCGCATAACTGGTTCACTAGGTGAGTGGGAGCCTGACTCGCGCTTATAGGTACGCGGGGTGGTGATAGAGAGATGTGGGCTGCATGCGTGAGCGCTGACAACGGTGAGTACTCTCCCGATCATTAATGCCACCTGTCAGGGTGGGCGCGCTGCGCAATCCGTCCTCGCTTCGGCGGGCGCGGCTTCGGCCGCTTATCTGTTTTCAGCAGCGTTCGCTCCGGCGGACGCAGTTGTTGCTGCGACGCGCGTCTTTTCTTTCCTTTTTCTCTTTCCTCTGATCTTTTAACTCTCCTCTATCTGCACGTGGCAGCGGTGGTGGCTTGGATCGAGCCAGTAGGCAGGCCCGTGCAATTTCCTTTTCATCCTTCTCTCAGTCGCAGCAACAACAACAACGCGCTGCCTATCCATTGTCTGGAACGCACTCAACGTTACAGACGCCAAGCCGCTTAGAGTTGCCCGATACACCATAGCTTTGGCTCTCTAATCAGGTTCAGCAGTAGTTGAACCATAGAAAATTTTTCTTTACCTTAACCACACCGTAAGAGATATGCGGGTTGTGAGACACCACAAGCGAGCGTGGCATGTTAGCCTTCGGCCGCAAGGATGCAGGTGAACAGAGGAAGTAAAAATCAAAACATGGCGGGGGACTCACGCGTGCTTTACATCACGGCGCAGGGGCGCCAGTGTGTGTTAAAGCAATCGGCTCAAACAGCAATGCATGTAGACTGTACTCGCGTCGCTTCTTTGTTTTCGTTTTCATGTGCATGTTATAGAAACTGGTTTGGTTTGGTTTTATGGGGTTTAACGTCCCAAAGCGACTAAGGCTATGAGAGACGCCGTAGTGGATTGGTTGGTTGGTTTATGGGGTTTAACGTCCCAAAGCGACTAAGGCTATGAGAGACGCCGTAGTGGAGGGCTCCGGAAATTTCGACCACCTGGGGTTCTTTAACGTGCACTGACATCGCACAGTACACGGGCCTCAAATTTCTCCTCCAAAGAAATTCAACCGCCGCGGCCGGGATCGAACCCGCGTCATTCGGGACAGCAGCCGAGTACCATAGCCACTGAGCCACCGCGGCGGCTCCGGAAATTTCGACCACCTAGGGTTTAACCCAAGGTGGTCGAAATTTCCGGTGCCCTCCACTACGGCGTCTCTCATAGCCTTAGTCGCTTTGGGACGTTAAACCCCATAAAACCAAACCAAACCAAACCAAACCAGTTTCTATAACATGCACATGAAAACAAAAACAAAGAAGCGACGCGAGTACAGTCTGGTTATGGCGCCCATCACTACGGCGTCCCACGTAGCCTCAGTCGCTTTGGGACAATACACCCCCATAAACGACTTACAAACTTGCAGAGGCACCCGGCGTATAATTTAACCTAACGCGGTAGCCGAAATTCCGTACCGACGGAAGCCTGCACGACAAGTTTTATATACAACAAGACGTCCTGGTAGTCAATACACGATCAGTTAAAACCTTGCCGACTAATCTAAGCTAATACCCGAAAGAAGCCGGTTCGATCCCGGCCACGGCGGCCGAATTTCGATGGAAGCGAAATTCTACAGGCTCGTGTACTGCGCGATGTCAGCGCACGTTAAAGAACACCAGGTGGTTGAAATTTCCGGAGCCCTTCACTACAGCGTCTCTCATAGCCTGAGTCGCTTCGGGACGTTAAATACCAACAAACCTAAATAAATCTGAAATCCAAGCTACGCATGGGCTATCCGAGTGCACGAGATGCAGCACGGTATACTTAGTAAGGGCTCATATCTGCGCGCTATCATCGTCAAGAATATCATCTACTCTTGTAAACACATGTTCACTAGAATGGTTTACAAACTATGAATATTCGGAAGTTAAGAAAGCGTTCGTTGAACCATGTATGCGCTGAACACTTGTGCAATTAAACAAACATCAGGATGACAGCCAGGTAGGAATAACGACGCTGTCCTGTAGTTGGAGGAATTTTATTGCGTAGTTTATAAAACGGGCAAAATCTTGCTACCTTATATCGCGATGCCAGGGGTGCTAGACCTAAGGAGGATTTTATACCCTCTGTGAACATGAGCGTATTCACGCATTTTCTTATTTACGGCGAAATCTGTAATGGCACTCAAAGAGCCACATACGGGTTACAAGGGCGTAGTCAATGCTACACCACGCACGTATTAAATTGTGGAGAGGAGGAAAGCCTGGTACGGCGGCAGCGGCGAGCTAGGTATTTGGTAGTGTTTGGTGTCAGATATTCAGTTAGGTATTGGGTACTGAGCGGTTGTGTTTAGCCAAAAAGTGACCTAAATATGTGTCTTTCCTCAAAACCAAGTGTGAGCTTAGACCATAGAGTTTAATAAAAAAAAAATGGCTGAGGCTTAGCTAAGGTTAAGCCTAGTCAGATGCGAAGCATATTGATGGCTAGGCTTGGTAATACATGGCTTTCCTTGGTTGAATAATTGGTCATTTTAATACAACCACTAGAAGCCTTCGTCGTGGGGGAAGACAACGGCATGGCTACAGCGGAACGCCGACTAACCCCGAGACGCGCGTTGGGTGGGCGCCTGGATTGCCACGGAAGCCGCGTCCGCCTGGCCGGTGGAGCGAGCGTTTCACCTACACCGAGTGTGAACGCGCGTTCGAAATGCGCGGGAATGCCGCTCGAGGACATTCCGGTGTCTGGGCGATGGCATCGTTCTCCCTCTCCCAGCGCGTCTGTCGTGACGTCATTGTGTCACGTGGTGTGACGTCACCATACCACGTGGTCTGCACGGCGTGCAACCGCAGCGACGGCACGAGTTGGAGCCCCGTCTCTCATCTGTCGTGACGTCATTGTGTCACGTGGTGTGACGTCACCATACCACGTGGTCTGCACGGCGTGCAACCGCAGCGACGGCACGAGTGGGAGCCCCGTCTCTCATCTGTCGTGACGTCATTGTGTCACGTGGTGTGCACGGCGTGTAACCGTCACGAAGGGCTTGGGTTACCTATTGTAATATGCTTCGCATAAAAAAAAGGGAATGCGGGCGCCGCTACACACCATCGATTACAGAGAGGCGCAGCAATGCCGTGAACACGAGGTTTAATACTCGGCTTGGCTATGGTTGAGCGTAAAAAACAAATCGAATTTTTTTTTATGAGGAAAGGACATGACGCAGCAACAGTCTCGCTTGTCTTGGTGGACACCTGAATCGCTCATGATATGCAGCCCTCGATTATAGGTGAGCGGTTCGGATCCCTGCAGCGAGCTAGGCTCCAACTTAACCAGCAAGCTTATGCTGCACGAAACCCTGAATTGTATGACACCATCCGGAAGTTTCTGCGGCAATCGAATGGCATGATAGGATTGTTTCCGACGAGGTGAAAGACTTTCATGCCTCATACTGTCGTTAGCAGCCGTGTCGGCAGATGTGTCCGCGTTTTAAGGCGAAAGCCTTTAATGCCTCATACTGTCGTTAGCAGACGCGTCGGCAGCCGTGTCGGCAGATTTGTCCGCCTTTCGGCGCCACTGCTTAAAAAGAACTGCACCGAGGGTGGGAATCGAACCAGGGCCTTTGGCATTTGAAGCGGAGACGCTACCACTCCGCCACGAAGGCTCAAGGTTGGAGCGTGAATAAAGGCGCATCTAGTGAATCACGGTCGTAGGTTGCGACTGAGAGAAAAATGAAAAGGGAAAGTGCCCGGGCCTGCCAACTGGCTCAAGCCGAGCCACCACCGCCGCCACGTGCAGATAGAAGACAGTTGAAAGATAAGAGGGCAGAGTAAAAGAGAGAGTAAAGACGCGCGTCGCAACTACCGCGTCCGCCGGAACGGACGCTGCCTGAAAAAAAAACAGATACACGGCCGTAGCCCGAAGGCTGCCGACCTCGTCACCCCTACGCATCTAGTGAATGCATGGGTTTCATAAATAAAAGAAAAGAAATAAAGTCAACAAAAGGAAAACTAAAAATAAAACAGACAATAAACAAGAAATAAAAACAAAATAAAAATGGGATATGAAAATAAAAAACAATAGAAATAAGAAAAAAAGCAAAAATAAATAAAAAAATATGAAAAATAAAAAGTAAATAAAAACAAACAGTGCGCCAGGAAACGCTTTCGCCTTGCAGCACTTTAGAGAGCCAAAGTGCCTCCTGAATTTTTTGACGGGTGTCCACCGAGATATCCGAGGCAGTTACTGCCTAATTTCCTTTCGACAAATACAATTTTCAGTTTTTTTCATCACTGCACCTCTTTCTCTTTCACTCTCACTTCCTCCCTTCCGTTACAGTGCGGTTCGGGTGCCCACCGCTATGCCACAGAATTACTGCGCCATTTCCTTTCCTCAAGAAGCTTTGCGTTCAAAGGGCGAGGCATCGCGCCGAACGGGTGGCGGCGCTCCGTGGACTCCCTGGCAGGGCTGCAACACGCTGGCGCGTTCCACTCCTGAAGGCGAAGCTTAAGCGTCATTAATTAGCAGTTAATTAGTATTTAGTCATTAATCGGTAATTAGCCCCTAATCAGTAGTTTGTCATTACTTCGTCATCAATTATGTGTGACGTCATCCAGTGGTGACGTCACCAGTGCCACAGAGGCAGTCAACGTAGTTTGTTCTAGTAACGTTGGAGGCAGTCAAAGTGGTGCAGAAAACGCTTTCGCCTCTACGCACTTTAGACAGTCAAAGTGCCCCCTGAATTTTTTTCAACCCCAACATATAGCCTTAACAGTTGTCGCAGAATCTCGCGTTAACACGTGGTAACCGTCTATCCATTGTTATTGTTTCTTTACCTTAACCCCAGAGTAAGAGATATGCGGGTTGTGAGACGCCACAAGCGAGCGTGGCATGTTAGCCTTCGGCCGCAAGGATGCAGGTGAACAGTGCAGGTAGAAATTAAACATCGCCGGGGCACTCACGCGTGCCTTACACCATGGCGCAGGGGCGCCAGTGTGTGTGTGTGCGTGAAAGCAATCGGTTCAACAAGCAGTGCTTGTGCTCGCGTGGCTTTTTTTTTTTTTCTAATGTGCATGCCATAGAAACCGGTCATGGTGCCCATCACTACGGCGTCCCACGTAGCCTCAGTGGCTTTGGGACAATACACCCCCATAAACCGCTTACCAACTTGCAGAGGCACCCGGCGTTTAATTTAACCTAACGCGGTAGCCGAAATTCCGTACCGACGGAAGCCGGCACGACAAGTTTTATATACAACAAGATGTCCTGGTAGTCAATACACGATCAGTTAAAACCTTGCCGGCTAATCTAATCTAATACCCGAAAGAAGCCGGTTCGATCCCGGCCACGGCGGCCGAATTTGGATGGAGGCGAAATTCTACAGGCTCGTGTACTGCGCGATGTCAGTGCACGTTAAAGAACCCCAGGTGGTCGAAATTTCCGGAGCCCTTCACGACGGCGTCTCTCATAGCCTGAGTCGCTTCGGGACATTAAATCCCAATAAACCTAAATAAACCTGAAATCCAAGCTACTCATGGGTTATCCGAGTGCACGAGATGCAGCACGGTATACTTAGTAAGGGCTCATATCATCTGCGCGCTATCATCGTCAAGAATATCCTCTACTCTTGTCAACACTTGTTCAATGGTTTACAAAGTATGAATATTCGGAAGTTAAGAAAGCGTTCGTTGAACCATGTATGCGCTGAACACTTGTGCAATTAAACAAACATCAGGATGACAGCTAGGTAGGAATAACGACGCTGTCCTGTAGTTGGAGGAATTGTTATTGCGAAAGCAATACTACTTGCACTTTCAAGCCTTTGCCGTGACGCGGCGGTGCCACCATTGACCTTTCGCATGACCTCTGTGTGACGTCAGGCCGAAGAGCTGAGCAATTAGATTGGACTGGATTGCAATGCAATGCATTTGATTGGATTGGATTAGATTAGATTAGATTACATTACATTGGATTGGATTGTATAACCGATGCATCACCACAAGTCTAACCACAAGCACCACAACCAGCTACACTACCAGCTGAACCATGGCGTAGGTACGGATATTGCTTTGGAAATTACCGGGCTTAACCAAGCTAAGCCACAGCGAATTTATTGCGTAGTTTATGAAACGGGCAAAATCCTGCTACCTTATATCGGGATGCCAGGGGTGCTAGACAGAAGGAGGATTTTATACCCTCTGTGAACATGAGCGTATTCACGCATTTTCTTATTTACGGCGAAATCTGTAATGGCACTCAAAGAGCCACATACGGGTTACAAGGGCGTAGTCAATGCTACACCACGCACGTATTAAATTGTGGAGAGGAGGAAAGCCTGGTACGGCGGCAGCGGCGAGCTAGGTATTTGGTAGTGTTTGGTGTCAGATATTCAGTTGGGTATTGGGTACTGAGCGGTTGTGTTTAGCCAAAAAGTGACCTAAATATGTGTCTTTTCTCAAAACCATGTGTGAGATTAGACCATAGAGTTTAAAGAAAAAAAAGGGAAAGCGGGCGCCGCTACACACCACCGATTACAGAGAGGCGAAGCACTGCCGTGAAGACGAGGTTTCATACTCGTCTTGGCTATGGTTGAGCGTAAAAAACAAATCGATTTTTTTTTTTATGAGGAAAGAATATGACGCAGCAGCCTTCAGTGAATAGAGACTAGGGCTTAAATTGTATTCTGTTTTGGTGACATGGAGGAGGAGTCACTGACCATATATAGCCGAAAGAAGGGAAGACGTTCCGAAAACTCATACAGGATTTTTTTTTGGGAGCTCTCAGTGACCGAAGTAGTGGCATTAAAAGCGCAAAGTGCATGTTAAACGTTTTCTTTGTCGTCCAGCCGTCCTGGAAGGGTGATCATGGCAATATTGAATAGGAGGTGTGATTGTCTTGGTGGACACCTGAATCGCTCATGATATGCAGCCCCCGATTACAGGTCACCGGTTCGGATCCGTGCAGCGAGCTAGGCTCTAACTTAACCAGCAAGCTTATACTGCACGAAACCCTGAATTGTATGACACCATCCGGAACTTTCTGCGGCAATCGAATGGCATGATAGGATTGTTTCCGACGAGCGGTGCCAGCAACTACAATTACAACGCCGACAGCTTTTCAACCGAACGAGCTGCAAACGCTGTCGCGTCGACTACGCGTGGGAAACTAAAAGCAGCGCCCTAGAATATATGTGAGGTCACTCTGATATCTTTAAGGCGAAAGCCTTTCATACCTCATACTGTCGTTAGCAGCCGTGTCGGCAGCCTTGTCGGCAGATGTGCCCGCGTTTTAAGGCGAAAGCCTTTAATGCCTCATACTGTCGTTAGCAGACGCGTCGGCAGCCGTGTCGGCAGATTTGTCCGCCTTTCGGCGTCACTGCTTAAAAAGAAACTGCATCGAGGGTGGGAATCGAACCAGGGCCTTTGGCATTTGAAGCGGAGACGCTACCACTCCGCCACGAAGGCTCAAGGTTGGAGCGTGAATAAAGGCGCATCTAGGGAATGCATGGGTTTCATAACTAAAATAAAAGGAATAAAGTCAAGAAAAGGAAAAAATAAAAATAAGAAAATAAACAAAAATAAAAACAAAATAAAAGTAAGATATGAAAATAAAAATAAATAAACAATAAAACTAAGAAAAAAAGCACAAAAAAAGACAAAAATTAAAAGCACAGTAAAAACAAACAGTGCGCCAGGAAACGCTTTCGCCTTGCAGCACTTTAGAGAGCCAAAGTGCCTGCTGAATTTTTTTGACGGGTGTCCACCGAGATATGCGAGGCACTTACTGCCTAATTTCCTTTCCTCAAATACAATTTTCAGTTTTCTCATCACTGCACCTCTTTCTCTTCTTTCACTCTCACTTCCTCCCTTCCTTTACACTGCGGTTCGGGTGTCCACCGCTATGCCACAGAATTACAGCGCCATTTCCTTTCCTCAAAAAGCGTTGCGTTCAAAGGGCAACGCATCGCGCCGAAAGGGTGGTGGCGCTCCGTGGACTCCCTGGCAGGGCTGCAACACGCTGTCGCGTTCCACTGCTAAAGGCGAAGCTTAAGCGTAATTAATTAGCAGTTAATTAGTATTTAGTCATTAATAGGTAATTAGTCACTAATCAGTAGTTTGTCATTACTTCCTCATCAATTATGTGTGACGTCATCCAGTGGTGACGTCACCAGTGCCAGAGAGGCAGTCAAAAGTGGTGCGGAAAACGCTTTCGCCTCTACGCACTTTAGACAGACAAAGTGCCCCCTGAATTTTTTTCAACCCCAACATATAGCTTTAACAGTTGTCGATTTATCTCGCGTTAACACGTAGTAGCCCTCATGTCAAGTGTCTTTTTTTTTTTTAACTTAAACCCCAGAGTAACAGGTATGCGGGTTGTGAGACATCACATGCGAGCGTGGCGTGTTAGCCTTAGATCGCAAGGCTGCAGATGAACAGTGCAGGTAGAAATTAAACATGGCCGGGGCACTAACGCGTGCTTTACACCATGGCGCTGGGGCACGACAGCGTGAAAGAAATTATCTCAGAAAGCAGTTTTGAAAATGCGAACCGATTTTTTTCTTTAGCATTGAAGAAGTATTCGGTGAATTATCACCCCACTAAGCTATGAGCGCGATTCAGGCGTCCGCTGACCCAGGGAGCCATTCAGCACACTTGCTTTCCTCAAAATGATCGGAGTGTAAAACGTTGTGAACGCCAACGCCAAAGAACACAATGAACGCCGACGGCCTATAGCTTCACCGCCGAGTTTCTGCTGTCGGCCTAATGCTCGACTGGGTAGCGTAGTGTAGCATTTGAGGGTTTACAAAATTGCAGAGGCGCAATGGTGCCAATTTGGTCTAACGCGATAGCGGCAATAGACTGTGGCGGCAGCTTTCCCTCTACGTAAAAAATTACCGAAGACACTTTGGAATTTCCAAAGTATGCTTGGCGAAAGCCTCGTTCGTTCCGCCTCCCTTGCTTGGCATCTGGTGATATGTTCCTTCGTCGCATGCGCATTTGCTCCTTGTTCTTCTGGCGTTTGGTGTTGGGGGAATCCGGCGTCCGCTTTTAGTATTTTAGTATTTGCGAAGGCATTGGCAGCAGCGGCACCGACGAGCGAGCAGCATCTCAAGCCACATCTTTCATTGTGATCTTGCAGATACAGAGCTGCATTGACTGTTCGGGCACATGCGCATCGCTGGTGATCAAGAACGACGCCTATCACCCTGGAAGCTGCCTTCCTACGCCGCTAAGACCAACACCGAGCGCTGACATCGACGGAAGGCTACAAATACAGCGAGACTGAACTGGCCGATCGCATTGGCAGCAGCGGCACCGACGAGCGAGCAGCATCTCAAGCCACATCTTTCATTGTGATCTTACAGATACAGAGCTGCATTGACTGTTCGGGCACATGCGCATCGCTGGTGATCAAGAACGACGCCTATCACCCTGGAAGCTGCCTTCCTACGCCGCTAAGACCAACACCGAGCGCTGACATCGACGGAAGGCTACAAATACAGCGAGACTGAACTGGCCGATCGCATTGGCAGCAGCGGCACCGACGAGCGAGCAGCATCTCAAGCCACATCTTTCATTGTGATCTTGCAGGTTAGTGGAAGTCAGGTCCACATATCAATGTTTTAGGTATCATTTCAATCGCTGCTGCTGCTGCCAAGGTGTGACGTTTTGTGACAATGCCCCCACATTTGCAGTGCTCTGTGTGTTCTGTAGATTGCACTTCGTCAGATGGCACTATTGACTGCAGTGAGTGTGGTCACAGATACCACACTGGGAAATGCGCCGGAATTACCGATGCTACGCTCAAAACAAAGGGAGATGAATACCGTAAAGCCTGGCGCTGCATCTTCTGTAGGCGCTCGAAAGCACGCACGCCGGCTACGCAGGATGCAAAACTCGCCAGTGATGATAGCGTGGATCTGAGGATCTGGATGATGGCAATTAGTGATAAGCTTGACCAGCTGCTGCCTCTTAAAGAAACGATTGACGGTATCGAAGACTCATTGCAGCTGTTAAGCGACCAGTACGATGATTTGCTTTCACGCACAGAGCGGAACGAGCGCGAGGTGAAAGAACTAAGGAAGAGGGTGGAAAAGGTCGAAACACAGAATGATGCTGTCGCTCAACTGAAAGATGACATTGATGACCTTGAATGGAGGAGCCGCCGCCTCAACCTAGAATTTCATGGCATCCAAGAAACTGATAAAGAAAACCTGTTGGATAAGATAAATGCACTGACTGCCCAAATTAAACTTCCTGCACTCTCAGAGAATGATGTAGTGGCAGTTCACCGTCTGCCAGCAAAAAAAGATAAGATCCCAGGCATAATTTGTCGTTTCGCAAGGCAAGCTGACAGGGACGCGTGGTGGCAAAACAGAAAGAAACTGCAAGAAGCAGACGGAAATATCTTCGTGCTAGAAAACCTAACGAAAAGAACCCGTGCACTGTTGTTCGAAGCTAAGAACTGGGCAAAAGTTAAGAAATACAAATACGTGTGGCATAGCAATGGCCGAATTCTGGTACGAAAGGCTGATGGACTGAATGCCGAATTGGTATCGAGCGTTGGCGACCTGGAGAAGCTTGCCTAAAGGCGGATGACCCATGGATATGGCGTCCTACGTTTTGCCGCACGACTTCCAGAAACACATAGGGAAACCGTTTTTGCAGTCATTCAAATGCTTTCATCTGAACATAAGATCAATCAAATACAAAAAATTAGGTCTGGATTTACTTCTTGATGAGCTAAATGAGTCACTAGATTGTGTATTGCTAACTGAGACATGGTCAACGGACAGCACCGACGTTTATAGACTTGCTGGGTATGAATCTTGTTACTTAAATCGCTCCTCTGGAAGGGGTGGCGGAATTTGCATTTTGATAAACAAAATGTACGACTATGAACTGCTTGAAAATTTTTCCATCGTTACAGATGATTATGAAATTGTATCTGTTCTTGTTCACAGCAATTTGTTGGTAGTTTGTTACCGTCCTCCACATGGAAAGATGGCGCCTTTCTTTGACTACTTAGAAACGCTGTTCTCCTTTGTTGATATTAATCGTTATAGTATTATATTTGGTGGTGATATTAACATAAATATGATGAATGCTTCTTTGCAAACTAACTTTTCTGTTTTGTTGAACACGCATGGTATTAGGAACACTATTGATATGCCGACGAGAGTGACAGAAAGTTCATCCTCATTAATTGATGTGTTCCTTACAAATATTGACGCATGTAGAATCAAAGCGGGTGTACTTACGTCAGATCTCAGTGATCACTTGCCTATATTTTTGTGCGCCAAAAGTCAGTTCAGCAAAAATAAAGCACGACATACATATTTCGTTCAACATATGACACACTGCAACCTTTCCAAGTTTTATAGCAAAGTTTCACGCACTTCGTGGGATCAAGTTTTTGGTAGCGAAGATGCGAACGTTGCTTATGACACATTCATGAAAATACTGAAACCAATCTATGAGGAGAGTTTCCCTTTAGTAGCAAGGAAGAACGGTAGAAAAATCCGAAAACCATGGGTTAACGCAGAACTTTCCGCGAGGATTAGAAAAAAGAATAACTTGTACCACCAATTTGTCAAAAGCAAAGACAAAAAAATACTACTAGAATTTAAAGCTTTCCGTAATCGTCTAGATAAAGATATAAAAAAAGCCAGACGTGAATATTTAGACAATGTATTTATGCCTGCAGCAGGACAAATGGATGCAGTTTGGCGTAGACTGAACTCGATGCTAAATTACAAGATAGGAACTGAAAAAGTGTGTAAGATTAAAAGACATGATGCTGAGTTAACAGGAGAAACCCTCGCGAACGCATTCAACCAACATTTTGTTCAAGGTAACACCGCCATTTGCTCCAATGACCTAGCAAACTTTCCGCGTAATGATAACTCGGTGTTTCTGACTCCAGTAAGTGAAACAGAAACTGCAAGCATAATTCTGAATTTAAGAAATAGCAGTGCCAAAGACGTAGATGGAATTCAGGTGAAACCAATCAAACACGTTGCACATTATCTCGCTCCATGCTTAATGCATGTACTTAATTTATGCTTTCAGCAGGCCATATTTCCGCCCAAAATGCAGGTCGCTCGAGTAAGCGTGCTATATAAGAAAGGTGACAAAAATGATATGGGAAATTATCGGCCCATATCGATTCTCCCGGTCTTTTCCAAAGTCTTTGAAAAAGCTATTTTAAACCGATTGACAGCATTTCAAGAAAAGCACAAATTGCTAGCTAGTAGCCAGTTCGGTTTCCGCAAAGGATTTAGCACTGAACTTGCCCTCTTGACGCAGAAAGAACACATTTTAAGTGGTTTGGAGAAAGGTAAGCTAGTCTTGGGCCTTTACGTTGACTTCTCGAAAGCATTCGACACTATCAGCCACGCAATACTTATTAGGAAGTTAGAACATTATGGCATTCGCGGAAAGGCCGGTGTTCTTATGGAGTCCTACCTTAAACATCGTACCCAAATTGTAGCCATTGGTGATTCTTTATCAGATGCACTTCATGTTTCCCAGGGTGTGCCGCAAGGCAGCATCCTGGGCCCCTTTTTGTTCAATTTGTACGTGAACGATGTTTACGGTATCGCTCCATCCGCTACTTTTGTGAATTATGCGGATGATACAAGCGTGTTTTTCACAGGAGAATCAAGTGATCACCTAATAGCTGCAGCAAATGTAGCGCTTGCTAAGCTTGATGAATGGACCCAAAAAAATAGCTTGAAGATTAATGCTGATAAAACTAAAGCAGTTTTGTATCATACTAGGAACAAAAACATAGACACACAAAACACAATTACACTACGGTCAACTCCTGTAGAGATTGTGTCTAGTTTTAAAACTCTGGGTGTCATTTTTCAAAACACAATGTCATGGGATGCCCACATAGATTATATTACAAAAAAACTATCACAAATAGTAGGCATTGTTTCGCGAAATCGCCATGCATTCCCTCGCCACATTCTGATGCTGATTTATAATGGTCTTTTCTCCCCTAGACTTAATTATTGTCACTTGGTATGGGCATCGACTACTAAATCTAATATAGACAGAGTGCTCATTCTCCAAAAAAAGTTTTTAAGAGCTGTCGAAAACGTACCAATGCACTACCACACACATGAATTATTTAAAAAATACAATGTAATTCCAGTAACAAAATCCTATGACTACCGGCTTTGCAAGTTGTTCAAACAAGAAACTAAATGTAACAATTGTACTATTCAGAACATAGCTCAGCTAGAAAATAATGTAGTTTCATACCAGACGCGTCATTTTGAACCATGGAAGGTTAACACAAATAGAACTACATGCGGTCTCCAAATGCTGCAAAACAAGTTACCCCGATTACTAAACAGTTTGCAAGCTAAAAATATCCAACTCGACAATATAACTTTCAAAGCACTGCGCAATCTTTTCAAAACGAAGTAAAACGAGATTTTGTGTCTATAATATTTCCCCATGAATGTATTAAAAATGTGAGTACGTGTTACACTGAAATGTGGTAACAGTATATATGTTTTAGCGTTTTTTTTTCTTGTAATATGTTGTTTTTTTTCACTTTTTTTTCTTTACGTGTTGTGATAAAATATGCTGTGTATAAACTTTTTTTTACGACATTCCGCCAACTGCCAATGAAAGGGGGCCTGCGGCCCTGTCAAGCTGGCTTCTGGCAGCTTTTTCTGCAGGCTTCCTGCATCATGTAATGTGATGTGAATAAACTTCTTCTTCTTCTTCTTCTTCCCCGAACCGCTTGGCGCGGAATCACTGGGCCGCTTCGGAGCCATGCACCTCACTCACTCGACTGCAACGAGACGTCTTGCGAAGGAGCGCCGGTGCAGCTGCCACCGCCGACGCGCGCGCGCGCTCGTTCTAATCCCTACTGTGTGACGTCACGGTTGCTATGCACAGTTGCGCCCCCAACCGGCATGCCGGTTGCTAAGAAGGGGTGGAGAATGCGCCGCTGCGCGGAGGAGAGGCCACAGTTGTAACGATTCCAGCGCACGGACGGACACCGCTTAAGCTTAGCCTTTAGGAGTGGAACAATTGGTTATTGAAGAAAAGAAATGGAGCGGTATCTGTCTCACATGTTCGATCCCGGCCGCGGCGGCTAGAATTTCTTTGGAGGAGAAATTCTAGAGGCCCGTGTGCTGTGCGATGTCAGTGCACGTTAAAGAACCCCAGGTGGTCGAAATTTCCAGAGCCCTCCACTACGGCGTCTCTCATAGCCTTAGTCGCTTTGGGACGTTAAACCCCACAAAACCAAAACCAAAATCACATATCTAGGTGAAACCCGCCGCGGTGGCTCAGTGGTAAGGCGCCCGTCTACCGAGCCGGAGTACCCGGGTTCGAACCCGACCGCGGCAGCCGTGTTTCAATGGAGGCGAAACGCAAGAGGCGCCCGTGTGCTGTGCGATGTCAGTGCACGTTAAAGATCCCCAGGTGGTCGAAATTATTCCGGAGACCTCCACTACGGCACCTCTTTCTCTCTTTCGTCTTTCACTCCTACCTTCCTCCCTTCCCTTACGGCGCGGTTCAGGTGTCCGCCTAGATATGCGAGACAGATACTGCGCCATTTCCTTTCCTCAAAAACCAATTTACCAATTTACCATATCTAGGTGAACACCTGAACCGCACCGCACAGGAAGGGAGGAAGGTGGGAGTGAAAGAAGAAAGAGAGAAAGGGGTGCCGTAGGGGAGGTCTCCGGAATAATTTCGGCCACCTGGGGATCGGAATTATTCCGGAGACCTCCACTACGGCACCTCTTTCTCTCTTTCGTCTTTCACTCCTACCTTGTGCTTCGATCGCCGTGCGTCTAGTATTCACCTTCAAATGACCTTCAGCTTCATAAGCAGAGGCGCATAACTGCCCGCTGGGACGGTGGACACCTTAGTCGCGCTTTAAGCGACGAAACCAAGGGAGCGGGAGCTTGGAAAGTAAAGGAAAGGCGCATAACTAATGGACACCTCAAACACGCTTAACGATATGTGGCGGCAGTGACAGATGTGCGCTGCATACGTTGCCATTGACAACGTTGTGCCATTTTAAGGAAAGGAAGTGCGCATAACTGGCTCCCTGGGTCAGTGGGAGCCTGAATCGCGCTTATACGTACGTGGGGGATGAGAGAGAGAGATGTGGGCTGCATGCGTGAGCGCTGACAACGGTGAGCAAACTCTCCGGATCATTAATGCCACCTGTCAGGGTAGGCGCGCTGCCTATCCATTGTCCGGAACGTACTCAACGTTACAGACGCCAAGCCGCTTAGAGTTGCCCGATACACCATAGCTTTGGCTCTCTAATCAAGTTCAGCAGTAGAACCATAGAAAATTTTTCTTTAGCTTAACCCCAGAGTAAGAGATATGCGGGTTTTGATACACCACAAGCGAGCGTGGCGTGTTAGCATTCGATCTCCAGGATGCAGGTGGACATTGCAGGTAGAAATTAAAACATGGCCGGGGCACTCACGCGTGCTTTACATCATGGCGCTGGGGCGCCAGTGTGTGTGAAATCAATCGGCTCAAACAGCAATGCATAAAGACTGTGATCGCGTGGCCTTTTTTTTTTTTTTCTAAATGTCCATGCTATAGAAATGGCTATGTCGCCCATCACTACGGCGTCCCACGTAGACTCAGTCGCTTTGGGACCATACACCCCCATAAACCGCTTACAAACTTGCAGAGACATCCGGCGTTTAATTTAACCTAACGCGGTAGCCGAAATTCCGTACCAACGGAAGCCTGCACGACAAGTTTTATATACGACAGGACGTCCCGGTAGTCAATACACTAGATCAGTGTACAACCTTGTAGACTAATAGAAGCTAAGACCAGAAAGAAGCCGGTTCGATCCCGGCTACGGCGGCCGAATTTCGGTGGAGGCGAAATTCTACAGGCCCGCCGCGGTGGCTCAGTGGTTACGGCGCTCGGCTGCTAACCCGAAAGACGCGGGTTCGATCCCGGCCGCGGCAGCCGAATTTCTACGAAGGCGAAATTCTAGAGGCCCGCGTACTATGCGATGTCAGTGCACGTTAAAGAACCCCAGGTGGCCGAAATTTCCGGATCCCTTCACTAAGGTGTCCCTCATAGCCTGAGTCGCTTCGGTACATTAAACCCTAATAAACCTAAATAAACCTGAAATCCAGGCTACACATAGGTTATCCTAATGCACGAGATGCAGAACGGTATACTTATATGAAGTAAGCGCTCATATCATCTACGCGCTATGACCGTCAAGAATATCATCTACTCTTGTAAACACATGTTCACTAGAATGGTTTACAAACTATGAATATTCGGAAGTTAAGAAAGCGTTCGTTGAACCATGCATGCGCTGAACACTTGAGCAATTAAAAAGCCACCAGGATGACAGCGAGGTAGGAATAACTAGGCTGTCCTGTAATCGGGGAAATTGTATTGCATAGTTTATGAAACGGGCAAAATCCTGCTACCTTATATGAGGATGCCAGGAGAGCCAGACCATTGGAAGATTTAATACCCTCTGTGAACATGAGCGCATTCACGCATCCTCTTACTTACAGCAGAAGCTGGAATGACACTCAAAGAGCCGCATACGGGTTACAACGGCGTAGTGAATTATACACCACGCATCATTACGCATCACACT
This sequence comes from Amblyomma mixtum, assembly GCF_055824585.1. Taxonomy (NCBI): domain Eukaryota; kingdom Metazoa; phylum Arthropoda; class Arachnida; order Ixodida; family Ixodidae; genus Amblyomma; species Amblyomma mixtum. The sequence continues at coordinate 149,385,078 of NC_143015.1, forward strand.
CTGGAAAGGAGGAAAGCCTTGCACGGCGACAGTGGGGAGCTAGGTATTTGGTACTGTGTTAGGTATTAAATGTTTAGTTAGGTATTGCGTACTGAGCGGTTGTGTTTAGCCATAAAAATGACCCAGTTATGTGTCTTTCCTCAAAACCAAGTGTGTGGTTAGACCATACAGTTTAATATAACAGAGGGAAAGCTGGCGCCGCTACACTTCATCGATTATGGAAAGGCGCAGCAATGCCGCGAAGACGACGTTTCATACTCGTCTTGGCGACTGTTGGCCGTAAAACGTGGATTCAGCCGTAAAAAATAGGACTCTTTTTGGGGCTAAGAAATGCTGTTAAATTTTTATATGCCAGCCCCACACTGAGCTTCCACTACAGTAAAATCTATTGAAGTGAAAAACGCCGTTTTGAAATATCTTAATCTGCACACAGAGGAGAGCATCACTTCCAAAGTACCGATTTCGAGGTAAATCCACGCTTTAGGTCCAACACGAAATCCCGCCTCTTCCCGGCATTCTGGCAGTGGACGAATTGCTGTTTAGAAAGACGCATAGACGGTGCTGTTAGCTTTCCCTGTAAGTAATATTTAGGAACCATAATGATTTAGTCCGCGAATAAGATTAGGTACAGTAGCGTGGGTTTTTGGGCTTGTTGGTACATAGTTCCAATATACTGTAGCGCAGCAAAAGACTGTGTCTTCGTCTTTTGCTGCGCTACAGTATATTGGAAGATTAGGTAGTCTAGTTCCCAGTCTAGTCTTATTTGCAGTTGTTGTTAGTGGCTATATATATGTAAAAAAAAATGGCTGAGGCTTAACTTGGTTAAGCCTGGAGAATGCGAAGCATCATCGTGGCGCGTAATTTGGAGGCGCACAACCACAGCGACGGCGCGAGGTGGGCCCCCGTTTCTCCACTGTCATGACGTCATCGTGTCACGTGGTGTGACGTCATGTATCACGTGATTTGGAGGCGCACAACCACAGCGACGGCGCGAGGTGGGCCCCCGTTTCTCTACTGTCGTGACGTCATCGTGTCACGTGGTGTGACGTCATGTATCACGTGATTTGGAGGCGCATAACCACGGTGAAGGGATGAAGTGGTAGCTACAGTAGTATGCTTCGCATAAAAATAAAAACGGAAGGAAAATACGTTGCTATCCGCGGCATCTGCCATCGAAACTTGGAGCAACTGAGCTGCGGCTAGCGGGAATAAAAGGACAGAGAGGGGGAAAGAAAGATGGGAGCAATAGTAAGAAAGGATAGGGGTAGGGCGGAAATATAGACTATGTACAAATACAGGATATAACCACTACGGCATTTCTTTCTTCCTTTCTTCGTTCCCTCCATCTTTTTATCGCTTCTCTTACCGCGCGGTTCGTGGTGACAGAAATCGAATCCCTGCCGGAGCTAGGCTCTAGCTTAACTAGCAAGTTTGTACCGCAGGAAACGCTTAATAGCACGACACCATGCCGAGCATTCTGCCAGGAGCGGTTGGCACGATACGTTTTTTTTCTACGCGCGGTGCCGACAACTACAACACCGACGGCCTTTCGATCGGCGGCCAGAATTTCTTTGGAGGAGAAATTCTAGACGCCCGTGTACTGTGCGATGTCAGTGCACGTTGAAGAACCCCAGGTGGTCGAAATTTCCGGAGAAGCCCTTCACTACGGCGTCTCTCATAGCCTTAGTCGCTTTGGGACGTTAAACCCCATAAACCAACCAACCAACCTTTCGATCGAACGAGCTGTATACGCGGCCGCATACCCTGTGACCACCTTCCGCCCTTTCATGTTGCACGAGCTGAAGCAGCAGACCCTTTCATACGCTCCTTTCTCGCAAGGCCATTTCTCGCGAAATCTGCTGCGTCTTCGGGTGGACAAAAATCCCACAGTGACATCATCATTTCCCCGAAAACTCTTCTTATAGCGCCAGGAAACTTCGCCAGCTAGGTTTCAGGGGAAATTTTTGGGCCGGTGAAGTGAGCTGAATAGCTTCGTAACATACGTTCATATCAAAGCACTCAGTGTGAAAATGTCTGCGGGAACCGAGACATCGCTTAATATAGGCTTCCAAAAAAAGTCGCAGCCTGTAAAAGATGTTGCCTGGTAAAAAGAAAAGTTATTCGTGTTAAACATGGCTATGTTTGCATTCGGTTATTAGGTTTCTCCCAGTTATAAGCACGCTTGCCAAGAACTTGCTAGCTGCGACGCGGAGGTCTGGGTAAAGGGGAGATGGGTGTTGAATCCAAGCACCGAGCAAAGTTAAGACCCGGCGCTTATCTCAACCAGGCGCAAGTCCGCCCGCCCGCTTTTTGAGTGCCCTCCATATCCGGTTCAAAGCCTTCGCATCTTAACGACTTCTTAAGAGCCGCCGCGTACAGCGTTTGAATTCGGGGCCTCGAAAACGAGGCTCTGACGTTAGAAAATTAACTCACTGCTCCTACGCAGCGCCATCTAGGGGCGCGCGGCGCAGGCTTCCATCCGGAGCTGTATGGCTGGCTTGAGAGCGCGTTAAAGCAGCACGTTTGTGCAAGTCGTTGCCTTGCGAATGTGAAGCTTGTATCGAGCGGCTGTTTTAAGATGCAGAGAGCTGATACGGCGGCCAGGAAAAAAAAAAGACTTTTCTGGACGCTTTGAAGACGAAATGAAGAGGTAATTATGCCACGTTGACAGGCGCGAAAGAAGTAATGATATTACTTGCTGGATACCAAGTTCGGACTGTGGTTTAATTTAGGGTGGATTTCGCGAAAACGCGTTTCGCGAAGTAGTAGTAGTAAAAATATTTATTGTTGCAAAAGGAAGAGTTAGGGAGTAAGGGGTGGGGGATAGATTGATGTGGAGCTTCAGTGAAAGGACGCACTTTTTTCACTTTTATCCTTTTCAAACGTTTACATTGGCATGAAGTGGAGCCTTTTAGTGAGTCAGTCGCCTTACTCAAAGATAAGGCAAACGGCGAGTTGCCAAACTTCAAGCGAAATGAGTGGGGAAATGTGTGCATACTTACGCCAGTGTGGAGGTTTTCGAGAATTAATAGTGTAGTCTTGAACACGACAGCGTTAAAGGTATCGTTCGATCGAAAACACCGCATCGGCGTCGTTGACTAGAAAAATCTTGATTGGTCGAAAGCATAGTGACGTAGATGAGGTGTTTCACTGAAAAGGAAAGAAGACGGCTAAGCGGAATCGAACCGATGTCCTGAGGAAAGTTCGTTCAGCGGGATAGATGGCGGTCTTGTACGAGTACCACAGAGTACACGAATTACATTACAGGCACACTTAGTTAATTATGGTCATTAATCAGCGTCATGGAATATAATCCAATTTTTATTTAACCATTAATATGTGAGACAAAAGTTATGCTAAGCAGGAAAAGTACGAAAGTGCTAACATGGAGGTGTACCTCCTGCGAGTAAATTCACAGAAGAGCACTTGCATGAGCAGCATTGCGTCACAAAAGGAATTAGTTAAGAATATAGACTGACGAATTTATTAAATACTGCAAGATGTTAAGAACACAGTCATAAAGCAGAACGTTTAAGTGCTTAGCTACTGATTTTTTAACATGTCGAGACGTTCCCGACATGTATCAAATAAAATTCCCCCTGATCCCGGGCGGAATTTTCTTAAGCTCCGAACATGTTGAGGAAGCCGAGCTGTTTTCCTTTGTAGTCGTAAAGCCAGTCTTTGATAGGTACTGATGATTAATCACTACTTTATTTTGAGGGAATTGGCTTGGACAGCCTTCCTACTTCGTTTGCGTGGAGCAGAAAGGAAAAACAGTAAAATCAATGCTAAATCAATGCAGGTCTAAAGGTAGTGTGCACAGAGTATATTGGAGAACACGGTGGATGCGTTCAACAAAAGAAGCGTGCAATAATTCGTTTGGCACAGACGAGATGGCTCAGTGGCTCTGGCGCTTGGCTGAACCCGAGGTCGTGGGTTCGAATCCCAGTCACGGTGGCCGCATTTAGATGGAGGTGACATACAAAAGTGCCAGTGCGCTTAGCTATGCCAGTGCAAGGTAAAACAACCGCATGTGGTCGAAGTTAATCCGCAGCCGTCAACTACAGCGCCCCTCATAACCCGTGTGTGTGTTCGGAATCTTAAACCCTACAACCGTACTACATCGTTCCATACCATACCATACCGTTCCACATCACACCATACCATACCATACCATACCATACCATACCATACCATACCATACCATACCATACCATACCATACCACACCATACCATACCATACCATACCATACCATACCATACCATACCATACCATACCATACCATACCATACCACACCACACCACACCACACCATACCATACCATACCATACCATACCATACCATACCATACCATACCACACCACACCATACCATACCATACCATACCATACCATACCATACCATACCATACCATACCATACCATACCATACCATACCATACCATACCACACCACACCACACCACACCATACCATACCATACCATACCATACCACACCATACCATACCATACCATACCATACCATACCATACCATACCATACCACACCTTACCATACCATACCATACCATACCATACTATACCACCTCATATCATAAAATTGCGAGGACCCTTTGGCAACTGAAGTGTTGAGAGGCGAAAGCCGAGGACACTATGCCGTGACGACACTCCGTTTGCGTGTCTACATCGATACCCAAATTATACATCTTTCGGTGATCTTAAGTGTTAATTACGCCTAATTATACATTCTTCCATCTAATTTGACACAAATCTGGTGTTTTTCCGGCCATTCTGTGGCAATTTTCACAATGCCGTGACGACTTCCGGTGGATGTGACATCACACCGTTCCCGTGGCTATACCGACGACCACGCTATTTCGACGCAATTTCGACATTTTTGCCTATAATTAAATAACTAATTACCCTACAGCCCTCAAACTTGGCTTCTAGGTTCATTTTTTCCTCCTCTATCTGAAGCCACCATTGATTTTCTATCCCTTTTAGTTCCGAAGTTAAACGCGTGTGACACGCTCTGTTAACGGACGACAATATGAGCCATTAAAGGCTTTGGCCTGAAAAGTAGCATTCGACACTACACTCATGCCTAATCATACCGTACCCCATACCATAACGAAACATTAAGGTTCAAACTTGGACTAGTTGGTGCAGTGCCCCCTGTGTTGCCAAGCAGCTACGTAGCGCCTACTCCCGAACACGCCGTACAATATCCTACAATACCGTACCGCACCCTGTCATACCATACAGTACATTACCATACTTTACCATACCACAACGTACCGTAGAATACCTAACCCAACCGTAGCATCGCATCACATCAAACCCCATTTCCATTGATCCCCAATTCCTTCCCCGACGGAGACGTACCGTGCCATACGGCACCATGCATAACCATACTATACCACATCACAAAGTACCATACCATACCTACCCCACCGTAGCATCGTATCACACCAAACCCCATTTCCATTGGCCTCTAATTCCTTCCCCGGCGGAGACGTACCGTGCCATACGGCACCATGCATAACCATACTATACCACATCACAAAGTACCATACCATACCTACCCCACCGTAGCATCGTATCACATCAAACCCCATTTCCATTGATCCCCAATTCCTTCCCCGACGGAGACGTACCGTGCCATACGGCACCATGCATAACCATACTATACCACATCACAAAGTACCATACCATACCTACCCCACCGTAGTATCGTATCACATCAAACCCTTACTTCCATTGGCCTCTAATTCCTTCCCCGACGGAGACCCTCCTGCCGACAGCTTCTCTCAGCAGTGCGCAGCGAACACTTTCGGTGTCACCTTCCGCCACACCATAACAGCTTTTTGCTTCCTCAGCTCAAAGTCAGGATTGCGAGTGACGCCTTCTGAGAGCCGCGGGGCTGCATAGTAGCTCCGAGCCCCCGCGTAGCATGCATCCTGCAAAGCCAGCGCTTTTACCGAGGCAGCTCGAAACGGCAGCGGATACCGGGAACGGCGGGGAGCCGTGCGAACCGTGACAGCTGACGCTCATAACCTTCATTTTCCGCCGCTACTTTTTTCATCCGCTCGGTGGAAAGAAGGAAAGGGTTCCGCGAAGCAGGGGCCGCACGATACTGTCGCGCGGCGCCGAAATGATGCGTCGTATATTTTAATGCGCAATGCAATTAAAGGGCAGCTGCATTAGTTTTAACGCGGAGGCACTACTTAACACGTCCACACCCAACCAATAATCTTGTGGCTTGCATGACCTTGAGCTTGACCTTGACCAACGTGCAGGAATAAAGTGAATATCGCCACGCCTGGGTTTCGAAACCGCGGCGGCGCGAACAGATCGGCTTCGATGGTCACTGCACGAGGGCACTGTGCTATCGTCGCAGTCGATCACGTGTCATGTTAAACTGCAACACACTCTCGCGGTGTGCACTGCATGTAGTAGTCTCCATCAATTTTCCAGCAGCGCACAAAAGCTTGTGCACGTCCTGCTCGGTTTAAATGGGTTGTAACCCTACGATTTCTTTTAGAATTTCGCGACAACCAAGGATTCAGATCTACATAAGCTCTACGTAAAGCACGCCAATATCCTTTTGCGTTTGAATTTGGTTTGGTTTATTGGAGTTTAACGTCCAAAAGCAACTCAGACTATGAGGGACGCCGTAGTGGAGGGCTCCGGAAATTTCGACCACCTGGGGTTCTTTAACGTGCACTGTCATCGCACAGCACACGGACCTCTAGAATTTCGCCTTCATCGAAATTCAGGCGCCGCGGCCGGGATCGAACCCGCCTCTTTCGTGTCAGCAGCCCAGCGCCGTAACCACTGAGCCACCTCGGCGGAGGCGTTTGAATTTAAAATGGTGACGTAATCATTAAGTCTTAGGCTTCTCCTTACAGCATCAGAGGGGAGTGGAGAAGCTCGGTGATGACGTCACGGAAGGCTGGATTTTAGGTGGCCCACGTGCATCTTAGGACACTCTTTAGGCACCACCTGCCAGCTTCATACTCGTGATTTTTCGCTCACAACACCGACGCTGGATTGGTTTGGTTTATGGGAGGTTTAACGTCCCAAAGCGGCTCAGGTTATGAGAGACGCCGTAGTGAAGGGCTGGAGAACGAGGCATTTAAAAGAATCGGTTTTGGAGAAAGGAAACGACGCAGTAACTGTCTCACATACCTCGGCGGACACCTGAACCGCGACGTAAGGGAAGGGTGGAAGGCGGGAGTGAAAGAAGAAAGAAGAGAAAGAGTTGCCGTATTGGAGGTCTCCGGAATAATTTCGACCACCTGGGGCTATTTAACGTGCACTGACATCGTATGTATATATATCAGCAGCACGAACACAACATAGGATGAAGAAGGAGAAGATAGTACTGAGCGCTGACATCGCACAGCACACGGGCGCCTTTTGTGTTCCGCCTGCATCGAAAATCCGCTCCGGCTTAGTAGACGAGCGCCTTAACCAATGAGCCACCGCGGCGGGTCAGGGGCATTTAACGCTATTTCGTTAAAAGGAACACCTGCTGCGTAAGAAAGACTCGGCGTCAGCGAATCGCGCTGCTAATTTCTCACCCCGAGCTCGGTGCGCTGGGACACGCTTCCTTCTGACGGGATTTAAAAGCCGTAATATTGATGTCTCTCCTTCCATCCGCTGGGCGCCGCTGGCAGCGCTGGCTGTATGCCGGCTGCATTTGGCAAACAGGCCACCAGAGATTGCAGCCTTGACGACATTTTGCAAAACAACAATAAGAAGACGTTGCAGCGACGACGATGACGACGAAAAAGGCACTCGAGCGCGAAAACCCCCTTCGAGATGCGTCAGCTTCGAGCCGATCGCATTGCGCTGTCACCGTGCACACGCAAGAGAGGAATGCCTCGGCAAGGATGCAGCTTGGAAAAGAGGGAGAGGGGGGCTATTGCGCGACCTACTGCCGGCGGCCGCCTTTTAATTAAGCACTGCCGCCGACTGCAGCGCAACGGCATGGCTGCGCCGCCGGGGTTGCAGATTTCACGCGCCGGAAAGTGGGGCCGCGGCGCGCTGAAATTGGAATGCGAGCCGCGGGCAGTCGTCTTCGCTCGCTCGAATTGACGGGAGGGGGGTGAATAAGAACAGCTGTCGCACGCGCCTCTGAAGCCTGGAATCCGGTGCTGCTTTCGGTTCCGTCGAAAGTACGGCTTCCTTCATTAAGCGCCACGACCCCCCCCCCCCCCTGATAAAAATGGTGTATTGACTTCTTATATACTCTATTCACTTAATATATATATTTCTTTTGTCTATTCGTAGTCTATAGACAAAAGTGTACTAAAAGTGCATGGCCATAAACCTACAGATTGTCTATAGACTTTTTATTGAATTTGTATTGACTATAGACTTCTCTACGATAGACAGAAGTCTATGACAGTCCATGGAGTGTTCAAAAAATTTTTGTAAGGGCGATTCTATACACACTATATATCACACTAAATTTATCTCCCATAACGGTGCAAATGAGCTTGTACTCAGATGAAAACTCATTGCCACGTACTGGAGGCTAACAAGGGGTGGATAGATCAGCACCCTTGGGGAAAGGTGCAGAGCAGAAAATTTTAGAGGGTGTAATGGTTACACCCTTGATAAAGGGCATTATTTTCCCATAACACCCTAAAGAAATGGATGCTAGAAGGGTGCACCACATAAGCGCATTTGATGTAGTGCATTAAAACGGGCTTTGGCTTCATGGGTGAATCAGTGGGAGCACCTTTCCAGCACTGATTACGTATAGGTGTTAAAGGAAAACAGCATACTTTAATAAGTGTGCAACACGCATTACACCCCCTAAAATTTCGTACTGTGCACCCTTCATTAAGGGTGCTCATCTCCGTAGTATTTTTTTGGAAATTGGTGTTTGTCTGGGGATAAGCTGATTTGCACCCTCATGGGTGAGACTTTGTTTGGTTTCGTTTTGTGGGGTTTAACGTCCCAAAGCGACTAAGGCTATGAGAGACGCCGTAGTGAAGGGCTCCGGAAATTTCGACCACCTGGGGTTCTTTAACGTGCACTGACATCGCACAGTACACGGGCCTCTAATTTCTCCTCCAAAGAAATTCTGGCCGCCGCGGCCGGGATCGAACCCGCGTCTTTTGGGTCAGCAGCCGAGCACCATAGCCACTGAGCCACCGCGGCGGCCTGAGACTTTGTTTAGTGGTATACATGTTTAGGGGAATCCCCCAAGGTGGAGTAGATTTGTAATAAGGGAGTAATTACTCATTGGCATCCACCCAAGCGCAGCTATACGGCTACAAAGGAAAGCTATACAGCTTTTTTCAGAAACTTCATAGTTAGAGAAAAATTGGTTAGCTCAATTGGTAGAGCGACTGCTCCGGTGAAGCGGTGGTCTTGGGTTCGAACCCCGGACCAGGACGAATTTTTCTTTAACTACGAAGTTTCTGAGAAAGCTGTATAGCTTTCCTTTGTAGCCGTATGGCTGCGCTTGGGTGGATGCCAATGAGTAATTACTCCCTTATTACAAATCTACTCCACCTTGGGGGATTCCCCTAAAAATTTGACCAACACAGTTCCCACTTCGAGTTATTGATCAATTCGCTCTCGTCCTACCATAAGCTTGCCGTCCTGGTTAGCTCAATTGGTAGAGCGGCTGCTCCGGTGAAGCGGTGGTCCTGGGTTCGAACCCCGGACCAGGTCGAATTTTTCTTTAACTACGAAGTTTCTGAGAAAGCTGTATAGCTTTCCTCTGTAGCCGTATGACCGCGCTCGGGTGGATGCCAATGAGTAATTACTCCCTTATTAGTGGTATACATAATATACGCCATGATCTTAAGGGGTAGTGTGGCAAACTTGAAGGTACCGCTTTCGTGCCGCTTTTAGAGACCGAGCACGGAGAAATGGTTTGCCTTCACTTGTCGTTCGCGCTTATAGGAAGTGAGGGGGAAGAGGGGGAGGGGAGGGGAGGGGAGAGGAGGGGAGGGGGGAGAGGAGAGGAGGGGAGGGGGAGAGGAGAGGAGGGGAGGGGGAGAGGAGGGGAGGGGAGGGGAGGGGAGGGGGGCAGGAAGTTGACCTTCTTGACAACACAGAACAAACTGAACAAAAATTATGTAACGCGGCAGTGGCGAAAAGTGTCGATTTTTTAACATCAAGGGTGCATATTGTTTGAGATTTCGTGGTGAACTGTGTATTTCGCAACAGTTTTATCTCGCTATTGCTCGACGATCGGGAAGAAACTCGGAGGTTAACGAAATCAGCTTGAAATTTAAGTTCAGGACAGCGAAGCCAGTTACGGAAAGGAAAATGACAGGTGTAATGTGAACAAATGAGATGAGGGCAGATTGAGGGAAAGGAAAAATGTGGAGTTGATGGCGTGCTAGTCGAAATCACGGAGAAGAAATGGACGAGGGCAGGGCATGTAACGCGAAGGCCAGATAACCGCTGGTTGTTAGGGGCAACGGTCTGGATTCCAAGAGAGGGCAAGCGTAGGAGGGCGCGTCAGAAAGCCAAGTGAACGGTCGAAGTTAGGAAGTTTGTGGGGACATAAGGTGACCGCAACTGACATATAGTTAAGTAGAGAGATAAGGGAAAAGCCTTCGGCCTGTAGTGGAAGCCGTTCGGCTGATGATGACGATTATGATGATAACCTGTACTTGACACACTCAGTATTAGGCTGCATGTATTCAGACTTTTACAGTGCTTAGGGTGCGTCCTAGAAAGCTTGTCTTGATGGGCTAAACCACTGCCTTGTTCACGCTATGTTTCGTACACAGGATGCAATTGACGGCCCATCTAGACTGACGCTCGCGGTGGCTAAATTGTGGCGTGAGCGTCGTGCCGTTGACGTACCACCTAGCAGTCACGTGACATCACGTGACTGATGACGTCATCTGCGGCGAGAAGCGGTCCTAGCGCGCCCCGCACAGGTGTCGAAGGAGTCTCTTCATTGCGTAGCAGGCAACGAAAGCATTGATCACATAAGCACGAACAGCTCCGCTGGGGAAACGCCTTAACGAGAAACTGTAATCGTCGGAAAATAACATTTTTGCTCTAATTAATCGGAAGTCCAAGTCCCACACGACGGTGGCCGAACAAAAAAGACGCTTTCGCAACCGCTGTAGCGGCAACGCCATCTCTTGCCCATTCCGAGAAGCTTAGGGAGCAATTAACGTTGCGCGAGTCGACTTCGTCTGCTTTCGTCACTCCGCCGCTGAGATGAGCTGGCGCTGCCAGCGCAGCTGTTACGAAAGCGCCTTTCTTGGTCCGGAATCACCGCACGTTATGCGGACTTCCGATTAATTCTCCCCCAATGAGGCAGGTACACGACCCGAGCTTAGCGTAAAGCAAAAGTTACCGCCAAATTCCATCCCTGTGGCAGCTTGAACGAAAGAGCGGTTTAGCCGAAAGAAACATTTTAGGAAGCGCTCTGAGCAGAGCAATAGTCGGTATATGTTCAATCCTGAGTGAAAATACGTCAGGGATATTAAGTTTTTTTTTTCTTGAGTAATACTGCATTGCATTAAATGATCCATCTGTGCCACGCATGGATCATTCTCCTCCGTCAGAGGGCAGGAGAGAAGTCAGGCTGATTCAGCTGATAGCCAGATGGTGTCGCAAGTTTTCAAATTTCTCGTACCTAGAATCCTTACACGATTTGCGCATACCTGTCTTGCTGCAGTTCAACAAACGCATATATTGTGTGAAGTCTGTACGAAGGAACTCATATGAAGAAGGTCGGGAGAAAAACTGGGCAGGCTCATGATACAGAACTCCAGAAATATGAGAGACATCTACAAGCTGGCAACAAAGATTTAAAAATAAACCGTTTCTGGAAAAAAAAATTACAGAAAGTCAACCCTAATCTGATTTCTAGCAATAACGAAGCGGCTTCTTCGACGACTTGAATTGTTTCACCATCTCCGCTCCTGACGTCACTTTGACGTCACAGGGCTCAAAAATCTACACGCTCAAACTACAGCTGAACACGAGGAAGAAACTCGAAGCGATTCAAGCCACGCAAAAATAAAATGAACAAAACCGTCGAGCGACGCAAAGGGCCGCAACAAAGAAACGTCCCATAGTCGGCCAGACAGAAACGCTCTCTCTCGCCCCTATGCCGACCTAGACTTGGATTTGCTTTTTTCCCCATATAATCCAAAAGCGAAGACAGCTTCGAAGCCGGGCACAAAAATAAGAAAAGAAAAAACGAAACTATGGATACGAAACCGCGGCGCCCTGTCAGACGGCCGGATGACGAGCACTTCCCGACGGGGACCCATTTTATCCGGGGACGCCATTTCATTGAGCGACTCAGCCAGTGGAGCGGAGCTGCACACAAGGCCGCCACGTTTCTGGCCGCACACACAACAGGCCCTCCCCGCAGGAACAAACGGGACGTTTCGCGTGGAGTTAAAAATAACCCCGTTTCCAAAGATGACGGTCCGTTCCCAGTCTCTTCCTTTTTTTTCCGTCTTTCTTTCTTCCCGCTCTTTCTTGAGCTCTGATTGGCTGTCCTCCCTCGTTGCGGCAAAAGAGCGGAAGTCCAGATGACGGCGAGGCGGGAAGCGATGTGATGGAGCGGCGCCTGAGGGGACCTGTATGGGACTTTGTCACCAAGAAAAAGAACACAGCAACAACAAAATAGCAGAGAAAAGAAGCGACGGTTTCGTAATTAAACGTAATATTCGTTTTTATTTAACACGAATCTATTGCCTGCCCCTGGCTTCAGCGAAATTTTGTCCCGAGACGGCAATATCAGCGTTAAATGAAACACGAACCGCACGGTTCAAACGCGACCGGCTAAACGAAAACGCATTTGTTAAGGCGGACTGAATAGCAGCCCAGTTGAATTTGATTTAGAAGGCGCGAAGATTGTTCTTGGAAACAGTCAATGGGCTCCGATTGTACGTCCCCTCTAACAACTAATATTTTCCTGTCTTTAGGTTCGCGTTTCAGGTTTTCTGTACGAATTTCCCTTCACACCACTGGTACGACGCGAAAACTCTTCGCAAGAGGAGAAAAAAATCCATGCCTGACTCTACAGGTATCACATGATCCAAATCAGGGGCACCGATAGTGCGAGCCTGGCGTCTCTATTTTTATTTGATTTTCAGCAAGGTATAAAACTGAAATGATGCTTCGACGACAACCACTTATACAGAAACCACAAAGCGGCACCAAGCTGACTTAATACCATAAAACACATCACTAAGACACACACGATCATAAGAGGGTAAGTCAGCATTACTGTCAGTTAGATCGTATACAGATGTCCCTGAGGTAAGCAGCAACTTGGTGGAAACGTCATTTGGAGAAAACAACTGGTTTGGTTTGGTTTACTGGTGTTTAACTTCCCAAAGCGACTCACTCAGGCTACGATGGACGCCGTAGTGGAGGGCTCTGGAAATTTCGCCTACCTGGGGTTCTTTAACCTGCACTGACATCGCACAGCACACGGGCCTCTGGAATTTCGCCTCCATCGAAATTCGACCGCCGCGGCCGGAATCGAACCCGCGTCTTTCGGGTCAACAGCTGAGCGCAAGAACCACTGAGCCACCGCTGCGGCGGTGTCTCACAATGGCGGTATATTATACATGTTTCCATGGGACGTCGTGTGCAAGAAGAAAATCATGCCCAGAGTTTCACGAACGCAGTGGAGGGCAGTAACGTTAACGCCTCCAACGGAACTTAAATTTGAAGCAGTTCCTCCAAGTCCTTTAGAGAACATTCAAGTAGGAACTGCAGGATCGGCGTCTTAACCAATAAACTACAACCGATACATTTTTGTTTCCTTTCTACTGAAAGTGCATCCCAATAAATAGACAGACAAACACACAAAAATCATTCCTTCAAGGATCAGATCCTACTGGTAAGAAGAGTCAATAGGCTTGCGGAATCAAGCAGAGCCCTGAAATAGGGGCTCCGACCATCGATAGGCCTCACCGACACCTCAGGGTAGGGCCCTTCAGGGACGGTCCAGGCAATACCTCTCTTGTATATAGCATAAATAAATGTTTTACACCACCACCACATCACGACAGCAACGTTGGAGAAAACGGGTTATAATGCTAACGCAATAAAAGAATACATCGCGCGTGTTTGAAAAAGTGACAGCTGACTTAAAGGTAAGGACGCCACTAGGCAGAGGGAAAAAAGTTTGTGGTAACGTAATCCTACAGGATGGGAAATCGTTTTTAAGGAGCGAAAGCAAAAGCAGTAACCAATAACTTCAATAATGAATCATGTAGACTTGTATTCGTGTATGAGTAACAAATGAGCCGCTGTACAAAATATACGTGCTATGACCACTTACTTTAACCCCTTAGCGAATAACTATAAAGGAATCAAACATATAATCAACATCTTCACATTATGCTTGCCTAAGTACCCATATTAAGAGCCGGTATAAAAACTTCTTTAGCACGGGTAAAATGTGAGAAATCGCTGTGTCGCCGGGTACAATTTGTGGAGCTTATCCAAGTTGCATGAAAGACCAAACCTAAGGCCCCGAACCGACTCCAAGGCTCACAGACTCTAAACCATATTTCATCCAGGGAATATCGTCCTATTCTCGCCACAAAATTTGTCAGAAAATGGGAATCGAGGCAACGGTTTGACACTGGCGGCAAGTCGCGAATTCGCGCCGCCTATATCTTCCTTCAGATTGCTCAGAGTGAAGCCAACTTTTTAGTGCGAAAGCACCTATTCAAAGGCTAAGCTGGAAAACGCGAGGTATGTGTGAAGCCTCAACCGTTGACCTTGACATCTGACATTTGGTCTTTAAACCTTGCCCTTTGACCTTGATCTCGTATGCGGTTGCCTTTGAGGCGGTGTTGCCTCATCCACTTTCGCACGTTATACTCGGTTTAGCTACGTTAAAAACCCTACCATTTTTTTCACAAGAAACAGCTAGTTACTGAGAGCATGTTGACATCAAACTTCATATGCAAGTTCCATGTAGTAATGCTTACACAGAATTCGAACGGTACTACTTTACAAGCAAGACCGAAAAACGCGAGGTATGTGTGAAGCCTCAACCGATGACCTTGACACCTGAAATTTGGTCTTTGACCCTTGACCTTGAACTTTGACCTTGATCTCGCATGCGGTCATCTTTGAGGCGGTGTTGCCTCATCCACTTTCGCACGTGCTACTCGCGTATGTAGCGATTTCGCTGCACTCGGTATCAAAAGGTTAACGTGGTCAAGGTGGACTTTATTTTGTTGTTGCCAATCCGAGTTCCAACCCCCACACATTTTACGAAAACGTCTCCGACAGAAAAAAACCTAAATCACACTAAACAATTAAAATCGTCCCCCTCGTCTGGAACGAAACGTAACGGAATCCGGCTTTTCAACACCGACTAAGAAAAATACACACAAAGTAACCAGTCAAGCCTGTTAAAGCCTTGAGCTGTCGCCACGTGTAGCCCCAGAAGCAGCTCTATGAAACGTCTTTCCAGTGTTTCGCAATGCACGGCGGCGCACAAGACGAGACGGAGGATATATAACGAGGACCTCAGTCCTAAGAGCACAAGGAGGGGGAGGAGGGTATTATTCGGTTCTAAAATAAGGGCTTCCTTATAGTCGGCAGGCACTGTATGCGTCGACCACGACGCTGACGAAGATTAGAGAGTGCGCCTACATCCTTGAAATCCTGTTTTGCAACGTGTTCTGTCCCGACAGACCCCCGTGAAAGAAGATTAGGGCGTTATGAAGGAGACGGATTTCTTCTTTCTGGACGGCGGTATTACGGACGGATTAATATCGTGCAACCCGACTATCTTGGGAAGAGCGTCTACACTAGGTCGCTTCGTCGCCTTTATACATATTTATACTTGATTAAAAAGGGCCTTAATCAAAAGAAGGCACACAGTTTCTCAAGGTAATCGTGTCGCATTCTCGCGACCACGGTATACGAAAGACTCGGCGGCATCATTTGTAGCCAAGCATTGACGGGGTGCTCTCTCATTTTACTCGGTACTTCAACAGAAAGCAAGGTCCAAAGCAAAGCTGGATAGAGCCGATGGAAGTGTTCTTTAAGCGAAATAAACACATTCGGAAGGGTAATATACTGCACGCCCCACAAGGAATGCTTACGAAAAGGATCATTCCCGGGCACGAGCGCGCACACGTACACTCGCCGTCAAAAGTAAATGGAAGGGGACTTTGTCGAAAAATTTATATTTCTTTAAATCTAAAGCATAATGTGGCAGAGAAGCGATCTCCTTCGCTAAATTCAATTGAGCGGGCGTCATGCGCCGAGAGCTGTGCGTCCCAGCCTTAGTGCTTCTCGGTCGTTGCGACCAGCACGCCCTTGAAACTTCTGTTCTTCCACTCCGTTAGAGTTTCGTTTCGAAGATATTCTCGCTGTTTTCCTGTTCGACGGACTGTAGTCACCACTACATGACAATGTGCATGTGTGCATATATTTATGTGTGTGCATATACTGGCCGTATGTGTGTGCATGCGTGATGGTGTGTGTGGATGTATGTGTGCCTATGTGTGCGTGTGCATGATAGCATATGTGCATATAATTGCGCGTATGTATGTGTGTATGCGTGAGAGTGTGTGTGTGCACATACGTGCGTATGCGGGCCTGTGTGGCGTGCGTGAGTCAGTGAGTGAATGGAATATTAGGCACTGGATGCAGGAAAGTCGTCCTGCAAAGACACCTTATTTGGTTGGCTGACGTTTTTTTGAGAATGTAGTCATGCGTGTGTAAAACCCCGCAAAGAGCAACGCTTGCCCACGTTCTCCGGAGAGACACAATTATTTCGCAGTCAGCTTGGTTTCATGTTGTAGAGAGTGGACAGCAAATGGAAGGAGATCGCTCAGGAACCACTTCCAAAGCCCTGACTTACCAACTATAAATCAGTGAAAAGTTCTTCGGGTTATTTCACGGCATACCAGAACAAGCAGTCCCAAGAAATGATTGGCGGAAAAAAAAAAGTTGGTTAGCAGTCGAGTGCATGCTACAAGTTTAAAAGGAGAGGACAAATTACACATTGGTATCCACCCAAGCGCCGCCATTCGGCTGCAAAGCCGTATTGATTTGCTGTATAGCTTTCCTTTAAAGCCATATGGCCGCAGATGTCAATGAGTAATTTGCTTATTAAATGTACTCCTCCTCGGAGGATTCCCCCGAAACTTTTGAGTAACCCTGTTCGCACCCCGACTTATCGATCAATCCGCTCTCGCCCTACCATACGCTAGCCGTCTCGGTTACCTCAGTTGGCAGAGCGACTGCTCCGGTGAAGCGGTGGTCCCGAGTTCGAACCTCGGACCAGGACGACTTTCTCTTTAACTACGAAGTTCCAGATAAAGCTGTATAGCTTTCCTTTGTAGCCGTATGGCTGCGCTTCGGTGGATGCCAATGAGTAATTTGCTCCTTTACTAAATTTGCTCCACCTTGGGGGATTCCACTGAAACATCTGACCAAGTTTTAGAACAGGCGTGGTCCTGCGGTCTGCACGACCGTTGTCTACGCTGAGATTTCACTGATGGAGGACCAGCAACGAAGCAGTCTTAGGGGAAACAAACAACCAGAAAAAAAACCACCACTCCCTCAAATGTTCTTCCTCGTAAGAGAGAAAGAAAATAAAGAAAAAAACAACGCCCTACACCGTCTAGTAGAGTAAGCAGAGGCGGGGCCGTCTGGAGCCGGAAAGCTAAACTTTCAAACCCAATTACGTAAAAGGTTGCCCCCAAGCTCCGGGCACCCCCACTGCGGCATCTCTTAGGATGCGCTGCGCGGCCGTGTCCGAAATAAGAAACTCTGGGACCGCCTAGCTCCGCGCAGCGTTCTCTCTTAGCGTCGCGACGGCAAGAACTTTGAGCGCTGCCCGCAGAGACTCCTGCTCGAACTGTTTCCGCATGAAAAAGATCCCTCGAGGCGGTCTGAGCGAAACTGCGAATGTGCAGAGAAGAGGAGTCGGCGGAAACGCAAACTACCGTCGATGCCAGGGCCCACTTTTAACCGGCAGGTGGAAAGAGAAAGGCCTGGTTCCAGATAAAGCATTTCCCCCTCCCCCGAAGAGAAAATAAAAATATTCACGCTTAGAGAGATTAGAACGAAAACGATTATTGAAGACGCAGGCAAAAGGAAACTCCGAGGGACTAAATAAGAAGTTACATCACCCGCTGGGCACGTCGCTTCCAGAGAGGTTTCTCCGGTGCTTGTTATCCAGAGAAACGAGAATTGCTGAATGTGCTGCGGTAGGAGGCATAGAACGGGAGCCAGTTCACTCCGACGGGGTGTTCTAACCGGCACAGTGTGCCGCTTAGAAGCTTTTGTCTGCTTTGCTTTTATTTCCGCTGATCACAGCGCTAACCCGTCTTCCTTCGAGGGACAGCAACGGAGAAATACACAACCCGCCTTTGCCTCGAGCATGTTCACTCAAGAAGAGAAGAAAGTTTGCTAGAGGACGTTATTCATGCTGTCTCCTATTGATGATGATGATGATGTCCTCAGGCTTAATGGCACATACCCACGGCGGGGGACTGGCCAGGGAGCATAGCGGTTCCTGCGCTTACGCACTTATACAGGATGCTTCACCTAAGATTTTGCACAGCCCTTTAAAATAGGCTTTTTGAGTTACAAGAGCGCTTTTTTGCGGCATAGCCTTGTCAGCGGAATAGTAGGTCAGAATACTTGCAGGCTGCTCACCTAATATTGAAAAGTTAGCTTTTTAACTATTCCAGTTAGGCTCCTTAATTATTAAGAGGCGTGTACCTCACAGTAAGTGATACCCATATAAGTTGTTAGAATTTCGAAAACGCGGTTACCATGGGCTCTGTGGCGCAACAAATTTCGGCTACACTGCACCAAACTACATGTGCTTTCGAGAACCTTGCAGGGAAAGCAACCTCTCGAGGGGACTAACTCGTCGAATTAGCCAAAATTTGTTGGGCCACAGCGCCGAGGGTAACCGCGATTTCTAAATTATAAAAGCTAATATGGATATTACTTACGGTGGGCTTACTCGCCTAGAAATAATTAAGGAGGCCAACGGTAATAGTTAAAAAGTTGACTATGCAATATTAGTTAACCAGCCTGCTAGTTAGCACGTCTTAGCTGTATTCTGATGTATTACACTAGTGACAGTGCAATGCTCAAAAAAGCGCTCTTGAAACTCAAAAAGCCTATTTTTAAAAATTGCGCGCAGTCTTAGGCGACACACCCTGCATATTACACAGGAATGGAGCGCAAGCGGAATGCTCTTGAATCTAGGCGCGACCACATTCTTTTCGAGCAAAGATCCGTTCGGATGCATACGCCGCCGTCTTAAAGTCAAGTGCTTAAGGCTTCGCCGAAAATCCGCCTTGCGTCCCGTGTATCCACGCACGAAATAAAGACAAGAAAAAGAAGCCCAAGAGGCTGGGGCACATTCACGAAGCGTGATGAAAAACGCAGCACGAAACCGCCTTCGTTATAAAACCCGGGCTTGCGCAAAATGAGGCCGAACAGAAAACAGGCCGTGGAAAGGAAGACCGTTGCGTAGAACCGTTCAAATTTTAATATAACCAACTCCGCTGCTTTCGCCGGACGCGGCTGCGAAATGACCAAGATTCAGGTTAGGGAGAAAACGAATATAACAGAGAATGGGGCGGCGCTAAGCGGATTGGCCAAAAGAGCCCGCGACAGGCATTCTGGGAAGAACAACCGCGGATCCAAAGGAACAAGAAAACAACCGAAGGATAAATCACGACGTTCTTCCAATGCTAACACACACAGTTGTTCGAATATTCCAGCGCTATTCTCCCAAACAATGTGTACGAAAAGAAGCGGAATTTGAATGCACGTCAGTAGGAAGCGGCGGGAAACGGAAAACCGTTAAACACATAAAGACAGTGGAGTATGAAGCGCTACGAATGTTAGGCCTAAGAGGATTTCTAGCCCCACGTGCGACTTGGTCATACAGGGATTGGAGATGCGGCTCGACTATTGCGCCTGGAAGGCCGATAAGCTCACTGGAAGTGAAGGAACGAAAAGATCGAGAATATAGGAAACAAAGCAAATATATACTGAGCAGCGACGTTTCGAGCGGTCGTCTTTTTAGACTCCTCAGTATTCCACGCAATAACCTAAGGCTTTCGCGAATGCCGTTGGTGGTGCCCGTATGTTCCCTCGAGTAATGCAGATAGGAAGGAGAGTTACCTATTGTTCTTCTAACAGCAAGAAAAGTAGCGTAGACGTCGGAATGCGGAACAGGGGACATAAGCTCTCCTTGTGTTTCCCAGTAGACGAAGAACGAAAACAACGTGTACTGCTTTCAGTCAGATACTGATCTAGATGCAAGGTATGACGCCGGGGACTGCGGCTGAGCGCCACCAAGCGTTAAGATAAAGAGGATAGCCTTTATATTTATATTAACCGAGCGCGATCACAAAGAGGCAAGCATTCCAGAATCCAGAGGACTGCGCCACGTGTAACTATAGAGCTCTGCGGACACGCCACTCGAGCGCTCTGCGCTCCAAACACGAGTACGACTGTGTGGGAGTGAAAAAGGAGTAAACTCTCTTCTAGCGCTGTCGCTTTTATGAAAGGAAGAGTGTTAGATAGCAGCTTACTCCCTTTTTAATTCCTTCTGTCCAGAGTGTATATAGAGAGCTGCGTCAATGAACACTTAACTACATGTACTCTATAGACTGATAGGAACCATGAACGTGTGCAGACAGTCATTAGTCGAAAGTCTAATAAATGTGTGTAGCCTTAGCACTATGGGCTGGAAACTTTCCCGGCGAACTGTCTACAGACGCTCCTCTACGGAATATCTGAAATGCACGGGTATGTAGACTCCCTATAGACAGTCGATAAGAACTGTCGATAGATATAATTTCTAAACGAAACTCCGACACAACTGAAAGGCAGTCAATCAACGGACTGCTTATATAGACTAGCCCGCAAGAATGTTCTACTAAATGCTTATACACAGTTTTGTGAACTGTGTATACTAACCGTCTAAATCTGGTCTAGGGACAAAATTCCGCTAAAAGCGGAATGCTACAAATAAAAAAAAATAGGCATTATGTGCGGTCACAAGTTAACAGAGACAGTCTATAAGAGCTGCCTACAGTCCCACAGTCTTCACAACAAAAGCTTCAAGATGTACGCGCTCAACACAAAATTTTATAAGAGTGCATACTTATACACGGTGCGCAAATATTGGACAAACAAAACCTACTACGGAGTATAAAAAAACGGCAACCATGTTCACAGCTGCGCGGAACACGCACGCATCCGCTTTCGTAACCTTGATGAAATAAACCAAAGAGCTGGAGGCGCACTTGTACTTCTAGACAGCGCGCTCCTACAGGAAATGACGTCACTGTACATCATTGAGGCTATCGTGGACATCCTATAGGCACATGTGAAATAAACCGCAAGGACACAATCCGATGAACTGTTTATAGACAGTCTGCAAAGTTAGAGGACAGACCGTCTGTATACACATTTCTCTGCAGAAGATCTGAAGAGCATGAGTCCATAGGCTGCCTGTTGACGACGGATGGGGATAAACTATAGTTATGGTTCGGATTTGTTGGTCTGTTTGCACAGCGTGGGGAGGCAGCGTGAAAAGTCGAGGACGAACACGAAAGGCGAAGAAGACTGGAGGTGAAACTGCCCACAATTTATTGACCATAAACAGCAGCATTTACACGTCACCGACGTGACAAGGAAACAAGAACACATAGCAACCGAGGGGGAAAAAAAAACATGTTTTGGCAGTGTTTCGTATCATTGGGGTGCTGACGGAATAACTTGTTTTAGATTTATCGAAGAATGACGTTTTGCTTGGATGATTTTTTTTCCTTGATTGGTTTTTGCGCTCGATTCCTTACTTCACGTGTGTCACGGCTCGCATATAAATGCTGCTGTTTGTTCTCAATAAATTGCCGGTAGTTTCAGCTCCAGCCCTATCCGATTTTCGTGTTCGTCATCGATTAGTCGCGCTGTCGTCCCTCGGTATACGATAAGAATAGTCGGCAGTGAGTTTGTGGGTAACAGTCAACTAAACGGATCAAAGCCATAAATCAGTACAGTGTTCATGAAAACTGTACCGTATGAGTACTGCACTGATTTGTGGCCTTCTCGTTTTAGCTGACTGTTGCTGAACACTGTAGTAATTTGTGGCCTTCCACTTTAGTTGACTAGGTGCCCATATTGTTCATGTACACTCCGTGGATTTTGCAGTCTATTGACAGTCATTCTGCCTATTCATACGACATCAGTGTATCGTCACTTAAACGACAATCAGGTTTATCAACTCTTGCCCATCGTCGTCGCATTGCTTCTCTTAGTCTGTTTCATAAGTTTTTTTACAGTTCCCTCGGACAACAACCCTATATCACACCGCCCGCTCGCATATCTCATCGCACCGGCCATCCACTGCAAGTGTCATGCCAACGCGCCCGCACCGTCACTTTTTCCGCATCCTTTTTTCTTCGCACTGCTAAAGACTGGAATGGCCTTCCCCACGACGTTGATGCCATCACCTGCCAATCAAGTTTTGTGAACAATTTAAATATGCATTTCATAAATATCATGTAAGCAATCATATTCAACCTATATTTGTACTCCCACCCCTTATGTAATACCCCCAAAGTGGGGTCTTTAAGGAAATAAAGTGAAGTGAAGTGAAGCCCTTAAAGGGTCAGTCTACTCACCAAGATGAGTGTATAAATAATGGCATATTCTGGTAGTTGGCACCATATAACATCAATAACGAGGGGTCTGCGCCCGGTTTAGGCAGGAATTTATATTTTATTTCGGCGTTAAAAGTCGCGTAAAAAAGCATGGTGGCGACCCCAAACGTTCATTTTGTTCAAGAAAGTGGTAGTCTTTTTTTGTAGAAGCATAAGTGAATATACTACGTACCATTTGTATGCCCCAATGTCAGAGAAACGCACGTTTTGTTCTAGTAAACTGTAGAAGGCGTACTGCTCGCTTTTTCTGTAAATCACATGAATATTTATAGTTACACGTACGCAAAACGCAGGCACATTCCCACTTTTAGTTCAGCGTATGCTAGCAGAGACGCAAAAATAAACTCAGCCTATAGTGGCGCCATCTGGTCGCCAGGACGGGAACCATTGCTGTAAACAAACCGACTCTCTACTTAAGCCTAGGAGCGGTAGAATCGTCACTCTAATTATTAAAATAAAGCAAATTTATATCTTATATGCTTTCTTATAGGCGAGATGAGACGAAGCGAAAGACAGGCGCCCCATTTATGGCCAGTGAACGCACTGAAAAAGGCAGCAACAACGAGAATTCAGTCCGAAGCGAGAGGTCCGGCTTCGACGGGCGCCGCCATGTTTGTCGCCGCGCGGCGGAAATCCAGATGGTTGCCAAATGAGACTACCATCTCATACAGATGTGTTCCCACATTAATAAATTCTATTTTAAAATGTTCTACCGCACTCCTTGGCACCACAGCTGGCTAAACGGTAATTTGAGCAAAGAGCTATCGGTTGCCGCAAAGAAAATATGGTCGATAAAATTCAGTAGACTGACCCTTTAAGATTTGTCTACGCTTCATGGACTTCACACACAGTAAAGAAGAAATTTACACTCGTCGTCGCAAGTAAATGGAAGAAATTTTGTAAAAAAAAATTGAATTTCTTGAAAGTTAAAGCATAGTGATCCATGTCTGTTGGTGCAAAGTGCAATTCGCACAATCACAGTTAGGCTGCACATATGTATTCAAGACTGCATGAATAAGGGGGGGGGGGGGGGGGCATGATTAAACTTTTTCGTTAATATTGCATTCCATTTACTTCTGATGGCAACTGTACCTATAAGACTTGCTTGAGCGTCTTCTTCTCTGCGTGGAGTTTATTTGTCGGCTGCAGTTCCCTTGGATCATGAAACCCCAACTATCTTCGCAACAAATCCTTTGACACACAGAAGTCTCCAGTATGTATGTAGAAAATAGTGCCAGTTTTTCGTAAGGGCATACAGCATGAAACAACACGCAAGAACAAAGGAAAACCGGCTTCCGACGAACCAAATGCGGCAATCGTTTTTCCACCGGCGAAGAATGCTTCCATCCTGTTTCGCAACATTGCCCAAACACTGAGCTGGAGGAGCTCGAAGCGCTCTCGAGTTCTAGCTCAAGTGGTTTCCGTTTGGTCCCGTCCATCATGGCGCTACCAATGCCAAGCGCCCGCGGCGGCCCGGAAACTCGACACACTTACGTCCGAAGGGCGTGACGCAGACGAGCATGACATATATGATAATGGCCTCCGAGATCACCCGCGCGCGGGTGAGCGTGCGAGTGATCTCGTAGGCCATGATATGATCTTCATCGCCGCATCGCCGCACCTTCCGGTGGCGCTGCGAATGCCAGCGACGCAGATATTTTCCATACGAATTACGTGTCAGAAAGGGTGAGAAAAATTTATACAGTATACGGCTCCGGTTATTATGTCGCAAGAGTCGGGCGCTTTTATTTCGTGCGTTGCGTTTCGTAAGAGACAAAGGAAGGGTGTACAGCCATATATAAAGCGGAATATGATCGGCGAGAAAATGGAGACCGCTTCGCCTTACGCAATAAACGAAGACATTACGATCACGGACCAGGCTCTTGCCTGAAATCATGACCGCAGATCGGCGCTGTGTGACATTTAGTTCTAAATTCCTCTTTTTTATTTATTTATCTTTTTGCTGCACTTAGAAGGTAATGCTTGTCCACAACCGAAACACTTCCTGACGTTGCTGCAGTCCTCCCAGGAAGTAAGGTTAGTGGCCAATAGAATTTACGCGCTGCAGAAACACTGCCAGCTAAAGGAACATGATGTTTAGTTGTTGTTGCTTCATGTTTCGGCGAAGCCATCATTGTCTGGAAGCCCGTGCGTGGACTTGCAAAGAACCTCGAAGAACTACCGGAGATTTTGTTTTTCAATGCCCGCCCGCGAAAGCAACTGGCGTCAACCGTGTTTTTAGGTGAAGAGTCAAGTCTAGATCACGGGAAACAAACAGTTACCAGCAAACATCGAATCAAAGAGTCGAGCAGTAACTCGTCAGGGACGTTATCTTTAAATCCCAGCAATTCGCGTGTTAAGGTATGTCAAAGGGAGCTGGGCTGCACATGCCAGTGATCCACTGGCGCAAAACGACATAGCGAGAATTTTCGCTTCCTACGGCTGCTGACTCGTCAGTGTTGCGAACAGCTCTAAACTGTCGGGAACTGGCGTTCAAATGCCGCGTTGAAGTAATTATCTTTGCCAATAAGAGGAAATTTCTGTCTTCGCCAGTACGCTAGCTCCCAGGCTGAACAAAGGCCCAGAGATCATATGGTGAAAATTCATTGAGCACATCACGTCGCTACGTTTACCTACAATTTTCTTTACAGCCTGAGCCCTTCCAAACCCTCACACACATTCATTCATTCATTCATTCATTCATTCATTCATTCATTCATTCATTCATTCATTCATTCATTCATTCATTCATTCATTCATTCATTCATTCATTCATTCATTCATTCAGCTTCTTCATTCAGCTTCTTCATGGCAGGCATTCTTTAACCACCAGTTATTCTGTGTTCTCCACCAACGTCCGCTCACCATGCAGTCGCAGTAATTAAGCCAGCCGCCAAAACTTCTCTCGGCCCTTGCGCAGCTTTCTGGATGAAGAAGCGTCTGCGTGGGGAAACCTTTATTGTCCAGTTACATACAATGTAAGGGCAGTTGCACAAATTGAGAGAATGCAACCTCCGCTCAGGTAATGCCCGACCCAGCATAGATGCCCCGTAGAGAATCACCTGGGCAAAACACGATCCGGTCGAAAATTACCCGTTATCTAATCATCCCAAACACAATTACGCCCCGGGGTATACGCCAATGAATGTTCCCCTATACACCGCCTTCTTTACTTGCTGCTCGTATATAAGGCCAGGAAGGAAAAGGCCGAGGTGAACACAAATCGCGCTGGTCTCAATCGGGACAGTTGAGAGCCATACGGAATGGGAATATATCCCACGCTCGGCTCAACTCGGCCGGCCCGATCAATAAGCAAAAAGAAAAAAAGAAAAAATACAGAGGTAATAAGGAAAAGGCGAGACACGAGCAGCAATTCAAACTTCCAGCGCTTATCTTATCTCTAAGATTGCCTCCGCCGGTGGCGTTAAGTCGCCTAAATACAGCCAGATTCCCCGCGCCCTGTTCCCGAGGGAAATTAAACGGGGAAAATAGGGAAGGCCCGACGAAAGAAAACGAAGAGTGTGGGAGAGAACGGTAAGAACGGGGAGACGAGGGGCGGGGGGGGGGGGGGGGGGGAGTTCTTGCAAGGGGCTCGCAGCGGAGCAACTTCTCATTTTCGCAAGCCTCCCAAGTACATCACATTTCCTTTAGCCCTCCACAGCGCCCCCCCCCCCCCCCTTCCCATCCCACCCTTTTCGTCTCCTCCCAGCTATTAACGCAGACCACCACCGCCCATCCCGTTCTATAGACCCGCCGACAATTCTCCGGCGCTTAGCCGACAGCCGGGTAACAAGAATAAATCAGCTCTCGCGCTTTCTCGCGCTAGTCCCGAGGAGGCGAGACTTCGAGCCCTGACCGACATAAAGCTCGGTGTACTGACAAGCAGTCAGACTTATTAACGAAGACCGAAGGCAGTGTGGGATGGAAACGAGATAATACGAACCAAATGAAATATACAAAAGAGAACATGGGGAACACGTCTAGGACGTACAAACTTCACGAACCTTCCGCAGCTAAGAAGTAAACGCAACAGGCCAGCTTTTAGCCTAGCCAGTGCTATCTTCTATTCTTTATTTTTATGTGATAGGATCTAGGACGCGCGTTTGTGCTGTCGTCGTTCCCTTTCCTAGCCCTTACTTGCTTCTCGGTATTTGTTCTTCGCTGCATACGCGCTGAGTCAAAAGATGCATTCAATACGTGCTTTGCGCCGCTGCCCCGACGAGTTCGTTTGGTGCTATTGTGGCGCCACCAAAGAAGCTGCGGCGGGTGCGACAAGGAGGCTCGTTACGGGGACCTTTGGATGGGTGAAAAACTCTTCCGTTTTTCTTGACTTCTTGGTCGCGCTGCGCGGACTCCGACGAGAGAGACAGGCTCGCCGGCTCAGCTTTAAAGGGCAGGTGTATAAAAATAAAAAATAACAAAGAAAAAGCACGTGGAAACGAAGATAAGAAAAAAAGAAAGGTCGGGTGAAAGGGTTAGGCGCTCCAGAAACGCGCGCGCACGTTACGCCTGCCGGTCTGAATTGGAGAACTAAGAGTAAGGGAGCGCCAGGAAAAGTGGGAACGCACAGGGCCTTGTTCAGCCTTTCTTCTAGTCAAAAACGTCCTCAGTTAATTTAGGATGATGAAAGAAGGATAATTACCAGAAAATTTCCACTTTGGCCGCTATCTCTCCTGAAACGTCACAAAAACACCCCTGACAGCTGTAAGTGCTCAGGGCTGCATTTTCACCGCGACACTCGTTTTCCAGCGGTGCAATGCGGCATTTCTAAGCCCCACCCTTCAACATTGGTTCCTTAGTACACACTGGACGCCTTATGAGCAGGCGGAGTACGAAAGCATATGAACCTCGCGAATGACCCTCAGAGACTGGTTCTCCATATGACGTCATTTTTTTTTCCTGTTTCCATCATAAGCTAAATAGCAGACTTCAATTCCTAATCGTGGCTCATGTATTTATGGGGCTCGGGTGCTCAGCCGAAAGACGCGGGTTCGATTCCGGCAGCGCCGGTCGAATTTCGATTTCACTACGGCGTCCCTCATAGCCTGAGTCGCTTTGGAACGTTAAAGCCCCATAAACCATGAACCATCAGTCTATAGCCGCACTAACTGATTTGTGCAATCAATCTCCGACAGGGCGCACAGCCCGTTCGAGGTTCGTTAATATTACATAGCTCTCGAAGAACTTGTGAACTATCACTATCAAATGCTTGCAGTGCATTCGCGGGCCTTTCTCCCAAAGTCCGCACTGCAGGCTGAGGTGAAAGCTGCAAAGCGTTTTTTTCTTTTTTTTCTTTGTGATTGTAGCCGAGACGACTCTAAACTAATCCGGGGAAAACTGAGCAAATAGCATTTAAAACAGTGTCCGCGTAGCATGCGTCCGGCTCTGTAACAGCCCCCACTACCGAGTCAAAGCCTGGCTCATTCCTTGGACTATATTCAACCACGTGCCCTCACGCTTGCTCTTGAGTTTAAGAAATGAGCTCCAACGAATGGACTGCATAATGAGGCAGCCTAATCAGGCTTTGTTCTCATTGCGAGATTCTAGGGAGTCGCTGCGCTGGATTATGCTTTGAGCGATATTCGAACAAATGAAGCTCCACTTGGAAAGATTAGCCGCAGGGACAGAGGTTCTTGTCCGATGAGTAGAGACAATGTGAAGGCGAGGACAAAAGTCTACTGGTGCAATGACACGGCAGCCAGCTATCCACGCATAAAAAAACGGAGACAATCAAAACAAAGCGAGATGAAAAGTCAGTACGTCGCACATTTCGTATTGATTTACGGGCCGTTCAACCGGCTCTCTTTGTCCTCAGCGGCCGGCACTTCGAATGTCAAATACACCGGGTTTCGTCTCGCTTGATTAAGACACTCGCCCGTAGTAACAGGCTGAGACAAAGTCCGTTTTCTGAGTTTCATTTTTCTTTGTTTTGCTTAACTATTGTTACCACAGTCTTGGAGGACCAGCGTTGAGAAATGTTACATACCGAAGGAAAAGAACCCATGTGCTTGAGCTCTGTGGGCCTGGTTTGAAACTATACAGGCTGTTTGACCTAAGAATTTACACGTGTTTCAAAACTGAGCTATTTGAGTGAGAACAGTGCTTTTTTTCGGCACGCCATCGTTACTGGTGTAATACATCAGAATAGAGCTAAGATGTGCTAACTACCAGAAATGGTTAACTAATACTGAATAGTTAACTTGTTAACTATTACCGTTAAGCTGCTTACGTACTGAGAGGCATGTGGCCCATTGTAAGTAATACCCATATCAGCTTTCAGAACCTCGATAATGCGATTACCATCGGTGCCGTGGCCCATGAAATTTTGGCGATTTCGACGAGTTACATGCACTGCAGAGGTTGCTTTGCCCGCAAGCTTCTCGAAAGCGCATGTAGTTTGGCGCGATGTAGCCAAAATTTGTTGGGCCACAGCGCCGAGAATAACCGCGCTTTCGAAATTCTAAACACTGATGTGGATATTGCTTACGGTGGGCTACACGTCTCTCAGTAATTTAGAAGCCTAACGGCAATAGTTAAAAAGGCAACTATTCAATGTTTGTTAACCAGCCTGCTAGTTAGCACGTCTTAGCTGAAGTCTTATGTACCACACCGCTTACAATATGCCGAAAAAAGAATTCTTCTGACTGAAAACGCCTAGTTTCGAAATAGAGTAAAGCCTTAGGTGAAACAACCTGTAGACGGGGCACAGCATAAGCTCCAAGCCTCCCATAGTCAGCGCCTGGTAACGGCTGCACCAAAGACCCGTTTTAAGGCGAAAGCCTTTAATGGCTAATACTCGCTGCCATAACTCTGTCCGTCCGTCCGTCCGTCCGTCCGTTACATTTGAAGTGCAAGTCAAAAAGTCATTACTAGTCACAAGCCGTGACTAACTAGTCATTAACAAGTCATGACTAGTAAGTCATTAACCAATCATGACTAGTTAGTCATCAACTAATCAGTTATTACTAACTAGCCAATAAATGGTCATCAACTAATTGGTAATTACTGACTAGCCATTAAATAGTTATCAACTAATTAGTAATGTCTAGTTATTCATCAACAAATCATGGCTAGTTAGTCATAAGTCATGACTAGCCGATCCAAGTTGCCCCATAGCCGCCTCGTGCGTGCCTACGGCCGTGCGGCCACAGTTGCGTGGAAAGGCTGTCGCCTCGCGCACTTTAGATCGTCAAAGTAGGGTGTGATTTTTTTTGCTGGGTTTTCATTCTCTGTTTGATTTGATTGCTTTTCCAACTTCTCTTGCTTTGTTCTTCAGAGTCTGCTTCTACACTCCAGCGGTACACTTGGCGCCAGTTGAGCGAGAAGGTCCCGCACCAGGCTTGCTTGATTAAGCGGGCGCGGAGTCAGTCTTTGTCCCATGAGGCAACCGCCATTCGACCCCTTTCGGTGGTCGGAGTGAAGTGTTACGTAGAGAGAGGCAGCAGAGGCTCCAGCACATTGCAGCTCCTCCTACTCTACGTGCTGCTGCTTCTGAAGCTTTGCTGAAACGTCACGTGACCAGGTTCCTGCTGGAACTAGCTTCCAAAAAGGAGTCCCCACGACAGGGATCACTCTGACTGGAGCTACGGCCACCTAGGAAACGCTGACTCTCAATCAAGGACGTACAACCGCCCTTGGCAAACACGAAGAAAGGACAAATCAAACGAAACGGGTAAACCAAGGGATCTCCGGCATCACGTATTGGTTGTCTCGGCCAAATTGCTCGCACTTTCCTTTCTTGCGTACTGTGCGGTCCGCGACTCGAACAGATGAGTCGACTGGGTTCTACTGATCTACTTGGGGAAGAGCTGTACCCCTGAGCCCTCGATCCGCCTCCATCAAGCTCGTCGAAGCTACTCGGTGTAAAGCTGAGCTCAAACGCCTCGCATGGAGCGAACAAGTTTGCTGGCACTGCCCGAGACTGATTGGTAACCGCCGCCATCTAGTTAGGTCATTTTGTGCCCCTCCCCCCTGCCTCCAGAAAGCGTGTTAATTGGGGAGGGGAGTTTATTACACAGGTGTCCAATGTAATCTGGCGGTCAGGTGAAAAATTTTTAAACTTTAATGATCGACTCAATAAGGCAATGGGTATAAAACACACATACAAGCACACACAAGCATGCACACGCGCACACACACACACACACACGCACGCACACACACACACACACACACACACACACACACACACACACACACACACACACACACACACACACACACGCACGCACGCACGCACGCACGCACGCACGCACGCACGCAGCTCTTTATTCGTAACGTATCGGCCGGGCCACGGCTGAAACGTTAGGTAAAGAGCTGTTTAGGTAAAGAGTATTACGCAACTAATTTCTTATTGGTCAACACCCAAAATGAAAAAAAGAAAATTTGTCTCATGCGTTCCTTACTTTCCATGACTGTTTGCTTCCTTCAATATATTGATACATGCATTCGAAGAAGAGACAGAAGTAGCGCATGCGCTAGAAGAGGAAGAAGTTAGTTGGCTCTCTCGCGCGCGCTCGAACCACTGGGGGACCGCCGCAGGTTTTTTCGTCTCTGCGCGGGTGCTCTTTTTGGCGTTGCACGCTACAGTTTGGTGGAGCAGTGCTGGGTACGCTTCCCGACCTGCGAACTCCGTACAGCGTCACTACGGACCTCACACCGGTTCACCAGCGACCCAGCCGCCGTCTCCGCGGAGAGTCGCCTGAATTTGGGCCCCTTCCCCCGCCAACAAGGACGACGCAGCCTCGACCGCCGAGTCCAACTGACATGGCCACTGACACCAGGACCCAGCCGCCGATCCAGCCTCTACCGTCGAGTCCAACTGCCATGGCCGCTGACACCAGGCCCCTGGCGCCGATCCTTTGCCACCCACCGCGAACACCGCCATCTTTTCACGGTGACGTGTTCGAAGACGCTGAGGACTGGCTGGAGACGTTCGAGCGGGTCGCACGCTACAACGGCTGGTGCGACGAGCGCAAGCTGAATAACGTCTACTTTGCCCTGGAAGAGTCTGCTCGGACGTGGTTTGAAAACCACGAGGCTACACTTCCCACCTGGGAGACGTTTTGCCGGAGTCTCCTGGCTACGTTCCCCAACGCTGACCGCCGGGAGAAGGCCGAAGCTGCGCTGCACTCCCGAAATCAGCGCACGAACGAAAGCGTGCGCATGTACACCGAAGACATGACCCGTCTTTTCAAGCGCGCCGACCCCAACATGACAGAGGAGATGAAGCTGCGCCATCTCATGCGTGGGGTTAAGCAGGAGCTGTTCGCGGGCCTCGTGCGCAGCCCACCCCGCACGGTGGCGGAATTTCTAACCGAGGCGACCACGATGGAGAAGACGCTGCAACAACGGGCCCGCCAGTACAACCGGGACATCAACTGCATGGTGCCCGAAGGATTTTCGTCGTGTCTCGGCGGCAGTGCAGACACCTTGCGTGAACTCATTTGCTCCGTTGTCCGGGAGGAACTGCAACGGATCCATCTGCCTCAGGTTGCACCTGCGCCGCTGGCAGCGCTGTCCGAAGTTGTCAGGAACGAGGTGCGACAGGCTGCGCAGGCACCTCCTGTCCCCGAAGCGCCATCCCGGTTCGATGACCGACCCACGTACGCATCTGTTGTACGTCGCACGACAGGCTATGGTCCCATTACCCCAACGCCTGGCGTGAGCAACATCGACACATGTCACGCAAGCGTGCCTGGCTACGGTGTGACCCCGTCGACCTCCGTGAGTAACATCGCCACGTATTCTGCAACCGCATCTGCTACAGCTGGGCCACGCCCTCGCAAGTCGGATTTGTGGCGTACACCGGACCGCAGGCCTCTCTGCTACCACTGTGGGGAGCCTGGTCACCTCTACCGCGCCTGTCCGTACCGCCAAGTGGGCCTTCGCGGTTTCCATCCCGACGCACCCTGCCCTCAGAACGGCGAACGACCGCATGAGATTGCACAGCATCTCTGGGCACGCCAGAACCCTGCCTACTCTGGAAGGCGCGAGTCCCGTTCCCCTTCGCCTCTCCGTTATCGCTCTTCCAGCCCTGGACGCCAGAGTAGCTCTGCTGGCCGTCGCTCGCCGAGTCCGCGTCGGGAAAACTAACACCAGCGACCTCTGGAGGCAAGGCCGCTGACGTCGGGACGTGTCAAGATCCTCCATCGCGGAACCCTCGAGCCGACGATACCCGGACGGAGAGAGGCAGCGACAGTATCAGATACGCTGCATCCGATTTGCGTGTGACAATTGATGGCACTGACATTACCGCGCTGCTCGATACCGGTGCTGATTACTCTGTTATGAGCCGTGCCTTCGCTGGAGAACTTAAGAAGGTTCTGACACCGTGGACGGGGACCCCCATTCGCACCGCTGGTGGCCACCTAATTTCCCCTGTGGGCAAGTGCACGGCTAGAGTTGGGATTAGTGGTTTTACGTACGTTGGTGAATTTGTCGTACTCCCCGAGTGTTCCAGAGACTTGATTCTGGGGATCGACTTCCTGCAGTCGAACGGCGCTGTGATTGACTTTCAGGAGGCACGTGTCACGTTCTCGACCAAACAGGCCGTGGCGCGCTTTGACTCCCGCGATCCCTGCAGCAACGCTCTGCGCATTGTCGAGAACGACGTCACGGTGCCGCCGCGGTGCAGTGTTCTGGTGCTCGTGCGGAACGACCTCTTTCATGACTACGAGGGCCTAGCGGACAGCCATAGTCCACTGCTGCTTAAGCGGGGACTTGCCGTTGCAAGAGGTCTCGTCCAACTACGTGACGGCCGCACCCACGTCCTCCTGACTAACTTTGCCAACGAATATCAGCACCTGGCCAAAGGCATGGCTATTGCCTTCCTCCACGACGTTGCTGAGGTTCCAGGTTTGTGCACCGTGGGAGGACCCTCTCCGGAGTATGCTGGCCCACATCACGTTCTTCAGTCAGTCAGAATAAATCCTGCCTTGCCGTCGGTTCAGAGGGATCTTCTGTCGGCCCTCTTGGCAGAATTTGCGGACTGTTTCGCTACGTGCTCGAAGGTCGGCCGAACTCCACTCGCCAAGCATCGTATCATCACTGACGAGACTACGCGACCCGTCTGCCAGCGCCCATATCGTGTTTCCCCGGTGGAGAGAGAAGCCATTCAGAATCAGGTTGCCGAGATGCTTGCAGACGATGTCATTCAGCCGTCCACTAGTCCGTGGGCATCGCCTGTGGTTCTTGTCAAAAAGAAGGAGAATACTCTGCGTTTCTGCGTGGACTACAGGAAACTTAACAGCGTGACCAAAAAGGACGTTTACCCGCTGCCCAGGATAGATGACGCGCTCGACCGATTGCGGAACGCCAGATACTTCTCGTCATTGGATCTTAAAAGCGGGTACTGGCAAATCGAAGTGGACGAGAGAGACCGGGAGAAGACGGCTTTCGTGACGCCTGACGGCCTCTATGAGTTTAAAGTGCTCCCATTTGGTCTGTGCTCAGCACCGGCCACTTTCCAACGCATGATGGACACTGTCCTCTCCGGCTTGAAATGGCAGTCCTGCCTGGTGTACCTGGACGATGTCGTTATATTTTCGCCCACCTTTGACCAACACTTGGAGCGGTTGCGCATTGTGCTACAAGCGCTCAAATCCGCGCAACTCACCATCAAAGCCGAGAAATGCCATTTTGGCTTTGAGGAACTTCGCTTTCTTGGTCACGTTGTCAGCGCACAAGGTGTTCGCCCGGACCCTGACAAGACTGCTGCCGTCTCAGGTTTTCCACGCCCAACTGACAAGAAGGCCGTTCGCCGGTTTTTAGGCCTGTGCTCCTATTATAGGCGCTTTATTCAAGATTTCTCGAAAATCGCGGAACCGCTGAACGCACTGACCCGTGACGACACGCCCTTCCTCTGGGGGACCGACGAAGAGGCTGCATTTGTCGAGCTTCGCAGCCGTCTGCAAAGCACTCCGATACTCGGCCATTTCGACGAGCATGCTGCCACGGACATCCACACTGACGCCAGCAATGTTGGCCTTGGTGCAGTACTGATCCAGTGGCAAGACGGTGCAGAACGGGTCATCAGTTATGCTAGTCGGACACTTACGCGCTCCGAGACCAATTATTCTACGACGGAGAAAGAATGTCTTGCAGTGATATGGGCCATCTGCAAGTTCCGACCGTACCTCTACGGACGACCCTTCCGTGTGGTAAGCGACCACCACTCCTTATGCTGGCTGGCGAGCCTCAAAGACCCCTCAGGACGCTTGGCTAGATGGAGCTTACGCTTGCAAGAATACGACTTAACAGTAGTTTACAAGTCTGGCCGCAAGCATCAGGATGCGGATTGTCTGTCGCGCGCGCCTATCCCAATCAATACCGAAGAAACCACCGATGATTTTCCTTTCCTGGGCTCTGTTAGTACCTCCCAAATGGCGCAGCTTCAGAGGGCGGACACGGAGTTGGCGCCGCTCATCGATTACCTCGAAGGCAGTGAAGCTCCCATTCCGCGTGTTTTTCTTCGAGGGCTTCACACCTTCACTTTACGGTCTGGTGTTCTCTACAAGCGCAACTTTGCCAACAGCGAAGAAGTGTTCCTACTTGTCGTACCATCACAGCTGCGGTCTGAGATCTTGAGTGCCTGTCATGATGCACCATCCGCCGGCCACCTTGGAGTCAGCCGTACACTCGCGCGGATTAGACAAAAGTATTATTGGCCCAGGTTACTCCCATCGGTGAGGGCCTACGTCAAAACATGCCGTGAATGCCAACGTCGGAAGACTCCTCCATTGAAACCGGCCGGATTTCTTCACCCCGTCGATCCACCGAAGACCCCTTTCCATCAAGTGGGCATGGACCTCCTTGGCCCATTTCCGAAGTCTTCGTCTGGAAAGCGTTGGATAGTCGTTGCGACTGACTACCTCACACGGTACGCTGAGACCACGTCTCTTGCCAAGGGCACTGCTGCTGAAGTGGCGCAGTTCTACGTCCACAACATTGTCTTGCGTCATGGAGCACCCGCCGTTGTTGTTACTGACCGGGGAACTGCTTTCACGGCCCGCTTAACCCAGTCCGTGATGACTCTGACGCACACGAGCCACCGACGTGCTACGGCGTATCACCCGCAGACAAACGGGTTGGTAGAGCGACTCAACCGCACACTAGCCGACATGCTATCAATGTACGTTGACGTCGAGCATCGAACTTGGGACGCCATTCTGCCGTACGTAACGTTTGCGTACAACACCGCCCTGCAGGAAACAACCCGACTGACCCCCTTTCAGCTTGTCTTCGGTCGCCAGGTGACCACTCCGTTGGATGCTATGTTGCCCGTCGACCCTTACTGCGACTCTGACGCTTACATCGACGTAGATACCTTCGTTCAGCGTGCTGAGGAAGCGCGTCAACTGGCCCGCCTGCGCATCCACCGTCAACAGGAGGCTGACGCCACTAAGTACAACTGTGGACGCCGTTTCGTCAGTTATGCTCCCGGCGACCTTGTGTGGATTTGGATACCTGTTCGTCGCCGCGGGCTCTCTGAAAAGCTGCTGCGCCGATACTTCGGCCCTTACGAAGTAGTGCGCCGCATCAGTGATGTGACTTATGCAGTTGCTCCCGCCCCGACAGCTTGTTCATCGCGCCGGTCGCACCGAACTGAAGTCGTACACGTTGTTCGCATGAAGCCTTACCACGACCGGCTACCTGACTGAACTGCGGTCCACTGCAGCTGTGTTCTACCCTTTCGCTGACTTTTCACTCCCAGCCGCATCGTGTCGATGCTGCAGAAGAGGGGGGCAGTGATACATGCATTCGAAGAAGAGACAGAAGTAGCGCATGCGCTAGAAGAGGAAGAAGTTAGTTGGCTCTCTCGCGCGCGCTCGAACCACTAGGAGACCGCCGCAGGTTTTTCGTCTCTGCGCGGGTGTTCTTTTTGGCGTTGCACGCTACAATATTATGCGTGTATAACATAAACAGTTGAACCCACTTATAAAGTACGTAGTTAAAACATTACGCACAAGAGAGGAGCTACTGCCAAGATATGTATTACAGCAATGGCACTGCATCTTACATAAAACGAACAACCGTGCCCGCAGCATTCGGTCAGAACGAACAAGGGGCGCCGAAAACTCTCGCCCGCAGTCGGAAAAATTGGCAGTGGCTTAGCTCGGCTATGCCAGGATATACGTAGCGAAAGCTAAGGCGCGCGGTGTGACGTCCTGCCAGATGGCGCGGCGAGCGCGCGGCGTCCCCCAGCTGCGGCGGTTGCTAGGCAACGGCTCAAGGTCGGTCTCTGTGCCTCCTCGGAGCACCGCCACAGCGAAATCGCAAGTTCGCGGCCAATGTAGCTTTCGCTACCAAAAGTTACGAAGAGGAGCTAATGAACGCGCTGGAAAGCTAGTAAAGCGTCGTGATTTAAAGAGAATAAACAACTTTTTAAGAAGCGAACAGCTCTTTCGTCAGAATTTGTATTTTCTGCTTTCGTATAGGAAGTCCACTTGCAGCAAATTTCGCATACAACGAACGTAGTCCACGTGACCGTCCGATTAGTTACGAGCGGCCTCGACTTATATGCTTGTCGCTTAGCCGGCTCTCAGGGGAGGGTAGGAGGTGAAGGAGGATAGGGTGCCGTGCGGATATATTAATTTCTTTCAATCAGTTAATTAGCTCTGACACACACTGCTCATTCCTTTCCTTTATTTGCTTTCTTTCATTTTAGCCCATTTGGCGTTACGGGCTCGCAACTTTTTATGTTCATTGTTCAGCCCTTATTCGTGGTCCCGTCCGTGCTAGATAAGACGAAGGAAGGCAATGCGCATACACCATACGCACGAGTGGCAATTAACGACAGTCGTAACCCGAGAGATCGAGGTCACTTTGAGCTTACAAAGGCAAAAAGCGCAGCTGTAACCAGTTCGCAGAGGAACCAAGATAGCGAAAAGACAACGGCAACGAGGAGGAATTCTTCCACTTCCCTGCCTCCAACACAAACAACTTCGAAAGAGCGAGATTTCGAGAGGCTGCGCTTCGCTCCTTTTAACTCGTCACTTAAAACGTGTTCGAAATTAGAAACACCAGAGGACCTCACCAAAAGGAGGACGCGCGGTTCTAAATTGAGCAACAACCGTCTGGCAGCCCGTCATTATCGGGCAGCGCGCATCGTTAAGCGACATCACGCTATGACGCAAAAGGCGAAGCCCACGCACGACGCTATTGGGACATGCGGCCGCGCCGTCGGTTGCAGGCGCGTCGTAATTAGCGGCACACGTCGGCAGAGGAGCGGTGCGTACTTCCTGATTGCCGCGCCCTCCAGTGTTGCGGAATCCGAGTGCAAAAAGCAGAAAAATTCAGTTCCGGATCTGTTCAGCGGAAAAAAACAACGAAGAAAGCGATAGTAAAGCCAGTGAGAGGGCGAGACAACAAGCGCTGCACACATTCTGGCAACGCTAATCCTACGAGCGCGCTTTGCGTCTCGCCGCTAACGACAAGTGTAAACACGCCGGGACAGACACTAACGAACGCCTGATCGTCAAACACTGCCAACTAATTGCAAAAATCCAACACCGCGCGCAATCCGTCTCATTCTTTCTTCCCTTTCCCTCAACACCACTCAGGTAAAGTTTTCTTGCATTATGTACTTGTTTGTTACCATATTCTTTTTCGTTTTGAGAGGAGAAAGGATTTTGCTGGAGATTCAATCAAGAACGTTCTAGACCGTGGGTGGTATTCGCATCAAATAGTGAGGAAACGGTTTCGAATCCGGCCGCGGCGGTCGAGTTATGGAGGCGAAACGCAAAAGACGCCCGTTTGCTGTGCGATGTCAGTGCACGTTAAAGATCATCAGGTGGCCGAAGTTATTCCGGAGCCCTCCACTACGGCATCTCTTTCTCTCTTTCCTCTTTCCCTCCCACCTTCCTCCCTTCCCTTACGGCGCGGTTGAGGTTTCCACCGAGATATGTGAGACAGTTATTGCGTCATTTCTCTTCCTCAAAAACCAATCTTCATTTTATTGCGAAAGCAATACTGCTCGAGGTTTCCGGTCTTGGCCGTCGTCCAGGAGAATCCACCATTGACCTTTAGCGTGACCTATGTGTGACGTCATGCCAGCTGTGGAAAAGCGGGGCCCCAACTCGGCTCGTCGCGATCGTCCCAGCGAATCCTCCATGCCGCAGCTGCGCGGCGCAGCCGCGAGGGGCGCTCGCTGTACGTGACGTCATGCCAGCTGTGGAAAAGCGGCCCCCCAACTCGTCGCAGTCGTCCCTGCGAATCATCCACGATATGTCGGATGATGTGTATAAGGTAAAGCTGCAACGATGTGCTTGCAGTCTTGCTTTCGCAGTCCACTAGGCTTAACCAAGCTAAGCCTCTGCAAATTCTTTCGTTTGCCCACCACGTGAGACAGTTACTGCGACTTTTGTTTCGTAAGCTCCTTCGTTTCGAAGGCTGCATCACACTGCATGCAAGCGCAGGGTAGTGTCAACATTTCATTTTTAAATTATCTGGACGGGTAAAAGCGATCGGTGCGGATGCGCAACGCTCACTGACTGTTGCGAGCATATCTGTTTTTCACTGGAAGTGGATCTGAGTGAACGTGGAAGTTGTTTTGAACGTATTTCGCCAAATGAACAGTAAGTTTGTAAAGCGGGTAACGTTATTGTTCACCGAGACTTAGCGAATACTATATGAAAACAGGCGATTAATAAATAGCAGCTCGAAAAACAAATTCTTATAGAGAAAAAAAATTGAAGAACAGAAACGTTTAATTAAGAACAAATGGTACTTTTTCGAGTTTTAAGTCGTAAGCTACTCGGCCTTTTTGGAGCACGCTCTCCACCGAACGACGGCGTTACTTGACAGTGCACTCTCCAGTATTCCAGTAACGAAGCCATCGTTAGGCAGCGGAGCAGCTAAAGTGTTAACCATTCGCAGACAGCTTTGCAAAAAGTAATGTTTAGCCTTGGCCGCTAATACAAACCCATCACAGCGAGCACAAAGAGGGCGACGAAACGGGAGCCTGACCTCGCTATTAGTGCTATTAACGAACAAACAAAAACTAAGGAGAAAAAACGGACCGACAGGACACGTACACCCACGAAAGGGAACCCGGATACCCGAGACGTGTAATCCGGCCCGCCGACTATCCGCTAACGAGGCCGAGCCAAGCCAAGTCGAGCCACTCGCTAAGCGGGCACAGCGAGACGGAAGAATGATCGATTTTTCTACGTTCTCCAGGAACAAGTGGGAGATGCCAATTAGGCCACTCGGTTCACTTGGTCTCATTCGACTTCGCGGAAGGGGAAAGGGGAGGTCAGTATTTCCTTGCCGGAAGTGGCACAGTAGAGAGAGAGAGGATTTATTGGCGGGAAGCTCAGAGGTCGGCCTGATTAGAAATGACGTGTCCTACTAGACAGTGCAACACAGAAAGAGAGAGGAGGATAGGTGATGATGATGATAGCAACAATGGTGGCTCGATGCGCACAGGCGAAGCAGAAGTCGGACAGTTGATGGATCAGTATAGCTTTAAGAAGGTAGAAACAATGGCCTTGTATTGACTTCAACACGACCTTGGTTTCACCCCTGACAATGGCCCAATGGAAGCTCCAAGGCTGAAAACAAAAATGTAGCCCAAGACAGCTAGGGGTCGCTGTCACCGCTCGGCTGTCATGCAGTTGGAGTTTCCTATTAATACAGTGTCCTACTGACCCATATACTGATTCGAAAAGGATCTACGGCTTATTAGAGGGCAGGGACTTAAAAAAATTAATTACACGAAGTCAAAGAAGCCCTGCTGCAAGTCGTGGAGAGCAACTCGAGAGCATTATTTAATGCGCACTAATTTTTCTTATTCATATAGACATAAATGGATATGCCTGTGCCTGATTGTGGCGCCAGCAACTCCTTTTCACGTAATGGAAGCAAAACACGAAGTGGCAACGAAACACTGAACAAAGCACAGCTACAGCACACACAATTCCCAATAGAGATAATACAATGAACACACCAGAGAAATGACAGCTGTAAAATATAAATATATAATTTAAGTAATGATGTTACCTAACGACGTAACTGACTTTTCAGGCAACTTGAGCATAGCTCCAAACAGCTGGATATACGGGATAAACTGCTTAGACAGCTACAGCGAGCGTACAAGGTTACGCTTTGCCGAGGAGGAGTTCACTTTGTCACTTTGTTGAGGGCATTAAAAAAGCTTGACCAGAAATCATACGCCTTTTTGCTTCTGTTCGCACTGTTTAAATTTCTAGCCGAGAGACACTTCGCGTCTTTGAAGATGAGGAACCCAAATAAATTAATCCACTAACCTGTACAATCGAAGCAAAGGTTCTTTTGGCTCTTTGGGCGACTCCGAAACAATCGGCCTAAGTTTCGCGTCTGCGCGTTTATAGCGCGTTTATAGCGCGCTTAAAAATTTCTTCGTCGTGATTTATTTAGCTAGTCGTTAATATTTTTTAAACTCATCATCATCATCAGGCTGACTATGCCCACTTCAGGGCAAAGGCCTCTTCCATGGCTCTCCAATTAACCCTGTCCTTCGCCAGTTGCGGCCACCGTATTCCCGCAAATTTCTTAATCTCATCTGTCCACCTAGCTTTCTGCCGCCCGGCCCCTACCATGTTTGCCTTCTCTTGGAATCCACTCCGTTACCCTTAAGGACCATCGGTTATCCTGCCTTCGCATTACATGCCCTGCCCAAGCCCGCTTCTTCCTCTTGATTTAAACTAGGATGTCATTAACCCGCGTTTGTAATCTCACCCACCCCACCCGCTTCCGAGGCTCTTTAAAAAGTAATGGCGAATCACGACGCAAAGATCGGAATAAGTTATAGTTTTGCATATTCTACAAAATGTTCAATGAAATACCCCAGGCGGGAGAAAAAACACCACGACAATTCATATTATGCCAAACAACTCGGAAGGCTGGCAGTATTTGTGAGAAACAATGAACAGCGAAGAAGGTCAATGCTCTGTGACAACTTTTCTATATATAAAAAGACCTCGACGGCAGCGTCAAAATAGTAAGCTTAATAATCAGTCCACCTGCTTTGACGGCCATTGAATTAGGTCGATCTTAATTATCAGCCGCTGTTGCATGGCTCTAATTGTCGTTGCTATGAATGCATGGCGTTGAAATAAGGGCAAATTATCTAGGAGCATAATTTGACAGTGCCTTTCACGGAACAATGTCTTGTTCGGCCTACAATATAGGTACTATATGCCGCTTCTAGTGTCTAAAATTATTGTGAATGCTCTTGGCTACAGCATACTAATCATATTGCATAACTCTTTATGAGCGTCCTTCATAGCCCGAGTTGCTTTGGGACATTAAACCCCCCTAAACTTAAACCTGAAACTCTTTATGGCCACTGTGGAGTTCGCTGGAAGACTCGAATGAACTTGATCCTACGTTCGCTGCTGTATAATATCGGTTACGACTTAGGCCTTGGTTCAGATACCAACTTACTAAACATTTTTGGCCCCAGATTTGAATCGTCTTTTGATGTTGTTTTCGAACATTTCCTACCGAGAAAAATATAAGGTGACCAATGTCCCCAAGCGGTTTCATCAATCAAAGGAAACTTGCTGCGTACGCCAGCGGTCCACAAGTTATGGAAAAAAAGTGAAAGATTATTATTTTCCTTTTCACTTTTATATGCTATCTCTGAGTGTTCTTTTGGCCGAAACTAATTATGAACCAAAAAGATATTCAGATATACTGCCAAACATTTGGTTTGCCCCTTTGGCAAAATAAACTCTTTTACTACTCATGATGCGAAATTTTACTATTTAAGAATTATGTTGCTCGCTTTATCTTACAATTACCTCGAAATACAGGACTGTAAGCAATGTAAACATAAATCTAATGCTGATGAGTCATTTTAACGGCGTCGTTAAAAAGTATTTCATTACTGGTTCTATTCTGAACTGTAATTACTTTCCTTTTCTACACGTCCTTATATCTGAGCAGGGGACGAATTATACAACGCTCTCAGAGCCCGCCTCTACTGGCCGGCCCTGGCGACTGTTGGGGCGTGGTCACGGTGTACCAATAGGAGCGGGGCTGGCAGGTTGTTTGAGACTGCCTTCGGACTGAGAGCGTTCCGTAATTCGACCCCAGTATTCGGTGTTGAAAAGGTTTTTCGCCCTTTTTTGTTGCTGATTGAGCTAATCTGATGCGTCATCATGTTTTATACGCAGAGTTGGGGACAAAAGTCTCTGGACCGCATATTCCGTAAACGAAGCCTATATTTAATAAATTAATTAACTTAGTTTTCATTTATTATATTTTTATTCTTAGCCGTCTCCTGAAGACCACACTAGTGGAGGTGAAAGTTCAAATCTTGCTCTTTAAACTCCGCTTGTGTGGCCTCCATTCTAAGGCAAATATTACAGCTATCGCTTCGGTAAGGAAGCACGTGGTCCAGAAACTTTTGACCCCGACTGTACACATTTAAGCGCACTTTCGCTGTAAAACTATAAATTGCCCTAGGGCTTCCTGTTGTATATTATAGTTGGTTTAAGCCTGTTGTACGTACGTGGTGCAAGCAGGGGCTGCTACTTTTCGTTCTGTTTAGTTAAACCGACCAATTGGATGCCTGCCGAAAAATGCCGTTTAAAGCTCTATGAGGCTATGACAGGCCGGATTTTCGTTATTTTGCTTCAATACTGGCGCAGTAAAGCAGTATTATTAATAACTGTCTGGAGGAAATAAATGGATATGTAACCAAAAGCGAGCCAACCGATTTCCAGAAGGCCTTGGACGCACTTCCCTGTAACTCCCGCCGCAGTACGACAAAGCAAGGAGTGCGGAAACCCGTGTCTTCGAGGTCGCGGTACGTGGTGCAAAACATGGGCTCCCACTAAACTACACCACGAACCAATCGGCGCATCAGAGAAGCTGTAGCTGGGGGAAAATAAGACCCGTTCTCATTAAGTCCGGACAGAGTGCTTCCGCGTGACAACCGGATTGGAAGTAGGAAAGGTCAACACTGGGAAAGACTATTCATTTCTTCTTTTCCGAAGTTCTGCAGAACAACGCTAAAGAGACGACAGAGCTTAGACAGCCCTGCCACCGTTTTTGCTTGTGCTTCCACACAGACTGTCTTTCTCAGAGGGTCAACCCGCTCCTCGTTTAAATGGCTCCTTGATACTCAATGCGATGGCCCTGGGGCAAATGGGAGGAAATCGACAGTAGCAAGAAAAACAAAAAAAGAAAAAAAACAGGCGTGAAGAAAATGAAGGACGCATCGGCACTGTGCCAATCCCGGACTCTTTGATCAGACAGACAGAAGAGGCGTGGGTGGAATAGAAGCATAAAAAAAAGGGTATCTTGATCTTCTGAACAAACAGGATCTAATTTCCTGTGAGGACGTACACCCTGGCTGCGACTTAAGGGAGCACTTTGAACACCATGCGGAAACGAGGCCGCGCTGAAGGGATGGGTCCCTTACCTGCGCTGCCACATGCTATTTGAGTAACGCAGAATTAGAGGTCTTTTTAGAAATACCTGTCCCAGAAGAGGCAGCGGTACCATGCCGCCAGCATGACAAAGATGTCTCATACCTTAATGTCGTATTGCAGAGTACGGTGCGGGACGTAGGAAATGAAAGACTAGGTCACAGCTTTATGCTTGTGAACCAATTAACAAAATTACAACATAAAGGTCAGATAGTTTCCTCTTTGATGACAACCCGAGATGATCAAACGCCCGCATCCATTACTAGCATGTGTTTGCGCAGTTCCGCTGTACGTCGAGAGACTGCTGAGAGAGAACACTCGTTCGACTCTGCTTTCTCCTTCCGAGCCTCTGCTCACCGACGCAAGGAGAAAAAAAAAGTAAGATGTGGAACGAGGCAGCACGGTATGGCACGGTAAAGTAC
Source organism: Amblyomma mixtum (assembly GCF_055824585.1). Lineage (NCBI taxonomy): Eukaryota > Metazoa > Arthropoda > Arachnida > Ixodida > Ixodidae > Amblyomma > Amblyomma mixtum. The sequence continues at coordinate 149,429,626 of NC_143015.1, forward strand.
GATGTTGTATGGTATGGTACGGTGTGATATAGTATGGCATGGTACGTTATGGCATGTATGGTCAAGTACGATGTCGTATGGTATGGTATAGTACGGTGTGATATGGTATGGCATGGTATGGTTAAGTACATATAGTATGGTGTGGTGTGGTATGGTATGGAGTGATATAGTATGGCATGGTATGGTTAAGTACATATAGTATGGTGTGGTGTGGTATGGTATGGAGTGATATAGTATGGCATGGTATGGTTAAGTACGATGTGGTATGGTATGGTACGGTGTGGCATGGCATGGTATGGCATGGTACGCTACGGCATGGTATGACTAGGTGCATATAGTATGGTGTGGTATGGTATGGTATGGTGTGGAGCGGTATGGTGTGATATAGTACGGCGTGGTATGGTTAAGTACGATGCGGTATGGTATGGTACAGTGTGATATAGTATGGCATAGTTAAGTACATATAGTGTGGTGTGATGTGGTATGGTATGTTGTGGCGCGGTGTGGTGTGGTATGGTGTGGTACGGTGTGATTTACTTTGGCATAGTATGGTTAAGTACGATGTGGAATAGTATGGTACGGTGTGATATAATATGGCATGGTACGTAATGGCATGTCATGGTATGGTTAAGTGCATATAGTATGGTGTGGTCTGGTATGGTGTGATATAGTATGACATGGTATAGTTAACTACGATGTGGTATGGTATGGTACGGTGTGACATGGTATGGTATGGTATGCTGTGGCATGGTGCGATAGGGTATGGTATTTGGAATTAGTTCTGTTGAGTCTGAAGCAGCGAATCTGTACAGGGGCTACGAGGAGTGCGCAGTGGAGGGTCTCAGCTTAATTCCGACTCCGCAAAATTTTTTGCCGTGCTCCAACGTCGTGCAGCACGCGGACGATTGCGAATTACAATACCATCGAAATGCGGACGCCACGGTCGCGGCTGGTAGCTTACCAGCCGAAATGAAAGCCACCGAGCCACATTAACGGGTTGGTAGAATAAATAACTGAGAAAAGGAATCTTAAAAAATACAGCCGAAGCTCAATTTCTTTAAACATCCCCATCATTTGTTCACACTTCTGCCCGCCAAAGAAACAACAATAAAAAGGCCAACCGAAAGATAGCGGGGGGGCATAAATATGGGATGAAAAAAAAGGACCAACCAAGGATCTTCCTAAACAGAGATCTGCTCTGCAACCAGACTCCTAGACATCCGCATCTTAGGAAACTAAAGAATGGCATCCTTCAGGTACAGACCTCGGCATCAATGCCAGGGCTCTTTGGGCATCTGTAAGCAACTAGGCTTCCTGGCTGCTCGTAAGGGCCCTGTCGGAGCATTGTGACTGCGTGGCCACTACAGTGAGACTGAGAATGAGACTGCGTGGCCACTACAATTAGCAGTGGCAGGAGACAGAAGCGCTCCCGCCACCACTCAGGACTAAAGGAGAAGACATGACGGGGGCTTCAGTGCCGACGTACCACGGCACTGCGGGGCTCATTAGTAGCTCTGTGCAGTGCGAAGCCAAGCCGCCGGCCTTTGTGTGCATGACGGACCCAGGACCACGGAGCCCAGGACCGACGAATGGAATCCCGCTCTGGTCGTGCGAGTGAAGGTATGGAGGGAAAGAGTGGAGTGGTGGAGAAATGATTGATTCGACTGCTCCCTGGTGGAAGCGAGTTCCAGCTAGAAATGATCAAGCAGGCGTGAGTATTGTTTTTGTAAAAACAGCGCGAAGGAAGAACGAAGACGTAACGAACAAGACAGCAAGTGCTCGTGGTGTCTATGTTTTGGCTTAATTTTTCGTGTTCTTTGAAAAATTAATTAAAACCAACTGGCCAAGCTTTTTATTCTAAATACGAGTTTCAAGCAGCCTTCTTGTGTGTGAATAATCCAAGCTATACACCCAAGCAGTTCAAGCCACAGCAGCAATGAGTCGGCGATTGAGTAACACGCCGTTGAAGTGTGTTGTTTCAATCAAAACATGTGCCTCCTCCCCAAGACAAATAATAATAATAATAATAATTGCTTATATCCGACTGACACGTTTTGCTTGTTCCTTCGAACTGTGGTTTCTCCAGTAGCGGGCTCCTTGCTTCCTTTTTTTTTCTCTTCTTTAAAGACAATTCTGTGTTGTCCTTTATAGTTCTTTGCCTGCCTTGTACTGCCTTAATGTGTTCTGATCACGTGTTGCATCGCTTTGTGCGTGCTGCTTTCCGCCGCTCCCTTTTTGTTTTTTACTCTTTTGTTATTCGCTGCTTCTGGTTATCTCTCAGACCGCAGTGCACTATAAATAAACAAGTTATCGGGCTTATAAAAATTAGTAACACACGCAACAACTCAACACCTGATTTTTCTTTTTTTTTCAATGCCACAAGTGTCACAACTGCAACGTTCACCGTCAGGTTTCCCGTAATGCAAATCAGTGCGAGACATCAAGAGCGATGTTAAGTTGAAATATAAATAAGGAAGTAGTAATTCTTTTAGAAATAAGGGAAAACAAGATTTTTTTTTTCTTTAGATCGTGCAGGTCACTAATTTTTATTAAAGGTTAGGGCAAAGTGGTCAAGCAACTGGAGTTTAGTGAACTAACGACCTCCACACTATGTCCAACTTTCACGGAGAAAAAGTTTGAAATTTGCTAAATTACAAAACGCTGCTATGGAAATAATTAAGGTTTATAGTCCATTTTTCAGACATGTAGCAAAATCTTTCGTTTAGTATATTTCCATCGATCGCACCGAACAGTTAAGACTGCCATGGAAAACCAATGGGGAACGCTTTTAATGATAGCGAAAACGCTAATAGAAAAAAAAAAAATATACAACACTGCCGTGAGGTGATATACGAATATATTGAGTGTTGTAGTGAGATCTTACAATATATGAGAAAAAAAATGCGTTCATAAACGGTATCCCGCTGAAAAATGCTATTGTCAAGAATTGCTGGGTATGCGGCGTAAGGATGAAGCAAAGTTAGTAGCTTTGTTTAAGGACCTAAAGGGCGATAACTACAGTAAGCCTATGGGGACGAGTGCAGTTCAGTGTGAAGGATTTCAAATAAATCGCACGAACGTCTGGTAGAAGTAACCTCCGCGGCTCAAACTAAAAGGAGACTCTACGTTATAAGAATAGTGATCGCAAGAAAAACGTAAATAGCTTTCCCAATTACACGAAAACTTTTTGCACATTACCGAAAAAGTTCTTTGCACCCAAAACCATGAGCACGTTATTTCAATCACCACCAAGATTACTGCGCATTTAATGCGGAACCAAGATATTCACAATGTGTCTTGGTTTGCGCCCATGGTTTTCTCCGGTTTTAAGAAGGCATAGAAGTAAAAAAATAAATAAATTACTGCTGCTATCGGCATCGTTATGTTCCACGCAGGCTTCCCTTGGCTAGAGCTGTCCGAGGCTAAATGAGTTATATGGGGACGCATAAGCCTCGCCAGGGCGGGGCTGTCTACGTGATGCGAATGTATGCCGAGCAGTGTCCCGCGCTAAGGGACCGCGCACAAAGGTCACCTTTGTCCGCCGATCGGGTTTCCCGTTTGCTCGAGAGCGGCTGGGAGCAAAGCAGGACAACCGGAGTAAGCGAACAAAGCGACGCACATGTTGGCGCAAGGTTCACATCCTCAGCATTCTTCGCCCGCAGACATCCTGGACGCAGCAGAACATGAGATCGCGGCGCTGGGCCCAACTCAACCATACTTGGTACAGACTGAGCGCATTCTACCGTACGAGGTATTTAAAGACCGGAAGCGGGCAGAGTGGGTGAGGAAACAAACACGGGTTAATGACATCCTAGTTGAAATCAAAAGAAATAAATGGGCTTGGGCAGGGCATGTAATGCGAAGGCAAGATAACCGCTGGTCCCTAAGGGTCCTTAAGGGGACTATCTCACGAGCATCGCGGTCTTTTGTGCTGGTTTTGCGTTGCCGTTGAGCAGCGCATGCTTTTGCGTTAGGTTTCCTGGGAGACTGGCTGTTTTCCAATAAAGCACAGTTGATAGTCCAGTCGTTGTGTGTTCCTCGTCTCTCCTTTGTCCCCGTCTTTTTGGCAGTTTTTTTTTCTTAAGTATGTACCAACTAACCCAGATTTCAACTATCCTGAAGGGTAACGGAGTGGATACCAAGAGAAGGCAAGCGTAGCAGGGGGCGGCAGAAAGTTAGGTGGGCGGATGAGATTAAGAAGCTTGCGGGGATACGGTGGCCGCAACTGGCGAAGGACAGTGTGGTGTGCCGCCGGCTAATGTAACAGACGAGCGCCAAGTAATGTGAACGGGCGGACGCGCGCCCGTCCCTTTCTAAAATAAATGCTTTCCTGTTCTCAGCCACCCGTCTGGAGGGTCGTTCTTCCCCGCGCTCGTCGGACACTCACGGCAGGCAGGGTTAATTGGAGAGACATGGGAGAGGCCTTTGCCCTGCAGTGGGCGTAGTCAGGCTGGTGATGATGAGAGTGGTACTGTTTAGGACAGGCGCAGGCCCTTTCTAACTCCTCAGTCCCTGGTTGTGCACGCACTGAATCTTGGGAACACTGTCTATTCGTATCTTCTAGGAAGCATTGTCAGACATGTGACGATCCGAAATTAATTTTTCCTAGGGCCCGATCATCTTTCACGGTGACGGAGTGGATTCCAAGGGAAGGCCGTCGTAGCAGGGGGTAGCAGAAAGTCACGTTTGTGGAAGACAATAGGAAGTTTTCCGGGATAACAGTTATAAAAGTGGTCTATAGGAAGTCTACAGACTTCTTATATTTTCTATTGCCTTCTTAGATATTTCCCTTTGTCTATTCGCAGTCTATAAACTGCCCATACACAAAAGTCTACTAAAAGCGTATGTCCATCAATCTATAATTCCTATGGACAGTCTACAGGATTTGTATTGCCTATGGACAATTTTCTAGGATTTGTCTGTATAGAGTCTAAACACTTTACAGACAAAAGTCTATAGACTGTTTAAAGGAATTTTCGTAAGGAAAGGTGCCTGGAGGTGGTCCAGGTCAGGGTTAAATGTAGAATATGGGATAGGTCTTTGCCCTGCTGTGGTCATAGTCACGCTGCTGCCGCCGCTGACGACTAAGGGGTGCAGTGCCACCAGCCCTGAAGCGAAGATTGCTAGCGGTGACTAAGTGTGCTCTTTTTCCACCCATATACACTAGGACAGCAACACCAAGAAAATAAAGCTAACAGATGCTTCCGCAGCGTGCACTTCTCGCACAGGAAAACGGCGTGCTATGTGTGTTTGCACACGTGGAAATACGAATGGCCTTTGAAAAACGTTTACATGGATTTGACCCCCTTTCGGGAAACGGAAGGTATCAACCCAAACGGGAATGTCGACAGCGTGGACGTCTTTTTTATTTTGTTTGTTTAGTGTTCAAGAAAATACTAATTGCAAAAAGAGAAAGTTCAGTGTTTACGCAGCAAGTGTTTCAATTTTCTCAGTTTGCCGTTCACCCGTGACACCCGTTCGATTTGTTTAGTAGCCCATTACAGACCACCGAATGATTCCGTGCAGTGCTGTGAATACCTCGAGACCAGCTTTGTTCGGTTAACCCACATGCCAAAATTTACAGAATTAATTTAGAAAGGCCACGAATTTTTTTTCTATGATGTCTCAACGTTATCTATATACTACTACCATAGATGGCCAATCGACGTTTGTCAATCAGGTACACACTACTGCGTCTATATTGTCCATAGAACGTGCAGATTTATGGCCTTTCACTCTCAGTTGACCTTTGCTGATGTGGAACGTCTACGGACAACTGTTACAGGCTATCAATAGTTAGTGTGCGTCCCCGCCTTGGTGGCGCAGTGGTTACGGCATTCGGCTGCTGACCCGAAAGACGCGAGTTCGATCCCGGCTGCGGCGGCCGAATTTCGATGAAGGCGAAATTCTAGAGGCCCGTGTGCTGTGCGATGTCAGTGCACGTTAAAGAAACCCAAGTGGTCAAAATTTCCGAAGTCCTTCACTACGGCATCGCTCATAGCGTGAGTTGCTTTGGGACGTTAAACCCCAACAAGCCAAACCAGTTAATGTGCGTACGTATTGAAAAAAGGGTTAATTGGAGAGACATGGGAGAGGCCTTTGCCCTGCTGTGGGCGTAGTCAGGCTGATGATGATGATGACGTACTGCTTATACACTGCGCACGCGCAATGAGTCGCCCTGCTTTCTGGCCTGACCTTTCCTCTATCAGTGCGCACCTTTACTCAGCTCAGGAAACGGCGCCCACAACTCTCTCACTTGCGCAACTAGCTCCGCAGGTTAACGCCCTCCTCCTGCGTAGAATTGTGCAAGACACCGAAGATTCTGCCAATGTCAGCAACGTATACCTTTCCAGGGAGGACCATCGAGACCTAGCAGGCCTGTCCCAGCTGTGCGCGCCAAATAAGCCAGGCACAACACAAGGAAGAAGGGCATGCGTTGTTCCCGTCTCACTCGCGCCCTCTCTCGGCCGAATGCTGCACCGTACACCTGGCCGCCCGGGGCAGTTTGCCGAGGCCCGATAAACGCCGGCCGGGCGAGGTGGGCAAAGAAAGCTCCAAGGCAAACAAGAAGGCCCCGCTGAAGGTAGAGGCAAGGGCGAAGCAATCAGACCGACGACGGAGGAGCTCTTTCGCAAACAAGGGAGGGGCCCCAAACAGTGGCAGCTATGGAAAGGAGGCCGGCCTGGGAACAACGCAAGAAGGAGCGGCGCAGGAGGAGAGCAGGGAAAGCCTTTCAATCTTGAAGCCTTCCTTCCACTCCCTAAATCCCTTTTCTCCCCGCTCTTTTTTTGCTCCTGGTCCTCTCTTGTAGCTGTTGGAAGACCAGCGGACATTCCAAGGTCGCCTACAGGAGGAGGCAGACTAGAACCATTCCAGTGCGGCAGCATTAGTTTGGTTTGGTTTTTGGGGAGTTAACGTCCCAGAGCGACTCAGGCTATGAGGGATGCCGTAGTGAAGGGCTCCGGAAATTTCGACCACCTGGGGCTCTTCAACGTGCACTGACAACGCACAGTATACGGGCCTCTGGAATTTCGCCTCCCTCGAAATTCGACCGCCGCGGCAGGGATCGAACCCGTATCTTTCGGGTCAGCAGCCGAGCGCCATAACCACTGAGCCACCGCGAGGGTCGTGGCAGAATAATAGTGATTATTGTTTGCCGCGGTACAGCGCTGGGGGAGGGGGGGGGGGAATGGGGGGAAGCTCAGCCTGGTAATTGCCTCCACGGGGTGGGTCACCGCAACCGGGTTTTGCTGGGAGGGGGAATAAGAGAATAGGGGAGTAGAAGCGGGTCGGGTTCGTGGCAGGGCACAGGGCAGGAGAGTCCGGCACGAGGGTGGGAGAATTAGTGTTGCCGTCACACCGAAGCCCAGCGGGTTATCAGAGACGAAATTCGCTGGTTGGTCGAGAGAGATCACGTGGCCTTGTGGCGCCACCCAGCCTAGGCAGAGCGTTGTGAGCAACCTAGTTTCTAGACAGCAACTGAGGGAACCAAAATCAAAAATAAAGAAAAATATGATATACACAAATCCCGGCTCATTCGCAGCATAACGCACAGCATAGCGCCTTCTGCGTAGGTACCACCCTCTACCGGGAACAACACACAGCCCCTTCAGCTAGGAAGACATGCGAGCAGCCTATGTTTCGTTTCGTTTCAAGGGTTCTCTGCCAGCTGGCTTTGATTCAGGGTCTACCCAAACAGCACAGGTAATCGGCCCAATGTTGCAAATGGATGGTTTCTCTCTGGTCCTTTGTAGGAACGGCATTTGCCAATACATTTCCAATACTGGGCCGATTACGTGTGCTTCTTGGGTAGAGTTGCGGTTGGTGCACCCTGGTATTCAAAATTGCTTGAGAGTGATAGAACTCACGTCCTGACCACTAAAGAGATTCGGTATTTGAGTGGCGCTACAAGACACTACTACTGCCACTACTGCCACTATGGCGCCACTATCGCTATTATCACCAGTACTACCTACGTATCATCCTTGGTGGCGCCCTTATCTTTTCAGAGGCCTCGCTGCTACAAATCGAGTGCTGCGGTCCCATTAAGCTGTACATGGGCAGCTCTTCCAGCTGCATCATGAGTAAATGTGCCCGATGACCAAAAAATTTGTTTTGATTTCATTTTGTGGTCATAACTACTAGACCCAGCAGCAAGCCGGGTTGTCCGCAAAACTGTGAAAAGGACGGAGCACTAACCTATCATGCTGATTCCAGAAGTCGATACAGCGTGGGGTCAGGACAGTAGGCAGGATTGTGTTCGATTAAGAATGCTAGCCGGAGTTACTAATGAAAGGTCAAACAGAATGAGGCTGTATAGGGGAAGCGGCTTGTCGGTAAAGGAGAACCACGTCACCGCTCATCGTTCAGTGCAATGTTCACACAAGCACAAAGGCTTTCATGGCATGACCGAGGCCGTTAGACATGTTCCAACGCTTTCTGTTCACCGTTTAACTTGTTACGGCAATGTTGAGGCAATAAGCAACGACTTTGTGAAAGCTGGCTTGTTTTGAGTGCATAGATGACCGCCGTGGAAACTTTGACTCTGACCACGCCCACTAATAGGTCACGTGAGCGTGACTAGCGAAAGTTTTGGCATACAAGCCACTTTGGCCCGTTCGCGTAACCTTGTTTCGCGAAGGAAGAAACCCAAATGACAAGGAGTCTTCGAACTACATCGTCATATCCGGGAGTCCCGCGGTTTCTGCTTCCTTCAAAGGTTTAACGTTGCCTAATCTCTGCCGGGCAACGGTACCTTAACTTAGCCCGTTAAAGAAAGTTACGTAAACCACCAAATCACACCTTCGTGCTTCACCATTTTCGCCCACTTCCACGGCCAGACTGAACAACGTTCTAATTCGCAAGCAAGTCAACGCCGCAGTTCCACGGTACGAAATGCTACGACGCAGAGGACGCTTATTATGGACATGGTTCCTCACATCCCTACCGATGCAAAATATCGATCATATCGCTTTGCTAGGAAACCGTACTTTCTCTCCATTTTCCCTTGCCTAAAATTCTCTGCAAAGCGCTACTTTCCTCGTCACAACGTTCGGTTACACGGGTTTGCTTTCTCGAAAACGAAGCCATCCATTTCAGTCCGTCTTCCCTCGCTTTACCAAACACGGCACAGTGCGTCTGTAGCCAGTCAAAACACGGCCAGTTTCCGCCTGAAGCAGAAGGGGAGTGGGGGTTGGAGGAACGCTGCCAAAGAAAAGGCTGATACAAATGGGGCGAAACGCGTTTCCGTATACGCACAGACCCGTTTAACAAAGGAAAATGCGCTGATCGAAGCTTTCCACGTTATTACGCTGCGCCTTTTCCCTATATCCCTTTACTCTCCCTGCAGTGAATTTGAGAAATTGAATGTGGCAGGCAGTTTTCAATATGTCGCGAGTGGCCCATCCCATTAGGGCGGTCTATATCTCCGCTCGAGCTAAGTTCCGTGCAGTGCGGCAGCAGTATGCTCGGAATTATGTTCGCTCCCTACTAAGGCAGCGGACCTGACAAGGGAACCATATTAGTTTAACCAGATGTAACGTTTGGGACTTATTTCCAGCACTCCATAACCGGCGGTCTATTAGCGTGTCACAGTGGATACTCAAACAAGCAAAACGTAATCACAAGTAGTCGGAAGTCAAGATCGAGTGAATAGCTTTGAAACAAAGTTAAACGAGTGCAATAACGCGGACGAACACAAGATAAACGCCAGTGCTGCTGAAGTATGCCTTCTTTTCCTTCCCACATACTTGAGCTGCTTTTACTTTTTTTTTTGAAATATAAATTACCTGGACCGACTGATGTTTGTGCAGACTTTACAAAAGACGTCTAGGAATGATGTGGTCGTGGGTGGCGCCAAACAGGATATAAGTGGCGGTCATTTGGGAAGGGCTGAAGGGAAGGAAGGTCTTTAGGGAAAGAAGTCGTTCTTTGGGGAGGCCTTTGCACTGCATCTGGTGCGACTCCGCTGCAGATGTTGTTGATGATGATTACTATGATGATGATGATGTATGACAATATTCTTCAATAACGTACCAAAATAGACATTTCCAGAGCTGAGATGGCTGGGGTGTGATTTCTTTAGCGAAGAGCAGGCAATTCTGCCGGCGTAAAAGTATTGGCAGCATGCTATAGAGAGATGATGACATCCCTACAAAGAGAAGGGGCAGGGATTCAATTCTCGGGCTGCCAAGTTGTGTATTGCGGAGGAAGGGGTTGGGGGTCAAGTAAAAGGCGTCACAGCTAGACCAAAGCGAGAGCCAAATGCAGTGGAGCGAATATTTGATGCTGAAGAACAAAGTACGGCCGGCACCTGGGATATTGAAAATGCCCTCCAAGGGTTCGATCCAGCTCCCCAGCAACTGTGCTTAGTGACCAACTTAAGATATCCGCGTGAAACAGACATACAAACGGGGGGCTCGAGTATACCTATTTCTGCGTGTTTGACATCGAACGCGTTCCAATTAAGAACAGGCGGGAAGGAGATGGGGTTAAAAGGAAAGAAAAGGAGCCATAAATGTCGCTCTGGGCAGAACCTTGAGCAAACTGTAAGGAACAGGACGCAGCGAGCGAAAAGGTGCAGAGGGAGATAGTTGTACCGGTGCGTATGAAGTGGAAGAAACGTATACAATGTTAGGACGAATACTCAGCCTGGATTCTTAGCGTTCACTGCTGTCTCTATGCTGGTCGTGTTTCTCGAAAACAATATATGCATGCCTAAAGCGTCGCATGTTCCTCAAACCCCCCAAAGGGCATTACAACTCCCATGAACGTCCTGCGGACGTTGAGGACGTAGGAAATCCATAGGAGTTCCAGAGCCCACTGGGCCAAGGCAAAGACCTTGTCATAAAAATAAAAAAAAAGCTTTTAAAGAAAAAAAAACTGAACCAACCAACCCGCCCCGATCTTCACAAGAAGGCCTAATTGGCTAGGCCGTGCATAAGGTATTTAGAATGAACAGAAGAGTTGAAAGCGACATGGAACTTAACTTGCACTCATACGAGCGTGCTATCAGTGGTCATAAATTTTTCCAGATTTCATTTATGATGTTAATATTTTCAAGCTCTTTCCGGATCCAGATAGATGCTGATTCATTTTTCTCACCGTATGTGGTCGCGTATTGTGCTATCTGTTTGTTTCCCCACGAGATTTGCATTAACCTCTATCCTGTAGTGTGTGTTCATGTCTTTTATTTTATGTCTTATGTTTGTACTGTTCACAGGAGGGTTCCCTGTGGCTGTATTTCAAAATTTTGCCTGCTGTCAACTTCCTACGGGAGACGAGGACGTGCGAGGCTTAAGGCCTTTTGCCTTGTCTTCCCCTTTCATTTGAGAGAAAATAAAGTGAACTGAATTGAGCTGTATACCATAACTGCCGCGCGTGCGGTTCTCACGATACTGCGCATATCCACAGCACTGAACAGAACTTCAAAAAAGAAGTGTTTGTGTCCCCCGAAGGGCGCTCGCTGTTGCTGCACGCACGGAGTCTCCGGGAAAGAATGTTTCGATCCACTGGCCGTATCGGAAGAACTGCACGGAAGGAAGGACAAGACGTAGAAAACAAGAAAAACAAGTGAAAATATAACATTCCACCTCCACATACACGGATACCCACCTCTGCGCCCTTGTACAAGGCTTGGCGGACAAGGGAAAAAAGAAAAAGGGTTCGTTCGAAATGGCCTGGACACGTGTGTGTCCCCGGCTCGACTCAGAACGTGACGTCCGCCGGTAATCGACGCACCAGCAGCAAGCAGAGAGGGCCATCCGACTTCGAGGCTGGAAGGGAAGTGCGCTTTGCTACTCAACCATACATGTATATGCCCCTGTCTTTCTCGTGCATTCGATAATGAAGGTGCGGCGCAAAATGTGAGGCTAAATCAGAATCTCCTTTTTCTTTTAATGTGACATGTGCAACGTTCTTCGACAAAAATTTTGAAGTTTGGAAGCCTGCGAGGTATCGGCATAGAAATACTGAAGGGAATGGTTCATTGTTCCGATATGTACCAAAATCTATCGTAGAGTGCCACAGAAAAAAAAGGGGGGGGGGGGGGAACGCTTTTGATGATAGCAAAAAAAGAAAATTCAATCCTGCCGACCACACATCTGCGGATATATTGATGGTTGTAGTCACACCTTGCAATATACAAAAGGTGCGCTCATAAACTCTTTCCCATTGAAGAAATTGGCAGTGGCTTAGCTCGGCTATGCCAGGATATACGTAGCGAAAGCAGGACTCAGCTCTGTCCTCCGGCTGCTGTCGCTGCTGCTAGCGGTCGAGACATCGGACGCTAAACGTGCCCGTCTCACAGCGGCATATTCACGGCGTTTAGCCAGTCGTCCAGCGCGCTGTTACTCTGTTTCCCGGGCGATTCGTTTCCTCTTCATATCGTTCCGATGTCGATGCCAGGCCTCCTTCTGCTTAGCTGACGTCTGGCAGTCCATACTGCCGCCTCAACTGTGGCTGCGGCGCACGCGAGCTCTCCTTTCCAATCCGCCGACATGCTATCGGGCATGCGACACAGCTGGCGAAGCGAGCGCAACGACGAGGCGAGCGATGTGACGTCATACCAAACGGCTGCGGTGGCGAGGCGCGTGGTGTGACGTCATTCCAGATGGCGCGGCGAGCGCGCGGCGTCCGTCAGCTGCGGCGGTTGCTATGCAACGGCTCAAGGATGGGTCTCTGTGCCTCCTCAGAGCACCGCCACAGCGAAATCGCAAGTTCGTGGCCAACGTAGCTTTCGCTACAAAATCTATTTGTTATCATCGCATAGAGCAGTTAAGACTGCCATAGAATACGAATTGGGAACGCTTTTTTGCGACAGCAAAAAAAAAAAAAAACAATTGAAACCTGCCGACGGGACATCTGCGGATATATTGATTGTTATAGTCAAACCTTACATTATGAAAAAAGCTGCGCTCAAACTTTTGCCCGTTGAAGAATGCTTTTGTCCACAATAGTTCGGTATGTGTACTGAGGCGGTACACACGAAGGAAGCCAACAATCACCGAAACCAAGGAGCGCTTATCCTTTCTTTTTTAATATGTGGTGTTTATCGATGGTACATCAATACTGTAACTAATTTGTCGCCAAAAAGTAATTGATCCGAACAAACGACCCCCGAATTTCGCGTCCGGTGCTCTGCCAATTGAGTTACGGTGGCGGCTGGCCAATGCTCTGCTTTCGGGGGTAGTTGCGTTTGCGCGTAACCTTAAAGGTGTTCACCAGCGCCACCCTCGTCCGTAGCGGTGGACGTGAGTTCGGATCCCACCTGCTGCATGTGGTTGTTTTTTTTCTGCCTTCTAATCACTTATCTTTCAGCGATAAAAATAGTTAGGCTATTAACTAACCATTGATCAGCGCCAGAAATTAAAAACAAAGAAGAATAGAAACTATCCCTTGCGCTCATTGGTTCCAATGACTGTTGGCTTAATATGTGTGTGATAACGAGTCTCGCAGTTCATTTCTCTGGTCTGCTCAATATACGAGCTGAAGCCGTGAGGTTTATGCAGAAGGAGGAACTACAATATCCTGCATGGACTGCACTAAGACTGCGTGTATCAGTGATTGAACTAGTCGCAGCGGTGCCCTATAGTGGTTCAAGCATCCGATTCGTACGCCGCAGAAGGATACGGGTTAGATCCCCAGCGCCACCGGGAACCCAGCGGTTTTTCAATTCCCACAAGCTTTCTACTGGCCTCGTGCTCGGCTTTATCCGGGCTGGAACTTTTGGCGCAACTGAGCCTTTAATTCCTAAACACGTCTGTCATGGCCCCCTTTGCTTAGCTCTCTGTGTGGCATTACATTAAATTCGCCATCATTAGTGAGACCTGCGGTGGTGGCTTAGTGGTGTGCTTCGGCACTCAGCTGCTCAACCCAAGGTAGCGGGCTCGTATCCCTGCTGCAGTGGCCACCTTTCGATGCACGTGAAATGTAAAAGGCAACCGGCTTCTGAGCGATGTCGGTGCACCTTAATGAAGGTCTAGATTAACCCTTAGGCCTACACTACGGAGTCCCTTAGAGCCTGTGTGCAAGTCAGCATCAAATACTACCACTATTATGAGTAATTGTGAGATTTGTGAATATTGCACTGTGAGATATTGTTAAAATCTCCTGTAGCAGACACTGATATTTGTTCTTAACGTTCAACATAGCCGTCTTAATTTCAACGTTGCCTCAACTTCCATATTTGCCCCTTAAATACGAATCCAACAGTTAAGGGCAGTACCGAAATGTACACTGACGCCAATGCCACCATTAAGCTGCCTCGTAAAGGAACAAAACACATGAAAAGAAGCAGTTTTGGTAACAAAGCGCTACGTTCAGAAGGAGTTCTTGATGTTTAGCGACGAATCACGAGGAAACTGCGAAGCAAAAAATCGTTGAGAGTTAAGTGTAAGCGATAACGACTACGCGCAACCTCAGGTTATTGCAAACACAATCATAATGACATTTCAGCACTATAGCTTTTGATCCGCGAACGATGAGTTCGGCATTGAATATCCATCACAGAGAAAACAAACCAAAAAACACGTGGTGTTCTACCATTCAAGAAAGCAAAGCTTTCGGGCCGCAATAGGTTGCAAGACGATGTTGTCAACGTCGATCCATAGGAGTAGAAGAAGGAGTATTGTGCCACTCGACTGAGTAATTCTGTCTATGCGACAGCCTCTCCCCCGCCCCCCCCCCCCCCCCCCCCCCCTATGTCGATGAAAAATCAACGCGAGTCATCCACTGCCGCTAGAAAAGGGAAGGCCTCCTGGATAAAAAATGACGTTGCCATTTGTTACGCAACAAGGGACTCAAGCATTGCGAGTAATGGAGAAGGGGATTCCCCCAGCGACGACCTCCAAGGACCATCGAGTCTTACTCGCAGCAAAGGCGTCGTGAGACAGCGCCGATGACGTCACAAGTGGCAGCAATTTTCCCAATAACATTCGTCACCACGGGCCCATGCGCCAAACTCGGCTCAGCGCCTCGGGATTCGCATTGGACGACGACACTCAATTCATCCCCCCCCCCCCCCCCAAATATCGGGGGAAAAAAGCGAAAATCGATCGTCAGGTGATAGACGATGCCGTCACTAGGCGACTAACAACGCCCTGCGGTGATTTTCGAAGTCGCTTGCACTGCCGTTGAAGGTGCCGCTTCAAGCTCTGCAACCCACCTCCCCACCCCCTCTCCCCCCGGGTCAAAAAAAAAAAAAATAAATACGCAGGCGTGATAGTCGCCGTGACGTCAGAGGCGTAAGTAGAATTCGGAGACAAATGGATGTCAAACCATCCAAATCGGCAACCGGCGATGTCGCTTTGTCACAGGGAAGAAGAAATAATGCCCGTGCCTTTTTTTTTCTTTTAGCTTTCTTTCAAGCACGTAACTGTGGGGCTAAGCGAATAAACAGGTAAAAAGGAAAAAAAACGAATCAAATGCTAGGTCTGAAAAGGAAACATGCAGAAATTAACAAAAAAAAAGTCCGACTCGTTTTTTGATTCTTGGCACTCCGTGCCTGTACAGAAAAAAGGGTAGGCCTTCGCTCTGGACTTCCCGGCTCCCACGCCAATACTAATCAATGCGACTGCATGCAGACGCGTGGGAACATAGTGTCATCAGGCACCGGCGCAGCATAAAAACGGCGAAGCTCGAATCGACGAAAAAAAAGGGCTCGGGTTTTTCTTTTCGTCCCTAAACACGGAGCCAATTGTCAAGTACAGACTGAGAGGCGACACCAGTCTACACGGAAGAGCCAGGAGAACAAAGTGGCGGGAAGCGGGGACCATGCATTGGGTGTCCGTCGATACAGGCCGACCTTGCGCAACGGAAGCGTGTGGGACGCGTCAGGAAAAGCGGAACGAGTGCTTAGTCGGAAACGGCGCCGCCCACGGGGCGACAAAAGTAGATGGAAATTACGGTTGCGCAAAACGGGTGAAGAATGTCACGGCTCGCATCTACTTCTCTTCCTTGACGCTGACGTCATGCCCAGGAAGAGGGTGCTACAGAATGTGACAGAAAGTAAAGAACAAAGTTGTGTTACTTGGTGTTTATTGGATAGGTGCCCCTGACATGGAAAGTAGCGAGGCATACGTAAAGGACCAGGAAAAATGAATTGGGTCACGTGAAGACCCCGTTTCTCGAGCTCATTGTGTTCTACGCCCTAGTCGCTATATCGGAACTATTCAAGGAGTATCAACTAGCGCAGCCTAGTGCAGTGTCTCAAAACCACTTTCCTTGTTTGTGTATTTACACGTGATTTAGTAGATGGCATCGGTTGTCAGAACCCTCCTTCCCCCCCCCCCTGCCCCCCCCCCGCCCTCACCCTTCTGTTCGCCTATTTCCGTGGCCTACACTGATGCCGCGGTAGGCACGCTAGGAGACACCGTCTCCGTAGCCGTCGGGGACACAGGCAGAACGTTAGGCGTTGTAAGACACCTTGACTTAAAACCCCTTGTGGCGGAGGAGGTTGCAATAGCGATCGCTCTAACTCAGCCAGGTATCAAATACGTAGTAAGCGACTGCAAAGCCGCAATTAGAAATTACAGCGAGGGACGCATCCACGAAATGGCGGTTAAAAGACTTTATCCCAGCCCACAATATTGAAATCATCTGGACCCCAGCCCACTCGGGTCTGGTTGGAAACGAGGCCGCCCACAGGCTCGCCCGCTCCTCTTTACCCCGGGGAGCCGTGGACACCTCATACGAATTCAGCACTAAAGAGGAAGCCAATACCTTTAATAGCATCACAGACATTCAGAAAAAGAACAAAAGGATCTATCCTCTTCCTGATAGATCACTTAGCTCGGCTGAGGCCTATGACTGGAGAAGACTCCAAGCTAGAAAGTTCGCATCCCCGCTCTGGAGGAGCTGGACAGGAGGTGACACGAGGGAGGATGCGGAGGTGTGCGAGTTCTGCGGTCATACCGCTACACTCGAACACATACTATGGAGACGCCCCAGTGCCCCAGGATATGGCAGAATTAATAATGCAGAGGAATGGGAGACCATACTTAGAAGTGCCGACCTTAGCATACAACGATACGCTACCCGCCTGGCAGCAGAAGCTGCGCGACTATATCGTTGCTGGTCTTCCAGCTGCGACGCTGCCCCTCCCCGGACGCCTGCGTGCGGACCCGGAGGGGCACGGGTCTTCTTCTGGCGGAAATAAAGTTTCTTCACTCACTCTTTTTCTTCTTTGATCCCGGCCCGCGGCGGAAGAATTTCCATGGAGGCGAAATTATTCCGGAGACCTCCACTACGGCACCCCTTTCTCTCTTTCTTCATTCACTCCTACCTCCCTCCGTTCTCTTACGGCGTGGTTCAGGTGTCCACCGAGGTATGAGAGACAGATACTGCGCCATTTCCTTTCCTCAAAAACCAATTTATCAAATTCTAGGGGCCCGTGTACAGTGCGATGTCAGTCAACGTTGAAGAACCCCAGGTGGTCGAAATTTCCGGAGCCCTTCACTACGGCGTCCCTCACAGCCTGAGTCGCTTTGGAACGTTGAACCCAAATAAACCAACCAATTTTTTTCTTCTCGTCAAATATAATCTTGTCAGTCATAAAAGCTTCATACAGGTTGTTTCACCTAAGACTTTACACA
This sequence comes from Amblyomma mixtum, assembly GCF_055824585.1. Taxonomy (NCBI): domain Eukaryota; kingdom Metazoa; phylum Arthropoda; class Arachnida; order Ixodida; family Ixodidae; genus Amblyomma; species Amblyomma mixtum. The sequence continues at coordinate 149,447,217 of NC_143015.1, forward strand.
ATTTTTTTTAAATAGTTTTTTTAGTTAGAAGAGCGCTTTTTTTCGGCATAGCATTATCAGCGGTGTAGTGCATCAGAACAGAGGTAACACGTGCTAACTAGCAGGCTGGTAACTAACACTGAAAAGTTAACTTTTTAACTATTATTATTAGGCTCATTAATTATTAAGAAGCGTGTAGCCCACCCTAAGTAATAACCACATCAATTTTCAGATAGACCCTCGGTGCTGTGGCCCAACAAACTTTGACGATTTTGACGAGTTACGTGCACTGGACTGGCTGCGTTGCCTGCAAGCTTGTCGAAAGCGCATGTATTTTGGCACGATGTAGGCAAAATTAGTTGGGCCACAGCGCCGAGGTCGTGGCCGAGGCTAACCGCGTTTTCGAAATTCTAGGAACTGCTATGGATATTACTTACGGTGGGCTACACGTTTCTTAATACTTAATAATCCTAGTAGTTAGAAAAGTTAACTTTTCAGTATTAGTTAACCAGCCTGCTAGTTCAACATCTTAGCTGTACTCTGACGTACTGCACTGCTAACAACTCTATGCCGACAAAACCGCACTTCAAACCCAAAAAGTCTATTTTTAAAAATTGTGTAAGGTCTTAGGTGAAACACCCTGTATATAAAGATAAAAATACCTTGTCGTCTTTACTGAGAGTTTTTTTTCGTGTGTGTGTTTTTCGCGCTACTTGTCCCGTCAGACGCCAGAACAGCCGACACGGTCCGCGCACCGTCGAATAATGTTAAAACGACGTCGTAATAGTATAGCCATGGGCGAAAAACAAATAAAAAGGAAGAAACGCAGGTCTAACCACGTGGCTATACCAATGACACAGCGACAAAAATCTCGTCCCGGCTGCTCGAATCGATTGCGATCGAGCTGTTTTTTCCACCTTGAACTGGCGACGAAGAAATATATATAACTTTTTTTACGAGCGACCTCTAACTCGCTAGACGAAGAGGGAACAAAAATTCGAGGCCAAAACCACAAGGCGCCAGCGGCTCGTGGCAGTTCCACGTCAGTCTTGCGCAACTTCGCGAACTGGTAGCTGTCAGGCAGGAAGTGACGTACGCATTAGGCAACCGAGGACAACGGAAGACCTCATCGCGGGTGAAGCCACGCTAGTGTAGGAGAGATGGCAGCGATAAAGCAACCCCTGCCCCCCCCCCCCCCCCCCCCCTTACACACACGCAGAGAAAGCAGGCGGAGAATCATTACTTTGAGCGCATTATCCTTCCTGCCAAAATGACAAGCGTATTGTGTTGAGCAAGGAATCCATTGACATTTCATGATCATTATGTAGCAAGCTGGTCGGTGTAATGAGTTTGTGAGGCAAGCTTCGTCGTTACGGTTCATGGTAGCGTGGGTGCAGCAATGGAAATGAGCGATCCTAGTTCGACCTTAGAATACTCGTGAAATTACACAAGGGGCCGCGACGGAAAGACCAGGAGATAGCCACATATAATCAAAGGTAAAACAGAACCGGGAAAAGATTCAGTGGGGCTACAGACAGCCACGTAAACGGACCTTATTTCCACCCCGTATGTGCATGTCTTTACTTTCACAAGCAGTCTCAGCAGCATACTTTGGGTCTTACCAAAGATATTTTGTGCCCGAGTAATATGTCCCCCGACAAGTGCTACTGAACGTGTTGTGTTCCACGAAACCTCTTCCGAAGGCAGGAGTCACTGTTCCTTGCTATCGCGTTTATTCCATCATATGCAAGAACAGGCAGCGAGCCAGTGTATACATATATAGCGATCCCTGACGTCCTGTACAAATATGCTCGGCAATGTACGGTCCAATTCGGCCTGGAATTACCCTGCTGCGATCCTGGTGCTCTCGCTATTCATCTACCCACAACTTCCTCCAGTCAGAACGCACTGACCAACACTGAGCAGCAGAAGCAGTGACGGCTGATCCATCGGGCAAGCGACGTGGCGAGGGTCTATGGGGACCAGAACTAAGGGCTCCACCCTGTGAGGAGGACACCCAGATGAGATGAAAAAAATTCAGGGGGCATTTTGGCTCTCTAAAGTACTGCAAGGCGAAAGCCTTTCCTGGCCACTATTTGTTTTTATTTACTTTTTTATTTTTCGTATTTCGTTCTTTATTTATTTTTTTGCTCCTTTTCTTAATTTTGTTGTTTTTTATTTTCACATTTTATATTTATTTTGGTTATATTCTTATTTTTGTTTTTTTCTTTTCCTGACTTTACTCCTTTTATTTTATTTATGAAGCCCATGCATTCACTAGATGCGCCTTTATTCATGCTGGAACCTTGAGCCTTTTAAGCAGTGACGCCGAAAGGCGGACGAATCTGCCGACGCGTCTGTTGTCGACACGGCTACCGACGCGTCTGTCGACACGGCTGCCGACGCGTCTGTCGACACTCCTGCCGACGCGCCTGCTAACGGCAGTATGAGGCATTAAAGGCTTTCGCCTTAAAAATGCTTCCTCTCTCTTTCCCGTAAGAAGAATAAAAGCACAGGAAAAGACCAGCATAATCAGTCAACAATCGCAAGCGTAGTAAGAGCGAATACCTTTCTGGATCAGTTGTGCCCGAAGTGCTGCGGATGGCAGCATTTTATTTGTTTTTCTGGCCCGAAGGGAGCGGGTTCGATCCCGACCGCGGTGGCTGAATTTCGATGGAGGCGAAATGCTAGAGGCCCGTGTACTGTGCGATGACCATGCACGTTAGAGAACCCCAGGTGGTCGAAATTTCCGGAGCCCTTCACTACGGCGTGCCTCATAGCCTGAGTAGCTTTGGGACGTTAAACCCCAATAAATCAATAAACCAAAAGCATTTTATTTTTGGTTCTATATAAATGAGCTGGGTCTCGGTTGAGTGAACACCAACATCTTCGTTCTTGAATTGATTTAGTACGTGTAAAGGTAATATTACTTAGCCCGGAACCAGCTGTACCTGTTCTTGCAAAGAACAGAGGTGAGGTACAATAAAATACGACGCTCCAGAGCAGTCACATCGCTTCGCATCTTGACGCGTTAGACCACGGGTGGTCGCTCTCGTTCTGGGGGACGCATCCAAATAGAAAATGGGGAAAATGGGTGGGAAGGGAGGCGCGGAGATGCGGCCGGTGGGGAAGATCGGGACAAATGGCCGAGGCCGGGCCTTTCAATATCTCACGCTCAACCAAAGCACACGGCGCTCGGCAGCGCAGATCGAACGAGGCCAGGGCTATTCTCGGACAAGAGGGGGTACGCGAGATCGATGACCGCACGCGGCGTCTTCCCTCTTCGCCCCTTTTTGCGCGTGGCATTATGTGTGCGCGCGGTTGCTGTTGTTTACGGCGCCACGTAACCCTTATGGGGAAGACGCCGCCGCCGCCAAAGTGAAAAGTAGGGAAAAGCAGGGAAGCGATGAAAAACTGGGGAAGTGGAGTAAGCGACGGCGATGACAGGAAGGGGAGGAGGGATGGAGTACGCTGTATTGGGACACTACGCATCCACTTTCTTCCCTATTTTCTGCCTTATGTAAACGGCGAAAATGAAAGCAAGGAAGAAATGAAATTGCGCTTCCCCTTTACTTCTCTTTTCTGGGAAATCCGGAAAGCGACGACCATTTTCCCCCTCCGACTACCCTGTACAGTTCGCATTACTGGCCTGGTGCGCTAGGAAGCCCGAGGCAGCGATATTCTTCGAGATACTTGATTCCCTGCCGGGGAACGAAGTAGGGAAGGAAGGGAGAAACCGGGGAACGAGGTACTAAGAAAAGCTAGCGGAAAATGACCCCAATGAGAGTCTGTAACTCAATAGAGAGAGAGAAAAAGAAAACATTGATTCATGCACTCCCGCCCCGTTCATCGGGGTTGAGGTTAATGGTTCTCCTCCAAGACAGAGAGCAGGTGTGGTGCAGAAGGTTGTCCCAAAAAGAGGTCGTTGTGCCGATGGCGGTGTGTTGCAGAGAAGTGATCGAGGATGGAGTGTGTTTGCTGTCGGACGGCTCCAGTTTGTGTGTGGACACGCTTGAGCGCGGATTCGTGCACTTCGTAATGGTAACTTAGGAGAGGGGCAAATAAAAATCGCGACAAAGGAGATGGGCAATGGGACAATTTATTATTAAGGACAAGCACCATATAGAACTGGTTACGTGATGATACGTTCTTTTTTTTTTTCAAAAGTGCCCCCTGTAAAGACCAATCTTAGCAATAAAGAGAAATAATAACCAAATACGAACGAAAAGAAACAAGGAGAATACACGCCTATTAGACTTTATTTTCTGATGAAAAAATGGCGGGTAAACTTCCGCATCTAGTGTGAAGTTTTGTTTTTTTTTTCTTCAGTAATCTCAAGCATCATACGGTCGCTCCTTCGAACAACGAATCATTGACATGAAATATTGGTGCAGCCGGCTTGTTTTCAATGAACAGCCAAGAGAGAACTATTCGATGTTTTTTTTTAGAGCGCAGCTCTTTGGCGTCCGTTCCTGGGTTTCGCGTCGTCGTCGGCGTCGGCCTCGTAACCAGCCCCGCCCCCCTTTCATCCCCCCAGCGCTATCGGCGTCAGCGGCATCAGTCAGTCGCTGCTATCTCTTCCCTCCTCCCTTTATCGTGTTGTCCGCTTGCTGCGCGCGCTTCTGCCCCCATCGTTTGCCGCTGGGTGTACACGCCGCCCCCCTCCCCCCTCTTCCTGCGAGTCTCCGGTTGTCAAAGCGCCGGCTCGAACTTAATTCCTTTCTTCGCTCCTCCTCCAATGCAACCCCTGTGCGGTGGCAATCAGAGAGCCAGATCGGTGGCGGCGGATCTGTATATGTGCACCGCCCGAGCCGAAATTGCGAATACGTGTGAAAAATAAAAAAAAATTCTGTGATAGCGCATACATGTGTTGCTCGATTTCTTTGCCTCAATCTATCGAAAAGGTGAAACAGCTTATTTGCTGCGCCCAAATTTCGCATTAGGAAGTAACGTAATCGTCGGTAATTTTTTCTTTTCAGAGGTGATTTCTTGGTAGTTATCTTGGGAGGTTATCGCTGGAGGTCCCGACGTCCCTGTGTTCGCTCAGCCGGACACCAGTGGAACTGTCGTTCTGCCCCGCCGGTCGTCCCAAATTTGTCCATGACCCTTTTTTACGCTTCATTCTCGTCGATCGAGTACCAACTCGTCCACCAAGCCACACTTCGACAAGTGGGAAAAGGGTGCTAAAATGCAAGCAGCTCCAGTGTAATAGTGAACGAAATAGTGAGTGCTCTTTAAATGTGGGCGACAAGAAAACCTTTGCTCGCTTTTTAAGTGCTTTTTACCTGGAAGTGTAAATGAAAAATGTATGCTTGCCCACTTCCTCGATTCGCTAGTGATTAATTTCGTTTTTTTTTACCCCTGCCCCAACTCGTAAACCCAGTAGAGGGCCGGACATTAGTGACCCTCGTCCTGGAGAAATATTAAGTGTTGATGGTGCAAAATGAGCCACTTTGCCTGGCCAAAAGTGGCCAAATTGGCGTGTGTATGTTTAACAAAGGCCATACGAATGAGAAGCGGAATGTATGTATGTATGTATGTATGTATGTATGTATGTATGTATGCATGTATGTATGTATGTATGTATGTATGTATGTATGTATGTATGTATGTATGTATGTATGTATGTATGTATGTATGTATGTATGTATGTATGTATGTATGTATGTATGTATGTATGCATGTATGTATGTATGTATGTATGTATGTATGTATGTATGTATGTATGTATGTATGTATGTATGTATGTATGTATGTATGTATGTATGTATGTATGTATGTATGTATGCATGTATGTATGCATGTATGTATGTATGTATGTATGTATGTATGTATGTATGTATGCATGCATGCATGTATGTATGTATGTATGTATGTATGTATGTATGTATGTATGCATGTATGTATGTATGCATGTATGTATGTATGTATGTATGTATGTATGTATGTATGTATGTATGTATGTATGTATGTATGTATGTATGTATGTATGTATGTATGCATGTATGTATGCATGCATGTATGTATGTATGCATGTATGTATGTATGTATGTATGTATGCATGTATGTATGTATGTATGCATGTATGTATGTATGTATGTATGTATGCATGCATGCATGTATGTATGTATGTATGTATGCATGCATGCATGTATGTATGTATGTATGTATGTATGTATGTATGTATGTATGTATGTATGTATGCATGTATGTATGTATGTATGTATGTATGCATGTATGCATGCATGCATGCATGCATGCATGCATGTATGCATGTATGTATGTATGCATGTATGTATGTATGTATGTATGTATGTATGCATGTATGTATGTATGTATGTATGTATGTATGTATGTATGTATGTATGTATGTATGTATGTATGTATGTATGTATGTATGTATGTATGCATGTATGTATGCATGTATGTATGTATGTATGCATGTATGTATGTATGTATGTATGTATGCATGTATGTATGTATGTATGCATGCATGTATGTATGTATGTATGCATGTATGTATGTATGTATGTATGCATGTATGTATGTATGTATGTATGTATGTATGTATGTATGTATGTATGCATGCATGTATGTATGTATGTATGCATGTATGTATGTATGTATGTATGTATGTATGTATGTATGTATGTATGTATGAAATAAGTATTGTGCTCCCCAGGCATTAGCCACGCGCGGACCTGCGAGGCCCTCGATTGTGCTAGCTCCCGTCAACATTAACGACTTGCCAAGAAAAAGAAAGTGGAACCGCCCAAATTTCTGATCATTAAAGCCTTACAGGCACGGGAAGATAAAAACATATTGCGCAAACTGGTTCTCGTACCACCCATCATTTCTCCTTTATATCATTCCATAAAGAACAACCAAATATACGGAGACTACAAAGCCGCCTTTCTTTTAAAAAAGTCAGGAGTAAGCATTACCTGACTGGGCGTTAAGAATAAGCATGTTGTTATCGTCGACATGGAGAAGCTCTCAGTGGGACAACTTGAGAAAAAAAAACGCAAAACAAAAAAAATAAGCCTTCTACTCCAAAGTTTTTCCCCCTATTAAACGAAGACGTCAACGTAATCAGTCCAAATTCGAGTGAACAAGCACGCCAAAACCGTTTCGACCAGAGACGTGGCCTTTCCATAGTGACCTTAAAATCGCCTTAAAGCACGTGCGGTCGTAAAGGATTGGGGCTGGGTGTATGGAGCGGAACATTAGAGAACGAAATCGCTAAAAGCCGTAAAAGTAAGGGACAGCTTGGCCTTTTCCGAATTTCTGTTGCTCGTGACATTCACACAAGAGAGTGAAGGCAGAAATTGGAAAGGAAAGAGTTTAATTTGTATGTTTTGGCTGCGACCTTCAACACAGGGCCTTCAGCAAAAACATGCGTTGTTTGCGTACAACAGGGCCTAACGTTCTTACGTTTTCTTTTTAAATTCGTGTTTGAAATTTCCATTTCAGCGTTCAGCGTGTGCGATAAGGCACACCATGCTTTTGAAAAGCCGAGCGTTCTCGTAATGGCCACCAATGTGAGTAGTCTCCGCGTTTAAAACATCCGCACGTTTAAACCCTCTTCAGTGTGCTACACCCGTTAAGCATCGAGTTTTTCGTCAGCCTAAAAGTCACGCCTTTTCTGCATTTGGTTTGCTGAGCGATATTTGCATAGCGCGTGCGAATTGTGAAACAACCTGTACACTCAAAGACGCTTATCAAATGAAAGGCCACGCACACAGATTGGGTACCCTGCGGTGAATACAAACAAAAAACAAAAATTGAAGGAAATATCGATGCAATGCGAACGACTTGTAGAGAAATACAAGAAAGAGGCACTTCATTTAAATGCATTCGTGTCCCATGGAAGATTAGCCACAGAGCTCCGCTCTTTCGTCAACACCAGATGGCGCAACGAAACAAGACGATTAAAAAATTAGTAAAAAAAGTTAAGAAGTGAACCAATATGTTAATGCCAGCCGGGAAATCCGCAGCCAGCATTTAAATGAATTCTGCTCCTCTAGCAAGACTATTTATTGCTCTATTTGTCAAAATTTCATCTCTCTATAGGCTCAGTGTAGCCCGACAATACAGTCCCAGAAAGGCAAATATTGTACGCGACCGGAAATGTGCGCAAACATTGTGGAATTCTTCGCCGTCGGCATTGGCTGAAATTATGTGCTCTCGCTTTTCACGGCGCTGCCATTTCGCTTGATTAAAAATGCGCACTCGGATTGCATGCGGGCAGGCAAAGTGGGAAACAATATACGACGAGATCATTTTTCCGTTTCTCAAATTTTGCTAATTTTTTCACCCAGCGCCATTTCCAGCCAGAATTAATCTTCCAGCAAGCAGCGCCATCTGTATGCTAGGAGAAAAACGAATAATGAGGAACTAAGCCGTTATTTTTTCTACCGCACGCAGCTGGACTCCTAGCTTCGCTTAAACGCAGAAAAGAAAACAAGGATACTGACACGGAATATGAATTCGCCGGAGACTGCAACGGAACGGGACGATTTGATGCCTGCGTACGATTGGTCCGACGTGAAATCGGCACTTGATTTGCCAAAAACAAATTATCGGGGCTGAAAAAAAAAATATTTGCGCACGCATCTTCGGTCCGTCGATGCATGTGATCAAGGATCCCGTTTTGAAATGGGGATTGAATTTCAAATGAAGTGACCACCATGGTCCTCTCAATAGCGACGAAAAAATAAACATCCCGCGGCTCTGCAATTTAAACATGCATATTGATATGAACATGGCTTCGGCAGCTGTCTCTTTTACAGAGCACAAAACACGCAGAACAAGACAACTGCGTCGTGCACAACCATTTGTTTATTATCGAGCGGGCGGTGCATGAATATACAGCCATGACCGGCAGAGAGAGTACGGTTCTAGAAGGAGCCCTGTATTGTGTGTGTGTCTTTTTTCTTTAAGAAATTCCTCCCATCTCCATCTCACCACAATTCCCAATCATTCACTATGCATATCGACTGGCTATTTGCATGTGGGGATTTTTTAAGAAACTCGATGCATTCGTACGGCGACATCCCTGCAAGGAGTAGTACGTATTGCAGCACTGCCTTCTCTTACATGTATTTATTATTCAAATATACATTAAGCGAAAAGGTTAATGCGGGCTTTCCTCGTGCATTCTTTTTTTTTTTTCGTGTGAGTGCCTTTCCCGACCTTCAGTATTTCTTTTTATGGCGCAACGAGCGACGACAGTTGTTGGTACTAGGATGTTTGCTGACTAAACAGAAATGAATGGCCTGTAAAACAAGGTCCAGCAAAATTTTATAATTAGGTTCGTTTATGGGGTTTAACGTCCCAAAGCAACTCAGGCTATGAAAGACGCCGTAGTGAAGGGCTCCGGAAATTTCGACCGCCAGGGGTTCTTTAATGCGCACTGACATGGCACAGCACACGGGTCTCTAGAATTTCGCCTCCATCAAAATTCGGCCGCAGCAGCCGGTATCGAACCCGCATCTTTCGGGTCAGCAGCCGAGCGCCGTAACCACTGAGCCACCGCAGCGGGGGGTTATAAACAGAGGTCGTAAAGCTTTCTGGGATGTAATAACCAAAAAGGGGTCCAGATTCCATGTTAGATTTCCCTTAACACACTGGATTAGCAGTTGCTAAACGCCAAGATATTAGCGACCATATTATCAGTGCGAAACTGAGGACCTCGATTCAAAACGTGACATTAAGCCAGAACTTCACGGTACAGCAGTTTACAAAGCTAATAAAAAGGTTGAATTTGTGTGGTAAAACTAAAAAAAGAAATGGTAGCGGTTGATTTAATATTGAAGCTCTCTTACAATTTTCACACTTTAATGCGTCTTACATATTTACACCTTTTACACTTCTCCTCCTCTAAGCACCTTTGCATACCACTGAAAAGGGGAAACTGCTCGATCAGGTAAGAGTTGACCCACCCGGAATTGGGACACTACGGTGCCCTGCACACATATGTAAAGTGCAGCGCACACTGCAACTAACAGCGCACACGATGTGAGCTGTAAGAACATCGGGTCGCTGCACGAAGAGCAACGAATACGATGACAGTGATTAAGCGCAAATGAGTGTACAAAAACAAGACAAAAAATACAACTCACTATAAGTGAAATCTGGGTTGAGGGCCGCTTCGTCACAAAATACAATTAAAAAAAAATAAGGCTGGCCTGAGGGAAACAAATTATGTTAATTGAAAGCGTTGTTCCCTAGGGCCTGATGACGAACGACGCTTCAAAGCGGATTTCAGGCTTAGAGAGAGGCGGAGATTGCATTAAAAAATGCTCAAAGGATAGAGGCAGCCCAGAAGACGAAAGAAATATGGCGGCCGGCGGGAGATAGATGCCCCATGCGGTGCCAGTTAAGGGGAAGATGAGCCGAGGGGAAAAACAAGGGAAAAAGGAAAGATATAAAATGTTTTTAAACAGACGTACCTGGGGCTTCAGCAGGGTCGCATCTAACTGTTACGAGCTTAAGCCGCGTCTCTGTCAGCTATTTTTTGGGCCGTCCCGGAATGGGGGGGGGGGGGGGGGGGGGGGGAAGGGACAGCTGACAGACTCACTCTTCAGTTTTCGCCCACGAAGAAGGGCTCCCTAAAAACGGAGGCCATAGAGACGTAGGGAAGTGGGGTTCCCGATTTTTCTGCGTCGAGACAAGGCCGCTGCTTTTGGCGTGGAAATATGTGTGCCCTGGACTCGCCTCCGCTGAAGTTAACACGTATAAAATATCTCGTTAGGAGCATGTCCGCCGCCGTACCATCGAGGACTGACAGTTTGTTTTTTTTTCTCTCCCTCTCTTCACCGTTTGATGCCTTAACTCGGCGCTGCTGTAATCTGATTACATAGATCGGAATGTGAAAATAAAAGGAAGCGAGATAACTTCAATCATTAATCATCATTAATCATTAACAACGGAACATACGCCAAACTACCGACCCTTTTTTTGGTAGGGCAGCCAATTTAAAACATTGATTGCTCCGAATCAGTGAAAAGTGTGGATAATTAAGATAGCAAAGGGCAAAATAATTTAAAAGTTCCAACAAACGCATGCTGCAGTTTTATCGCCGACAGGAAGTCTTGGAGGACGGCGTCACTCAAAGGTAAACTTTTCACAGACCCCAGACACTTTCTTGCGTGTTTCTAGGACTTGCCACGCGGTATAATATGACCGAAAACTAAGTAATTGAAGAACATGTAAGAGAACTTCACTTAACTACTTCGTTGGAGAAGTGTCTAAACTCCGTTAAGTGTCAAAACCACGAGTAGCTGTGCAGTAAAGTTACCAGTAGTTAATCATCTCAAGCCGACGCACGGGAATAACAGAATGTAATGTGAGGAACGAGCGCGAAAAAAAAGTAAAAAAAAATAAACATGTAGCCAGGAAGAAGGAACGACAGAAGATAACGAAAGAAGGAACGGCTTTATGAAAAAATTCTACAAAGAAATAGCGAAGGAATTAAGGAAGCAAATATTAGATTGAAGGGATGATGAACTGACCCGAGCAGCACAGCTAATCGGAACAGCATTGGAAATGTATTTTCAAAGACCGGTTCTACAAACGACCAGAGTGAAACCCTTCATTTCTAATATTGGACCAATTTCTTGTGCTGCTTGGGAAAGAACACGTAAGGAGCGCATACGCAGTGAAAGATACCGTGGAGGGAATGGGCACAGTTGTGAACTTGGGAGAAAAAAAAAAAAGTTATTTTACTCCGAACTTGGGACACGAAAGCGCAGAAATCGACGACAACGAGCACAACAACAGAAACAGTGGTGAATTCCGCCTAAATTTTCACCCTAGGCAGCCACACCTTTAGACACGAACACATCCCTTACCCAAATAGCGGAAGTAATCGGCCCCAATATTGGAAATGGATGGTTTCACTAAGGTCCTTTGCAGAACAGGCCTTTGTCAATGCATTCCAATATTGCGTCGATTAGGTGCGCAGCTAGGGTAATCTCTTCGATATATTTGAAAATGTGCGGCCCGAAAGCCACCCACATTCGAAGCTCAGTCGCACTTGTAAATCCTCATTTCAAACACTGTACACGAAATACGAGGAGGCCATGTCTGAAACGCTGCAGTTCCCATTTCCCCTAAAGAGCGCCTTAGAGCGCCAAATACCAGAATCTCGGAAGTTATTAAGACTCCTGCCTGCAGCGTCGCCCGACGTGAATATATATTGAACATTTTGCGTCCCCAGTGCACCTACTCAAAGCCGAGCCTGCCATTCTTGCTTGTCTATAGGTGGTGCTAGGGGCTTGCTTCCAGTAACATTTGAAGGGAAGAAACAGCGCGAAGGGACAGGGACACACGAAGAAACGACACACACACGAGCGCTCGTGTGTGTGTCTTTTCTTGCTCTTCTGTCCAGTAACACGGTGCTGGGCAGTGCTTTTGAGGCCGCTTATTGTAATACACGCGGCGAATACGAAGAAAATGGCCCGACAGAACATTGCGCTCGTCAGTTGTGCTCGCAAGAACCGTCCTCACTGCTTATGCTGGGGCGGACCTTGTGCTCAGTGAGGGGTAGGCTCGAAGCTCTTTGTCAGAATGCAGAAAACACAGCGACGAAAACGAAAATTCAACGAGAGCGGCTCGTCCTGTATTAAGGCAAGCAGCCCAAGAATACGCTGACCAACTAGCCACGAACAACTGGCTTCAGCTCTGTGATGACATGGTCGAGAGACTCCACACTCCAAAAGTCTGGCACATTATGCGCACCCTACTTGGACAGGGTAAACCTCGTAACACACTTCAAAAGCTACAGTTGGCCCTCTCCGTCTCGCAAGAAGAGCTGGCTGAGCAAATCCGAAATCAATTTTACCCATCCTCTACTTCTCCTGCCAGCTCCCCGTCATACCCTTACACCGAAGAAGAAGCAGACGAGCAAGGAATGAATTCCGACTTTACATTCGCCGAACTTCAGGCTGCTCTACGCTCCCTTAAGCGAAACACAGCACCCGGCCCAGATAAAGTTACCTATGGTATACTCCGTAATCTCCCCGATTCAAAACTAGACGAACTTATTCAGATTATTAATACTGTTTGGCGCTCCGGGAAAATTCCCGCTGCATGGAAAGAGGCACACGTAATTATGATTCCGAAACCAGGAAAATCCTCTGCGCTCATCACTAACCTCCGACCTATATCCATGACTTCTTGCCTAGGGAAGCTGATGGAGAAGATGGCCCTTACCCGCCTCGAATGGCACCTGCATACCAATCGCTGTCTTGCTCCCACTATGGTCGGATTCCGCGCCCACGTATGCACACAAGACATTGGACGGCAAATCTATGAGGATTTGTACGCCTTCCCAAGCAGCGCACAGCTTCGAGTTTTGACCGGCGTGGATATCAAAAAGGCTTTTGATAATGTCGCCCACTCCGCAATTCTCACCAACCTGGCAGACACTCGCCCTGGGGTCCGCATGTTCAACTACATCAAAGACTTTCTTACAGACAGGACCCTCCGAATCATTGGCCCCGACGGCACACCTTCCGCCCCCTTTCCCCTCACCGCAGGTACACCACAGGGATCCATTCTTTCACCTATGCTTTTCAACTTGGCAATGAAAGAACTGCCCCGAAAACTCGCTGAAATTCCTGGCCTACGCCACGCTATATATGCGGATGATATCTCTCTCTGGTCTACCACAGGAAACGCCGGGGAACTAGAATCCACTTTGCAGCAAGGCCTCGACGTCGTTCAGGAGCATGCACGCCGCATAGGTATGAGTTGTTCCGCCGAAAAGTCGGAATACATCGTGGTTTCTAACGCTCCTCAAAAAACCGCTTCTTCCTACCGCGAACTCATTCAACTCTCTCTCGCGCAAACCCCTATTCCCCGACGGAGCCACATCAAGATCCTTGGCTTCACTTTTCAACAAGATGGCAAGTGCAACGTGTGGCTTAGCCAACTCCTGCAACAACTGAACCAAATTCGCCACATGCTGTCCCGCATATCTCGTCAAAAGCATGGACTCAGAGAACACGAACTCTGTCGAGTTATAGAAGCACTCGTTTATTCGAGGGTCATGTACATCTACCCCTATCAACGCCTCACATCCTCTCAAGTAAGCAAACTGGAAGCCTCTCTGCGTCGCTTCACTCGATTAGCCATGGGAGTTCCCATCTACGCCGCAAATGCTCTGATCGCAGACGCCGCCATTTTCAACTCCCTCGAAGAACGCGCAGCAGCACACCACCGAGCCCAGATACACCGTCTCTCTACCTCCGAGCAAGGCAGAGACCTCCTCAGCCTTTTCGGACACACCATTTCCCAACTACCCCCGCTTCAACCATCTGCTCCCCCGTGGAAAAGCCTCCCGCGTCTTACTGTAAAACCCATTCCACGCCACATGTCTCCAACGATAAATCCCGGGCGGCGTGAAGCACTGGCGAACCATTTACCCGTACTGGGCCACGACACTTACTATACCGATGCCCATATCCTCGAGCACCAAGTAGTTACTGCAGTAGTCGGCCCTCGAAGCACCTCCACACATCTCCACACAGGAGTGCCCTCCTCAACCGACGCAGAAACTATGGCCATAGCAGAGGCGATTACGCTTCACGACCACCTGTCCTCCACCATCACCATACGTGCAGACTCTCAGGCTGCCATACGCTCATTCGAATCTCAAAAACTCCCTCCCCATATCCTAGACACTTTGCTGCAATACCTAACAGCCCACCCTACGCTCCATGTCCGCCTTGAATGGATTCCTGGTCATCAAGGTATACCGGAGAATGAGCTTGCTCATGCTCTGGCCCGTGAAAAAATACCACCGGGCCCTCCGACTGCCTGGCCAGCCCATTATAATCCCAAGGCAGACCGCGCTACACACCGACAGGACCGCCGCGAACACCTTCGCAATTTGCGGGACATGCGACGAACCCTTCCGTCACCCTCCCATTTCCTTTGCCGTGCTGACGCCACTCTAATTCGACAGGCACAGACTAACTCCCTTCCCTGCGAACTGTATTCCCACTATATCCTTCATAAACCGGGCAAACCCGCCTGTCTCGTGTGCGGAGAACATCCCTCCAACATTCATACATATTGGTTATGCCCCCGCGCAACTAACTCTCCCACCATACCTTCCTCGCATACCTTGCCTCCCCCCTTTCACCTCACGTGGGCCCGATGGACCGCTCCACCAACCTCTCTGCAGCCCACCCTCTGGCCGCTCCTCGCCGCCCACATCCGACGCATCCAAGGGACACGTGGCCCTACTCTCCCACCGCCGATAAATAGCGCCCACCAAACGGGCAACTAAGAAGGCTCGGACTTGAGCTGAAAAATAAAAGTTATCTCTCTCTCTCTCTCCTGTATTAAGGATAAGAAGTGTTGCAGGCGTACGACCAGAAATGTGCCTGAACAGCGTCTGAAAGGAATTTGACGTGCACTTGCACTTGTTGAACGGGCTGCTGATCGACTGCAACTAATTGTTAAACAGCTGTTTGACTATACGTAGCTAAAGCATGCGACCAGCGCGCATGTATGGTTGTGGTCAAATGTTTAGGGGAATCCCCCAAGGTGGAGTAAATTTGTAATAAGGGAGTGATTACTCATTGGCATCCACCCAAGCGCAGCCATACGGCTACAAAGAAAAGCTATACAGCTTTCTCAGAAATTTCGTAGTTAAAGAAAAAATCGTCCTGGTCCGGGGTTCGAACCCGGGACCACCGCTTCACCGGAGCAGTCGCTCTACCAACTGAGCTAACCGGGACGGCAACCTTATGGTAGGGCGAGAGCGAATTGATCAATAACTCGAAGTGGGAACAGTGTTGGTCAAATGTTTAGGGGAATCCCCCAAGGTGGAGTAAATTTGTAATAAGGGAGTGATTACTCATTGGCATCCACCCAAGCGCAGCCATACGGCTACAAAGGAAAGCTATACAGCTTTCTCAGAAACTTCGTAATTAAAGAAAAATTCGTCCTGGTCCGGGGTTCAAACCTGGGACCACCGCTTCACCGGAGCAGTCGCTATACCTACTGAGCTAACCAGGACGGCAAGCTTATGGTATGGCGATAGCGAATTGATTAATAACTCGAAGTGGGAACAGTGTTGGTCAAATGTTTAGGGGAATCCCCCAAGGTGTGAGCAATATTAAGGAAACGAAGTCTTTGGACAAAACCTCGAATTTTATCAAGCAAGGGAAGGGGAATGAGGGGCTCGTTATAAATATGACAGAAGCCAACCGCCACAGAAACCAAGGGGCACAGGGGAATTTTTTTAAATTAATTTATTTTATGGTGTTGATCAATTTAGAATATTACTTAATATGATATCGCTTAAAGCTAATTGATTAGAAAAGCTGAAGAAAAAACAACCACGTGCCGCCGGTGGGATCCGAACCCACGACCTCCGAATTACGCGTCCGGTGCTCTACCTCTGAGCTACGGCGACGGCTGTCAAACCTTCTGCTTTCGGGGGTATTTATGTTTACAAGTAACCTAACCTTGAGAGTGTTCATCAGCGCCACCCACGTTCATAAGCGGCGGACGTAGAACGTCCTGAGTTACCGCAGGTGTGACGTAGAACGTCATCGAACGGAGAGGGTGGAAGCTGCGTGAGAACCACCGGCGGCACGTGGTTGTTTTTTCTTCAGCTTTTCTAATCAATTAGCTTTAAGCGACAACATATTAAGTAATATTCTAAATTGATCAACACCACAAAATAAATAAATTAATTAAAAAATTCCCCTGTGCCCTTTGGTTTCTGTGGCTGTTGACTTCTGTCATATCTCGAATTTTGTCGTTATTTCTGCACTGAATTTGAGACTGACGTTTGATTACACACGAATCGTTTGATTACACACGAATCGTTTGATTACACACGTCCATCTCATCGCAGATAAGCCGAGCACCAGGCCAGGGGAAAGCTTGTACCCATTGTATCACCTGTGGCTGCCCGGCGGCACCGGGGATCGAACCCCGCACCTCCTGAATGCGAGGCGTATGCTCAAATCAAACCACGCATTCCAACCTGAGCCCCATATCGTCCTCTCTCTCTCCCAGAGCTTTCAGACTAGGCGCTTCAGGAGGCAGGAAAACTATGAAATGAAAAGTTCTGTATAGAGTGAACCGTGTCGATGTACGAAGTGAACCGATACCTATACGCATGCCTCCGAACTTGCTCGGGGACAACTCAAGAAGTTTTCTTTTTCTCATATTGCCTTTAATCAGCGCATTTTACACTGGTGTGCCATGTTGTGGTCTCTTGGACCTCTTCAGGCTGCCCGGAGCAGCTTTTTGCCCCAGAGTGCTAACCATATACGGTGAAATATATTGATTTCAGTTGAACGAAGGGACAAATGCACCCTCAAAGTAGCCCCTTCAGAAAATGACGTGGAACGATTGGCATGCCCTAACGGTTAATCCGATAACCTCCGGTTAATCTTCTAGTAACCGCAATCGCCCTGCGATGTCGCGCTACCAGATGATGCAAGGAGACGACGTCGAGACAACCGATCGACGCCACTGTCTAGAAGGCCTTCTTTGAGGGACATTTCCCACTTCTTTATTGAGTTGGCAGATACAACTCAGGCAATAAACTTCAGCAAACCCTATTCCTCCTCCTCCTCTTTCGTCTCTCTATTCATGCTTCACCTGGACGCGTCCTCCATGACCGCGCAACCACGTACGAACATAACGACGCTCCCATGCAGAGTCCCTGGAGCGCCTCCCTCATTTTGAAGAGCTGGCTGGCGCTTTCCCTTATCCATGATCGACGGCCATCCAACCGTGTAGAAGGCTGGCAGTCGTGCGCAGACAGCGCGATGTATCTCGTCGATAAACCTATATGCAGATAGGTACACGTACAGAGAAACAGATGCGCGCGCGCGCATTGGTGCGGTAAGCCGGCATCTTCTTACCGAGGCCCGTCAATAACCCCCCTTTCTTTTTGTTGCTTCTCGGTTTCGAGATCGCGTTTCGGGTTCGCTGCCACTATTATTCATGCGTCGAGCGATCCCTGTCCAGTCCCAGCAACAACGCGTTCCCCCGAAATTATTCGCTGAGGCGTCGCTCGTTACAGCGCTCCTATGATAAATGAGCCCGCTTTGCGAACATCGAAGACAGTGTAGCCGGCCCGTAGGTGATGTAACCAAGCATATCGAAGAACAGGCGAAATGCAAGCGTGCTGCTTAGTTAAGGCCTTGTTCATTTTGCTGGCGTCAATGACTTCGATGCTTGAGTGAAATTTGCTGCACTGTTTGAGCTCATCGCAACTAAAGCGGATTAGAAGGCTTGTGAGTACATGATGCATGCTGCTCGCTTTGTTGGAACAAGGTGTACTACTACGAAAAACAAAAATTAGACTGATTCGTTTGGTTTGGTTTATCGGGTTTACCGTCCCAAAGCGACTCAGACTATGAGGGACGCCGTAGTCAAGGGCTCCGGAAATTTCGACCACTGAAATAGGGTAAAGGATATGAACGATATAGAATTATCGATTTCGCATGTATGGGCATTAACCCAATAAAGCTGTCACGTCATAACTTTTAGGCGAAGCTTAAGATAAAGTTTCATATATGTAAAAAAATAGTAATAACAATGGTGACAATTTGCGAATTTTTCTGGCGTTTTGCCCCACTCTTCCCAAGTATATCTTTCAGGACACTTGAAATGCCGAGGGTCCGCCGTGGTGGCTGAGTGGTTATTGCGTTCGGCTGCTGACCCGAAAGACGCGGGTTCGATTCCAGCCGCGGCGATCTAATTTCGAAAGAGGCTAAATTCTAGAGGCCCGTGTGCTGTGCGATGTCAGTGCACGTTAAAGAACCCCAGGTGGTGGAAATTTCCGGAGCCCTTCCCTACGGCATCCCTCATGGCCAGAGTCGCTCTTGGACGCTAAACCCCCACGAAGCCATAAAACCATAACTTGAGATGAGACTGAAGAGGATTGCGTGAATTTTACTCACAAGATTTTCGCAAGCAACGCAAAATTCCAGTATCCTTTAGAAACGTTGAAAAGGCCTTCGTCGCACCCCGCCCTGAGGCCGCGTTGTTCTAGGGTTCGAGTACAGTGCGAAGCGACTTGAAAGTGATCCTTTTTAGGGTTTACCTACTGAGAATACAGTGGTCTCAAGCAGTTATTTTTTTCCAAAAAAGCTGAACAAATAAATGAACCTAGCCAGCCATTTCGGTCCTGTATTCTGAAAAATCAATTCGACTGAAGGTCAAGTGGCAATCAAACCAGAAAAAAAAATAATGTCATTATTCAGCCAGAGCGGCGCCGGTAACCTTCAAATCTCGTTAAGAGGCATTCGCCAGGCTATGGGTGGAGCCCTCATGTAGTCCCAGCACAGCCTTCCAAGTTCTAGGTGAGGACGTAAGGCGATTATACACTCTCAACCAGAAAGGAGTTAAAACGGAGCAAGCTGTCCTCTAGCGCCCACCCTTTCAGGGGAAGGATATATTAACCAAAATGGACTAGATTTCCGTCACAAAAAGTGCGGGACACTTAAGGCTGGCAACGCAAACAAATTCCCTCTTCAAAACATGCCAAGTTGAAGCAGTTACGATCTTAACCGTGCTTTCAACCTCTTCCATTTGCACAGCTCAACACCTCCGGTGCCACGTTTAAAAGTCTGCACCAAGTTACTATGCTTTGCAGTGCCAGTATACCTCCGCTGGAAAGAATAAGAATAAGCAGTGATGGAAATCAGCCCTGAAACTTGGGCAGCATACCCTGCCTCGTAAAGGGAGTGCGCTAGAGGACACCTTACTCCCGTTTTACTCCCGTATAGGGGAATTCGTATTTACAGTGTACTCCCTTGTTGCTGCTATATAGGGAATTCGAGTTTACAGTGTACTGCCTTTTTACTCTCATATAGGGGAATTCGTGTTTAGAATGTACAATCGAAAATTAAAAAGCCATGAAAATCCTTCCCAGGATAAAAGAAAATAATACAGCCCGATAAGCGGTCAACTGAGCCGCTAAAGGTTGTTTACACAGAGGAGAAAAAAGAAGCCCAAAACCGCGACGCTCTCGTAGTCGATGAAAACGTTACAAACATAGTAAAACAGATTGCGCGGATAATTCTGCGTCCGGGAGAGGTGGCAGGAGAACGTAATTAAAATTCCGCTTTGTGTACACAACTCGCAACAAATCGCGCCCTGCTCGAAGCCACTCGGAGCCGCGCCACAGTGGGAAAGCATCGAGGCGTGGGGCTTACACCGAGGTCTCGCATGGGCGCCCCGGTGCAGCTGGAATTAAAGATAAATGCGCGCGCACTGGGCCGTGACGCACTTCGGAACCCTGCAATTTCACACGTTCCCGCAATATCAGCAGAAGAGGAGGTATTGAGAGGAAAACGTATAAAAGGAAGCACACTTAGTATCACGCAGAAAGGATGAGGAAACACAGGATAAGCACTGAAAATAGAGGAGGAATGAAATAGCGATAAAAAATTGAGGGAATGAAAGGCACTGGACTGTCTCATTTCTCAGTGGACACCTAAACTGCGCCATAAGGGAAGAAACGAAGGTAGGAGTGAGAGAAGAAAGTGATAATGATGTGTCGTAGTAGAGGGCTACTGAATAATTTCGACCACCTGGACCTAAAACCAGACTGGCTATCAGGAAATCAAAGGCGCAGTAACTCTCTCACTTCTCGGCGGGGGAGGGGGCGGGACACCTCAACCACGTGATGGGGAAGGGATGAAGGTGGGAGTAAAATGAGAAATACAGATAGAGGTGCCGCTATGGAGGAAATTGAAAATTAGTTTTTGAAGAAAAGTAATTGCGCAGTAATAGTCTCACACCTCGGTGGACTCCCGAACCACCCGGAAGAGAAGGAAAGAAGGTGCGAGTGAAAGAGGTGCTGCAGTCGAGGGATCCGGAATAATTTCAACCACCCTGGGGATCTTTAACGCGCGCTGACATTGCACAGCTCACAGGCGCCTTTTGTGTTTCGCCTCCATTCAACGCCGCTATCCGGGGCCGGGTTCGAACCCGGGCACTTCGGCTGAGTTGCCGAGCGTACTAACCACCGAGCCACCGCGTCGGGTAGCGTACGAAATATTGAAAGAAGGCAGCGCTGCATGAAAAGATAGACAGAGTGCATGTCTCAAGTGAAATGGATAGATCGACAGAAAGTAGTAGAGAAATCGAGGGAAAAAAAGAGAGCAGGAGGGAACGAAGAGAGAACAAAAAAAAAAGGAAGCGTTCGTATCGGGCTTCCAACACGTCTTCTTCCACGCTCGGTCGCGTCAAGCGCGAAGCGTGTTTATTCCAGACGTGCATCCCGACGGGGCCGGAAGCCTCTGAGCGTGCGAAGGCGCGTGTTGCCGCCGCTGCCGCGCTTACGCTAATCAAACCCCCGCCAGGAGGCGCTCCATTAAAGACTGCACGCGCTGCGCATGCTCGACCACGCGTGAAGCGCACTTTTTGCACGCCGACGAGAGAGCGTCTGGAAGAAAGCAGGAAAGAAACCGCGACTCCTGTACACGACACGCTTCCAGAACGAACGGGAGAAGAATAAGAATGGCTACAACAAAAAAGAATCCCGCTTCCGAGAATTTCGGAAGAAACGGCGTGTAATTCCGTCGCTGCGGTGATGAGGAGAAGACCAGCGACGAAACAAAATAAAAAATACAAAAACAAACACTTGTGTTAGAAACGCGGGGAGCTCGTTAATCGCCCACACGTGCATGTAGAGGAGTCGCTGCAGCGTCGACGTGTTTGCATGCGCCGGATTAGCGTGAATAATTACGAGAGGCAATCACATCAGCCCCGGATTGCTTAACGATTCGGGGGCTGTTCTGTTCTTCTTCATAAAGGGCAAGATCTTTCCCCTTCCCCCCTCCTCGGCCCCCTCTTCCACCGCATCGTTTTTACGATCGCTTAGTTTATTATGTACGACCCTCGGTAGAGGGCACGTGTGAGCGGCGTTGTTAGCCTCCTTCCTCGTGTAATCACACCTGCTCCTCGCTTTGAGAGATCAAAATCTCCGCTTGGAGAGAGCACGTGTGTCGAGACTGCAGGAGTATCTATGTGTCGATCCGTAATAGCAGTATCATCAAATGCCGTTGAATAACGCGGATTACTCAAGTCAAAGAAGTTAGCGGCAAGGAGTGATCAGAAAGGAATACGGATTTCAGCGACGGAAGGTTCAGCCGCTCTCCGCCAGGTGAGCGAGCCGGCGCTGCAGTCGCGGCGTGGAGCTTGCGGCTGCGCTTTCCGCGGGCGGGACGCATAACATCAGAAACTTCTAGAAAAATAAATTGCGAGCTAGTTCGCCGACAAACTCTGGTCGCTTATTTGAGCGGAAAATGCCTTATATGACTTTTTCTCTGACATGCACTATTTTTTGAGGATCTCTAAGTTTTGGTCAACAGTTCGCTCATTTTTGGCACCCGTCGAATATTCAGAGGGTTCTGAACGGCAACAGCGGCAACAACGACAATAGTGTTCTTTCATGTTTGTTGTCGGCCCTGAATTTTTTTTGTGTGGAGCATTAGTTTGGACTTTTTAAGAATTTTTAACTTAAAAATTTTCAAGTGCAAATGACAAGGTTGTGACTATAGTCCAACATGCCTGATCATCCACTAAGTGAGGATGCTTTGCTTTGCTGGAGAGATTACCTTCTCTGCAAGCTTCTCGAAAGCACATGTGTTTTGGTGCGATGTAGCCAAAACTTGTTGGGCCACAGCGCCGAGGGGAACCGCGTTTTCGAAATTCTAAAAACTGATACGTATATCACTTACGGTGGGCTACACACCTCTCAATAATTAAGGAGCCTAACAGTAATAGATAAAAGTTAACTATTCAATATTAGTTAACCAGCCTGGTAGTTAGCACGTCTTAGTTTTATTCT
Organism: Amblyomma mixtum; assembly: GCF_055824585.1. NCBI lineage: Eukaryota > Metazoa > Arthropoda > Arachnida > Ixodida > Ixodidae > Amblyomma > Amblyomma mixtum. Next base: position 149,470,042 of record NC_143015.1, read on the forward strand.
GATGTACTACACCGTTGACAATGCTATGCCGAAAAAAGCGTTCTCATAACTCAAAAAGCCTATTTTTAAAAATTGTGGAAAGTATTAGGTGAAACACCCTGTATACTCTGTACGTGCGTTTTTACATAGAAGAGTGGTGGCTGTTAATCAGGGTGAGTTTGGATTGACCGACGGATGGTCCAACAAAAATAGGCGAAAATGTGAAACTCTAGGCGCATAATTCGTTCCTGCCTTAAAACAAAAGGCAACTCTGTGCGTAGTGTCAGAATGGAACAGCGCTCAAGACAAGAGTCGTCCTCGGGAGAACTACCGTGGGTGCCGCTTTGTCTGGCTAATAGGAGTATGAGCGCGCGTGCGTGCAAGCATTCGATAATGCACGCAGTTTCGTCACTATACGCGGTGCTTCACAAAGCAACGCGTCCGCCTTACCGGTTGCACAATCCGCAGAGCAACGTTCCCGCCGACGACTCGTGCCCACAGCAGAACCTCCATGCAATAGATTGCAGCACCCCCCCCCCCCCCCCCCCCCCCTTTCAATTCATCTCCATGCAAGGGCTGTTCGATAAGTACCCTCGTTAAACAGCCTGCATACGTGCAGGGAATTTGGAACAAAGGAGCAGGTACTTCTGACTAGGGACGTCTCGCACCAGAACTTTAGCGGCCGCTAAAAATACTCTCAGGCTGTACCCATGCCCTAACTTTGTATCCAAATGAGGCGTCCGATGGCCTTTTGTTCTCTAGAGGCAGACGGTGGCGATGATAAAAATTGATTAGCGCTTCAGTACGGTCCGCGCATTCGTACAAGCACGGAGCTAGACGTGCGTAAGGTCGAGCTAGTCTCGGTCTATAATTAGCGGCACTGCGGCAGCGATGCGATGAACAAAGCGGACCGGAGAGAGTACCGATTGACCAATGGGAAAAATACATATAGAAAAAAGTGATGGTCGATTTGCCTAGTTAGGTCAAATTCCAAATTAGGTGACCTAGCAGTTTGGTTTTCATTTCGGCTCCGGTGTTCAGATGAATGTCCATATATGCTGAATTGGTAATTCTGTACAGTTGTGGATCCGTGGGAGTCTTCCTAGCATTCCTGGCGCAGTGGTGCAGCGGCGTCATGCTCTGTAAAAGGATGATGGCGGTATCTGCTTCGTATACATGTGCCACCACCACGTGCAAAGCGTTCAGTGGTTAGCACGACAATGTGTCACGTGATCGTGCGATGTGGTGACGTCATTCAATGCTGAAGACAACCGCTTGATCTCGGAGAGGAGAGAGGGGAACGGGCCGGCTAAAACAGCTGACGCCGTAAAACTCCTGCCGATCCTGCAGAGAGCGACTGAGTCACATCACAGCCTCTAAATTTCCCTGGGACGAGGCGCCTGCTAAAGGGGCAACCAAAGCATCGAATGAGCAAACATACGCCCTTTCCAAACGCTTCGACAAACTGCAGACTCGGCAGCTCTATGTTTGCGCGAAACGTGATGTTGAACTACAAAAACCATAAATCGCTGAGCCAAGTCCTTGAACATCTAGTCTCCTAAGGAGACCTTCAACTCTGAGGAGCGTGGTGGCAGGCTTCATTTCGGTAAGTTACTGAACAAGCAATCAGATCTGATGACAGTGTTTCACAACGCTAGGCAACTCGCTGAAGAGGCGCAGACCAAACAGACTTGGGAAACTGATGCTCCTTCAATAACCGCCTCACCTCTTCGCAGGAGAACGTGCAACCGATGATTGATCGCGGCCTTTAAAAGTATCGACTGAGACCGCCACCAATCTCGCTGTCCGCGGCTTCACGAGCGCGCATTAACCCTCGTAAACAACGGAGCGGCTTTCTGGTCATTGGGGAAAAAGGCGCATATCGAACCAATTCCGTCTGAAAGCGGCGCCCCAGCTGCCCTATAGCTGTCGCGCTAGAATACGAAGAGTTTCGCGGATCGAAGTGGCTGGCCGGGGAGATACGTGACAGGCTAAACTTCGGGGCCTTTCCAGTGTCGGGGTGAGGACAATGCATGAAGCAACGCAACGAGTTCAGTGGCCTCGAACGGCGACCGACATAAACTGGGTGATAAAAGGCTAGCTTAGACACTGTACAAGTGTGCGACCGTATTGTGTCCCGATGAAGTAGTAGTCAAATTTTGGCCATGTTATAAGTTCAGCTCTCGTACCATTGATTACATGCTCCAATTATGCATTTGTAAATAAATCAGCTCGACTATTGCGTATAATGAACGGAATTGCCTAACCAAGCCCCCCCTCATTTTTTCATATTCTTGCAACGAAATCGAGAAGCTCTGTATCCATTCCTGCAATGTATTTGCACTCTATGCAGGAATACGCCTACACGGGAGTCATCTATCGCATTCCCTTTTATGCGAGGGAGTGCGATAGGTACAGTCTATGTCAAAAGTCTTAAAGCCAAAGGCTTTTCTTTTCAACAGCACAACAGAGCCATTACGGCACTATCAAAAACCGAATGACCTTGAAATGCTAGCAGAAGGTTTCTTCTGGACGTAGAGAAGCTTCTTGCTTGACTTGTGTTTTAATGATATCCGCTACACGGATCTTTCTAGGAACATTCATTTCGCTGCAAGTGAACGCTCTGGCCTCAGGACTTTTGACCAAGACTGTACAAACCGCTTTTACAGAGGCTGTACACTTTCCCCTGACAAGGCGTTCGGCTTCTCTGGGGTGAAACACTTCGAAAATGAGCCTGTGACCGTCGCTTCCTTATACACCTGTCAGACTAGAAGATTTAATGCCATTCAAACCGAATGGCATTCGAACCGTCGAATGCCATTCGGTCCATTTTGGTGCTACAAGGCAAAAAATAATGTCATTCGAAAATGATGGCAGTGGAGAGCAGTGAAAAAAAAAAGTGCAAAGCTTAAAATATCATTTCCGGCCATTATGCAGCACTCTAGCCATCCGAAGCCAAGCCAAGTACAAAGTCAGCCACATATTCGACAATTGTAAAAAACAAAATGGCTGACATGGCGGCGCGCAGGAGAGCGGAGCGTGGAAATGACTTCCAAAAGGTGAACTGCTCAGCTACATCTTTAAGTACTTCCGAGCTAAGCGAACATGGAACGCCAACCGGCAAGAAACACAAAACCCAAAATGACCGACGGTCGCGGGAGAGGCCCTGCTCCACGCTCGCCGCTTGCGTTGACTGCTGCTGAGACCAAGAGTAATAGCTGTCCACAAGAGCCTCTAGTATGAATAGGTTCATACCAAAATTAACATTTTTTTAGCAGTACTAAATAAATACAATTTCTAACTTTGGCAGTGCGCTCATTATTTTTTGCGTCGCTTGTTTCTGCTGCATATCTGGCGCCCAGATTAGGCATTCGGTTCGAGACATAGAGTTTCTTACAATTACCTAGAGGGAAAGCTGGCGGCGCTGCACTTGAGCCACTATGGACGCCCAAAGCATCATGGGGCGGTGAGCTACTTGTTGCGGCACAGTCGTAGTTTTTCGAAAACATGGAGTGGCACTACTAAGACGTTTCATTCCGAAAAGTCTGTTCGTGTGTGCGCAGACGACTTTCGCGCGAACGTAGTGTGCAAAACCCATAGTAGTGAAAACGCGACGACACACGACGCCAATAAAAGGTTTCACTTTTCCGAAATGTCATTAAAAAACCCCTTATAGTATTTAAGCAACAACATCTTTTTTGAAAACATATTTACTTTTAAATGTGTGCCGGTTGATTACGAAATATTAGTTTTTATAGTGTTCATTACTAGGCCAATAGGAGAGCGAGTCGTCTCTTATTTTGGGCAAGCTTTGCACTTAAATGCTTTTATGCTCGTTTGTTGCAATCATTAGACAAGATATTGAATATTAGGACGTTTGTAGATATCAAACAGCTTAACTTTTTTTATTATTTTTTGGCCAAAAGTTGCACTTCCGCAACAAGTAGCTCACCGCCCCATGATGCTTTGAGCGCCCATGGTGGCTGAAGTGGTCTCGAGGGGTCGCCATGCAAACTCCCATAGACGGGCTGCCAGCTTTCCCTCTAGGTAATAGTAAGAAACTCAATGGTTCTAGATCAAATGCGCATGAGTTCCCCAAACTCATTCGATGGCGAATGACATTCGAACCTAATGACATTAAATGTTCCCGTGTAGCAGCCAATTAATGACATTAGGAGCGAATGTCATTCGATGAGAATGACATTAAATTTGCTAGTCTGACAGGGGTATAAGACACAAACACTTTGTTCCACGCGCTCAAACGCCGAGCTGCCTTTGCGGCAGAAAAATTCATCATCATCAGCATACCTCTCCCTCAGCGACCCACCATTACTCCAGCAAGCAAACCTCGCCAGCAAGCCGCACGAAACGCTCGGAGCAACATGCTTGCTTTCGACCCGACTCATTACGCCAAGTAATGCGTCACAGAGGGCGCAGCGTAACACTCTCTATTCAGGCCCCTCGCTTTTTTACTACTCTTGACAGCCAGCGCAGCAAGCCCTGAGGGTGTCAGCGTGTTTTGCCACGCCGATCCGCACTGAAGACGTCACGGAATTTTCCCGTCGGGTCGCGCACCCTGACCGCCTCGTCAGCGCTTCTCGGTTGTGTCGGTGGCGGCGTTATTCCTTCGTGCCTTCGGGGCCGCGAACGGTGACGGGAAGGAGAACGGCTAAGGAAGCGAGTTTGACGCATTGCGGCTAGAGCTGTTAGAAGAAGAGGCTCCGCTCAGAGGGGAAACGGGGGAGAAAGGAATGAATGCGACACTCGTGAGAAGCGCTAAGCCGCGACGCTCTCGCGGCCACAGTCATGAAATAAGCAAAAACAAACAAAAATACAAAGCTGGAACGCTCGAAAGAAAGAGACCCGCCAGCAGTTTCCTTTTGTGAGATGTAAGCACGTTTTAAACTGTTAACATAGCGAAGGAGACCCAGAAACAGCCAAGATCGACCAGCGTAAGAAAAGAAAGAAAGTGTACTGTCAAAAAGCGAAGAAAAAAAAAAGAAAAGCACTGGCTGAGAACAGGAAGAGGAATAGTAGAAAGAGAAGCCTCATCATGTGGGATCTCGGAACTCTTCGAAACAGACCCGTAACTCGACGCGCATGGCGCAGCACTGTTTCATATTCGTTTCTTGATTCTGTTTCGCCGCGGTAACCGCCCCGAACCGGTTATCCGAACTCACTTATCCCTGCGGCACTTGAGCTGTCCAGCGGAGTAGAGACGTCCCCCTCTGGTGGGAATGCAGGAACGACAGAAAGTAGGAAACGAAGAAGCTATGAAAGAAAAAAATGGAAGGTGTAGAGAAGGAGAATTAAGGAAAGGAATAGGCTAATAAATTCGAGCATAATTAGGGTTTAATAATTCCGAGAAGTATCTATATGTGTGCACCATACAGACAGCTCTCTTGTTCGAAGATTCACAGTGGCTTTCGGTTGTTCGGTAAATCAAAAAGTAAAAAATAAATTAAGGAAGTAAGAAGCTCAAAAAGAGGAGAAACAGGGAAAGGAACGAACAAAATGAAAGAAATAAAGAAAGGAGCGAAAGGAAGAGTCGGAAGGACAGAAGGTAGAAAGGAAACGAGGAAAGCATGGGGGACAGTACCACAAAGAGAACAAAATCGAATAAAAACTTTTTTCCTTCCAAATATCTAGCTCACCGCACCTACTTTCGGTCGCGGAGAAGAACGGTCGAGAATTATAGAGTGGTTTCGGACATACCCGGCTATCACGGACACGCAGGCAGTGGGGAAATAAAATGGAGAAGGAAAAAGAAAACTGTCCCGTAGCGCGTGTCCCCATCGGTTGCACGTCCCTCTTGTATTTGTATGCTCCCCTCTCGAAGCCCTTGCTTTGCTATACTTTTCACGACGACTTCGCTTCCTGCGTTGTTAAACGACGAGTTGGACTCTGAACAGATCTCTCGTTAGAACGACACGGCTGCGACAGAAGGACAGCGAGAGAGTTGATAGAGATTGTGTTTACAGTCACAACTATGCAAGGGATAATTAACAGGGAATATCGCAGAAGACGCGACGGAAGAATCCGACAAAATAAGCATAATTTCCTGCGTATCTATTTGTACAGGACTCAAACTGAGCGACCTAACGAAGGACTCAGTAACACAACTGGCGGGCCAACTGGTTTAAAGCTAACTAAAAGGTGGGATGCCGGACAAGATGAAGAGCACTTACACCACTGCTGGACTAACAAATTGGAAGCACTTTAAGTATTGTCGATCAGCAGAGAGAGGCAGGACGGTAGGTAGGAGAACACCGAAAAACGTTGCGGATGATACAGTCGTGGGCAATATAAGAGGGAACAAGTTTTTTCCACAAAATTGCGAATTTTCTGTTTACTTCCTTACTGAATTTGAGAATGAATTTTGATATTACTTGCCGAGGGGAAAACTTGTTAGAGAACAGAAAAAAACTGTGCCGGTCACAGATAATTGGAGCAATAAAAAAAAAACTATTGATCAAACTTTGTTCCCTTTAATAATGCCCACGACTGTATAGTGCGAAATAGACGAAAGACAAAAGCAGAAGACAACATAGACGAGCGCTCGAGTGCTCATCTGTGTTGTCTTCTGCTTTTGTCTGTTTCGCCGCGCACAGTCCGCAACTAACTGTTACCAACTGGCACAGGGAACGGACGGACTGGCCAATCGATCCACTTTGTGCGCAATATAACAGAACCAAGCAAACGTGCTGAATAACAAGGACCGAAAGGATCAGGCGAAGGCACTGGACGGCTCATCGTTCCCTGAAGCAAGGCCGTATTCACTAACACTCTCTGAACCTGGAGGACCCGTTATGTGAATCTGAAACTGTTCACTACACAAGCGCCCGTTGACAGAGAACGCTGAAGCATATATGTCCCGATGAAACGGCCGACCGCGCCGTATCCTACACGCATAGCTCCATCACCGAAAAAAAAAAAAAAGGAAACTTTGGCAACTGAAGCGTTGAGAGGCGAAAGCCGAGGACACTATGCCGTGACGACTTCCGATGGATGTGACGTCACACCATTCCCGTGGCTATATCGACGACCGCGCTGTTTCAACGCAATTTTGACATTTTTGCCAACACTTAATTGACTAGTTAATCTACAGTCGTGAAACTTGTCTTCTAGGTTCATTTTTTCCTCCTCTATCTGAAGCACCCATTGGTTTTCTTCTAGCTTCTTTTTAGTTCCCGAGTTAAACGCGTGTGGCGCGCTTTGTTAGCGGACGACACTATGAGCCATTAAAGGCTTTCGCCTTTAAAAAAAATCTAGTGGAGCTTGCCAAGGCACACAGACAGCAACTTTTCGCTTCAGAAACAAACCACCGGTAAAACGAATGTGCGTGTGCGTGTCCGTTTTTTACTGCCTAAATGCGCTGCATGCCTTTGGAGCAGTAGGCCTTTTTTTATACGGCTTTGTTCCGCACTCAGGCGCTGTGGCGTTTACGACCGCGCTTAAGCGTGGCGAAGTTTGGCCGTATATACAGACCTTGCTTCGCTCTAGGCCAATAAGGCTGTTTTCTATAGTTCGCCAGCGTACAGCCTCAGTGTACTGTCCTTTTTCTTCGTTTTATTTATTCCCATTCCTTTAACGCTTTCCCTGAAATCCTCCCCTGCTGCAGAGACCTCAGCGTCCCTGGAATCCTCGGAGTCCGCCGATCGCTGATGCAGAGGACAGCTTTTACGCGTCAGGACGAAAGACTTTTGGTCCCCCCCCCCCCCCCCCCCCCCCCCCCAACCGAGTCGCCGTCGGCGGCTGTAAACGACTTCTCCCTCTTGTACAGCTTGCGTCTCGGCTTTCGGCTCTGGCTTCGGCTTCGGCTCCGCGGCCTCGGACTCACAATTCTCCGCCGGATGACAGCGCGCCCATCAAAGAGGCTTAACGCGCCCGCCGATAAATTCCCGCCCGTATTTCGTTTCCTCTTTTTTTTCTTCTTCACCGATTTCCGCTTCGCTGTGTGCGGACAAGGCAACGGTCGGTTCGAGAAAACGGTATAGGCCGGCATCGTACGAGTCTGGCGTGAGTACAAAAAAAAAATGCCAAAAAAACGCTTGTTTTTGCCATTCGAGGCTCCGGTTTACTTAGCACTTTGATGGGCCATTTTCCTTGCTGGGGCCACGTGTCCGGCCTTTAATAAACTTCGAAGCGACCTGAAACCAAGCACCGCTAAGAAACTTTGAAATGTACGATTGCGAGCCTTTCCCCGGCAGTGTACTCCTTAACACATGTTTATTTATTTTCACTTCCTAGGGCGCAACAAGAGAACTTCCTTGGCGAGCCGTAGTAAGACTTTGCAGCGCTCAGATTACCGCCCCCCCCCCCCCCTACTTGTCGTGCGAGGCAGAAAAGGAAAGCACCACAATGCGAATAATTCAGAACTAAGCAGTTCCTACACTCTAAACACAAACAGGACTATATGGGAGTAAAATGGCAGCAGTAGAACTTACCGGGCTAGTTATTTTATTACAGATGCAAAGAGAGAACAGCGCAAGCCAGATACGGACAGTCAAGAGGTTTGGTTGGTTTGGTTGGCGTCCCTCAGGCTATGAGGGATGCCGTAGTGAAGAGTTCCAGAAATATTGACCACCTGGCGTTCTGTGACGTGCACTGACCTCGCACAGTACACGGGCCTCTGGAATTTCGCCTCCATCGAAATTCAGCCGCCGCGGCCGGGATCGAACCCGCGTCTTTCGGGTCAGCAGCCGAGCGCCGTAACCACTCTCGGCGGGGCATAGTGAAAAGGTGTTTGTTTGCGTCTTTCTCTCTTCAGCGCCAGTGTCTCGTTCGCGCAGCTCTTACTTTTCAAAAGGAAGTAATCTGTCCTCTAGCACGCTCCGTTTTGCGGCCCGTGTACTGTCCGATGTCAGTACACGTTAAAGAACCCCAGGTGGTCGAAATTTCCGGAGCCTTCCACAACGGCGTCCCTCACAGCCTGACTCGCTTTGGGACGTTAAACCCCCTTAAACCAAACCAAACCAAACCTAATAAAAGAAGGCGCACTGGAGGGCAACTCACCCCCCCCCCCCCCCTTTTTTTTACTCCTTTCTGCTTAGAGTGTACGCACTCACGTCGTAGTCGTAAACAAGACGCTGCAAAGCTTGCGAGGAAACTTAGGCCTAAGGAAGATTAAACCAAGACGTAAAGCTCAGCGTGGGGCGGTGATACGCAATTACCATTATGCAAGAAAACCGAGATAAGCCAAGTATGGGGGAACCGACTTCTAAGAAAACTACAGTGGTGCAGAGGCGAAGGAGAAGTTCATGCATTATAAGACCACTGCTAAGCCACAAGCACGAGTTGGGTGTAGCACAATGCGCCTGCTCGGAGGTAACTCGCTCGCGGTTAATCAAGAAAGTACCGCACGCGGAGATTTTAAAAATTTTGCAAAAACTGCGAGAAACGCGTGGCGCCAGGTGGGGTGGGTGTTAACCTCTTCACGTGAGAGCGATTTCATCTATTTTTTACATTCTCTTCCCAAAAAGCACACCAGTGCAGCCGCTTTACGAATAACCAGGAACGACGCTTGGGGAGCGACAGCTGCTGAAAATAACAAAAACGTCCTTCGTTCTTAATGCCATGGAAGACAGCATCCATCCATCCACCAGCGCGTAATGCATACACAGACGTTGGCGCGACAACCGCAAGGGGCTAAGTTAATCCCGAATGTTTAACTAAGACCATGTATCCTTAGTGATTCACGGGTCAGGTTAGAAGGAACTCTAATCCAAGTGCTGCGGATTTAATAAAACTCGTCTGTGCTTTCTTATTCAGAGAGGTACATTAGGCAAATGAATAAGAATAAAAAATACAGCATACTGATCCCTGATGGAGAAGAAACAAACAAAAAAAAGTGGTAGGGATTTCACGTAGTTAAACAGAGTAGACGTGCGAAAGCATGCGTGCAGCATGGTTGGCTGATGGTTTTGCTTTGCTGGGTCGTCGATACGTCTGGCAACGATATTAGAGGTTAAGCTCTGATCGGGGCTAAGCTGATCTTATCTGTTCGCGCTGCAGATGGATGTTGATGAAGACCACGATGTGCACCGCGTGTGCAGCAGTTGAACACGAGGCGTGACTGGCTGCGGCGATAGCATAGTGCTTTCGTGCAGTGGCCAGCGAAGCTGATTTATTAGCGACGCCCCGGGTTCGAAACCCAGTCGCGGCAATATTTATTTTATTTCTTCACCGGCTGTTTCTGTGCTAGGTTTCGTCAAGGTCACCCTCAAGGTTACCCTCCCATTTACTACAGTTGGCGCAACGTTCCTCAGAACTAATACAAGCTTACCCGAGTTACTCCGAGGCTTCACACAAGATTCTTGATTGAAGCCGCTTCAAGTAGTGATTTCGCATTAAAAAAAAATACCAAGAGTTGTCCTGCACTTGAACCACAGCGAGCCCGACGAACCAAGTGTAGCAACAGCAGAGCGTTACGCCACACTACAGGGGGCGTTTCATACTCATCATCATCATCATCAGCCTGACTACGCTTACTGCAGGGTAAAGGCCTCTCCCACGTCTCTCCAATTAACCGTGTCCTTCGCCAGGTGCGGCCACCGTACCCGGCAAACTTCTTAATCTCATATCCGCCCACCTATCTTTCTGCCGCCCCCTGCTACGCTTGCCTTCTTGGAAATCACTCCGTTACCCTTAAGAACCAGCGGTTATCTTGCCTTCGCAGTACATGCCCTGCCCAAGCCCATTTCTTCCCCTTGATTTCAACTAGGATGTCATTAACCCGCGTTTGTTCCCTCACCATTTGTTCGCACTAATCCCTGCAAAACTATCACTGCCGAAGAGTGTGGTCGCCGTGGGGTGAGACAAGTATAAATCTGATCCCGAACCACTCGAGCTTCCACAGCCTGTTCTACGCAGACCGGAGGTTAAGGACAAGGGGAGAGGGTTGCCAGCCGAGAGAAGCCGGGGGTGCAGAGGGCGCTACCATCGGCGCCTCGCGGCTAATTATACGAGAAAACAGCGCCACGGCTAATGGACTTATCTCATCAGCCTTACGAAGGAGAAGGAGGCGCACAGCAGCCTGCTGTTTGTAGAACAGCGCCCCCCCCCCCCCCCCCTCCGCTCTCACACTGGCCGCAGCTAAGTTGAATCGACGGCTCGACAAGGCTGTTGCGTAAATGTTTCTCTTTACGGAAAGCCACCGCAGCCTACTGCACGAACACTCTCGGGAACGGCGGTCGGCATGCTTCACCACCCCCGCCTGAATCCCGTAGATCGGTGGGAGCCCCTTGTTTACGTAGTTGCAGGTTCTAGGTAATCTCCTCGTCAGAAAAACAATATGTAGGCGGTTTAGTTGTTTGTTCGTTTTTCTTTTTTTGAACGGGTACAGTTCAACATAAAACCTTGTTTATATTCTCAGCGAGAGGGTTAACGCAGCTCAGCTAGAATAAACCTTCACAATAGTCATTATTTGTAGAGGACGTTTTTAATTAGGGTGGAAGCATCACTTTCGCTGTCGACGTCGTATGTAGTGACCGGAAACTATAGCCAGGGCGGGTTAGATGATAAAAATAGTATCAAGGACATAGGAGGCGTTGTCGAGAAGGGGCATTAAGTCGTCAAGCGATGCAAGTGGTGGATGGATGGATGAATTCTACTTGCTTCTTTTAATCTAATCGAGAAATGAACTGCTACCAAACGCGGCCTCCTTTGTGGCGTTCTGGAGGCTCATAGAGAACGTGGGTGCCTTCGATAACGACATATTATATAACGGCAAGCTTCACGACGCAGTTCCCACACGGGCAAGCATACTATACAACCAAAGTTAAAAATCGAGCTGATTTGTTCTGGTTAAATGCTGCGACGAGTATTTTCTACAATAAAAAGTATTCTCGACACAAATACTTGCTTCAAAGGGCACGAACAAAGAAAATGGGACAGGACATAAGATACTCATGCATGTATGCCCTAACTATCTGTTTTTTTACGTCATCGAAGTAAAATCTCACTTAATACTTACAGTACACCATGTTCTTTTCATTTTTTTTTTCATTGCCGCCGTTTCAAGCACAAGGTATTTTTTGAACAGAATACCTTCTACGGCTATCTCTATGAAAGAAAAAGGAAACGCAAATAAATTGCAACAAAGGCGCGGAGAAATTTCGTTCGTTAGGCACGAGGGGAGCTTGCGCAGTAGCGAACGCTATTACTGTTAGGAACGCAAAGCTGCGCTCCCAACTTGGCGGCCGCGCTCATCTGCGAACCATTATTTCCACCGAGCGACGCGCCTTTTCGCAAAGTCCTATTAGCCGCGCTCCGACGCCTCTAACGACGCAGTCCGCACTACGCGACGGCGGAAACCAAACAAAGCGGCTGTGCCTCGTCGCGCGCTACAGCCCAACACCCCCTCCCGCCTACACTTTCACTCGTGTCACTATGAACCGCGCGGAGGCAAGGCAGAGGCTTAGAGAGAAAATAACAACAAAAATTGGAGGGGACACTTACACTGCGTCTAAGGGTGAGACGCGATAGCGTATTAGGTTAATTCCCATCTATGCAGAAGGTCATTCTCTACTCTACATTCATACAGCCCTCACACCCCTCCTGGCGCAGTGGTGCAGCGGTTAAGCAATGCGCCACTGCCCTGCGACGGTAGGTGCTCCCAGTGGTGCCCCTTCCCTCATAAAAATGGTCTATAGACTCCATAGATTTCTTGTAGACTCTTTTGTCTTCCTAAAAATATTTCTTTTTGGCTATTCATAGTCTATGGAGTGTCTATAGACAAACCTCTACGAAAAGTGTATGGCCACAAATCTATAGATTATCTATACACTGTCTATAGCATTTGTATTGCCTATAGACCGTTCACTAGGATTTGTATACAGACAGTTTACAGACTTTAAAGACAAAAAAAATTTATAGAAAAGATTCCCTTTTTAAGAAGTTCATACGGACCAAAAATGGCACTGACCTCTGCGCCTTTAAAAGCTTTCGCAATGCTTTAACTAAGGAGCTGAAGAAGGCGAGGGATATGTACTATCTGCACATTTTCTCATCTTGTTCAGGCACAGATGTACTCTCGAATAAATTAAATTCACTAATGGGACGAAATTCAGCAAAGGAAGCAGTTAAGGAAATTATCCACTAGGATGAAACAATTACTGGGCAGGCTATGGTTGATACATTTAATGATTATTTTGTTCATAGAGATTTTAACGCTGTATCGCAGGTTGCTTATAATGTATTAGGTCAGGCAAATACATATTCATTCTTCTTAGAACCCACAAATACAAGCGAAGTGCAGTCCATATTTTTAGGCCTGAAGAACTCTCACGCTTGTGATGCAAACGGTGTACTGATAAGGCCAATTAAATATGTTATTGATATAATAAGTCCCGTGCTTGCTTATATCTATAATCGCTCCATATCTTTGGGCATATTTCAGTCAGAAATGCAAATAGCACGTGTAATACGTGTCTATAAGAAGGGTTCGAGGCATGAAGTCAACAATTATAGGCCCATGACAATCCTTCCCGTGTTTTCTAAAGGCCTGGAAAAAATAATTCATAACCGTTTGATTTCATTTTGCAATAAACATAGCATTATAACAACATCCCAGTACGGTTTCCAAAAGAACCGGTCTACAGAATTGGCACTTCTGGATCAAAAAGAGTATATTGTCAGCGCACAAGGTGTTCGCCCGGACCCTGACAAGACTGCTGCCGTCTCAGGTTTTCCACGCCCAACTGACAAGAAGGCCGTTCGCCGGTTTTTAGGCCTGTGCTCCTATTATAGGCGCTTTATTCAAGATTTCTCGAAAATCGCGGAGCCGCTGAACGCACTGACCCGTGACGACACGCCCTTCCTGTGGGGGACCGACGAAGAGGCTGCATTTGTCGAGCTTCGCAGCCGTCTGCAAAGCACTCCGATACTCGGCCATTTCGACGAGCATGCTGCCACGGACATCCACACTGACGCCAGCAATGTTGGCCTTGGTGCAGTACTGATCCAGTGGCAAGACGGTGCAGAACGGGTCATCAGTTATGCTAGTCGGACACTTACGCGCTCCGAGACCAATTATTCTACGACGGAGAAAGAATGTCTTGCAGTGATATGGGCCATCTGCAAGTTCCGACCGTACCTCTACGGACGACCCTTCCGTGTGGTAAGCGACCACCACTCCTTATGCTGGCTGGCGAGCCTCAAAGACCCCTCAGGACGCTTGGCTAGATGGAGCTTACGCTTGCAAGAATACGACTTGACAGTAGTTTACAAGTCTGGCCGCAAGCATCAGGATGCGGATTGTCTGTCGCGCGCGCCTATCCCAATCAATACGGAAGAAACCACCGATGATTTTCCTTTCCTGGGCTCTGTTAGTACCACCCAAATGGCGCAGCTTCAGAGGGCGGACACGGAGTTGGCGCCGCTCATCGATTACCTCGAAGGCAGTGAAGCTCCCATTCCGCGTGTTTTTCTTCGAGGGCTTCACACCTTCACTTTACGGTCTGGTGTTCTCTACAAACGCAACTTTGCCAACAGCGAAGAAGTGTTCCTACTTGTCGTACCATCACAGCTGCGGTCTGAGATCTTGAGTGCCTGTCATGATGCACCATCCGCCGGCCACCTTGGAGTCAGCCGTACACTCGCGCGGATTAGACAAAAGTATTATTGGCCCAGGTTACTCCCATCGGTGCGGGCCTACGTCAAAACATGCCGTGAATGCCAACGTCGGAAGACTCCTCCATTGAAACCGGCCGGATTTCTTCACCCTGTCGATCCACCGAAGACCCCTTTCCATCAAGTGGGCATGGACCTCCTTGGCCCATTTCCGAAGTCTTCGTCTGGAAAGCGTTGGATAGTCGTTGCGACTGACTACCTCACACGGTACGCTGAGACCACGTCTCTTGCCAAAGGCACTGCTGCTGAAGTGGCGCAGTTCTTCGTCCACAACATTGTCTTGCGTCATGAAGCACCCGCCGTTGTTGTTACTGACCGGGGAACTGCTTTCACGGCCCGCTTAACCCAGTACGTGATGACTCTGACGCACACGAGCCACCGACGTGCTACGGCGTATCACCCGCAGACAAACGGGTTGGTAGAGCGACTCAACCGCACACTAGCCGGCATGCTATCAATGTACGTTGACGTCGAGCATCGAACTTGGGACGCCATTCTGCCGTACGTAACGTTTGCGTACAACACCGCCCTGCAGGAAACAACCCGACTGACCCCCCTTTCAGCTTGTATTCGGTCGCCAGGTGACCACTCCGTTGGATGCTATGTTGCCCGTCGACCCTTACTGCGACTCTGACGCTGACATCGACGTAGATACCTTCGTTCAGCGTGCTGAGGAAGCGCGTCAACTGGCCCGCCTGCGCATCCACCGTCAACAGGAGGCTGACGCCACTAAGTACAACTGTGGACGCCGTTTCGTCAGTTATGCTCCCGGCGACCTTGTGTGGATTTGGATACCTGTTCGTCGCCGCGGGCTCTCTGAAAAGCTGCTGCGCCGATACTTCGGCCCTTACGAAGTAGTGCGCCGCATCAGTGATGTGACTTATGCAGTTGCTCCCGCCCCGACAGCTTGTTCATCGCGCCGGTCGCACCGAACTGAAGTCGTACACGTTGTTCGCATGAAGCCTTACCACGACCGGCTACCTGACTGAACTGCGGTCCACTGCAGCTGTGTTCTACCCTTTCGCTGACTTTTCACTCCCAGCCGCATCGTGTCGATGCTGCAGAAGAGGGGGGCAGTGATACATGCATTCGAAGAAGAGACAGAAGTAGCGCATGCGCTAGAAGAGGAAGAAGTTAGTTGGCTCTCTCGCGCGCGCTCGAACCACTAGGGGACCGCCGCAGGTTTTTTCGTCTCTGCGCGGGTGTTCTTTTTGGCGTTGCACGCGACAATATTTTGCACAACTTCGAGATAAAACAAGTTGTTGTAGGTGTATTCGTTGACTTCACGTAGGCATTTGATTATATTCATCATAACATTCTCTTCGAAAAATTACAGCATTATGGCATCCGTGGGCTTCCGCTTACTTTGTTAAAAAGCTATCTTTCATATAGGTGTCAGTTTGTTTCTGTTAACACTTTGGTATCGAGCAAGAAGCAAATCATATCCGGCGTCCCACAGGGTAGCATTTTGGGTCCTTTGCTTTTTATTTTGTACATAAATGATCTGGTAAATATAGCTTCAGAAACTAAATTTATTCTTTATGCTGACGACACCAGCATATTTACTGCCTCTCCAAATGTCCATGACGCAATTGTAAAAGCAAATGATGTCCTGCGAGCGTTAGATATATGGACGAGAAATAACCACCTAAAGGTTAATGCTACAAAAACAAAAGCAATAATTTTTCAACCTAGAAGTAAACAAGTGACCATGTCTACTGACCTAATATTTAAATCTTCAAAGATAGAAATCATGCAGTGCGTTAAAGTTCTTGGAGTATATTTTTCCGAACACCTGCAATGGGATGATCATGTAAATTCTGTGCTGAATAGGTTAAGCAGTACGATAGGGATAGTAAATCGAAACAGATGTCTCTTACCTGAGAGAGTTAAGTTAATCATATACAGGTGTCTGTTCGCATCGTACTTAAATTATTCATTTCTAGTGTGGCGCACAACCACAGAGGGTAATCTAAACAAGTTATTAATAGCACAAAAGAAATTTCTACGCATTATTGCTAACGTACCATTCCCGCAATCTACCGCTCAGCTTTTTAAAGAGTTCAATATACTTAGAGTTAGTGAGCTATATAGGTTTAGGTTATGACGAGAATATATTAGTCAAAAGCACGGAAGCAATACCCTAACTGACATTGCCAGACTATGCTTAGCCGATCCAGTATACACCACAAGGTCTGCTCCATTTTGGAAAGTATCTACCTGCCGGACTAATTACGGTCGACAAATGCTGCGCGATCAGTTACCATGGATGCTAAATGACTACATAAATCAGGGTATTGACATTACTAAACTGACACTTTCTGATTTCATTGCCATGTTCACCTGTTGAAACTACTGAATCTTACTCTATTTTGTGTACCATGTGATTGCGCTAAATTGGTGTATGGAGTTTGTTTTAAGAAGTTGCATGTTTGTAACACTTGGTATGGTTCCATTTTTATTGTTGCGTATTTTGCTTTGTTTTTGCGCTGTTCTCACTGCTGCCAGTGCTTGAGGCCAAGGCCAACTCAAGCCGTGCCTGAACGGCTTTTTTCTTGGTTCTTTTTTTTTTCACTGTATAGTGAGAAAAGAAAATAAAATAACTGTCAAACTGTCAAGTCTATAGGCAGTCTATAGATGGTCTCAAAAAAATTTTATAAGAGTTGTGTGGCCCAGGTTATTCTCCCCGAGAGACCAGTCCTTAATTTAACTGCCACCTGCCCCACGGTGGGAAGTTTGCTCACTATCCGGTAGGCGGGTTGTGATGACGTCGCAAGGTCACGTGACCTGGGTGGCCCACCTTCCCCCTAGGTTGCCCTCTGGGGACCACCTGCCAGAGTCATGCCCGTCATATTTCGCTCACAACGCGGACGCCGACAACACCGACACCGGATTTGTTGGTGAACGGTGCCTGTAAGGCCATCGCGTTAATAGGAGAGACTGTTCATGATTCGACATCGCCACTGTTATCTGCGAGGCTGCGCGCGAAGAGACAGAAAAGATGGAGACCAAATCGAGGCATAGAAGCAGTATGAACACATTAGCGGTAGAAAGCCAAAGAGCCCCATTTTTTTTTCCACAAAACAAAACAAGACACAGATATGCTTCACCCTGTGTTTCGCCAATGATAGGCTTAACCGGTTTAACGCCACAAAACCCAGCGTAACTAACCCTCTGTGTGCTTCTATTTTCTCTAAGTCCCTCTCCCGCTCACATCCGCGGTGTCCGTCGTCTCCTGAGGGAGATGCCAAATGAGCCGTGAGAGCCGCTGGAGTGGACGCCAGGGCGAGAAGGAGGGATAACGGGGTGAGGAGGTGGCGCCGCCAGCACCGAGGACGCAGTCATCTTTCGTCTCCCTAATTCTAGGCAATGCTACGGAAGCTGAGGCCGCTAACAAAAACGGCGTCCTCAAGATTCGGTAAGCCATCGGCATGCTAAGAAAAGTACTCGTTTAGACCGGTACAAACGAAGATATGCCGGGTTTCGGCGGGACCTTCAGAAACCAACCGCACGTGAGAAAGGCTGGGAAATGTACTCGTTTTGGAAACTTATAGGTTAGTACCGTGGGTAAAGCCAAGAATGAAAAAAGAAGAAGATATCAGACGCAATCGAAAAAGGATAGGTGCTGCTCCAGCAAAACAGCATTCCTAACGACTTCGCTTGCCTTTCAATTTCGATGCGCCTGTCCTCAAGAGACAAAAAGAAAAAAAAAAGCACCGCTTACCAAGTCAGGGGAATTGGTCAAGACACGGCCATTTAGTTAAGCACTACCACACGCTTCCTCTTCTTCTTATAGGAACTCCCATGACAATCGAGGCATTCTATCGAGGCTCTCTTCTTGGTCTTAATTCTTTTCCTTTTTCACCTCCCTATTCTTCCAATCTCCCGTGAATAACCTATTCTCCACTTAAGCCGCTATGTACAGCCTTTGACAAAAGTTAAGACCCCCGGGGGTTTCATTCTGAACCATGGTGCCCGGTTAGTTATGCTCGACTAGTCTTCAAATTTTCTTGAAGGTTAGAGAACACTTAGTAGTTTACCCTTCGTAACTTATAAGTTCCACAGGTACTGCAAGAGCTCCACTGCTACGCTTTTAAGGGAACTCCTCGGGGCTCTTTACGTTTGGAAAAGGCTGTACATATAGTGTTTGGTTTGGTTTTGTGGGGTTTAACGTCCCAAAGCGACTAAGGCTATGAGAGACGCCGTAGTGGAGGGCTCCGGAAATTTCGACCACCCGGGGTTCTTTAACGTGCACTGACATCGCACAGTACACGGGCCTCTAGAATTTCTCCTCCAAAGAAATTCTAGCCGCCGCGGCCGGGATCGAACCCGCGTCTTTCGGGTCAGCAGCCGAGCACCATAGCCACTGAGCCACCGCGGCGGCGTACATATAGTGTGCCCTTATAAGTTTCGTGGGAGCACCCCACTGCATTGCAGGTGAACATGGTCCCGGGGTATGACTGCGGACATCTCTGCAGTACGAACATAAAAGTGGATCTGCTCAAATCCGGCTTCGGAACGCGAATCTCTGCATTAAAATTGAAGGAAGAATGGAGAGAGACCTCGACTCCGACAAAGAAAAGTCGATGCACAAGGAGGGATCGAACTTATTTTGTGTTTCGTCGTCGCACGAACGAAGCGCCGTCAGAGCTGCACGGAATATTACCTCCCAACCAGTTCGCGCGGCGCGAAAAACCATCCTCGTCGTCGGCGCCCATAGTGAACGGGACGGGGGTGAATGAGAAGGGGGAGGGGACCCTGAAGGGCGACACGGCCATTCTCATTCCGGGCCTAATGTACCGTCCGGTAGGGCGTGATTACATTAGAGGCCGCGAGACGACACCGGCGCATAATGGAACAGGGACGGCGCAGGGTCGGAGCAAGGGAAAAAAGTGAATAACGTGTGTACAGAGTGGTCGACGCGAGTATGTGACGTAACAGCGCGCTCAGAGGGCACAGTGTTCCTTCCCTGAGGAGTCCGGGCACGATGTGAGCGTAAGAGAGAGAGAGTGATAGATAAAGGGATGGAGAGAACAAAAGACGGAGATAATGGGAGAAAGAGTGAGATATAAAGGGGAAGGCACGGACAGAGATAGCGGGAACGAGATAGAGGGAAAGGAGAGAGTGAGACAGAAGGGAGTATAGAGCGGGAAAGGAAGGAAGGAAGGAAGGGGGAGGGAGGGAAAAGACGAAGATGGGGAAGGAGAGAGATAGTGGGCTTTTGGGAGAAGACATACAGTGATAGGGAGATAGATATTGGGAGTTATGAAGAGAGGGAGAGACCTAAAGAGTGAGAGAGATACATAAAATAGGGAAATAAAACGACAACGAGAGGCCCAACGGGAAAAGCAGGCACAAAGTAGAGCAAGTGCGCACGCACAGGTAGTGTGGCGTTATCGATCTTCGTGTGATAGTATCTATCGTAGCAAGTGCACGTGTATTCTTGTGATGCTCGGCGCATGCGTGACGTACTCAGTGTCTGTATATATACTTGTCAGGTTGCAATAAACGTGGCTTTTTCCTTTGGGCGTGGCCTGGGGGCCACGCGCTAGTCTTCATCCATGTGTCGTCCTGCGAAACACTACATGGTGTCAGAAGTGGTTGCCCAGGTTATACGGGGCCCACGGCAGACGTAAGGTTGCCGCCTGTGGCCGGCCGCCAGGAGCATCGTATACCAGCCGGATAACAGCCAGAAAATGTCGAAAGAAACGAAGGTTTCGTCTCAGCCTTTTTTGGTACAGCCGCCAGCGAGCTTCAACTTCGACAAGACGTCCGAGTGGCCTGGGTGGATACAAGAATTCGATGACTAACGATTCGCCTCAGGACTTAATGAGCGAACTCAAGAGGCTCAGGTGCGTACGTTGCTGTACACGATGGGACGACAGGCACGCAACATTTTCAAGACTTTCAACCTGTCCGAGGAAGACTCGAAGAAATACGACATGGTGAAGACACAGTTCGACACCCATTTTGTCGCCACAAGGAACTTAGTCTACGAAAGTGCGTGCTTCCATCGCCGCCACCAAGAACCAGGCGAGTCTGTAGATCAGTATGTTACGGAGTTACATACGCTGGCTGATAGATGCGACTACGGAGAGATGAAAGAGCGGATGATTCTAGACCGGTTTGTAGTTGGACTACGGGACGCAAAGTTGTCGGAAGTAGAGCACTGCACGGGCCTCAATCTGAGGCCCGAGCCCAGCCCGGGCCCGAGACCTGAAGCCCGAGCCCGGCCCAGGCCCGCGGCTTCAAGCCCGGGCCCGGCCCGGGCCCGCTAAGTTATCGCTCTAGCGAGCCCGGCCCGGCCCGTGAATCCAGGAGTGAAGCCCAGCCCGGCCCGGCCCGTTTCACAGTAACACTTGAGGCATACTGCTCACTCTGAGCGAGTAGACTGATACTAGACTGATAACAAACTGGCCGACAAAGGTTCTGAAACCACAGTTTGGCTTCCAGAAAGTTGGTTCTTTTTAACCAAGAAGGAAGTGATTAAAAGTAGTGCTCGCCAGGCCCGTCTTTTGGACAGTGATCTCGTGTAGGTGCGCAAAGATAAACTCGGAAGTTCCGAGAGCCAAATAAAAAGGGCTGCATACACGCGTAATAGACTACTTTCCATTCCCCCATGATTTTAATCAGTTATATTTTGCCGCCCCCAAAGTATAAACATTAAAGCTTCTTAGCAAGCAGTGGGATGATATTTTTTTAGTGAACGCGATCTCACAGGTAGAACTCGTAGCCGAACTGGTCGCCTTTCAGCAGAAACGAAATGCTAAAAGGCTTGAGTATTTCACGGGGTGTGTTTGAAGACTATAAGAGTCGTAAACTAATATGTCCTTCCCGAATGCATTTCTAATTGTTTATAGGTATGTTTTGGGATGACGAGCGATCAATGGCCAATTAAGGCCGGTTGAATTTTACTGCACCGCGGCGTGGAAATAAGGAAAAAATAAGTCAATGAATAAAGCTTAGTTTTTTTCTCAGCGCGTACTATAACTCATAGCTCATCCGTGTCGCTGCGTGCAATACCGCAATTGTGTACTTCACTCTGCAATAGTGAATGAAAAGCCGGACATCAGCCGTTTCTGTACGGACCCAAGCCCAGCTCGGGCCCACAGCTTTAAGCCCAAGCCCGGCCCGGGCCCGCAACTTCAGGCCCGGGCCCGGCCCAGGCCCGGCAAAATAAATCATGTCCCGGCCCGGCCCGGCCCGCGGGCCGGCCCGGGCCCGGGCTTTCGGGCTGGCCCGAGCCCGTGCAGTGCACTAGTCGGAAGCTCTTCAAATGGATGCGGCACTGACTCTAAAAAGTGCTCTCACCAAGGCACGCCTGAAAGAAGCTGTGCAGCGACAGCAGCAGGATCTTCGGAGCGTTGTGGACCGCGAAGTGCATGAATCCCTGACGAGGGCTGATGTCGACACTTTATAGGCGGACACCGAACCAGAGACGTCCGGATCAGCAGACGTGTGCCGCTTGTGGTAGGGGCCCTCATTCGAGGTCGTCGTGCCCTGCCAGAGGAGCACTGTGCTACGTGTGCCAGCGCCGGGGACATTTCGCAGCTGTCTGCTCACGGACACAAAGGACCACGGAACCCGAAACATGGCCTTCAGAGGTAGGCATCCGCAGTCCTCGGGGTGAGCAACCGAACGTGAACTGTGTGACATTTTCCGTGGGAGATTTGGCTGTGTCATCTGCAAAGGCTCGCTTTGTACAGATTGCTATTAATGGTGCAGTTGTTTCGGCGAAAGTTGACACGGGAGCCGAGGTAAATGTTGTCCCAGGGTCGTTTCCAGCGCTGCCGAAGGTACTATAGCCTACGGATGTTATTCTGATGGGACCAGGCGGTGGCAGGTTGAACTTGAAAGGAAAGTTTACTGCCGACATTCTGTGGAAGCGTGCTTCGGTTAGACAGGATGTGTTCGTTGTCGATTCAGTGAGCAATGCGATTCTTGGCTTACCCGCAATAGAAGCCCTGGGAATAGTTAAATTTGTGGACGAAGCATCAGTTCATCAGGTAGTGCAGACGCGATTTGGTTCCTTGTTCCGCGGTCTGGGGACCAAAAGGCGAATACTGTATTCGTCTCAAACCCGATGCAGTGCCCTATGCCATTCACACTGCTCGTCGCATACCCATCCCGCTGCGAGATGACGTGAAACAAGAGCTGAAAGAGATGGAAAAGAATGGGGTCATTCGTAAAGTTCAAGGGCCTACGGACTGGTGTGCTGGCATAGTGCCCGTCTTGAAGCCGTCAGGACAAGTGCGAATATGCGTTGACCTGACTCAACTAAACAAATCGGTGCAACGCGAAAGGTTTGTGCTCCCCACTGTTGATGAGACACTCGGGTTGCTCAGCGGTGCCGTCAAATTTTCCAAACTCGACGCAAACTCTGGTTTCCATCAAGTGAGGTTAGCAAAGGAATGTCAGCCGCTGACAACCTTCATTACTCCGTTTGGCCGTTATTGCTTTGAGGGACTGCCCTTTGGCATAACTTCGGCTCCGGAGTATTTCCAAAACCAAATGTGCAAGATTCTTGAGGGAATTCCGGGCGTAGTGAACCTAATGGACGACGTCCTTGTCTTTGGCTCTACTCAGAAGGAACACGACGAACGGTTGTTTCGCACCTTGGAACGCTTGGCCGAAAATGGTGTGGCCCTAAACAAAGAAAAGTGCCAGTTCAGTGTAAAAGAGCTTTGTTTTCTTGGGTGCCGCGTGAGCCAAGATGGCATACGCCCGGATCCAGCGAAGGTTCGCGCAATTGCAGATCTAAAGCCGCCATCGAACGTTGCAGAAATGCGCAGATTTTTAGGTCTTGCTAATCATTGTTCACGATTCATTCCAGATTTGGCTGAGCAAACGACGCCTTTGCGTCAACTGCTGCAAAAGAACACTGAGTGGGTCTGGGCAGCGCCTCAGCAGATAGCTTTCGATAGCGTGAAGAGTGATATCTGCTCAGATAGGTGTATGGCTAAGTTTGATGCACAACGTCCAACGATTATTTCTGCAGATACTTCGTCGTACGGCCTAGGAGCAGTTTTACTGCAAGTACAACCGAATAAAGAAAAGCGGCCAGTTGTTTTCGTCTCAAGGTCATTGACACCAACTGAGATGCGCTATGCGCAAATTGAAAAGGAGACTTTAGCTATAACATGGGCCGCGGAACGTCTCGAAAGCTATGTGCGTGGACTGCATATTACTGTAGAAACAGACCACAAACCCTTGGTTACTTTGCTAGGAAAGACTCCACTTGATCTGGTTCCGCCTCGCATTCAAAGGTTCAGAATGCGGCTAATGCGGTTCAGCTTTGAGGTGCACTATGTCCCGGGCAAAAATCTCGAAATAGCTGATGCACTCTCCAGAGCACCAGTGGCAGGCCAAAAGACGAAGAACTTTCTTTCGGTCCAAGAAGTCAACTGTTACGTTGCCGGCGTGTTATCTGAGTTGAGTGAGTCGCAACACTTCGGGCTAGTAGCCGAAGAACAGGCGAAGGACGAGACTTGTCGTACGTTGTGTCGCTACGTCCGTGAGGGGTGGCCTAGTCTACCTTCGTTATCGGCCGTTTTGAGGCCCTATTGGCAGGATCGCGCCGTTTTGAGCATATGTAAAGGTGTCCTCATGCACGGCACTCGCATTGTTGTGCCACACTGCCTTAGAAGCAGAATGTTAAAACTGCTTCATGAGGGCCACCAGGGTGTTGTAAGGTGTAGAGCAAGGGCAAGGGAGTCTGTGTGGTGGCCAGGTTTAAGCGCTCAGCTTGCGGTATTCATTGCCGACTGCCGCAAGTGTTACCAAATGGGGAAGTAGAAAGAATGGTAAAAACTGTGAAAGAGCTGTTGCTAAAATCTGGTGACCTACATCTGGCTTTGTTAGCATACAGGGACACGCCGGGACCCCTAGGAAAAACGCCAGCAGAGCTACTCATGGGGCGGCGCCTTCGCACTACCTTGCCTCTCCACCCAAAGAAGCTGGCACCAAAGACCCCCCAATCTCAAAGAAGCAAGGGAAAAAGACGCAGCTTTCAGGGAGACTCAGCGGCAAAATTATGATCGCCGGCATGCTGCCCGACATATGTTCCCGTTGGTGCCAGGTGATTCTGTTTGGGTCAAAGACTACAGGCGAAAAGGTGTGGTGCTTCAGCGCGCAAAGCGGCCACTCTCGTATATTGTGGTTTTGGAGAGCGGGGGTCAGATTGAACGAAACCGGCGAGCGCTAATCAAGCAGGCGCCAAACAGAGGCTCGGATTCCAGGGACGGGGAGTATGAATTTCTGTCTAGCCTAGATGGTACAGAGGAGAACGGAAACTCCGTTTCTATTGCACAAACTGTCCCAGACGGTCCCGAGCAGAACGGAACTGAAGCTCTCCCAAGTGATCCGTTGCAGCCGCCGCCGGAAACATCTTCGCCTGCGGTACAGGGTGAACATGTCACACGCTTTGGTCGAAAAGTAAGAAAGCCGGAACGGTACGGTATTTGTGAATGCCACTCGTGGAACCGCTTACATTGAATAGTTGTTGTATTTTGTTTTGCAAGTTGCTGCTTTAGTTTTCTCAAAGGGAAAGGGAAGATGTGGCGTTATCGATCTTCGTGTGATAGTATCTATCGTAGCAAGTGCACGTGTATTCTTGTGATGCTCGGCGCATGCGTGACGTACTCAGTGTCTGTATATATACTTGTCAGGTTGCAATAAACGTGGCTTTTTCCTTTGGGCGTGTGCCTGGGGGCCACGCGCTAGTCTTCATCCATGTGTCGTCCTGCGAAACACTACAGTAAGTACAACAAAAAAAGTCCCCACACAGCAAAGGTTGCAGTTCCACATGACGAAACAAGGGCAGAAGGACACGAGGAGCCATTGAATTGTCTTCAAACAGTGGCGCTTAGTTTTCAGCTATAAACTAACCAAGGGTGCATACAAATTTCATCGGAGCCTTGGCTAATTCGAGCCCCACAGCCTAAAGACGCTTCAATGCTTGCATTCGAACAGAAACGAGGGCTGCAGATAAGGTCAACGCGCCCATAAAGCAGGCAGGCGGCCTGGAAAGCATCGCGTAGGCCGAGTGACACCCATTCGCAGCAGGAATTAAGATGGCAAGAGCCTCCTCTCATCCCTCACCCTCCCGAGCCGAGTATGCGTGCGCAATCAATGAGCCCAATACGGCTCGCGCAAGGACCATTAACTGCGACAGGACACGTCTGGGGTGAAGCAGCAACTGTCCGAGTCAGCGATGTGATGCATGGCCGTAAATGTTTCGAGGTTATCTAAAGGAGCCGCCCGTTAAAAGAACCATGCGGTCCCTGTTGCTCCGCGCTGCCGAAGATTTATCGCCCGAAACTTGCTGACCGTGCATGTAGTCGAGGTTGCGATCAGGCCAGGCGGACGACACTGGCCATAAGTCAGAGGGTTCGATTACGTAAGCACAACGTCGTGTGCTTGAATAAAGAGAGGCGTGGTGTGTTCGTTGCCCCGACTGTACCATCTCTGGATCGAGGCGCGGCGTAAGGGCGTGAGCAATTACTACGACCGTTATTGAGCTCCTAGCCTGCTCGCACACGTTGGGACTCGCTTTCTTAGATGAACACTGATGACGTCGGACAGAAGTTAACCTACACTGATAGATTACCGCTTTCCAATGATAGATACGCTAGTTTGACTGCAAAGTTTTTAAAACCAAGAGAGGAGCGAGCAATGAATGACACACAGCGCTATAAGCGGCCGTTTCCACACACAAAAAAAGCTGATAATATCAGAAGCGATTAACTCTTGCGCTAACTCCTGCATCGCTGCCGCTAGTGCAACTTTGCCGAAGAGTGAAATAAAAGGCGCAGAAACCTTTGGATACTGCAAGCCTGTTCCAGGCTAACGACCACGTCTCTGCTTCTCTAGTATTACGAACGCTCGATAGTAGGGCGAAAGCACTATTGCGATGGGTAAACCCCGAGAAAGACCTTGCTACGTTTGTGAGTTTGGCCAAGTGAAATAAATAGATAAAAATAAATAAAATAAATATCCGCGACTGGAATTTCAACCCGTGGCGGCGCGAACAATCAGCTTCGTTAGCCATTGCGCGAGAGCTTTAGGCTATCGCCGCAGCCGAACACGCCTCGTGGTTAACTGCAACACACTCTCGCGCTGTATACTGCGCATCTTCTTCTTCGTCCGCTAATACTATTATCGAAGTAAAATTCGCGTTTTCAGCTATGTGACGGTATTAACAGAGATGTGCGCTGCATGCATTGATGTTGCCAACATTGTTGCAGAAACGCGGCACTGTAGCATAGGCTGCCGGCATACATTGGTAAATTGGCATTGATGATGTAAAAGTTGAAGACGCGCATAACTGGCTTCCTGGGTCAGTGGACACCTCAATCGCGCTTTCAGGTACGTGGCGGCGATGTCGACCTGTAAAAAACTGTGATTCTGCACAATATTTCGCGCTTAGCACTGCTAAACCGCCAGCCATTCTATTAGGTAAAGGCTCAATACGACTTCCTGGCAAATTAACTGCTTTTATCGGTTCTACAGAACAAACTAGCAAGCCTGCTAGGTCGTCGGGCAGTCTAATAGTTCAGTGACCAATAAGAGTTAAGTGAACAAAATGTCTACTCTAGCGGCTTCAAACCGAATTTGAGGTGACTGGATTTTCGAAAGTAAGGTTCAAAAGTCCTCGTTTTGAGGTCAACACGGCGGCTTCTAACACGGTGACCCTCCGAGTGCCAGTTGTACTCTAAACTGAAAAACCTGACACGCGTCTGCCTTCCCATTCTCGTTTAACTTCTGTCACTTCTGAAAACAAAGTCTGTCTGTGGTTCACATTCCTGGCATCGAGACCGACAATCGCATCCGAGCGAGCTACTTTCAGCGTACCCCTGCCAAAGACACATCGATCTAGAGCGATCGTTCGGCTGCGCGGCTTCCCAAAATAGTGGGACGCTCAATCGATCACTCACCCTCGGAATGGGTCGCTCAACCTTGCTACATCTAATCCAATCACTCAGTCTCAACTAAACTCGATTTGCTTATTCGAAGGGCCGTTTCACCCCGCGAGAATAACCAAGCGCTCACGTACACTTGGCGTCGCCTTGCAGTTGCTCAAGACATAAAACTCCCTGAACGTGCTCCGTGGGCATCTTTTCCCTCGGGAACGGGCGGCTCTTTAAATTATTGCCTCACGCTTTCATTCTGTCTGATGAACCCGCGATGGCTTTCTGCACAAAGGAATAAATGGCAAGCCATTGCTAAAACAGTGACACGAAGAAAAAAAAACGCAACCCAAGAAGCCAGAACATCGAAAAAAGTCCGCAAAGCGAAAGAACGAATGCAATGCTCGACGACGAAACATGACGCTAAGGCTGAGGCTGACAAAGTTTTACTAAGCGCGAAAGCTCAGCCAACAACATCAGCGCGCTTAAGACTCGCTTCAACCAGTCGTAAAGCTCTCTCCGTTGTTTTCGCCCTGCACTAGATAGATGGCGCAACGTAATCGCGACATGCAGCAACCACCAATGCCTGTAAAAGCAAAAATCTACGCCCAATTGCAGGATCCGACGCGAACCTCGATATAAAAAAGACAACAAAAAAAGTAAAAGAGGAGCAAAAGAGACGAACGCCCCACCAATGCCTCTAACGGCAAAAATCTACGCCCAATTGCAGGATCCGACGCGAAACTCGATATAAAAAAGACACAAAAAACGGTAAAAAGGAGCAAAAGAGAAGAACACCCAAACTCGCCTTCTTTTGTGGCCAGTAATGGGCCCCAAAGTCCGCTGCAATACGTCCTTGGAGGGGAATAAGCATGCTTTGGGGAAATGTATACAATTGCCCATCCCTCTGCGGCTTGTAGAACCGGTTTTTCCCGACGGAAAAAACAAGAACGCATCCCTAATGAACCAAACGAGCCGTACACACGGCCACCAGTCGAATAAGCGTTCGGGAGTCCCTTTTTTATCTTTTCGATGGGCCCTTGCTCTGCTGTTGCGTCTACCTGGAGATGGCAGTGTGTGGACGCAATACTCCTTCCCCAGGGGCCCCCTTACCTGTCCAAATTGGCTAGTGCCTGGCACGATGTGCACTCGCCTCCAAGACGCGCCTCGTACATTACCGCAACTGGGGACTTCGTTTCGTGCGTTCGTTTCTCCTCAGTCTTAGTGCTATTGCGGCAAAACAACATTTACAGGGGCAAATGATGGTACAAGGTCAACGCGTCCTCCGGTGCTTCGGACTCTACCTGAAAAGCCAGCTCCCAGTTTTTTTTTTTCTTCCTTTCTTCCCCATTACGGTGCCTTTAACTGACGTCATTCTGTCATGAGCACAGTCTGCCTGTCTCACAGTGTCTTTGTCGTTTATGTTTGATCGAGAACCTGCTGGCGAGCTCCCACCCTAATGGAAGCCAGCCGGAACTGGTTATCGGAAGCAATACCGACGCCGACAGCCTGAGGAGCCGACACGGCGCCAACCGAGAGACAAGAAATCGCCGAAAGGATCTCGCTCGGATCTTTGGTTCCTCTAAGTGCTTAGTACCATTTCTTCACACTTCATGCGCTGCGAGTGAGGCAAAAACAACTGTTCCCTCGAGCACTTTGGTCACCATTTATCTTTCTCTTCGTGTAAAATAAACCAGGCAAAATAGGGGAAAGACAAGGTAATAAACGATTACATGGTCACGAGAGTTGTCAACCTGTTTCGCCGAGTCGCGAAGCGGTGATGTAAAGCGCTATGGCCCCAATGCGAAGGACGGAAGCAAACAGAGATCCGCAGAAGTCGTAAGTTGAGCAGATGTTGTAAAGTGTCAAAACTCATAAATGCAAAAAAAAAAGCTGTGTGCAGGCGCTGGTGCTTTTGTTTGGTTTTATATATGAAAAGACGTAAGCCACAGCTACCTTGTGTTTGTGCGAGTGTACGCGTACGTTCAGAACGAAATCGTTTAACATCTAGCTGAACGTGAGCATTTATCCTTTTTTTCTTGTTCCCAAAAACTTTCTGCCCACAATATAAAAGACAAAGGAAATACAGTCGAACCTCTTTATAACGAAACTTTCTGTAACGAAATAACGGATATAACAAAGTAACGACGATTCTCTCTGGAAACTCGGTCACTACGAGCTATAACGAAACTACGGCTATAGCGAAATAATCGCCGGGCCCCTTCAACTTCGTTATAACGACGTTCAACTGCATACTCAAATGAAAACGGAAGAAAAAGACACATTCAATAATTAAATGAAAATTTCCTGCATGACATAAGCGTTTTAAAGACATTTCTGAAAGCGTTTCGATGAGTTTCGAATATGTTATTTGAATACGAATTTCTTTTTCATTCCGGAAAAAAATTCCTAAATCTCGAAACGGTAGTTCAGCGATCACGCATATCCAATTATGTCCCTGAATTTCTGCCAGAAACTGCAGTTTCTGAAGAATAAATTTTACCACGTCGAATCCGCAATGTTCATACGCAGGAGAGGCACTGCGCCGGTCTATTTTAGTCAGTTTCTATCCGTCGCTAACTGCAGGCGCTGTCGGTGACCGAGAGGGCAAGAATAATGGTAATTAATTTATCGTCCTACGAAAGAGAACGCGTAACTTTATATTCTCAATATCTCATTTGAGCCCACTTATAAGCTGCAGCCTGACCGAATTGGCGAATCTCCGGGCCCGAATCTTGCCACGTTCGTCCTCGACCGATGCCATGCAGTTTGCATTTTCATTGAAGCACTGAAATTTTTAAGCGTGTAGGTCTCCCCGTAGCTACATATATACAAATATTAACCTTATGGCTATTATTTTTGTTACAGCTATGTGGGAATGGCTGAATAACGCAATTAAGTTGCACGTAATGAAGCAGTTATGAAACAGCGACCTTATAACCTTGTACTTCAGCGGTCGCGAGCTTGTATCTATTTCAAATTTTTTTTTATATATTTCGTGTTTAGGCATTTTTCTATTGTTTCCTGGGGTTCTGAAATAGAGTTGATATACATTTCCGTCGCTATTTTCATGCAGATATATCTTTTTTTCTTTCTTTATTTCATTTCATTTTCTCACAAGAGAGAAAAAAGGAGCAGGAGCTAAAGGCTCATAGCCTGACAGAGGCTCCTGCCCCAGGTAGCACAATTTGGCATTTCAGTGCACACTTAATAAAAAGAAAAGATAGACAGGAAAACAGCTCTCAATTACAAAAAAAAAACACATTTGAACATATAAGTATTTCAAAATATAAAAGTGAACATATATATACGGGATTAGACAACACTTAGTAGAATTTAAGGGAAAAAAGAAACGCTAAATGCACATCTCGGCACTCTGCAAAACTCATGTAATTGCAAACACGCACACACAGATTACACACGCATAGCACACCGTACCCTGATAATATACGTATATACACCTTGATTACACCGAAAATTAATGAATGCAACAATGTCTTATTGAAGAAAAGAAATGGGTGTTTTAACAAATACGATTTGACATATTTCTTAAACTCCGGTTTTTCGAATTTAATTTCTTCTCCTATGTAATTCAGCAAATAAGGAACTTGGAAATGTAAGATCTGTCTGCCATAATTGAAGTGCTTTATCGTACCCGTTTTAACTAAGCCTAAATTTGTCTTCCTTAAAAGCTCTGCCAGTTCAGTACAGTTCAAATTCGAGCCAGTTGGCGCACGGCGGCAAATAAACAGCAGATACCACACGCGCGAGCCAAAGAAGAAACGGCACAAACGATGCTCCGATTAGCAACGAGATCTTTCTGTTCTCGCACTCTTTTTTCCCTCCTCTCGCTAATAACTGAACACCGCATATTGCGTAAAACCACACGCTAGCTTATTGCGTTGGAATTTACCTGAATCAGTTATTCATGCAGTGAAAACACTGCCAACCTTACGGCAGCGGGTTTTAGTAAAACCGAGTGGCTTTCCTAAAACCCCCTGCCATAAGGTTGGCAGTATTTGTAACTAGTAGGTAATTGATTCACATAAACTCTAACAAAATAAATACGCGTTAATTACAACATTAAGTTTATCCGTACAGTTGCGTGGGATCCGAAGGCAGGGCATATTTTAGAATGATCACGTTGATTAGAGTTTCACGTAATTGCAATAAATATTCTGCACTTTTGGAGTTCGAACTGTCGAGCGTCGGCCACAATAGAAACACACGCCTTAATTCAGAAAGCATACTTTTACAAAATAAACCGCGCGTGTTATCTAGCACTTCAGTGAGCGCTGAATAAAGCACACTGCACGCAATTAGTGATACACTGGAAGGGCTACATGGTTATTCAGAGTAACAAAATTGAAAATACTTAAGCCATGCCGCGTGACAGTTGCCCGAAACAAATAACAAAACGGCTTCACTGAATCACTAAACTAACCAGAAAAATAACACCGATAAATAAGTCAAAGCACTTTACCTTATTCCTGACGATTCTGTAAATGCGTTGTCGTTTACGCCTGCCTGAGGAGGCAAGGGAAAATATCTGACGCAGTTTGGAGAGCTGACACACGAGACAGAATCGATGGAGAAACAAACGGCGGATAAGAATAAGGCGCGCTTACGAAGGTTTAATGGGAACCGGTGATGTACAAACGGGTATTCAAGGAGACAGACGAATTTCGCTTCTTCCCAGGGTTGTTTATCGCTTGAACAGATAACGCGAGGGGGGGGGGGAGGGGGGGTGTAACAAAGAAGGAGCCGATAAGGCCTCAGAGAAGTACAGCCATCGAGATAGACACAAAGGGCGCACAAGTAAAGAGACTAGGACGGAGCTGCGCCACCGCTAAGAAGACAGGCGCAACCCTCTAGGGAGCTGTCCCGTAAGAACGCTAATGAGCGCGTCGCTTTTTCCCGATTCCCTAACGAACCGATTCCCTGATTAGGTAGTGAGGAGGAGACCGCTCGCGCAACTTCGCCGTCAGGTTGCTTCAGCCGCGATTCCCCGCCCTCCCCTCGCCTCTTCTCCCATTTACTCAAGGCGCATATCTTCGGAGAAAATAGTTTCGCAGGAGAAATGGGAGTGTTTGTGAGAGGGCCGGACCTTGCCACTGCGACGAAGTACAGCTGGACACTAACTACATGCAATGTCGAAATCGCCACCGAGCCCATGCGACATCGGAGTTCAAAGAGGCCACTAAATTGGAGACCTGCTTTACGAATTCCGAGTTCCTCGGTAGACTCCCCATACTTTGTGAGGTCAAGGGAGTTATACAGATCAAAGGACCATTTCAGCTTCCAACGAGAACCCCAATCCGGAGACAATGAACGCTGGGAGGAGGTTCGAGCTGAGAACTCGAATAGCGCGAGACGTGCATTTCACCCCGTTGCGAATCTTTGTGCAAATATTTTTTTTTAATCCAGCCTTTAAATGCAGGAACGGATTGGACTTTTACATTTGAGCTCTCCGACGTCCATCGCGTGCGCGTACAGTAACAATCGTATGCATACGTTGGCCTCAAATCAAATAAGGCATCTATGGCGAGGAATAAGAGGAAGAACATTAAATGTTAGCGCGGCCAAAAAGAATAAAAACATCTTGCAGGGTATTGTCCCTTTAGGCGCCATTTATCCTTGGAATTCAAAACAATCATTTTTCCGCCAAAGCCAAGAAAAGGAAGTCAAGAAATCCAGTTCGTTAGTTTTGCAACAGGACACATCACTGATTAATTTTTTAGGAGTGTACAAAGTTTCGCATAGACTGTCAAAACAGCGAACAACTGCAGAATTAAAACAGTAGATTGGTCAAATTAGCAACCCCGAGACCGCGGAATTAGGTTTTTTGTTCTTTTCGAAGATGCCCATTACGCTGAGAATTTAGAAAACAAAAATTGACATTAGTACTTATGGCAAAATCTGTCATCGAGAAAATGGTGTAGGACCAGGCATCGCCGTAGCTGTTTGAATAAATATTATTTGCTGCGTTCGCTAGTTGGCATAAAAAGAACCCTATTTGCAATAGGAAGCGCGATAAAGTTAACCGAAACCAGGAAACCACTGGTGTATAGAAAAATCTATGAGTTAGAAATGCACACATTTGTGTTCAAGGAGTCTCAACGAGCTAAATCACGCATCCAAAATGTATTTAGCTTTAGCCCTTACTCCCCCCCCACTCAGATGAGTGTCGCAGCAAAGAAAGGTACGTTAACCGTTATTTATGTGCACTTAATTTGGTGATTTTTCTTGAGTGTTGTTGAAGCATGCCAATTTTGGGTTCATTTTAAAGTAACAGTTATTAGTAACTTGTTATTGTATGCGCATTTCGGTAATGCAGCCTTTTTGAACCTTCAGAGTAATAGAATAATTGATTCAAAAAGCAGGAAAAAGGAAAGCAACCAAGAAAGAAATAAATGAAGAAAGAAAGAAAGAAAGAGAGAAAGGAAGGAAGAAAGAAAGAAAGGAAAAGCAGGAAAAGAAAGAAAGAAGGAAAGAAAGAGAGAAAGGAAGGAAGAAAGAAAGAAAGAAAAAACGAAAGGAAGAAAGAAAGTAAGAAAGAAAGGAAGGAATGAATGAAGGAAGGAAGGAAGGAACGAAGGAAGGAACGAAGGAAGAAGGAAATAAAGAAAGAAAGAAAGAAGGAAGGAAGGAAAGAAGGAAGGAAGGAAAAAGGAAGGAAGGAAGAAAGAAAGAAAGAAGGCAGGAAGGAAAGAAGAAAAAAGAAAGAAAGAAAGAGAGAAAGAACGAAAGAAGGTGGGAAGGAAGGAAGAAAGAAAGAAAAAAGGAAGGAAGGAGGCAGGAAGGAAGGAAGGAATAGAGAAAGAAGCAGGAATGAAAGAAAGAAAGAACGAAAGAAAGAAGGCAGGAAGGAAGAAAGAAAGAAGGAAGGAAGGAAGGAAGAAAGAAAGAAAAAAGGAAGGAAGGAAGGAAGGAAGAAAGAAAGAAGGCAGGAAGGAAAGAAGAAAAAGAAAGAAAGAAAGAGAGAAAGAAAGAAAGGAATAAAGAAAGAAGGTGGGAAGGAAGGAAGGAAGAAAGAAAGAAAAAAGGAAGGAAGGAAGGAAAGAGGCAGGAAGGAAGGAAGGAAAGAAGAGAGAAAGAAAGAAGGCAGGAATGAAAGAAAGAAAGAAAGAAGGCAGGAAGCAAGGAAGAAAGAAAGAAAGAAGGCAGGAAGGAAGGAAGGAAGGAAGGAAGGAAGGAAGGAAGGAAGGAAGGAAGGAAGGAAGGAAGGAAGGAAGGAATTGAAATTTTTGGAATTTTAAAAGTTCAATTTTTTTTAAAACGCCAACGACAGGAATCGTCTGCCTACCGACGCCGCACACTACTCCAGCCGTGCTCTATTCAAATCAGCCATCTAAGGACCCATATATCATACTTTAAAGCAGAGGCCTGACGTAATACCTCGCATATGGCCAACAAATAAATAAATTCATCAATAAATATGAAACTGCTAATACAGATATACATGTAAAAAGGGAGCGAGATAGCGGTGCTCTCTTCTTCGAAGCTCGACGAATTCCAGGCAGCACTTACGCGTCCAGCGAACTCCCTTGTCCAGCAACGTCGGCAGTGAATGCAGCACTATGAGCCCCTTCGTTCTGAGCTGCTGTCAGGCGCGCAATCCGTAAATAAAAAATAATGGTAAATAAACCTCACAACTCCTCACACGAGGCGCTTTTTATTCATTCTATATTAATGCACTGGACGCTCTATGACCTTTCCCATGCAAAGCCTAAAGCTGATTTATGAGCATGTTATTCACGCTTTGATGGACGGCGAAAGATTGAAGGGAAAGAACTGAAGTGGTGATGAAACGGGGAGCGAGGGACTGGAGCATCAAAGAGGCCACGTTCTTGGAGCAAAGCAGCGGCAAAGGCACAACAGCAGGAAAATCAGGATGAAAGAAGTTCTAAGAAATGTCTGTTATTATGCTCGAAGTAATTAACCGACCATTAATATTTTTTTTTTTTTTTTTTGCGGCCATCGTGCCTTTGGTGTCAGATGGACTGTTAAAAATTCGCGAAGTTTGCCATCTCGATAAAAGTAACACGCATTCAACATGTTCTGAAATGCAACGTAGCGCCTTTGATCGACGAGCATTCATCCCACACGCGTTACCGTACGCCGCGTTGCGTTAGGTTTAGCTCGAAGCCTAAGAATGACGTTGCATTCGACTCTATACCTTCAAGATCTGCTGCATTACGGATACGCGCTCAAAACAGGTAAGACAAAATGAGAATGCTAACTGGCCCCAGCTCAAGAAGGTGATTTGTGCGGCTCAGTAATCTTTCCAGCGTACATGCACGAAGTACAGCGTGCTTGTACGCACTTGTAAAGACAACTTATGTCAACATGAAAGGAAACATATCAGTATTCAACCCATCTGGTTACACCATAAGCATGACTGAGATCTCAAGAGAATTTTATTGGACCCCACGGTTACACGATAAGGGACCACAGTCCCTCAAAAAATACAAGAGTACAGTTTGCGACCAGTGTCGCTCGATTACGGAAAAGCGATCACTCAAGACACGACGGCGACTCCTGTCGCCCTGGAAACAAAAGTCATTCACTGCACGTAATAATGTCCACAGTGTCCATAATGTCCGGATGCCGCGGGGGAAGCACGCTCCCTAACTAAATAAGAAACGCGCAACAACACCGCGCACAGATCTCATTTATTTTAGAGCGTTAGCTCTAACATTCCCATTACCTAAGATCGCGTTGGTATAAAACATAAGGTCATGAAAGTGGGACCAGTGGGTGGTACCATTGGTACACAGATTGTAGACCACCCAACTGGCGTAGAATGTTCGGAGTGGCATCAAACAATTCAGCAAGTTACGAAGCGTAAGATTACTCGTCGAATCATTGCGCAGCTTATCATAGTGATTTGCATCGACGATGTTTGGTTCCCTAAACCATGATTTCTTGAAACTTCGAACGTCCATTACGGCCAGAATAATTGACGTATGACATTCGAAGTGGCGTCAAACGATTTGTATTCTTGCGCTGCATCCGTTGGCGTTAAAAGTAGATATGCGGATATAACGAAAAATTTATGCCGGATATAGCGAAGATGGCTAATGACGCAATATTCGTTAGATATTGCTAACACTCGATACTCGTACGCTGGCTCAGCGTTTTGCTCTTTTTTTTTCATAAATAGTTTCCAGCTGGGGAAATAACATACTAAACAGTGAAGTTATTCCGCCTCCAGTGCGGAGATAACGAAATTCTTTCTCGCGTAAAAGTCCGCTATCTTCCATCACGTTTCCCTTCCATATCGCGAACTACATCATCGAGGCCGCCGCGTCAGGGAAGGAAGCCGTTAACAGCGGACACTAGTGGGCCGCCACTTCTTGACCCGTATAATCAACAGTGGCAGATTGGGTCTCCCTTCATCCGCGTACCTAATCACTGTGATTAACGACGAACGCTGCCAAGACGCCACGCACAACGCCAAGCGCTGACAACAAGGACAATTATACGTCAAGGCGGCCGATGGCCCTCCCTAACCACTCGCACAGAAAGATAGAGAGAGGGGGGGGGGGGGGGGGGGAGGTTATGAGGACGCCTCTACGCTCCCCGGCAAGTTCCCAAGGCTGTGTTTATTGGGGCACGCAGGCGAGTGGGAAGAACGGAGGATGCCGGGTGGTAATTAATAACTTGCCACCTCTCGGCGCCGCCGGCGACTTTCGGCCGAATGATGTATCTTGGTTCCCTTCTTCTAGCGTTGTCTTTCCTATGACGTCATCTTGAGTAACGATGAGTGGTGCGGGGTTTATGTGAATTACGCGTCAAGTCGTTTCTGAGGTATTCCGTATTCGAAGAAAAGGGCAGACACAGTGGGGATAGACATGTAAAAAAGCACATCCGACTAATTCATCTTCAGTGAAGAGATAACGAAATTCCTTCTTGCACAAAAACTCTCTGTTACCTTCAACATGGCTCCCCTTTCATACCACGTACTACATCAAGATTGCTGCTCGTTAGTGCGGGTCACGAGATTAGATCATGCATAAACTATATGCTAAGCACTTCATTTCTGCATTAAACGTCACGCGAAGAGAACCACTTTTCTCAAGTAATGGTAGGTATTAATTAGTGCACATTCATTTGTTATTTTATCGTCGATCGAATATAACTACTTTCTTCGTTTTTTTTCTGTCTATCACTCCCCTAACGTAATACATCTGGACAGTAGTGGCATTATAGATAAGAACAAAAAAGAATAAATAACATAAAAGTTTTCGCGCGTGTGAGGTGAGCGCATGAACGTCCCTCGTATGACTTCAAATGTGCCCGCAAGAAACTAACATTAAATCCTAATCCTTAATAAACTCAAAGCAGATTTTTGTTTATCGTCGTAGCACGCATGGAACATTGAAAAGAGTCAACATTAAGAAACGAAGGTTGGCCCGGCTGAAAACGCAGCATCGTGTTACCAGTGGCAGCAGTTCATTCACATTCAAGCCAGAAACTGACAAACCGTCACGTACCGGTTTCACGAGCAAGGTAGGATTCCAGACAGGCTCGGGACTCACCTGAAAAACGACAAAAAGAATAAACAAAAGAATGAATAACACGAAATAAACCACATAAGGCACGGAATTGCACGAAGGCAGAAAATGATCAAAGAATGAAACAAATTTCACAACTGGCCCACTCAAACAAGCCAGGCTAATGATAAGACTGTTCACATTGAGGGCATGCCAAAGCTTGCACTGAGTGCCGTGAACCGCCCCAGCTACTGTGGTGAGAATTTTTCAGGCTGACAGGAGGTTTTTTTTACCATGTAGAAACAATCAAATCCAATGAAAGCAATGTTTATTCCCACCAAATTGTACACAAAAGTATTCTGGTCATTCTAAGCACACACTCCTTTTTAGTAGAACAGACATCACTAAAAAACTCATTATAAGAGAATAACAAGCATTATGGAATCATTAAAATACAGTAATAAAGAAAATCATTTTAACAGAAAAGGATAAACGCAGTCTCCCACTCAATAATTGAAACAACAACTTAAAAAAAAACTCATTTATCGCAGAACAAAGTTGAACATCAGTTTCTCAATTCTTTCATCATTTTTCATCTTGATTCTATGCCCCACAGTGACACAGTAAGTTGATTAAAAATGTCAGGTATATAATAATTTGTGGTTTTCTTTCCATAGTTTGTAAAAACCCTCGAGTTAACATATTTTTCTGTTTTTCGCAATGTTGTATCTCTTCTTAAAAATTGATTAAAAACATTCGAATAATAATAGGGTGTCAGCACTGTATACTTAAAAACCTCCTGCGCACGAAGTATACCCAGAATACTATATTTTTCTTGCCTGTCTACTTGTTCTAGTTCCATTCTATATGTTATACTACTGACAATTCTTTTGACTGCGCGATTAATAGCTTGCTTTCTATGGTCAGAACATGTGCAACGTTCAGTGAAATTAGGCCTCATGCATTTCAAAAGCGGTCTTAGATCACAAAGCCACGTTCATGCACCGAACCTATATCCTCCCGCTCGCCAGCGCAGGACTGTCACCGAGCTACAACTGCTCCAGCATGAGGTCGAGACTGAGGTTGAGGCTGAGTTCGTTGTTAGCTACTAAGCAAGCTAGGCAAGCGATTACTACCAGAAATCTCTTCGCTGTAGGGACATTTCAAAGAAAATCAAAGACAGCAAGAGCAGTGACGTCAAGAGGTCCCGCGCAGAGAAGCCCTACGCGCAGGTGCAGCGATTCTGCGAGGCTTATAAGTCACGACTTCTCGCTTCTGAATGACCCCCCGGAAAGTTAATTATCCTCAGATCGTGCAGAAATTCATGAGGAGCAGGCGCTAAGAACTTCCCAGTTTTGGGGGAACAGGACAGCTCATTAAAAACGGTCACAGACGCAGTAGACAGGAGCCGCACGGGTGCCGAGCTCTCAGACACGTCTGCCAACACGTCGACGCAGTTAATTAGGCATGCGGAAGTGGCCAGCCCTCGGGGCCGCCTGCTTGAGATTAGGCACGGCGGAGGTAACTTCGTTTCCGCGCTAATATTAGGCGAGGAGCCCGGTGAAGAACGGCCTCTTTTGAGAGCATAATTCCATTCCCGCGACTGTCTGTCCAATCCTGTCTGCCTTGTTAGGCAAGTGGCGAGTTGCAGTAAGAGTGAGTGATGCGTAACAATAGAAAGAAACTTCTGGCCGGATCTGTACATCCGAAACTAGAAGGCTAACTTAAAAGCGAGCGAAATAGGAACTGTACCAACCATGCAAAATAGGAAAAACACATCCGTTCGAGGAAAAAAAAAAAGAAAAAGGGGCCTACTCATTAAAGCGACAATAAAGAAAACGGCGAGCGCTACGGCTATTAACAATGGTGATTAAAAAGGTGATGGCACAGAAGAATCAGGAGGGGAGAAAATAGAGCTTCTGACAAGGAAATGCGGCACTTGCAGCGGTTTTTGCGCCCGAATGAAAAAGAAAAGAAAATGAACACTCCTCTGCAGCTTGCAAGGGCTGAATCGTACGGCTGGCTTACCAAGACATGTGACCTATTTTTTAAGCACTTCTTTTTTTAGTGCAAAACCACTATACCAACACCGAGCAAGAATCTTGTCTTCTCTTGTGTGAAGCAACGGAGTAACTTGGCATAAGCTCGGGTCAGTTCGGAGGAGCGTCGCGCAAGCTGCAGCCAATGGGAAGAGGGTACCGCGTCAGCTGCCGCCAAGTACAGAAAGAGTGTGACGATAAAGAGCGAGAAAATGCGGTTGCGTGCACATGCAGATGCCACAAAGAACAGGCTACGAATGAACACATCCTTTCGCACGTCCACTCGGTTTAACTACGTTAAAACCCTGCCACATTTTTTTTTTTTTAATTTTCAATGATTATGAACTTCTCCCTCTACTTTAGTGCACGTTAAAGAACCCCAGGTGGTGGAAATTTCCGGAGCCCTTCACTACGGC
Organism: Amblyomma mixtum; assembly: GCF_055824585.1. Lineage (NCBI taxonomy): Eukaryota > Metazoa > Arthropoda > Arachnida > Ixodida > Ixodidae > Amblyomma > Amblyomma mixtum. Next base: position 149,510,514 of record NC_143015.1, read on the forward strand.
GTCCCCCATAGCCTGTGTCATATTGGGATGTTAAACCCCATAAACCAAACCAAACCCTCTCTTTTTTTTTGCAGGTTGTTTGGTCTTACGCCTCTCTGTTCGGTCGAAATAACGACGGTTTCGTGTTCTTTCCTCCCCTCTCGCTAGTTGTTCAATGTGAGCCAAGAATCAAGTCCAAGCCAAGCCAGGTCAAACCAGGTCAAACCAGACCAAGCACCACAGGTCAGATTCTATCCACGTCCAAGCGGTGGTTCTTATGTGCAGCACCTGCTTTAAAGACACTCTCGCAGAACCTATTGCGAACCCGCTGTGCGTCCTCAGCTCTGCGTAACGGTTTCTCCGTATTCTCAGTTCCGCTCGTGGATAGCGAGGACGCCTACTATTGTAGCTTGTGTGTTTGCTGGCAACCAATAAAGTGTATTGTACGTCTAACCCTAATCCCTCGAAATTGTTTACCTCCCTCCCTTCTTATTTCGCTCCATTCATTTATAATTACTTTTTTTTTCTTTCACCCCTCGTGAGCTACCATGCAAAGAAAAGTGCCACCCAGAGAAACCTCTGACCCTTCAAAAATGGTCTATAGACAGTCTGTAGAGCTCTTACAGACTCGATTGTCTTCCTATAAATATTTCTTTTTGTCTATTCCTAGGCTACATACCATCTATAGACAAAAGTCTACTAAACATGCATGGCCATAACTCTATAGTTTCTCTATAGATTGTCTATAGCATTTGTATTACCTAAAGAATGTTTTCTAGGATTTGTCTTTACAGAGTCTATAGACTTTATAGACACCAGTCTATGGACAGTCTATAGACTATATACACATTTTTTTGTAAGAAAAAGGACGAAACGAGTTAGCCAATCAACGTCATTCCGAGCCGCAGAGCAACGGGCCGGCGTAAATAGGACAAATCCATTTTTTCCCTTCAATAATAACGCCGTTTACACGTGCTCGAAAGAGTGCAGATCGAGTTGATTATTCGAGAGAAAGAGCGTCTTTTGAGAAAGAAAGGCGTGACTAGTTCTCTATTCTATCCTTCCACATTTTTGTTCACTTTCCCTCAAAAGTGGTCCAAACTCGACTTCTGTCGTGTTCGTGTAAACGTAGCAACTTTCGTTCGGTTAGCCCCGAGAGAGAAGGCACTCTGCCCAGAATCGATCATTATAGCGAACATCGTCGTCGGCGCGAAGCCAAAGCGAAAGCGCAAGAAAGTCCCGCCCCAGGGGACACAGCTGTCACCTCTCATACTGCAGCTGCAGCATGACGAGAGAAAAATGGCACCGATCGACTTCCGCTCGTCAGCTGGCCTCCCTTTTCGGTAACGAGTGGATTTCGATACTCGAGGAAAAACAGAAGAATTAGGGAAACAAAAATATGGGAACGGAGTAACGGCACATTAATACGCCTAGAATGAAAGAAATAAAGAAACAAGAGAAAGAAACAAAAAAAGAATGAAGAAAGAAAGCGCGAAAGAAAGGAAGAAAGAAGGAAAGAGAGGAAGAAAGGGAAAGAAAGGAAGGGAGAAGGACGGAAAGAAAGAAAAAAAGTCGAAAGAGAGAAAGGAAGAAAAAAGAAAGAAGAGAGCCGCGAGGCATCAAGGGCGACACCGTGGAAGACGCCCTCGCCGAGGAATTTGACCATGAAGTCGAAACCAGGCGAGCCGCAGCGGTGGAGAATATCCGAGAAGACCAACGCAAGCAACAGGAGCGGTACAACAGGAAGCGGGTGGAAGCGCCGACATACAATCCCGGAGATGTTGTACTAGTTGAGCGAGAACCGGCAGCAAGTGGGGAGTCAAGGAAACTGAAAGAAAAATACAAAGGACCGTATATCATCCGAGAAAGGCTTCCCAACGACCGCTACCGCATCGAAAACGTGCCTCCGGGGCGGCAAAGGCGAAGAGCTTACAGCAGTATTGCACCGGTTGACAAGCTGAAGCTTTGGGACCGGGAATTCCACGAGACAAGTTCGGAAGAATCGGGCCGCGAGGACGATTCCGACCGGGGCGGTCGGTGGCACAGGATGGCCGAATGTAAGCGCCAGCTCATCCCCGCCGACGGAGATCCTTCTCCGGAGGGCGAGCAACCCGAACTTTGAGTCCGAGCAACCCGAGCCGCCCGTGGGAGGAGAGAGTGATGTGAGGAGAGGATGAGGAGGACGAGCGCTCGCGCGGCGCGTGAAGAACAGACTCAGGTGTCGGACACGAAAGAAGCAACACGGCCGCTTGTTAACCCAGAGCTCCTTTGTAACGGAAAGACGAATAAACGTCTTTTGAATTGTTCGTTTATCCTAACAGAAGGAAAAGAAAGAACAGAAATAAAGAAGGAAGAAAAGGAAGAAAACACAAAAGAAAGAATAGACGAAAGAGAGAAAGGTAAAAAGGGAAGAGAAAGAAAGAAGGAAAGAAAGAAAGTAGGAAAGAAAGAAAGGAAGAAGGAAAAAAGAAAGAAAGAACGAAAGAAAGAAAGAAAGAAAGAAAGAAGAAAAGAAAGGAAGAAAGAAAGAAAGAAAGAAGAAATGGGAAAGAAAGAAAGAGAGAAAGAAAGAAAGAAAGAAAGAAGGAAAGAAAGAAAGAAAGAAAGAAAGAAAGAAAGAAAGAAAGAAAGAAAGAAAGAAAGAAAGAAAGAAAGAAAGAAAGAAAGAAAGAAAGAAATAGAAATCGACCAGAAAGGGGCAAAAAGAAACAAGAAGGGATGTGACCGCATATTTATCGACTAAAAAGGTGAAAAAAGGATATAATAGGGGGGAAAGAATGCAAAAAAACATGAAAAGTGGATGTAAAGCACAATAAGGGACCTCGCAGCTGCCAGTGAGATGTGGCGTGACTGTGTATGTCTTGTGCCTGATAAGTGTGCTATGTACCTTGACTTGTCATATCGCTAGACTAAAACAACGACGTGGAACTTTAATAATAGATTTTTATCTCTTTCTCTCTCTGTGTTTTTAAATCTGGTTCTGAAAACTGCTTCCTCTGTTACGCAGAATTTCCATGCGTACAAACAAACGGACGCGCCTTGCATTAATATCAGAGTAGTGGTCACGCCGTAATGTTCCCGTACTTCTGGTTTGACTACTGCATAACAAAAGAATCAGCAGAGCGAGCTTTTAGCAAGGATCCCAACATGTTCTTAATGCAAATATAAACAAAAATGTTAACTGCCGGCCAAGTTTCGTGAGCAGCGCGCGCTCTCCGATCGTAGAGCTGGTGCTGCTCCAAGATCGACTTATGCGTGTCATGTCGGCCGGACCGGTCCAGCTGAATACTAAACGCGAAACGGCACTGGGAGCCCGGTAGAGCAGAAACCAGGCGAAAAACTAAGACGAGGTTTGGTTTAAGTGACCTGCATACCAAGACTGTGCGGATGCATTTCACTTTAGGGAGTGGAACTCACTGGCATGCGGTAGTTCTTCAAGTACTTTACAAGCTCTATGCAGTGTTTCTTATTCTTTAAAGGAAAACTGCATAGGTTTTAGAAATCAACGAGCTTAAAGGGCTATTGAAGCGGTTTTAGAATTCGATGAGTTTAAGGCTTCCGAATGTGCGAAACGTGCAGGTAAAGCCTGCAAAATCGTTTTGCTCTAGCATTTGAAATGGTGGTGTAATCGCCGAATAAAGTCGTCGTTGGCGTTCAGGTTTCTCTGAAGTGCACAGCGATGAGCAGAGGCCCCGATAATGACGTCACGTATGACGGCACTACGTTTCCAGCGAAGAAGCGGTTATTCCATGAAAGAAAACCGACGACATCGAAGGTGAAGCTCACGATGCATTGTTTGGCGCCATCTGACGACACACAGCAGCATGCACGCGTAAGCAGCGGACATCTGAAATATCGGCAACAATGACGTCACTACCGAGTTTCCCCGCACTCCTCCAAAGTAGTGAGAAGAAGCATCGCCATCGTCGCGGTTTTAATCGATGATTATGACACCAGTGCTAGAAGCTTGATAGATTCGAATTCTTGAATGACCTCGAATTCTCAAAAAACCGTTCAAGCTTCCCTTTAAGAGGGTTGAATGTATGAAACCTGCAGGTAAAGCATGCGAAGTCTTTTTCAGCTAGCACTTGAAATAGTGAAGTAATCGCCGATTAAAATCTGGACGCCCTTCAAGCTTCTCCGCAGCACACAACGCTCATGATGACGTCATAGAAGGTATTGGTAGACCTCCAAAGTACAAACACCTGCTTTGAAGGAAAAGACCAACGTCACCGAAGGCAAACAATGCCGAGAGTTCGTTGGCAGCATCTAACGAGTCAGGGCAGGGTGCGGCTGACGACAGCGTTAATATGAAACCATAACTTCCGTGACGTCACGCTGAATTTTCCTGTACTCCTCCGGTGCATTGAGAAAAAGCGCAAAATTCAATCGTCGATTACGTCACTATCTTAAATGTTAGTGGAAAAACACTTGGCATGCTTTACCTACAGCCTATATAGATTTGAATCCTTGAATGTCGCGAAATTCTCCAAAAAGTGCTGCAGTTGCCCTTTAAAGTGCGTACGAAATGTGCAAGCGGTGTTTTATGCTTTAAAGTGCCTAATGTTGTATACATTTTTAGAATGCATAGAAACGTACAGTCTTCATTAAAAGTCTTCAAGCCGCGTGGTTTCCTCCTAGGAAATGGGGCACCCCAATGAGGAGGCAGTTTTGAGATGCGGACAAAGATTTTTTTCCTCCCTACGCAGCTTAAGAGTTTCAAAGGCGCCATCAGTTCGCCACTGCTCAGTCGCAAACCAAACCGCGTGGCCTGGACACTTTTGAGCAAGGCTGTACTTATCTAAACCTACGCTTAGCCAAGCCTACAATATCTTCGGGAATTCCTTTCCCTTCAGTCTATTCTACATTTCAAAAGCAAATCATGCCGCCTGTGGACTTTTGAACAAGGCGAAACATATCCTATATTAGAATTTTCTTTCCAGCCGTTTTGCATTAAGACGGGCCTCTCTCGCTAGAAGGTTGCCAAGGAATTGAGAAAATCTGTGCTGCCAATAAGCTAAGCACAACGACAGCACTGCGTATTGGCCCGTCCATCGCTGTAACCGACTCAAAAAACAACGCCCAAAAGCGACCTGCTGCCTGATCCATCACGCGTGTCATCCCATCTCGACTATGGTCGCAAACCGTATTGAAGTACAGAAACCGTACGTTTCCATCGTACTCCACATCACCCATGCTATGCCTCCCTTTGTTCGCTTTTCAAAAGGTACAAAAGCCACTTGTTGGAAACCATTTTTATATTGATTATTCTTTTAGTCGCTTCAGCAATACCTAAATGAGCTTTGAAGTGCGCCACACAAAACCCTTTTTGTAAGCCCTTTGTGCCGCATCATTTATGTTTGTGCTCCGACATTGGTGCTCAGCAGCTTCGAAATTCATTCCGAAACCTGAATTGGGTGAGACAAATGGCATGGTGAATGAAAGGGTGGGGGGAGGGGGCTAATGCTTAGAGCTTTGCAAACAGAGTGATTACGCAGCCAGTTATCTCAAAGGCCGCGGACAATGAGCCGGCAGGACTTCGCCACGCTTCGCTTCACTTCACAGCGAACGCAGAGAGAGCGTTTCAGGTGAGCTTTACGTCGTCAAGTATTATTCACGGCTCAGTAGCAACGTGAAGGTTTGTCCAGTTCGCAGCGGCTTTCGAATCGGCGATCCCTCGAGGCGACCCACCTACGATTCTAAATGCACGGTTAAGCTGTTTTCTTTGCGAGCACACGGCCGATAACAGTGGTGCACGAAAATGTTTGGACGGCGCATACAAGTTAGCATCGAAAACGGAGTCTATCATATTATGTCTTTAGGCATGAAGAAATTATAAATTCGTATAGTATATATCAGAAATGATCTCTAGGCAGCTGATTAATAAAACTGAAGGAAAATCACCAAAAAAATTCAAAATACAACAGTGAGAAACTGAACGCTTAACTGCTATGTTTTTTCATTTTGTAGCGAAAGCTACATCGGCCAGGAACTTGCGATTTCGCTGCGGCGGTGCTCGGAGGAGGCACAGAGACCGACGTTGACGAGTTGCCTAGCAACCGCCGCAGCTGGCGGGCGCCGCGCGCTCGCCGCGCCATCTGGAATGACGTCGCACCACGCGCCTCGCCACCGCAGCCGTTTGATATGACGTCACACCGCTTGCCTCGTCGTTGCGCTCGCCTCTGCTCGCTTCGCCAGCTGTGTCGCATGCCTGATAACATGTCGGAGGATTGAAAGGTAGAGCTCGCGTGCGCCGGAACCACCGTTGAGGCGGCAGTATGAACGGCGACTTAGCTTTCGCTACGTATATCCTGGCATAGCCAATTTTTTTGATCACCTCTTCATTGACAACCACACGCATGCACACACGCAAACACGCACGCACGCGCACACACACACAGGGTGTTTCACTTAAGACTTATACAATTTTTAAAGATAGGCTTTCTTACTTCGAAGAGTGCTTCTTTCGGCATTGCTTTCTCAGCGGTGTAGTATCAGAATACAGCTAAGACGTGCTGACTAACAGGCTGGTCAACTAATACTGAATAGTTAACTCTTTAACCATTAATGTGAGGCTCCCTAATTATTGAGAGGCGTATAGCCCACCGTAAGCAATATCCATATTAGTTTCCAGAATTACGAAAACGTAGACACCCTTGGCGCTGTGGCCCAACAAATTCTGGATACACTGCGCCATAATAGATGCACTTTCAAGAAGCTTGCAGGCGAAAAAAGCAACCCCTCCAGTGCACGTAACTCATCGAAATGGCCAAGTTTTTTTTAGGTCACAGCGCCGATTGCAACAGGGATCCCTGATGAAGTATTGTATTGAAAATTAATACCATTTCCTTCTGTTACTGAGGCGCGAGCGGAATATTTGTGTTGTGGTGTCAGATGACACCGCCAGGGCCGAAAGGGTTAAGGTGTGTAACAGTAATAGTTCAAAAGTGAACTCTTAAATATTAGTTAACAAGCCTTCTAGTTAGCAACTCTAAGCTGTATTCTGCTGTACTAAACCACTGACAATGCTATGCCGAAAGAAACGCTCTTCTAACTCAAAAAGCCTATCTTTCCGAATTGTGTAAAGTCTTCGGCGAAACGCCCCGCACATAGATGCATCTTTTTCCGACGAGCACAACTTTCCAAAACGCTACGGAGTGGAAAACAACATTCTAGGCTTATAAGATATATCCAGGCAACCTTGGTTGACCTTATCTCATTACCCAAAGAAAACGTCGCTTGCGTCAGTTCTGACGTCAACACCACACAGTTTCCACATCAACGAACTGTGCCTGTTTCAGTGCCTACGCTCCCAACGCGCTGAGTGGGAGAGACAAGCCAGCCGGTTATCATGTCGCTCTCCGCATTATAAGAGGACCGAGAAAAGGAAGACAGCAGCAAGCAACGATGCTGTGCGTCGCATTATAAATTTAAAATTCGGCCTCCATATTTGCGCCGGCGTCTCTAGGCTTTATTTTTGCTCGCAGCCAACGAAGCGGCGTCTCTTCCCCAACGGACCGTGCGGTGAACGCGAACGCCAGCTGTCGGCAATATGCATTCCACTCGGCTGACTCTTTCTTGCGCCTGGCTACGCTTTTGTTTACGGCTCGCTTATAAACGAGCACGTTCCTTCTTGTTTCATTTCGTCCCCCTAGAAGCAAAAAAATTGCGGGGACACTTTGACAACTAAAGTGTTAAGAAGCGAAAGCCGAGGACACTATGCCATGACGACTTCTGGTGGATGTGACGTCGCACCTTTCTCGTGGCTATATCGATACCCAAATTATGCATCTTTCGGGGATCTTAAGTGTCAGTTACGCTCAATTACGCCTTTCTCCATCTAATTTGACACAAATCCGACGTTTTTCCGACCCCTCTGTGACAATTTTCACTATGCCGTGACGACATCCGGTGGATGTGACGTCACACCGTTCCCGAGGCCATATCGACGTCCGCGCTATTCCGATGCAATTTCAAAATTAATTAACTAATTAATCTACAGTTATCAAAATTGGCTTCTAGGTTAATTTTTTCCTCCTCTATCTGAAGCAACCACTGGTTTTCTTCTATCTTTTTTAGTTTACGAGTTAAACACGTGTGACACGCTTTGTTAACGGACGACAGTATGAACCATTAAAGGCTTTCGCGTTAAATAGCTCTTTGACGTAGCTAGAATTCGACTCAGCAATACGCTGAGTCTGGAATAGAAAAGCGCATGCGCACTAGACTCCAGCGCAGTGGATGAAAGAGGCGTGCATTCGATAGCATGCCGATACTTGGGAATGTTGAAAAGAGAAGACAGGTGGGGTTTTAGAGGGCTTAAACCGATTAAATGTGCGAAAGCATGTGTTTAGCCGGGTCGGCTAATGGTTTTGCTTTGTGTTTAGGCTTTGCTTAGCTTAACACGAGGCGTGATTGGCTGCGGCGAAAGCACAGTGCTCTTCGCGCCGTTACGAAAGCACACTGCTCTCGTGCAGTGGCCAGCGAAGCTGCTCTGTTCGCGCCGCCAAGGGTTCGAATCCCAGTCACGGCATTACTTGTTTTTATTTCTCGAGCCTGACTAAGGTCGTCCTCAAGGTCAAGCTTCACACAAGATTCTTCGTTGGAACCGTGTCAAGTACACCTTTAGCACTAAAATTAAGGTGGGACTATAGAACTTTTTGCTGGGCTAGTTGGTCCATTCTGACATTGGTGAAAACAGCGCGAAAGAAGAAGCCCGAAGGCGAAACGAGGAAGTGACAGGAAAGAGCGCTGACTGACAACTGAATTTATTGAGCGAAACTCGCGCAATATATAGGAAGGCAGTGCCAAAGATAGTCAGATGCCATCCCTTTTGATATTCAGTTCACTGTTAGCTTTTTCACCTTGTTTTGTTTTTATCGCTTTTATGGCTCTTTGCACCATGTGACATTGACTGCATCTGACTATCTTTGGCACTGCCTTCCTATATATTGTGCGAGTTTCGCTCAATAAGTTCAGTTGTCAGTCAGCGCTCTTTCCCGTCACTTCCTCATTTCGCCTTCGGGCTTCTTCTTTCGCGCTGTTTTCACCAATGTCAGTGGGACTATACGGCTCATATGGCATCTTGGGTGCAATTAAAAATGAATTGTGCGCATCTGTCTAATATTCCTAGGCCGTACACGAACAGGTTTTTTGCCACATAAGCTCGTGTAATAAAAGGTGCCATTAGTCATTAGCATTCACCTGAGCACTGTCATATGGCTTGAAAGGAACGGTATGCAGTCAGCAGAGAAACCTCGTATTTCAAGAAAATTTCTTCCTGCTCCGGGGACCGAACCCCGGACAACTGCCGATCTCTGGGAGCTCCTCAATAAACTAATCTTACTAGCCTTGCGCTTAATGACTAATTGCCCCACTAACTGAAATATGCTCTGTTCTGGCATTAAAAAGCAGTCGTTTGTTTCCAAAAAATAAATTGCATCGGGAGAGCGTCCAGCGTGTGTCGCGTCTGCTTTGTCCTGTTCCAACGCGTTGTTTTACAGCTCAGCTGTTAAATATCCAATCCTGGCTCAAGCGGCGTCCGACGGAGGTGTAACACATTATGGAACCATCTCGTGGCTGCGTGACCAAGACGTTGCCAGAAAAGAAGAGCAGTCTGAGCACGCACCGATCGTATTTTCGTAGACTTTAGTCACCGCTGTTCTCGTTGAAGCCAATCACGTGACCAGTGCAGCGAAAGCAAGCAAGAACGCAACAGATGCAGCGATGACGTTATGATCTTCCGGCAGCAAACACATGCAACAGCTGTAATGATATTAATAAGAGATAATAATCGCAGAGTCATACTGTTTCATTATGATCTCATGCCACCAACTAGCTCAACAACAACCTGTTATCGAGTGCATCTCGGCTGGCAGTGCTGATGTCGACTCCGTTTTCCCCGTAAATATAAGGTACTGCATCTGCCTCGAAAGTGATAATCTCTTTTGCACTATATATTCTTTTCTCCAATTACTGCTCCGATTGAATTAGGACCACTCGATGTCTAGACACTGAGCGCAACGAAAATTCCTTCCCCAGACATTCTTTTCCATTCTTCCCAGCGCATTTTCTGAATGCTTCTTTATACCATCACAAGCATAGGCAAGCAGCTCGCTTTCGCCTCTACGGCTCGCGCGAACGCAGTAAGGGTACGGTACGGTCAATCGATGTAAAAGCGTTTAACGTGCCTGCCCGCCTAGCAGGCAAAGCGGAAAAAAGAAAGAAAAAGAGAAATGCAAACTTCTCGTCACGCTCCACTTGCCAGTATCGCGTGCTCACCTAAGCATAGGGGCTCACCTAAGCTTCTTTTGCTCAGGTGAGCTGGAAAACAGCAGAAGCAGTAGAACAGAAACAAGGGAAAGTAAAAAAGAAAGAAATTGGAGCAGAATCGGAAGAGTAGAAAATTACAGAAAAAGGCGAAGTCGGTACAGCAGAGTTCGCAAAGAAGAGACCTGTCAGACAAAGCCCGTACAGGCAGTGTTGGTACAGACACTGTAGGTACGGCAGAGTAGGTAGAGGCAAGATCGGTGGGTGCGAAGTCGGAAATAGAGAAATCGGTACAGGCAAAGTAGGGAAGTAAAATGTCCGTCAGGCAATGTTCGGACAGGTAATGTTGGTACAGATACTGTAGGTACAGAAAAGTAGGTAGAGGCAAAGTCGCTAAATATAAAGTCGGCAGATGCAAAGTCGATACGGGAAGAGTAGAGAAATAAAATATCCATCAGGCAATGTTCAGACAGGCAATATTGGTACAGAGACTGTAGGTACGGCAAAGTAGGTAGAGGCAAAGTCGCTAAATATAAAGTCGGTAGATGCAAAATCAGTACGGGCAGAATAGGGAAATTAAATGTCCGTCAGGCAATGTTCGAACAGGCAAAGTTAGTACACACACCGTAGGTGCTGCAAAGTAGGTAGAGGCAAAGTCGGTAGATGCAAAGTCCGCAGATACAAAGTCGGTAGAGGCTAAGTCGGCAGAGGCAAAGTCGTCAATAGCAAAGTCGGCAATAGCAAAGTCGCTACAGACAAAGTTGGCTAGAACAAGATCGAAAGCACCGAAGAACCCTAGAAGAGAAAAGGGGCCACTAAACAAGAAAAGCAGGTATAAAAACAAGGAAAGGAAGAAAGCACGCAGAAGGAAAGAAGGAAGAATGGAGACAAGAGGAGGAGGAGGAGAGTACGACGTCGCCCGAGTGTCTCTGGCGTCGTACGAGGGCACATGCCGGTGCGTCTCTCTCCGCCATCGTCAACCCCGCAGCCGTGCCGCCGCCAATCGATGCCAATGTGGGAATCGATCCCGTCTGCATCGATCGACGATCGAACTGCAAATTTCTACCGGCTGACTCTTCCTTTTTTGCCTCTCTTCTTTACGCTTCGTCGTTTCCATGTGTTACGTCCCTCTGCGCTTTCCACCGAAGCGAGGACTAAAAGTTAGAGGAGAATAATTAGAGGACTCCCACTTGTAAATATTCACAAAAAAAAAAATAGATTCTGCTACTGGGCTTGTTTCCTTGACGATGAGGACACTGATCATGATAGAGCCTCTTCTTTTACCTTTTCATATTTTCAAAGAAGAATGTTACCGGCGTTTTCCTAAATGGCTTCTTTTTTTTTGTGTGTCAATTTTACAGCCCGCAATATTTTGATAGAGTGTCGAAAGGATACCGTTAAATTTACTCCCTAAAGATTACGTTTTATGAATCTGATTTAGCATTTACAAAGTCAGGACTTCAGCTGCTGGGGCGGGCTTTCATTCAAATTAAACGATTTAGTACGAGCGCCAATGGCGGACGTACACAAGCTCGGATATAAAAGCTATATACAGGGCGTTTCTCCTAAGACTTTTCGGCAACTTTTAAATATCGGCTTTTTTTTTTTTAGTTAGAAGAGCGACGACTTGAACGCGATGATAATATCACTCGTTCTTTCAACCATCACCGCGTAGTTTCTCTGCTCAGCCGACCGTGGTCATATTAGCAATGCCTGTCTCCAAGTGACGGTCCTGAATTAGGCATAGCGTCTGCAACTACGGGTGCACAGGATCGGTATACTGACGAATTTCTCTGGAACTGCAAGTCTTCACCTCTGTCACCATATGCTTTTTTTTTTCGCATGCTTTCTTCCGTACCCTTGTAATTTGCCTCCTACACTCTCAACCCGAATATGCCTATACGGGAGTAAAAAGGGAGTAAACTGTGTCACCTAGCGCACTCCTTTTGTGAAAGGGAGTGTGCTAGAGGACAACTTTACTTCCTTTTTAATCCTTTATGTTTACAGTTTATGAACCCCAGGTGGTCGACATTTCCGGAGCCCTCCACTACGGCGTCCCTCATAGCGTGAGTCGCTTTGGGACGTTAAACCCCGTAAAGCCATAAACCAAACCTGTACAGTTTCTGCGTGATGTGCTGCCCTTTCCGCAGAGATGCTGCATGTTTCCTTGCGAGTCACGTGGATATGTAGAATCAATATTCAATCTAGTGCCAGCCCCCCCCCCCCTCCCCCCCCCCCCCCCCCCTCCCCGAGAAAAAAAAAGAAACATCAAACTCGGAGAATCGTCACACAAAACATTTCTCCATAGGATGGTATGGTTTCTAGTTTCTGGGGGTTTAACGTCCCTGAGCGACTCAGGCTATGAGGAACGCCGTAATGAAGGGCTCCGGAAATTTCGACCCCCTGGGGTTTCTTAACGTGCACTGACATCGCACAGTGCACGGGCTTCATAGAAAGCGGTGCAAAGACGGGCTCGAATCGAGTCGAGGCCTCCGAAGACCACGGCCGAGACCGTGCATGCTGCGGGTGATCAGTATACACACCAGTGCACCCTCTGAAATTACACAGGCGTCTGCGAGGGGCGTCTATGCGACCCAAACAGTCAGCGCGTCTAGGCAAACACACGCGGCGCAGGACGGCAATGCGTTGCATACTGAGAAGCCGTGAACCCAGCCACCACACACCTGACGGTCAACAGGCCATCAGCGCACCAAAACAGTTGCGACAGAAAGAAGACACCAAATACAGCAAGGTCGTGGGCGGAGGGAGGGGGGGGGGGGTGAAGGGGGGGGGGGGACTAGTGCTCATCGAGGCAGGAGAATCGAGCTGTAGTGCTACCCCACGAACACTTTCAGCAGCCACTGACCGCAGGGGAGAAGCGGGCGACTAAAGTGGAGTGTTCGGAGCGACGCGGCTGGGATCCCGCGGGAGGGACTTAGTTTAGAATGCATGAGCAACCGCGCGCACGCCCGCCCGGCCGTAAAGTAGGCGGTAGACCCGTGGAGGACAGAGCCAACGCCCTACGCGCTCTTTGGCAGGCTGAACGCGCAACGCGTCGCCCGTGCGGTGTGAGCGCGGCACGCGAGGCAGCCATCGGAGGACACGGGGTCCCGGGTGCACCGCGCAGAACGGAAATGGTCTAGCATAGTTTTGCAAATCTTCGAGATTGTGCGAGAGGGTGAGTGAGTGGACGATAGGTGTGTGCGAGTACGACTGAGGAAGAGAGTCAGTCTGTACGTGTACAGTGGGCCATTGTGAGGAGCGTGAGTGAGTGAGTGAGTGAGTAAGTGAGTGAGTGAGTGAGTGAGTGTGAGTGAGTGAGAGTGTGAGTGAGTGAGTGAGTGAGTGAGTGAGTGAGTGAGTGAGTGAGTGAGTGAGTGAGTGGAGTGAGTGAGTAAGGTAGTAAGAGTTAGTGAGAACGAGTGAGTCAGTTAGTAAGTGAGTGTCCGAATGGAACTGAGTGTGAGTGAAAGTAATGGACTAAGAGTGAGTGAGTGAGTGAGTGAGTGAGTGAGTGAGTGAGTGAATGCGAGTGAGTAAGAGTGTGCGAGTAACTGTGTGTGTGTCTGAGAGAGTGTCAGAGAGTGAGAGTGTTACTGAGTGAGTGAGTGAGTGAGTGAGCATCAGTGAGTGAGTGAGTGAGTGTGTGAATGCGAGTGAGTGAGAGTGTACGAGTAACTGTGTGTGTGTCTGAGAGAGTGTCAGAGAGTGAGAGTGTTACTGAGTGAGTGAGTGAGTGAGCATCAGTGAGTGAGTGAGTGAGTGAGTGAGTGAGTGAGTGAGTGAGTGAGTGAGTGAGTGAGTGAGTGAATGAATGCGAGTGAGTGAGAGTGTGCGAGTAACTGTGTGTGTGTCTGAGAGAGTGTCAGAGAGTGAGAGTGTTACTGAGTGAGTGAGTGAGTGAGCATCAGTGAGTGAGTGAGTGAGTGTGTGAATGCGAGTGAGTGAGAGTGTGCGAGTAACTGTGTGTGTGTCTGAGAGAGTGTCTGAGAGTGAGAGTGTTACTGAGTGAGTGAGTGAGTGAGTGAGCATCAGTGAGTGAGTGAGTGAGTGAGTGAGTGAGTGAGTGAGTGAGTGAGTGTGTGAATGCGAGTGAGTGAGAGTGTGCGAGTAACTGTGTGTGTGTCTGAGAGAGTGTCAGAGAGTGAGAGTGTTACTGAGTGAGTGAGTGAGTGAGTCAGCATCAGTGAGTGAGTGAGTGAGTGAGTGAGTGAGTGAGTGAGTGAGTGAGTGAGTGAGTGAGTGAGTGAGTGAGTGAGTGAGTGAGTGAGTGAGTGAGTGAGTGAGTGAGTGAGTGAGTGAGTGAGCGAGCGAGCGAGCGAGCGAGCGAGTGAGTGAGTGAGTGAGAGTGAATCGGTACGCGTGTGAGAGTGAGTGAATATTTGGTTTATTTGGGTTTAACGTCCCAAAGCAACTCAGGCTATGAGGGAGGCCGTAGTGAAGGGCTCCGGAAATTTCGACCACCTGGGTTTCTTTAACGTGCACTGACATCGCACAGCACACGGGCCTCTAGAATTTCGCCTTCATCGAAATTCAGCCGCCGCGGCCGGGATCGAACCCGAGTCTTTCGGGTCAACTGCCGAGCGCCGTAACCACTGAGCCACCGCGGCGGGGCGAAGTAAGTGAATATCTTGCTGAGAGATAATGAGCGAGCCAGTGTAAGTGTATGCGTGGTCATTTAGGTGGTCTTCATTTTCTTTATCTCGCACTTTTTTCATGTCATCATGCTTTCGTATCGTTCCTTTAACCGTCATAATTCGTCGCTATTCCATTCATTGATTATTTCCCTGCGCGTAAAACCAGCCACACTACATTCAAAACAGAACTGCATAGCGGTTTCAGGAATCCTAGTATCCCTGGTTCCTCTTCCTAATTAACCACCCTGCCTTTCCTTTTCTCAATGTCTCTCTCTCTCTTTGTACCCTCCCCAATGAAAAAAAAATAAAACATGCAACATCCTCGTGCCCGGTCAGAGGAAAAAAAGCTTGCTTAAACAACGCTGGCCTATTTCTTGTTCCTTATACAACCTTCGTCAAAAATATACATCTGAAAGGGTTTACTGCCAGGCCGAGTATTTAAAAGCTTTTAGTGCCCGTGGAAGGCCTAAGCGCAGAGTTGTAAGGGCGAGAGTCCCTCTAGAATTCTAGAGACTTGGAAAGCTGACGATAAGAAAAGAGCCGCACAAAGTGTCCCGAAGCAAAGTCCTTGTGATGTATATTTTTGACGAAGGCTGTACATGTAAGGCAGGTATTACAACCACCCATGGTTTTGAAGGATACTCGACTTCAATGTCTGAATAGTAGACTAAAACTGACCTTCAAAAGGAAGACGAATTGAGAAAAATGAGACACAAAAATTCAGGCGGCACTTTGACTGTCTAAAGTGCGTAAAGGCGAAAGCATTAACCGCACCACATTGACTGCCTCTGTGGCACTGGTGACGTCACCACTCGATGCCATCACATATAATCAATAACTAATTACTAAGTAATGATTAATCATTAATCAATGACTAATTACTTATTAACTGCTAATTAACTAGTCGAAATTTCCGGAGCCCTTCACTACGGCGTCCCTCATAGCCTGAGTCGCTTTGGGACGTTAGGCCCCAACAACAACAGCCGTGCCCGTCGGAAACACCGTCGAACAGAACGCAGTTTTGAGGAAAGGAAATGACGCAGTAATTCTCTTGCATCTCGCTGGACACCTGAACCGCACCGTACAGGAAGGGAGGAAGTGGGAGTGAAAGAAGAAAGAGAAAGAGGGGCCGCAATGAAGAAAATTAAAATTGTATTTGAGAAAAGGAAATGCGGTCTAACACAACTATGTAGACACCCGTCATCCGTTTGATTGACAGCTTGCACTGGATGTAACGCCGGACGGACGGGAGAATGAGTCAATAAAGGCTTTCGCCTTAATAAAAAAGATAGCGCAACAAGACTTGAAAATAACTTGAAAAAAGTAAAAAGGACGCCAGGCCTATACCCTATCCTGATAGGTCACGGTTTGCAGAGACTACAGAACACTGCGAAGATTTATTCAGTTTTAATGCGCTCCCAATCTCCAAAAGCATCACTCGAAGCGCATACCTTGCGTAAGAAAGATCGACGGCTGCGCCGTTGAAACTCAGCCTCAGCTGCAGCTTTAACCTAAGCCCTTCATGCCTAACTTAGTTCGTAACACACACGCACCCACATCGACAAAGTAATGATTTTTTCCCCGAACCACTCCGTAAACAAAGTTGTCGCATTAGTCGATTATACGAAAACCGCTTCAGATGCCACCACGCGCCGTGTTGACTTGTGCCCCGAGAAATCCGCAAGCATTGCACACACACACACACTCTCCAGGAAGCCAGAGCTGCCGTCAAGCACAGAAAATGTGCTCCACGTGTTGTTTGCGCAGGCGACGGCCGCCAAAATCACCGCGCGATACGACGTTCAAGTCGAGCGAAGCCGTGAACGGCGCCATCTAAAGTCGCTAATCTCATGCCCCGCTGCTCCTCAAAGCTGCCCGCTATTTTTCATCGGCGTCGAAGTATCCTCCACCCAGCTCCGAAAAAAACAAATCGTTTCGGTTATCAAAACAGACTCAAGACTAAGAAATACCCTCCCGTCAATGCGTGCACTCATGCGCAGCGCAATCTCGTTATTTCGAACTCGCATAATTCATACTTCCGGTTAATTCGAACTCACGGTTTGGCCTCGTCTGGATGAAGCGCAATAAGGAGGCTTCCCAATATTTCGAACTTCGCAATATCAGAACAGATATCTTCATTTCCAATGTATAGCCGGCGCGGTGGCTCAGTGGTTGTCGCGTTCGGCTGCTGTCCCGAAAGACGCGGGTTCGATCCCGGCCGCGGCGGTCGAATTTCGTTGGAGGCGAAATTCTAGAGGCCCGTTTACTGTGCGATGTCAGTGCACGTTAAAGATCCCCAGGTAGTCGAAATTTCCGGAGGCCTTCACTACGGCGTCCCTCATAGCACGAGTCTCTTCGGGATGTTAAACCCCATGAACTATAAACCATAAACCATCTACCATCTTCAATGTATGAAGAATATACAGTAATCTTTAAAGTAAGGCACGAACACTTTCAGGAGCAAATGTAAACACGTGGCGAATCTTAACACGGTATTTCAATCCGCCGGAGGCTACGAAAGTCTAAAAAAAATTAATCATACATGCATTACAAAAAAAAAGCTGCTCAAGAAGTCATATCGCTGCCTGAGGTTGGCTTATCGCTCAGACCTACAACCTGCCTCACATTTCCCGTACCAGACGGTGCATACGCGCAGCCGAGCAGAACTGAGTTCGACCGTTATCGACTCAGCACCGGACCCGAAGGTGCGCTCGCTAGCACACTCCCTTACACATACTCCCCCTGCACTTTCGCGCGGGTCAACAAAACGATCCGGCGGCGTCTGAAAATAGAGCGACAGAACACGCAATTGTCCCTTTCTCGGTTTTCGCATTGATACCATTGAGTCTGTCGTGTTGCCGTGATTTTAACGGGACAGCGTTAAGGTCCCGGTGTCGCGGAAAAACCGGCATTGCCGTCGGCGGCGTTGTCCGTGACTGAAACATCAGCGAAAAATGCCCAGTAGCAACCTCTGTGCAATTTTGCAATTTTTGCAAATTGCACAGGTTGCAATTTTTTTTTTTTTGGGGGGGGGGGGGGGGCGCCTTGTCACGTGACCTTGCGGCGTCATCACAACCTTCCCAGCGGATTGTAAGCAAACTGCGCACCAGGTGGCCGCCCAATTAATGATTTGTCACGACAGGTTGCACGGGAAGAGCAATCAGGGTTGCACGAGCCCCACCAGTGGCAGCACCTTCTATCGCAGGGCGGTGGCGCATCGCTTAACCGCTGCACCCCGGCGCCAGCCAGGAGTGGCACGAGGACTCCCAGGCGCCTAGGGATGTTAAGGAGACGATAACAAATTAGGAGTACATCCCATTTAACCCACCAACGCTATCGCGTCATACCCTTAGAGCGGAGCTCAAGGGTTCCCTCCGGTTTTTTCCGTTGTATTTCTTTTCTCTTTTGGGATGATCTCGCTCGAGTTCTGTTAACACCAGGTCATCCAGCTATTTTTGTTTGTTTCTTTCTTTGTTGGCTTGTTTCCTTGTTTGCTTCTTTACTTGCTTGTTTCCTTGCTTGCTTCCTTTCTTGCTTGCTTGCTTGCTTCCTTGCTTGCTTGCTTGCTTGTTTGTTTTTTGTTTGTTTGTTTACTTGTTTCCTTCCTTGTTTTCTTGCTTGTTTTCTTGCTTGCTTCCTTGCTTGCTTCCTTGCTTGCTTCCTTGCTTGCTTCCTTGCTTGCTTCCTTGCTTGCTTGCTTGCTTCCTTCCTTGCTTGCTTGTTTCCTTGTTTACGTGCCTGTTTCCTTGCTTCTTTCCTTGCTTGCTTGTTTGTTTGTTATTTGTTTGTTTGTTTACTTGTTTCCTTCCTTGTTTTCTTGCTTGCTTCCTTGCTTGCTTCCTTGCTTGCTTCTTTGCTTGCTTGCTTGCTTGCTTGCTTGCTTCCTTCCTTGCTTGCTTGTTTCCTTGTTTACGTGCCTGTTTCCTTGCTTCTTTCCTAGCTTGCTTGTTTGTTTGTTATTTGTTTGCTTGTTTGTTTGTTCATCCGTTCGTTCGTTTGTTCGTTTTAAAACTCATAACGGCTCTTAGACGCTTTCGGATGTTAAACTCCCATAAACAAAACGAAAGCAAACCTATTTGCATTAAGCAAAACCGCTCGAAGCAAAAGTAACGCAGACAGGAGGACCAAAATAAACATGCGTAGACAAGTTGAAGTAAGATATTCTACATGTGTGTTGCGTTTTGCCGTTTTGCAGTGCTTGGTTTTATTTCACGTATGTAAACAACGTTCTCCGCCCCGCGACTTGAAACCCCGCTCACTTGCATCGCACCTCGGCCTAAATGCGGCCGAATACTAATTTACAGAAAAGCTACTCCCAGAAACCTTAACAGGTTAACCTGGACGTAAGGTGTTATCTGCTTGCAGGCTGTTAATGTAAACAAAAATAAAATTTGCATACTCGGTTCCACCCAAGGTCGCAAAAACAGAGTCCTTGCGTGTTCATAAACACTTAACGCTTATTCTGTCGAGTAGAGTTAGAGAGGTTCAATGGAGGACGCTTATTTTATCGTTGTCACGGACTGTCCTCGTTTGTTAGAAGCAAAAAAAATAGGGCAAGGACGAGGGTGTGTGCTGCAGCTGACAGCCTCCGAGCCGTATCGGTCGCCCGGTAATGCTTCGCAGTGTTTACCGTTCTACGATTCCTCGCGAATCTGTGTTTTGTTGCGCAGGTGGTAGCTAGGTGCTTATCGGAGCCCTGACCGGCCGCCCTGCCGGACGTCGATATATGGAAAGCGATGTTTGTTTAGCGCAGGAACCTGACAGCACCTGCCGGAAAGTGGAAGTTTGAAAAAGGGAGGGGCGGAGTGGGGAGGGGGGGGGGGGGGGGGGCTGCAAAGCGAGGTAGAGAGATAAAGGAGCAGACCCAGGGTGTATCATTTACCGGAACGAAGGCACTTTGCAATCGCGCATTTCAACGACACAAAAAGCAGCTGCCAGTCCATGTGCTTCGCAAAAAGCTGTAGACCTAGTCGCCACGCCATCAGGTAGATCGATGAGCGCGCAGAGTTTGCCCACCTTCCTAGAAACTCCGGGGTAATCAAGCCTGGCATACGGAAGGACCGTGCTGAGCGATTTCGAGAACCATCAACGGGAACCGTTTCCATTGTCAGTTTCTTTCCAGCTTGCCTTCCTTTCTTCTTTGTTTCTTTTTCTTTCTTACTCTCTTTCTTCCTACGCTCGAGACAGGAATACGCCTATATGGGAGTAAAAAGCGAGTAAACTGTCCTCTAGTGCACACTCTTATAAAAGAAGGCTTTTTACTCCCTTTTTTACTCCTTTCCGTTTAGAGTGTATCTTTCCCGGTTTCGTTCTTCCATTTCTTCTTCTTTCTCTCCCCCTCTCTCTCTCTCCTCTATCTCTCCTGCCTTACTTCTCTACTTTTCTCCTTTACTTCTTCCCTTCCTCTTTCTTCCTTTCCTCATTCTTTATTTACCTATTTTCTTCTTCAACTTTTCGTTTGGTTCCTTCGTTCCTTGTTTATTCCGCTGTCATTTTTTAGCCGCGTTTTTTCAGTTTACACACAGACGTCGCTCGATGTGTAGCGCAAGTAAATGCGTCGTTTGTTCGACTACGAAACTAGAGAGCCTTCAAACTACCAGCTCGTTGGCCGCACTTAACCGTAACCACACCCAACCTAAACACCCGCACATCTGAGGGCCGCACAGACTGGTGAAAGCGGAAGAGGGTTGTAATTTGTTCGCAGTGCTCAGTAATGACGCTTAACACGGCGTTTCGGATACCTGGGACTATCGGTGGAACCGGCGTTGGAGCTTCCAATTTAGAAGTGAGCATTACAGATGCTGTACAGAGCAATCTGGTAAGATTACGCATAGACAGCTGTTAGAGGAGGGGAAGTGGAGAGGCAGTTTTGGTTTTCCGCAGTTAAGTTTGCAGCGCACAGACAAGCCTCGAAAGATCCCCGAAATATGTACAATTTGGGTATCGATACAGCCACGGGAACGGTGTGACGTCACATCCACCGGAAGTCGTCACGGCACAGTGTCCTCGGCTTTCGCCTCTCAACACTTTAGTAACCTGAGTGTCCTCGCAATTTTCTTCCATGCGATGGAGCGCTCACACACGTGACCGAGTGTGCACGGTGTGGTCGACGCACCCTCCTTAAGCCTCACCGTTCGATACTGGAGCCAGCGTATCGATCTTATAGCCGGCTCGTCGAAGCGGTCCACCAGTCGACTGCGGCTTGGGCTTCTCCCACCAGGTCAGCCCTCTTTTACGACACCCTAAGAGCTCGCCGCCGCTTCCCTGGCCTTCTCTTGGTGTCTTAGCTGTACCTCCCCCCTTGACCTTTATCGACGGCTGCCTTTTTTCCCAGAGCTTCCCCGTAGGGAGTCAAGAGGTTCATGACCTCGTGCTCCTGTGCAAACACAACGCGCAGCGCATCCCCGCTGTGCTGCACACGCTCTCCGTCCGATACGAAGAGGGCTGGAGACGGGAAAACAGAGGAATGACGAAGTGTTAGTTGTTTTGGGTTTAATATCGGGTTTAGTCAGTTCGCGCGCCTAAGATGTAGGAAACGTTAACCCTTAGAGACGCTATATTGAAGCAGCAAGAAGACGAAACCAAACAAATGCCACCAGAAAACGAAAACTATTGCTACATCAATGATGTTGTATACCGTTAACCCAATTTCCTCTCACTGGTTTCAGCTAGGATATCATTAACTATCATTTCCTCCCCAATCCACTCTACTTACACCTGTCATTTTCTTTTACACAGTCCACTACGCATAACTCAATATACATGGAAACATACCGTTATCATGGTTTATGCTTTATGGCGGTCTAACGTCCCAAAGCCACTCAGGTTATGAGGAATGCCGTAGTGGAGGGCTCCGGATATTTTCGACCACCTGGGGTTGTTTAACGTGCATTGACATCGCACAGTACACGGGCGTCTAATTTCACCTCCACTGAAATTCGACCGCCGCGGGCGGAATCGGAACCGCGTCTTTCGGATAAGCATCCGAACGCCATCCACTCAGCCATAATACAGCAAACGCCACCTCTATACCGTATACAGCCTTTTTTGAAGAATTCTGGTTAGCCTTTCGCTAAGGGCGACATTTCTGTACTTATCTTTTACCCCCCCCCCCCCCCCCTTTCTCATGCTTCTCCCCCAGTGCAGGGTAGCGAACCGGAAAATCTCCTGATTAACCTCTTCGCCTTTCCTCTGCCAATGTTATCTCTCTGGTTCACCTTTCTTGAAGCACTCTGTATATTTTAATGTACATGTAAATTGCACCTGCAATTTGTTGGCTTTAACATTCTAAGCCGATATGCGAACTATGAGGAACGCCGTAGTGAAGGGCACCCAACGAATTTAACACTCCCGTGGTTCTTTAAAATGCGCTGGCATCCCAGAGCGCGTGTGCGTTTTTGCATTTCGCCTTCATTGACATACGGCTGCCGTCATAGTGGATAAGATGCTAGCTTCATCAGCCACTTGTAGTCGGATACAACTCAAGAAAATAGCGGCAAAACAAACCCCAAATAATGCCCTTCAGCCAAAGGCATCGACCGTTTGTCATGACGTCACGGTTAAACCCATTTCACCGAGGCACGTGCCAGCCACCTGCGGTGTCACGCTAAGGGATTAACCGAGACGTCACGAAAAACGGTCGCCGCCATTCGCTGGAAGGCCCCCTTTGAGGGGCGTTTTGCCACTCCGTTCTTGAGTTGTAGCTCAGTATAGCGCACATTCGCTGGGGAGAAAAAAACATAGAGTTTCTTACTATTACCTAGAGGGAAAGCTGGCAGCCCGTCTATGGGAGTTTGCATGGCGACCCCTCGAGACCACTTCAGCCACCATGGGCGCTCAAAGCATCATGGGGCGGTGAGCTACTTGTTGCGGAACTGCAACTTTTGGCCAAAAAATAATAAAAAATAAAGCTGTTTGATAGCTACAAACGCCCTAACATTCAATATATTGTCTAATGATTGCAACAAACGAGCAGAAAAGCATTTAAGTGCAAAGTTTGCCCAAAATAAGAGACGACTCGCTCTCCTATTGGCCAAGTAGTGAACACTATAAAAACTAATATTTCGTAATTAACAGGCGCACTTATAAAAGTATATATGTTTTCAAAAAAAATGTTGTTGCTTAAATACTATAAGAGGTTTTTTAATGGCATTTCGAAAAAGTGAAACCTTTTATTGGCATCGTGTGTCGTCGCGTTTTCACTACTATGGCTTTTGCACACTGCGTTCGCGCGAAAGTCGTCTGCGCACACACGGACAGCGTTTTTGGAATGAAACATCTTAGTAATGACACTCCGTGTTCCTGAAAAACTACGACTGTTCCGCAACAAGTAGCTCACCGCCCCATGATGCTTTGGGCGTCCATGGTGGCTGAAGTGCAGCGCCGCCAGCTTTCCCTCTAGGTAATAGTAAGAAACTCTATGGAAAAAAACAACAAAAAAGCGGGCTACGGAACTAGAACACACGAATAAAATGAGACCCGTCTCCATGTCATTCGTTTCTTGAGTGCGCTATATTTTCCTGCTGTTTTAACGTTCTCTTGTCGCTGCGGCTGGTGCATACTCGTAAAGCGTTACGAAAGCCGCTGAGCATAACTGCATGCTCTGGTAGAATGCATACTAGAAAGACGCACACATAAGACACATGCACATTAGGCACAGAGAGACTCAAAACTGACAATAAAAATGAGCCATAAAAAAGAGGCTGCCTTTTGTGATGTTCTTCGCCCAAATAAACTTTATACTTCATCCTTGGCACGAAGATTTAGAGACAGATTCGTGCCTGATAAGAGCGTCGCGGCTGTACTGCTCTCGTCAGATGTAAAAAAAAAAAAGAAATACCCAGGAAGAAGTTACTGCCGTAAAATAATTTTCTTTTACAACGAGGAACAGAAGCGTGTAGTCGCTCGGCTGATAACCGTTGCGTCGAATGCCTTTTATGGTTTTCAAGACGAAGAAACTTATTCTCTTAGCTGATTAATCGCAAACACACACACAGCTCAAATAACAAGCAAGCAAGATAGTATCGACGACAGCTTCGGCGATCTTGAATTTTTCATCAGCAAGCGATGCCTTTCTACTGTCCTTGTCCCTCACGTCAGACCCTTTACAAACCCTCTCCCCTTCTCCGCCTCCGACCCTCCCTGTCTCCCCCGACTTGTCACCGCTGATGTTCGAGCAGACTTTGCAAGCGGGGACACTTTATCTTTTCTTGGCACCCCCGGAGAGTAGCGAAAACTGGAACTCCGACGACACCAAACTTGCTCATCACGAAAAGTTGTTACAGCGAGTTATCGATCTTACTATACGCCGCCTACTCATTAAGTGAAAGCCCTAACGTACAACGATGGATATCCGAGAGAGCGGCGTTGACACTGTAAACTCACAGCGAACTTTTAAAACACGAACAGAAAACGAAAACAAAAAGTAAAGGACTGAATTTTTCCGCTTTTTTTTTTCGTACGCGATACGCAGAGCATAATGAATGGCATGACAAGCGAGAAATTGATCGTTTCTGTTTTGTTTCGGTTTTCGGTTTTCTTTAATGAGTAAGTGATGCGACTAAGGAAGCCGTCAAACCGGTCTGGGCGTCTATGTATACGCGCTTTGAGTAGCTTCCACGGTGCCGTGAATGAAGCAATTCGTCTTCTGAAAACGGCTTCCAATAAAACAGTGACACACCCGCAGTAATGTGGACAGCTTGTAATTAAGACGAGCTTTCTTCCCGTTCAACCCCCCCCCCCCCCCTTCGTATCACGCTTCGCAGCGTGTCGGTAAAGTGAAAATGAAGAAAATAAAAAATAAAAACCTAAGTGACTAGAAAACAACTAATTTCGAAATTTCTCGCTTTTTATGTAATTCGTTAGTTGGTTTATGGGGTTTAATGCCCCAAAGCGATTAAGGCTATGAGAGACACCGTAGTGGAGGGCTCCGGAAATTTCGACCACCTGGGGTTCTTTAACGTGCACTGACATCGCACAGTACACGGGCCTCTAGAATTTCTCCTCCAAAGAAATTCAACCGCCGTGGCCGGGATCGAACCCGCGTCTTTCGGGTCAGTAGCCGAGCACCATAACCACTGAGCCACCGCGGCGGCTTTTATGTAATTGAATCATCGCTAAATTTTATCGTATAGGAGCCCCATTCAGAAAAAAAAGTTCGATCGATTAGGCCCATCTTTCATTTTGAGGTGCACGAACTCGTTGAAAAATTTCGTAATTAAAATAATCCTAGTTCATTACATTTTCCACCCCGTTTCAATATTCCGACCAAGCTTGCCAGGTTTTCCAGTCATATATCCTTCAATCGTATAATTAAATTTCTATCCCTTGTTTATAACTGCTCTAAACCATATCTGATCCCCCGTCGCGGGCAAGTGCGACTTTCACAGAGGCAAAGAACCACCAGCAATACCAAGATCCGCCACTAGTGCCGATATACCCGCGATTTTCGCATGCCTTTCGATCCCACGTATCACAAAAAAAAGTCTAGCCTAAAGGAAACCATGCTCCCTAAGAAGTGTCGAAATAGTAACGAAGAGGAAGTTTTAAGAAAGTTATCGATGAAGTGAAAGACTCATGTCGTATGTCGCTTAAAACAAAGTGCATAAGAGGTTGAGTTTTGAACTACGAAACAATGCATCCTTATTCGGGTGACGCACCACTGCGAAGAAAGTTCAACGACGCTGTTGGTCATGAAAAACCTGACGAGCTGCCGCTAGGCAGCGCTGCAGTCGCTGTTTGTGCTTGAGGTGGTGGTTATAATAATAATGCGACCGCACAGCCACGAAAACTAAATGTTGGTTACGAACACAAGCTATAGTGACAAGATTTCGCCCACTTACTGCTCAATACATCTATGCACGCACATTTCTGAGGTCCTGCAATTTTCAGTATACAACTAACTTGAAGATCTACATCTGTTATGATGCCTAACTTGACGACCACGGCATCAGTAAACTCTACAGAACGCCAAACTGATTGACGGGTGATGTACGGAAAAGACTATTGACGTTTCGGACAGAGCCTGTCCTTTTTCAAACAGGACAGGTTCTGTCCGAAACGTCGACTCGCAATGTTTACCTAAATGAAGCGTTTCTCAATTTCGCATTTTACCTCCAGCAACCAAGTACGTTTATCTTTATATACGCACTTTCAGTAGCTTGTGTGTGCGTGCGTGTGCGTGTGCGTGTGCGTGTGCGCGTGCGCGTGCGCGTGCGTGTGTGTGTGTGTGTGTGTGTGTGTGTGTGTGTGTGTGTGTGTGTGTGTGTGTGTGTGTGTGTGTGTGTGTGTGTTTTAAAGAAGGCAGCTCTTAATTTTTAGCGCTCTCTGTACGAAGAAGATATCCCTTTATTGAAAACTGGAGATACCTGCCTCATAATATACTCGACAAGCTGCTACAGATTAGGAAGGTAAAGAACCAACTGCTGCAATCTCGGGCAACACTCACGTACACATGCATACACGCATATTTAAAACGGAGCACAGTCAGGTCATTAGTGTCAGTCCCTCTCAGAAAGGTCAAAAAGGGCAGCTCGGAAAGTTAAGGTTGCGCTGTGCCCCAAGGTCCTCGAACATTAGGAAGGGTGAGGCAAGAATCGTGATGCGCCTTTCGCGGCATCTTCAGCGTTCATTCTTCCTTCATTAAAGGAGGCTGGAAGTTGCTTCTTTTAGCAACAAACTATATATAAAAAACATAAGGAGTCTAGCAACCACGCGCAAACCAAGCCTAACGCCTTCCCGGATTATATGAAGAAGAAGCTACCAGAGTGCGGTGGCTAAGTCAAGAATAAGAGGATGTGGCAGCCGCCCAGTGCCCTGCGCTACGCATAAATGCAAGACTCGAAACTGTAACGCTTAAAACGTAGCTATGCAAGCGTTTGCGCTCGTTGTTTTTAACCGTTCAGAGGCTGAAAAGGATTTAAGGGCGCCGAGTGCTGCTTTCCTTAGCATTAATTATCTCGTCCAGCCTCCCTCGCAAGAACATCAAAGTTCGCCAAGTGCAGCTAAGAAAGTTTAACGCAGTTATTTTTCTTCGGGCTCGCCTACCTAAGTGACTTTTGTTACGGAAAGGGTCATCGTTTAAGACTTAAGCCTGAAAGTTTAATGTCTGCGCCCGGGTAATATGCACGTGATGGCATGAAGAAAAAAAAAGTTTTGAAGCCTTTCAAGCACTCAAGTCCACCGCTCCCCGAAGAGATGGCAGTGGCAGACTAATGAAGAAAGATCGTAAATACGCTTTACCTGCCCTTCACAGCACTGACATGAGCTCTAGACTGGAGGCAAGAGTTCGCGCGGAAAGCATGAATACCTAAAGAAGACAAGGGATCAAACACGAGGCTCTGCACAGGTTCACGAGGGATGATCAAAAGCTCACGTTTTTAAGCTCCGAAGGAACAATAAGGAGAGAAGCTCCGGGGAAAACTAGATTTGATGTAGTCAAAAATTTACTCATCACTTGACTGAATGAATGGTTGGCTGAGTGAATGAACGTTCATACATTGACAAATTTAATCATTTCTTAATTCACTCATTAACATCTCTGTTCATTATATGTTTCCTTATTTACATGTTTAGTAACCAATGCATCGATTCTTTTTAGTATTTATTGTTTGTCACACTAAATAAACAATTCCCTGATCCACAACAATTCGATTTATTTATTTATATATTTATTTATATATTTATATATGTGTTTATTATATATTTATATATTTGATTGATTGATTGATTGATTGATTGATTGATTGATTGATTGATTGATTGATTGATTGATTGATTGATTGATTGATTGATTGATTGATTGACACTGAGATACTTCTGTGGTCGGCTGAAACGAGAAATTACACACAGGAAAGGCTTTATCCGTTTTCGGAGAGAGCTGTAATATGGAGAACACAGGCACCTGAGAACATCTGGATTGAGATGAATAATAATGAGCTAATTCTCGCCTGACTACATATGTGGTCATAAGGAGAATGCAATGAGAGTGAATTTGTTCAAAACTATTCATACAAAGTGATCATTACTAATCAGGATTCGATTTTACTTCCGCGGTTACAACTATAGGCGGCGTCATTCGTTTCCCTTTTCTTCGACTCCTCTCTCTGCCAACACCCACACCGCTTCGCGGAAATCGAACCAAGTCCGGACGCCCCACTTGGACGAGACGGATCTCCCTTTCGAGCTCAAAGCAACGCGATGGGAATTCTTCGCACGAATCCTCCAAAATGGCCGCTATCAATCTTGAGCACCAAAACTGCGGAAGCGGGGGCCGGGCCCGGCTGCTCCACTGTCGCGGTACACCGCTACGGCAATAAACGTCAACTCCGTTCAGTCGCTTTCATTTCAGCCTTCCTTCATCTCCCCCCCCCCCCCCCCCCTCGTCACTACTCTAGCTATAGTTGTACCCGCATCCACTTCCTCACTTCTAAGCACGCCAAAAACGGCCGTAACAGGTCGTAAATAACGTTAGTCGCGGCGAAGTGAAGTAAGCCAAAACTGGGCACGAGATCAGGCTGAAGTTAGATGCATCGCATCGCCTTGCAACGCGGTACCAAAAAAAAAATTTAAAAAGATAAGCGTACCAACCTGATTGCCGAACGCCAAAAGTCAAGTTGACGCCAGCGTCGGTTTCCCCTTATACGAAAACCAGAACCTCGAAGCGACAATTCTTGGATTGGACTGCTCGAGTTGTTCGTCGCAGCCAAGAAACACCGCACTTTGGACGTTTGCCAAAAGGCGGACAAGCCGATGGGCCTAGCGCATAAAGAGGAGAAAAACTTGAGAACTTCTCACGAGCTGAGTCTGATATCTCCGCATGCTGCGCACAACGTGTGCGTATAAAGCGAAGTGCTACGCAAAAAGAGAAATGCTCTTGCCCTAGGCTTACAGTTATTTACCCTGATATGTGCTTTGCGTTCTATTTTCAACCTCCTCTGTTATGTCAGCTTTGAGTCTGGTCATGGAAGACAGTTGGGCTAGTTGGTGTGTATTCGTTAGTGACTGCGACATTGCAACTAGCGTGGAAAGCACAAGGACAGCGACAAAAGGAACCGACGGGACAGCTGAAGTCTAGCGTGCTGTCCCGTCGGTTCCTTTTGTCGCTGTCCTTGTGCTTTCCACGCTAGTTGCAATGTCGCAGTCACTAACAGCTTTGAGTCGTTCTGCTATCTCTACAGGGTGTAGAACTTGTCGAGCCACATTTTGGGCTTCTTGCATACCTCCTCAGCATCAGGCTTATACAGCAGACGTCAGATGACGAGATATACTTTGCTTGACCTGCACTTCGCATTCTGATTTTGCGGCATAGAAGAACGGGACACAGTAACCGGATTATGCCTAGCCCTTCTCCTCGCTTATACCCAGCACCACTATTAAAATGTGGTCAATACCAAGAAAACAGCTGGTTTTGTTCCTAGCCAAAACTGTCCATTAAGAGTCAGTGGAAAATCTATCGATCAATACCTTATTAATTTCGTCACGATGCACAAAAAGAAAGGTTCGAGAGATGGAGGTCCCGCAAGTCCCCAAGAAGAATAAAAAGAAACAATACCTAAGTGAATTTAAAGCGAAAGAAAACATGGAAGTTAGCATTCACTCGAGCGAATACACGCGGCTACAAAACGCTAATCACTAATATAAGATTTGGCAGCGGGCCCAGCTTGAAACGCCAGCCCCGGAATAATTATTTTTCAACCAAAAAATATTTATGAAAGCAGCGCAGCATTCAATTTTGTAAGCTGGATACAAATAACAATGCCGTCGTTCAAACTCCGCACAACCTTGTGAGGATTACGTTAAACGGACACTAAACACAACTCCATCAAATTTTAGGGCATTGTAAAAGACAACCGAAAAGACCAAGAAGGACTTCGTGATCACCGTCTTGAAGCGAATGGCGGTCTAAGCAAGCCTCTGAGATCCGAGCGCACAAAAAAAAAAAAGCTGTCTATACGCACCCTTAGTTTCCTTGCCGAAACGGCCGGTGCTGGAGACACCTGAATTCTATTTTCTGACATTTCCTGGCTTGCAAAAGCTCCATTTTCAGTGAAAGTGGCGTCTATGTCACGGAGATCGGTTATACAGCCGAGCCTCGTTATAACGAAACGGTTTAGAACGAAATGATGCATATAACAAAGAAACGGCGATCCCACTTGAAGCTCGTTCCAAACACGGGCTATAACGAAGCTACGGCTGCAGTCAAACCTCGTTATCCCGAAACAATAGATATAGCGAAGGAACGACGATTCCACTTGGAAGCTCGTTCCAAACACGGGCTATAACGAAGCTACGGATGTAACGAAGTAACCACCGGGACCCTTAAACTTCGTTATAACGAGATTCGACAGTATATCGATACAAGCGAACACCCAGGCGCCTTTTAAGTTTCTCCTCCATCGAATGAACGGCGACCGTGCAGGGTACTGAAACAGTGCACTCCAGCCGAGCTGCCGAACGCGCTAAACAACTAGCCACCGCAACGGATGACATAGACGAACTTCATCTTTTTTTTTTTTTTTGCAGGATTACACCGAAGTCTCCTGTCTCGAGCGCCAGCTATACAGCGCAGACACTGAGAGATTTCGGCTGTCGGAATTAAAAGTTAAATTCAGATGCAAATTTTATTGACAGAAAACCATAACACTTTTGCTCTACGACCATAGAAAAAAAAAACGTGCATAAGATTCGTTACTAGAAACGCTCGAATTCCACCATTTTATTTATAATGCTCATTTCTCTTACAAATACCAGAGCGCTGAAAACGGATATCAGAGATGCGGCAAATAACATGACACTGTTATTTGCTCACAAAAATTATAATATCTTAGTCCTGTTTAAACGTACTTCCCAAAATCTCCTTCACGTGTTTCTACATTTCTATAGGACGTTTCGCTGCCTGTGATCGAGCTGCGCAGTGACTAAGAGAATCTATACTGCATACACAAAGTTACGAGCAAAGCTAGGGAAAAAAAAGAAAGCAGTATAAATAGGCATCACATACGACAGATGCATTGCGAAACTGCCAGACAAGCGCTTTTGTACATAAAGTGACGTCAGAGGCCGCAAGAACTGTCAAAACTATAACCTACATGCTTCAACGGAGCGCGAGATGCTCGATGCCCCAAAACCGATGACGTTAAGGACCCCAGGCTGTATGCATTCAAACCTCTTTTCGGATCCCTATAGAAAAAGAATCTATTTTCGTTACACGAAAAAGAGCACAGAAAACGTTCAAAAGCCGCAACGAAAGCACAGGAGCGAGCTTATCGAGTGTGCCACTCCGTTTCTTCCGGCTGTCAGAAGCATCGCCCTATTCAAGACAGCACGCTTCAGCGATGGTGCTCCATGAAATCCACGTCAAACAGTCGCCTTTCCGCGGCGATAGAGAAAAAAACAACAACACTTGGACCAGTCGCGCAATGGAAGTGCCAGAAGAATCAAAGACGAATCGACCCTAAAGCTGCCTGAGGGGAGCATCTGGAAAGGCCCCATGCCAGCTCCTCAACAGACGCCGGAAACGATTCTGAAATGCAATTGCACCGTGCTTTTCGAGCTGGCACTTTTGGGAAGGAAATGTAAAATCAGGAGGGAATGCAAAGCTATGCGCGATGAATACTGTTTTTTTTTTTAGTTGGTTTCGAAACGAAAAGAGTCGCGGAAAAAATAAAAGTAGGAAAGTCGGGGCACCAGCGAATTCGGTTTCCACTGGACATGAGCCAGAACTGTCTGAGCTGTCAAAGCAGCAAATCAGGCCAGTTAGCTGTACGCTGAGTTGGATTAGAACGCTACTTAATGAACAATAGATGGCATTGAGAGGGGGGAAATTGGCAATGGTTTAGCTCTCGTTAAACCTGGAGGATTGCGAAAGCAACCAGGAGAGAGAGAGAGAGGCGGTGGAGAGCGTGCGGCAGCGGCAACGACCCCGGCACGCCACTATGCGCCGCTACAGCGCATGCGCAACTGGCGACCGCGGCGGCGGCACCTCTGAGCCACCCGCGCAGCAACGGCGGCGGCGCGCCAGCCGTGCGCCGTGTGACGTCACTGCTCCTCGCGCATGCGCAGTATGGCCTTTCCTCGGCTCTGCGAAATGGCTCGGCGACTCGCGTAGTGTTGCTTTCGCAACAGAAAGAAATTCGATAATAAAGACTAAGCGCTGCGTTTTTGCTGTCTCAGTTTATTGTCCCCTTGGTAGTGTCTTGCAATGTTCCTGTAGTAGCGGGCTAATGAAATAGTGTCTGAGCCATGGGGCCCAGGCAATATAAAGGGTAAACGTGGAAAGCAATGACTAAATAAGGGAAGACGGTCCTGCAAGAACACGTAAGGAAAAATCAACGGCAAAGAATGTTTTACTTCAACCAAACGAGCTTTGCCAAGCACAGAGCCGAATTTGCTAGCCTACAACTGCTCAAAAAAAAAAAAAGCTTCCACCTTTAAAGCTTGCTTCGCCGTTTAGCTTACGAGTCGAAGGTGAAGCAAACAAAAAGTACAATTTAGAAAATGTACTCGCCTTTAAATCTAGCTTCTCCTTTGCGCTCCACTGTCGGAGGTGAAACAAAAGGCAGTAGTAAAGGCAAGTTCAACGAAACGAAACAAAGGTGAAAAACATTTCTCGTATCGCCATTCGAAGACTATGTATCCCGCCAAGCACACGTTACCAGAATAAACAGCGGTGTGCAGAACCAGCAAGAATCACGGATCATCTAGAAGCAAGCTGCCTAAAAATATAGTATGTAATGAGACTTTACAAAAGCGATAAATATAAAAAAACAGTGAACACTGGCTTCTGTTCGGGATGAAAATAACAAGGAAAAAAAATCTACAACATCACGCGGATCAAACAGGATCTTATAACCACTAGAGGACGAATAAATTTGAAAATCGATTCTAGTAGGCTAGGTTACAAAATTGTACCGATTTAGAAAAAAGTAATAAAACAAATCATTTATGGCCACTCAGGGCCAACAAAAGGAGCCCCATAAAAAGATAAGATCAAGGCCCTCAGAGCTTGAACTGGAGCTCAAGTCTTGAACTAGAAATAAGACGCTCTTTTATTTTTTGCAGTACGATTCCAGTCCGAAAGCAAGGGCCCTAGTGGAGACATGGACCAACAGAAAGGATGGCGAAATAGACGAAGGCGACAACTGGAAGACCACAGCTTCACAGAATTTAAGGCGAACGCAAAGCAGAGCTTAAAATATTCTTTGAATTGTGGTTAGCTACGTCGGCCTATTAGTTGCACCGGTACGCACGCGTTTCAGAAATTACCAGGGCTTTTGGAACGTTGTCAGCCTATAAGCCCACTGGTAGATACCACCAAAAATGTCTTTAATTTCGTGAAAAAAAAAAGTTATATAATAGAAACTGCTTCCTGTTTTGCTGTCTGTCACTGCAACCCGTAATAATATGAAAATGAAGCGTTTATGAATACCACAGAATGGCATTCTTGTGAAAAAAATTCGCCAACCAAAAATAGCGGAAAGAAGCAAGCTGACTCCCAGGAACAAAACGCCTGTCCTTGGAAGCCCTTCCTTCCTTCCTTCCTTCCTTCCTTCCTTCCTTCCTTCCTTCCTTCCTTCCTTCCTTCCTTCCTTCCTTCCATCCTTCCTTCCCCCCTTCCTTC
This sequence comes from Amblyomma mixtum, assembly GCF_055824585.1. Classification (NCBI taxonomy): domain Eukaryota; kingdom Metazoa; phylum Arthropoda; class Arachnida; order Ixodida; family Ixodidae; genus Amblyomma; species Amblyomma mixtum. Next base: position 149,544,018 of record NC_143015.1, read on the forward strand.
CTTTTCTTTCTTCCTTTCCTTTCTTTCTTTCTTTCTTTCTTTCCTTCCTTCCTTCCTTCCTTATTTCCATCCTCCTTCCTTCCTTCCTTCCTTCCTTCCCTCCCTCCTTCCTTCCTTTTCTTTCTTTCTTTCTTTCTTTCCTTCCTTCCTTCCTTCCTTATTTCCATCCTCCTTCCTTCCTTCTTCCTTTCTTTCTTTCTTTCCTTCCTTCTTCCGTCCTTCCTTCAATTCAATTTATTTCGCATTTCTTTTACACGAAACACAAAACACTTCTCGAACCCCTAGGCTTCCTTCCTTCCTTCTTTCTTTCTTCCTTTCTTTACTTATGCTTTTCCTTTCCTTTTTCTTTCGTTCTTTCTGCCTCCTTTTTCTTTCCTACCTTCCTTCCTTCCCTCCTTTATTTTTTCCTTTCTTTCTTCATTCTTTTCATTCTCGCTTTCTTTCTTCGTCTGTTTATTTCTTTCATTCATGCTTTTCATTTTTTTCTTTCTCTATTTCTTTCCTTGTTCCTTCTTTCTTTTTCGTCCGGTCATTCTTCCTTCCCTTCTTCCTTTTTCTTTGCTTCTTTCCCTTTCCTCCCCTCTATCTTCCCTTCTTTTTTCTTTCTTACCTTACTCCTTTTTCCAATCTTCCTTTCTTCCTCCCTTTCCTTTCCTTTTTCTACCAGTCCATTTTTTTCTCTCCTACTTATTTTTAAACCGCGGAACAAAGCGGAAGCACTCAGCTCCGGATAGCTAAGTTTCGTCTGCACGATATGCTACACAATTTAAAAAAAAACTACGCCTTCGAGGCTTGCCACAGCGGCTTCACAGCGGCCCGAACCGCGTTCGGCTATTTAGAGCAACTTCCCGGGGCCGTACGCTGGTTCGAAAACCACCGAACGTTACCACTAGGTACGGGGCGCGAAACACATCGGAAGCATTTCCGCGTCGGTGCCCTCGACGACCATAACTCACAGCCGGCACTTCCTCGCACGCGGATACGTCGCCCCGATTCGCCGCTTTCCGGAGTGGCGAGATTTTTTTTTTTAAACAAAGACAGAAAAAGAGAGAGAGACGTAGCAGCGCGTAAAATATATCGGCAGTCCTTCCGCGTCACTGGCTTCAGGGCGAGACTTCTGACGCCCGTAAACTCGGAATGTGTTCCAGCGGCGAGCGCGACCGTGAAAAACGAAATAAGAAAAGACAAATTGCTGGCAGAAAACAACAAATAACAAATAGCTGCAGCTGCAGCATTCCACTTGGCCCCGCCACGGACGAAATGGTATCGCCTAGCGCCAGATAGCGGTTGCACGCAAGATGCAATTTCAGTTGAGAAGGAGGACGGGGGGAGGGGGGGTTAAAGCGGTTAGCACAGCTAATAAAGGCGGGAGAAATGATCTCCCAATATGTAATACCTCTTAGACTCTCCATGGGGTTCAATAAATAAGGATGATCGCGATGATGATGATTATTGTTGCAGAGCTGCAGTTATTTAAGTCTTCCCAAATTGCGCCTGTCCCCGACGCACTCTTAAGACATGGACAAGGATGACACGGCCTGCGTGACCGTGTCATCCTATCTTGCTGACTCCGTGTCTTAAATGTGCGTTGTTTTGCTTTGTTTTTTTTTTCAAATACGACCCCGGAAATCAACCGGAACCGCTGTCTTATCACGCGGTGAGCAATTTTTATCGCGCCTCAGCCATATACTCCCCCGTCGTACTTCGTAAATCGCGCTAATGGCTATGCAGTTTACGGCCTGCAGTCGAAGTAGTCATCGCCTGGCCCGGCCCCTACCTCGTCTCCCCTTTTGGAGCACTTGGCTTCCGAGCGGCTAGAGCGCAAATTCAATTTGGTGAACAAGGCCTAAGACATCTTCATAGCGTCTGATTTAATGGCACTGGAAATAAATCCGCTTTGTCTCCTAATGCGATAGCAATAAAGAGCCCATATCGCAGAAAAGCCAGCGTCGTCGTCGGCGTCGTTCTCCGTGAGCAAAAAGTCCCCAGAAAAGGCCCTTAAGTGAACCAGCTAGGTTATTTTATATTGGGGCGTCATCACAACCCGCCCGCCGGCTTGTGAGTAAGCTGACCACCGTCGCAGGTGCGAGCTGAATTAGTGACAAGTCGCGAGAGGTTGCGCGGGAAGAGCAATCCGGTTCACACAACTTTCCACAGGTGGCAGCACCCGCCATCCCAGGGCAGTGGAGCATCGCTTAACCGCTGCGCCACTGCGCCAGGAGAGGTGTGAGGACTCCCAGGGATTTATGAATGTAAAGTAGAGAATCACGAATTTCGTGATTCTCGCAACAGCGCAACAAATACAGACATAAGCGGAAAGGAGACTTGGACAATACAGGCACTTTCTGCCCTTTCATCTAACGTCCGGCCGGGCTTTTTGCGGTGTGCTGAACTATGATTAGGTATCTACCAACTTGCCCAAATTTCTTCACTCCGCATATATGCACCTAAACTCATTAAAGCTATCACGTGATACCTTCGAGGAGGTGCTTAAGTGTTCCCTCCATTTTTTTAATACGTTTTCATACGTGCTCTCGAGCACCACCGTATTTAACATGCAACATAAATCATGCACGCCCTCCAAGATGGAGGCGACAGTAGGCGCCGGCCGCACAACGCTCGCAATCGGTCACCGAGACCGACTGCAACGGAGCAATCGGAGAGCTGCGGAGGGCAACGAGCATATTGGGGCTGTCGCATGCCCGGACGTCAAACACGGCTCTCGCACGAATGAGCAGTCCGGACCGAGTGCATGATTGATGCGGGGCCTCTTAGCTGCCCCGGCGTCCATTTGGCGACGCGCCGTTGCCTAGCAACGCGAAACCAAGGGATGGCAAACAGAGCGAGAAAAAGACAATCCGGGACGCAATTCGCGAGGAATACGAGTGGGAAACACGGCTCTGTGTTTACTCCTGTATGCAAAATTTGCGCAGTGTACTATTGGCGCCCTGCGTAATTCCGTCTCCATATACTCGATTCGTGCTTAAGTACAGCCTGCCATACACTGAACACACTGTATATAAATGTATATATAATTCGGAGGTCATGGGTTCGGTTCCCACCGGCGGCATGTGGTTTTTTTTGCTGCTTTTCTAATCAATTATCTTTAAGCGATAACATTTTCAGTAATATACTTCATTGATCAACACCACCAAATAAATATAAATAAAAAATTCCCTGTGTTTCTTGGTTTCTGTGGCTGTTGGCTTCTCTTAAAAAGTATAACGAGCCTCTCATTCCCCTTCCCTTAATATATATATATATATATATATATATATATATATATATATATATATATATATATATATATATATATATATATATATATATATATTGATACATGCATTCGAAGAAGAGACAGAAGTAGTGCATGCGCTAGAAGAGGAAGAAGTTAATTGGCTCTCTCGCGCGCGCTCGAACCACTGGGTGACCGCCGCAGGTTTTTCGTCTCTGCGCGGGTGTTCTTTTTGGCGTTGCACGCTACAGTTTGGTGGAGCAGTGCTGGGTACGCTTCCCGACCTGCAAACTCCGTACAGCGTCACTACGGACCTCACACCGGTTCACCAGCGACCCAGCCGCCGTCTCCGCGGAGAGTCGCCTGAATTTGGGCCCCTTCCCCCGCCAACAAGGACGACGCAGCCTCGACCGCCGAGTCCAACTGACATGGCCACTGACACCAGGACCCAGCCGCCGATCCAGCCTCTACCGTCGAGTCCAACTGCCATGGCCGCTGACACCAGGCCCCTGGCGCCGATCCTTTGCCACCCACCGCGAACACCGCCATCTTTTCACGGTGACGTGTTCGAAGACGCTGAGGACTGGCTGGAGACGTTCGAGCGGGTCGCACGCTACAACGGCTGGTGCGACGAGCGCAAGCTGAATAACGTCTACTTTGCCCTGGAAGAGTCTGCTCGGACGTGGTTTGAAAACCACGAGGCTACACTTCCCACCTGGGAGACGTTTTGCCGGAGTCTCCTGGCTACGTTCCCCAACGCTGACCGCCGGGAGAAGGCTGAAGCTGCGCTGCACTCCCGAAATCAGCGCACGAACGAAAGCGTGCGCATGTACACCGAAGACATGGCCCGTCTTTTCAAGCGCGCCGACCCCAGCATGACAGAGGAGAAGAAGCTGCGCCATCTCATGCGTGGGGTTAAGCAGGAGCTGTTCGCGGGCCTCGTGCGCAGCCCACCCCGCACGGTGGCGAAATTTCTAACCGAGGCGACCACGATGGAGACGACGCTGCAACAACGGGCCCGCCAGTACAACCGGGACATCAACTGCATGGTGCCCGAAGGCTTTTCGTCGTGTCTCGGCGGCAGTGCAGACACCTTGCGTGAACTAATTCGCTCCGTTGTCCGGGAGGAACTGCAACGGATCCATCTGCCTCAGGTTGCACCTGCGCCGCTGGCAGCGCTGTCCGAAGTTGTCAGGGACGAGGTGCGACAGGCTGCGCAGGCACCTCCTGTCCCCGAAGCGCCATCCCGGTTCGATGACCGACCCACGTACGCATCTGTTGTACGTCGCACGACAGGCTACGGTCCCATTGCCCCAACGCCTGGCGTGAGCAACATCGGCACATGTCACGCAAGCGTGCCTGGCTACGGTGTGACCCCGTCGACCTCCGTGAGTAACATCGCCACGTATTCTGCAACCGCATCTGCTACAGCTGGGCCACGCCCTCGCAAGTCGGATTTGTGGCGTACACCGGACCGCAGGCCTCTCTGCTACCACTGTGGGGAGCCTGGTCACCTCTACCGCGCCTGTCCGTACCGCCAAGTGGGCCTTCGCGGTTTCCATCCCGACGCACCCTGCCCTCAGAACGGCGAACGACCGCATGAGATTGCACAGCATCTCTGGGCACGCCAGAACCCTGCCTACTCTGGAAGGCGCGAGTCCCGTTCCCCTTCGCCTCTCCGTTATCGCTCTTCCAGCCCTGGCCGCCAGAGTAGCTCTGCTGGCCGTCGCTCGCCGAGTCCGCGTCGGGAAAACTAACACCAGCGACCTCTGGAGGCAAGGCCGCTTACGTCGGGACGTGTCAAGATCCTCCATCGCGGAACCCTCGAGCCGACGATACCCGGACAGAGATAGGCAGCGACAGTATCAGATACGCTGCATCCGATTTGCGTGTGACAATTGATGGCACTGACATTACCGCGCTGCTCGATACCGGTGCTGATTACTCTGTTATGAGCCGTGCCTTCGCTGGAGAACTTAAGAAGGTTCTGACACCGTGGCCGGGGACCCCCATTCGCACCGCTGGTGGCCACCTAATTTCCCCTGTGGGCAAGTGCACGGCTAGAGTTGGGATTAGTGGTTTTACGTACGTTGGTGAATTTGTCGTACTCCCCGAGTGTTCCAGAGACTTGATTCTGGGGATCGACTTCCTGCAGTCGAACGGCGCTGTGATTGACTTTCAGGAGGCACGTGTCACGTTCTCGACCAAACAGGCCGTGGCGCGCTTTGACTCCCGCGATCCCTGCAGCAACGCTCTGCGCATTGTCGAGAACGACGTCACGGTGCCGCCGCGGTGCAGTGTTCTGGTGCTCGTGCGGAACGACCTCTTTCATGACTACGAGGGCCTAGCGGACAGCCATAGTCCACTGCTGCTTAAGCGGGGACTTGCCGTTGCAAGAGGTCTCGTCCAACTACGTGACGGCCGCACCCACGTCCTCCTGACTAACTTTGCCAACGAATATCAGCACCTGGCCAAAGGCATGGCTATTGCCTTCCTCCACGACGTTGCTGAGGTTCCAGGTTTGTGCACCGTGGGAGGACCCTCTCCGGAGTAAGCTGGCCCACATCACGTTCTTCAGTCAGTCAGAATAAATCTTGCCTTGCCGTCGGTTCAGAGGGATCTTCTGTCGGCCCTCTTGGCAGAATTTGCGGACTGTTTCGCTACGTGCTCGAAGGTCGGCCGAACTCCACTCGCCAAGCATCGTATCATCACTGACGAGACTACGCGACCCGTCTGCCAGCGCCCATATCGTGTTTCCCCGGTGGAGAGAGAAGCCATTCAGAATCAGGTTGCCGAGATGCTTGCAGACGATGTCATTCAGCCGTCCACCAGTCCGTGGGCATCGCCTGTGGTTCTTGTCAAAAAGAAGGACAATACTCTGCGTTTCTGCGTGGACTACAGGAAACTTAACAGCGTGACCAAAAAGGACGTTTACCCGCTGCCCAGGATAGATGACGCGCTCGACCGATTGCGGAACGCCAGATACTTCTCGTCATTGGATCTTAAAAGCGGGTACTGGTAAATCGAAGTGGACGAGAGAGACCGGGAGAAGACGGCTTTCGTGACGCCTGACGGCCTCTATGAGTTTAAAGTGCTCCCATTTGGTCTGTGCTCAGCACCAGCCACTTTCCAACGCATGATGGACACTGTCCTCTCCGGCTTGAAATGGCAGTCCTGCCTGGTGTACCTGGACGATGTCGTTATATTTTCGCCCACCTTTGACCAACACTTGGAGCGGTTGCGCATTGTGCTACAAGCGCTCAAATCCGCGCAACTCACCATCAAAGCCGAGAAATGCCATTTTGGCTTTGAGGAACTTCGCTTTCTTGGTCACGTTGTCAGCGCACAAGGTGTTCGCCCGGACCCTGACAAGACTGCTGCCGTCTCAGGTTTTCCACGCCCAACTGACAAGAAGGCCGTTCGCCGGTTTTTAGGCCTGTGCTCCTATTATAGGCGCTTTATTCAAGATTTCTCGAAAATCGCGGAACCGCTGAACGCACTGACCCGTGACGACACGCCCTTCCTCTGGGGGACCGACGAAGAGGCTGCATTTGTCGAGCTTCGCAGCCGTCTGCAAAGCACTCCGATACTCGGCCATTTCGACGAGCATGCTGCCACGGACATCCACACTGACGCCAGCAATGTTGGCCTTGGTGCAGTACTGATCCAGTGGCAAGACGGTGCAGAACGGGTCATCAGTTATGCTAGTCGGACACTTACGCGCTCCGAGACCAATTATTCTACGACGGAGAAAGAATGTCTTGCAGTGATATGGGCCATCTGCAAGTTCCGACCGTACCTCTACGGACGACCCTTCCGTGTGGTAAGCGACCACCACTCCTTATGCTGGCTGGCGAGCCTCAAAGACCCCTCAGGACGCTTGGCTAGATGGAGCTTACGCTTGCAAGAATACGACTTGACAGTAGTTTACAAGTCTGGCCGCAAGCATCAGGATGCGGATTGTCTGTCGCGCGCGCCTATCCCAATCAATACCGAAGAAACCACCGATGATTTTCCTTTCCTGGGCTCTGTTAGCACCACCCAAATGGCGCAGCTTCAGAGGGCGGACACGGAGTTGGCGCCGCTCATCGATTACCTCGAAGGCAGTGAAGCTCCCATTCCGCGTGTTTTTCTTCGAGGGCTTCACACCTTCACTTTACGGTCTGGTGTTCTCTACAAGCGCAACTTTGCCAACAGCGAAGAAGTGTTCCTACTTGTCGTACCATCACAGCTGCGGTCTGAGATCTTGAGTGCCTGTCATGATGCACCATCCGCCGGCCACCTTGGAGTCAGCCGTACACTCGCGCGGATTAGACAAAAGTATTATTGGCCCAGGTTACTCCCATCGGTGCGGGCCTACGTCAAAACATGCCGTGAATGCCAACGTCGGAAGACTCCTCCATTGAAACCGGCCGGATTTCTTCACCCCGTCGATCCACCGAAGACCCCTTTCCATCAAGTGGGCATGGACCTCCTTGGCCCATTTCCGAAGTCTTCGTCTGGAAAGCGTTGGATAGTCGTTGCGACTGACTACCTCACACGGTACGCTGAGACCACGTCTCTTGCCAAAGGCACTGCTGCTGAAGTGGCGCAGTTCTTCGTCCACAACATTGTCTTGCGTCATGGAGCACCCGCCGTTGTTGTTACTGACCGGGGAACTGCTTTCACGGCCCGCTTAACCCAGTCCGTGATGACTCTGACGCACACGAGCCACCGACGTGCTACGGCGTATCACCCGCAGACAAACGGGTTGGTAGAGCGACTCAACCGCACACTAGCCGACATGCTATCAATGTACGTTGACGTCGAGCATCGAACTTGGGACGCCATTCTGCCGTACGTAACGTTTGGGTACAACACCGCCCTGCAGGAAACAACCCGACTGACCCCCTTTCAGCTTGTCTTCGGTCGCCAGGTGACCACTCCGTTGGATGCTATGTTGCCCGTCGACCCTTACTGCGACTCTGACGCCGACATCGACGTAGATACCTTCGTTCAGCGTGCTGAGGAAGCGCGTCAACTGGCCCGCCTGCGCATCCACCGTCAACAGGAGGCTGCCGCCACTAAGTACAACTGTGGACGCCGTTTCGTCAGTTATGCTCCCGGCGACCTTGTGTGGATTTGGATACCTGTTCGTCGCCGCGGGCTCTCTGAAAAGCTGCTGCGCCGATACTTCGGTCCTTACGAAGTAGTGCGCCGCATCAGTGATGTGACTTATGCAGTTGCTCCCGCCCCGACAGCTTGTTCATCGCGCCGGTCGCACCGAACTGAAGTCGTACACGTTGTTCGCATGAAGCCTTACGTCGACCGGCTACCTGACTGAACTGCGGTCCACTGCAGCTGTGTTCTACCCTTTCGCTGACTTTTCTCTCCTAGCCGCATCGTGTCGATGCTGCAGAAGAGGGGGCAGTGATACATGCATTCGAAGAAGAGACAGAAGTAGTGCATGCGCTAGAAGAGGAAGAAGTTAGTTGGCTCTCTCGCGCGCGCTCGAACCACTGGGTGACCGCCGCAGGTTTTTCGTCTCTGCGCGGGTGTTCTTTTTGGCGTTGCACGCTACAATATATATATATACGCTACATATATATATATATATATATATATATATATATATATATATATATATATATATATATATATATATATATATATATATATACAGGGTGTCCCAGCTAAAAGTAACCAAGCTTTTAAAAAAGACGAAGTGTCCTAGCCCCGTGAGACCAACTGAGGGTTGTTGCCAGTCGCGTGTCCTAGTCTGCGGTATTTTTTTATTGTGCAAACGTAATTAATTAGCAGAGACTGATTAGCTAACTTTTTAATTATTGCCTTTAGGAAGAAAGTGTCAATGCAGGAATTGTAGATCCCATAGAAAAATAATCGGTTACGGTGTTTCCAACCAAGTACCACTGATACAGCTTCTTTTATTTGCCTTAAAGCCCGCGAAATACAAAAAGAACCACGTGATAGCGAAGCAATTTCAGCGCTCCCAGACGACCGATCAAACAACGACATTCGCTTATCTTTGCAACGCTGTCCCTAACGGGGTTCGGCGTTTTGCGATGGTTGCGAGATATACGCCAGCAACTCTCGTATGGGCGCTAGGGCGACCGCTCCTTCAGCGCGTGGCGGTGCAAGTTCGGCGGCACGGCCACATGCTTATCACTCGAGGCGAGGTTTCGCGTAAAAAAGCGCTCCATGCGAGCCGCGCTTCACTTCCTTGAAAAGCAGCGCCCGCTTACTTTTCATGACGCATATCTCGCCACCACCTCAAAACGCCGAACCCTGTTCGGGGCAGCGTTGCAAACATAAGCAGATGTCGTTGCTTGACCGGTCGTTTGGGAGCGCTGAAACTACTTCCTTATCACGTGATTCTTTTTGTATTTCGCGGGCTTTCTTTTAAGGCAAATAAAAGAAGCTGTATCAGTGGTACTTCGTTGGAAACACCGCAATCGGTTATTTTTCTATGGGATCTACAATTCCTGCATTGACACTTTCTTCCTAAAGGCAATAATTAAAAAGTTAGCTAATCAGTCTCTGCTAATTAATTACGTTTGCACAATAACAAAATACCGCAGTCTAGGACACACGACTGGCAACAACCCTCAGTTGGTCTCACGGGGCTAGGACACTTCGTCTTTTTTTAAAGCTTGGTTACTTTTAGCTGGTACACCCTGTATATACAATGAACTAGATGGCATATGCTTATAAAGTACTATGACTCACTCATAAAAACACAAGTGGTTTACTGACTTCTCGACAGTATGCAATCTCGTCATCAGAGTGGTACATTACTCTTCCAGGTCAGTGTTAGTAGGGGTTGCAAAGAGGCTGCTACAATGCGCATGAGTTACAGCCCAAAGAAAAAAGCTGAAAAAAAGAAAGAAAAAGATATTTTAGTGAATTTCTCTGTCCACTTTTCTCTATTTTCCTTTTTTTGCTGCTTCGGGTTGTAACTCAGGCGCCTTGCAGCAGCTTTCGTGTATATATATATATATATATATATATATATATATATATATATATATATATATATATATATATATATATATATATATATATCGCACCGGCGGCATGTGGCTGTTTTTTCTTCTGCTTTTCTAATCAATTAGCTTTAAGCGATGATATATTAAGTAATATTCTAAATTGATCAACACCACAAAAAAAAAATAAATACATAAAAAAAATCCCCTGTGCCCCTTGGTTTCTGTGGCTGTTGGCTTCTGTCATATATATATATATATATATATATATATATATATATATATATATATATGACGTTTGCATATCTGTGCTTAAGTTGTAAAAAGAAAGTTATCACTGCTTTCTGAGAGATATGCAAACACTGACCAGGTCAAAGAACACCAGATCTACCGTTATTATACCGATTCCATCCCAGTTCCCCTCTATTTTATTTTAATCCTTTTAACCTTCTGTCACTAATCCATCGTCACGGCCTCGCTATCCTCAAGATGACAGCCAATGGGCGCGGCGCAAAAGGCGAAAGAAATACAGAACCGAGCTGGAACGGTATCGTTCAGTCTACCAGCCCTGTTCGTAGTGGTATTCCGTTGTACAGGCGCCCCACGGCCGCGCGAAACCGAACCGACCTGTCATACGCGTACTCTGTCGTAGAGGGCGAAGAAGGAGGCAGGTCGAAAGGGTCGCAATCTGGATTAGGAATCGCGAGATTTCTCACCCCGTTCCTTCTCTCGTACACGTGTTTGTACTCCCTCTGCCCGCACAGGGCGACCCCCCCCCCCCCCCCCCCGCCTACCTCTACGGACTCGCTCGGTACACAGCCACAGGCTCGAGCACAGACTCACGCACAAAACGACCGAGATCGCTAGCTTTGCCCGATGTGTGTCACGCCACCAGCCGCGAAGATCTTCCCTCCTCCCTTTCTTCTCCCTCTACAACGCCTCTTCACCCATGGCGTGTTTCTTTTTTTTTTATTCCTTTCTTTCCGGCCGTAATTGCGTGCTGTAGAGCGACGAACACGCGGCGTCTGCAAAATGCCTGGGAAAGACAAGCGCACAGAAACGATGGAAGAAAGATGAAAGATGAAAAGAAGAAAGCTGCCAAAAGTGAAAGAAAGAAGGAAGGACTACGAAGTGTGCAAGAAGGACAGAACGAAAGAGAAAGAAAGAAAGCACGAAGAGTATAAAACGAAGGAAGATAGATCTTCACATATGCATAGCTATAGCTTCTGGCAGCACATCCGAACGTCAACATATTGACGCCGCCCTGGGCCACATGTGCTGCACTGCGCTACAGATAACACATTCCAGCCGCTAGGTACTACTAAGAAAGTAGTGCACAGAACAAGCGCGCAGGCTAAGCGCGAACGGAGAAGGAAACGTTCCAAGAAGGCGAGGAGTGCGAGACGAAGGGGCGAGAAAGAGAAACAGGAGATAGAGAGAGAGAGATTTCGGCTGGGCTGGCTGGGATTGGCAAACGACACCGTGTCACGCCACCCCAGCGCACCGCTGGCAGCGGCGAATATGTACCGCGCCTTCCCCAGCGCCATTACTCTCCTCTCCCCCCTTCTGCCACAGTGCGCACCCCTGAGGTTATGCGGCCTGATACGCTAAAGGCTGCGCACGACGGGACCAGGGAGACGTGATTTCCATGGAATGTTCACGACCTTCTTTTTATTCTTTTTTGTTTCTTCGGCGTGTAGATGCGCGTCCCATACAAGGAAGGAAGTATTAAAGGGCAACGCTGATGTGATCCGTTTCTCTTTTTTTCTTCGCTTTGCTTTCGATGGCGTGTTTGCTAGCGAGCGAGGAGCCCAGCGCTTCCCGGGAAAGCCGCCGGAAGGGATTAGGATTTGCCTCATTGATTCCTTAACGACGCTGGGGTTAATGCGGACGTGGTCGGGCCCCGTCAGTTGCACCTCGCCGATCGGTGTTGCCGTTGCCGGCGTAAGGACGCCGCCGCACTGCGGGTGATGGACTGGACGCGATGCCGCCGCCCACGTGCAATGAGCGCCATTTTGGAAGCCGCCTGTATTTCTGGTATTCCGCAGCATGTGTACTAGTTTAACCTCGTTATAACGAATTCGAAGGTTTATGGCTTAATCTCTCAAAGCGACTCAGGCTATGAGGTTTGGTTTGGTTTATTGGGGTTTAACGTCCCGAAGCGACTCGGGCTATGAGGGACGCCGTAGAGAAGGGCTCCGGAAATTTCGACCACCTGGGGTTCATTAACGCGCGCTGAGAACGCACAACGCACGGGCCTCTAGAATTTCGCCTCCATAGAAATTTGACCACCGCGGCTGGGATCGAACCCGCGTCTTTCGGGTCAGCAGCCGAGCGCCATAATCACTGAGCGACCTCGGTGGCCCCCGGCGATTACTTCGTTATAGCCGTAGCTTCGTAATGGCCCATGTTAACCGAGCTTCCAAGGGAATAGGCATTTCTTCGTTATATCCATATTTTTTTTGTTATAAACCGTTTCGTTGAAACGAGCTTCGACTGTATTTCACAGCATATGTGCATATGTACTAAAAGTGTCAAATGAAACACGAATTAGACAGCTGCAACGGGCGAAACAAAAAGGCGAACATTTTTGTTGAGAGAAACACAGAATACCAGAGCACGTGATTTCCGGGCACGAAGACTTGCGTAGGTGTGTGAATTATTCCTGCCTGCACTTTCTCCCCCAAAAATACTGTTCCTAGTTTACCTCTTATCACTTTTCAGTTAGGCCATTCGTCCTTCATTTGACACTGCTACTCACCAACCATGAATAACAGGTGTGCTTCTTGTTTATTGTCCAAGCAGTTTCTTGTCGACGAATGATCTTTTAATGCGCTAGCATTACTGGCAGCAGTGAGCGATTTCAGCGATATGTGTGCGGTCCTTCTGCGTCACACAAAGAGAAAAAAAATCCCTGAAAAAAAAGTTCCGCTGGTCGGATTTGAGCACAGGAATAGACGATATGCGAAATACGCAGCGCCATCTCTCGGCGCTCCGAGAACTAAGTCCTCCATGTTGGTACGGTAAAGAAAAAGAAACCGCTGCCCAGCGTTGGGTTAAAACTGCTGCGCTTCGTTTGAAAAGTAAAATACCGATGCAGTGTAGCGCTACCCTCTCCACTGTGAAAAGACACTACGATGCGTGCCAGGACAAGGTGCGTTCCAGCTTTTCGCTATTCTATTTTTTTACTCCGTCCCAACGTTTTAGTAACACAAAACGCCATGCGAGGTATCATGTGTCAGCACGCGGATCAGTGCGCAGCTTTCGCTTTCTGCGCTGATTTTTGACAAACCTCTCGAGGTGCTTTGCGTTTAAATTAAGATAGGGACCACAGCCTTTGTTGTCTCTGATCAAAATTAGAAGCCGATTTCGTGCATTTATCAACTCTCCGGTCGGGCGTGAATATATATAGACGCATACTTGTACAACGTAATAGAGAAGGTAATTTTTTTGAGCGGGCCAATCGCTCGTGCTGTGGCGAAATAAGTTCACTCGAAGAACCATATGCCGATTACTGCTTAGTTTGCTACGTGTTCAGTTAAGTTTTTCCCCTGTTCAATTAGGGCGAGAAGGGCGAGCAAACTCTCTGGACCATACGCATATGTTCGCGCGTTAAGGAGTCTTTGTGAAGCAATACACCCTACGTATAAAAACTGAGGTGCGAATGCTTTATTTCTTGAGGATTCCTATACCTTCGATATCTGCGGCAACGAAAATCTAAAAAAAAAGAAGTGAATAATATAGCTACTTTATTATAAAGGAGGGACGCATTTCTAAGCTAGAAAGTACGTGCAACAGTGTTCTGAAAACGCTTCAGGCCATCAGGTTTTATTATCGTTGTGGTAAGCTCCAACAGCTTGCTTCGCAACAAAGCCATTTTTCTAAGTTTGGGAGTAAGCTAATTAAGTTTTGGAAGCCACCGAACATGCTAATTTCGCCCCTGCACACACAGCTTGACCAGCGTATCGAGTCCGTGCATGCACCTACAGCTGTAGCATCTTTCTCTAAACAAGCCGCCGCGGTGGCTCAGTGCTTATCTGAAAAAAAAAAGCTGCGTCTTTGCTTTCAATATTTTGAATTATATGTGCATGCCTACTTTCCTCTTGTTAATGTCGACTGACTGACTGTGTCTTAAGCAGGACGCGGTTTCAACGAATTGCGGCGAAAATCAACCGACGGCGGGCTCTGAAACGGTGACGTTGAAAACCGCGGATGCGCATTGCACATTACATTAAAGGAATCGAATTACGCAGCTGATCGAGGGTCTTGTGTGATTATACTGCAATGCACGAAGCTCCTGGCGTCGGCGCGAACGGAAGTTCGCACTGTCACAGAAGTTTGTCAACACACGTGCGCACTCACCGCAAAATAACCGCTCGCTACCCTACCAGATGAATTCGTGTCCACCTGGGAATAAAATATCCAGGATAATGCGTGATGCTTGAACTGGTGCTTTAATGCGAGCATTAAAACGACAACAGCACACGGTCATGGTCCGACTTTCCAACCCACTTTCGAGTGCCGATTATTGCGATCATCAGCGCCAGACTTCAAGCGAAGCTGAGGACGCGGTAGGAGTAAGCTGGCGCTTATTGAAAGCACCTACATTTGGTCAAAGATCAGCTGTGAAAACAACGCAGCAACTGAAGCTTGCATGTTGAAATTCCACTCGCAAGAAGAAAGCGCGCATAGAAAACGATGCACCAGCTCGACGAGCTCGACCGACCTAAGATGGAAACCGGAAGTTGTGGGCGCGGTGTTGCCAGACCGCCAAGCAATTTCGCATATCGTCTATTAGTGATGAAAGCCTCATAGCCACGACGCCATAGCCTCATAGCCATAGAAGCGAACCTCATAGTCGGGACGAGTGCGGTGTTACTTGATGGACAGAGGTCTCTGCGGCAGCAACAGTGCCGGCGGAACTTCCCATGACGTCATCCTAGGTGGCGCGAGCGAACAGAAGTTGGATGACCTATACAAACTCCGCCTCCGCTGACGTCATGGAAAGCTGCCGCGTGCACCTCCGCGCGTCCCCCAGTCGCATCGGCCTCGCGAAAGACATGGACCAGGCAAAATGGGCAACGCTTTGGCGTGTCTTAAACACCCTACTGTTGCGCATAAAAGCAACAAAAAAGAATGATGCGGCATGAACAATACGGTGGTGGCCACTGCGGTGGTGGCGCAATCACTGCCACCACAGTGGTATTGATTCAGCAGAAGTTCAAAGAAGGTGTTTGCAATGACCAACAAAAGGTGCTTGCACTGGTTTGAAAAATAGCCCAGCAGTCGTAAGTGTGGTAAACTGCTTGCTAGCGCATTCAAACCTCGCTCTTGCAGGTCATGACTTGTTCTAAAAACCCTCACACTTCCAAAAAGCTCCCTACAGGCCGCCGTTGGTCAGCAGAGGCACCACGGTCTCATGACTGCACGGAGTACGCTCATTGTTTGCAACCATGGCAAACACGCAAAACACCGGAAAATGTGTATAACGTTCTCACTCGCCAGCTTGTGAAGGCAAAGTTTTCGGTTACGACATATGAGGACAGCAATGACGTTGGCCCTAGACAATGTCTCCTGAACAGCTGTTATTCCAAAAGAAAACAAATCAACGTCCTTATGAGTCACGCCATTTCTGTATCTACCCATTTAATACCTCGTGCATATAGGCGAACTGGGCGGACGGACGAACAGAAAGAACCACGCTTGTTACATGACGAACATTCTTAAACAAACATTTTGAATATTGGAATGTTGTAAGGTACTGTTATAGAAATATTCAAGGTAATGGTCCTTTGTTCCGATGCGCAGTAAAATCTTTCTTCCAAAGTTTTTCCATCGCCCGCATCGAGCAGTTGAGACTGCCATAGAAAAAAAATGGGGAACGCTCACGACGACAGCAAAAATGTGAACAGCAAAAAAAAAAAAAAATCAAGCCTGCCTGCGGAAGATCTGCGGAAATATTGGCTGTTACAGCAAAACCTTCGCAATATATTTTTAAAAAATCGCGTTTGCAAACCGGTCCCCGTCAAAAATACTTTTGTCGAGAACTGCTGGGTGTGAACTGTTTGTTTAATTAATACAGGGCACACAAATGGCCATTATGGCCGCTTGACCTCTTCCAGGCATCTTATCTTAATCTCCTTCCCCTCCTGAATAACCCCACGCCCATAAAGCAGCGCTCGCAAGAGTGCCTCGCCACAGGGCTTCCAACGGGAAAATCAAACAAGACTTTCGCCGAAAAACGGTCGTCCGTTCTTTGAGCGAACTACAAGTGTAGAATAATGCGCGACAGCGCAATACGCGCGGCTCCGACGCGTTAGCGATATATAACAGCTAGACTCGCTGGCCTACGCAGTTTCAACTATTCCAAACCCGCGTACAGGAAGCTCGGATATAGTATGCAAATGAGGAGGCCTTTCCAAACCTAGCCCTTCGGCCGTCGCGAAGCCAGAACAAGGCAAGCGAGTCGCGCATATTCATAGGCGCGCGCATTTTTGCATACGAGGCGTCCGCCAGTTACCCTCGGCAATTCCCGACGCACAGTGCGCGCGAGCTGGTGCCGACTCCCTAATCGGGAAGCGCCTATCCCTGAAAGGCCCGTTGCTCTCGGGAATAGGTTTGCATAAGCGCACGCTCGGATTGATTTCTTCATCTGCGTTCCCGCCCCAGTACAATTCTTTCGCTTTTATTTGCCGTAAAGAAGGGACATGACTGTGGTTTTTCTTTTCGCCGAACACAATACTTCTCACCGTTTTATCGGGAAGAATGCGAATGAACACCGGGGTTATCCCGAGAACTGCCGCAGATAAGAGGGCCATGGCCATTGATTTGACTCTGAGATAGACGCATCCAGCCTCGCATTAAGTGCTCCGCATATATTGTCAGTGTCAGCCAGCGCAGTGCAAGGGATGCGTGCATAGAAAATTTCTACATCTCATTGCTGGGGTAGTCCGACATGTTTAGAGAAAGGCCCCTTGCTACAGGACGCTAAGAGCGAATGCTCGAGCCACTGAGAAAACGAACCGTGAAAAGCGACTGTACGAGTAAAGCAGTGAGGGGTAATTGAAAACACGACAACGCGCTCAAATAACCTCGCTCAAAGATGCCAACAAGAAAGGGACTTGCAAACAATATAGCTGGAAAATTGGAAAATGGACGGCCACTTAAAATGTTCTCAAGCATGGCGTACGACGACGCCTCAACGTGAAAACTTCGAGCGCTGAAGTTTCCATTAACTTGAAGCACTTGAGATAAAACCCGCCTAATTAAGGGCATTTTCGTAACTGCTTATGAATTGTTTTTCTAAGTCTCAGAACTTCAAGACAGCGGACGTTCACTGTGTTAAGGGCCTATCTCTATGCAATCTTTTGTCATGTCACTTCCTCGAAATTCCAGGACCAAACACTTTTCTGAGCAGGCGTCTTCGCTCCTAAGCTAATAAGGAAGCAATTATTGGCTTGGTAGCCCCAAAGCAGAAAACTGAAAGAAAGAAAGAAAGAAAGAAAGAAAGAAAGAAAGAGAAGGAAAGAAAGGAAGGGAAGGAAAGGAAGAAGGAAAGAAAGAAGTAAAGAAGGAAAGAAAGAAGGAAAGGAATAAAGAAAGAAAGAGGGAAAGAAAGAAAGAAAGAAAGAAAGGAAGCAAGAAAGAAAGAAAGAAAGAAAGAAAGAAAGAAAGAAAGAAAGAAAGAAAGAAAGAAAGAAAGAAAGAAAGAAAGAAAGAAAGAAAGAAAGAAAGAAAGAAAGAAAGAAAGAAAGAAAGAAAGAAAGAAAGAAAGAAAGAAAAGTGAGGCAAAGGAAGGACAAAGCGAATGAAGAAAGACAGAAGGGACAAAAACAACAACTTTTGTGTAGCGTGGCCGCCGGTACTCCAAAAACTTGGCTCTCTCGTTGTCTAGCCGCTGTCGCAACCGCCACCCAAAGTAAGCGATCCGCCAGCTTTCGATCCCCCCTCCCTCCCCGCACCCGCAGAAACACGCCAAGCACACTGCAACAGGGCCGAATACACAGAACGGAAAGTAGGAGAAGCGGAAACAGCAGTTGAGGGGAGACTGGACTGTTGAGCTCCGCACTTAGCGTACACCGTCGGCTGCGAGGAGTGCTCCACAATCGCGTTGGTCTCCCGAATTGCGTGCAGCCCCGTGAAAGCTACCGGGGATCAACACAAAAGCCGGTGCGCTCCAGTAAGGCGGCCATGGGATAACAAGTGCTACCGGACGAGACAGCGGAGAAGGTGGAATCCAGAAGAGGTCGAACCAACAGCGGGGATATAGTTTGCTTTCAAAACAAAACTGACAGGGCACACTAAAACGGACACAGAAAAAAAATTGCATCGACGCCTAATCACCCAACGTGTTGGCAATGCGTTAGCATTAAAACCTGTTGATTCCTTTTAGCGGGAGTGACGTCACTTCCGGTATAGTGACATGACTTCCCTCCAGCCAATGGGAATTACTCGGTCTGATAACGCCACTTGACGGTCACTCCAGCCAATCGGCGAATTTCACTACCAACGAAAGATTTTTTTTTTTTGCGATTATGCCTTAAACGCTCCCGCATTAAAATTACCTCACTGTTCCGTACCGCGGCCCACGCCCCGTCGCCATGAATTCACTGTCTCGTAAGCCGCCCTAGATAGCACCAGCTCCGATGGGATGGTTTCTAACTGCATCGCTCATCACCGCCAATCGTTTTATTCGCACACAACATGCCGTTATTAAGACCAGTCTACCATCCGGGCTGAGGGTATGGCTAAGTCCTGACCCGTTCCCGAAAGCATCAGTACCCTTACTTTCGCAAGGTACGTGCAGTTAAGGTGCTAAAAATGTTAACGTTTCTCTTGTTTTGTCTTCCCACATTGTCCCTTTGTTGTTTTTACGTTCCTAGCTCTACATACGCCAGCTGATGTGAATAGTCATTTTATCAGCAGCCCCTTCGTATCATTATCCTGTGCGCAGCGAAAACATTAGCCGTGCGGCTTTTTGGCCGAACTACCCCGGCGCCATTAACTCTAATCGTCAACACCGTCCCCGTCAGATGATATATCGTCAAAAAGAGCCATACGCAATATCATCCAGGTTCTGCTACCACAGAAAATGCGCGGGGACACCCCGACCGAACACCTCCACCTGCCAGGTTGCTTCTCCGTGGTGGCAAGACACAGGAGACAGCATTCTCTATGGGCACCAGGTAAGAGCCGAAGTTTTTCAGTCACGACGTACTACGACGCCGACACCAACGACGACTGCGTTTACACAGCAGAGAGCCACTGAAACAGGCAACGCTGCGAAGACTGGACTGAACGGCCATGGAGCGCGCGTCCCCTGTTCTGCCCGTACCGACGCCAGCGCGGAAGCCAGAAGCGCTGCACGAAATTGCGGCCTAGGCAATGCGCGGTAGCGCGGAAGACAATGGGCAGAGAGACGGGGTCCGCTTCCTGCTGTCTTGCGCTCTTAGAGAGTAGGACGCTCGGGCCCTCGTCGTTCCCACGTTGGCCACCGACTGCTCGGCCACTGCTCGGCCACAGTTAAAGCGAGCGTTGTTTCCTTTTCTCATTTATTCTTCATCCCGCGATACTCCCAACATTAGCGACGCAGCACAAGAAAAAAATAAATAAAAGATGAGGTAGGCGAGACTGAAAGCAAGGGAGGAAGAGGGGACAGGCAGGCATAGGAAGTGTATACGGCGTGCGGCCAGCGGCTACCAGCACCGATGGCATGACCCGCCATTCCTCGCCTGTCGCGGAAGTATGCTCCGACTGAAGAGTGAACGGACACGCACGCTCTGTACATATGTTTGCTAAGTGCCTATGCATCGTGTAACGCAGGGAGATGACACAGAGGCTATGTTGAGGTGGAAGCTAGATGACGGAGGAGCGTCGTTTAGCGTTAGAGCGAACGCGCACGCCGCATTCCTGGCGAGCGTTACGTGGAACTAGCGTCAGAACTGAGTTATTGTCGCCACGCGCCGAATGCGCACTGTATGGCCGCGATGGAGAGATATAGTTTATGACGCTTGAGTTGTTTGCGTTATGGGTATATCTGGTTAACCGGTAGGTCGACTTTCAAAGTGACCGCGCCTGCCCGCCGTTGCTCCCACTTCTAGAATGAAGCTGGCCGCGGGTGTCTTTTACTCTCTTATCGGTGTTCCCTGATTATTGGCTCGCGTATTGATCATCATCAGCCTGACTACGTCCACTGCAGGCCAAAGGCTTCTGCTATACCTCTGCAAAGAACCTTGTACTGTGCCAGCTGCGACCACCTTATCATTCGAAACTTCTTTATCTCATCCGCCCACCTAACTTTCAGGCTCCCTAGCTACGCTTGCCTTCTCTTGGTATCCAGTCCGTTACACTTAATGACCATCTGTTATCTTGCCTTCGCATTACATGAGTTATCTAAGCCCATTTGATTAATTCATTTATTAGAGAGTATTTTTTTAAATTCTTTCCACTGTACGGTCCCTTGTATTTTAACCGCTCAAAAATAATTCCTCACTGGCGATAGAGGTATAATAGGTAAATACACAAAGAATTTTATACAGGTGAACCAGCAAACCAGCCGCGAAACGACTTTGTAACAATCTCCACTAGAGAATGGTTAAATGCCTCATCGTAACATTCCGCTGTACAATCTGGAACAGTAGTAGGGGATACGACAAATATTCCTTGGATAGGAGACAATGGAGCACTGGAATGCGCAATCAAACAACTGAACTCTGAAAAATGCAATAAATTTCCCAATACTCACCAAGCTTCCACATGCTCGAATGTTTATTACTCATAAGTAAAGATAAAGAAATTTGTTCTAGTCAGCTAGTATAAAGTGAAGGAAGGAATGTCAAACGGGTTCATCCTATCGTTGCCTTGCCTACCGTGCTCTTAATTATTCGAGCTTTTCTGGCAAGGATCTAGGAAATTTGTTTTATTCCGAGGAAGAAGAGAAATTTAAAACTGTTGGTTTTGCTTTCAAGTCGCAGTGTTTGAATGTCATGCAGGCTAGTCGGAGAATCGAACGATGCTTGCGCACGATGAAGCAAATCCAACGCTGCGCCATTTCTAGTGCCTGAAGGGTTACGAAACCCACGTTCATAGTAATTCGAGTGATGGACGTCTGGATGCGAACAAAGGTTAGAAGATGCGTATGAATGAGACCGTAAGAGTTGCGCCAGTTTAGACTAACAGGTGCTGAAAAGTGATCTTAAGCGCATCCGTAAGCAGAAAAAAAAATCCACGCGGCAGGGAAGACAAAGAGAGCTTTTCTTTGGGTCCTCTCAAAACAAACGCATGGAGAGCAGAGCTGTAAGTGTAGGGGAGGCCCAGACGCGCAGAGTCTCGGCACAGAAGTTGAAAGCGGTCTGCAGGGCAGGGCAGTCTGTAGGAAATGCGGCCAACAGAGAGATTATGGAAAACCGAGAAGTCCCATGGCAGCTGTGAGCTCCGTACTCGTTTCCTAACTGAGCGTTTCTAGCACCGCAACTAACTCTGCTATCTTTACATTTAAGTGAAGACCTTGACGACAGGCGACAGCCTTAGGGACACAGGGGATAAAATGAAGTTCGCCAAAAAAACAGGGCTTTCATAAAAGATAAGAGTAAGAAAAAAATCACAGGAACACCTAATTACCTTACGCGTCGGCAGTGCGATAGCATTAGAACTTGTTCATGCCTTCACCGGAAGCGACGTAACTTCTGGTCTGGTGACGTCACTTACCTAAAAGCCAATAGGAATTATCCGGCATGGTCACGCCACTTCCCTCTAGCCAATAGCAATTATACGGCCTTGTGAGGTCACTTACCTCCAAGCCAATGGGAATTATTCGGTCTGGTGACGTTACTTCCCGCCAGCCAATGAGTATTATCAGGTCTGGTGACGTCACTGCCCTCTGGCCAATGGGTATTTTTAGGTCTGGTGACGTCACTTATCTCCAGCCAACGAGAATATCCGCTCTTGTGACGTCACTTCCCTCCAGCTAATAGGAATTATCCAGTTTGGTGACACTTTCTTACAGCCAATAGGCGAATGGGCGAATGAAGTACGACACATTTTTCCCGATGAAGCTTTTAATTCTCTCGCATTGAAAAATAAAGGCATCACCGCCACCCGGAGCTTACGGAAGTAGACTGCGATAACTCCTAGAAAGTTTGCAAGCACGGATCCCTGACGCTAGGCCACACCATCATTCACATTATGCCGACGATCACGGAGGCTTTCATTTTGACGGCCTGAGCTTCTGGGAACAGTGACGACTGGTAAACATAATGAGAAGCATCGAGCCAAGGTACTAAACGAGGGCCATCGTCTGGTTAACCTCCCAGCTTTCTTTTCATTCTCTCTCTATCTGATTATACAGAGAAGGCTGATGGATATTGTGATCGATATCCGGCTAAGCTCGAAAGGCAGGCTAGCGGCGCAACGTGGCGAAAAAGCGATAACGCGTAAACATACTAGATAGCTTTCTACCTCGGGTTTACTATAAAAAGGCGCTGCTAATGGAGGAGAAACGATTACAAAACGCAACCTGTTGCTTTAGCGGGGGCCCTGATGACGTCGTTAGTGACGCTCCATATATAAACCAGATAGCGATTTACATTGGTTATACGAAGGCGATGAATTATGAGCGATCGCCACGGAAGCGTTAAGAGACGCAGACCGCATAGCTGACGTGCCCCAGGGGCTTACATACCAGTACGCTCTGGATGATGACGTGAGAGCAGCACTGATATAACACCGAACAATGTGTTTCATTCAACACACAGTACGCCACTATACTATACTATACTATACTATACTATACTATACTATACTATACTATACTATACTATACTATACTATACTATACTATACTATACTATACTATACTATACTATACTATACTATACTATACTATACTATACTATACTATACTATACAATACTATACTATACTATACTATACAATACTATACTACACTACACCAACTGCACTATGCTATGCTATACTATGCTACGCTATACTATACTGTACTACACTGAGCTGTACTGTACTGCACTATACTATACTACGCTATACTGAGCCATACTATATTCTATTATACTATACTACTCTATGCTACATTATAATATATTATAGTATACTATTCTATGCTACATTATACTAAATTATACTATGCTACACTATACTATGCTATGCTATTCTATGCTCAGCGGTAACGGTGCTTGGGTGCTGACCCTGAAAGACGTGAGTTCGATCCCGGCCTCGATAGTGGCATTTCGATGTAGGCGAAATGCCAGAGCCCCGTGCACTGCGCGATGTCAGCGCACGTTAAAGAGCCCCAGGTGGTCGCAATTATCCGGAGCTCTCCACTCCGGCGTCCCTCATAGCCTTAATCGTTTCGGGACGTTGAACCCGACAAATCAAAACAAATATATTAATCTCTGTTACACTATACCGCATTGTCCTATACTGTACTGTACTGAAGTGTGCTGTGCAGAAGAGAACTACTGAACTATACTGTATTATGCTACACTATTATAAACTATAGTGTACTCACTCTATTAGATTATTAACATATTGTTGCGGAAAAGAATATATTTACAGATATTTACAAATAGACAAGAACAGCTGCGAGCGGCACCGAGAACACAGTCCGAACTTCGTTGACGTCTTCTACTCTTCGCACTCGTGCCTTCGCTCTTCGTCGTCGTCGTCTACCCGCATCAGGACCCCCGGCTGCTGAAACGCCGTCTCGGCGTTAGGGCGGCGACGTATGAGCGTCGTGGTAAGGTTTAAGGCGACAGACGTGGACGATGTCGGTGGTGGCGCCAGATGACGAGGGCGAGGTTTCACGGGGAGCAATTTCATAGTTCACGTCGGTAACACGGCGCACGACACGGTAAGGGCCACGGTAGTGCGAAAGGAGCTTCTCGGAGAGACCGACGCTGCGAGAGGGCGTCCAGAGAAGGACGAGTGATCCTGGGGTATATTCGACGGCCTGGTGACGGCGGTCGTAGGCTGTCTTCTGGGAAACTTGAGAGGCTTGGAGCCTACTACGTGCTATTTGGCGCGCCAGCGTGGCCTGGGAGATGGCGTCCCGAGCGTAAGCAGTGGTGGGGGCTGAAGAAGGCGGCATGAGTGTATCCAAAGGCAAGGTGGGATGCCTACCAAACAAAAGGTAGAAAGGAGAATAGCCTGTTCTGTCATGAAGGGAAGAGTTATATGCAAATGTCACATAAGGCAAGGCTGCGTCCCAATCTCGGTGGTCTGGCGATACGTACATGGCTAACATGTCGGTGAGCGTGCGGTTGAACCTTTCCGTGAGCCCATTGGTTTGTGGGTGGTAAGCTGTCGCGAGCTGGTGCTGCGTGTCACACGAACGAAGAATGTCGTGAACTACTCTGGATAGAAAATAACGACCGCGGTCGGTGAGCAGTTGACGAGGGGCGCCGTGGTGAAGGATGACGTCTTGCAGAAGAAAATCGGCAACATCGGTAGCGCAGCTGGACGGCAAAGCACGCGTGATGGCGTACCGAGTCGTATAATCAGTTGCGACAGCGATCCACTTGTTGCCGGAGAGGGACGTCGGAAAAGGGCCAAGAAGGTCGAGGCCAACACGGTGAAAAGGTTCAGGAGGTATGTCGATGGGTTGCAGAAGACCGGCAGGCAGAGTGGAGGGCCTTTTCCGACGTTGACACAGGTCGCAAGCGGCCACGTAACGCTTGACGGAACGATAGAGACCAGGCCAAAAGAAGCGATGCCGCACCCGAGCGTACGTGCGGGACACGCCAAGGTGACCGGCTGTCGGCAGATCGTGCAGTTCTGCAAGGACAGAAGAGCGTAGACGTTGGGGTATCACGAGCAGGAGCGGAGGGCCATCGGAGCGTAGGTTTCGGCGATACAAAATGCCGTTCTGGAGCACATAAAGGTTCAGAGACGGAGATCGGTTTGCAGAACGGATGCCATCAAAGATAGGTCGTAAAGAAGAGTCGTGACGCTGTTCGTTGGCAATATCAGCAAGATCGGAGATAGCTAAGAGGCAGGGCAGGGTCTCAGCGTCCTCTAGGTCAGGTGGTTCCACAGGGTATCGGGATAAGCAGTCAGCGTCCTGGTGATGGCGCCCTGACTTGTACACGACGGAGTATGAGTATTCTTGGAGGCGCAATGCCCAGCGACCAAGGCGACCGGTGGGATCTTTTAGTGAAGACAACCAACAGAGAGCGTGGTGATCAGTGACAACAGCGAATGAACGGCCGAACAGGTAGGGTCTGAATTTAGCTACTGCCCAGACAAGGGCAAGACACTCGCGCTCAGTAATGGTGTAATTTTGCTCTGCGGCTGAAAGTAGGCGGCTGGCATAAGCGATGACTCGATCTTGACCCTGTTGACGTTGGGCTAGGACGGCGCCGATGCCATATCCGGAGGCGTCGGTGCGAACCTCTGTGGGAGACGACGGGTCAAAATGTGCTAAGATGGGCGGAGTGGTCAGCAAATGGACGAGAGATGAAAATGAGTTCTCTTGAGCAGGGCCCCAGGTAAAGGGGGTGTCGTTCTTCAGAAGATCGGTGAGGGGACGAGCGATGCTGGCGAAATCTTTGATAAAACGGCGAAAATATGAGCACAAGCCGACAAAGCTGCGCACATCTTTCGACGACCTTGGAAGAGGAAAGTCCTTCACAGCTTGAATTTTGATGGGATCTGGGCGTACACCAGAAGCGTCAACGAGGTGTCCGAGAATAGTGAGTTGGCGACGACCGAACTTGCATTTCGATGAGTTCAGCTGAAGTCCGGCCTTACGAAACACTGTCAGAATATTAGAGAGGCGCTCGAGGTGCGTGGCAAAAGTAGGCGAGAAAACCACCACATCGTCTAGGTAACAGAGGCAGGTGGACCATTTAAAGCCACGAAGAAGGGAGTCCATCATTCGTTCGAAGGTAGCCGGGGCGTTACAGAGGCCGAACGGCATGACTTTAAACTGGTATAAGCCATCAGGCGTCACGAAGGCGGTCTTCTCGCGGTCCTTTTCATCAACGGCAATTTGCCAGTACCCCGATCGAAGATCAATTGAAGAGAAATATTTGGCGCCGTGGAGGCAATCTAAGGCATCATCGATCCTTGGGAGTGGATATACGTCTTTTTTTGTGATGCGGTTGAGGTGCCGATAATCAACGCAGAAGCGCCAGCTGCCATCCTTCTTTTTCACCAGGACGACTGGTGAAGCCCAAGGACTTGACGAGGGCTCGATGATGTCTTTTGCGAGCATCTTGTCCACCTCTTGATTTATGACGGTGCGTTCGGCGCTGGACACTCGGTACGGACGTCTGCGGAGAGGAGCGGAATCACCGGTGTTTATGTGATGCGTCACCACAGAAGTCCGAGCCAGACCACGGCTATCAAAGTCGAAGATGTCGCGGAAAGATGATAAGAGGCACCTAAGATCGCGAGCTTGCATCGGCGGTAGGTCAGAAGCGATCATGTCGGCGTAGTCGTCCGTTGGGTTCGCTGTTGATGGGGCCGCAGGCAACCGGCATTGCTGAGTGGAAGGTAAGCAGCTGTCCACCACTGATATCACACATTCGGCAGCAGGGCACAGCGTGGCGAGTGAGATGCCTTGCGGGAGCGGTTGGATGGATGAACCGAAGTTCAGGACCGGAAGGCACGCTCGGTTGGCCGACATTGTAAATACAATGTGTGGAAGCGCAATGCTGCGCGTCAGGGCGACGTCAAGTTCCGGAGTGACTACGTAGTGACCATCAGGTACAGGGGGAACAGATGAGAAAGAAATGTAAGTTGCGGCTTGAGGCGGTAGACGGACAAAGTCGACAGCACAAAGACGGTGTATAACTGGGGACGGCGACTCAGCAGAAAGAGGAAGGTCAAGCTGAACAACATTAGTGGCGCAGTCAATGAGGGCTGAATGCTCAGACAGGAAGTCGAGGCCAAGAATGACTTCGCGAGGGCACTGGTCCAGAACAGAGAACAGAACGGATGTATGGCGGCCGGATATGGTCACACGGGCTGTGCATAGTCCAACAACATGAGCAGTTCCGCCGTCGGCAACGCGGAGAACGGCTTTGGGTGCAGGGGTCAGTACTTTTCGGAGGCGGCGTCGTAGGGCTGAACTCATGACGGATACGTGCGCGCCTGTATCGATCAGAGCTCTCACAGGCACTCCATCGACATGAATAGCGAGCAAATTATGGTGTGCGCGAAGGGCTAATCGAGGATTTTGGGACTGGGGCTGTACTGCAGCATCACCTCCAGACACTGCAGCGTCTAGGTTTCCGCTTGCGAGCGTCCGTAGGGGCCAGGAGAGGAGCGACGGCGTTGGGGCGAACGAGACTGGCGACGCTGGGGGGACGGGGAGCGGCTGGAGCGGGGAATATGGCCGTCGACTGTAGCACTGTGCTGGGCTGGAGGGGGCGTGTAGTGGCTGGGCTGTTCGTCGTCGCGGTGGGAGCTGAGAGGACGGTATGTGCTGCGACGGGACCAATAATTTCGACAGTGGCGGGAGATGTGGCCAATGCGGTGGCAATGGAAACAAATGGGCCTATCGTCGGTTGTCCGCCAGTCGTTAGGGTTTCGGCGACGTGGAGTGAAGTACGAAGGTCGTCCAGGAGCAATCGCAGTGATTTCGGGTGGTGGTGAAGACCGTACAGGGCTGACGGGCTGGAAACCAAGGTTGGCAAGCTCTTGGCGGACGACAGCTTGTACCAGAGAGATGGTAGGTAAGCGGGTGTCGCCATCATGTAGATGCTGGGGGGCAGGGGACATAGCTTCGAGCTCGCGTCGGATGATGCGGGTCACATTTTCTGGGGGCGCTGGAGTTGCCCGGTGTCGCAGGTCTTCACATGAAGAAGTCGCAGCCGTGTTGGGGAGGCGTGTGTACGGCTGGCTAATACGCCTGCTTTTGGCTTCCTCGAAGCGTCGACATTCCTTAATAATTCCGTCGACTGTAGTGCAGCTCTTGTATACGAGCAAGTTGAAGGCATCGTCGGCGATTCCCTTCAACACGTGGCCGACTTTGTCAGACTCGGGCATGTTGGCGTCAACTTTGTGACAGAGGGCCAGCACATCTTGAATGTACGACACATAGGACTCCGTAGATGTTTGAGCTCGGGAGGCGAGGTCCTTCTTAGCGGCAAGCGTTCGGCCGAGCGGCCGTCCAAACAATTCGCGGAGTTTCTCTTTGCACACGTCCCAGCTGGTCAGATGGTCTTCGTGTGTCTCATACCAGACCCGGGCGGTGTCTTTTAGATAGAATATTACATTTGCGAGCATAAGGGTCGGATCCCAGCGGTTGTAGGTACTCACTCGCTCGTACATGTTGATCCAGTCGTCGACGTCAGTGTTGTCGGTACCAGAAAATGTCCCAGGGTCACGAGGGGGAGAAAGAACGAGTGATGTCATGGCCGGGGCTGAGGTTTGCTGGGCGGCGTCTTGGGTCATGATGAGTGAAGGCAACTGGCGGCCGCTGCGGAGCTCCGTCGTCGGTAGACGTAGGGGAAATCCGCACCTCCACCAAATATGTTGCGGAAAAGAATATATTTACAGATATTTACAAATAGACAAGAACAGCTGCGAGCGGCACCGAGAACACAGTCCGAACTTCGTTGACGTCTTCTACTCTTCGCACTCGTGCCTTCGCTCTTCGTCGTCGTCGTCTACCCGCATCAATATGAACGGGTATATTAACCCTTCATATTAGCCACTAAGAGTGAGTTACAAGAGTGATCTCATTGGCTACTTGACCTTCCAATGTGAGAATACAGCACGAACAACAGGAACATAGAAGCAGCTTTTATATGCGGTTCTTCATCTACGGTCCTCGTTCTTTGCACCCTGTTGCCACAGCAGGAAAGCATTGCTAAAACAAAAAACTACTTTCACTCTGAAAAACACACGAATTCTGTGTGTCTGCTTAACAATTGTCAAAAAACACAAAACACAACCATCGAAAAACACAAGAAAAAATTCTGCTGTCTCAACAGATTTTCCTGCAATGTTTCGGGATCTGAAAACAGAAATTCTTGTAGTAACAACAGGACTTTGTGTAGTATTGAGCAGTCACCTGTCCTACGACAGAGCCAGTTCTGTCGCAACAACAAACAACGTCGTAGTACTACAGAAAAAAAATATGTCGTAACGACAGGACGACAGAAATTTATGTTGTACTTTGGACCGGCTCTATCGTATTTAAGAAATTTAAATTGGCCCACGTGGTATTTTTTCATATTAGGAGCACGTACCTCGCCACTCCGTGACTCACACTGCCACGAGATTCCGCCAGACTGCCAAGTTTACAAGGCTCAAGACAATTTTTTTTTTTTTAGGATGTTGAAAAACAAGAAGTGCGAAGTCTCGACAACTGGGCGCATACACAACGGCCAGCCCATTGTAAACGCCAAATACTTCGCAGATTCCGGTGACTGGGCGACTTCAAGACTGCCAAAACTTTTCACGTTCCGCTGTTTGCCGGCGCCATGAATTATGGGGCAGGTGAGAGATTCCAGGCACGCCCCTCTTTCCAGAAGGAGACGAGTGCCAGACGCAGCAGCATGCGCGCTGTTCGTACTTTGAAGAAGCCCACTTGCCCTACCAGCTTCAATAAACGTGCACGTATATCACGGAAATTAAATGGCCTGTGAATACTTCGATGCCGTGACTTAGCGTAGAAAAGAAAAAAAAATGTCCTTCAGGCTTCATGCGGTAAACGATAGTGCCAGAAAGGTTCGGAGACTTTTTTTTTTGTCGAATCTCTTCCGATAATCGCGTCACTTCATTTAGACCCCTTTCGGGCAGTGCGTTAGTAACATTCTCCGCACCTTTGAGAAAAATTGCTCCCTCCTGACGTCACCAAGCAAGACGAGGAGGAGAAATGACAGGAGAGGAGGAAATTAGCGATGGCTGTTGCGCGTAGACAGAGTGGACACGCTACAACCGCTCTGCGGAAAACATAAATCGGGAAAAGGCTGCACGCAAGAATCCTTGATTCGCATTGGCAAGTAAGAAGGTGATCACGTGTACCCGGGCAGGTGACGTCACTCATTTTAAACGCAATACAACGATGGCAGCCGATAAAGCGGTGACGATGCCGGACACAGCCCAAAAACCATCCCTACCCTACCTCCTACCTTTCGTAGTCATCATCATCAGGACCGTGCTACGCTTCAGCAGAATAAATTCCTCTACCATTGATCCTCAATTACCCCTATCCTACGCCAATCGCCGCCACCCTATACCTGCAGACGCAGTAACGACTGTTATCTCTCAAACACATTACAAACATTGGTACCCTATAACTTTATTGACCGTTCCTGAAACAACCGGACTTACAAAGTCTGGGCATTTCGAAATTCTCGTTACCATACGAGCGTCCTTGAAACACCAGCGTGCTTGATCAGCTGCGGCGTTTACACGTGAAAATTCGCCAATTCATACATTGTGGCGGTGTAGTTTAAGTCCAGACACACTCGCTTGTGTATTCGGAGCGCGAATTTCCTTCACCGGGCACAGAACTTCGGGCGGCCGTGACAAGAACCCCAACGTCCATGTTTACGTCAGTTCTTGCGACTGCAGCAAAACCTCGCAGCGAATTCGAAGCAACTAGACTAACATATACGAGCAAACTGGAGTATTTCCGGGACCGCAGCAATACTATTATGCGGCTCTTGAGGAAGAAATAAAACAACATACAACGCGCTTCTAGAGCAAACAAGCTTTAGGACTTTCGAAGTTCTTTCATCACGGAAATGAGTGCCAGGGAAGGTTTCTACAGCGACCGTGCGCCCCTCACTGCCGTGTGGCCGCGCAACTCGTGGCTCAAGCTGCCGATAACAACACGTCACGTGACTAGGTTGTCTTATGACGTCACTACATTTTAAGAACTACCATGAGATATCAAAGGGCGCAGGAGGGTTGGCGGCAAGAGAGAGACTTAGCACAGCGCCATCTGAGGCTGCTACCACGAACCGCGTTCTCAGGGAGCCAATGCGCATGCGCAGATAGCCTCTTAGGGCGACAGATGGCGCCACATTGCCGGCCGGCCGATTACGCGCGCTCCTTCCGCGTGGGGACAAATCAGCACGTGCGCAGTGGCGGCGCGCGGAAGCGGATCGTGGTACAGTCACTGGAAGTGACTCGGATACAACTTAAGTCTCCAGTGAGGCTCCGCGCTCATCCAGGACCACCGCACAGAATTCATCCACGACAAAAAGTAGTCCGTTTAGAAAACATTTCTTGTTACCTAAACAAAAAGTTAATCACAAGAAAAAAATTATAAGCTACAGAACTTTGACACCTGGAGTGTTGAATAAAGTTACATATTAAAAAGCTGATTTCATTTACTGTTGTGATTAGCTAGAGGAGTAACTGCCGCTTTTTTTAGTTGTATCCTATAGATTGCGGTCTATAACGTCGAGGACTTCCGCCACAACCGCAGCAGCTCCGCAGGTCACGTGACGATGTCGTCACTTCGTGCGGACGACGCCATTTCTGCGCAAGAATTATTGAGCGACTGACGCTGGTAAGGAGTTCCCACCTATATTTCTCCGTTTTCTGGACCGAACAGATAAACTAGTTTCAAAGTGTAGTGACAATATTTGCTGCAGAGTATCTCTCGAAATCGCTCGAGAACGCGCACTTCAAGACACGCACCGGGCAGCCTCTCATGGGATTACATGATGATAGTAGGCGCACTATGTTCTTCAGGTCAGATGTGAAAGAAAAGTACACTTTGTTTGTTTTTATCTAAGCACTCTTCCCTGCGATGTACGGTTCCTACACGACTTGAATTTTTAAGCACGGCTCCGAAGTGAAAAAAAAAATCTGTCGAGTTTAAACTTAACGTTCGCTTTCAAAATGCTCGCACCTGTACACACAAGTACGCAGGAGCCGAAAAAGCTGAAGATAAACTTCGTCCCTACAAACTCAAAGCCACCGGAACAAGTTTTCAGCACATCCGCGCTCCCGCTAAGCCTCGTAACGCGCTTTACGCGGCGCCGGAAGGACAGATGTGCAACCTAGCGCACAGCTATATGTGCGGCCGCAACACACTGACGGCGAAGGCGCCGCCGACGAAGACAGCACGAACGTAGAAATAAGCTACAAAAAAGCTTCGAAAGAGGGCGCAACACTCGCAAGAAAAACGCGGAGAGTCCCGCGCCCCGGGATGCTGCAAGGGCACGCGGGAACAACTTAAGCCTAAGAGCTCGGCAGCACACGCACGTCCTAAGGCGCGAGTGTGGCCTGCCAACGAAGTCACGCTCCGAAGGAGCGGAGCAACGCAGAGGCTCGACAGAGCGCTCTTCGGGAAAGTTGAGAGGCGCACCCCGCATCGCTTCAAACACAACGCATAGAAAAAAAAAAGCAACGTAGATTATTGCCTCTTTTTCTTTTCCTCTCTGTCCCGTTTTCCCGCTCTACCAACTCCCCTACTGCGACCGCCATTACTCACTGGGGAAAAGAAGATACAAAGGAAGGAAAAAGGGAATAAAGAACCCGACAGGAAACAGAGGGTTAATGCGCAAAACGCCGGCTTTCCTAAACGGTCCCCATCGCAACCTTCGTTGGCGAGGCTTACACTCCAACGCCTTTCCTTTTCTTTCCCTATACGCCGTAACAGCGTCACCTCGAGAAGTAAGAACTCTGCTCGGCTGTTTTTCAGGGAGCATATAACGAAAGCAAGCCCACGCGCGGAAGAAGGGCCTCACTAACCCTTTTCCGCAGTGAAGCGACCTAACCTTTATTTTTCCCTAAACTTTTGTTTGTTTCCACGTATTTGTTCCTATCCCTTTCCTGGGATCCTCCAAAGCTTTGTCCCCTTACCTGCAGGGTTGGGACCCGAGGAGAAGTACAAGCGGAATGGGGGAGCAGGTGC
Source organism: Amblyomma mixtum (assembly GCF_055824585.1). Taxonomy (NCBI): domain Eukaryota; kingdom Metazoa; phylum Arthropoda; class Arachnida; order Ixodida; family Ixodidae; genus Amblyomma; species Amblyomma mixtum. The sequence continues at coordinate 149,577,082 of NC_143015.1, forward strand.
TACGTGCTTTCTATACGGGAACAGAGAGTCCCGAAAACGCCGAAAACATGACGCGAGGCTAGCTTCGCCACTTCATCGTCATTCATTTATTTTTCTTCTTCCTAATCTCTCTCCAACTTTCCCACTGCAAGTACTTGCATGCCTTGCTTCAAAGAAAAGGATGAGAAAACAGAGAAAACGCGTTGATATGAACCATGGCGCTCGAATAAACGCGATTTATATAAAGCGGTAGCGTGGGCGAGCAACTGTTCCTTATAGGGATACTGGAGGCGAGGGTTGGGGAATGGGACAAAAAGCTGTAAGTCAGTTCCTGCGAACAGACCAAAACCGTGCACTGTCTCTCTTTCTTTGTTCAAAGCAACCCAAATCTGATGCAACGAACAGACTGCCTCGAGTTTACCCCTTTCTGCGTTCTCCCCTTTCAGGCCCGGAGCTGGCGCCCAGACCGGCAACTGTCCCCATTTCGGAACACGAGGTAAAACAAAAAGAAGCCGGCAAAACCCGAGACGCGGCTTTACAAACAAGCACACCACGACGTTTTTCCCTCCCCCTTCTCGTTTTGAGAGTCGATGGCCTCTAGTAAAGGCTCCAGACAAAAGGAGAAAAAAGGAAACCGAAACCAAATTCGTGAAGAGAGAGAGTGGGAGGAAAGAAAGGGTAAGATAAAGATGTCAGTGCACTCAGTTCCCAGGAGTGACCAGCACGTTCCTTAAAAAATCCACTTTTCGCGGGAAAATGGGGACACAGGCTCTTTTCTTTCCATTTTCTGCGTCTCAGAAACACTGAGCGCTGTCCTTTTCTTCCCCATTTTCAGCCTACGTAACTTCGTTTTCCCTTTGGCCTGTAAAGCTCACGTACGTCCGTGCCGACGGACCGAAGAAGCCAACGCAGTGCCCATATAACGGCTTTCCTCTTCTCTCTTTATTCCTCCTGTGCGCCCCTTCTCGTTATGGTGGGTCGAATCCCATTTTTAAGAATCCTTTTGCTTCCTTTTATTCCCCAATGCTCAAAATATCTAGGACGCTTGCTCGGGCCCCATTTCAAAGCACGTCCACATTGTAGTATCTTACTCCAAAAGGCACGTATTATGACTTTAACGTGACTAAGAAAACACTAATGTGAAGTTCGTGCGAGCCATACCTTACTTATCGAAACAGACAGCCGCAATGACCATTGAAATGTCGATTGATTTCGAGATTCTACTTTTCTCCATCTTTCTTCTGTTACCATCCACGTCATGCGCCTACAGTAACACTGATATTCCAAGGAGGTAACATAATGCCTGCACCTCAGCGCCTCAAGCTTGAAGCCAAGGGTATTCAGCAGGTATAGAAGCAAAAAAAAACGGTTCGAAAAGCAAGACACTCGAATTTAAACATTCGAAACGCAGGCAACGTCGATACGCACCCGCGCGAGTGACGTTAGGCTTAAGGATTTCTGCTCGACGTCCCACGGCGTTGATTCGATCCGACGGAGGCGCACGAAACGGAAATCGGGTTCAATTTGGGAGGCGCGCGTCATTTCGCGCGCGGAAAAAAAGCGCGCGCGCGCGCGTGCGTGACGCCCGCATCGGAGAACTTTAGGCGGGAACCAATTTAGAGGGGAAATTGCGCCGGTTACGTAATGGCCAAGAAAGCGGGCGTCAGTATCGCGTTTGAGTCTGTGCACAGATTGCCAGAGTTAGCCCGGTGATTCCCGGGCAATGAAATTCCGGACAAAAAGGCCTGAACTTCCAGGATATCGCGCTTTGTGACCCCGCACAGCGCATGATTTCAAAAATAAATAGAGAAAAGGTAGATTTATAGAGGCAAATGAAATTTCTCAGTAGTTAAAGTAAACTGGCCTGCTCTCTCAACGCCCTAAAAGCAAGAAGTGTTTTCCGAACTCACGCGATAATCTGATTCATGAAACTCAAAACCTTTTGATCGCCTGATCATGAAGCGGCATGCCCTAGGAATTGCAGGTTGTCTCGAAGGGAGGGCTGTCTTCTTACATTGAGTGAATCACGGCGTGGCTTCTGCAAATTGGAAAGCTGGCACTTTTGATATTGCTACGAAAAATACAATATAGGCCGGCCCCGACGACAGCATAAAGAGCACGCAAATGGCATTTATTTTCATCAAACTGCTTCCACTCACTTGCCTTCGACATCGCTCACTTTCTTATCGCGTGATCACGTGTCACAACACGAAGAGGAAACGAGGCCAAACTGGCAGCCAATGCTCGTGTGTGCTTTTATCGGCGTATGCTACCGATAGTAACGGCTACAGTGCAGTCTTCTGTTGGCGTTTCGGAAAGGGGGGGAGGAAGGGGGGAGGGAGGGAGGGAGGGAGGGAGGGAGGGAGGGAGGGAGGGAGGGAGGGAGGGAGGGAGGGAGGGAGGGAGGGAGGGAGGGAGGGAGGGAGGGAGGGAGGGAAGGGGGCGCTACCTGCGCGCTACTTTCTGTCATTTTCGCTGCCACTGCATTTTGTTGATAGAACAAAAAATTCATCGAATCTAAGCCGACCAAAAATTTTCGTTTCTCGCGTTTTTAACGAAACTGTCGGCCCAGATTCGAACAAATACGATATCTCGGGAAATGCGATTTGCGCACCCTGCCAGAAACAGAAGTAGAGACGAAGTGAGCGCGGTAATTTCGCCATGTTTACGGAGGTAAAGAAGAATTTCACATCAACCGAGCCGCACCAATGCGAACTGAACCGTGGCCTATCCCCCATCGTGGGTGTGTGCCATGCCACCAAGGCAACAACAACACTAATGCGAATGAGCATCGGTGCCAGAATGAGCGCTAAGACGTTTTGCCGACTTTGTTGGTTACCAAGCATCACGAAGTGAACAGCGCGAACTGTTACGCGCACAGTATGAGGAAGAACCAGAACAGGACAGGCCTGTGTTCATCTATTGGTCCTACTGTGTGCGCCTCAGTTCACGTACTTCGCTTCGTGATGCCGGAATAAGGCTGTTCCTTCGCAACACATTGGCTGTCACCCCAAGAAAATGGCAGAGTTTTGACATAGTTAAACCGAGTAGACGTGCGAAAGCTTGTAGTTACCTCGTTGGCTCATGGTTTTGCTTTGCCGGATCGTCTGCACGTCTGGCGATGATATTAGACTCAGGTTAAGCAGCGGGACGATATTAGTTCGATAGTAGTATTAGTTGACGAAGGCGACGATGTGCAATGCGCAACGCGAGAGTGTGCAGCAGTTCAACACGAGGCGTGATCGGCTGCGGCGATATAACATGGTGCTCTCGCGCAGTTGCCAGTGAAGCTGATCTGTTCGCGGCGCTGTGGGTTCGAATCCCAGTCGCGGCAGTTTTTATTAATGCGAAAACATTTCTTGGCTATGTCGGCGGGGTGGTGTCACCAAAACGTTTCGGTTTCGGTTTTATTGGGGATTAAAGTCCCAAACCAACTCAGGCTATGAGGGGCGCCGTAGTGAAGGGCTCCGGATATTTCGACCTAAACGTGTCCGCAAAAGGTGTCCGCAGCAGTTGTGACGTTCTCCGAAGAGATAGCATCAAACAAATAGTTGTAATCGAAAGAGGATGATGTGAGGATGCTGCGCAAGAAAAACTGTGTCGATAGGATTATTAGTTCATCAAATAGAGCCAAAAATGCCGAAAAAACGACGAAACAGCGCGGACGTCGATAAAGTGAGTGGACTGGAAAACAGCCGTCGACGGCTAAATAGTGGGAAAATAGGCAAAAGAGTGAAAATGAAGTTTAAGATGAATTGAAATGTATTTGATGAATGATAATTAATCGAACAAAAAGTTTCAGTGACCTAGATTAATTCGTTAATTACCAGCGAAAACCATTAGATGATTGAATAGGCTGGACGGGGATGCAGTAAGTGCGCGGGAAAGCAACCACGGCGTCAAATTTGAAGAACCAAAATGGTTGATAGTGATAAAAGAGAGTATAATCAGGGTAAATAAACCGACCTTTAATTAAGCATGACATAATTACGCCAATTCAGTAGTGCCGCCGCGGTGGCTCAGTGGTTACGGCGCTCGGCTGCTGTCCCGAAAGACGCGGGTTCGATCCCGGCCGCGGCGGCTTAATTTCGATGGAGGCGAAATTCTAGAGGCCCGTGCACTGTGCGATGTCAGTGCACGTTAAAGAACCCCAGGTGGTCGAAATTATCCGGAGCCCTTCACTACGGCGTCTCTCATAGCCTGAGTTGCTTTGGGACGTTAAACCCTAATAAACCTAAACCAGCCAATTCAGTAGATAAATTGATTAACAAACAAGAAGACAATGATAAAGAGAGGCGACGAGTGGGAAGGAGGCGCCAATGCTTTCGCATTCTCCCAATGCGGGTCGCCGCTGCGATCTCTAATTTTTTTATTCATTTATTTATTCAAGATCAACGCTTCAGCGATGGCCGGAATTTTACAGCTTTGGTCGGAGAGTAGAGACTTCGTTCTTAGACACACCAGTATATACCTTTTGGGCACCTACAATATTCCATTTACAGACGGCACACATACAAAGAAGCAAAACGTCGCGGTGAGGATATCGAGCCATACAGGCACTCCCCAGAGAAAAAATGCGTGCCTCCCGCATCTGACACGACCAGAGGAACGCGGTCGTCCAAAACACGTCGCTTCCGTTACCGCTGCCATTCCATTAACTATGCACCTACGCAGTGCAGCAATATGCTCCCGCACCGATGCATATTATAGCATTGCGCTCGTAAAGACGCACTCGAGCGCGGATGGCGTCTCTAACCCACGTTGGCGGAACCCGAAAGGACAGCAGCGTTTATGCCGGAGAGGCGAGCGATCAGCTTTCACGTCGTAAGACAGCTCTTCCGCGAATGCACGGCCCCCGAAGCGTCAGACACGCTTAGCGACCGGCGCGTGCTCTGAATGTGATCCCTCACCGCGTAAACGAACGCCTGCGCTCTGCAGAGACAATCTTTTTGGAATCCGGTGCCTCCTAGTCGTTACCTCATATTCGCATGCGTGCGGGGAGGGGAGGGGGACTGGTTCCTATGGTCCCACGTGAAATTCATGCCGATATAATTTAGTAGAATGTCATTGCTAAGGAGAAACGCGGCCGTTTACCTGAAATTGCTTGAGCGCAATCGAACGTACTTATTCCAATGGTTCTGCACTTGAAATGTGCATGAGGCAGCTCTAGACTGCACTGAACAGGGCACTAACCAGAGCAGTGAACAGGGCATTGAACAGGGCACTGAACAGAGAACTGAACAAGGCAATGAACAAGGCACTGAACAGGGCACTGAACAGGGCACTGAACACGGCACTCAACAGGGCACTCAACAACGATCCGGAATAGACATTGAAGAGGACACTAGGAAGGAGACAAGGATCAGCACTGAACAGGGCATATTTCGGACGACGCGTGAAATTCCAGCTCTCTGGCATGGTGGCGTTATTTGTAAAGCTTTGGAGAACGCATTGACGTCATCGTGCTAACGCCTAACTGCAGCGCACAGTGCTGACGTCAGAGAGGGCAGCGCTTTAAGCCACCACAATGCAGGGAGCGTGTGCAAATACCGGCTTTTAATTGCCAACTGTATACTATACCAACGCTATCGAAAATGACGCCGGGAGGCCCGTCGTTACGTTCCCACTCCTATCTGAAGAGCTCAGGGCAAATTGTTATAAACGTTCCGCTCTGTGCGGTAATGAGCGTAGAATGGCGTGGCGCAAACGGAGGCTCTGGTGACAGAGGATATGATATTAGAAGCTCCATTGTATCAAAATGTGTCGCAGGTCATAAGATTCACCCATAGGCTGTAGAAAAGTGACGTCACCAGATCAACGGATTCGCATCGGACGGAGTAAATTGACGTAATTTTCAGTATAAAGGCATCAACAGCTGCTAATGCTCTCGAATCGCCAAAACTTAATGAAATTAGGCGTCTCTGCGAATATTTTCGCTGTGTGTTATGATACCTCACTCGCCGATGCAGTCTACGCAGTCTACGCGGATCTGCTGTTGAACTGTTCGCTGCTTATCGAAGAAAGCAGGCAGCTCTGTGATGATCTATCAAAGTAAACGCCGGGACCAGCGATCTGGTTGATGGCACATTGGTGGAGTGGAATTACCTTCCTGCATCACAGGCCCTCAATGACATAGTTTATTCGAGAAATAACTGCTAACATTGTATAAGTACCTGTTTCTTTTGCGTCACCACTCCCCTCGTCAATGCCTTTCGCGCTGAGAGACATATACGAGGGGGTACCCAAAAGAAACCGGACTTAATTTTGTTTGAACTTATTTGTTCACATTTTAAGCACAGACCTTCAATCTCCTTCAAAGTATTCCCCACTTGCAATGATACGCTTGTCGAATCTTTCATTCCATTTTTCAAAACATTGTTTAAATTCATCTTTTGTGATGCTTGACAGTGCCTCCGTCGTTTTGTTCTTCACCTCAGCAACATCAGCGAAACGCTTTTCAGTCACCTATTTTTTCATTCTAGGAAACAAAGAAAGTAGCAAGGGGCAAGGTCGGGAGAGTATGAGGGTTGAGGAATAGGGGTCATGCCATTTTTGATCCAAAATTGTCGTAGAGACAGGGCTGTGTGAGCAGGGGCATTGCCATGATGGAAAAACTTGTCACCCGACCGCCACAAATCTTGCCGCTTCCAGCGCAAACTGTTGCCCAATCTTTTCAAAACATCCAAGTAGAAAGCCTGGCTAACTGTCTGACCCTGCGGAGCAAATTCTCAATGGACGACTCCTCTCACGTCGAAAAAACAAATCAGCATTGTTTTGAGGTTTGGTTTCACCTGACGAGCTTTCTTGAGGCGAGGTGAATTTGAAGTTTTCCATTGGCATGATTGTTGCTTTGATTCAGGATTCGATTCAGGAACACATGAGTTCTCTCCATAGCATCGTCCTTGTACGTATTTCTTAATATTTCAAGAGTTTCCATTCAACTTTTTCCGACAAAAATCAGAATTTCACCGGCGCACGCTGTTCACGAAAATCAGCCATTGCAAAAACGACATTCACACAAAACAGTCGTCACTCTAAAACTCTGCCTAAACTAGTCTGACCTCCTTCAACGACGGCACTCGGCTTACTGACTCTGGAATGTTCATTCTATGCGCTCCTAGTGGCAAAACGCGGTACCACAGAAGCTTTGCCGACCAAAAAATTTAGTCCGGTTTCTTTTGGGTACCCCCTCGTATACCTTGTGTCCCAGCTAAATGTAACCAATCTTTTAAAAGACACGGGATGTCCTAGCCGTCTGAAACCAAATGAGGGTTGTTGACAGTCGCGTGACCTAGTCTGCAGTATTTTTTCGTTCTTCAAGGGTGACTAACTTTTTAATTATTGACTTGAGGAACAAAGTGTCAATGGAAAAGTTGTAGATCGCTTTGACAAACAGCTTACTGACACATTTGCAGCAAAGTAATATTTACGTAAAGCAGTTTTCTTACCGGTCTTTAACCATAACCCGCACAATAAGAAAAAGCTTCCATGTGACAACTGTGCCACTTCAAAGTGCCAAGACGCGCCTTACAGAATAAAATTCGTTTTTTCTGAAGTCCTCTCCTCGGTGATACTCTGGGTGCTCATGGGGGCAGAGAAGTGAGCGAGCAGCTGGTCACGTGATAACTTTCTTTTAAGGCCAATAAATGAAGCTACGTGAATCGTAGCTTGACGGAAACAGCAATACTAGCGGTTTTTCGAGGCGATCTAAAACTTTTTCATTGAGACTTTCTTCCTGAAATCAGTAATTAAAAAGTTAGCTAATTAAACTTAACTAATTAATTAACTTTGAAGAGCCAAGAAAATACTCAAGACTAGGACACGCGATCATGAACAACCCTCAGTTGGTTTCACTGGACTAGGTCTTATTTAAAAGTTTGGTTACATATATATATATATATATATGCGTGTGTGTGTGTGTGTGTGTGTGTGTGTGTGTGTGTGTGTGTGTGTGTGTGTGTGTGTGTGTGTGTGTGTGTGTGTGTGTGTGTGTGTGTGTGTGTGTGTGTGTGTGTGTGTGTGTGTGTGTGTGTGTGTGTGTGTGTGTGTGTGTGTGTGTGTGTGTGTGTGTGTGTGTGTGTGTGTGTGTGTGTGTGTGTGTGTGTGTGTGTGTGTGTGTGTGTGTGTGTGTGTGTGTGTGTGTGTGTGTGTGTGTGTGTGTGTGTGTGTGTGTGTGTGTGTGTGTGTGTGTGTGTGTGTGTGTGTGTGTGTGTGTGTGTGTGTGTGTGTGTGTGTGTGTGTGTGTGTGTGTGTGTGTGTGTGTGTGTGTGTGTGTGTGTGTGTGTGTGTGTGTGTGTGTGTGTGTGTGTGTGTGTGTGTGTGTGTGTGTGTGTGTGTGTGTGTGTGTGTGTGTGTGTGTGTGTGTGTGTGTGTGTGTGTGTGTGTGTGTGTGTGTGTGTGTGTGTGTGTGTGTGTGTGTGTGTGTGTGTGTGTGTGTGTGTGTGTGTGTGTGTGTGTGTGTGTGTGTGTGTGTGTGTGTGTGTGTGTGTGTGTGTGTGTGTGTGTGTGTGTGTGTGTGTGTGTGTGTGTGTGTGTGTGTGTGTGTGTGTGTGTGTGTGTGGAAGTAGTAGCCCGATGTTGGCTAGCTGCTCCTAGTGTCGTTAGTGTCCCGTTTCAGTCCGTAAACAGTAATAGGGAAAAATACTAGAGGGCGCGATTCTCGCTTCCATATTACCAAACGCACACTAGTAAATATAAGTGTCATAGAACGCTCGTTCGTAAACACATTGAAAGAAAACCCGGAAGGGAAACTCCTGTTAAAGCACAGCCGTATTCCGACAGCATACACACACAGGCGAACGAGGGCAAATCCTATTTGCTAAGTTTTTTTTTTATTACTCTCTTCCCTAGCTTTTCGCTTGACTAGGTCTCGCTCATTCTCCACCGGGAACTCTCTGCACCCCATTACCAAGTCCGCATTCGGTGCCGCATACAGATAGAAACCCTCTCCGGGCACTTTTATTGCGGCGTTGTTTGTCATCCACCCCTTCCTCAGCACGCGGGTACAATACACAGGCGTGTTTCCGTTTCAGCCTTCCTCGATGATTGGGCATCCCAAGCACCCATTTTCCCTATTACGTTTCATCTTAACCTCTTCCTTCCCCATGCTTTAGCTCGCTTTCCATTCCGACTTGTTCATACGCTCTTGTGTTTCAGTTCAGTTGTTTCTGTCATTTATTTCAGTCTTCGGCTTTGCCCACTAGATCCTTTTCTCCCTCGTGTACTTGCTCGTAGAAATTAGGGTTAGGGTTGCCTGATATGCACGGTTACTCTTCCTTTCCCACCCACGACACCCTTTGCTTTGTCGCGGAAGAAATGGGGAAATGAATGACTGATCGACTGACACCTTCTTTGCATGCCCTCTACGTCTATAGCTTCCATTTCGTCCTTTCCACCTCCAGCTCCTTTTCTCCTGCAGATTCCCTTTTCTCTTTCCTTCATCTCATTACCAGGCCCGTTGTGTGCCCTTGTACACGGCGCCTGTGCTTTCCCCAGTTTTATTTCTCTCCTCCCTAGCAGCCCTATCTTTCCATTTCCCCCGATTCCCAACTCCCACGTTTCCCCATATCGCGTTTCGCTTCCTTTTCTCCCAAATCATCTTCCCCATCCTCTCTTCCCGACTTTTTTTTTATCGCTCACAATCCCTCCCTCCCACAACCCTCGGACGCACCCAGTGTGGCGGCGACTGTTTGCGCGATGAAGGATTGGCGCCTTTCCGGCTTTGCCGGCAGCTTTCCCATTCTGAAGCGCCTTCCCTAATCAGATTTCCTTTCGTCCCGACACCCGATCGGCATTCATTCCCGTTGCTTTGACTTTTGTTTCCCTTTTCGCTCCCCGTCGTCGAAGCCATATACACTCCAACTTTTTCCCGAGCTCCCTACAGGCGCCTCCCGGGTTAGGGAAATAGAAAAAAAAGCGCTTTCTGCGCCGGGCATATTTCAGTCGATTCGCGTGCCTCGGCGTTCTTTCGAGGGCTTAAGCCTTCCTCCGATATTCTTAGTTCTTCTTAGAGCCAAAATAATCATCCTTTACGGGCGAAGGAACGAAGAGGAATAACAAACTCAGCAGCTCTAGTAAAAGGAAGGAAGCTGCGCTGAATGTGCGGAGATTGTGGAGAAGTTCAAAGATGCTACAAAAAGTCACACCCAGTCGAAAAGCACAACATAAAATTGTTGTCGTCATACAGATTTTCTGTAATATGAACTTTAGTAACAACAGAATTTCGTGTAGTTACTACAGGAAGGTACTATAAGACTACAGATAACAAAAGTACTTCAGTAAAAACTAAAAGACAGACAAATATGCCGTCACGACACAACAATTTGTCTTATTTTTGACAGGGTTCTGTCGTGTTCCTTCTGTGATTTAGCGAAAGAAAAAAGATCTCGTACGAACGAGGAAACGTTTACATAACGATATGACACTTGACGAGCGTTTGCGTAACCGTACCACGGATCGAAAATTTTGACTGCAAGCATTATAGGGCTTTGCACGTTTCCCAAAGCCGCACTCCATAGTGAACACAGCAATATGTTATTATAATGATATTGGTGCTTACCCGTTGTCTAAAAAACATTCAGTTTTTATGTGCTAAAGCTTTAGTGCATAAAAACAACAAAAAAAGAACACAACCGTGTAGAAAATACGGCAAAAAAATGTTTTGGAGTTCTCTCGTAACGAAACGAGTTCTCTATTGTTTTGCAGTAATTTTCTGCAATAGCTTTCTGTAATCGATTGTTCTGGAGCACTTTCCTGCAGTAACTACGCAAAAACCTGTTGTCACAACTAACATTTCTGTTGTTAATACAAGTTTTTGATCAAAACCGTTACTGAAACATTGTTGTGGCGACAGAAATATTTCAGTCGTATTTCTCGACAGGTTGATGATGATGATGATGATGATGATAATAATACAAAGAAAGGAAAAGAGATCAAGGATTAACAACAGAGAGAAATGAAAAAGTAACGGTAGGAAGAAAGAGAAAGAGATGAAGGGAAAGAGGGGAAGGAAAAGAAACTGAAAGAGAAAAATGCGTGCGGGTGTAAGCAGGAAGCAATCCACGGATCCCGAGGGAGACACGACCTGCGGATGCAAGCGAGAAAGACGCCGCCGTCGTGTGACGGGCCTGAGAGGATCGGCGAAACAAATGACGCGCCGAAGATACGCTGACAGTTGCTCGACGACGAAAGTGGCCTCCACGTTGCAAGCAGTCTCGATAGCTTCCGGAGAGAGAAAAAAAGTTGCACAAACACGCACACAACGGGAAGAGCCTGCGGTTCCAAGGCGTTCTGTTAAGAGTGGGTCGCAAAACTTTCCAGGGAAAAGAAAGCACGACTCATGAAAGTTAAAAAATAAATAAATAAAAGAAAGCGTCGCAGCCCGAACAATGGCCAGCGAGTCCTGGCGACACCACCCACCGTAGCAGACTCTGATCTTGCTGAGCAGGCATAAATATTTGTTTTTGCTTTCTACACCTACATCCAAAAGCAGCGTCAAGACTCGTTGGTTGCTTGGTTGTTTTAAATTTATTCCTCTGCTTACGCTGCAGTCACTGCTTCCTGCGCCGTTTTTATTTTCTCCCCGGGCGGTGTTTGTCATTTTCTCCACTTTGAGGGCGTCGCTTTCCCAAGCACGAGTAGCGCGTAAAGCGGTACTCTCTTCTTTCTCTCTCTCTCTTCCTTCTCTCTCTTTTATCTGGCTGAAGTTGACATTTTGCGTTGCATGCCACGTTTTCTTACACAGCTGTATCGTTTTCTGTCAAGTAGACGGTCAGTGAATGCTGCCAAGCCCTATGCTGAGGCGTCTAGAGCGTAAGCCCTACTTCCCGACCAAAGCTGCAAAAGCCGGGCCATCGCTGAAGCCCTGACCTTGACCATGACCTTGAATAAAAAAAATAAAACTAATTTTGCCGCGAGCGGGATTCCAATCCGTGGCGGTGCAGACAGATCAGCTTTGCAGAACAATGCATGAGTGCATTATGGTTTTTTTCTGTCATGGTATTTATTCTACATGTTTATGTACAGAAAGGATATATATATATATATATATATATATATATATATATATATATATATATATATATATATATATATATATAGCGAAGTATACGCTTCGTTAAAGGAAACATATTTATTCAACTCGGCGTTTCGATCGGAAGACCGATCTTCTTCAGGTCACACCTGAAGAAGATCGGTCTTCCGATCGAAACGTCGAGTTGAATAAATATGTTTCCTTCAACGAAGCGTATACTTCGCTATATATTCTTATAAGCAGTCTAGTACTTCACGCTTTCGCAACCTATATATATATATATATATATATATATATATATATATATATATATATATATATATATATATATATATATATACAGTGTGTGAGTCTAAAATTATTTACAGAGGGCACCGAGGTAGGCGCTACATGGCACAAACATGATAGAAAACAGAACTAAAAGGCCTGCAAGGATATATAACGCATCAGGAGAGGAAACCAATCCGGTAAAAAGTCCAATCCCTCGTAAGTGTAAGTCGCCTGCAGCACCATTCGGCTAAAATGAATTCTAGGCGGAACAACAGGTTCAACGTTGAGGTCCTGCATGGGCGTTTTCCAAAGGCGCTGAAGTCCAATCAGAAGAATCATATCATAGGGTTTTGATTCAGGTTGGGAAACAACAAGGTAGCGCACACTGTAGGAATTTAGGAGAAAATATTTCTGTAGCGTCCTCTGCAACCCATCCGAAAACAAAATAGCGTCCTTGCAGTCTATAAAACAATGTTCAATTGCATGCTATCGCAGGAGCAGGTCCCGAGCAGGTCACGCCTCGTGTTAAACTGCAGCACACTCTCGCGCTGTGCAGTGCACATCGTCTTCTTCATCAACTGCCATCTGCGACGCGAACAGATCTAATCAGCTTAAACTTGATCAGAGCGTCACCTGAGATCGTTGCCAGATGTGCCGACGACCCAGCAAGGCAAAACCTTGAGCGAATAAGGATAAAACACATGCTTCCGCACGTCGACTCGGCTTAACTACGGTAAAACCCTACTATTTTTTTTTTGTCCCCTATCCACAAAATCAGTTTCTGTGAATACTGATCTTGAAATAAATTCCAGCGGATTGCATTGTACGCCACATGATGTCGTGAAAGAAACTGCGCAGCCAGTATTTTCTAGCTTTTTAACAGCTGTTGAAATCGACGTTTGATAGCGGTTCTTTAACACTCTCTCCTGTTTTCCTTGATTCTGTATTAGTTTGAAATCGTCGGATTGCAAGAAAGCCCATTTGTTTCTTCCTGATTTCACTCTTCCATAGGGTCCTGTGTGATAGCTCCCGAATGCCTTCTGTAAACTATTTCTGTTTCATGTATTCGTCCTTGATAATGTTTGAACCAAAGCAGCAGGAGCAATACTTAAAGCAGTAGCAAAATCAAACATCCATTATTCTGGTCAGAAATGCCGTTGTAGTTTTCGTTCCAACAAACAAAATAAACAAAGGTGATTACAGGAATACAACGCATGAGGTACCCGACAAGTAGCATGTGGAATCATAGGAAACGAACCTAGCGCAAGACGAAACTGAAGCATGCATTACAAAAGATCAAACACTACAAAAAGACACACACAAAAAAAAAACAAAGGTGATCGAGAAATAACATTAGAAAAAGTGTCAGACACTTCACAGTTACTTCGGACTGCCTCCTGTGCGATCATAACAATTTGGAACGCGGAGGCTAAATTTGAAATAAATGAATACCGCAGGAGTATAAACAGAATAGAAAGCCATATTCACCAAACATCAATAAAACACCATTTCGTCCACTGGTGCTCACACCGTACGCACCAAAGACCGTTTGGACGGGAAAATAACATTTTTCTCAGCTCCTACAGCCATTTAAGTTATTTACTTTACCTCGTCGGCTCGTTTACCCGCGGCTTCTGTGTATGACCACCATTAACCAGCCGCATTACCCATAATGTGACCAGTGGATCACGTGGTCAGTGATGACGTTGCTAATGACAGACACGTGACGATGACGTCACTTCGCGCAAACGACGTCACCTCCGCACAACGATGTACAAAACTGCGGTTATTACTAACAATGAAACCACTCTCTCGCTTCTAATAATATCTCCCTATTCGACCATCTATGATACCCGCTCTCATTTTCCTCGGTCACTGCCTCTCTGTCGGACCAAACACGGTATAAAATCATTATCTTTTATTCTGCGAAAATACCTGACATTTTAGAAGATAACATATCGCTAAAAGACGTCACAGTGAAGAGCCTGAAACCATTTTGTTGCGTTTTGAAGACGTTTAACTAGAACTTGTTCTGAACAGTAACTAAAACTATAACACGGGTGGATTCTGCTTATGTTGTACACTTGGATAACGTTACTGTAAATATTCCATTCATGTTGATACTTTAGTTGTTGTTTTTTTCGAGTTTTTTTTCGAGTTTTTTGTAGCTGTCTTGTGAACCACTGAGGCAATAGGTTGCCTCAGCAGTGTGGGCGTAGGGTGCCTTTTAAGCTGCGCTCAAGCAGCTTTTTTCCTGCGTCCTCTCTCTCCCAGTGATACATGTACCACTAAGAGCTACAAATAAATATCAACAACTAAGCCTTAATAAAGAAAGAAAGAAAGAATGAAAGAAAGAAAGGAAAAGAAAAAGAAGGAAAGAGAAAGGAAGGAAGAAGAAAGAAAGAAAGAAAGAAAGAAGGAAAGAAGGAAAGAAAGAAAGAAGGAAAGAAAGAAAGAAGGAAAGAAAAGAAAGAAAGAAAGAAAGAAAGAAAGAAAGAAAGAAAGAAAGAAAGAAAGAAAGAAAGAAAGAGAAAGAAAGAAAGAAAGAAAGAAAGAAAGAAAGAAAGAAAGAAAGAAAGAAAGAAAGAAAGAAAGAAAGAAAGAAAGAAAGAAGAAAGAAAGAAGAAGAAAGAAAGAAAAGAAAGAAGAAAGAAAGAAAGAAAAGAAAGAAAAGAAAGAAAGAAAAGAAAGAAAGAAAGAAAGAAAGGAAAGAAAGAAAGTGGATGCTCTAGAAGAAGCTTGTCCTACACCTATAGGCGCGGCCCCGGCCTCTCGGGAAGCCCACAGGACGACGACCCAAGGTTGTCCTGCGGGAGAGCGTTGCCGCCAGAGACACATCTCGTGCAATAATGAATCGAGCATGGCACGCCTGGCAACCTTGCTGCGCCGCCGGGCCCCCCACCGACGAGTCAACAACACGGCGCAATCATCAAGATGCGATGCCGCGGGGGAAGTTGAGCTGCCCTGCGCGGAGTGCATTGTCTGTTTGGAACGGACGAAGCACCGGGAGGAACAGGCCGCCGGCACCGTGGCATCATCAAGAATTGAAAGCACCCTTCAGCCACGGCCCGGCTTTACCGGCTACACACACACAAGGCAATTCGAAAGCCCACCCGCTTCTGCAGTGTGGCAACCGGCGTCGTGGTCTAGCGGCGAAGCATGTTGAGCGCATCCAAAAAATATATATGAAAAGCAACTGCTTGTACACAGGAAAGAAAACTATATCCTTGTCTCTGTTGTCCATCTAGTGCCGCTAAGCCGATCTGACGCTGGTCCCTTTCTGCCCGGAAGGCGAAAGTATAAGGCGCGCACTCTAAACAATGCAGGAATTCTGAGAGAAGTCGGTTTAGTTAAGCGGCCTAAAGCTGACCAGTGGTAACTAGACGAGCATTATTTAATGAAAACAGTTGCGTTACGGATTTCCTCGGGGTTCTTCATTCCCTTCGAATGCCCTGCTGAAGTCCATTTCCAGCCGCTGATCTCGAGAAAAGTATCGCAATCCGTTTCATAGCTAATTCACCTCTCTCTCTCGGTCGAAAAGACAGGAGGGGAGCTACGTACCATAGTCTGTTGTGCAGCAGTTCACCATTACCAGCAGCGGCATCAGCCTAACAGCGTTCTCTGCAGGGCAAAGGCTTCTTCTACATCTCTGCAATCAACCCTGTCCTATACGCCAGCTGCGGCCATCCTATCCTCACAACCTTCCTAATCTCATTCACCCAACTGGGTTTCTGCTGCCTACTCTTATAATCCGTTCCCTTGCACTGATACGCCATCGCTTGTGTTCCCTTTGAATTACATGCCCTGCCCATAGCCATTTATTCCCCTTGATTTCGACTAGGATTACAGCAACTCTCGCTTGCTCTGTGACCATGTCTGCTATCTTCCTGTCCACTGACGTTACACACACCCGTACAAAAGTCACGACAAGATTTTAAATGCGCATAACTGGGTGTCTGGGTCAGTGGACACCTAAATCGTGTTTTCAGATATATGCTTTCAGATACCTGCAAAAACCTGCTCTCACAATATTTCGTGTTCAGCGATGCTAATCAATCCGATGTAGGTACGAATTGCGCACAAAAGACACACACAGGAAAACACAGGAGAGAGACTGAAAGAGCGCTTTCAGTCTCTCTCGTGTGTTTTCCTGTGTGTGTCTTTTGTGCGCAATTCGTACCTACAACAGTATGCACCAACTCACCCAACAAGAAGTTCTTCTTAACTACCTAATCAATCCGCCAGCAATTTTTTCTTCAAGAAGGCCTAGCCAGCAACACCACGATCATCTCCCCTTCCCGTTGAAACTGCGCAGAGCATATCCACTGGGCTTTATAATAGATTCAACTTCAACGCGTACTTTCGGTAAGACGCCTGTTTTCAACTTATTTGCCTCGCCTCATTAGCCATTCCATTTTCGAGCGATTGACACCAGCGCTGTCGCTTCAATCGCAGGTAGTGAAGTCTTTTGTGACAAATTGTGCGCGTGTTGAGTTTCGTAACAGTAAATTTCCGTTTTCTGTCTAGTCAAAAATTTTGAACGTTATTTTCATATTTATCCCAATTTTTCACTTCTCTTACTCTTCACGCAAAAGTCCCTTTATGTAACTTAATATTACTTTTACGTAACAACCCCAACCAAGTACCAGGACAGGAATCTGCGGTATTCTCAGTCTACTCATCAAAACCTACACGACGACATATGTGAAAATAAATACCCATAGTGCGAGGAACACCCAACGCATTGCCTAGTTACATGGGTATTTAAAAAAAAAAACAGAGAGCGACAATAAACCGCGCACCAACAATGATGCAGAGGGAGGCTTCGCTGTCTTGCTCGAAGCTTGAAAAACAGCTCAGAGTGATCGACTGAGCTTGAAAGACGCCAAAGGTCACTGGGGCCCTGTACAGATCTTCGTCGGGAGAATTGCTTTGTGGCAGTAAAGCTTTTCACCCACTCACTCTAAATAAATACATTGTACTGTTCTATACAACGCTTTATTCTTCTATAGCT
The DNA here is from genome assembly GCF_055824585.1 of Amblyomma mixtum. NCBI lineage: Eukaryota > Metazoa > Arthropoda > Arachnida > Ixodida > Ixodidae > Amblyomma > Amblyomma mixtum. The sequence goes on from NC_143015.1 coordinate 149,594,376, forward strand.
GCGACATTATTTCTCGGTTTCGCAACGGTGGAGCCGCTTGCGACCAAATTTAAAAGGTCGTAGTACAAAAAATCATTACTGTGGGGTAAAGTCATCGCGGGTGTCACGTCTCAAGAAGCTGTGCTGTTACGTAAGGGTCCGAGATTTCGAAACGTGCTAGCTGTCACTTCATTAAAAGGGCACTGACGGCAACTTTATATCCAATATATTTTTTGTCATTCGAAAATCGATTATACGGCTATCTCTGGCTGTATTATTGTTTGTACGGGATCAAAGGACGCATTTATTGTTGAGAAGACTGGCTTTAGAAATTTTCCCGCAATTCGATTCAAACTCGTGACGTCAGCACTGAAAGAAATTCCGTGATCTCCACTTGAATGCAGATGGCAATTTAGCCTGGCATCAGGGATCGGCACCCCCGGAACTCTCAGGACGTCATCGAATACTGCATGCGAAACCGTCCGATGATGGAGCGATGCCTGTAAATGTTTTTGTTTTTGCCTAGCCTTCGTAAGCCTCGTTTTCGGTGAGTGTAGGCTTCTTTTGACTGCGCGCTGTTATCTATCTATACAAGCCAACTTAAATACCATCATCATCAGCCTGACTATGCCCACTGCAGGCCAAAGGCCTCTCCCATGTCTCTCCAATTAACCCTGTGTTTTGCCAGTTGCATTAATCTTAAATATAATAACACACATATATAACTTAAATACATGTGTGGCAAATGAGTGAGCTGCTCGGAGCCTCTGAACTAGGAAATATTGAGGTCAGCGATGCCACTCAAAATGGGGACAGCTGCACAAACAGCACGCTGCTTGAATTGGAATGGAGAGAAGTATACTAGCTACGCATAGTCTCGTCTAGAGGCGGGGAAAGAAGGAAACGAACGGGTCAAGTGTGTCCCCGTGTTCTCCCCCTATGGGAGCTTACTGCGGCCACAACATCGTCAATGCCTCTGGGCTTTGATTTGTTCTTCACCATCGCGGTCGCCGGAGAGTAGAGCTCTCTCGATCCGCTGATCCGAATGAGTTGACCGCGGGAATGGGCGGAGTGGGGGGGGGGGGGGGTGAAAGGGAGTAGGGACCTAGTGAGAGGCAGATGCAGCCTCATGGGGGAGTTCTGGCTCGCGGCTGGCGGTGAAGCCTCGAGGTTCTCCCCTCTGTCTACCCGGGATATAACTCCGATCCGGCGTCTCAGTAGTTACAGCCTCTGACCGCTTGGTTCATCGTCTATGAGCTCCCGGTCGGATGGCGCCGTCCCTAACGGTTGTCGTTTTGCTCGCTCGAGGTTCCGTCGGTGTAGTGTGTATGTTTGCCTTCTGACTTTCCTTCTTCTTTTCTTCGTCTTGTTTAGCGAAGCCTATCCGCCGAGCGGCTGGGGTGCTGTGTCGGAGCCGACAGGATTTGACCACTGGACGGCTGGGATTACAGCCTTAAGAGGTGCACGCGGGTAAGGGGAGTGGTGTGGGTAAAAGGCTCCTGGAGCGGAAGTATGTTCTTAGTTTGTGCGTCGTCTTTTTCTGCGTTCTCCTCTGGTTCTGCGCTGCGCAGGTGGTTTATTACTAGCGGTTAGCTGGTTCGGACTGACGATGCTTCTGGCGCAACGTGAAGCCGTTTGCGGCGAGCGGTCGTGAAATACGACGCGAGAATCGGCTGGTCTGTAAATGATCGAAAAGTAGGGTACATTAGTAATGAGGGCTCAGTGCTAGGCCATGCACGCTTGACTTCCCCGAGAACTGCGCGTTCTGATTAATTGTCTGTGTGTGGGTGTGCTTTAATCGCCAAAGGACGTCCTAGTTAATGAGAGCTGTAAGAGGCTGCGAACTAGAGTATTGAGCAATAATTTATATAGTGTGGTTATGAGGCCACAGTAGATGAGCGTGCAATAAGTCCAGTAAACAATATTCGTTTTATACTAGTTGTAGTCTTAGCTGTTAGCGATATCAAACGATCAATCAATCATCCAAAAAATCAGTCAATCATTCAGTCAATAAAACGGTAAATCATGCCATAACTTAGTCAACCAGTCAGTCAATCAATCAATAAAACAGTCAATAATACAATTAATTCTTGATTAATTTTTTTCATCATATGTATGCGCCTTATTAAGGCAGGACTACATAATAATTTAGAGATTTACCTGCCGTTCTACGGGCGGAACTGACGCGTAAATGCGTTCCTTACGACTGGGCTTCCGAATGGAACGGATTATCGCGCTTGTCCTTCTGTTCTTTTTGCTCCCGGCAGTACTCATAGAGGCCTGTGCACTCTATCGAGCATATAGTTTCTTACGTTACCTAGAGGGGGGAAAATGGCGCCACCATCTGTGCGATTTCCTTAAAGAGCGCCTCATCGACCACGTGGCAAGATGGCAAGACGGCTTCGTGTTTGGCCTGGCTTCAGTGTTCGGGCAAAAAACGTGGATCCTACCATCGATTCACAGCTGCGGCGCGATGTTCTCCACTCTGCACAGATTAAATTCCTTTTTTCACTTCTTTAACGACTTTACCACAAACAAATGTTTCTTATTAAGCTCATCTGGAAATTGTAAAAGGATTTCTTGCGAGCTTTGCCTCAAGAAATGCAGCACTGTCACGAGTGAATTCATGTTTTTAGCCGAAGACTAAAGCCAAGCAGGTACGAAGTGCCCACTGTTCGACTTTCTCTGAGCGGATAAAGTGTCGCGGGGCCACTTTTGGTAGCGATAGCTACATTGGCCACGAACTTGCGATTTCTCTGTGGCGGTGCTCCGAGGAGGCACAGAGACCGACCTCAGCCGTTGCCTAGCAACAGCCGCAGCTGGAGGACGCCGCGCGCTCTCTGCGCCATCTGGCATGACGCCACACCGCGCGCCTCGCCGCGGAGCCGCCGTTTGGTATGACGTCACACCGCTTGCCTCGTCGTTGCGCTCACTTTCGCTGCGTATATCCTGGCACAGCCGAGCTAAGCCACAGCCTAATTTTTTTGCTCTATGTAATTGTGTGTGAGGAACTTCCTCTATGCTACCGAGGCTATCTCCTTCTTCTTCGCCTACTACTTTTCCCTCTTGTTTACCTCCTCAATATTCCAAGTTTACGTGGACGATATGAACAGCCTATCCTCTCCTATTCATACGCCGACGTGTACGCAGTGTAAGCTACACTTGGGTGTACATACAGCGTACGCTTATTATTGCAGTGATGACTTTGTTTTGATGACGCTCGGGCAGATTGGCCGAAGAGCCCCATGACTACCAGATTTCCGGTCCGCTCGAGGTGGGGTCCATGACCCATTTTTCCAAGAATGTCATCCCAGAGAAACCGAGCACCACGCCCGGGGAAAGTTTGTATACCCATAGGAAAATTGGTGGATGCCCGGTGGCCGAGGGGTTCGAACCCCACACCTCCCGCATACAAGGCTGACGCTGAAACCACTATACACGACCGCTGCCGTTAGTGTAGGTTCATAAAGACAGGTGTCATTTATTATTGCCAAGATGCGCTTGAACCTGAGCTGCTATCTTATTAGTACGACGTATATAGAGTTTTGACTCTATCTACAGTGTTTTGTGTATGCCCACTCCTGCGATAGCCCCTGTAAGGGCCGCAGTATGTACAAATAAATGAATAAATGAATAAATAAATAAATACATAAACCACTCCAGTGCTGACGCAGAAGTGGTGCTGCGAATGTCAGGGCGTGCAAGCGCTGGAATGCATTTACGGATTAAGACACCAAATTTCCTTTTTTTTTGCCATTTCGGGTCCTTCCAATCACGGAGACGTCGCCCCGCTTTCGCTTGGCAAAAACGCCTTTGTTTGTGTCGCCAAACGAAGGCAAAGGTTGGAACAGAGAGGGGGAATTGAAGGAGGGCGTCGCCTTCCTCCGGCGGTGGCCCATTACTTCGCAATGCGAACGCTCATTTCCGCCCCTGATGAGCTCCTTCAATGACTAATGTCGATGTCTATACGCGGTGGCGTGGGCCCTTCCGGTGAGAGCTCTCTCGCGTGGCCAGTCTGTACATTACTACCGCGCGAAACATTGGCGGACTATTGAGAAAGGGGGGGGGGGGGGGCTAATCCGAACGCCTTATTCGTATGGGAGCTTGCCGATATGACTTGGAAATGAACACGAACGCTGTCCGAGCACCGACCTGTTACTGGGAACCGCGGAAACAAACACCATGACTACATTCGTGGTGGCGCGATTAGCGGATGAATTAACGATCTTCCTCGAACCACACTCAGTGCTTGGGGGGCTGGCGTGTACACGTTGCAAGTATGACCAGCCCGTGCTCAGTACGTGGTATCAATAATACCTGGCTCAGGGGCTAGGGAAAAGGCTTCAAATAAAATTGGATACAACGCAGCGAGCGCGTGTCCAACAATTCCGGACAAAAGCATTTTTGAGCGGGAAAGTTTATGAAGGCAGTTTTTTTCATGTGTTGTAAGTTTTCGCTAAAACAATCAGTATATCCGCAGATCTCTCGTTGTCGGGCTTGCATTTTTTTGCTGTTAACGTTCTCGCTGTTGTCAACATCTTTCTCCAGAGGTGTTCAATGGCAGTCTAACTGCTCGACATGAGCGATGTAAAAACTTCAAAAGAAAGATTTCTCTGCGCATCAGAACAATGAACCATTAGCTTCAATATTTCCTTAACATTAACTTTTTCTAATGTTATTTCCATAGCTCGGTGCGCTGTCCTTAATTTGGACCTTTTTCGTTAGCCTCCTCGTTTCTGTCCCATAGGTGAGTACCGGTAAGATACAGTTGTTATGTAGTTTTCTCTCTAGGGATATTGGTAGACTAACATTCATAATTTTCAGGACCTGCCAAATACGCTCTACCCTATTCTCATTCTTCCCGCTATTTCGCTCTGGTGACTCGAATCTGCGGTCACTGTGTACCTGACCTATGTAGACGTATTCCCTTACCTGATCCAAGCACAGTGAAGTATACGTATTCCCGTACCACTTCCAGCACCTCGCTGCCAATTATAAACTGCAGTTCCCTTCTGAGACTGCTGAACATTACTTTCGTTTCCCACATATAATTTTTTTTGTTGCGAAAGCAACACTACGCGAGCCACCGAGCCATTTCGCGGAGCTGAGGAAAGGCCATACTGCGCATGCGCGAGGAGCAGTGACGTCACTCGGCGCACAGCGGGCGCGCCGCCGCCGTCGCTGCGCGGGTGGCTCAGAGGTGCCGCCGCCGCGCTCGCCAGTTGCGCATGCGCAGTAGCGGCGCATAGCTAGCGTGCCGGGGCCGCCGCCGCTGCCGCGCGCTCTCCATCGCCCCTCTCTCTCTCCTCGTTGCTTTCGCAGTCCTCCAGGTTTAACCAGAGCTAAACCACTGCCAGTTTTTGACCCACAGCACTGCTCTGCCTGTCTAACCCATTGACCATGTTTTTGCAGTTCATCTCCAGAGTTACTTAGTAAGGCAATGTCGTCAGTGAACCGCAGATTACTGAGGTATTCTCTATTAACTCGTATCCCAAACTGTTTCCAGTCAAGGCATTTGATTACCTCCTGCTAACAAGCGGTGAATACCATTTGTAAAATTTTTATCCAAGGATGCTGGAAATGTGTACGCAAGTACATGAGGTCTCCCTGACCCACGCTCCATATTTGGAGCATACCATACCATAACTCCATGTATACTCGCATTTATACTCTATACATACTCGCATGGAGCATACTAACGATACTATAGTATCGTTGGTATGCATCCAGCCACCGTACACGAGAGCACCCCAGCACTGACGAAGGAGCCTGTAACCAAAAAATCAGTAACAAAGGAGGAAGCAAGGCTTCCATACGTCACCAGCGCAGTGAGTTCTCCATGGCAATAGGGACGAGTGTGCCCCATGGCAATCTCGCGCGCGCCGAAGTGTGGCCCAATCGCTGATCGATGGCGCCACGCTTCAATGCTCGATCCTGACTGATCGGGTCCCGCATAGCGAAGGCTGGCTGCGGTCGACCGCGGTGAACGGTACTCAGTCCCGCGTCGATACACTAATTGCGGGTCCGACTTTAGAACTAAACCATCGACGGTCGTCTCAGAAAGGGAATAAGCTTATTATTAAGGCCGTTGCTATGGCCTTGTCCCGATTTGCACGCATACTGAGGAGTTCCAAACGCGTTCGCAAAGTTTTGTTCTGTATATTAAGAAAGCGACAGGGCGAATCAATACGATTTTAAGCATCCTGTGATTATAAGCCACCTGAATCCTTTTGGCATATCTTATTTAGAGGGCAAATGAGAGTAGCCTGCCCCCCTCCCCATTCTGACATTTTGATTAGGTTAGGTTAGGTTAGGTTAGGTTAGGTTAGGTTAGGTTAGGTTAGTGATCTCCCGTTAGTACATGATGCCATTTTTTGGCGCGCAGCTGTTATGCGCCCGCTCCTATGTTCCATATCCTAGTCGGCGTCCGGGTTGTCAGAGTAACTGGCTGTCCAAGTAGAAAAGGAAACGCCACCTGGACAGCAACCTGGAATCTGGATTCACCTGAAGGAGACAGGTGGCCGGTAGTAGCAGAGAGAAACGCCACCTGCCACGGCGAGAGCGGAGGAATGGACAACCGGAAGGTGGCTGCCACGGGAAGATCCCTGGGGGTGGCTATAGCAGTGTAACACGCCACCTGCCAGCTATGGGAGGTGGTGTGTGCAAAAGCCGAGCTCAAACATCGCATTACCGACCCTCGTAATCGTCTGCCAATATTTTTTTTTCTCAATATCAAGCATTCACGGCACAGCACACGACATCTATAGCGCTGTCGAAGGTGAGTCCTTATCGGCAGGAAAACCTTTCTGACTGCTATAGCCGGGCAACCAGCTTCGTTTCGCGTTGAGCTCATGCGCGACCACCGTCACGTGACGATATGCATGACGTCAAACGGTAACTACTATGAGTCCGGAGGCAAGAAAACTAAGTCGGCGCTTTAACAGGGTATTGAATGCGAGCGCTACATACAAAGAAGTAACGTCGACGCGATCGGTTCGTCGTTGACCACTTCGGCTCGTTGTGCACGTACAAACACGCAACTGATAGCCACACATATCTCCTTCACTGTACGGAAACCAGACGCTTCAAACTTATACCTCGGCAGCTCGTGAGAGCTGACAACTACAGAAATGCCAGCTCGAATTTCAAATCACAAACAGAGCCTCAGGAAAAGGAATTTCCGGCTACACTTCGACGCGGTATAGTACAGGGGAAACCAACGTGAAATGGAATACTTTATTAGCACACAGTCAAAGGTTACTGCACTCGATTTTAGCGAGAAGAAGCGCACCTTTTTGTTTGCTTCTTTCCCTTTCACGCAGTTTTTCATTTTTCTATTCAGGTACAGTTCTTGTTGCAACCAGGCCTATTTATTTTGAAGTTCGACTCGACGTAGAAGTAAAAAATGGCTGAGGCTTAACTTGGTTAAGCCTGGAGAATGCGAAGCATCATCGTGTCGCGTAATTTGGAGGCGCACAACCACAGCGACGGCGCGAGGTGGGCCCCCGTTTCTGTGCTGTCGTGACGTCATCGTGTCACGTTGTGTGACGTCATGTATCACGTGATTTGGAGGCGCACAACCACAGCGACGGCGCGAGGTGGGCCCCCGTTTCTCCACTGTCGTGACGTCATCGTGTCACGTGGTGTGACGTCATGTATCACGTGATTTGGAGCCGCATAACCACGGTGAAGGGCTGAAGTGGTAGCTAAAGTAGTATGCTTCGCATAAAACAATTGCGGCTTTCGAATGCAAGCCGAGTGTTTCCTTCTGCTCAACTGCTAACCGTACAAGATGTGCGCGCAAATCTCGAAGAAGACCGACGACGGCCACTATACACTCCCCAATGCTACTCTGTTCGGTTAGTCCCCGGGGAAGCGAATCCCTAAAAGGGGAAAAAACAACTAAAGGGAGGCGAGGAAAAGAAGAGGTTGAAGCCGCAGCAGCAGCAGCGCCGCGTACCGGCGGCCGGCAAGAGTGTGACCGAGTGGCCCCAGGGGTCACGGGGTTGCTGACGGAGCCGCCAGGGGGTGATTTACGGCAGCGATTTAGTCCTGCGCGCCGGCTTCCCTGGCGGCAGCTGCAGCAGCAGTAGGAGACGACTCGCGAGTCCACCCACCACCAAGCGTGAGCCTTTTCCCCCTGACGTTCGTCTTTCCCTCATTCCCCCTGCATCCCCACATACAGTGTTTTTTTCCTTTCCTTGCCACGTTTCACACCTCCCTAGCTGGGGCCTCTTCCCGTTTCTCATCTGACCTCCCTATTTCCCCCCCGTGTCTCCCTGGGACTCCCTCACAAGGGCCTAGCATGATTATGGGCAGCGTTTATATGGCTTTTCCTGTGCTTCCCTTTTCACAGTATAGTGAGAAAAATAAAATGAAGAATGATATATTTTTCGTTTGTTTTCTTTCCCCTTCCGGGCGTCTTGCCTTCAGGCGGTCCCTCGTTAAGATGAACAACCTCGCTGCTCGACCACACGAAGACCACAGTGACAAGTCTGGTCGATAACAAGATGGCGGCGAGTTACCATACCACTACCATCGCAGTGGCGCAGCGGCTAAGAGATGCGATTCTGAACTGGCAGGTGCGCCGGTAGAAATCACGCGAGCCACGTCCCACTTCCCGAGCAACCTCTCGCACAGCTCGCGCGATGCTCCTGCGAACTTACCCGAGTAACTCGAGTAAGCACGGGCATTAACTCGGGTAGCTAGGCAACGGCACAAGCTCGAATGGTGAACGTACGCAGGGCGACAAGATTTTTGGTTGATGTTGGCGAGCGTACAAGTGCTTTCTTTCCAAAAGTTTCCTGCGCGATGGACGTGCCGATAGTAGGCAGTAGGCATAAGGACACCTCTGTGAATCGTTGTCGAACGTTAATCGCAGTCATCATGACTTTCTGCATCTATTCGGGACTGTTGATGAAACATGAATTCACCGCTGCATACCGAGGGAATGTCAACGTAGCGGACAACACCTGGCGAAAGAAGAACTAGAGACAGTTCTTTTGACGGGGAAGGTTTTCGCCACTGTCTTTTGAGACAGCCCAGGAACCGTCAGTATCGACTTCTTGAAGAAGCAAAAATCAAAACGAGAATCGTATTATACAACACCTGTCCTTTTCTAAAGAAACTTTCGCAGAAAAACCGCAAAACCCTAACAAACAAAAAATGTTCCTTCGCCAAGAAAATGTGCCTCCCCGCATATCGACCGCGGCAATGGCGGTATTTGCCCGAATGCTGTTTCGATTCGGTTCGTCAATCCCCTAGCCCCCACCTTTCTGCATTTGACCCCGTCTGATATCCTTTCATTCACAAACTACAAGACCTGCCTCCGTGGTGACGAATCCTTATCCACTAAAGATCCCATCGTGGCCGCGTCAATGCGTATTTCATTCATTTTGAAAATGCCTATGCTTTTATAATGAGAACAGCAGAAAAAAAAAACCCTGTGTGTAGCCTTCAACAGGCACCATGATGGGAAAAATAAGGTAGTTAAGTTTTCTTCTTCGGAGAAAGGTGTCAGACTTACCAGACTTGTCAACCTACCTTCGCATACGTACTTTTTCGGACAACAAAAATACAACTCCTCCTGCGAAAGAAAACACGATGGAAGAAATAGCACCGAGCACAGTTCTGGTTAACTTCGACGAGCAAAACCAGTGCCGATACGTGTGCGTCGGCTTGAGCGCAAATAAGCGGAGCTTGTGCGCACGTCCACGTCTGGCCCGAAAGACGAAGCCGCAGAACTGCACGAAAGAAAAACAGTTCTACGTGAAGAGCACGGCCCAACCGTTTTGTGAAATGTCAGAGGTGAGGTTTGAAAGCGACGCTAGTCCACTCTACCGCGCAGACAGGTGAGAAAAAATGACTGCAAGCCAGTTATACGTCCACATGTCGCCATATGTCACTGCATGTCATTAAATGACGATGTGTCATTACGCGTCACGATGTCGCCTGAGCGGCAAAACAGTAGTCACGACACACGTGGCCGGAGGCAATAGTGAGCAGTGAAAACAAACCAAGATAAGAAAAAAAACACTACGACGACAAAGCTATCATTGCTAGTACAATATAAGCAGGTAATAAATTTTTTCTAATATGTATAAACATGTTTTGTCTTTATTGAGGAGATGGCAATATGCACAGACGAAATGTGCACTGCAATCAATCTCCACCTGAAACATCAGCAGCGACCTGCGTTCAGAACATGCAGAACATGTGGCACGCAATCACAAGACTCATAAAACCGTGGCATGAGTCCGGGGAAGAGGGGGGGAGGGGGGGGGGGGGGACAGTACAGAGGGAAATAAGCAGTCAAAGTCAAAATACAGACGCCGAATTCAAATAACTAAAAACAAAACTTACGGTAACCAGGCGACAGCAAAATTCTGTTGCATGACTGAAGTCTTACAAGAGAAGAAAGCGAAGGGTAAGCCGATCAAAGGAGCAATTGTGAAGAAAATTAAATAAACATAATAAGACTACAACGGCCAGGAACAAAGGCTCGAGGGAGAACATCGCATCGACAGAGAAACAATCAATAATCTTTCTTTAAGGGCCGAAGAGCCAATCTTCGCTATGAAGCAAGGCGTAGGGGAGGGCTGCAGATTGATCTTCTTCTACTATAGGTTTTTCAATGCAAAACATAAATCTCAGTATGCAAGGGTGAATTATCATTACACCACCACCAAACAAACAACAAATACAACGACAGATGTAACGTGTACAATCTATATACGACTCGCACGGTCGTGGGAAGAGCCTGAGTGTGTCGTGCAGGAAGATATATGTGCACCCAGAGAAAAAAAAAAAACCAGACCCGCAGTACAGGAAAGTAATATGCGTCGGCTACCAGAAACTATGAGAGAAGAAACAACAGGAAGTCCCCACGCGCGCGAGCTCCAATGATGAAATCTGCGTATTGCGGAACGCGATACTGGCACGCCACCCTTTGACTGCGTGCTGTGCACAAACAGCATTTTATTTCTTTTTTTTCTACCCTTTCCACCTTCCTTTCTTCCCTTCCGCGTACTTCCGGTTAGGCGGTGCTGACTGTCGAGTGTCGTGTGGCTTTTGAAACCTCTGTCGTCGTTTTTGCACATTCCCGGAACACCAAACACAAAACTAACAAAGCAAGAGAAAAGTGCAAAGAGCAAACAATTCCCTCAATACCCCTTCAAAAAAAAACAAAACAGATACGAAACACAGCGGTGATTTGGTCATACAACCAATAAATACAATGTAATCTGGGCACATAACAGCGCAGACTTCACGAGGACACAGAAAGGGAAGACGAGACACAGCGCTGACTGACTAACTCGCTAGTAACTAACTCGTTAGTCAGCGCTGCCTCGCGTCTTTCCTTTCTGTGTGCTTTGTGCTGTGACGAACAACGAGCTAGCTCGAAATGTGTTACTCAAGTGGAATCTCGATCATCCGAACTCGGTTAATCGAAACTTCCGGTTTATTCAAATTGATTTCTGAATTCTCAATTTGAATTGTGCCCCTGATGTGGCAACAGCACATTTATGAAGCGCAGCTTCCAGTTCGAAATTCGCGTAATTTGAACAAAAATCTGGGTCTCTTTTGGGTCGAAATTGCGTACATTCGTATCTCATCTCAGACCTTGAAGCCATTCAAAATCGCGCCGCCCGTTTCATTACATCGCAGTACTCAAGAAATACCAGCGTAACATTACTAAAACGATCCCTCGGCCTTCAAACACTAGCAACTCGCCGTGTTATTTCCCGTCTATGCCTCTTTCACTCTTTCTTTTATCGCTCACCAAGACATTTGTTGCTGCAGCCACCCCCACGTACCTCATCGCGCCTAAACCACAGTAACCCAATCGCACGCATTAAAACCCGCACCTCCGCAATGAGCAGTTCGTTTTTTCCCGACGCCATAGTGCTCTGGAATGGCCTTCCCGACAACATAATAACATGCTCCGATCGCCGCCTTTTCCGCGAGAAACTGGCTAATCACTTCTCATAAACATATTCATACTGCGACACCGAAGTGCCAACTGTTCCTTGTTTTCTTTTTGTATGTTTATTTCTTGCTTTTAGTTTGTATATTATTGTAGTCTTTTTGTACCCCGTGTATTTTTCCCCTTTCTTTTTTTTTGTTCTCTGCTACTACCCTCCAACCTGTATGTACGCCCCCCCTTATGTAATGCCTTCGGGTCTTTAAGGGACAAATAAATTAAATGAAATAAATGAAATTCGGTTGCATTAAACGAAACGAAAAGGTGCCAGAGGTCAACTCCAACAAGGCGTGAAAAAAAAAATGCGATGCGAAAACACTGCTGACGACCCCAAATGGCAATTTCTATGTGCCCACCCCGATTATTTTTCACCTCCTTACTGGCCTTCTACTTGAATTTCTCGACATCATGATTTTATTATAGGCACGCCCACTGCAGCCTTACCGCGTCCTTCACCGGTGCCATTTCCAGACAGCCGTGCGAAACTTAGCCTACATGGGTAATTTTTTCCTTTATTTAGAGCCCCATTCCGCTTGTTGTGAACGGTTGTCTCGTATTTGTGTTTCTCCACAGCGACGACATAACTCCGACGGTCACATTCTGGCTCCAGTGTAGCAACACTTTATTTACTCCATTTCCTTCTTTGCTTTATTTTATTTTCTGTTCGTGCCCGGCAAACGCACGTGACGTAATGCCTTCATAACAGGCCACCAAGACTGCGCAGGGTGGCGGCTACTGGAGATATAAAAAAAAAATAAAGCGATAGGACGTGTACAGGGTGTGGCCCTCACTGCTGCTCCCTCCTGTCTGTTTTTCCTTTTGCGGAGCAACAAAAAAAAAAACATGCGAAAGAGACACCGGCAAGTAGAACCCCAGAGAAGAAGTTCTGGGGGAAGCGTACAGAGCAAAGGCTAATGGAAGGGGACGCTACAAAAAGAAACAGTACAACAGAATCCGGAACGGTTACAAAAGCGCCTGAGTGATGGCAAACCGCGAGGCTTTTCCAGCTTTGTCCCCCGCTGTTACGCAACTGCAAAAGACGACGGCTTCATGGTACGCAAACAGTCGCTTTCGGCGCGTTCCCGGATCACGTGTACGAGGCCCACACGCAAGAGCCACGCCCACCGAAAACAACGCTTACCAAGTGATTCGCTGCAACTCCACGTCAGAATGTTTGGTGGGTGCGCTTTAAATGCGTAACTATTTTTTCTACGCGGTTATAGTTTCATCCTAACTCCGCTCGTTTCATTCTTTCCAACTATAACCGAGGAGCTAGCATAACGAAAATGAAAGCTAACCTTAGTCTTCAGTCATTGGCTTCGCGACGAAAAATTTGCCGGCTAACTCTATTTCACAAGTTATATTATCACTCCAGCCTACACAATAATTTCTTCCATAGACCCTATTACTTATCACACCGCATTGATCATCCCCACAAAGTTGCCATCCCCTTATGCAAAACAGTTTCTTTCCTACGCTCATTTCTTCCCCGTACTTCTAGGGAATAGAACGATCTTCCTGATGAAATTGTATCTATTACTAACGTAAATAACTCTCGCAAAGCTTTGGCAGGTGTCAACTGCCAGCTTTTTTCCAGAACCTCCATTCCTTTCCCCATGGCCTGGCTCAGGTGTTCACTCAGGGTGAGGCAGTCGACATGGCTCTCCTTACGACCAGCTCAAGTGTTTATTTACCTCCCGAACTCGACACTTCCCTCGTATACCTCCACAAAGTGTCTCTTGTCAAGGAGGCTACAAATACATCCTAAAAATATTCCGAAACGATTCCTTGCATTCTCCTAAGCAATATAATTTTGGGGAATTCACAGCGCTAGTCGCAAAGAAATTGACAGCCAACGCGGTTTAATAGGCCTGCGTCATCAACGCCTCTAAGCAACTAAACGTTTCAGCATTGGCAACGTCCTTCGAATGGTGTACACTTCCACTCAAAGCGCAGAAGAACATGCCAGGGTTGAAATCAAATCTCACTGCGCCAACGCTGCGTTACGTACCGACAAAAATTCCGCTCTATCAACTCATTATCCAATACGGTGCTCGGACAGCTCACGCGCGCCCAGTTCTCCAATGTTTCAGCGCCCTACGTCACAAACCCGTCAACCGTTACCATGGCGACCAATTTAGAGCTCGCTGATGACCCTCGATGGTACTCGCGTACAGGTCGTTCTCGCCCAACTAACGGCGCATGCAAACACACTCCGCTCATGCCTATTCATGCTCATACGGTGTAAGGTCACTCGGCCCTCGCTTGCCGGCACAAAAAAAATCCCTAAAATCGGGCCAAGGAGAGGCGACGCAGAACTGTAGATTGCTTGCGCTTTCAATCAGCTCCCAAGTCGCAACATGAGATTTTTTTTCTGCTCTCTTGCACCTCCAAACGACATAGCCAAAGCGTGCGCAAAGAAAAAAAGAAAACGGATAGATAAAGTGCGCGCATTATCGCAAGGTGGCGCTAGTTTCTTTTCCTTTTTTCCCGCTTACATTCCGTATACGTCCAAGAGGGCACACGCGAAGCAACGACGAGAAACTCTTTCGCCGGAAAGATTCAATAGCACGCCTGCGTCTTACGCGGGGCCTCGAATAACGGAAAGGTCAACTCTGTTGCTTTTCAGGAAGGGGGGGGGGGGGGGGGGTGCTGAGCGGGAGGCGTCGGAATAAACGGCCATTCGTGGGGAAAAGAGGCGTCTAAGCCATGAACTGAACAAAAATGGATGGAAAAGGGGATAGAATGGAAACTTTGAGTGAGAAGAGGAAGCTTTCCCTTTTTCCCCATCTGCCTCTATTTCAAGGAATAGGGAAGTGGTGCGAGCGCACAGCAGGAAACCGGAAACCGGCGAAGCGGTCAAGATTGATATAACGTCGCGCTCGCATGAAGAGCGATTGCGGGGCAACAATGCAGTCGTGACAGAGCAGCGAGATGGATGCAAACAGTGGGAAGGGTGGGACGAAGGTCGGGGGAGGAAATGAGGGAATGAGGGAAGATCACACGCGAGATGAAAAGAAGGATGGGAGAAAAAGGACGGCTCAGCGGAACGTACCTAAAAACTGAAACATACAGGTTTCTTTGCTTTCATGAATATCATACAAGAGCGACACAATAATACAACTGTACACAAAAAAGAAAAGTGAATATAGATGCAAATACAGCCGCCCCTCGATAGGTCGCACTCGAAGGGGACCAAAACTTTGGACAAGGCGGAGTTTGAAATAAGGGGAGCGTTGTTGATGCACTTCATGTCGACGGGATCAAAGAAAGGGTCAGTTCGAACAAACCGGAAGTTCGAATTAGCGACCACCTCCTGTATATTATGAAGAGAAAAGTATATAACATCTGTATCTTACCGGCACTCTCATATGGAGCAGAAAACGCGCGAAGTCTAACGAAACGGGTTCAGCTTACGGACAAAGCAGCGAGATATGGAAAGTAAAATGATAGGTGTAACGTGAAGAGACCGGGAGCGGGCAGAGTAGGTAAGGGAAGAAACGCAGGTTACTGACGTCCTAACCGAAATCAATAGGAAGACATGGCCTTGGGCAGGGCATGTAATGCGAAGGCAAGATAACCGGTGGTCCTTAAGGGTAACGGAGTGGATTCCAAGAGAAGGCAAGCGTAGCAGGGGTCGGCAGAAAGTTAGGTGGGCGGATGAGACTAAGAATCTTGCGGGGATACGGTGGCCGTAACTGGCAAAGGACAGGGTTACTTGTAGAGTCATGGCAGAGGCCTTTGCCCTGCAATGCGCGTAGTCATGCTCATGATGAATGAATGATGACTGTATATTGATACCGTATATGGATCCACAGAATATACAGATACAAACCTATATACACACTGAAATGCATCTGCACGAAAAAGCAAAGGTGCCACTCGACATCACGACACAGAACTTGAGACTGCGGTGAAAAGAATAAAATAGCGTAAACAACGACGACGTATGAGACATGAAATCAAACGTACGAATCAAATTTGCGGTTTATATACAACCGGCAGGAGGAGGGGACTGAGGGAGGGAGGGAGTGGAGAGAATGCCATTGCGAAAAAACAAATGAGTTTCTCAGAAAGCCTTTAGAACCCAGAACTGACCTCGAGTTATACATTGTGCACAAAGCAATTCCCAGGGGGGAAGCAACCCTCTGAAGGCCTTCATTCAGGCGTATTTGCCCGTGCCCATTTAAGGTCAGGTTGCAAAGTTCAAAGAGCGGCTACGCGACGGGCAAGGCTGGCGGTCGCACTGGTGTCTGCACCGTGCGGTCAACGCGGTGTGAGAGGGCTTTCCCCCTTTCCTTCGCGGAAAGACAAAACGGGAAACCCGGAAGGCGCAGGCTGTAAAATATGCGAGAAGTAAACAACACGACCCAGGCCAAGAATCGGGGGGATTAGACACGCAGCCCAATCTTCGCCGAGCCCTGCGGCAATGTTTTCGCAGAGCGATGCAAAAAGGAGTGACGTAGAACGCCTGTGACGACAGCCGTGACGTCAGACGCGGAAGAACGCTACCTGAATTAAAGTAGACAGAAGGGTGTGTCGCTGATTCAAGTGTTTGGAACGCTGCGCCGACGAAAAGTCCGGGATTTTAAATAGATCGAAGCACATAGGACGACCTATGACCTGTGCTTTCTTTTCTAAGACGAATTGTCATTTATGCTAATGCTCCTAAATTTGAATCGGCAAATCGCTTACCATTCCGCTATAATGCAGCGCAAACACTAAATTTACGGTTGTGTGTTTTCGTTTGTAGCGGTGTGTTTTCGTTTGTTGTGTTACGGTTGTGTGGTGCGTAACAAATTAGTATATACAGATCATCGCTTCGAAGTAGCCTATGCACGACAGATAACTTATAACTAAAGTTCGTAGGTTTCTTTTCTTATGTTCATTCGGTATCGGTTTCAACCGACGACTGATACCTATAAGGTCAAATCTGACTTCAGATCCCGCCCACGTATATATGCAATATACGTCGCCCAGCGCGGCAAACAAAAAATACCAACGTCGTGGACCGGCAGGGATAAATAAAAAGCACTATCTGTAAAGTAACTAAAGCAGAACACGGCGGCAAAGTAGAACTGCGCCATGGGTGCTTTGGGACGAGTATTGTGACTGCAGCTGTGTATGCGCAAAGCGTTGCAGCCCAGGGCAATCTCCTCTTCCTCTATGTGCCATCATCAGATGTCGGGTGTTTTCGCCAATTGGGCATCTAACACAACTGTGGAAGGGGACCTGGGGCGTAGCGTTATTTGAAAAGGCGAACCCCCC
The DNA here is from genome assembly GCF_055824585.1 of Amblyomma mixtum. Taxonomy (NCBI): domain Eukaryota; kingdom Metazoa; phylum Arthropoda; class Arachnida; order Ixodida; family Ixodidae; genus Amblyomma; species Amblyomma mixtum. The sequence goes on from NC_143015.1 coordinate 149,611,606, forward strand.
CCCCCCCCCCCCCCTACTCCGCTGCCACTGAAAGTTCCCCTATTCGGGAAAAGTTGGGCAGGTGGGCTTCCCGGCCATGTCCGCGCACGCACCTCGTGGAAAATGGACACCCTCGGGGCTTTTCCCGAGTGAAATTCCGCGGCTATGGACGAGACAAGCCTGGAATCTTTACCTTTCGCGAGAGTTACTCCGTTTTTTTTTTCTTTTTGTTTTAGCGACTTTTTTTTTCAGTTTTTCTTTTTCGTGACACGGGCATCCCTGCAGGGGACTTTCTCCCCGTAGGTGAAAACACTATCTTAATGGGGTGACAGCTGGCGTCATGGACCGAGCTCTCTAAGTGGTCACATGATCCACGTCGGTCCGGCCAATCAGGACTTTGGAAACGGAGCTCTCATGTTGGACTACGGAGAGTGAGCGACCCTGGAGAATGTTTCGCATGCGGTTGCGTGTTGCAGGAGGGAGCACTTATATGGGAGAGAGGAATACGCTACAGATATCACCTATTCACCACGAGCTCAGCCTAAAGCCTGACAGTTCTACAGCAAGAGCTGTTAACGCCACGCTTTTCGATTATGCGGCGTAGGCGTCGTTAGCGTAACACACCAGGCGCAACGCGTCACGCTGGCTATCCTGAAATTCGCATTACCACAAATGCAAACTTCCGGTCAATGTTTTGTTGCGGCGCCGACATGAAGCCTCCTCTGTTGCTCTAGCCTTTGGTGTTTCACTACCAGGACCTACGCCCCACCATAGCTCATATTGAAAATAATAATAAATGCACTTTGATCAGACATTCAATGGGCAAAACTGAGAGCCAGTCCGCCGCAGCGGTGGCTCAGTGGTTATGGTGCTCGGCTGCTGACCCAAAAGAGGCGGGTTCGATCCCAGCCCCGGAGGCCGAATGTCGATGGAGGCGAAATTCTAGAGACCCGTGTACTGTGGATGTCAGTGCACGTTAAAGGACCCCAGGTGGTCGAAGCTTCCGGAGCCCTCAACTACGGCGTCCCTCATAGCCTGAGTCGATTTAGGACGTTAGGCCCCCATAAACCATGAGAGCCAGTCATTTATCAGAGTGTCGTAGTGGGTCACACCAGGAGGTAGTTGGTATCGAGGCTCGGACGGAGCCAACAAAAAAGGGAAAACGGGAAGAGAAGGGGATCATGGGGAAACCGGGAGCGACAGGATCGAGAGAAAGGAGAGGCGAGCGTAGAGGGAAAGAGGGAAGGAAAAAGCCGCGAGACGAGTTGTTGGCATGGGGTTCCGCCCTGTTTGCGAAACGGAAATGAGAATGCCTCCAGCGCGCGACGAGCCGTCAGCAGGAAGGGGACAACGTGACGGCGAGGATGACCCCGGGGGCAAAAAAGCGCCTGCCATGGGCTGACACCGCCTCGCGCGCTTGGCGCGCCGCAACGTGCCTGACGTCGGAGACGGTGAATTTGAATACCTCTCCTCCCGATCTCTGCTCGTCTCGCTCCTTGCTCTCTTTACTTTTATTGCCCCATTCTTTTTTTTTCATTCTCAAAGGGGTGCTGCGGCCGATCGAGCAGAAACGCCAGGCATTGCGGGAGTCAAGATGAAAGGTGTCACAGAGACTGCCCTCCTTGCACCCTCTGTTTACTTTCGTATTGCGTTATGGGTCCTTCCTTCGTTTCGCTTGCACGCGTTTTCTTCGAGTCCCAAGTCCCGACCTTCGTCCGAAGCGGTGGAGAGAGCGTGGAGAAAGGCAGCGGTTCCAAAGCGCAGGAAGTGGAAGCGTCACGGGTGAGTGACGGTTCGGGCGTCAAAACATATAAAGAGAAAGAAGAAAAGGAAAGAAGAAAGACGCAGAGATCGGAATAGAGGGAGGAAAACGAAAGAAAAGCGAGACCAAAAGGTGAGAAAGGAAGAAAAGGTTCAACGCTGTGCTAAGCCTACTGAAGAAGAAAAAGGCGAAGGAAGAGAGAAGGAAAGAATAAGAAAACGTGAACGTAACACTAAGGCAAGAAAGGACAAGGAAAGCGATAAAGAGAAAAATAAGAAAGAAGAAAGAGAGTTTAGTGCTTCACACATATAGAACGGATATCCAAACTTTTGAAACAAATGCGAATTTCATTGCGTAAGCAACACTGCGCCAGGTTTCGAGCCGTCGCGTAGCTCCCGGCGGTGGCCACGGTCGACCATTATTTCGTAGCCTATGAAAAGGTACGACTTGGGAATTGGTGATATCTATAGAGCAGCGATTTTTTAAAGCAGTTGTAGCCACTTGTTTTGCTCTTATTATTTCTGTTTGTTTTTTGTACCGCGCGATTCTTCGCATTTCATTCTTATTTTTTATGCTTGTTTTGCTATTGACCTCTCGATAACCTTATGTCAAAAGATTCAAGCATGTGTGCCTATTTCTAACCAGCGTTATAAAAAAAATAAATAAATAAATAATGCCATTAAGAGAAGGATGCGACGAAATCACAGCACTTACTTTATTTCTTCTACTACCACGCATGCAAACTTCGCCCTTTCGTCGTCATTCCTACAGTTTGGAGCGGCTGCCATCCACCATCCTTCTACCTTTCACAAAGAGGCAAAAAAAAAAAAAGACTGAAAACTATCAGGGTGTCATTGTGTCTCCGAAGCTTCTCGTCTAGAACATCCCGACGCATCGCTGCCGTCTCGAATCTCGCATTCCCGGGCACTTCAAAAGAACTCGTTCTTAGCCGGTGTTTGATATGTTGTGGAAACTAAGAGAAAAGTACCCCGCTCCAGTACTTTTTTCTGTAAGAACAAAAAAAAGCGTCCACAGTAACGACAACACGCAAGTTCAGGGGCTAAGAGTTGTCGCTCCATTTCTGAGGCGTCCAGTTTAAAATATATATATAAAAAAAGACGGCTGGACAGGAGGTCAAGCAGTCGTATATCTTTGTCTAGAATGCGAAGATCAAAGGCCACAATTTCGGCGTTGCTCGCTGCGACCTATCGTCAATGCGAGCCCTTCATCTTTCTCTTCAAGAAATCTATCTCTTTCAAGAAGACCGTATATAGGCGGAATGGAGTATAGCCCACGGGTTAGTACACCATCGAAAGGCAAGACACTGTGATAAAGAATCTCGGAAAAAAAAGCATAAAAGGGGGAACAACATGGCAGCAGTAACGTACTCCATGCTGGGAGTACATAACAGGACCACGCCCTCCATAGGGCTGTGCCCAAAAAGACTTACGTCAAGGAAGTTCCCCCGAGATCAAAACAAAACAAAAAAGTGGAGCACGGCAAACAAAAAAAAAAGGGCGAGGGAGGAGAACGCAGAGAGGCGAAATATTTCACCCGTACTGCTCCTCTGCTCTTGCTTCCTCGGTGTTCGCGCGAGGGCAGAAAACAGGGGACGGAAGGGAATCGACGACGAGATATGAGAAAATGCCGCCGACTGCGCACTGCGGAACAACCGAACCGGGAATGCTTCTCGGAGCTCTGGAGAGCGGTGGCAAAGCGCTGGTACGACACACACTGAGTACCGTGCGCTTGGCAAAAAAAAAAAAAAGAAAGAATAGTGAACAGAGCGTCTGGCGTGGCATGGGTAGTACAAGGACGCCAGAGAGGTCAAAAAGGAGGCGGCTCCCTAAAGGCTGGAAAGGCTATGAACAGACGCCACGGGTAACGAAGTGTTGTTGGAAGTTGGGGAAGAGCTTGACGTTAGGGACGGTATGACAATAAGAGGGCTGTGAATAAAAAAATTATATATATATATATATATATATATATATATATATATATATATATATATATAGCACAAATAGATAAACGTACTTGGTTGCTAGAGGGTAAAATGCGAAATTGAGAAAAGCTTCATTTAGGTAAACATTTATTGCTAGTCGACGTTTCGTACAGAGCCTGTCCTTTTTCAAGTCCTGAAAAAGGACAGGCTCTGTCCGAAACGCCGACTAGCAATAAATGTCTACCTACATGAAGCGTTTCTCAATTTCGCATATATATATATATATATATATATATATATATATATATATATATATATATATATATATATATAATATATCGTGTGTCAACTCAATTACATTTATGTTCTACCGGATCCATCCGATCTTCATCCCTTTCCTATAGCACAAAAAGACGAACGTACTTCGTACTGTTTGAAAAAGGACAGGCGCTGTCCGAAACGTCGACTCGCAATAAATGTTTACTTAAATAAAGCGTTTCTCAACTGCGCATGCATATATATATATATACACACACACACCACGGTAAGCTTCGGTTGGCGACCGGGTCTTTAGATGCGATGTGCAGCCAATGGAGAGGCCCGGTCGCCATCTGCCCAATAGCCGAGTCGGTTGCCTCAGACGTTTCAAAGCCGCGGGTATATCTGAGTGACCACTGACACAGGACCGACCGGACACGGAGAGGACAACGGAAATTGGACAGCTAATAGAATACGACCCCTGGTGCAGCAACTGGAGAAGGTCAATGCTGTCCGATGTCACCATGACGAAAGCAACGAACCCATTTAAACTATCTGAGGCGCGGAACAAAAGAGAAGCTCCCAAAAACAAATGCAATAAAGAGCAATATTTAACGAAAAAAAAACTAGGCGAAAACTTCTGCTCACTACAAGGCGCTTAGAACACAACTTTAATCTCAGCACAGAAGAACGGAGGTTGACAAACATATCTGCGGGGACATCGCACTAAACTTCCCTTCCTTAGTCTTTTTTTTTTGTCCTTTCATGATTCAATTTATTCGCGCCATCGCCCCCTTCCAGCAAGCGGCCTCAAAAAGCCCTTCTTCATTTTGTGCTTTTTTTCTTACTTCTACTGCCATCGTAGAGATAACACTCCAAAGTTACAACCTTAAACAATGCCGGGACCCACCGCTTACCCTGGGAAGAAAGAGTCACATGTTCTGTATATCGAACGGACCAAGTTTGCCGGCCGCACGAAGATGTACAATGCTGAAGCAATGCACAGATGTAGCGAACAACACCTCACTACGAGTGGTTCAATGCTCTTAAACAGCGACTCGCTACGGAAGCAAGTGACGCGTTAATAAAACAGTAGAAGAAAACAGGCTAACACTATAACTCGACAACGGTAACGGGCTGAAAGTGCCAGCAAAGGGGACAAGACAGCAAGAACAGTGACCACGCGCACAAGATTTTGCAATATAGCTAGCTTTCAAAAAAAGAGTGAACTATCAATTTTCTATCAAGCAAAGCAAAGCGGCCACCCGAAAAGTTGTGGAGAAACAAAAAAAAAGGCAAGCGTTTATCGGGACAGTTACAGAGCAGTGACTCCGTAACGTTCCCGACCTCATAAATTTTGCCTTACTTTTTTATTTTGTGCGATGTTTTTTTTTTGTGGGTAAATTTCAATGGCGAGGTAGTGACGTGAGCGACCAAAGAAAGGGTTTCGCATTGAATAGGGAAGAAAAAGCAAATAATGAAAAGTGAACTTTAAAACAAAAAACGGAGTTTGGCTTTGTTTTATAGGCGGCTCCGTAGGCGCGTCCCTGATACATAGAATAGCGTTCCACAGACTGCATTCAGTGAAGTTGCAACTGCGTCGGAAAGAGTTTTTCTTTATTTTTGTGCACTCAGATGGACATAAAAAAACTGAACCTAGACTGGCAAGGAGCAGCTAACGTTCAGAAATATTCTGTGGAAGAATACAGCTGCGCTCTTTCATAAGCATACAGTTTATCAACAATCATCATCATCAACCTGACTACGCCCACTGCAAGGCTAAGGCCTCTCTCATGTCTCTCCAATTAACCCTCTCCTTTGCTAGGTGCTGTCACCGTATCCCCGCAAACTTCTTAATCTCATCCGCCCACCTAACTTTCTGCCGCCTCCTGCTACGTTTGCACCCTCTTGGAATCCACTCCGTTACCCTTAAGGACCAGCGGTTATCTTGCCTTCGCATTACATGCCCTGCCAAGGCCCACTTCTTCTTCTTTATTTCGACTAGGATGTCAATAACCAGCGTTTGTTCCCTCACCCACTAAGCCCGATTCCGGTCTCTTGACTTTACACCGATCATTTTCCTTTCCATAGCTCGCTGCGTTGTCCTTTACTTAAGCTGAACCCTCTTTGTTAGCCTCCGCGTTTCACGCTCCGCCAGATCAACCTTATCTAGCGGCAAAGGTGGCGCTACAGTAGTCCATCCAGCATGGAGACGCTTAGGAATATTGGGAAGATGGGGTTCGGTATTTCGCTTGGCTATCGTTGGGCATAAAACGTGGATTCAATCGTAACAATACGACTATTCTCTAGGCAAATATTCCAGATATATTTTGACTGTTTTCATACGAGCCTAACACCGAACGTTCGCGAGCGTTAAAAGTGTTAAAGAACTGAAAAACTCACTACTAAAGTAATATAACTTGAGCACATAGGAGAGCATCACGGCCTGGCTCCGTTTCGGCGGCAAAATCCACGTCTTCGTTCCAACACAAGCCAAACCAAATAGGAAAACTCATCTCCCGGGAATTCCCACGCTATATGAAGTGCGCTTCGAGATATTCACAGTGACGGTGGCGCCTAATTTCCACCCAGGTAGTTTTGAGAAACCCTATGTTGTGTAGGGACAAATACTGAGAAGGGCACTTAATCATAATTTACGTGTGGAATTGCGATAGCATAGAGCGTCGTTTTGCATTACCTCACAGCGCCACCTCCCTTAAGAACCGCATAGCAAGCATTGCACCGATATGGCTCTCCATAAGTCTTTGTCATCACTTCCGTAATCGCGGTCTGTAATCGTGTCTTACGAGATGACGTAACACGGTCGCCCAGGCCTGAGCCTACCCCCAAAAGGCCGCCGACTCGCAGGGCCGACCGGCTTCCGTAGACGCCCTTGCATGTGTTGGTTGACGGTTCGACTCCCGATTAATAGCTGGTTCAAGTTGAGGCTAGAGGTTCTGAGCCTGATCTCACGCAGATTCTAACGCGACCAGAGTCGCACTTTGCGGCAATTTGGGCGCCCAGAATCTTTGCGTCAGAAACACCTGACTGGGCACGACTGGGCGGTTTTTTTTTTGGTGTGTATATATTAGAATATATTTTTTGCTGCGTACCTCGCGTGACTGGAATCATCTTCCCATAGGCATTGCCGACATCAATAATTATGACATGCTCCGCGAAGCTATAGCTAGCATGGTATACTCAGGTGTTATTTAAATTTGTCTCTTTGCTGCATTTTCTAATCTTATTCTTGTGTTTGCCACTCCCCTCTGTAATGCCTCTGGCCCTGAGGGGTACAATAAATGAAATGAAATGAAAAAATATAGATACAATCGCAAAGTGGAGTTCAGATGGTTCGATCGACATGAAAAATACTTTCAGAATTCTTAGTGATTAAACCAACTGAACTCGGCTTTACAATTCAAATTCTATTCTGATTCAAATTCTATTTTTCATTTTTCACAACTCCCCAAAGTGTGACTACGCCGGCAGACGGGTTTCTGATCCAGTGGGGCTTCTACGATTTCGCATAAAACCAGTAGAATGTTTGTCACAACAGTGAGACCGATTCCCACAATTTTTTGACAAATAGTTCGAGGAGGCAAACATATAATGAAAAACAGCGTAGCCAATCACGAACGAGAGAAATAAGCCTGCACAGAATAGTTCCAAGCTCTGCACAGGATATTGCCTACTCTGTTTTGTTTCTCTGTCTCAATTTGTAGATCTAAGAAAAAAAAGGCATGACGCACTACTGGGAGATACTTGCCAATACAACCTTTACAAAAAATTATTTAGAAAGTGTACAGACTGTCCATAGACTTTTGCCTCACAAAGTCTACACAGTTTCTCTAGACAAATTCTATAGACTAGTATATAGACAATAGGAATTCTATAGAACGTCTATGGACAATCTATAGATTTCTGGCCATACACTTTTGGTAGACTTTTGTCTATAGACAGTCTGTATAATATAAATAGGATATGTACAATATGAATGAGAAAAGGAAATATCTATAAGAAGTCTATAGAAAGGCTACAAACCACTTTTAAAGGGAAGAAAGAGGAACTGACTGTAAGCGGTTTCAAACAAAAAATATAACCTTGCAGGTCGGCCATGTTTGCTTCGCAAATAAATCCAGAGTGCCCACTTCTTCCACTCAATGCTCAGTTCGAAGGGTAAAAAAATTCAACACTAAAAAAACTAAAAGCTAAAAAAAAATCTCGTGCTTCACGCACAGGACCGCACAGCTCGCCTCAAGTGCGAAGAGAAATTTAATTACGAGCAAGGCTTGAGCTCCAAACGCAGAAAAAAAGATAAAAGACAGGAGTCCAGCATCTCAAGTTCTGCTCCACGTGCGCCTATATATCTCAAGCATTCACGAACGTGGTACCCACTCGGCGGAATTTAAAATTAATTTTCTCTGCACGAACAATAGGGTTTAGGCGGGGCCGGAACGAAGAGTGTTGTCGCATACCTTCGGTGTCCTGTTCTCACGGTCGTACTGAATCGCACGGGCGCTGGAGCGGTCATTCCGAGTCATAAATAAGATTTAGAAAGCAAGAAAAAAAAGAAGAAGACTACGCGGGGGGACAATTCCTGCACGTGGACAATGGTGCGACACAATGGGGACGAGCTCAATGGCTGCGAGGAAGCGGCAGCTTTTAAAGCCAGACACCGGCTTTAATTGGACAAGCCAGCCGGCTTTAAATATAGAGCCAGAGTAAAGCGCGCCAGATATCTGAGAAGAAAGGCTAAATTAAAAGTATAGAAAGATGACCTTCTACCTGCCGAATTCATTCAGTCGGCAGCGTGGTTATAAAAAAAAATGACGGACTATTTAGTGTGGTTACGTCAAATGTGAATTAGCCCTAACAAAAATTTTTTAGATAATCTATAAACTGTCCATACACTTCTGTCAATAAAGTCTATAGACTATAGACAAATCCTAGAGAAAAGTCTATAGGCAATACAAAAGTTATAGAGAGTCTATAACCATCTATAGATTTATGGCCATACAGCTTTAGTAGACTTTTGTCTATAGACTATGAGTAGACAAAAAGAAATATCTATAGGAAAGCAATAGCGTCTATAAGAAGTGCATAGGCTATCTATAGACAAATCCTGGAGAACAGTCTACAGGATATACAACTGCTGTAGACAGTCTATAGACCATCTAAAGATTTATGGCCATACACTTTTAGTAGACTATGAGTATGACTATGGGTAGACAAAAAATATCTATAGGAAGGCAATAGAGTCTATAAGAAGTGCATAGACCATATATAGACAAATGCTAGAGAACAGTCTATAGGCAATACAAACTCTATAGACAGCCTATAGACCGTCTATAGATTTATGGGCATGTACTGTTAGTAGACTTGTCTATTGACAGTTCATAGACTATAAATAGACAAAAATAAATATATATAGGAAACCAATACAGTCCATATGAAGTCTATAGACTATCAATAGACCATTTTTATAAAGAAGGTGCGCTAACGATCCGGTTTTCCGTTTAGTTTCGGTTCGAGGCACGGTTTAAGACGGCAATGTGATAGCGGTCATTCTGGATAAATCGCGCACGGATGACAGTTGATGAAGACAACGACATCCAAAGCACAGCGCGAGAGACTGGTAGTTAAAAACGCGGAATGGTGGGCCGCGTCGATGAAGTATAGCGATCTAATGTAGTGGTCAGCGAAGCTGATATGATTGATATGATATCGAAGCCGCCACGGGTTCGAAACACACTACCGGCGACAGAGTATTTTGCTATAAAGTGTTTTGCATAGTTTGCCATAAAGCCTGCTGGCAGGTTTCCAAGATTCTGGTGAGCAGGCTTCCATTATGCAACCTTGTGGCAACTGGTGTAGGCAACAAATCGTTGCACTGGGTAATCAATACTAATTATAAATTTCAACCACTGAGAATCACGGCAAAGGGCAGGTAGGTTGAAAGAGAGAGAGTGACAGTGTGTGTGTGTGTGTGTGCGTGTGCGTGTGTGTGTGTGCGCGCGCGCGTGCGTGTGTGCGTGCGTGCGTGTGTGCGTGCGTGTGTTAACGCGCCTTTCCTTCCTTCACAACCTCCTCTTTCTTCTCCTCCTCCCCTAGTGCGAGGCGCAACCAATCGGAGGCCGCTCTTGCCAACCCCGTTCTTTCTTTTTCCTTTCCCTCTCTCCAGTTCTTCCCCTGGCATCGACGGACGCCCAAGCGCTAGGAGACAGCAAAAAGAAATAAAGAAGGAAAAAAGAAAGCACGAACGACAAGAAAGAAAAAAGGACATCCTCGCGAAGAGATTGAGCGGGTAGAGGCGGGGCTTTGGACAAAACAGGAGTCTATGCACGCATCCCATTGCTTTCAGCGAAACCTCCGTTACGTTTGCGAAGTTCTCATGTTAGTGCTTTGCCACTATGCCTCCTGGGTCTTTGGGCGTATATGTGTTGTACACTAGTTAGAAGATCTTCTGATACATCACGCGAATATATTCTCTGGAACAACTTTTTCTGCTTCTAAACAAACTTCCTCCGGTCGTTTCTTTCATTGCGTTCCCATACCTATTTCCTTCCCATGCTTCCCCTTCTTTTTTCAGACGTGGACAGACGATGGCAGAGCTTGCGCAAGGGAAAACAAGAACTCCTTCACGGGAGTTGCACTACACGGAATCCGGTGTAAAGCAATAAATGACGCGTGCTGTGTCCCTGCCTGGTTCGGGACACGAGAGGTGGCCCCAACACCCCGGGAGTCCCTGCAATGAATGATGACTGATCCGAACGAGAAAGAATGGCGCGCTTCTCCAGAATCCCCAACTACAGCTGAAGTAAAGGAATCCCCGTCCTTGTTCTCGGGAAACAACAGCGGGCTGGGAGCGACGGCAACGCGCGACGTCCCTTAAAAGTAGAGAATAACGGATTGCACGCGTCGTGCCAAAGGAAAAGGATTCTCCGCAGCAGTACTAACCGTCGCCACACAAGACAAAGCAAGACAAAGCGATTCGGTGCCGGTCGCACCCTACAACCCCCCATTCTTCCTTGCCAGGCATGTTGTACCGACGAGTGGTGCTGAACTGCGAGCGTGTGTGTTCGAAGGCTTAAAGAAACAGAGAGAGAGGAGAAGAGAGAAAAAAAGAAGGAATGAAATACCGAAAGTAAGGAGGAAAGAAGGAAAGAAACAAAAGAGGGAAAGAAATGAAGAAAAGACAAAGAGTGAGAAAGAAAGAAAGAAAGAAAGAAAGAAAGAGAGAAAGAAAGAAAGAAAGAAAGAAAGAAAGAAAGAAAGAAAGAAAGAAAGAAAGAAAGAAAGAAAGAAAGAAAGAAAGAAAGAAAGAAAGAAAGAAAGAAAGAGAGGAAGAAAGGAAGAAGGAAAGAAGGAAAGAAAGAAGGGAAGTAAGAAAGAAAGAAAGAAAGAAAGAAAGAAAGAAAGAAAGAAAGAAAGAAAGAAAGAAAGAAAGAAAGAAAGAAAGAAAGAAAGAAAGAAAGAAAGAAAGAACGAAAGGAAGAAGGAACGGAAAGAGGAAAGAAAGGAAGAAGGGCAGAGAGAACGAAAAAAAGAACGAAAGAAAGAAGGAAAGAACAAAAGAAGAAAAGAAAGACTTCGGCCTTTGTAGCAGAGTTTTATCGCAGCGCGTCCCGTGTCGAAGTGTCCCGTAGAGCCGCAATCTTTCTCACCCAGCTCGACGTTCCTCCTCTTGCCGTTATTGGTTTACAGAAGACAAAGCACTGTTTTGTCCACCCTCCGCTGATGTGGAAACTAGCCGCACGTGCCCCTGTGTACAGTGGAAGTGTCCGAAAGCTCAGCTTACGAACTGAACCGCGTGCTGAACTCTCCGGGCACGTGTGATTGCAACAGGCGTCTGCCGCATCCCACTGGCTGACCTGCGGTCGCCTGTCCCGCATTGCGCTGACCGGCTCGAGGTCACTCGCACAACACCACGTACTTCCAGGGGCGGTAAACACCCTATGAAGGCAAAAATTGCGGGGACCATTTGTTAACTTAAGTGTTCAGAGGTGAAAGCTGAAGACACTATGCCGAGATGACTTCCCGTGACTACATCGATACCCAAATTGTACATCTTTCGGGGATCTTAAGGGTTAATTACGCTTAATTACACATTTCTCCTTCTAATTTGACACAAATACGACGTTTTTCCGACCATTCTGTGATTCACTATGCCGTGACGTCTTCCGGTGGATGCGACGTCACACCATTCCCGTGACTACATCGATACCCAAATTGTACATCTTTCGGGGATCTTAAGGGTTAATTACGCTTAATTGCACATTTCTCCATCTAATTTTACATAAATGCGACGTTTTTCCGACCATTCTGTGACAATTTTCACTACGCCGTGAAGACGTCTGGTGGATCTGACGTCACAGCGTTCCCGTGGCTATATCGACGACCACGTTATTTCGACACAATTTCGATATTTCTGGCTATAATTAATTAACTAATTAACCTACAGTCACAAAACTTGGCTTCTAGGTTCATTTTTTCCTCCTCTATCTGAAGCAACCATTGGTTTTCCTCTATATTAGTTCCCGAGTTAAACGCGTGTGACACGCTTTGTTAACGGACGACAGTATGAGCCATTAAAGGCTTTCCGCTGCGCGAGGACAGCAAAGGGACAAGAAGGCCACAAGAACATGCGAGCCAGCGAAAGACGAAACCATGTCGAACATTCTCCGACAGAAATTTTGAAAATGGGAAAATTATAAGATACTCTTAAGGAAATATTAAAGGTAGCGGTCCATTCTTCTTATATCTATCAAAATCTTTTTTTAATGTGTTTCTATCGATCGCATTGAACAGTTAAGACTGCCATAGAAAACCAATGGGCAAACCAAGACAACGACAGAAAACATTATATAAATAAAAGGCGTTCATCAAAGGTTTCCCAATGAAAAACGCTTTTGTCCAATATTGCTGGGTATGATCGGAGTCGAAGCTTTCGACTCGGGAGCTCTTCTTTTCACTATACGCGTTGACATGAGAGGACAATTGGCAACAAAAGCTTCTAGAACATTTGAACAGAGATTTAGGTCTCCAGGCGCTATGTTTGTCAGTTATCATATCAGTTAACTGGAGGGGAATATTGGTTGCTTCGGAAATTTTTTTATTTCGGCGATTGAAAAACTGACCTATTTTCAAGTAAGCAGGTATAGTTGGGTCCTAATTATGGCAGTTGCTTAGGCAATAGGAAACCCGTGACGGAGGTTGGCTTTTATCGCTGTGAACCGAAATGAGCCGACTTAAACTCGACACCATTCTGAATTCAAAACCACTCTATAAGATTTCCGCCTCTACCGCCCTTTCTAAATTAGCTCTTGGTTACCACGAATCCCGTTCTCGCGACAACGTAAGCGTACTGACTACACGGTAGATACAGAGACGACACTAATTTGCTACTCTCCCCCTTTCAACCACACACCGTTTTCCCGTCCTCCCTCCTTTCATCCCTAACATCCCCTGAGGCTCGAATCTCGGCCCGCAGGTTCCCCACTCTTGGGAGATTAATTGTCCCCGCGTAATTGAAAGCGCACCGCGACTGCCGGCGACGTGTGGCAACGGACGCCGCCGGCGCGTGCCACACAGCTCAGGTGGCGCTGCAGTCAGCACGTCTGGGTATGCAGTCCCGCACAGGGGCGTTGAAGGTACAATTTCCGCTCACATAGGAGAGAATGGGTCAGAGACAGAGAGAGAGAGAGATTTCAATTGCTGCGTCTGTCCGTCGCCCCACGCAAGCCCATTTATTACATGACTGCGTAATGCACAGTTTGTTTTCAGGTAAATGGCGTCGTTAAATGCTAATCGTAGTTCGTCGTTCTTGAAAACTCGGTTTCCTTCACCTTTTACCTGTTGAGGAACTGTTGCACGGAAGTCCGGAGTCTGTATACCCTGGATAATGTGGTTGTGGGACCGTGCGATTCAAGCCGGCCTGCATTATACATGCTAGTCTGGACCATGTGATGAAAGATCGTGTAAGCCTGCATCATGTGGGCGTGGATCATGGGGGCCTGGATCATGGGGGCCTGGATCATGGGGGCCTGGATCATGGGGGTTTGGATGGACTATATAGCCTCGGGTCTTGTGGGCCTGGACACTGTGAGATGGGTCATGTGGATGCCTTGATATTGCTGAATAAAATCAGGCCACATCGCTTCATATATCCATAAAGGCCCCGTTTGGTATTACATAAGGAGTGAAGTTAGCTTTTTTTAAAACAGTTTACATATGTATTCACAATGCAGGCTGTTTTGTTGCATCAGTCTCCAGGTTCATGGAGCAGGTTAAGCTTATCACGCCAACGAGGATATCTCGGGCATGTGCAGTGTTCCCCTCGATAATGTGGGCTTGTATAACGTGGCCCTGCATCACGCGGCCATGTACCATGCTGGCCTTGAAATGTCCGTCTTCATAGTTTGGAAGTGGGTGCGGTACGCAAAGTGGAAAAGAAAGAAGCGCTACTTTCGCCCTTACTTCATCGCTTTAAAGGTGGCCGAAAAGTTCAGAAAGCCTTTCTCCCTTTTTCTCTTCTTTCGGCTTTTATTCAGGCAGGACTCGACGAGAACCCCTTGCCAAATCTGCACGCATTTGTTAGGGCGAACAGATAAACTTATATAGGTTAGCTCGTGCTAACTTACAACTGCACCTCGTTTGTAGTCACTGTTAATATGTATACACATATGCGAGCTGACAGATTCTGCAGTGCTGCGCAAATTCAGTTTGTTTAGCTGTGGAGCGATGAAGAAACCGCACGCATATGAAATTGCGCCATTATGAAAAAGTGCCGGCGGGCGCGTAAACAATAAGGGTGAGAGACAAACAACGCGTACTAACACAAGCCAGAGTTGGGGCAGTTTTTCGTTTGATAAACAATGGCGCCAGCTAGAGCATATTTGGAGACTTATAACGAAGCGAAAGGTCACTTTTAACGCACAGACTTTGAAAAAGTACTGCATATGAAAGGACAAAAAACAATAAACACAGAGACGACGGAGTTACACTCCTAGTTATCGCGTTTTCAAGGGCTTCATACCGGAACGCATTGTTTGCGGCGGAGCAAGCTTTGTTCTTGAAAAACGATTCATTTAAAATGCCGCGGGTCAGTTTGCTCAAACTGGCACAAAGTGGTAATAGAGTGGTTTTCGATGGCTCAAAATTTATAGACCAAACATTTCGACTCGCCTCACTGCAGAGTTTAGGCAGCTAGAGATGCCCACAAGCACAGAGTCGCAGAGTTTGGTTCTCAGACAGCTGTTGTGACGTCGCTTGAAGCAACGGATATCCTGAGTACGTTTTGCCAGCTCCAGGCTTTTGGTACAAAATGCCCAGCAAAACATCTCCGACACCGACATAGTATGACAGAGCTGCGCGGCTGTGGCAGTATAAGAGAGAATACCTATTCTCCTCTCTAGTTCGGCCATGAGGTGCAACTGGGGGGTTACATCTATACTCTAAAAAAGAATACGCCTATATGGGAGTATAAACAGAGCAATCTGTCCCCTAGCGCACTCCCTTATAAAAAAGAGTGCGTTAGATGACTGTTTACTCCCTTTTTATTCTTTTCTTTTTAGAGTGCGGTGGTGCCTCTTCTCTTCCCTTTCACTTCTTCTCCACGCACTTCTCTCTCCCCAATCATCTGCATACAGTAAATGCTGAGATCACACAAGAGTGAAGAAGGTGTCAAATAAACATTTTTTTTTCTCCCCAAAGAAATAGAATAAAAGACTCAATGCTGCTAGCGGGTTGATCTTTAAAAATTTCCGGCCCGATGTTTTATCCATATCTGTTGACTTTTGGTCGCGTACTTGTCTCCGGTTTCCTTGCCTTGTTACGGAAGACTGAGGGCGTCTGAAGACTACGCGTTCTCCAAATGTCGCCGCCGAAACTAAAGATGCCCGTGTAGCGTTTCTCACGGCTGCAGTTGCAATTGCGAAAGATTTCTTCAAGATTACCTGGCGGGATAAGCGGCGCCACCATCTATGCGAGTTTTGTAAAGAGAACTTCGTCCACAGCAGGAATGCCGAGAGTTGTTGGCCAAATATTTATCTTGGCTAAAGGTTGGCCAATAATGTGGATTCGGCTTCTGAAACATTGCTGAGATTGTCTTCACTGAGAGTAGATTAAAATACTCTAACACCATGTTTTCCCTCGCTGAGTAATTTGATTCCAAGTTGATATTTGCGATTAGGCATGCATGGATGTTAGCAAAGTCTTTCTATAGCAGGATAGAAGGTCTAAAAAATATTAGTGGGCAAGAACAGTCGATGAACCTCGGTGCATTTTATTACTCTGCTAACCAATCAGAAGGAATTAACATTTCAATGACCCACTTTATAAGCAAGGCAGGGCATCACATACCCGGAAATTCTGAACAAGCAAATTTTCGAACGGGAAGTTCATTATGAATGCAATTTTTTCACATATGCTAAAATTCACTACCCAAACAGCACAGGAAATAGGCCCAATACAGGAAATGGGCCCAATACTCGAAATGTATTGGCAAAAGCCGGCCCTACAAGGGACCAGAGTGAAACCATCCATTTCCAATATTGGGCCGAATACCTGTGCTGCCTGAGTATAACAACCAATATGCCTGCAGCGCTCCCCACGGGAGACTTGTAGTTACTTGCTGTTAACGCTTTTGCTACCACCAAAAAAAGTTTCCCATTTGTTTTCTGCGGCAGTCTTAACTATTAGATGTCAGCGAATAAAAAACTTTAAAAGCAATATTTTACAACGCATAAAAATATTGAATCGTTATCTTTAGTACTTACATTACAGAACCTTACAATATCCAACAGTTGCCTCACAGCCGAAGTTCTCAAGCCCCAAAATCCCGGACTTTACAATTTCAGCGCTTATAATTTCATACTGACAATAACTTTTTCTACCGGTAGGAAGTGAAGGTTTGATAACCGGCCTTTTACTTGTCGCGGAGGATCAGCGTGGGGAGGGCGTGGATGTGGGCGAAGCGTCAGTCCACACTTAGCTTGTATCCGATTTTACGAGGTCCACCTTTTATGCATGGAAAACTGAAACAACGTTTTCAGCCGATTACAAGCCAAGCTAATTAACGAACTTCACAGTCGACGGTGTTATTGCTGTGGACAAGCGACCGTAGCGCCCTCATTCCCCTGCGTAACTTTGAGAAACTGCGTGGCAACAGCGATCGAATTCAAACGGCAGTGGCGTGAAGGCCGCACCGCTGCTATCTGCGAGCCAACACGGCTACATTAATTACTAAGACTTCGAGGACAAATTAAAGTTGGCCTGCGTCGATGGATAACCTCATCATAACAACACTCAACTTTCACTGAAATCAAAGCTTTCATAAGCTAGAAAATGCCTTTAAAATGCCCCCCCCCCCCCCCCCCTCGTTTCGTGAAGCAAATTGCGAAGACATCCAGGCAGTTCTTGTGTACGGATCTTTGAGGCTAGCCTGCACAGCCATTCATCTCGAAACGGTAATCACGGAGTCGTTTACAGAATGACGTCACGATTTGGGATCCAGTTATTTAAGCAGCGAATGCGCAATCTGTTGTCAAGAATTAACGTAGCCGAAACAATCAACTTTTGTTACAGAGAACAAAAATTGGGTGGAATAATCTGCCTCTCCTTAAATCATCACGTGACTTCCGGCGAACTCTGGCTGACAGTCTCGCACCCAAGCAAGCATCGCTGCGCGTCTTTGGGCCTAACGCTGGACGAACAAAATGAAAGCTATCTGGAGCTCACAGATGCTCACAGAAAGCCCAAACCGGAAGCGGAAGTACAGAAAGGGAGCCTGGAGCCGGAAGTTGTATCTCCCTGGAGATAAAAGGACGGCGATCGCTCGCTAACAATGAAGCTCGTGTATGTTAGCCCTAAACGACCTCCGCCTAGTGTCCCTCTATTCGTCACGGATACAACGCGTTCGGGACAGTGATTCGGTCTAGCTTTCTCGGTTCATTTTGTTCGGTGTCCAACGCCGAAGTTTTGCCGCCCGCGCGCAAGTAGTGTTCCTGTCGCAGACATGGCGGAACTGCACAATTCTATGGAAAGTTCACACTCCCATACGCATTGACAGTGAATACATGCCCCATCACAGCCTTCGCGCGGCTAAACGCGGCCACCAAAGGCGCTGGGCGAAATTTGCGCGTTCTGTAGCTCACGACCAGAATAAGGCCACTTCTAAGCGGCACACTTGTGAGTGCTTCTTCATTCTCACGCTTAAAGGGCAACTGCAGCAGTTTTTGAGAATTTCGCGATATTCAAGGATTCAATTCTCTATAGGCTGTAGGTAAAACATGCCAAGTGTTTTTGCTCTAGCATTCAAAAAAGTGACGTAATCTACGATTCAATTTTGCGCTTCTCCGCAATGCACCAGACGAGTGCAGAGAAATTCAGCGTGACGTCAAGGAAGGTATGATTTCAAATTACCGCTGTCGTCAGCCATGCCCTGCCCTGACTCGTTATACGCTGCCAAACAACTCTCGGTAAGGTTTGCGCCTTCGGTGGCGTTGGTTTCTTTTCCTTCAAAGCAGGCGTTCGTGCGTTAGAAATGTACCGATACATTCGATGACGTCATCACGCGCGACCCCACTTGGCGTTGTGCGCTGCGGAGAAGCTTGAAGGGCGTCCGGATTTTAATCTGCGATTACTTCACTATTTCAAGCGCTAGCCCAAAAAGACTTCGCATGCTTCAGGTGCTAGTTTCACACATTCGACCCTCTTAAGCTCGTTGATTTCTAAAACCTATGCAGTTTCTCTTTAACTGGCCCCGTGAAAAGTAGTCCTCGACGGAGCAAAATTTCTGCTCTTCGTATAGTTTATTGCCTCAATCAGGCCGCTTATAAGCGGCCCAGTTGCATCAATATCTTGTCTCGCACTTTGGAGGCGTTTGAATATGAGTGATTACTGAGAAGAAAGCTCCAAAATTTCGTGAACTGATGTGAAACGCTTAAAACGCAGCAAATGCTCTTTTCCACATAAAACGTCGCCATGTTTCGTTTATACTTCCTTTCTTCTAAATTCGTGATACTGAACTGTCCGTCCTCTCACAATGGGACGTGGGCTCTAAGACACGGCGTGATTTCTTTGTTCTAGTCGGACCACAAGGAAGGAAAAGGGAAAATATGCAAAAGCAGCCCTTTGAGAACACTCACAACGCTAGCCTGCGAAAATGAGAACAGAAAAAGATACATTATCCTTAAGTCTCTGTGGGCTTTTGGGAGTTCACTAGTGGTGCAAAGGCACTGCATATATCTGTACTGCCTTTCATACAGTCATACAGTGCAGCTTTTTGTCTTATCAATTACTTCCACCTACTACATTTTTTGATTAGAAGTAAAACCTTTCTGCCTTTGGCTTCAACGTCCTTAAAGCACACTGGTCTCTCGAGCATGCCTGTTTTTGCTACCTTCCTTATAAACTATTTCCAAAGGCGTTGCCTCATCGGGCAGCCCAAAAAAATAAAAGCAATCACAAAATTTCCTCCTTTTCCTTGTTAGCAACAAAAAATAAATAGTCTTCGCCTCGCGCCACGCTTAAATTCACTCATTACGCTATCTGCCCCGGCAGGATTAGATTTCCCCTAGTTTCATATGTACGGAGTGTGTCGATACGACGTGGTCCCCCCTGCTCCCACGAAAGCACGGCACACCGACTGTGTTGGACAGTGGCCGATCTATCATCGTTACTATAACTTATTCGCTGTTCCCTCGTTTGGCCAAGTCCCCGGCTGTTCTCGCTTGATTCCTGCACCCTCAGGCTGTTTAAGCAGCCCTACTTGGCCCGCTTTAAGACCGGCTCCATGTTTTCACTGTTCTCTCCACTGATACACTACTGCCGTCCAGTTCCGGACGACGAGTTTTCGCTCACACACATCGCTGTCTTGCGCTGCGTACAACTACTTTCTCTTATTGCTACCGCTTGGTCCGGGGGTCCTCAACGACGTTTTTTCTTTTCCTTTTTTTTTGTTGCGAAAGCAACACTACGCGAGTCGCCGAGCCATTTCGCGGAGCTGATCAAAGGCCATACTGCGCATGCGCGAGGAGCAGTGACGTCACACGGCGCACAGCTGGCGCGCCGCCGCCGTCTCAGCGCGGGTGACTCAGTGGTGCCGCCGCTGCGCACGCCAGTTGTGCATGCGCAGTAGGGGCACATAGCTAGCGTGCCGGGGCCGCCGCCGCTGCCGCGCGCTCTCCATGGCCTCTCTCTCTCTCCTCGTTGCTTTCGCAATCCTTCAGGTTCACCCACAGCCAAACCACTACCAATTTTAAGGCGAAAGCCTTTAATGCCTCATACTGTCGTTACCAGACGCGTCGGCAGGAGTGTCGACAAACGCGTCGAGAGGAGTGTCGACAGACGCGTCGGCAGCCGTGTCGACAGACGCGTCAGCAGGAGTGTCGACAGACGCGTTGGCAGCCGTGTCGACAGACGCGTCGGCAGCCGTGCCGACAGACGCATCGGCAGATTCGTCCGCCTTTCGGCGTCACTGCTCAAGGTTCCACATGAATAAAGGCGCATCTAGTGAATGCATGGGCTTCATAAAATAAAAGGTGTAAAGTCAAGAAAAGGAAAATAAAAATAAGAAAATAAAAACAAAAACCAAATAAAAATAAGACGTGAAAATAAAAATAAAAAAAACTATAAAATTATGAAAAGGAGCAAAAAATAAATAACAAAATATGAAAAATAAAAAAGTAAATAAAACCAAACAGTGGCCAAGACACGCTTTCGACTTGCAGCACTTTAGAGAGCCGAAGTGTCCCCTGAATTTTTTTCAAATATTTTACCTCGTGTCGGATCCCGGGGGCATATGCAATGACAACGTGAAATCGAGGGCCGAACCCACTGGAGGACCAGTGATGTTTTTCCGTCGCCATTCCTTCTGCAGTTCTCTCATTCCAGCCCCTCCTGCAAGCACCGAAACTAAATCGAATTATCGATGTTTTCATTGAAATCGAATTACGTGTTAAGCTTTTTTTCCATCTCGGTGCGTCTTCTGCGATACGAGGGGCCGCAGTTGGCGAAGAGTCCGGGTGACTTATATAAACAATCTTGAGTATATGCTCAAGTCTGCACTGCCCTACTGACGGACGGTGCAGATACCGGCTCTAATGCAATCACGACAAGTACAGGTTCAAGTAGGAATACTTGTAGCGCTAACTGGCACGTTAAAGACTGCGCCCCGCACAGGATCTGAGGACTCCTCTGCTAAACAGCTTCGAACAGTCTCGGGTTTCGCCTAACTCGCCTGTGGGTGGTTGTTTTTCGTACTGCCCTAGCTTTCTTAGTCTCATTAAGTACTCTTATCTTCAACTATGTAGGTGCTGGTTCATGATCTAAGCGAAGATTATGCCAATAAGTTTTTCCTCTAATTTTGTAACCTCTAATAATTGGCTTGGTTTATTGGTTTATGGTGGTTTAACGTCCCAAAGCGACTCAGGCTGTGATGGACGCCGTACTGAAGGGCTCAGGAAATTTCCACTACCTGGGGTTCTTTAACGTGTACTGACATCGTACAGTACGCGGGCCTCTAACATTTAGCCTCTATCGAAATTAGACCGCCTCGGCCGGGATCGAACCCGCGTCTTTCGGGACAGCAGCCGAGTGCCATAACCACTACCACTGAGCCACCGCGGCGGCCTAACCTCCATTAGTGTTAGTGCTTTCTCTGACATATATTAGTGTTAAACCCCAATTTCTGCTTGGATACGACTGAAAAAATTTTTTTGTTTCATTTCATTTTGTCCTGTCAAAGACATATTTTTGTGCACATCCAAAAAAAACTTTTGTCATTACTTCGTTTGTTTTCTCTGTCACATTTAGTTATGCTGTGGCACTTGTGATTATTTCTGTTTTCTCCTGCACTGCCGACACCGTTCTTGGCTGAGCCTATCATACGAATGCTCCCAGTTAAACTGTGCCAAATTCCACAATAAAACAGCAACGTCCGCACAACAGCATTTAGCGAAGCTTTTGATGCAGAAAACCGCAGCATCCTTGTGCTTTGCTGTGCAAAACTTCACAAAATGGCTTCCACGCAAGTTTAAAGTCCATCCACGACCTTCACCGCCTACGCTATCCCCAACGGTACGCAACGCGGTTCACAAGCTCCGTTCTACATAGTGGCTGCATGTAAAAAAAAAAAAAAAAGCTTTTAGAACCTTTCCTTCTCACTGCGAACTCCCAACGGTGTGAAAACTTTTCCATTCAGAGTTTCGCTCAAACTTTTATTTCGCGACCTATACGCTATACATAAAAGTTCAATGCGTGTTTCACCTTTATTTCGTTTTGTTTATTTATGCCTCGAAAGGCGCTCCCATCTCAACGCATACCAAGCAAAAACCCGCCCTCGGGGAGGTTATCCGCTTTAAGTGCGTGCCATACATTCCGCAGCTAGTCCAGACCTAACCAAACTTCGAGCAGTTCCATCATCCCTCACGCGGCTAGACCCGCAAATTACAGAGGCACGTAGGAAGCGGCGATCGAGAGGACAAAGAGGATAAAAAGAGAGAAAAGAATTCTAGCTGTTTCTCGAAAGGGTAGAGTTCAACGGCGATGCGGTCACGAGAAAGGCTAATCTGAAAACCACCTTGCACGCGATTGCGTTGTGCAGGCTACGCCGTTTCTTTTACGGGAGAAAATACGTACGACTGCGCATTGCGTACTTCATAAACAAAGTCTACCCGGACTTCTGGAACTACATGTATTAAGTAAAAGCACATGTGTTTTCTTTTTTCACAGTACCTTCTTTCTTCCTTCTTTGCAATCATGCATTGATCGCGCATACTGACGTCACGTGAGACCACAAAATCAAAGGTAATACTGTGATCACCTGCGGCCCCATGTTTGCTGACGCTTCTAAGAGAAGACGATGATTAGTGGGCCGGCTGTCTGACAGCGGTCCGTAATTTTCGGCTTTATTTTCTCACTTCAAAGGTTTTCCAGTTTTTTTTGGAGTGTGTCCTCGACGTGCGACGACCTGGGGGTCCCTGGCCGCCGGCAAAAGCACGTCAAGCGACCTCCTCGGCGCTGTGCGCCGTATCAACGCCGACACGGAACATCACCCCCAGCTGAACTCCACGCTGCACTGATGGCAGCAACGGCAGCGGCGGGTCCAGCGGCCCCTGTAGTTGCGGCTACAGACCAGGGCCCGGCAAACAAGAGACTGCGCGACGACCAAGCCAGCAACGAGCCTCTGACCGACCATCCAGAGGACATGGATCAAGCATCATTTGCAGTTGTATCGTACAAGAAAAAGAGAGCTACCGGTGTTCCTGTCGTCTTCAGGCCCACCGAGGAAGGAGGAAGCCTATGGAAAGCCAACCCCAACATTGTGGCTTCGGCGGTTGTAGCATCGGCTCAAGAAAAAGTCCTCAGCCATCGCATTCACAAGGATGGGAGCCTGATGGTTACAGTATCCACGCTGCCCGCCGCCAACCGTCTGCTCACGGTAACTAAGCTGGCTGGAGTGGCTGTAGAGGCCCGAGTCCCATACTCTTACATGGCAAGCTATGGCAAAATACAAGATGTACCTGTCACCTACACAGACGAAGATCTGCACGAATATCTACGCGACCAAGGTGTCCTGTCAGCGAGGAGGCTAACCGCCTACACTCCTGAGGATGGTGGAAAGATCAAAGAGGTACGCCGTCGCGCAGTTATATTGGAATTCGCAAAAGATGCGCCGCTACCAAAACGAGTAACGCTTGGGTTCTGTAGTTACCCTGTAACTGAATACGTCGGAGCAGCAACTCAATGCTATAAATGTCAGAGGCATGGCCACATATCAAGACACTGTAACGGCCCCGTGCGCTGCAAAGTCTGTGCTGGCCCCCACTCGCACAAAGAATGCACTTCGAGAGCGCAACCTAAATGCGCTAACTGCGGTGGCCCACACCCTGCTTCCTATGGAGGGTGTTATAAAAAAAAAGCAGCCACAGTTGCTCGCACGGCAGAGCAAACACAAGGGAAACCCCCTAAGCGCCATGAACCACCACCTAACCCCGACGTGGTTTTCACGCCTACGGCAGCTCTTTCCGAGAAGCAGTCAACACAGCGTGGCAGAGCAGCTGACAAGACCTACGCAGATGCGGTAAAAAAGAAGCGTGGGAAGTCTGTTGGTTCTCCTCCTTCATCAAAGCTGCTGCAACGCACTGCACAAGACCCGACAAACAGCGGCGCTCGCTCTGAGCCTAAGGCGCCCCAACATGACAGGAAGATCAGCGGCAGGCAGCAAACCGGAAGCTCTGAACAAGATGTCACATGCCTACTGATTCCGATGCTGTTTGCAGCCATCAAAGCTCTTATCCGTGCAAACCCCTCGTCAGGAGGACTCCCAGAAGTAGAAGCTGTCCTTGCAATGGAGCCGTTGGTGTCGGTCTCCTACGCTCCGCAGGGGCGTAATACCACACTTCAGTAATCATGGCTTCCACAGCGAGAACTTCACCGCAGCTGACAATCAACAACATCTTTCGTACATGCACCATTTTCCAGTGGAACGCTCGCGGGCTACGCTCTAAACTCTCAGATTTCCGACAGCTCGTGCGCGCGTACCGCTTCCCCTTCATAGTCATCTGTGAATCACGCGTCGAGGAAACTTTCCGACTCCACGGATACTATTTCCATCATTCACAACGACCAGATAACGTCAGCAGATTGCTGATAGGCTTTCGCAAGGATATCCCGGCCTCACCGGTTGATGTCCCGCCTCACAGCGACAATGAATACGTGTGCGCTGTCACAGTTATTGCCGGACAACAGTACACTTTGATTGGAGTATATCTTGAGCCAGGCACGCCATTTGATGCTTTGAGACTTGAAAATTTGATATCAAGGACGCCCTCTCCGCATATTATTTGCGGAGACTTCAATGCTCATAATGAAATTTGGGGCAGCTCACATACATGTGCCCGAGGTGCCAAGCTTGCAAAACTTCTCTCCAAGCATTCAGTTCAGCCATTAAATGACGGCAGCATCACCTACCTCCGAGGCCCGACGACTACCAGCAGCATCGACGTGACATTTGTCACAAGTTCATTCGCCCACAACTTTGGCTGGTGCACTGATTTGGAGACACGCGGAAGCGACCATTACCCAATCCTCATATCGGCTTTCCATGCGCTGAGGAACCCAAAGAAATTCCTTATAAAATCTACAGACTGGGACGCATACAAGGACGCTGTAAGCAAAGGAGTTACTGCGGCAACTCGCAATGAGGAATTAGCATCGACAATGGCGTATTGCCTGAGAGCGAGTACACAAATTACAGCTAAAAATGATAACCTACCTTCAAATGATGACACATTCCAAAGGCTTTGCGCTATACGCAGGCGAGCTGAAAGGAAAGCTCTGCGCACAAAAAGCCTCGATGACCTACGTGCATGCCGACGGGCACAACGTCACATTCGACGCTACATGGATAAACTGAGTCGGCAAAAGTGGCGTGACTTTTGTTCTACGCTGGATGTGCGCCAACCAGTAACCAACATTTGGCGGATAGTTAGAGGTATGCGCACGCCACTTCAACAACTCCACCCCTTCGCTGCACTCTCCCTTCACGAGCAAAAATCTATAAAAGAAGTCTCAGAAGAATACTGCAGGCTACTGTCGACAGGGTCAGGGCATTCGACACTCTCCGCAGATGGTCAAACAGGCATTCCAAAGGCGGCAGTGCCAGCGTTAGACCTGCCTTTCACAATGGAAGAACTATCCACAGCTATCGCGGAGACAAACAGACACACGCCTCCGGGTCATGATGAGGTGACCTATGACGCCATTGCTAAGCTACCCCACACCTCCCGTCTTCGACTCCTGGAGTATTACAATTCTTCCTGGATGGCTGGTGAGGTGCCCACGGAATGGAAGCTGGCAAAAATTGTGCCCGTTTTGAAGCCCTGTAAGCAGCCAACAAGCTACGCATCATTCCGGCCCATTGCCCTACTGAGCTGCGTAGGTAAGCTCATGGAGCGCATGATCTCCAAGCGCATAATTTGGTTCCTAGAAAGCCGAAATGAGTTCCCCCAAGAAATGAACGGGTTCCGTCAAAACAGGTCGGCGACTGACAATATCATCGCCCTCGTCTCATCACTTGAGGAGTACCTTCATGCTGGGTACATCCCGACAGCCGTTTTCCTAGACATCAAGGCCGCCTTTGACTCTGTCTTTCACCATGCAATTCTCGCCGCCTTTGCCAGTCTTGGCCTTGGAGGAAGGCTATACAAGTGGATTGGGCATTATTTAAAAGAACGGCAAATTTTTATGACCACTCCAGACGGTACAACTCGCTTTCACGCAGTGGAGAGGGGCGTACCACAGGGAGCGGTGCTCAGCCCTCTCTTGTTCAATATTGTCCTTATTCACATAACAAGAAACCTTCCGCGAGGGGTCCGCATAACAATTTATGCTGATGATATCTGCATCTGGACCGCATCACGTTCGCGCTATATCACCCAGCAACGTCTTCAGAGAGCGCTATTGCACGTTTCGATGTACCTGGCTTCCAGAGGTCTCCGTCTATCGCCAGAAAAGAGTGTTGCAATGGCGTTTACAAGAAAAACGATGACCCGATATCCGCTGCTCCTAGGCGGACGATCGCTGCCATATGTACGATCTCAGCGATTCCTGGGTGTTGTAATCGACTACAATCTGTCATGGTCACCTCAGATCAAAAAACTCCGCCAGAGGATTACTGCAGCATCGCAAGTGTTCAGGTTCATGGCGGGAACAAGGTGGGGTAGCAACTGCCGATCAATGCTTCTGCTTGAAAAAGCCTACGTTGAAGGAACCTTGCGCTACTGTCTACCAGTGCTTCAAAGATTATCTACATCTACCAATAAGACTCTCAATGCCGCACGGAACAACTGCCTGCGAATATGTCTTGGCCTCCCAAAAGGTTCCTCTGCGTCAGGAACAGTAGCGGAGGCAGGATGTCTCCCACTAGAGGTGATTTCCGCCCAGGAAACTATGCGTACCCATCTCCGCCATGTCCTGCAAGGGAAGAAACACTTCCTACACCGTGTCCATCTAACTCACAGCAACTCTAGCTTTGGCCAGGCAGTGCATCTCCTGCCCCTTCCTACTATTAATCAGCCACAGAAGCTACTACCTCTGGCCTTTCCTCCATGGACACTCTCTCCTCTAAAGGTGAAGAAGTCTGTTCCAGGTGTGAATGCAAAGAGCCGCATGCCACAGGCAGCGCTTCTGCAAACTACTCTCGCCTACTTAACGAAGGAATATACGCAGCACATCCATATCTTCACCGATGGTTCAACTACTAAAGAAACCTCTTCTTGTGGCCTTTATGTGCCCTCAACAAGCCATGCCCTTTCTTACCGGCTGCAGCGGAGGACATCCTCTACGACAGCTGAGCTTCACGGCATTAAGGAAGCTGTTTCTTACATCCTGCGCCGAACCGCCGGCCGTTGGGTTATCTTCACCGATTCAAAAGCATCTCTGCAGATCCTGGCCAACCTGCTGAAGAAAACGAATCACCAGCCAGTTTCCCTCGACATCGGGTATATACATCATTTAGCTATTGCCGCAGGCCACTGCATAACATTTCAGTGGGTACCTGCTCACTGTGGCATTCTGGCTAATGAAAAAGCAGATGAAGCGGCCCGTAAGGGCCATCAACATCGGAGATACATTCGAACTTTTTTCACGAAATCGGATGCGTCCCAAATGGCTAAAAGTTTTGCTTACGAAGAAACGTATCGGCTTTGGAGTTTGCCGACACATCAGTACCAATTTCTTCACTCAATCGACCCACATCTTAGATCAAGACTCTCACCCAGAATTCCTCGACAACTGGAAACACTTTATCACCGACTTCGTCTGAATTCTGCATATACAAACGGCTTGCGATACCGTTTTGGACAAACGAACAGTCCGCATTGTGACAATTGTGCCTCTATAGAAACTGTGGAACATATCCTACTTGTGTGCCCTGCGTATGCTAACGAGCGTGCGTACTATGAACATTGCATGCAGAAGCTCTGCCCAGTGCCCCTAACAATGGACAAAGTTTTAGGTCCCTTAGCCTGCTTCAGGCAACAGAGACTTGCAATGAACTTTCTTTTTACATATTTGAAAGACATTGGACATCTTGATAAGCTCTAAATTCACTTGCACGTTACCTTCATGCATTCTTCATGCAGTGAACTTCGTCAGCCCATTTGTCGGACTATGCGCTCCATCATTCCATAGGTTACATCAATACTCGCCATTGCATCCTTAGTACCCATTTCATGGCCGCATTTTATCTTCCGGTTTCTTTTTTTACCTCTTCCACGCTGCTCTCCTTCTGTCTTTTTCTCCAAAATTCCCCTTCCTACGCAGAGTAGCATGCCAGCGATTTTTAAACGCCGGCTAAATTCTCTGCATTTCATTAAAGAGTCTCTCTCTCTCTTTGACGCTTCTAATGGAACTGTTGTGTACACTCTAAACCAAAATATGCCTATCTGGGAGTAAAAAGCGAGTAAACTGCCCTATAGAGCACTGCCTTTCATAAAAGAAAGACTGCAATAGAGAACAGTTTATTTCGATTTTATTCTTCTCTGTTTAGAGCGTAGTTACCGTCATGTGCGTCAATGCTTGTTATTATGGACGACCTCATCCTCTTGGAGAATAACAAGAGGGATCAACTATGGGCTTTAGACTGCCATCAGGAGGGACCTAGCCTCTACGAACGGCACATTATATTCGAACGTCGAATGTTGTAACTCAAAAAAATGAATAATATTAACTCGTAACTTCCCAAGATTATAAAATATTACTGCAGAAACTGGTGATGAGTTAATAATGAACCTAGTACTGTACACTTGTTCGCCTTTTGTTGCTTATTTTGTTTTTAATTATATTTTTTTTTTCCTTGACACCTCGGACTGTTGTAAATGCGCCGGTATACATACTCTGCTCATGTAGTTATAGAAAGCCCTCTTCGCAGTTTCGACCTTTGGGCCTCCCGCTGTATACGTACCCTGTAAGCATGCAAAGTACTGTAAACACACAAAAAAATGTTAAAAGCTACATGCCTATAGTTCTGTGTCGAAGCAACACTGTGATATATGAGGCAAAATATTGTGGGAGATGCCGGTAGGCGGGCGTCATTACATTTCCAAGTTCAGCCAACACGGACGGGATTCGACACCGCGATCTCGGGCCCAGAAGCCAAACGCTGCGTCCACTGAACCGCCGCCGAGGTTCCCCGGTGCGACAGTTCCCCACTCCCATCTATGGCCAAATTTATTCTCGGTGCTGGACGAAACTTAAAAATCTACTATGCAAATTACCCACCCTGAGAAAAACTACGTGAACAAGGAAAAAATATACTTTTCAGTCATACTTTCGGAGCAGCAATCAACCACACAATGCTGTCCCGGCCTGGACATCACAAGAAAGAAAATAAAAGCAAAGCCGTTAAGTAAAAGTCAAACGAAACGAGCTCCCTTCATGATAAAACACACTTTAAACACGAATACTCCTATATTGCGCCTATAATGCTCCTATATAAGAGTAAAAAGGGAATAACCTGTCCTCGCTCCTTTTTATAAAAGGGGCTCCGCTATAGGACCACTTACTCCCTTTTCACTACTTTCTGTTTAAATTATAGTTACTCACTGTAACTCACAGTGCAGAGCAACGAAGTTATTCAGTGTAAAAAAAAATAGGAAAGCAGACACTAAAACTCTTAGTTTGTCTTGCCGCGGCTAAGCTAATAATACGGGACCGTCACAAGTGACGCGCGCTGAAGGGCTAACGCACTAAACCACTAGGACTTCCACGGACCCCGCGTGTGCGGCCGTGGAGCTACAACGAATATTAGACGACAACGCCACTGGCCCTGTGTCATTTTTTTTTTCTCATTCACTCGACATCTAACGCCCCACATATCGCCCTGGAAGTGCCGGCGGGCACGCTATATTAAACCACGCGGAACTGGCGGTAACTACATTTCTTCCTTTATATTTCTTTGAACTAAATTCGTCGGACGCCGGAGTAACAGAGTTTGGGAGAGTTTTCTGCTGGAAACAGGGCGTGCCAAAGGGGAAAATGGAAGCGCAATTCCGGACAACAGCGCTGACGCCGAGTGGCATATGAATTTTATTGCAGAAGAAAACTCTGAGAATATTTGAAAATTTTTATGGCAAGCCTCAACTTCTTCCCACAAGTCCGCTCTTTATAAAGCATTTATTAATGAAAGCAAACCAAGTCTATTACTTCAAGCTCTTGCAGTATATAAAGAACAACAAGCTCTACACTACAACAAATCCTGAACCATGTTCACAGTATTCTCTCCGCAGAGGACACAGAAGGACACCTATTACAAGAACAAACTATGGCCGGCAACATACAGACTTCCAGATACCTTTGTTGTTGAATCGTGTTGATGAATTAGTCAATTTTACGAAACCAATGTCCAAACATTTTCTAAAAACCCTATTGCTCAAGCATGACTTTGTATTTGTGCAATTTTGTGCTGTTTCTTTTGTTTTTTTGTACCTGAAATTGTATGTCTGTTTTTAGTATTACCGATTTTCTTTAGTAATGTTTTTTTTATAACGACATGTCTTGCTTTCAATATATTATAGCTAGATGCTCTGTTATTGCAAAGCAATCAGCAATTCTATGTTAGTCTATTTTGTAAGTATTTATGTGTTCATGCATGGCGCAAATCTATGTGACCAAAGATTGTGTACTCTTTACCTGCTCGCTGAACGTCAACCGGAGCGAAAGCCTTTGTCAGGCACTGCAGCCTTTAGCTTTCGCTCCGGCTTTCTGTAACAGAAAGGAACAAATAAAGAGAAAGAAAGAAAGAAAGGTGCATTTCTACATAGTTTCGTTTTCTCCCCCGTGCGTTCACACGCGGACGGGCGCATGCGTGTTTGAAGCGAGGAGGCACAGACCACAAGAGCCAAGTATAGCATGCTGATTAAAGCATGAGAGAACTTAGAAAAGAGGGTGCATTGAGCCGCGCTTTTTCCGATCCACTGCTGGTGCCAGTAGTCACTGCCTTCTTTCTCTAGAGAAGCCTTCTCTATCTCTCTCTCTCATCTTTCACCACGATAGAAGAGGTCTGCGCCCGGGGTTCAGAAATTTGCACCAGTGCTTCGGAAGTCTGGACTAGTGCTTCGAAAGTTCGCACCAGCATTTTGGAAATTTGCACCAGTGATTTGAAAGTTACATCAGCACTTCGGAAATTTGCACCAGTGCTTTGAAAGTTACATCAGCACTTCGGAAATTTGCACCGGTGCTTTGAAAGCTACATCAGCACTTCGGAAATTGCACCAGTGCTTTGAAAGCTACATCAGCGCTCCGGAAATTTGCACCAGTGCTTTGAAAGTTACATCAGCACTTCGGAAATTTGCACCGGTGCTTTGAAAGCTACATCAGCACTTCGGAAATTGCACCAGTGCTTTGAAAGCTACATCAGCGTTTCGGAAATTTGCACCAGTGCTTCGAAAGTTACATCAGCACTTCGGAAATTTGCACCAGTGCTTTGAAAGTTACATCAGCACTTCGGAAATTTGCACCAGTGCTTTGAAAGATACATCAGCACTTCGGAAATTTGCACCAGTGCTTTGAAAGTTACATCAGCGTTTCGGAAATTTGCACCAGTGCTTTGAAAGTTACATCAGCTCTTCGGAAATTTGCACCAGTGCTTCGAAAGTTACATCAGTACTTCGGAAATTTGTACCAGTGCTTTGAAAGATACATCAGCGTTTCGGAAATTTGCACCAGTGCTTCGAAAGTTACATCAGTACTTCGGAAATTTGCACCAGTGCTTTGAAAGCTACATCAGCACTTCGGAAATTTGCACCAGTGCTTTGAAAGTTACATCAGCACTTCGGAAATTTGCACCAGTGCTTTGAAAGTTACATCAGCGTTTCGGAAATTTGCACCAGTGCTTTGAAAGTTACATCAGCTCTTCGGAAATTTGCACCAGTGCTTCGAAAGTTACATCAGTACTTCGGAAATTTGTACCAGTGCTTTGAAAGATACATCAGCGTTTCGGAAATTTGCACCAGTGCTTCGAAAGTTACATCAGTACTTCGGAAATTTGCACCAGTGCTTTGAAAGCTACATCAGCACTTCGGAAATTTGCACCAGTGCTTTGAAAGTTACATCAGCACTTCGGAAATTTGCACCGGTGCTTTGAAAGCTACATCAGCACTTCGGAAATTGCACCAGTGCTTTGAAAGCTACATCAGCGCTCCGGAAATTTGCACCAGTGCTTTGAAAGTTACATCAGCACTTCGGAAATTTGCACCGGTGCTTTGAAAGCTACATCAGCACTTCGGAAATTGCACCAGTGCTTTGAAAGCTACATCAGCACTTCGGAAATTTGCACCAGTGCTTTGAAAGTTACATCAGCGCTTCGGAAATTTGCACCAGTGCTTCGAAAGTTACATCAGTACTTCGGAAATTTGCACCAGTGCTTTGAAAGATACATCAGCACTTCGAAAATTTGCACCAGTGCTTTGAAAGTTACATCAGCGTTTCGGAAATTTGCACCAGTGCTTTGAAAGTTACATCAGCTCTTCGGAAATTTGCACCAGTGCTTCGAAAGTTACATCAGTACTTCGGAAATTTGTACCAGTGCTTTGAAAGATACATCAGCGTTTCGGAAATTTGCACCAGTGCTTCGAAAGTTACATCAGTACTTCGGAAATTTGCACCAGTGCTTTGAAAGCTACATCAGCACTTCGGAAATTTGCACCAGTGCTTTGAAAGTTACATCAGTACTTCGGAAATTTGCACCAGTGCTTTGAAAGCTACATCAGCACTTCGGAAATTTGCACCAGTGCTTTGAAAGTTACATCAGTACTTCGGAAATTTGCACCGGTGCTTTGAAAGCTACATCAGCACTTCGGAAATTGCACCAGTGCTTTGAAAGCTACATCAGCGCTCCGGAAATTTGCACCAGTGCTTTGAAAGTTACATCAGCACTTCGGAAATTTGCACCGGTGCTTTGAAAGCTACATCAGCACTTCGGAAATTGCACCAGTGCTTTGAAAGCTACATCAGCGTTTCGGAAATTTGCACCAGTGCTTCGAAAGTTACATCAGCACTTCGGAAATTTGCACCAGTGCTTTGAAAGTTACATCAGCACTTCGGAAATTTGCACCGGTGCTTTGAAAGCTACATCAGCACTTCGGAAATTGCACCAGTGCTTTGAAAGCTACATCAGCGCTCCGGAAATTTGCACCAGTGCTTTGAAAGTTACATCAGCACTTCGGAAATTTGCACCGGTGCTTTGAAAGCTACATCAGCACTTCGGAAATTGCACCAGTGCTTTGAAAGCTACATCAGCGTTTCGGAAATTTGCACCAGTGCTTCGAAAGTTACATCAGTACTTCGGAAATTTGCACCAGTGCTTTGAAAGTTACATCAGCGCTTCGGAAATTTGCACCAGTGCTTCGAAAGTTACATCAGTACTTCGGAAATTTGCACCAGTGCTTTGAAAGATACATCAGCACTTCGGAAATTTGCACCAGTGCTTTGAAAGTTACATCAGCGTTTCGGAAATTTGCACCAGTGCTTTGAAAGTTACATCAGCTCTTCGGAAATTTGCACCAGTGCTTCGAAAGTTACATCAGTACTTCGGAAATTTGTACCAGTGCTTTGAAAGATACATCAGCGTTTCGGAAATTTGCACCAGTGCTTCGAAAGTTACATCAGTACTTCGGAAATTTGCACCAGTGCTTTGAAAGCTACATCAGCACTTCGGAAATTTGCACCAGTGCTTTGAAAGTTACATCAGTACTTCGGAAATTTGCACCAGTGCTTTGAAAGCTACATCAGCACTTCGGAAATTTGCACCAGTGCTTTGAAAGTTACATCAGTACTTCGGAAATTTGCACCAGTGCTTTGAAAGCTACATCAGCACTTCGGAAATTTGCACCAGTTCTTTGAAAGTTACATTAGTACTTCGGAAATTTGCACCAGTGCTTTGAAAGCTACATCAGCACTTCGGAAATTTGCACCAGTGCTTTGAAAGTTACATCAGTACTTCGGAAATTTGCACCAGTGCTTTGAAAGCTACATCAGCACTTCGGAAATTTGCACCAGTGCTTTGATAGTTACATCAGTACTTCGGAAATTTGCACCAGTGCTTTGAAGTTTACACTTGTGCTTTGAAAGTTTGCACACATCTGCACCTGCTCCTCACAAGAAATTGTTCAGCATGTAGGCCTGGGCCGAAAAAGACATGCGCGGCGGAGTAGGTGCTCACAAGAAGGCGTCACCAGCGGTCATGCCGTCCATGTCGCACAAACGGGAGCAGTGCGTGGGGTGCGATCCAGAAATGTCAAGGCACACAGCGTCAAGGTGCACAGCGAATACTGTGGGGTTTTTATGCGAAGCATATTAACGTAGGTTTCGGGTTTCGGGTGACGTCACGTGATGACGTCACACCGGCTGCAGATGGGGCCTCATATCGCGCCGTCGGACGTCGCCCGGCGGAGGCCTCCACGCTTCGGTTCGCGCCGTCGCGCGCGACGCGGCGGCGGCGCCACCATCGCTGCATCAAGTGATATGTGACGTCACGCCAGGGATGAAGCGGCGCGCGCCCGCCGTCGCGTCAGTCTCTGTGCCCGCAACCGCGCCAGCGTCTTTGCGCCGGGCGTGTATGCGGTCAAGATGCCTCCAAACGCTAAGGACGTTAGTAATAAGAATGCAAAACGAAGGCTGCTTCGCATCCACTGGGCTTAACCTTGATAAGCCTCCAACTTTTTTTTATTAATTCCCGCCGTCGCTTCTGTGCTTTGTATGCTCCGTCACATTTACTGCAGTTCGTTTCAGAAACTGCATTCGCAACGGTATATAGGACCTGACGCAAGACCTTGTACAGAGAACGAGGGGCGATTTTTGGGACATATCTTTTTTCTTTTCGGTGTCCTCGAAGCAGCCTTTTCGCAACTGGTTTCAGGGCTCCCTTCATCTTTTCTGCGCTTGGAAGTGCCATTTGATCGATTCATTTCTACTTAATCATCCCGCGCAGCAGGGCACGTGTGATCAAAAGCTGTACCCTGAACGACCGGCAAGATCCAAGCGCCTACTCCACCTGAAACTCGATTACCCGTCGTCCCCTCCCCCCCGCCCCTTCACTTTATAGTCCCTTTTGATAAGTTGGGCATTCCGCGATGACCGACACATATATGTTCATAAACGCTCCCTAATAAACGAGCGTACAATTTTTACAGAGTCTATATACTGTCCATAGACTTCTGTCTATAAATTCTATAGACTCTCTATAGACAAATAGTGTAGACTAGCTTATAGGTAATACAAATGCTAGAGACTGTCTATAGACCATCTATAGATTTATGGCCATGCACTTTTACTTTTGTCTATAGGCTATGAATAGCCAAAAAGAGATATCTATAGGAAGGCACTAGAGTCTATATGAAGTATATAGACTGTCTATAGGCCATTTTGTAGCATGAGCTATATTGGCTACAGTCTCGCCGTTTCGCGTGCTCTCTTGCTCAACCATACTGCGCATGCGCGAGGAGATTGCGCCGCGTGTATAAATGTGAAGGGATACACAGCTACTGCACCGTGTTCCATGAAGGAAAAAAGAGCTGAGCGGCGCAAGAGATTTTAAAAAATCAATTCACAGGATCCCGTGGCAGTTAGCCGTTGAGCCTAGGAAAAATGATACCAACCTGCCAATTTCACTGCCAATGACAATTTATACTGCACATTGTCTCGTCTTTAATTTAGTCAGTTACACGTACCGGATTTTCAAGGTTTAACAGCGTGGGAACCAAGCTAATAACAAGCTTAACCAAGATATGCCAATACCTCACGCTAGGTATATCGTGGCATAGCCCATTTTTATAAGGGAAGGTTCCCAAGCAGCTGCCTTAACTAAAATGCGGTCGCAGTATACGTAATTCCCCGTTTCATCACGATATCCATTTTTATGAGCCCGACGCGGGACGCCGGAAGAGTCCATCTCCGCACCGCCCCCGCTCCAGCCGTGTTTACCTTTGGCCGTTTTCACTCGATGGCCCGGAATATATCCGACGATGTGCGGTTCCGCCGCGGCGGTGACGTTTGCACAGCCGTCGGCCGCAGACCTCTTCGGGTTTACTTTTCCTACCGCCAGGATTGCTCGCGCAGCGAGTTCATTAAGGCAATATCTATCTTCATTACACTGAAGGCGTCTCTTGCAGCCGCTTTTTCTTCGTTGCTTCATGCCTGCTCCGTTTCCGCTCGCTTTGTCGCACGCGATCATTTCCGGTCGCTATCCCTTATAAAAATGGTCTATAGAAAGTCTATAAAACTTCTTATAGACTCTATTGCCTTCCTATATCTATTTCTTTTAGTGTATTCATAGTCTATAGACTGTCTATAGACAAAAGTCTACAAAAAGTGTATGGCCACAAATCTATACATTGTCTATAGACTGTCAATAGCATTTGCGTTGCCTACAGACTGTTCTCTGGGATTTGTCTATAGAGAGTCTATAGACATTATAGAGAGAAGTCTATGGACAGTCTATAGACTGTCTAAAAAAATTTTTGTAGGGGTGAGTCGTTGTTGCTGCGAGCGACAATGACGTAGACGCAATAATTTGAAGCTAGAATGTCTTGCAGATATCTATTCATGGGACTGGAAAATCTAACAGGACGAATATCAAATACAAGAAAGCTAATCACCGTGGAAACGGAGCTTTCACACGCTATACACAATAAACAGAAAGGAGTGAAAAGAGGGTCAGCTAGGAGAGCTGTGCACTTCCTTGTTACTCCCACACAGGCGCATTCGTGCTCAGAGTGTAGAGAAGGGCAAAAATTAAATAGGGTACCAATGCCATACGCCGTTTACAGAAGCAAGCAAACAGAGAGGAAATCAAGTGCTCTTTCTTTCTGCATGCGGATCACTGAGGCTAGGCAATATCGCCATCCAATTATAGCCAGCGATCAAGGAGTCCCTGGCGCACACCAAGTCATCATCGTCACCAGTGAGAAATCGAGCTTGGGAGAAAAAAAGAACGTTCCATTTTTAACTCCTAATTCCCGAGCAACTAGCAAGTACTTTTGCTGCCTCACATAACTGAACACTGCGCATCCACGAAAAAAAAATAAAAAATAAGCGCTCCAATTTTACAGAATACAAGTTTGAGTTTTTTTTTTTTTTCAGTGTTCCCGTTTAGCTTAAATTACTTTCATCCCATTCCTGTCGCCACTTCCAACTCCTTGCGATTAAACAGGCCTCCCTTTCCTCTGGATCTTTTCTCGCGCGATCATTTCCGTTCGCTCTGCGTCGTTTTTTGAATGGGACGACGCCTAGGTTAACGCTATGCAGTCTCAAGCTAGGATCTCTCTTGCGGATATCGTACACTATATTTGGAACTAGATCCTAATGCTCGATGTAATCAACACGTGTTCTCCGCTCGAGCGGTTTCCCGCGTGCACCGTAGTAGATGAGCACCGTTCCCTGGGCGTCGTTTTAGTCGCTTTGAAGAAGTCGGCAACGAGTGTGGATGATTGCTGGAACGCGTTCGCCTTTTAAAGACAGTTCTTCTTTTGCACACATCAATAAAATGCGTGTACGGTTGGTTTTGGCGGTCCCAGCGCTGGAAATTGAAAAGAAAACAATTCGGCAGACACATTTAAGAATGCCAAAGCATTATTAATGCGAGAGCATTATTAATGCGAGAGCATTACGGTCCCTGTGTGTGTTTACACCCACAAACACGAGCGCGCGTATGACGTCCCCAGGAACGCTGTGCGACAAACGGTGCGACAACCAATAGGCGCCCGTGTGCTGTGCGAAGTCAGAATACGTTTAAGATCCCCAGGTGGTCGAAATTATTCCGGAGACCTCCCCTACGGCACCTCTTTCTCTCTCTCTTCTTTCACTCCCACCTTCCTTCCCTCACGGCGTGGTCGAGGCGTCCGCAGAAAAGTGAGCCAGTTACCGCCTCTTTCATTTACTGATAACCAATCAAGGAGCCATCGTAACTACAGGAAAAAAAACATGGTTTGCAAAACGTAAGCGCAGGAGCAGCATGTTACGAAGGAAGGGGAGACGTGGTAACAGCCTCACTTCTCGGTGGCCACCCGAACCGACCAATGACGAAACAGGGATGAAAGAGCGGAGAGTGCGAGAAGAGTCTTGTGTGTGGAGATTGAGCAGCCCGACACACTCCCAACTCGGGCCCGCGGTGTCGCCACTCGCCATACGCGTAGAAAATAAATTCTGTCCTGCGGGCGCTGCTATCCAAATTTCGACAAGTTCACACACGGGATCAAAGCATCGGAATAGAAGAATGAAACGGTTTATGCATAATGCGGGTTGCGTAGTTCGTAAGGGCAAGGAAACCTCATATGCGGGACGTTTAATTAATTTGAAGGGGAATTTAGCACATATTCGAAATTGAAATAGCGTGGTCATGCCTAGAATGGCAGTGAGTCCCGTGAATGACTTGTTTGTTTTTTTGTTTACTCTTTGTATGAGTGTAAAACTTTTTATTGTTTCATTTCCTCCACAGAAACCAGAATGTACGCATTTTTGGATCCCTACCCATAAAAAATTTGTTTCTGTTTATAATGTCTATAGACTTTATAAACATCCTAGAGAACAGTGTGCAGGCAATACAAATGCTGCAGACAGTCAATAGACACTCTACAGGTTTATCGCTATACACTTTTAGTAGACTTTTTCTATAGACTATGAATAGACAAAAATACATATCTATAGGAAGGCAATAGAGTCTATAAGAAGTCCATAGACCATTTTTATAAGGGTATCCTGCAACACCCTTTTGCGTGAGGCTAGCAGTAAGTTGAGAATAAACAAAAATAAATTAAAAAAAAGCGGGACAACAACATGCAGGAGTAAGTTTCCGGACTCGTAAAGACTGGCAAGTGGATTGGCTGAAAAGCAATAACGCACTAAGTTTTCGGTGTGGCGACCTAATTTGCGCTGTAAGGCCGCAAATTAGGTCCTCCTCCCGCACATATAAACCTGCGCTTTCTTTGGGCACCGATGCCCCACACCTGGCCACGCTTGGCGACTAATTAGTCTCGCGCCTGGCTTAATGCGGTTTTAATTAATTACGACGCTAGAGCGGGAGTCACGCACGCTGTATACGATTAGAATGATCCCACAGCTGCGGTCTCCTGGCTGGCGCAGGTGGAGGGGGTGATGGAGAAAATAGGAGGAGGTGGATTAGTGGCAAAATCCAGAAGCGCTGCATCTGCGCACTCTCAGGGTTTACAGCAAACGCTGACGGCAGGAAAAAGTGGAAAACGATAACGGCGATTGAACGCAGACCGAGACGTCTGGAGACGTCTGGAAGACGTCTGGATCTTTCATTTCCTTTACATTGTCCCACACTGCTTCATTCGTTTCCCTCATCCTTTCTTTCATCTTTTTTTTTCTCCCTAAAGTTCCCGCTCTTCCCTGTGTCTTCACAAGCGCTACCGATGATTACCATTTACTGCGACGTTCAAGGAAGGGGACCCTTTAGGGGACCGATTTACTAGAAAGGCTCGTAGAATCGCCTTGCTGGGGCCGTGTTCTGTAACGATCTATTCCATTTTCCATTTAATTTCGCTGTGACGTCACTGTGACGAAAGAAACATCAGGCAGGAAGAAAAACAACTCCCCCACATTGACCTAAACTGGTAAATTGGTTTTTGAGGATAGTAAATGGCGCAGTATTTGTCTCACATACCTCGGCGGACACCGGAAGGGAAGGGAGGAAGGTGGGAGTGAAAGAAGGAAGAGAGAAAGAGGTGCTATAGTGGAGGTCTCCGGAATAATTTCGATCACCTGGGAATCTTTAAAGTGCACTGAAATAGCACGTGCATTCGGGCGCCTTTTGCGTTCCGCCTCCATCGAAGCGCGGCCGCCGCGGTCGGATTCGAACCCGGGTACTCCGGCTCGGTAGACGAGCGCCTTAACCACTGAGCCACCGCGGTGGGTTTTCCTTCCGTTTTTCGCTCGTCCTGAATCACTACAGAATAGAATGAGCGGTCTCCGAACATTTCCGAGATGTGCAAACATTCCTAAAAACTTACGCCATCTGTAAACGCGCCATTGTATGGAGTTCTCTTTCTCTTTTGCTGTTCTTTAATCAACTGATTTGGTGCGTACAGCCTGGCAAGAATTTCTTTGCTAAACGCTATCTTTGTTGATTTCCTTATAACATAATCTTTACCGCTACAAAGGTTAACTTCCACTGAACCATAATACACGTCTGCAAATTGCTAATACGCCTTTTTCACAAGATGTGCCGCCCTCCGGG
Source organism: Amblyomma mixtum (assembly GCF_055824585.1). NCBI lineage: Eukaryota > Metazoa > Arthropoda > Arachnida > Ixodida > Ixodidae > Amblyomma > Amblyomma mixtum. The sequence continues at coordinate 149,651,806 of NC_143015.1, forward strand.
GAGCGGCGAAAATTCATCTGCTACAGGCTGAAAGCAAACGGGCGTGGGAGACGCAGGCGCGTCCCTGTTCCACAAAGCGTCAGCTGCGCATGCCCAGTAGGAGCTGGCGGTTTGTTATCAACCATTCGAGCTAGAGGAGGAGAGAGTACGCATGCCTACAGCCATAGAGTTTCTTACTATTACCTAGAGGGAAAGCTGGCAAGCCGTCTATGGGAGTTTGCATGGAGACCCCACGTGACCACCTCAGCCACCATGGGCGCTCAAAGCATCATGGGGCGGTGAGCTACTTGTTGCGGAACTGCAACTTTTGGCCAAAAAATAATAGAAAAATTAAGCTGTTTGATAACTACAAACGTCCTAACATTCAATATCTTGTCTAATGATTGCAACAAACGAGCAGAAAAGCATTTAAGTGCAAAGTTTGCCTAAAATAAGACATGACTAGCTTTCCTATTGGCCAAGTGATGAACACTAAAAAAACTAATATTTCGTAATTAACAGGCGCACTTTTAAAAGTAAATATGTTTTCAAAAAAAATGTTGTTGTTTAGATACTTTAAGAGGTTTTTTAATGGCATTTCGGAAGAGTAAAACCTTTTATTGGCGTCGTGTGTCGTCGCGTCTTCACTACTATGGCTTTTGCACACTGCGTTCGCGCGTAAGTCGTCTGCGCACACACGAACACAGTTTTCGGAATGAGACGCCTTAGTACTGCTATAGTACTGCCACTCTGTGTTCCCGAAAAACTACGACTGTGCCGCAACAAGTAGCTCACCGCCCCATGATGCTTTGGGCGTCCATGTTGGCTGAAGTGCAGCGCCGCCAGCTTTCCCTCTAGGTAGTAGTAAGAAACTCTATGCCTACAGCGGCCATATAAAAAAAAAAAAAGAAAGGTGGATTAGAAGAAACTTCAGGCTCCCCTTTTAAAAATGGTCTGTAGACAGTCTACAGACTTCTTGTAGACTCTATTGCCTTCCTATAGATAGTTCTTTTTGTCTATTCCTAGTCTAGACTGTCCATACACAAAAGTCTACTAAAAGTGCATGACCATAAATCTATAGGTTGTCTGTAGACTGCCTATAGCAATTGTATTGCCGATAGACTGTTCTTTAGGATTTGTCTACAGAGAGTCTACAGACTTTATTGACACAAGTCTATGTGCAGTCTATAGACTGCCTAAAAAAATTTGTAAGTGTCTAGTCCGCCATGTACTGCGCCAAGCACGATTCACCTGTCCCAGCAAATTTTCCTAATGTGACCTCCCCCCTACCGTTCCCTACACGTCCTGCATGCGGTATTCTTGTCTTCGTGTTCAATACGATAGAGTTATTAGATACTATCGGTTATCCACTCTTAGTGGTACGCGTCCCACCCGAGTTCACCTTCTCCTCTCAATCTGTGCTTCTAGGCAGTGTGCGAAACCAAATAAACTCCCTTAAGGAGACACCCTGTGTTCTGTCCACATTGCCCTTCAATATAATACTCTAAACATAAAAGATTAAAAAGGAAGTAAAGTTGTCCTCTAGCACACTCCCTTTCACAAAGGGGTGTGCGCTAGAGGACAGTTTACTCCCTTGTCACTCCCATACAGGCATATTCGTGTTCAGAGAGTGAACAGAATGTAGAGAAGCTTGTAAGGGAGTTTCTTGCGTTCCACCTACACAGCGGATGCTCTGACGTCAGGGACAGGAATGCTTTCGTCACCGTTTTCCCATTTCCCGCGGACGACCACATCGAATGGGTCGTTAGCCTCCGTTATGTGCCACAGCAAAAAAAAAAAAAAAAACAGCCATTGAGCTGGTTTCGTTGCCACGTCAACGAAAACCGACCTAACGAAAGGTTTTAGGAAACTCGCCCAGAATCAGATTCTCGAAAAACACAGACAGATTAACACCTTTCGAGGGTCTAACTAGCGGATAGAGCGCTGCTTTAGAACGTGCGCGCTTGAAGAAAGCACAACGTGAAAGTTCGACCAAATGAAAAAGAGAGAGAGAAAGAGATCCTCGAAGACAATACAGGACGTCCAACGAGAACAACGGCTGACAATTCTACAAAAAAAAAAAAACAGTAAAGCAAATCATTGCAAGAAAAGCTGGAGTAGACAAGGGACGAATCCCACGAGGCGCAATCCATCTCAACTGGAAACTGGCCGCGGACAGCCGTCGTGCGTTCGCACCGCAATTCGTCCCGATTACTAGGTGGTATATGGCGCTTTCGCCGGAAGTAACAACGGAAGTCACCGGGGGCAACGGATCGCAACAGTAAGCAGCGCTCGGAAGGAAACTTCAGAGAGAATAAATGTGGAACAAGAAAAAAAAATTACTTATAGACGGCAGTTGACCTTCGCGTACGCTGCCGGAAAATAAAGCCAATCCAATCCATTTAGGCGAGTCTGCGATGGCGGAGTAGATTTCTATAAAGGTACTATCCTTACAAAAAATTTTAGGCAGCCTATACACTGTTCAGAGATTTCTGTCAATAAGTCTATAGACCCTCTATTGACAAATTCTAGAGAACCATCTATAGAAGTTTTTCAACACCACAAAAAACCAGGACACAGAAAAAACAAGCACAGAAGACGAGCGCCCGTGACTGTTTACTTGTTTCTTTCTGTGTCCTCATTTTTTGTAGTGCTGCAAGAACTTCAAGAAACCATGCTTCATCAACCAGCCCCGCGACATGTTTTATTAAGCGTACCGTCTATAGGAAATACAAATGCTATAAACTGTCTATAGACAATCTATAGATTTGTGACCATACACTTTTAGTGCACTTTTGTCTATAGACTGTGAACAGACCAAAAATATCTGTAGCAAAGCAATAGAGTCTATAAGATGAAGCGTATAGACTATGTACAGGTCATTTTAGCTGATATCTCATCACCGTCCAGCGGACCGAATCGACTAGTAAAAATTTCGCTTGAATAAGTTTGTTATTTTCAAAATTAATTTAAGTAGCTGCCGTCTTGCTGCATAATTTTACCGCACACCTCATCTTAGCTATTCAAGTTACCACTAAGTAACTAAGCAACTTTTTCTATCGCAAAAGCCCGCACTAGTTAAAGAGATCAATTTTAATATGTTCCGTAAACTCGCAGTCGAACTGGTGATAAGTTTTATGTGAATTGTGGAAAAACTTGTCGCTGATTTCGCTCGTCTCATCAACAACGCTTTTGTTTTTGCTTTTTCGTTGTACGAAATCGTACTCATACATCACCAGATTGCTTTTTTGCATTTCGCTAAGCGCGGAGGCCCTGTTTATGGTTTCCTTTATTTTATTTTAGCTTGGAACCGCCTGCTGTATGTTACCTACACGCTACTGATATTTACAACGAACTGAATGAAAATTTTGAAAATTTTGTTTCTACTTAAGCGATGCATAGTTTTCGGTGCGAAGGACCAAAGTAGGCCTAACTGCATTTCATCCAGCGAATCTCATCTGCTTCAAATGGCATTAACTCTTCCAGCGAGACACACACATAGCGCTTCGATTTTTAACGACATGCACGCAGATGCACTCCATTTCTGTCGGCATCAACTCAAATACGCTCAGACATGCCTACCCGGAAGACTCTCCGCACGCCAACCTTTCAACTGTATAAGATTGTGCGAATCGCGCCGCGTGACATCTGGAGGCAGAATATAGAACCACGCATAGGCAACTAACGCCGCGCACCTGACATCGGGAATATTGATGACAGTCGTGGTCGTGTTTAGAACAAGAACAAAAAAAAAAGAAAGCGAAAGTTTCGATTCGCGATATCGAACCGGTAACGCGGAACAGAGTTTAGACAAGCTTTTGCTTTCCGCGTGGCGACGGTGTCTCGCTAGGGTGATGTGGGTGAGCCCGGCTGTGCGATGGGAACTTAGCGTGACCGCGGCAGCTATCGAACCTCATCGTGTCGGCAACGAAAATGCCACTTCGATATCATCAGACTTAAATGTCAGCTCCCTCATCAACCAACTTGCAGGGGTCCACGTAAACAGACGCAGCAACGGCTTCCATCGGCACACTCACGGTTATCATGCGCGATACTCTGCTAATGAACGGAATGAGCAGTTAGAGAAGGCTATCATGCTTTCAGTACTTCCCGAGCACGCAGTAGAGATAGCGGTACTTAAAACCAAAAGAGACTCTGATGTATGCAGCCTTAGTCAAAATCGTTAAGGCCGCATTATCTGTTTTTGAGTCATGTAGTGGAACACTTGTGGAGCCCACAACACTAACAGAGTTCCGACTGGCGAGAATGACATTATCACTTAGAGTCCAAAGTTTCATTTTTAACTTCAGGAGTCACGTACACCTCACGCTCTAAGGCTAAGAAGCACACACTGCGGCCTGAAGACTTTTAACTAAGACTGCACTCGCTCCCAAGGAGCTACCTGCACCACGTGACCACAAACGTTACATTGTCAAGAGCGCCCCCTTCCCGTCACACACATGTCCCTTATCGGTCAGTCCGAACTGGGCAACATTCTCTTGGAGCAGAAGATGAACGCGCTGTTTATATATATATATATATATATATATATATATATATATATATATATATATATATATATATATATATATATATATATATATATATATATATATATATATATATATAGCGCAAACACTTACAAGCTTGTTTTGGGCAGAGCGTGTACGTCGTTCGCACAATGACGTCATAACCACGTAAGCGCCATCCATCGGTGAGTGCTTATCTTACCCACTGCGATATAAAAATGTGACCGACGGTGACGATGTGAAGGAGCATAATACGAGCACTGACTCAACCATTATTATTCAGAAGCAGACGTCCGATATAGCTTTATATAAAATAACGGTATTATAACAACATAACGAAAAATAATATAACGATTAATATTATTTTCACATTACATACCTTTCCAAAGCCCATTTTTTTCCTCTTGATTTCGACTAGGTTGTATTCCTCCTTTGCCCCCCCCCCCCCCCCCCCTGCACCGCTTCCGGTCTCTTAACGTCACACCTATCATTTCTCTTTCCATAGCTCGCTGTATTAACTTAAGCTGAACCCTTAAGGTCGTGCCGTGGGATCTCCGTCGTCTGGACCGCGGGCATTCCCGCCGCCGCCACTGCAGCTGAGTCAGGAAAAGGAGGACTGACGTCAACGCGGGCGCTCGAGTTTTACTAATGAGTCGAGCTGGAACCAACTCGGCTGTGGCTGCCTCGGGTTCGCCGTTCGCCCCCCGCTTCCTCGGCTTCTAAAAGGACCCACGTGGGTATTGCCACACTCGTTTGCCTTTGCCCGCGCCGCCGCCAATGAGTGCGTCGTCTGGCTTTACGGCGTGGTGGCCCGCGCCGGGTTGCTCAAGTGATAAACGGCTCGCAAGGATCAACCCGCGCCCAGGCAGTATACTCGTCACAATAAACACCGCTAAGGGGGGGGGGGGGGGGGGGGGCGTTTCCTTGTCTCTTCAGGGCTCTCACCCCTTACCCTTCCCTCCCCTCCTCACAGGAGTGTGCGCTTTGCCTTCCCATTCCATTGTTATTTGCTTGCAAAGAGGTGCCCAGCAGGGATCTCGGAGGAGGAGAGATTTCTGAGAATATATAGCGGAACGGGGATCACGGATTCCAGCTTTGCCTCCAGACGAGATAAACACTTTGCAGCCAGACAGACCATAGAGTTCCATACTATTACCTAGAGTGAAAGCTGGCAGCCCGTCTATGGGAGTTTGCATGGCGACCCCTCGAGACCACTTCAGCCACCATCGGCGCTCAAAGCATCATGGGGCGGTGAGCTACTTGTTGCGGAACTGCAACTTTTGGCCAAAAATAATAGAACAATAAAGCTGTTTGATAACTACAAGCGTCTTAACAGTCAATATCTGGTCTAATGATTGCAACAAACGAGCAGAAAAGCATTTAAGTGCAAAGTTTGCCCAAAATAAGAGACGACTCGGTCTCCTATTGGCCAAGTAATGAACACAATAAAAACTAATATTTCGTAATTAACAGGCGCACTTTTAAAAGTAAATATGTTTTCAAAAAAAAAATGTTGTTGCTTAACACTATAAGAGGTTTTTAAAGGCTTTTTAGAAAAGTGAAACCTTTTATTGGCGTCGTGTGCTGTACAGTTTTCATTACTATGGCTTTTGCACACTGCGTTCGCGCGAAAGTCGTCTGCGCACACACGAACAGCGTTTTCGGAATGAAACATCTTAGTAGTGCCACTCAGTGTTCCCAAAAAACTACGACTGTGCCGCAACAAGTAGCTCACCGCCCCATGATGCTTTGAGCGTCCATGGTGGCTGAGGTGCAGCGCCGCCAGCTTTCCCTCTAGGTAATAGTAAGGAACTCTATGAGACAGACAGACGCAGCGTTAAGCGGGGTGAGCTTGCGTCACTTCAGCGTACGTCGCTGCCTGAAAATGTGTCAGCGAGCGGAAAAAGAAAAGAGAAACTGAAGAATGTGCAAGACGCGGGACTGGAAATGGGCGCGGGCGAGCGCGGCGCATAACGTATAATATCTAAAGCAGCACAGGTAATAGGCTTAATATTGGAAATGGATGGTTTCACTCTGGTCCTTTGCAGGACCGGCCTTTGCGTTTCCAATATTGGGCCCTATTAGCTGCGTTGCTGGGCACAGCCAGGTTACATAGCCTCAGTGCAGCGCAGGCTGTGTACCGTGAATTAGCGAAGTGTGTATATTGCGTATTTAGTGCGAAAGCAGTACTTCACGAGGTCAACCGGCTCAGAAGAGCGTGTTGTCGGGCTAGTTGGTTCTGCATAGTATGTAAGAGTTGTATAGTAGTAAGAGTTGGTAGTTGCGCTCGTGAACAGTTGTATGTGTTTCTTTCTGTGTCCTGTCTAAGTTGCTGCGCAATTCACTTACATTCAACCGGCTCACCTTCTCTGTCCTGCAATAGCAAAACACTTCGATCCGAACACAGATGGGCGCTGCCCGCACTGTGGAGAGATCTGCGATATCTTTCACATGGTGTGGGCATGTACTCAGAATCCTCACCTTCCCCCCTCCCCCACCCCCACCCGAGAGGCATGGGAGACTGCCCTCCTCAACTGCTCCACACTGGAGTCCCAAAGGGCTCTGGTCAAGCGGGCGCGAGACGGGGCCTCGTCGTGCGGTGTCCCGGACTAAGGATACCGACCATGCAGCAGGGTTTTTTTTTTCTTTTTACCCTCAAACTCTCTTTGATTAAAGTTTTTCACCACCACCACCACCGGTTTGTGTGAAGCTTGACCTTGAGGGCGACCTTGAGCGAATCATAAATGAACACAATAAATATCGTCGCGACTGGGATTCGAACCCTTGGCGGCGCGAACAGATCAGCTTCGCTGGCCACTGCGCGAGAGCACTGTGCTACCGCCGCAGCCGATCAAGCCTCGTGCTAAACTCCAACCCACTCTCGCGCTGTGCATTGCACATCGTCTTCTTCGTCCACTAATGCTACCATCAAACTAATGTTCGCGCTTCGAGCTATGTGGCGGTAGTGACAGAGAGATGTGCGCTGCATGCGCTAGCGTGGACAACGTTGAGGCAGAAACACGCCACTAGAGCAATAGGCGTTGAAAACATTTCTGCTGAAACGAGGCACAGGAGCATAGGCCGCCGGCATACATTGGGTAAATTGGCATTGATGATGAAAAAGTTGAAAACGCGCGTAACTGACTGTCAGCGTCAGTGGACACCTCAAACGCGCTTTCAGGTACGTGGCGGTGGCGTCCACCTGCAAAAAAAATGCGCTTTCGCACAATATTTCGTGCTCAGTATTGCTCATCATTATCAGCCTGACCTGTTCCACTGCGGGGCAAAGGCCTCTCTTATGTCTCTCCAATCAACCCTGTCCTTCGCCAGCTGCGGCCGCCGTAACCCCGATAACTTATTCTCATCCGCCCACCTAACTTTCTGCCGCCCCCTGCTACGCTTGCCTTCTCTTGGAATCCACACCGTTACCCTTCAGTACCAGCGATTATCTTGCCTTCGCATTACATGCCCTGGCCAAGCCCATTTCTTCCTTTTGATTTCGACCGGGATGTCATTAACTCGCGTTGGTTCCCTCACCCACTCCGCCCTCTTCAGATGTCTTAACGTAACACCTATCATTTTTCTTTCCATAGCTCGCTGCTTAGTATTGCTAAACCACCAGACATTTTTTTTTTGCACATGGTTTTCAACTTAGTGTGGATAGTTTGCAAACTATGCGTTAAGTTTGCAATCTCGTGCCGAACGTAGTTTGTACCTTCCCTATGTTTCCATACGGCGAGTCCCATAATTCCACACGTATTAATAAGAAATTTCTTGGACTCAATATAGAGCATATGGAGCCTGTATAGACTATATGGAAGCACGTATAAATATTGCAGGACTCCATATGACGTAATGTGCACTGTATGGAAATCGTATGTAAATTATGCAGAATTCTTACGAATTCCGTACAGACAAGATACGGATTTCCATATATATTACCATATCTTATGGACTCCATATTCGCACAATTCCATACGAGCCTCACAGATGAAACGTTTCAGTATGGTTGTATATACGACCCGATGTAAGGCCGCCACAAAAGTCGAGAAGCATTCTTTGAACGAATCGCCAGTCGATTGACAGTTCCGGCTTTCAGGTGTAGCTATCCTCCTACGCGGAAGCCTCAAAATATTACCATACCTTATGGATTCCATATTCGCATAATTCCATACGAGCCTCACAGATGAAACGTTTCAGTATGGTTGTATATACGAACCGATGTAAGGCCGCCACAAAAGTCGAGAAGCATTCTTTGAACGAGTCGCCAGTCGATTGACAGTTCCGGATTTCAGGTGTAGCTATCCTCCTACGCGGAAGCCTCAAAATATTACCATACCTTATGGATTCCATATTCGCATAATTCCATACGAGCCTCACAGATGTAACGTTTCAGTATGGTTGTATATACGACCCGATGTAAGGTCGCCACAAAAGTCGAGAAGCATTCTTTGAACGAATCGCCAGTCGATTGACAGTTCTGGCTTTCAGGTGTAGCTATCCTCCTACGCGGAAGCCTCAAAATATTACCACACCTTATGGATTCTATATTCGCATAATTCCATACGAGCCTCACAGATGAAACATTTCAGTATGGTTGTATATAAGGCCGCTACAAAAGTCGAGGAGCGTTCTTTCAACGAATCGCCAGTCGATTGACAGTTCCGGCTTTCAGGTGTAGCTATCCTCCTACGCGGAAGCCTCAGAATATTACCATACCTTATGGATTCCATATTCGCATAATTCCATACGAGCCTCACAGATGAAACGTTTCAGTATGGTTGTATATACGAACCGATGTAAGGCCGCCACAAAAGTCGAGAAGCATTCTTTGAACGAATCGCCAGTCGATTGACAGTTCTGGCTTTCAGGTGTAGCTATCCTTCTACGCGGAAGCCTCAAAATATTACCATACCTTATGGATTCCATATTCGCATAATTCCATACGAGCCTCACAGATGAAACGTTTCAGTATGGTTGTATATACGACCCGATGTAAGGCCGCTACAAAAGTCGAGGAGCATTCTTTGAACGAATCGCCAGTCGATTGACAGTTCCGGCTTTCAGGTGTAGCTATCCTCCTACGCGGAAGCCTCAAAATATTACCATACCTTATGGATTCCATATTCGCATAATTCCATACGAGCCTCACAGATGAAACGTTTCAGTATGGTTGTATATACGAACCGATGTAAGGCCGCTACAAAAGTCGAGGAGCATTCTTTGAACGAATCGCCAGTCGATTGACAGTTCCGGCTTTCAGGTGTAGCTATCCTCCTACGCGGAAGCCTCAAAATATTACCATACCTTATGGATTCCATATTCGCATAATTCCATACGAGCCTCACAGATGAAACGTTTCAGTATGGTTGTATATACGAACCGATGAAAGGCCGCCACAAAAGTCGAGAAGCATTCTTTGAACGAATCGCCAGTCGAGTGACAGTTCTGGCTTTCAGGTGTAGCCATCCTTCTACGCGGAAGCCTCAAAATATTACCATACCTTATGGATTCCATATTCGCATAATTCCATACGAGTGGCTCATACGGAACATTTCAGTAGGGTTGTATACGACCCAATATAAGGCCGCCACAAAAGTCGAGAAGCATTCTTTGAACGAATCGCCAGTCGATTGACAGTTCCGGCTTTCAGGTGTAGCTATCCTCCTACGCGGAAGCCTCAGAATATTACCATACCTTATGGATTCCATATTCGCATAATTCCATACGAGCCTCACAGATGAAACGTTTCAGTATGGTTGTATATACGAACCGATGTAAGGCCGCCACAAAAGTCGAGAAGCATTCTTTGAACGAATCGCCAGTCGAGTGACAGTTCTGGCTTTCAGGTGTAGCCATCCTTCTATGCGGAAGCCTCAAAATATTACCATACCTTATGGATTCCATATTCGCATAATTCCATACGAGCCTCACAGATGAAACGTTTCAGTATGGTTGTATATACGACCCGATGTAAGGCCGCTACAAAAGTCGAGGAGCATTCTTTGAACGAATCGCCAGTCGATTGACAGTTCCGGCTTTCAGGTGTAGCTATGCTCCTACGCGGAAGCCTCAAAATATTACCATACCTTATGGATTCCATATTCGCATAATTCCATACGAGCCTCACAGATGAAACGTTTCAGTATGGTTGTATACGAGGGGGTACCCAAAAGAAACCGGCTAAATTTTTTGGTCGGAAAAGCTTCTGTGGCACCGCGTTTTGCCACTAGGAGCGCATAGAACGAACATTCCAGAGTCAGTAAGCCGAGTGCCGTCGTTGAAGGAGGTCAGACTAGTTTAGGCAGAGTTTTAGAGTGACGACTGTTTTGTGTGAATGTCGTTTTTGCAATGACTGATTTTCGTGAACAGCGTGCGCCGGTGAAATTCTGATTTTTTCTCGGAAAAAGTTGAATGGAAACTCTTGAAATATTAAGAAAGACGTACAAGGACGATGCTATGGGGAATACTCAAGTGTTCCTGAATCGAATCCTGAATCAAAGCAACAATCATGCCAATGGAAAACTTCAAATTCACCTCGCCTCAAGAAAGCTCGTCAGCTGAAACCAAACCTCAAAACAATGCTGATTTGTTTTTTCGACGTGAGAGGAGTCGTCCATTGAGAATTTGTTCCGCAGGGTCAGACAGTTAGCCGGGCTATCTACATGGATGTTTTGAAAAGATTGGGCAACAGTGTGCGGTGGAAGCGGCCAGATTTGTGGCGGTCGGGTGACTGGTTTTTCCATCATGGCCATGCCCTGTCTCTACGACAATTTTGGACCAAAAATGTCATGACCCCTATTCCTCAACCCTCATACTCTCACGACCTTGCCCCGTGCTACTTTCTTTGTTTCCTAGAATGAAAAAATAGGTGAATGGAAAGCGTTTCGCTGATGTTGCTGAGGTGAAAAAAAACGACGGAGGCACTGTCAAGCATCACAAAAGATGAATTTAAACAATGTTTTGAAAAATGTAATGAAAGATTCGACAAGCGTATCATTGCAAGTGGGGAATACTTTGAAGGAGAATGAAGGTTTGTGCTTAAAATGTGAACAAATAAGTTCAAACAAAAATAAGTCCGGTTTCTTTTGTGTACCCCCTCGTATACGAACCGATGTAAGGCCGCTACAAAAGTCGAGGAGCATTCTTTGAACGAATCGCCAGTCGATTGACAGTTCCGGCTTTCAGGTGTAGCTATCCTCCTACGCGGAAGCCTCAAAATATTACCATACCTTATGGATTCCATATTCGCATAATTCCATACGAGCCTCACAGATGAAACGTTTCAGTATGGTTGTATATACGAACCGATGTAAGGCCGCTACAAAAGTCGAGGGGCATTCTTTCAACGAATCGCCAGTCGATTGACAGTTCCGGCTTTCAGGTGTAGCTATCCTCCTACGCGGAAGCCTCGAAATATTACCATACCTTATGGGTTCCATATTCGCATAATTCCATACGAGTGGCTCATACGGAACATTTCAGTAGGGTTGTATACGATCCAATATAAGGCCGCCACAAAAGTCGAGAAGCATTCTTTGAACGAATCGCCAGTCGATTGACAGTTCCGGCTTTCAGGTGTAGCTACCCTCCTACGCGGAAGCCTCGGCGCGATCGACATCAGCGTACCGTCCGACGAACGTGTTTCGTAGGAAGCGGCCCCCGCCGTAGGGCAGCCCCCCCCCCCCCTCCCCCCTCTAACGATCACGTCGAGGCAGTTCGAAAGGCTGCGGTGGTCGTCGCACGCAGTCATTACGCCCTGAGCGGACGTCACGTCTGAGCGTGCACGCCCCTGCATCTAGGAAGAGGAAAAAAATAAAGATCGACAAAAAAAGACGGGGGAAAAGGGGACGGAAAAGAGGCTACAAGAACTGCTATCGTGCCTGGCAAACACGGGTACATTATTAGTACGCGTCTCACCTTGAAGATCGATATCGGTTCGGGCGGCCACAAAAGCGGGGCTCCAGTGGTGAGAACAAAAGAAAAATCGAGAGCTGTTCGATCGAATTACGCCTCGAGCAAGAAGGGGAGGTAAGAAAACAAAAAACAAAAATAGAGCGCCTTCTAGCGATCCCACCTTCTTCCAAGACTTCTGTGGCGCCTTAACATTCTTTTTTTTTCTTTTGGAACAAGCGGCAGGCTAACTGGTTAATTTCACGCCTCGAAGGTGACCCTTCCCGAAAGCCATTTGATTTCCTTCCTTTGGTCATTCTGTACACCTTCCCTACGTTCTGAGCACCCCTTTTATCCCGTACGTCTTTCCTTTACCCTCCGCTCACACAACGCACACACGCAAAGATACAAAGGTCTCCCGAAAAGTTCCAGGAAACCGCGCGGCTTTTCAGCCCAACAGAAAACAGAGCCAGTAAACTTGAAGAGGAAAAAAAAGAAACAACGAAAATCGACGCGCTCGAGGTTTCCCAGACAACGGTGCCCTGTTCAACTCCCTCATGCTCTGTGTTCCGGGATTAGGAGAAAACAAATTACGGTCTTCGAAGACAACTTCGAAAGGAAAGTTGGCAGCGCCGTAGGCTCGCCACTTTTCCTGCCTCCGTTCAGTCCGCTGCCGTATGTGCTTTAACGCGACAGCGGTAAGGGTGCCGAGTCCCAGAAAAGCCGGTATTTTTGTCCTTTGCGTCGTTGGCCGTGAGGCAGAAATCCAGATGGCAACAAACAATTTTTTAAAAAGCTGAAAATTAAACTGGCGTCACCTAAATTTGGGTAGGAAACGAACCCAGGACCTTCGGACTGGAAGACGGGCAACCTTCCAAAAGGCCACGAGGGTTTTTTTTTTCTTTTACTGCACAGAAGTACAAACACACTGACAGGCTTGTAACCTTACTTAACCAGGCCGGATCCCGTGAACTTGTCGTACATAGTCACACCAGTATCCTTCTATCATTCTGCTCGCAGATCTAAATTCCGGGAGAGCAACGGTGCTGGCTCAGTGGTTATGGTGCTTGGCTGCTGACCCGAAAGACGTGGGTTCGATCTCGGCCGCGGAGGTCGAATTTCGATGGAGGCGAAATTCTAGAGGTTCGTGTGTACTGCGCGATGTCAGTGCACGTTACGAAACCCCAGGAGGTCGAAATTTCCGGAGCCCTCCACCACGGCGTCCCTCATAGCCTGAGTCGCTTTGGGACGTTAAGCCCCGTAAAACATAAACATAAATTCCGGGAGACACGCAATGCATAGAGTAAAGGCAGCCAGACAGGAGGACGATCTTGCGCAGCATATACCCGCGCACAGAGACTTCGATGAACGTGGCGGCTCTGCATGACTATCTAACATGCGCCTATTCCCCGTGAGCACAAAAATTTGACATGGAACCTTATAACCTTCCACTGCAGGCAAAATATTTATAGTATAGAGCGTGATCGCAATGTCCTTTTTGAGAGTCCGTTGAAGAATGTCCCAAAAAAAGAAGAAAGCATGGCACCACGAAAAAACGCAAAGCAATGATCAATAGTCCCTGGCTGCTGACACAAACCGCAGTTCACTGTCCATGGCAAAAACGCCCGCTCAACACGAAGCCACGTTTTGACAGGTAAGGTTGGCGTGCGAAGTTTAAAAGAGAAAGCCTTTTCGGCCAATTGAACAGACATCCGTTGCACTAGATTAAATGCACAGTTGTCGAGAAAGGCGAGGTAAGGTTGCCAATGCATCGGTACCGGAAATAACATCTCAAACCGTGTGTCATCTGTTTTCTGGAGAGAGTGTACAAGCATTCTAAGGAAAAACATACAGTGAGGAAATGGAATCCGTCGGGAACTTCCTTAAAAAAAAAACTCAGAAAGTCTATGACCAGTAAACGCAAAACAGAATAGGCAAGTTGGTACTTAATTATCTGTTAATCCCAGCTACAAGGAAGGGATGGTTTGCCTTCTGGAGTCTGGTGGACCTCATCTTCAGCGTTCGTATGTCCATCAGCTTGAACCATAGGCCACGAAGGATCGCTGGTTCAAGCTGAATAAAGGCTGACCTAGCGAACGCGTTGTGGTCTTTGACTAGGTGGACTTTCTTAAAGGCATGTTCTGATGCGTACATGAGTAAATATGAGCATGCTAGTTAGGAATTAGGTATCTGAGTAGACGATGCTAACGAGACCCTATAACGCTATCACGTTCTACTCTTAAAAGAAAAGCTAAGCATCACCCAGTTTTCTGCAGTTTTCGTAGAAATTCAGTCCCAACGATTCCGTGCACGGCTAACAATAGGCTAACGTTCCATTCAGAAAATAGAAGAAAATTCACAAATATATATACGGCGCTTTCTGCAGTTCCAGGCCACAAGTCACGGAAATAGTTGACGCTTATAATATTGTCTCCACTGCAAGTATCGTTTCAAATTGTCCCCTTTAAGCAAAATAACTCTTTCAGAACCACCTCGACTAGTTATATTTCAGCCTTCCGAGGCACTGCGTTGGTTGGTTTGGTTTATGGTTTATGGGGTTTAACGTCCCAAAGCGACTGAGGCTATGAGAGACGCCGTAGTGAAGGGCTCCGGAAATTTCGACCACCTGGGGTTCTTTAACGTGCACTGACATCGCACAGTACACGGGCCTCTAGAATTTCACCTCCATAGAAATTCCAGCCGCCGTGGCCGGGATGGAACCCGCGTCTTTCGGGTCAGCAGCCGAGCACCATAACCGCTGAGCCACCGCGGCGGCTGCACTGCGTTGATACATTAGAGGTATTTGAATCTGTCAAGTGTCTTATACCGAAGGAAAAAAAAGACACTTGACAGATTCAAATACCTCTAATGCACTGCGTTGGTACATTAGAGGTATTTGAATCTGTCAAGTGTCTTTTTTTTCCTTCGGTATAGTTGGTTTTGGTTCGGTTTATGGGGACAAATTTTGCCAGCGAGTTCACACACGCACAAAATCCTTCCCTTTCTTTTGTAGCGAAAGGTGCACTACTATAGCTGCACGCATTTCGGAGTGAGCCTCTGAATGACCTTGAAACGACCTTGACATAAGACATGGCTAGTGTTGCTATGCACATATACACATGCACATGTAAGACATGACTAGTGTTGCTATGCGCATATACGTAACCATCTGTGGTCCACTAAGTGGACCACCTTTGACCTTGAACTCTGACCTTAAACTTCGGCAAACGACACACATTTCCCCGTAAGCCTTCGATTGACCTTGAAACGAACTTGAGATAAGTAATGGTTGCACATCTGCCTTGCCATGTGTGGTCCGCCTTGGTGTTGCTCCTCTTTACCTTTGACCTTTCAAGTTGTTTATAGAGGGCGGTAAAAAGCCACGTGGCAATCGCGTGGTGTCACGTGATTCAGTTCACAGTTGTGACGTCAGGAGCTGTGCCCGCTTTCGCTACGTGAAAACTCGGTTCAGCAGACTTGAACCACTTGTATTTTTTTTTTCTTTTCTGCCGGTACGAACCACCCAGCCGAGACCAAATAAAGTCCACCCGTCGGCTTCGCCACCTTCTCCTCCGGGAAACGCAGCTGCGAGAAAACTACAATTTCCGGTGCAGCACGCCCGGGGCGTCTCGAATTCAATGCACTCTTTTTGTGGCAAGGCCTTACCGAATTTCCGCGTGAGAGTGAATAAATTAACGCAAAACGAAGGACTAAAACCAATGAACGATATTTGGGAAGAATAAAAATGATGCAAACCGAAGGAAGTCGCGTAACACGTACGCAAATTCACGGATATAAAGTGACCGAAGAACCTGTCTCTTATTCCAATCTGCCGCAGTGCCCATTACTTGAATGCCAACGGTTCCGTTCAGCGCCGTAGACGTCAAAGGACCAAGAAAGTGCAGCGTACGCATCTATCACGTATAGCAAAGCGGTTAGCGAGCGGTTAAGAGAAACCGGTCGATGGGTCGATGAAGAATGTGCATATACGGCCCGGGACAGATATGGGCATTTCGCTGCGCAGCACAAAGTGCCGGTTACAGGCTCGCGAGCGTAACCGCTAATATAACGCTGTCGCAACAAGCCCGTCTCTTTTTCGATCTAGCCATGGTGAATAGATCCGGTGTGTCAAAGGGACAGTGCACAGATCTACGCGTATGGACTGAGTGGGCGGAAATACACGACTAGTCACTCGCCGCGGAACGCAAGAGGCATGTTCGACGAATGTGCTACACGGGCGCTGCGCTCTCAAAGGAAAGGAGGAAGGCAACACGGAGCACAAAATCGAAGACTCGACTCTTCTCGCTTCTTATACACCTAAAAGGGCGTTGAGATCATGGTGCCCTGTAGATGTGGAGGAACGGTGTGTATGCCCGTGCTTGTTTCACACGGTGGATACGTGCGTCATTTGAGCGATGCGTGCTGCTGTCGGCCTCGCCACGTGCTGTTGGAGTTGCTCAAGACACACGCAGTGGCGGAGGAGGGAATATAGAAGGGAGAGGAGGAAGCGGGAGAGAAAGTGAAAGAGAATAAAGGGAGGAAAGAGGGAGATAGGGGACAGCACTCAGTGATAGTGGACAAGAATAACGGAGAGAGAGAGAGAGAAGGAAGAATTAGCAAGAGGGAGAAGTATAGAAAGAAGAACTGCAGAAGAGGGGTTGCAGGAAGTGGACGAATAGAAAGAAGATGAAAGAGATGAAGTGAAAGAAAAAAGTTTGAGGTACACTTAACTTCAATGCTTGTGTGATGCAATAGCCTGGCGCCACTTGGCGCCTGAGAGCGACGAGCTTCCGGTTTAATTGACGTCACTTCTGACCTGCTGACACGAGTCATGAATGAGTGGTCGTACGGCTCGTACACACATAGACAGTCGCCGCCAACAGCATACGTCACTTCCGGCCTGGTGACGTAACTTCCGGTCTATCATGATTCATGACTGGTCATATTACTCATACAAGCATATACACTTGCCGCAAAGCATCACGGCACCCCCCTATACCAAGCGTTACCACATACTGCCTAGGTACCAGTGTGAAGTCACGGCGTCAACGCGAAATGGTCCGACGACCATTTCGACCGTGGTCTTACGTTACCTCATAAAAGAGGTGGATGAAAAAGTAGGAAGAGAAAGAGAAGGAAGTGGAGGAAATAGAGACAGGGGAATACTTTAATACAAGAATATTATTCGGACGGAAAAGCTCGAAGTGTTAGGATAATTTCGGGCTCATGTTCTTCTTTAGTTTTGGACGATGTCTGCAGCGAATGGGCGCTAAAAGTATTTCATGCGTAAAAAAAAAAAAGAAACAAAAAACATGCTACAGCTACTTGCACAGCACTGCAAGTGAATGCCTTGAAAGCTTGCTTCACACCTTGCTCACGTGTTTGCGGTGAAGTCCTCTTCTTTCTAAAGGCGGCACCAACGCATAAATGGGATAGATGTACAGCTTTTGTCGAAAGTAAAGAGCCCAAGGGCTTTTGCTCTTAAGCGGTGTAATGAGGCTCCCGTAATGTCAAGAGAAGTCCTATCTTTTGAAAGGGTCAGTACGGCAGTTCCTCCTCTCATCTCTAAGAGATTCGAAACTCTGGCGATGCATAACCATCCACTCAGTACTGCCTTGACTCAAACGCGTTGCGATCTATATTATTGACAAAGGCTGTACTCATGCGTTCATTGTCGTCCATCAAAAAGCCTATGAAAATGAGCTCCCACAGTACCCTCCAGGAATACGCAGGTTACATACTATCCATCAGCCACTTTGGTAGAAGATTCTGAAACACTCCCCTTCTTCATTTATTGACTCAGTCACAGAACCACTCATAAAAACACCCGCTCATTTATCCATTCCGTCAGAACGGATGGCGCACGGACGGACGCCTAAAAGATACCAGCAGAGCGCGGCGCTAAGACAGTGCAACCTTTCATGCCAACGCGCCAAATCCATGCAACGCTGCTGAAGCCACAACCAGGCCAGTCAGGCTAGTCGATAGCTCTCATGGCCAGCATCGCATCTACTGCACGCACATACTCCAGGCCTAGTCGCTTTGGAAGTGAGGCTACGAAGAGCATCCTATACGAAGTGAGCCTACTCAGATTGCGTCATATCAGCGTGAGGAGCCTTTATTTTATTTTATTCCACTTTTTTACGGACCGGCGAAAAAAACAAAGCGGCATAACTCGACAGAGAAGAATGGCGTTAGCTGAGGGAAACGAATTCCGCTGCTTCGTGCCCTTTCCCTGCGGGTGTGATCTGTCTCGTCCGAGCACACATGAGAGAGACTCATTCGTATGCGTCAACCACCTCGGGTATCATGAATCTCTCTCACAAAGACCTCTGCCCGATCTCAGTACGGCTTTCGTTTCCCGCATTCCCAAGGCGGACGGCTTCGACCGAGTTCCTTCTTCCCCTCCTTTTTTTTTTTTTATTCCTTTGCTTACCACGTGATTGAGCGCTTCCCCGGTTTGGCCAGCCACAACAAGGCGCTGAAATGGCGTGATGGAAGGAACGCCGCTACTGCAACGCGAACATCAGTGTCCTGCCCGTCGTCGACGTGCACAGCAGATATTCGATTCCGGACTACGTGCAATACCATATCGCATGTCTACGCAGAACAAACAAGTGGCAAAACGGAGAGGGTCGTTTCTGAGCTCAGCGAAGCCAAGCCAAGCCAAGCCAAGACCTTGACATCGTGACTCGCGTGCCTCACCCCTTCCCTTCCTAAAGCTTATGTCACATTTGGAGAGGGTGAGAGTTTCCTTCGATCTGACGGTGAGCGCAAGGGAAAAAAAGACAAAAAGCGCGCCCCCGATATTGCCGTCCCATTTGTCACTCGGATTCCTCCATCCGCGTCGAAGACTCTTGTCGACGAGACGCTTATCGAAGCAGCGCTCCTGGAAATGTGTTCGGGACGTTTTGCCCCCGGGTGAGACTTTATGGCTGGCAAAATGTCCTGTTAAACGCGGTGAACGTGCAGGTACTTTCGAGTGCAAACCAAACGTGTCCAGTGATCGTGACGCGTTATATCTATGCTGTGCCGGTGGGATGACTCAGGCCGCCAGTACTGTAGGAAAAGTAAAAATAAACAGTTCATTCCCGCTTGCCCCGCCATTTTGTGTCTATACGAGCAGCTCACATGTTAATGAGAGAGCTGTGGAATAGAAAGAGCAGCTTTTTTTTTTTCGGTGAAGACTACGTACAACCTTTCCGCTGTCGCAAATAATATCTATACGTCGCTGATTAATGGAAACAGTCGGCACACGTGAAGGAACTTTTTATTAGATATTTATGCAGTGACGTCGAAAATGTCTTGTGGTTATTAAACGAGCAGAGGAAAACTACTCAGAAAATAAAAAAAGAAATGCGAAAAGTATGCTTGCAAATAATTTAGTTATGCAGCAATCATTCTATGCTTAGACTGTGTTCCCTTTTATGCTGATGATGGCTGTAAACACAAGAGGGTACTAGCGAACCACACACATTTCACGCCGTTGAGAATGGTAGCCGTGACTATGTAGTTTGCCAAAAGCCCGTTCCAATAGCATCTAAATTCATTTCTTCAAAAAGAGATGTGTCTATATATTTTTCGCTTACTCTGTAGTTCCGGTATCCACTTGAAACCGCAGGTAGCAGCACATGCATATCACGGCAAGTAAAGAGAAAAATGCGCTCAGGACGGGGGGGATGAAGTCCGAAACCATTCAGCGAGATTACGGAGAACGTTAAGGTACTGGCGTTGTACAAATAGATCCCGCTCAACCACAGACACTTGGCAGAGTTCTGTCTATGATTGCAGTTCAGCATCTGTTCCCATCTGAAGTGCGCTATACAAAAGTGTACTACGTTACTACGCTGTCCGGTATGATGTGGACAAGCAGGGGAGCGGGAGTTCTTAAGAACTGTCATTTTCTTCCTACAAAGGGACCAAAGGGGTAACAAAAGGAGGGGAAAGGAGGAGGAGAGGAACAAAGAGGTCGGCTGTCGCAGCAAATCGTACAACCGCGGGTGTTCCCTTTCCCAACTGCCCACCAAAGTGGCCTACACGTCTGGAAACAATGGGCAGAGGAATTAGGACCACGCCCTCTCCCGGCGACGACAGACAAAAGCGGGCAGTCGAGCGAATGGACACCGACTTTGCCAGCTCTGGGCAGCCGTGCCTATATCTTTCCCTCTCTCTCTCTTTCTACTCTTTCCACGTGTCCGAAAGACGCCACTCTCAGGCAGCTGCGGTGAGATTCCCCCCCCCCCCCCCACCCCCACCCCCTTTCTGCTTCCATGGTGTGCGCAAAGCGGCAAACAATAGCGATGCGATCGCTCGATCTGGAATGACCGTAATCAATCCGTTTGCTCGACCCTCGGAACCCGCCCTCGGCTGTCCTCGAAAGAAGGGGAGATGAAAAAAATGAGCTACCATAGCAGCAGCTGTGGGCCGAATGTCAGAACGAGCTCTGCTGCTGTCCCAATCTTGCTTCTTTAGTTCTTTTTCGAGGAAGAAATGAAAGATACAGGAAAGTGAAGCAAGAGATGATTTCTTCCGCCTTTGTTCCGCAACGCCTTAAGTTCGACTAGCTGCGCCCCTGCTTCGAATTCAATAACCGATCAATTTTTTTTCTTCTTCGAAGCGTTTAGAAATCGGTTCGTCGTTTTATTGGCTCGGTCATTTTGAGATCAACCCATCCGTCCAAATAATGCACTTTGGAAGCTTTCTTTTTTTTTTGTTATTTTTGGGCAGTTCCCAATGGCACGCAGTGTCCTGCCTCAGATTTGTTCCGCAAATAGCCTGGCGAAGCTGTCTCGGGGGAAACGAAACACTCAAAGCACAATTCAGCACAGAGACACTGGTCGGGCAGAGCAATCGCGTCGTGGAGTAGACGCAGGAGGCGGAAGACAGTGACACCATTTCATGGTTCTTTAGGCCTGTCATTAGTCATTCTCTGTTGCGGAAGCTTATGCGTGAAGAGTTTGCTTTTTAGTTACTCTGCTATTATTTTGCTACATTAGACTTAAGCACGCAGTGTCAGTGCGCAATTCATCTTTAGGATAACATTTTCGTTAGTATTGCGGGCATATATATATATATATAGCAGACGAGGAAAGGGGAATGAGGGGCTCGTTGTAAATATGAGAGAAGCCAACATCCACAGAAACCAAGGGGCACAGGGGATTTTTAATTTATTTATTTATTTTGTGGTGTTGATCAATTTATATTACTAAATATGTTATATATATATATATATATATATATATATATATATATATATATATATATATTACGCGTCCGGTTCCCACTGACGGCATGTGGTTGTTTTTGTTTCTGCTTTTCTAATCAATTAGCTTTAAGCAATAACATATTCAGTAATATTTTAAATTGATCAACACCACAAAATGAATAAATAAATTAAAAATCCGCTGTGTCCCTGTGGTTTCTGTGGCTGTTGGCTTCTCATATTTCTAACGAGCCCCTCAGCTTATATATATATATATATATATATATCAGATAAACTCACCAGAAATTGAAAAACATAATTCACGACGTTTCGGCTGAAGGGCCAGCCTTTCTCGAAAAAGGCTGGCCTTCCAGCCGAAACGTCGTAAATTAAGTCCCTAAGCGTTCGACTCACCAAAATTGAATCGATGTATGCAATCAAAAAAATTGCAGGGGACACTTAAGCTCCGCCTTGGAGTTAAGACGGGATAACGTTAATAGCTTAATTAATGCCCATATATGCGGAATTGGTCAGCCTCGGCTATACATTCGTAGATCCTTGGAAGTCATCTTCTAAGGATTAACGCCAGCTCGACAATCAGCACATTGTCTCCGCCATTGTTATCATTCCGCTCGCTCTCACTGCACAAAATGCACCCAGCAAGGCTAGCTAAGGTGAACCAAGGCAGCACATGTAATCGGCCCAATATTGGAAACGTATTGCCCAACACCGGCCTTTGCCAATACACTTCGAATATTGGGCCGATTACCTGTGCTGCTTGGGAAACAAGGCGTACCCCGACACATCAGCCCTTTTCCAACCGAGTAGCCTCTTGAATTTATGCGGAGAACACCACACGGCCGTCCAATATTAATATGCGCTACCAAGACAAGATCCACACCTTTTACCTGGCTATTTTCGCCACAACCGTAACCATCATCATCACCAGCAAGGATCAGTCCAATTCGGGACAAAAGCCTCCCCAATGATCTCCCGTTAGATCTGTTCCGTGCAAGCCGCGGCTACCCCAGTTCAGCGAGTTTCCTACTTTCATCAGCTGATTCATGTCGTTAGCAGCTAATTATTCTGAGTGTTACCTTATGTTTACGCGAATACGGGCAAACAAACTCCAAACGACGTGATTTTCGCCCAGTCCAGAGATAACAGTGTGCCATCACAGCTAATATCTTAAGCAGCCACATAACGTTTCGGGCACTAAGATTTCCATTGATGCGGAAAATTTAAAGGCATTTGTAGAGCTTTCAGGGTGAAGGGCAGAGCGATATAGCGCTGCGAGCAACCCCTTCTCCCCCTCCCCATCTTTTCCCAAAGTAGACTCAATTCAAGGCTCAAATAAGAACACAGCAGTGAATAGCAGATTCCAGGAAGCGTCCACGCAGACATAGATGCAATATAAAAGGGAACAGCCAGTTTCTGCACAAGAATGGGTTTTGTTGTTATATCTGCACTTAATTTGAAGATGTCTCACGGGCATTACTCATACAAATAAAACTACTTAGTGAAAAAATGTGCGCCCGCTCATGCACTCAGAAAAATCATTACCTGAATGCACATAGTATTTTCTCGTTTATACTGCCGCCACCTGTAAGGCCGCGGTTAACCCCAGAGGAAAGAAAGTTCCTCATATAAGCACACATATTCCTGTGAAAACTTCCTGACCCCTATACCCTTTCAAAACTTCCATAACCCTGTCAAACAAGCAGCACGCCATAGGTTCACGCCACTGAGCCCACAATTTCAAGAACGTCAAACACTTCACTCGGCGACGTCCACTCCCCAAACAGAACTTGCCCGGGCCAGCCAGTAACTTGTCGCGAAACAACCTCGCCGGTGAGTTTCAACGCCAGCGCAGAAACAGTTCCCCCGCCCTCTCCTTCAACGGTTCACCCGGCTCACAAATACCCTCCGAAAGCATACAAATACAAACGTAAACGCACGCATATACACACACATACGCGCGCGGGCTCGCTAACATCCGGCACCGTTCCACCAAAAAGCTCTCTCGCTTCCAGGCTAAAACAACACACACACACGCGTCACGTCCTTCCCCCCCCCCCCCCCCCCCCACTCCTAGGCAGCTGTAACGGCATGCCTCGTGAACCCGTAGAGCAAAAACCGGAGAGTGGAAAAGCTGGGCAGGTTGAGTACCGCGCCCGTTAAAGGCACTTAGAGCCCCAAAGGATGTTTTCAACGCTCCCCGGAGCACAGGCAACCGCGGGATGCGTCCGAGAATTTTATGAACGCGAACTCGCCGCCGATGAGTTCGGGGTCGACAGTTCGTACAGTGAGCCCTTCCGCTGACACAGCACCCAACTCCATCTCCGGCTGCCCATGAGTGCTGCAGCGTTGACAGTGAGGGCGCCGGTGGCGTTCTCGACGCCAGTACTGTCAACTATACCGCGGTTACAGCGTTATATAGAGTTATCTTGTATGAGATGCGGCGCCGCTCTGCGGACGAAAAAAGAGCCCCAGAAAGAAGCCACGACGAGTCGAGAGCTATATGCGACCGGACGGAGCGTGCATCCTGTCGAGGACGCCACCCATCCTGTCGAGGACGCCACTAACGGTCGAGAGTGCGGGCCCGACGTTTTTTCTAGCTGTATGCGGCGGTCACAAACGGTCATATAACGGCGTCGCCGTATAACGCTACCATCACCGCTTGGTACGAAATGGACAATTTTCGACCAGAGAAGATCTGTTTACTAAGTTCCCAGTAAACTGTTCCTCCCGCTGAAGAGCACCACGCACTTCACGAAGAGACCGGTCAAAGTTTGTATAACTGAAAAGCGAGCACGTCCAGATTCTTAAACCAGCAGTTAGGCTATCTCCAGTGAACATAAGCTTATAGTGTAAGCAACCAAATGACGCAGTGCTTACGAAGTGCCTGAAAGGCTTCATCCACAGACTAGTGTAGTGGGACACCAGTTTGAAGTTTCTAAGGCTGCCGTCAGGGGTGAAGTGGCAAGTATAGTTGCAAAACTTCTGACCATGCAAGAGCTCCCGCTTAAGGCCTGACTATGAGTCAAGATCAGCTGAGACATATTACTGCACATTGACACAGAGCCCTTTGATTCTACAATTTGAGAAACTTCCCATCAAGTCCACGTATTGACGTCTGGCGCACTGACTGGGCCCAAATTGGGACGTTAGCTGACTGTTGCGACGCCTGTCGGCAGAAAAAAACATCTATGCATACAATACACATACTACGAGAAGAATGGTAACTGCGTTTGTATGTGCGATCAAAATAAGTGAAACAGATTCAGTAACAAGAATGCGCACATGTAACATCTTGTCCGAAAGTCAAGCTGAAATCTAGAAAGAGCAAAATATTTCAACGTCTCTCAAAATATTTTAGTGCTTTTTAAGTCAATTACGACGAACGGCTGCTGTTCTCACTTCCGGCTTTTAGATGGCGTCTCGGCGATGTGCAAAATTCCACATCGCGCTTTCCCCACATAACTTTGGTCCCATAACGAAGATGGCTGATCACGCGTTTCCTGTTGCAACAAATCAGGGAAAACTAGATTCCCGTTTGATATTTACAAAACACGTTTCAAGCATTCCATCCAAACACTTAGCGCCTGTCTCGCAGCCCTCGCAGTTCTTTTATAGAGACCTCCACCATCTTTGTTTTGGAAGCATCATTTATTAGAAAAGCGCACTTTTTGCAAACCCCCCCCCCCCCCCCCCCATACAGGAAATCGCCAGGCTTCGAAGTGGAGTTTTACAACTGCTGTGATCAGAGCTGCAACTTTTAAGAACTTCCGCACCCTGTTTCACATGTCCTCTGTGGCTCAAGCCACTTCGGACATTCTCTTTCAGCACAAGGTGGACGAGGGACTTCTCGGGTACGACATACGACGCCAACATCGACGCCGTTTACACCGGAGAACTGTTTAGTGCAACTATTTTCAAATAAAGCATATGCCTACAAAAACCATATCGTGAACGCGCCCTACAACGGAAGCCGGGGACAAACAACGACCCTCTTTGCCTTTCCGTCCCTTCTCCTCAAAGCGCTTAATCGAAAGCGTTCTTTTTTTTTTTCCTCTCAAGGCCTCGAAAAATGGCCCAAGCGATCGCTACTTATGCGTTGACCACAAGCGCCTCGACGAGACGCTAATGCGCGAAACGCGATAAACGATGAGCGCATTTCGGGCGCTCCGCATCTGGGCGCATGCGCGAGCCGTTTTGGAGCGTCTGAAGAAACAGCGAGCGTCTCCTTTATTTACGTATTTACGGTGCTCAAATCATAGTCTAGCCGCAGAATCACCATAGGGAGGAAGCTGGTCGTCCCGTATACGGCTTGGCGTTGAGAGAACAAAAAATGCCAACACGAGGTCGGTGCGAATATTATACGAACACAAGCACACCCATATACATACGCCCGCTTTCATGCATAACCGCCGGACGGGTCCGGGCGACGCCGTTAAGCGTTCGGAGCACGGCAGTTACGTTGTTTGTTTTTTGGTTTGCATTTGCTGTTCTTGCTTCGAAAACTTTTCGGCAGTTCCTAAACGACCACGTTTACTGGCTTTCTGTCCTTCGTTAGGAGGCAAATGAGTGGTATGACCCCTGTGCCCTCACTTAATCTCGGACGTTCACGGTGGACGAGAAATTTCTCGAATGGCCTTGTTTGCGTTGACTGAACACTTAACAACGAAGGCGCTCTCGGTGACCGTTTTGACCCCTACGTTTTGGACGCCCTGTACAGGACCGGCTCAGAGGTCTCGTAGTAGAAAGTGAGTGCTTCGAGAAATGGTGACACGTACACACACGCAAAAAAAAAAACGAAAGTTCCGCGGTTGGACTAAGCGGCGGTCGAGGAGCTCAAGCCGCCCGGCTTTAAAAAGCTCTTAAAGTTTAAAATTACCGGTACCTCCGGCAGCCAACACTTTAAATTAGAACAAAAAAGTTCACGTTGAGCCCAAGCTCACAGGATCGAATACGGGCAGCATGTGCCCTCACTACGGTCGGTATACCCTCACAAAAATTTCAATAAACAGTCTGTTTAGATGGCCAATAGACGATCTAAAGAAACGTCTAAGTTACGCCCAAGTTACGACCAAAGACGCTCACATGGCGAGCAAGTATAGCCGACGGGACTCGGTACTGTTTGTGGAGCACATTTGTGGTTGCTCTTGCTTAAGCTTGCCTCATTTTAGCCTTAATGGCTAAAGAGTAATGTGCCTCTGTTACTGTGATGACGTCACACTGCCACTGTAATGTCATTTCATGCGGACGACGACCACGAATCCCTATGGGGAGGGTGTCCGGCTCTGACGGCTCCCTAAAGTTTTCCTCCTAAAACCAAGTGAACAATATATGCTTTAAAGGCCTACTGGAATGCGAGTGGTTAGCAGCGCATATTTCATGCATATAGGGAAACGACGAATGCAGGATCACGCTTTAGGATAAGTTAAGATAGGTAATATTGCTAACAGATGTTTAAGCACCCGAACTCGAGAAACGAGTGCACTGTGGGTTAATTTCGGTTTGTTGACGTCGCTTTAACATGCAACGAAAGCTTAATACGCGACCGTTTTTGAATTTGGAGTCGTCAAAATACGGTCACAGCGGCAGGAATCGAGCCCACAACCTTGGGCTGGGCACTCGTAATCCATAATCACTGAGCTCTGCGGAGAGCACTCCCTGAATCAATGGGTAAACAAGAGTGAGAGGAAATTACGCAACCACACGTTTACCCTCCAAGGCTATAATGCTAACGCAACGAACATTTACGTATTTTGGTTGTTTAGACACGTATCCAAATGAATATGGGTGCACATTTACATGAAGGCGACGTCTCATCACGATTAAGTACTGCATAGACCAAGGAAATAATTAGGGCCAGTTACTGCAAACTGTTAATAATAAAACTGCGCTAAGGGGGCAAAATACTAATTAGAGAGGCTCTGCTTTGCTTTTGTTCAGTCTTTGTTATTATTTCATACCATCGACGCAGTTTTACAATGAACAGACATCTTTACCCGAAAGATGTTTTCTTTTTTCTTTTTGTCGTTGCTACAGCATGCTACGGCTCGGCTTATTCCGCACAAAGTCGAACATACGAGTTGTCACTGCAATGGAAATGAAGCTAAGGCGAACAGAACGTTTTTTTTTTTCCGTCTGAACAATTATAGTTCACTGAAGTAGAACGCCCGCGCCCTCTGTTCAAGAAGGACCCAGACACTGAACCACGCAAGCTATGAAAGAGCACAAATTCGTTTCTTATAAGCCTTACAGGCGCTTCTTCGCAACACGCCGGTGGCACGGCCTGTGGGGAAACCAATTTTTCGGTCTCGCTTCTTTTGCTGCTCACGTCACAAGGCGAGACCCTGTTTGGGCACTCCTTAAAAGCAAGGAAGGACAGCCATCCAATTTCAAGCGCAGTTTCGACATCCGATGTCTGACGCGGCTCCCCGCATAAGTAACCATTCGCGCGTTGTCCCCGCAAGGGGTCCTGTTACGATAACGCAACGTAACGCAACTCGTCGTCTGGTACATGTTTTATTAACAGCGACAAAAGCAAAACTGGTGCGTGTATGTGTCCATGTTTTATGAATGTGGGTGTCTGTGTTTGTGTGCATACGTGTATGTGCGATGGAACTTGTGCGATGAAACTCGTCTACCCCCCCCCCCCCCCCCCTCCCAACCTCTCCGCGAGAAAAAAAAAATGTGCGCGTATGTATGTGCAAATGC
Source organism: Amblyomma mixtum (assembly GCF_055824585.1). Taxonomy (NCBI): domain Eukaryota; kingdom Metazoa; phylum Arthropoda; class Arachnida; order Ixodida; family Ixodidae; genus Amblyomma; species Amblyomma mixtum. Next base: position 149,680,135 of record NC_143015.1, read on the forward strand.
GTAAGGGCTTTTGTAGGCTAGGTCTTTCTTTTTGTATTTTAAAAGCCCCGAAGTAAAAAGTTTGATCGACTGACAAACTCTCTTCCAGCAGCGCAACTAAAAATTCTTATCTTTTTTTGTTCGCCTTACGATCCCTAACTTACAGTCAACCGTGATGGCCTTGTAGCTTATGGGCTCGCATGTCCCAATAATTTTTCTCTTCACCACCGAGAGAGGGCGCGCGCTTATAAAAAATGCACACGCACGCACGAACACCTACCGGGGGTAACAGGAGAGGGGGGGAGGGGGCGTTCGGGCCAGTGCGAGCTCCACTCGGGATGTCAAACGCGCACAGCGTGAATAACACATTCGAGCCACACACGCGCTGCGTTTGCCGCGCCCCCCTTTGGTGCACGAATGACAAAAAGGAAGCAAACACGGACGCCAATCGAACGCGACATGCATCGCGAGCACACTGCGCCGGTGTAATATCAGCACGCGTACATGTATGAGAGAGGCCAATAGAATACGCGTGTGCTGCTTCTCAGCTGAGTTGGGTGCAGCGCGATGGAGCACGCGAGCACTCCAGACTGATCCAGCGCTTGTATGTTCGGTAAAATAACACAGATGCCCATGAATCTTATAACGACGTCCAGCTCGACTGCGACCACTTTATACAGACATCACTCGAAAGATGCATGCGCTGTTTCGACTGGAAACGTGCTAGTGACCAGCGTCACAAACAATGGGTACGTATGATCTTATTGTGTTCACTTTTAATATATTTGATAACGAATGAGATTCAATTACCCTTGAACTCAAGCCGTTCACCTGTGATAGTATGTATATTTATGATGTGCTTAAGTACACATGCGAGCCATATAAAAGGGAACTGTTGATTGGGGTACAGCCACAAAATCTTAAGGTGTCCGTCAAGCAACCATCTAAATGAGCTCAATAAGAGTTCGTTCAATGAAGAGTTCGTGGTTCAGTTGCCTAACAATTTGACCTTTTGATCTGTTTTTAATACTTCTATCATATCTATTTCTATGCTACCTATGTTATTTGTTTTTACTAATGTATGTACCCGCTCCTGCTATATATATCTCCTCTGAGACAGCAGTATTTGTAAATAAAACAAATAAACAAATACATCGTGCACAAGGCGACTAATTTAATTACAAACTACTTTGTATCGGCAGTTTCGGTCTCGGTCGGAGCCAGCGCTGAAGTGCGCATCTTGATGTCACGGTCGACCGGCCAACCTGGATTATCGCAATACTGGTGACGTCGGGTGAAGAACCACTGGGTTCGATGACGTCATATTTGGAGAAAGTGCACACTGACATCACTGGATGGGCGTGGAAATGCTAGACGCCTGCTCAGACAAGATTCAGAATCGTTTTAAATTATGTTGTATACAAATGTTATGTTATGTTGGATACAAAATAATGGATACAACGAAGCCCTTAGAAGAGCGAGCTTCTAAGGGGAATCGTCATCCCTTCGTTATATCCATCATTTCGTTACAAACAGTTTCGTTATAACGAGTTTCAATGCATCGGTGACTTAGCAGCTCCTGCAGTTTGTTACCAAGGCAGCAGCTTCTACAGTGCTGCACCTAACTAGCCAGAGGGACGGCAGCGGGGCAGACGAATACCGACGACGAGTCCTCGTGCACAGTGCACTCGCTACCTTAGCAGTAGGCGTTGCTGCACGCTAGAGTAGCGGCGAATAAACGATCCGCTAATCGAGGGCACTGCGAGTGGCTCGAATGCGGTGGTACCGGTGGCGTGGGTGGATGCATATGCATCGCGAGACGCACGCAGACCGTAAACGCATGTGGCAGCTGGGGAAGGATTATCGGCCGCATCGGTAAGGAGGCGCCGCGAGATGAGTGTGTGTACGGGTGCGTGGTGTCGGTGTGATAAGGGCTGCCGCGTGCAGCAGTGCAATTCTATTTAGCGTCCGCCCTTTCTATGAGGCGGCGGGCAGCCACGAAAAATGTGGGATGGGGAAACAGCTAGGCCGGGTGTTTACTCGCGTCGGACACGCTATCGCGCGGCTCAAGACGCGGGTCTTGGCTCCGGAAGGAAAGACAAAAATTGCGAGTAGCCAGCCAGGCTTCGTCGTGTAAACATTTCTCCATCCATTTGTCCATACCCTCTATCATTCAGTGACTCTTTCATTCCTTCAATGAACGAATCATGAGTTGAATCGCCAGGCTTCGTCGTGTAGGGGAGAAGTAAACATTTCTCCGTCAATTTGTCCATTCCCTCTATCATTCAGTGACTCTTTCATTCCTTCAATGAACGAATCATGAGTTGAATCATTATTTCATTGTTTTACTTATTCACTTCTTCTTCCACTGCTTCGTTCGCTCAGTGACCTGTTCATTGGTTTATGGTTTATGGGGTTTAACGTCACAAAGTGACTCAGGCTATGGGGGACGCCGTAGTGAAGGGCTCCGGAAATTTGGACCACCTGGGCTTCTTTAACGCGCACTGACACCGCACAGTACACGGTTCATTCTTTCAGTCATCCGTCCTTCATTTCTTCGTTCCTTCATTCAGTGATTCGTTCACTGAATCTCCCATTCTTTTCCCAAGTCGTTCACTTATTCAATCGTGCATTCATTTATTCATACATTTATTTATTCATTCGACGGTGCATCTACACAATATGTGTCCAATGGGACCGAGATCCTTAGCTGTCCGACCGCCTTTATTTCAAAGCACACAGGCAAGCCGTAGGCCCTAGCCTCAATAACTACTTGACCATATCTCCTGAAGGCAGTCTAAGTGAGGTACGCTGTCCATAGAAGAGTAAAGCTCCCCCATACAGTGCATACATGAACGCAAGCTTCCGCAAGTGAGCTACATCACCTAATATGCCAACTAGGGCTCAGTGCAGCGAGGAAGGCGTGAAAGAGGAAAGAGAGAGAGAGAGAGAACCGCGGCGAGGACATCCAAGGCCAGGGAACACTCACTCGGAAAGCGCCGGAGTGTCTGGGTCTGCATTATAGGCTAGCATCCAAAGAATGAGACAACGCGTTTGTGCGGTAGACACTCTGTAGACTTCTTATAGACTCTATTGCCTTGATGTAGATATTTATTTAAGTCTATTCAAAGTCTACAGCCTGTCTGTAGACAAAAGGCTACTAAAAGTGTATGGCCATAAATCTATAGATTGTCTATAGACTGTCTATGGCATTTGTATTGCCCATGGACTGTTCTCTAGGGTTCGCCCATAGAGAATCTATAAACTTCGTAGACAGAAGTCTATGGACTGGCTGTCTAAAGAAATTTTTGTTAGGGACGCCACCCTCCGGACATCTCTGGCCTCACAAGAACGGCCCAACCACCCAATACACAGATAAAAAGAGAACCAAACCGACTGGAAAGTTCTGACCGATGCGGTACGCTTCCAAAAGAAAGTATGAAAGAGTTTCGGAGAACTTTTCCTTTGCCACACCACCGTCATCGTTTCGGTGAACAGCGCACCGCATACCACGAGTACCCAAAAGTTTACAGCCTTCGTCAGCCCGTCGTCGACCCGCGTGTAAAAAAAAAAAAAGGAACCCTCGCGGCGCGGTTCGAAGCTGCTTTCGAAATTCGTTCGGCTGAACGCGCGAAAGAGAGTCCTCCGACGCATACAAGTGAGGTTTGAAAAGAACGAGCTGGTTTTGAAATTTTCATCCGAAGTTCGTTCCCAAGCCAAGCCAGATAAGTGGCGCCCGCACTTGCCCCTACGCTTATTGTCCGATCACCGAGACCACCGAGTTGTGAAAAAAAAAAGTGTATGTGTGTGTGTGGGCCGGGAGCGGGGGGGGGGGGGGGGGGGGGGTTATCATTATGTTGCTGCCAAAGCACACTGATCTCGCCGGGCTGTGTAAAGGAGTTACAGCGGAGCTGTCGATCGAGCACACACTAGACTGTTTAGAACACCCAATTTAAAGAACACCCCGCACTTCTATAGGGTGGTATAGAGTTATTGTTATTCTTTTTTAGTCGTCTAGTGTGACAAAACATCACTGGGAGATTGGGTAAGATTCAGGATTTGATCTTTTCCATTTAAGTTCTGACAACCATCGTCTTTTAACCATACCCTCCAGTGCACTTGACTCATGCAGATAAGTACACGCATGAAAGAAGCACGCTGGTGTGAGAGTAATTACTGTATACATTTGTCAGTGGAACCCCTTTCACTATCCTTTCTTACAACTCCTCTAGTCTTCGTAACATTTTTTATCTTCTACCCAATAATGTATCTTCTACCGAATAATTTTTACTTCATTCGGCTGAAAATTAGGTGTGCAAGTAATATATATCGCAGTTTCCGCGGCCAGCAATGACCTTTTCGGTTCTTTGTTTAACTTCAGCAATAAAAACCACCACTACTGCAACTAAGCAGCCGGTGAAAATTAAGCAAGAACAAGCATACCCGGAAATACAATAAGCGACAACGCGAAATTTGCGTAAACAATATGAAACACAGTTGACCAGCATGTAATCAGCGTTCGACGCAAAGTTGCAACTGGATAAGCAAGCTGTCGAAACTAGTTCCGCCGCCATTAAACACCACAATGGTTATTTCCCCGACAGCAAACGGAATATGTTGGCGCAACACAAATACGACACGCCCAACATTCGAACTGCTGCACAAGACACTCGACTACAAACAATATAAGATCAGCGCTTCATTACGAATAATGCAACTGTGCTTTGGGTAAGTAAGCGTCAGAGTTTCTAGTTCACGCAAACACAGCGTTTGAGTAAACATCACGAGAGCACAGAACTCAACGAGCGGTTTCTCAGCCTGAGTTCCACAGGAGCACACCACGGCCAGTAGAACAGCCAGGAAAACACGCGAGGAACACGTCCCATGGTGAACAGTAAAGTGAGCAATTCCTGAAGCACACTAACATAATCGAACTAGGGCTTATTTCATTTCGGTTTCGCTGAAACCCAAGCAGCACAAATAATTGGCCCAATATTGGTAACATATTGGCAAAACTGATCCTACAAAGGACGAGAGTGAAACCAATATGGGACCGATTACCTGTGATGCTTGGGAAGCTTCTCCATTAGCTTTCCCGTTATTCAGGAGTTCCAGGTTCGCACATTCAGACCCGTCTTCCCAAGCAGCGCGGGTAATTGACCCAATATTGCAAACTGATGGTTTCATTCTGGTCCTTTGTAGGGGCCGGCGTTTGCCAATACATTTCCAATACATTTCCAATACTGGGCCGAGTACCTATGCTGCTTCGGTTGCTCCCATCAGCACGATCTACCACTTCTCTGCCATGTCAAGACCACTTCGCTCTGAGCATGCAAGTGTTGAAAATGGCCGTGAGCCCAACATTCGAGCGATCTCCGCTGCCGCACAGATTACCGGTAGTTATAGTTCTTAGTGCAATCCGAATCAGAGCTGTGGTTATAAATACTGATTTCAACTGGACACTGCTCTGACAAACAACGATGTCGTACATATCCGAAGTTATCAACACTTCCACAGTGAAATCTAATGCTTTGACGAAATCAGTTGAGAGAGAGAGCTTTCCTCGTCTCGTCCAGCGTTTTCGGTGCCGCAAAGTAATGTACCTGAGAAATACACTGAATTCGTTTTTTAAGTAAAATTCATAAACACGTGGCACAAAATGAGCTACGAATAACGGCGGCAGGCACAGTCTCTCATTACCCACCACAGGGCGACCAGGTTTGGCACTTTACTCGACGTTACCACGCAAGACTAATTATAGCGGTGATCCGAGAAGTAAAGTCCTCTAAGACAGGACTCCAATATTTTACAACCAATATTTTACAACATGCATAAAGTGCGCGGAATATACTTCTAAATGTTAAAATTTTCGCTGCGCTGAGTATCTACAGCTGCAGACTACAGAACTTTTATTCTCTTAAAATGGCATCCTCACTATCACGTTTAAGCAATCTCATCTACCTGCTTTCTCTCTTTTGTGGATATTACATTTAAGGCCCGCCTAAAAATCACATCTCACTAACATATCTAAAACATCTGAGGTGGTAATCACGTATACGTAACTTTTTTACACCAAGATTGAGCACCTCAATCCTTTACGGTTGCATCTGGTGCGGCCCTCCAGAAACATACCCAATGATTCCGGACAAAAGCATTTTTGAACGGGAAAGACTTTATGAAAGCAATTTCTTCATATACTGTAAGATTTCACTATAAAATAAATATAACCGCAGATCTCTCTTCGATAGGCTTGCATTTTTTGGCCGTTAACGTTTTTGCAAACGTCGAAAGCATTCCCGATTGCTTTTTGGCGGTAGTATTAATTGCTCGATGCCAGCAACAGGAAAACTTATAGATTTTGCTACACATCAGAAGAATGAAGCATAACCTTCCATATTTGCATAACAATGTCTTACAATTTTTCAATATTGAAAATTTTTGTCCACGAATATTGGATATGCATGGCTTCTCCTCGACATGTCCAACATTCTTAGACCAAAATTTTGAGCATACAAAAAGTGCAAGCTGCCTGAATATAAATATTGAAAGCAATGGTCCATTCTTCCCATATGTACCAGAACTTTTCTATTATAGTGATTACATCACCCGCATCGAGCACTTAAGACTGCCGTAGAAAACCAAAGGGGAGCACTATCGACAATGGCAAAAACGTTAACAGCAAAAACAAAATGCAAGCCTGTCGAAGGAAGATCTGCGGATATATTGTTTGTTATAGTGAAATCTTACAGTATATGAAAGTTGCGCTCATAAACTCATTCCTGTTCAAAAATGCTTTTATCCAAAATTGTTGGATACAAGTGCGCATACTCAATAAGCGCGGTGGGCCCGTCCAGGGGATTCCCCTAAAACATTTGGTCAACACTGTTCCCACTTCGAGTTATTGATCAATTCGCTCTCGCCCTACCATAAGCTTGCCGTCCCGGTTAGCTCAGTTGGTAGAGCGACTGCTCCGGTGAAGCGGTGGTCCCGGGTTTGAATCCCGGACCTGGACGAATTTTTCTTTAACTACGAAGTTTCTGAGAAAGCTGTATAGCTTTCCTTTGTAGCCGTATGGCTGCGCTCGGGTGGATGCCAATGAGTAATTACTCCCTTATTACAAATCTACTCATACTTGGGGGATTCCCCTAAACCATTAGGTCAAATCCGTCCAGCATATCGAAAAACCTCGCACGCAAATGCAATGGAAGAGCGCCGGTTACCTTTTCGCCTTCTTCTTGTGGAATGCCCGCTTCAGGCGAATGAGTAAGAAGGCTGCCTTGTCCAGGGTCAGGGTGCTGGACTTTGGCTCCGGCGGCGCCGGCGGTGTGGACCACATGGCGACCAGTTGAGATATCCTGCCGCGGTGTACTCCGAAAGGTCCGGGGTTCGAACGCCCCACTGGAACCAACGACGAAGGCCCGATGTATCCCAAGGAACCGCGCACTCAACTTAAAAGAGTCGCGACACGGGTTTCGGCGACGTTTTTTCGACGAAAGCTGTCAGGTCGTCTTCCGTGATGCACCCACAAGGCGCTAGAACAAGCGTCCCTCTGTCTTCTCTGTTCTTGACCTCGTGGTAGATGGAACTGGGTCCGTTCAAACGGTGCTTTCACGCCTAAACCGGGAACACGGCACCAAAAGGTCCAGAGTTCCACTGCAGACTTGTCCACCGGTGTCGAAGATAGGACTGGTGAAGATTACTTCGTAGCGAGCACTTATGCGAGGAATATCTCCACAGAAACTTGTACGAGAGCTCCACTGCTTAAGTCGCATACAGCTACGCTGCACATGGAGCGCTGGAGCTTGGCACTCGGTTTCGAAGCGGCCGAGAACGGCCCTTCGCCATTTGGGATAGTGCGAACGCGTTTAAATGCTCCAGCTTAATTAATTAGGCATGACAACTTAGCTGTTCACGCCAGCACCTGATGCGATTCCACTGATCAAATGAAAGCCCTCAGAGATTTCTCCAGTGGCAAAGTTGCGAAGTTAGGTTCCTAACCAGTTTGTATGCCGAAATGTCCCGCCACACGTGTCTGAAAGCGGCGGGGTCAAGAAAGTTCCTTCAGCAACGACCATCAAGGAATGGTGCAGAGTTGACTCGGACGCGTAAAATCGTTCACACTTTTGTTAGGAACTGCGTCCATCAAACGATCTACAACCACTGTCCAAAAAAAAAAAAACGCCCTCAGAGTCAGTACATTGGATAAACATAAACACAGCCCGAAAGCGGAAGATGGTATACGAAACTGTACGGCGTTTGACAAATCAATCGATCAAGAACGAATTTCTCAACAGCAGCTCTTAAGGCAACCGTGTATCGACGATTACGAATAGTAAGACAGGATAAGGGTTGCTCCAGCGTAGGGTTAAGCGAAGCCAACGTGAGGGTTCCGGAATGTTCGCTGAACTCGCGAAACGAAAAGGCAGCACACTGCCTTTGCACTAGTGAAATATAAATAACCACAAATGAACGCTTTCCTTAACCATCTGGTAACTGCAGTCCTACTTTGATGGTTTACCACGACGCAGGGATTCACCTCAACCTAACGACTTTGTTCACAAGCATTGAACATGCTATCCTGCAGTAAAAAGAAGAAGAAAAGGATCCGAGTATATTCGCAAGAAACTGGACGTCCCCAAGAATTCATAGTTGATTCGAAGACAGTGAGCGTAGAATCAGAGGCAACTCCTACATCCATCAAACAGGCCTATATGCAAACTACAGTCGCCTTTTGATTTTTTTCAGACGTTAATACTCCGTTCCAGCTTTTTCTCAAGCCATGGGCGGCTGAGTCACGTTGGAGCGGACTTCAGATTAACTGGAAAAACAAACTACGACCAATTTCGGACAGCATGCGAAGTAGTTAGAATTTTCCAAGACTCGCTTCGCAGAAAAATGCCGGACACTATAAGGCTCACGTTATCGACGATCTCTTAACAGAAGCACGCCTCTTTAACGAAAAATTTTAGATAACACGTATAGCTTAGTGATTCGTATAGAGGAACAATTACCACAACTCTCTATGTGATAACACGTATAGCTTAGTGATTCGATTAGAGGAACAATTACTACAACTCTCTATGCGAAGGAACCTCACCAACGGCACAAAGAAGGCCCCTAAGAGCTGGTAAATATAGTGCCTTCGGAATATCTAGCCGCCAGGCTGTTTTGGAACTAAGATGCGAAAGAACAAGCGATATAGATCTGAAAACGGTTGGATGTGCCAGATCAAATTCGGCCGTCGATTTTTTTTTTTTTTTCAAACTTCGCCCGCAATTCGTGGCCTAAACAGAACTTTTACCAATGGACTGAACATCGGCCGTTTATCGAGGGAAAAAAACGTCACAGGCAAAGCTCTAAGCTTAGCTAGTATCTACCGAAGACTTGGGCGGCACATTCGAAAGCTGCTTGAATGAAACCAAGGTAACGTTCTGTATATCACTCGCTCTTTGTTCGAAAATGTCGCTGAATAGAGCAACTCACGTTCATGAACTCAGGCCTTTGAATGACCTCTTCGCCGTAAGATCGCGTATCGAAATGTTCTCTAGACACAAAAGTGGATCAGCGAGTCAAAGGAAGAAATCATTCATCACCGCATAAAGCGGTGCATTCTGAGCTCGAAACGAAGAAAGAACTTTTGTCAACAATGAACACCACCTGCACGCGGCAGGCACTTGTTCTACAACCCGCGTCCGAGAAAACCGAAGCCCACGCAAAGTACGCCGCAAGTATCCGAAAAGTAGAGGTACCCGCTCAAACCACACTGCGCTGTCGGATTGTACGAACTTCTACGGATGCCACGACATTAGCACTCCCACCTATAGTGAACTGCTTTCAACAACGATTAAATGCCTGCTAAAATCTGACGTCACAGGTTCCTCTCAAATCGCCTTGCACTCTGCCTTCCACAACTTGCACTCTATCACCGTACAACACTAAAACTACACAGACTTTAAAAATAGTCGATACGGACCTGAGTCACAAAGACCACGGTAGTCAGCGGTAAAGACCTCGTCTTCATAAGGGCTAAGCCCGCCGCCGAAAGCAACGTGTTTGGTTTACGTGGTGGTTTACTTACAACACACTCGACCTCATTTTTTTTTTTACACAAGCGACGACGGACGTCTTCCAGGTATCCAAACGAGCGCGCGTTGCAAGCTTTCGTGAGTAAAGCCGCAAGGGTATCAATAAAACAAATGAAAACGACGGTGAACTACGCACTGAACCCCCACAACAACACTCCGCCAGCGAATGAGCCGTTCTGTACGATGACTCAAACGAAGCTGAAGCGTATCAGACAGTCGAGATGCACTATCCTGAACAATGTTCCCGTTTCATGAACGGGATTTCAATAGCCGTTATGCGGCCGCCGATGGATCTCGTAACGCAGGACAGCTAGCTATACGAGCGATAAAATGGGTACTGCAAAGTTGAAAACTTCAGCACCATATCTCAAACAACGCTGACGCCTGTTATTACTCTGCGTAGAAGGCTTTGCTTTGCTTTTTTTTTTTTCTGCTGTCAAGGGTATTAGAGAAGAAAAGGTTTCTCCCTCCACTCTCGCACTTTGATCAAAAATGTGACGCGAAAAATTATGGGCACCGTCACATTTTCTCCTCGAGCCGACGGCTGACGCCGCTGACACACAGTGTAGTCCAGCCGAGCGGCGCACTTGCTTTGACGAGCAAAGCCAGAAGCGACGATACCACGCAACGAGTGTGCCACGGAGAGAATGCTATCCGTCAGCCACTAAACTTGGCCCCGGAGGCATACCACCCAATGTCAACGTGCTGCGCACCGACACCGCCGCACATCGCCGTATTTTCTAACGTAATCACTCCCTAACAACAAATTTGTCACAGGCTTTTGACTTAAGATGCGCTTTCAGAGACATTCGCCCAGAAACGAACACCTCGCGACAAGAATGGGACAAATGCCTATCGCTGCTGAGCCGATGTTCTTGCACTGATGTAGCGTGGGTAGATGTTCTTGCGAATTTTCTTCGACAAAGATGTCTACGGGTCACCAGCTTCGGACCTCCGACGCACTCTCAGAACTTCTCGGTCAGAAAGAAACATCCGGCGACTAGAAATTGGGCGTTGTTGTACCGATGTACCCGGCCCCTATGCACACGGTACAGATGTTCCAGGCACCGATGTTCTCAGCACCGATGTTCCCGACACCGATGTTCTCAGCACTGGTGTTCCCGACACAGATGTTCCCAACACCGATGCTCCCGACACCGATATTCCAAAAGCGATGTTACCGACGCTGATGTTCCTGTTCCCAACGCCGATGTTCCCGCAAACTCTGGCCGTTCCCGACACCGATATTCCCAAACGCTATGATCCCAATGCTGATGTTCCTGTCCCCAACGCCGAAGTTCCTGCTAGCTGTGCCCGACCACGACGCCTGGATGTCACTGATCAAAGGGGCGAACCACAGACACAAGTCACGAGAGCACTCATGGAGCCCAGATTGGAGCAGCGATCGCACCGGAGGCTACCGGCAACGTCACGCACCTTGGCGCGCTCGGCGCAGCCTCCGAGATGCCGGGCCCGGTCGTCGTCTTTGTCGTCTTCGGGGCGCGAGGGGGCACCGGCCCGGGGAGCCTGACCGACAGACTGACCGCCGCCGCCGACTCCGCCGCCGCCGCTGTCGACAGACACCGGGAAAGTTCGCGGCCGCCGCCAGCTGATCACGCGCCGGGGCTAGCCCACCGCGGCGCCGGGAGGCGGGGCTCGGACCTGGGGCTCGCACCCTTCTCTCCTCTCTCCCCGTCGCCCTTTCCTCCTCCGGCGGCAGCGTCGACGGGGCCGGTGCCTCGAGTCGAAGGAAGCGAGCGCCACCTAGGCACCGGCAGCGGCATTCGCGACGGATAGCACGTGCAGGGCAAGAACCAGCGGGTGCGCTAACCATGCGAAGACTGGAGCGGACGTGCTCGAATCGCCACTGAAGACAGGCAGCAACAGAGATCAATTGTAGTTTCCCTTTTATTGCCTTTTTTGCTTTTGGCTTATTTTTTGCTACCTCAAGCTCGCAGCTTGACGTGTACTTTGAATGCTGCGCAAGGGGCGTTCATTCCACGGCAGGTTAACGCTGCGGCCTGAAGACTTTTGAGGGGGGGGGGGGGGGGGGGGGGGTGTACATGCACGCATGCATGCATAATTAAAAGAGGGTATCCGTCAGCGGCTTGCACAGTAGTATTGCACATAAATACACGCATTTCAAGATGAGACATTCACCCACCGACATTTCTGTCCAGGTTCAGCCTTTTCCAAGTCTTGACAAAGAGTGGGCTACGAACTAAACGCGCATGCGCAAATACATGTCTTGTTAAACGGTGCTTATTGTCCTCAACCGCAAACATTCGTGTACATAGGCACGAAACTGTAATTGTACGTTTGCGTATCGTATCAACACTTGTGTCTGGCTATATCTGTGACCCCAGTCATCCTCATTATGGGCGCTCAAGGTAATACGTATCTATACATACATGTCATATAAGTATATTTGCCCGGTATTGTCCTCTTATCCCCTTTACATCTCCTCTCCCTCTTCCCAAGTGCAGGGTAGACAACCGGAGCACTCGTCTGCTTAACTACCTTTTTTTCTACTTCCCTCTCTAAGCCTAAACAGATTGCAAATTTACATTATCAGTGTCAGGAAAGACTCGTGACTTTATTCCGTTCCTTCGTTCTGCACTATCATTACCTACTGCGCCAGTATATGGCTTCACATCGATGCGTCGCCCTCCCCGCTACTCTGCGAGCTCCCACAAGAAACGCGCAGGCGTCCGCTCCGCGGCGCCACATCCCTCCCCGCGTTCTCGCGCCGGGGCGCCGGCACAGCGGCCCGCGGAGCGACGTTTATTTATCCGTCGGCTGATCAAATCTGCGAAGCAACGTTCCGCAGCCACCACCGATGGGGAAGGCAATCTCCCAAGACTCTTTCCAGCTCCGCGTCCATGCACTGCAGCCATAAAGTTTTCGAGAGAGTACGGCGGCGGACGGGGGGAGGGTGCTGCGCCGGGGTTTTGGCGCGCTCGCGAGCTCCACCGCATTTACATCGGCGAGCACAAAATAAAAAAGAGTAAAGTGAAACAAAGAAGAGAAAGGCACCCCCGGGTATGCGACGCTGCGAAGGACCTCTTTCGAAACCCAGCACGAGCGCTATATATCGCTCGAAAGCGGCGGCAGCTAGCTCACTCCGCGATTCAAGCTGTGTAGCGTGTATTTTGTAGACACCCGGTTCGAGGTTATACAAGGCCGGTTGCTAACCAGAGCCAGTTTTGCAGTGACGGAACCGTTGGCTCGCCATTCCTGGGTTCCAGACGTCCCTTTGCAGGATACGGGACTTAGGCACATTGCGTTCTGCATCTGGTGGGACATCGCTGGGGAAGTTGCGAACGGAGCCCAGCAGAGATCTCGGTAATGATAGTTGCGTCACGAGTTGCACGGCTGGACATCGCAGAGACGTCACACGGGCATCGCATGGTCAGCGCATAAATTTCCCATGGATATTTCACGGACATTGGACGGACATTGATCGTGACAATGACAGCGCACAGATATCGCATTGTCATCGTATGGAAATCGCATAAATAATCCATTGATATCTCAAGGATACTGGATAGATATTGATCGTAATAAACATAGCTGAATATTACGCCATAAATTTTCCAGGGATATCGCATGGATACTGGATGGACATTGATCGTGACAATGACAGCTGAATTGTGGATTTTATTCTCCGGGCAGCCCATAGACATTGCATGAGAGTCGCATAAATATTCCATGGATATGTCATGGACCTCGGATGGACGTCCATCGTGATGACAGCTGAATTGAGGACTCCTTTTCTGGGCAGTGCATGCAGAGACATCGGATCAGAAGCGCATGGTCATCGCATAAAAATCACATGTACATTCCATGAACATTTTATGGACATTGGGTGGACATCGCATTGAAACAGTGCTCGCAAAGTCGACAGTATACATAAAACAAGGCATCGGTGTCGCGAAAGTGAATCGCCTACTATGATTGGAACTACGCGTCGATAAGAGAAGAAAAAATTACCGACGATTACGTTACTTCCTAATGCGAAATTTGAGCGCAGCAAATAAGCTGTTTCACCTTTTCGATAGTGAGTCAACCCCAGCTGCGGAGTTGGTTTCAGGGACAACGCCGCCGATGCCGACACAAACAATATGATACCCTCACTTCCGCAGCGCTAAGAACCAGGTCTAGCCGTGGGAAGGTGGTCACGTATTCGTCGACGTGCCGGGGCCTACGTGAAATAACCGGCGCGTCGGCAACTGAAGAGCACCCTATCCGCCACACAAGAACGGGGGGGGGGGGGGGGACCCTTTCCTCCTCTTTCTGCATGACGGCGACGGTGTTCTATGCAGTCACGTTATCTTGACTCTCTAGCGGCGTCAGCGGCATCCAGCGGTATCAGTCGGTCGTTATCAGTCGGTCGCTGCTAGCGCTGGGGGGATGAAAGGGGGGCGGAGCTGGTTACGAGGCCGACGCCGACGACGACGCGAAACCCAGGAACGGACGCCAAAGAGCTGCGCTCTAAAAAGTTGGCAGTGGCTTAGCTCTGCTATGCCAGGATATACTTAGCGTGAGCAGTGACGTCACGTATCTCTGCGCAGGCGGCAGCAGCGGCAGCGGCGACGGCGAACGCGCGCGGCGAGGCGCTCGAGGCGCGCCAGCTGTGCGCAGTGACGTCACTCGCTTCTCGCGCATGCGCAGTATGGTCGACGGAGGGATCACGCGAAACGGAGAGACTGTGGCCAATGTAGCTCACGCTACGAAAGAAGAGTCCATACTCCCGTTTTAATGCAAGATCTGACAATTCTGTGGCTTCATCAAAAGGCTTACAGACAAGCACGTAATACTGAGCTCCCCTAACTTCCACACTGAACTTTGGGCGTCCATACAACAAAGTTCATTTGCATGTATTACGCTGCAAATTATCTGGAATAATGCAGCCTCTGAGGCGAAACGAAGCATCGCCGCTGTGTGCAGCAGTGAAGCTCCGCCCACATTCGGGACCTACGCACAGAATTCCTCCACGACAAAAAGGCAGCCCGTTTTAAAACTTTTCTTGTTACCTAAATAAGAATCTAATCACAAGAAAAAATCTAATCTAATCACAAGAAAAAGCTAACAGTTTTGATGTCTGGCTTGTTTAACATATTCAAACAATAAAAAGCCGATTCCCTTTCCTGTTGTGATTGGCCAGCGGAGTAATACAAAAACGTCGTGGACCATCGCCCAGTGTTACCAGCTGCTTCTTTCTTTTTTAACTTGTATCCTCCTATAGCCTTCTTTAATATTAACGCAAAAAGAGCTGTTGTGCTTAAAGGTCGTCACCTGACTTCCTAGCACACGTGTTCTCCTCTCGGTTAGTTGTTCGTTTTCTGTTGCATTTAACCAGGTAGTTATTCTGAAACTTTATTGCCTTTTAGAGTTGCCCTTTACCGCAGTACACAACTGAGTACTTATTAATATAAACTGTTAGCTCCAAGTCAGGGCTCGTCCTAGCTACTATCCTAAGCAGGACATGTATTCGGCCAAACATTGCAAATGGATGGTTTCATTCTGGGCCTTTGTTGGGCCGGTCATTGCCAATGCACTTACAACATTGGGCCGGTTACCTGTGTTGCTTGTCCGTCCTTAATTGTTCGTCGTCTCGTGCTGTTTTTTTTCTTTTTACTCACAAACCAACTGGCCCAACCAACTGGCCCAAATGCCGACTCTACTGAGTGCATTTCGTTTAAGCTCAGTGAGCTCGAATGGCCTCTCGGCCTTTCACCGCCGGTTGAGCAGGCTAACGAGATCATTCACCTCCTCCGGACGAAACCCGAGCGAATGCCATTGGGTAAAGCAAAATTTGCGAAGAAAAAAAATATATAAAGGAACGCGGCACGAGGTGAAACAGAAAAAAGAGCGCGAGCTAGAAGTTCGTCTCCATGACAACCAGCTACCACGATATAGGTGGCTGCTTTGAA